>NC_139405.1:67213709-68472459 GCF_905368555.1 Meleagris gallopavo | reverse complement strand
TGACAGTGGACAAAGGGCTTAAGATATATGCCCCTTCCTAGATAAGATCTAGATGCCAGACTAGAACCTAAGGACACTAGAAAGCTACTTTAAGCATCTAAATATCTTTTGTACAGTTGAGTGAATTGAATTGTACTCCCTGTGTCTGCTTCAAATTTGTACTTGTATTGGCAACAGCAAGAAAGAACAAAGTAAAATAACAACAGCTAACTAACAAAATAAATAAAACAGATCAAAATAAAATAAAATAAAATATCAGTCATTCTTCCAAGGATAGAGGAAATTTTTGTTTTTATTTCTATTTTTTTTAAAGCGCAAAGACTACATATTTTAGTTTTAAGACTGGAATCTGAACTAGCTCATCTGATGCTTCAAGGGTGACATATAGCACAGAACTAATACTGAGATTTGTCACTTCCACAACCTCACTGATGTACAGCCAGGTTAAACAAGAGGTGGAACATGACATTCAAACAAAAGGGTTATAGAAATGCTTCACTGTCACAGTTTGTAGTTCCACAGTGAAAATAAAAAGCCAACTTGGGTTTAAAAAATTTAAGTTTCCCCAGTGGTCCTGTCTATATACAAAAGGATGACCTAATGCCTTTACAAACCAATGTCATCTTACAGCTTCTCTTCTCCACTCACCTGTTTCTGAGGATCAGAACCAAAGAAGAGATGAAAGACTGAGCTGTGTCAGAGAGCCTGAATAAAGCACTGTGAATTATGCACGGTAAAATAAAATGCCTACAGAACCTGCCTTATTTTTTCAGTATGACTGTGGCCCTCACTACCAAAGTCACTCTACTCTCTGCCTTGTAAGACAAGAGTCCTGCAGTATAATGCTTTTTCCTTGGTTCTTTCCCCTTTCTTCATTTACCAGAGGTTTCTAATTCCCAGCCAATTTATACTGAATATAAGAATTAACTTAATAGCAGGATAATTTGTAAAGTGCTTTGAAATTCAGTGTAAAGCATTTAATAAGGGTAATGTTCTTTTCTCACTTACAGAAAATAAGAATAAGATTCCTTTCAATTACTTTCCCTATGAGGAGTTCACTTTTTAAAGATTTTTAATTATAGGTGTACAATGAAAATAAAATTAGCAGGTATTTTGGGGGAAAAGTGATTGTAATGCAGATCTTATTAGTCTAAGTGACATCAGGGAATCCCTAGTGTTTGAAAACCTCTCGTAAAATATTTCTGAATTTGGCATGACATTATTACTGTTTTTAGTACTGTGAAGAATTCTTTATACTCTACTCTCATTTCAGTTATATTTTTTTTGTTTGTTTGTTTCTGGTAATTATACTTCGTGAGAGTACTAACTAACTACTGGAGTGAAAGAAAACAAAACAAGAGAAGATTAACCCTCTTCAAAAATTGTAATACTGTTTTCAAAATTAGACTCTTTTTTTCTCCAGAAGAAAGAAAGGATTCATTTAAAACTGGTCCTGTGCACAACATGGTTTTATTCCTAAAATCCATATTACAACTTCATTCTCTTGGTATATAATGCTGCAAATTGGATCATAACTGCACACGGATCCTGAAGAGCCTTCTCCAGACTTCACAAATTCTATAGATATGAGTGTTTGTTGTATGTTCATTGCAGCAGTATTAAGTTTTTTCACCATCTCTGGGATCTTTAGATATATTTTTAGCTCAGGAATCTCCCAGGGATTCCTAACTAAAATTTCATCCATATTCAGAAAATTACAGAAACATAAACTTAATCACATGTTTAAAAGCTGATTTGACTTGGTTCTACCGCTAATAAACATTAGTGCTAATAATCGGTTTCCTGATTATCATTTATCTGAGTGATCATCCATTTATCTTTTTATTATCAACTTGCCTCTGCTTAAGCTGCAGCCTCCACCAGAAGCTCATGCATTTACAGTCAGAAAGAGTTGATGCAGGATGTGAGCTCATTGGTTTGCAAAATTGAAGCAACAGGCAACTGCAGCAGAGGAAAAAGGAGGGAACAGCTGAGGAGAGGAAAGCTTCTTGTTTCTGTTCTGTCTTCTGACTTTAGGCAAGCAGGGTGCATTATTCTGGAAGGAGTGGTGCACTAACTAAGCTTTATGGCTTCTGGTATACCCTAATCATAGTGTAACTTGTAGCATGCCAAGAACATGCTCTTTTCTACTACTGAATATTAAATCTACCCAGATCTTGATGTGTGAGGATCTGAGTAACTGTCTCAGTGGGAAGATCTGGTAGGCAGATAGAAATTTTGCCCAGAGCACCCACATATATTGATCACTCTTTAAGAATGAATTTTGTAGAGAACAATGGAAAACAAAATTGAAGGAACCTTAAGAATAAAGAATGGAGAACCTGATATATACTACATTACTTCCTCCCCACCATTACCGCCACACTCAGTGTTACTATTCCTGCATAATGCAGAGTCCCTATTTAGAATCTCAATCTGTCAGACTATGGGAAGAAGTTAAGTATATGATCTGCTAGTTAAGTAGTACTAAGAAGCTGGGACAGACCTTCAAAAACTCAGACTGAGTTCGCTCAGTTTCTCACTTGAGGATTTACTCACAAAGACAAAACCTTTAGCAAATCCTAGATCTAACTTTTTTCAAAGCACAGCTACCAATTTTAGCTGCACAGTCATAACAAGATTGTTCAAAAAGATAAATTCAGAAAGACAAGTAGAATATATTTGGGAAAGATAACAGCCGTAGCACAACTGAAAGCACTATTCCCAGTGTGGAAAAAAACAGCCAGGCAGAAAATATATGAAGGGCATAAAAAGATTGGAGGCATACTGTAAATCCATAAAGCAGTGCTGTTAGAAAGAGAAATCTTACTTTAGGATGTGTACTAAGAGGTCCAATGTAGGACAAAAGAGGTTTACCCTGTTCACTAGCACCCATGCTGCTAGTTGGAGGATTCAGTCTCACTGAAGTTGCCTTCCTCTTAAGAATGATGCTACTGAGTTGCAGAGTCCACAGAGGAGAACTGAAAAAAACAGAGTTGCAAAGAGATTTAGAAAGCATGACTTAAGAGAAAAAGAGAAAGTATATATTTAGTTTTAAAAAAGAGGGGGCAAGCTAGTAGAAAGCAAACTGTCATCCATTACTTAAAAAACTGTTATAAAAGGAAGGTGAACATTTGTTCTTCACATAAATAAGGGAAAGGACAAGAAGAAATCAAGAAAGACTTAAGGTTTAGGGTAGTAGAAATGTTCTAATGAAGAGTAGTGAGGCACTTCAGCAGGATATCCAAAGGTGTCATGAATCATTCTTCACTGTTTTTGAGAAAATATTAGACAAGCATATGGTATGGTATTACTTGATATAGCTTCAGTGCAATGAATTGAATGAAATGCTCTGAACTCTATGGTCCTTTTCTCTTTTCCATTATATGTTATCCTGAAATTTATTTTTAAAATATCACTTTGAAAAATGATAGTCTGTATACAACGCTAACGACAGGTTAATGTTGCAAATAATACAAGCAGAACTATTCTCTTCTGCTTTGTCTGTAATGCAGTAGAGGATTCCTTCATTTGCAGTATATTGGGAAGGAAAGCTTTCAACACCATGCATTCACCTCTGGCATATCTACACTACGATGCCCTTTCTTACCTTTTAACTGCAACAAGAAAGGCTTTTAATCAAATATCCTTAAAAAGAAATCTGATGAATAAAATGAATATATTTTAATATAGCAAAAGCAGGCATGATTAAGTGCATAAAGAATTGAGGTTAAAAGTGACTACAATAGAAGGTCGAGTAAAAATTAATTTTAGCATATGCCTTGTATAATACTGCATTAGCTATTCTTTTGTTTCTTTGCCTCTTTTTTGGGCCTTAATTTTCAGTTAGATGCTGGCTTACATCTTATCTCACACCATAATGGCAGAAATTAATGAGATAAAAGTACTCCATTCAAAGACAAATTATCATTTCACTGATCTACTTCACTGAGTGCAAATTCCCTCTGCTCCCATTAAAAGCTTTAGAGCAGCAGAAAAATGCTAGTTAACTAAAATTGTGTTTCTTTTCTTAGACCATAAAATTTTCATTTATTCTGTCTGTAATACCCTTGTGTAAATACAGTAATTTTGAAGCCTTTCAGTATAGTGTGATACATATTTTGGCATTGTTGCATGTCTGGATTTCTTCCATGGTACTTTAATTTTGTGGTTCAGTGAGCAAAACTAAGAGTTCTCCTGAAGGGCCTGTACTTAAAACAGTCAGGGGCGGGCTGCCTGCTGAAACAGTCAATCTTTCCCCTTGATGAGGATATCCAGACACTGTTTGTATGAACTGCATCTTTTTCATTTTCTTTCATTCCACCACAGTTTTGTTTCAATTTACACAAGTTTTTAGCAGCAACTGCTCTGAGACAAACAACAAATAGTAGTAGACAGCTAGACAAGGAAAAACATTTTCAGGGTATGATACAAAATGTGACGTCTGCTGGAACAGGAGTTTTCAGCTTTCAGAAAACTTGTTACAATTCAAAAAACAGTGAGGGATCATTAGCTGCTTGATGTTGAAATTCCTCCAAAATGGGAAAAGAGATCATCTTCGTGTTGTTTGAGCATGATCAAGATTACTTTTTGAAAGAATAGAATATAGATAAACTATAATTTCTCAAATCCAGGAAATGCAATTCCTTTTACTGCTAGGACGTAAAAAAGTTCTCCATTTTGATTAGAGGAGATGAGTTCTTTGATAATTTTAAACTTTCAGACCAGTCATGAAACAAAACATTACTTACTAAAAGGTTTACCAAAAAACTATTACCATCCCATCTCTAGAGTTTAAAGTTATCCACACTCCTTATACATGCATGCAGGTACACAATATAGGTACACACACAGACGCAAATGGCCACTCATATTATTTAGTATTCAACATCCATCTATCAGCACTCCTGGTTAACTGGAGAGGTCCCAGAGGATTGGAGGCTTGCTGATGTGACTCCCATCTTCAAGAAGGGCCTAAGGAGGATCTGGGGAACTATAGGCCTGTTAGCCTGACCTCGGTACAGGAAAAAGTAATGGAGCAAATCATCTTGGGTGAGATCACACAGCACGTGCATGGTGTCCATCAGGCCCAGCCAGTATGGGCTCATGAAAGGCGGGTCGTGCTTGACCAACCTCATATCCTTCTATGACTGGGTGACCAGACTGGTAGATGAGGGAAGGGCTGTTGACTTCATCAAAGCCTTTGACACGGTCTTTCACAGGCTTCTTCTGGGGAAACTGGCTGCTCATGGTCTGGACAGGTATACACTCCTTTGGGTAAGAAACTGGCTAGAGGGCCATGCCCAACGGGTAGTGGAGTTAAGTCCAGCTGGCGACCCATTTTCAAGTGTTGTCCCCCAGGGGTCGGCACTGGGGTCTATCTTGCTTAATATCTTAATTGATGACCCAGATGAGGGGATTGAGTGTACCCTCAGTAAGTTTGCAGATGACACCAAGTTGGGAGATAGTGTTGATCTGCCTGAGGGAAGGGAGGCCCTTCAGAGGGATTTAGATAAGCTGGATCGCTGGGCTGAGGTAAATGGTATGAGGTTCAACAAGGCCAAGTGTCAGGTCCTGCACTTTGGCCACAACAACCCCATGCAGCATTATAGGCTTGGGGATAAGTGGCTGGATGATTGTGAAGAGGAAAGGGACCTGGGGGTGTTGGTTGATGCTCGGCTGGCTGAACATGAGCTGACAGTGTGCCCAGGTGGCCAAGAGGGCCAATGGCATCCTGGCCTGCATTAGAAATAGTGTGGCTAACAGGAGCAGGAGGTGATTGTCCCCCTGTACTCAGCACTGGTGAGGCTGCAACGCGAGTATTGTGTTCAGTTTTGGGCCCCTCACTACAGGAAAGGCATTGAGGTCCTGGTGCATGTCCAGAGAAGGGCAACAAAACTGGTGAGGGATCTGGAGCACAAGTCTTACGAGGAGAAGCTGAGGGAGTTGGGATTGTTTAGTCTGGAGAAGAGGAGGCTCAGAGGAGACCTTATTGCACTCTACAACTTCCTGAAGGAAGGTTGGGGTGAAGAGGGGTTTGGCCTCTTCTCCCAGGCAACAGGACCCGGGGAAATGGCTGCAAGTTGTACCAGAGGAGATTTAGGTTAGACATGAGGAAGAACTTTTTCTCTCAGAGAGTGGTCAGGCACTGGAATGGCTGCCCAGGGAGGTGGTGGAGCTACCGTCCCTGGCAGTGTTCAAGAGGCGTCTGGATGAGGAGCTGCGAGATATGGTTTAGTAGCTTGTGGTTGCAGTGGTAACGAGAAGACGGTTGGATTAGATGGTCTTATAGGTCGTTTCCAGCCTTGTGATTCTATGACTCTGTGATTCTATCTGTATCACTATTCGCTAGAAGCAGACTACAGCTGTCAAAGTAACACAGAATTTTCAACTATAGAATAGAACTTTTCTACATTTCATTAACAATCAGAGAATATTCATTAACAAGGCCTGCTATATGCAATAGTAATTCGTAAATTTTATGATACATGACGTTGTTCAGTGATAAACAAAAAACATCAATTAAAACACCAAAAGCAATTAAAGTACCAATAATTCTAAAAAAAGCCAATACAAACAAAAAAAGGCAAAATATTTGTTAGAAGTTGCTAGTAGGAAGAAAAACACGTGCATTCTCATGCATTCTATTACTAATTTCTACAGCTAACAGACAGCTAGTGTCTGCTAGTAAATTTCCTGATAATTTTAAAACAAAATATCAGACTAAGCCAATTTGAAGTCCAAAATTGGAATTTCTTCTTGTAGCATCAACATAATCATCTTACTTTTCAACAGCAAGATACAGAAAGTAGAAACTTATGCAGAATCCTTGAGGAATTTCTAAAGACACTGAATAGTTATTGTGAGGCAGAGTCATAAATGCATGTTTCTGTATATGCTAGCTGGAAGAAATCGAGTTTTCTCTGTATAATGATCTTCTATCTATCTCTCTTGTCTAGGTGGGAGTAGATCAGAATCAAAGAAATACTATATGCCTGCCAAGAAAAGGCCTCTGGGCTGTTTACAACAGAACCAGTATTTCCAAAATTAATGCAAAGGAATAATACAAACGGCATTTCAAAAATAACATAAACTCAGTCTCTATGAACTATTAATCAAATCTGATTTAATGGGATCATTATATCTGGCATTCCGCATGTGCTATTAGCATCTAATGCACAGATGCTTTATTTTTTGACTCTTGAATGAGTAATGATCCAGGGTTCAGGTTTCCTTAATGGTTCCTTAATATCAGCTGCTTTGGATAGCTCTAGGAATAAAAATACATGGCATTTATTTTATATTACTAGCATAAAAAGTGTGAATATTTGTAATCAAGGTAAAATTTTACAATGTAGACATAATGACTTCTACTGAAGAGGGGATGATTATGAAGAGCACTGCTTCCAGCATAAATATGGAGTGCTATCGTATTAAAAAGTGATGGGAGAATAAGCAAAATATTGATAAGATACTACTAATTTACACAGTGAAAATGAAGTGTTTTTTTCTCAACTAAATGACTTCTTTGAAATTTAACTAAAAATGGCAGGAAAACAGGGACAAAAGAGAATTCCATGTGTTTTCTACCATGCAGCGTATTAGATAGAGTGAAAAACAACAACAACAACAACAAAAGACTTTAGAGAATTCTTCAAGATAAGTATAGATCATTGATCGATTCATGTCATTTGTATAATACATAACTTTTACTGTTATTGTTGGTATTTTTTTCTATGGAGAAAAAGCTTAAGAAAATTTGAGTGAGAAAAAACATAGCTCCATTCTCTATTACCATCAGACATACATCTGACTTCATCATGCTCAGGCATGTGAAAAGTCTTGAATATAGCTGGGCGAATATCCCCTCCTGTGATTGAGTCAAGACTCAGATCAACTTATGTAGACCCAAAGGTAAAGCTCAAGCCTCTGAGACTTAGTTAAAAACAATGTGGATTTGATTGCTTGCAGTACAACCCCACTGCCTACTGAGATGTGTTCCTAGTAGGCACACTGATTTTATATTTGTGGACAGACTAATATGTAAGTACCAGACAAATTCTTAATTGTGTAATTTTGGTATTTTCAGCTAGCCTACCCTTGCTGGTGTGTGTCAGTAATTTACTATGGAGAAAGAAGTGCAACTTCTTCTCAAGATGGTTGTACAGAGAGTTAACTATATACTCATACTCAACTTCACATCAGTGAAGCTGTCCCCATTATGAAATGGCAGTCACTGAGTCAGGTGACAAGGCCATTCAATTGAATTCAAAAGCTGCTGCATAAATGGATTAAAGCTGTCAGTACAATGATGGGTCTTGATGTAGGATCTATGATTTACAGATTGGTTTAATTGTGTGGTAAACATTAAGACGTTGATTATGCTGCTGCTAGAGAGATAATCAGCATAAAAAGAATCATTAAAGAGAAACCTTAGATTTGTCACTTAAATAAGTAGTTTTGACTTTCTGTACATATGAGGAAAAGATCAAGTATTAAGTGTGAATATTTTTACATAATGAACAGTGACAGCTGTACTCTTGAAAAAAAAAAGAATACAAATGAAAAATATCAAATTTAGATTGTGAAGGAGGGTTCAGGTTTAGAAGGTTAAGGTTGCAGTCTAAAAATAAACTCAAAAAGTTAAGGAATGATTTCTCTCAGACACATACTCACTGAGAGGAATGTCTCAAGAAAATGTGTTTTAACATTAATTAATTTTGTCAGATTGAAATATTGTTCAATCTGGGTTCTGTTAAATTTACAGATCATTAGTCTCTTATCTTTTCATTATGGTCTCCTGAGAAGAACCATCATGAAGTTAAATGAACACTGTAGGAAATTATTACAGTCTTCCTTTCTCTTTCACCCCACCTTCCTCAATGGGGGAGATAGACTATTTGTGAGTTCACTCTATGCAATAGATTATAAACAACCTATATGCTTTAAAGTTTCTGGGTATCTGTTTTATTTAGCCATTTTATATGCAATAAGATTAATGAGAACAATACATAATTTACTGTTTATTCCCAATACTGAAAGAACCAAGTCTAAAATAAAGTTTGTCCGCTGGTTCTTAAATAGAAGGGGAAAAAGGTAAATATTTGAAGGACAAAAACAGATTTTCTGCAGTCCAGTTAATGAAAACTATCTGAAAAAAAAAATAAAATTGCTTCAGAGCTAAAACTCAACAAATGTGCACATAAACAAAGTACATTTGTGCTCACAAATATTTGTTCCACAATTTAGACCTGAGCTCATTTTTATTACTAACTGAAAGACCAGTCAGTACTTCAGAGAAGTTCACAAGCATACCAGTAATAAAATAATAATAAAATTCATTCCTTGTAAATCATTCTGCCAGAAAATAAAATCTAAGAAAGGAGTGATAATTCGTTGACTGAAATAAGCCCACAGTATTTCTTGTAACTGTCGCAGTACACACCTTTTATTTACCACAAGGAAAGTAAAATAGTTTTTGTTTTGTTTTGTTCTGTTTTTTAAATGCAGAGCTCAATTATTTTTGGAATCACATTTTAACTTATTCAGTTTATTCTTCAGCTGCACTAATCAGAGCTATGTTTCCGGGATTTGCTTTCTTGTTTGCTCCTATCCATTTTTCTTGCATATCTTTCCCACTTGAAAATATATTAAAGGTGTCTAGAAATAGAGGGACAGAAGAGGAAGTGTTTTGAGCACAAGAGATTTAGTGACCTGAATGCTTGTGCCTCTGCACTTTATCTACTAGAAGCAGTTGCTTCATTGGCACGAGGTATAATTCACTAAAATAAAAACACACAAAGTGCAGCTGATGGTAATAAGGAGAAGAAAGCAATTAAGTATGCACAAATGTAATTTAAAAGGATGATGGCACACAAAAGGGATTTTTATTTAATACTGAACCAAAGAGACGTAGTTGACTGTTGGATAATACTTTCAGTATTCTCTAGCCTTTATTTTTCCCATGTACCAGATGGGATGAGAGAAAATTTGATTTCACTCATTGTCTCAGAGATTTCAACATGGAGATCAGAAAGAATCATGCAGTACCTGATAAGCTGGCCAACTCTTTTCATGTTCATTTGGTGCAGCTTGTGGCAAGACACTGCAATCAAAAGTCATTACTAAAAGCAAAACTCAGCAGTCATTTTAATCAGACACTGGCAAAGTCAGCAGCAAGAGTACTAAGTGGATGTATTATCTCTGAAATCTGCCACTGTGATTTTAGTAGTGTTCTTGAAGGGAAACGACATGATACCATGTAAAATCAATAAAGACAAAATCAAGCACTTCTTTAGATAGATGTCACACTTGATTGTATAAAGACTCTGGCCATTGCTTATTCGGCTATAACTATGCTTAATGACTCACATGATGTGCAGATAAAGTGTGTACCTGCTGACCATAAGCAATGAAGAGGGAAAAAATATACGCAGTTTAAAAACAGAATGTAATTCTGAACTCTTGTTCTCATGCCTACAGAGCCTTTCTAAGGTAATTCATTTCTGACTTCCTCTATACAGCTGTAGTTAGAAAGAGACCTCAGGCTTATGGGAGTGTGCGGAGAAACATGCAATAGTGCCATTCTTCACCATACAACAATTCTCTCCAGTCTTAAGTGCCACTTAATACATTTTTTAATATAAGGAGAAACAGATTTTCCAGCTTCCTGAAAGATGGACCTCTGGCAAAATTTTCTTGGGTCACAACTTAAGCTTCAATTTCAGGTTACTTAGATAAGCAAAAGAGAAAGAGATGAATGTTGCTGCAGAAGTTTTGGATGTTACTATGACTGTGATTTTGTCATGTACAGAAGATGCCATGTACATGCATCAGCAGATCATGTACGTGCATCAGCAGATGTATGCACTTGTGTATTTCCTTGCCTCAAATCCAGACTCTTAACTGCTTCTTCAGTAATCCACACTGAGTTGCAGGTGATGACCCTGAAATGTCAGAGCCACAAGTTTACATTCAGACTAATGAAAAATTAAAACAATAATTTATTTACCCTGAGTACCAACTAAAGAAATCCTCATAAATTAACATCCTGTTTCATTCCACTGTTGTTTAAGCTAGAATCTGGCTGACAGGACTTTACAGATAAAAGATTTAGTCCTCCTAGTGACCTAGTGGCTCAAATTACCTTACAGTTTAAATTTCGTGTTTACCCCTAACTTTTAAGAACTTGTAAGCATGCTGCAAATGTACCAAAATATTGAAAGGAAATGGCTCAATGTACTTGAGTCCCACAAATCAAAAAAGCAGCAAACTGTTGGATTCATGAAAGGAGACTATCCTCATCATCCAGAACGTTTCTGAAAACAAAAGTGAAATAGCTGCTAACAATCCATATCCATCTGCTGTTCAAGCAGCAGAGATGTAAGAGACTGAAGTTGGCTTTTTTCCTCTTATGAGCTGATAACTGGTTTCTTTATTTCATATTCCTTTAACTTAGGCACTGGAATGAACCAAAGGCAAGGAAGAGTGTAAAGGGAGATTAAATCTACTACTACAAACAACTCTCTCTCTTCACTCCCCTAAGGCTTCCACCAACTTAGGAAAAATAAGCTCTTATTTTAGATATCTGAAGAATATGATGAAAGATTCTAATATCTCCTTATTCCTTGGGCACAAAAACTGATGGCATTTTTGTTTTGAAGAGGTCAAGCAAGGAAATGAGTTGAAGAAAATACACTTGGGTAGATTTCAAACAGTTCTCTAGATGGTTCCTAGTTTTGTAGAAGATACACATTGACTTAGGAAGATTTGCAATTAAGATATAGTCAAAACTTCTTATTCAAATCATCTCACTGAAAGAATTGTCAAACTCTCCCTTCTTCCTTGCTGAATTTCTTCACTGAATTGGAAGGCATTGTTACATGCTCAGCATACACTACTTTTGTAAGTATTGAATAAGATTTTAATGCTTTACATTTAACTTCTACATAACACTGAAACACAAAATTTGCACTAATTATGTTATATTCAGTGATCACTAGCCAACAGACATGATAAATTGTAAAATCAGTCTGCTTCCTTTGTGGCCTTCCAGTACTTGAAGGGAGTGTCTAAACAGGAGGAGGATCGACTGTTTACATGGGTTGATAATGATAGGACAAGGGGGAATAGTTTTAAACTGAGACAGGAGATTTAGGTTAGATATTAGGAGGAAGATTTTCAATCAGAGGGTGGTGATGCACTGGAACAAGTTGTGCAGAGAGGTTGTGGATGCCCCATCCCTGGAGGCATTGAAGGCCAGGCTGGATGTGGCTCTGGGCAGCCTGGTCTGGTGGTTGGAGGCCCTGCACATAGCAGGGGGGTTGAAACTACGTGATCATTGTGGTCCTTTTCAACCCAGGCCATTCTATGATTCTGTGATGATTCTTATTGCGTGCTGATTTTTTTTCCATTTTTCATCTTCAGTGTCTTTTAATATTTGTTTAAGAATTTTTAATAAGTTGCAATAAAATTAATGACAACTATTAAATTAAAACTTTAAATCTTGAGAACAGTTATCACAGGCTAGCTTTAGGGAAAACTGCAAGCAGATTTAATTGTCACCTTCATTACGGAACAGTAGACTTTTCATCTATGAACCATATTTCCTTTTGTGCAAGATCCCTTTACCTAATTTCTTTCTCATTCATAATCTTTTTTTTTTTTTTTTTACGTATTTAATAATTTTTTATGTGCCTGCATCTTTAGAGGTATCCTTACAGGATACACTCCATCTCTGAGCCAGACAACAGGCAATACTGACTGCCAGGTATTAGCAGAAAAGTCATACAAGTTAAAGAAAACTTTTCCAAAGACAGACTATATTACT
This sequence comes from Meleagris gallopavo, assembly GCF_905368555.1. NCBI lineage: Eukaryota > Metazoa > Chordata > Aves > Galliformes > Phasianidae > Meleagris > Meleagris gallopavo. The sequence continues at coordinate 68,459,630 of NC_139405.1, read as the reverse complement.
AACATATTGCCCTAACTAAAACTAAGCTGAAAAACTGCCAGTAACTGTTATTGATACATGTTATACTACTGCTCTGCTCCTATCCTACAACATATTCTCTACTATATACACTTCTATATTATGTTATGCTCATGCTATATGTGTATCTATGGAAGAAGTTCAGACAAAATAATATTTCTAAGTAAGGTTAAGTCACCTTGTCCTTTCAAAAAATGCATTCTGCATGAGGGCTGGTTGCACACATCATAGCTCACATTCCCTTCCAGTAACACACCCTCTGCAGCTCTTGATTGTAGCAAATGGTGCTAAGAGAAGTAGACCACAGGATTTGACAAGTGGGATGTCTGGCTTAGCATGAGAGAAGCATACTGCACTCCATGATGGACCAGATTTCTCCCAGATGTTCCTGTGGAGTAGTGCCCTCCAGCAATTTTACTGAAAAACCATGCACTGGCTTAGTCACACATGACAGATGATTTTGCAGAGCTTAAAGAAATCACTATGATGCGTGTAAGCTACTTGGTCACTCCAGCATTTCCAGTAGTTCTACTTTATACTTTTTTTTTTTTTTTAACAGCCTTAGGCTTTGCAATATCCAGTGGGTTTACATCCAATATTCCACAGATAAAAATATTTACTCAACATAGTGTTACATACAGATATGAATGCTCCCAAATCTCCTGGTATTTCCCAAGCTATTTTTCACAGAGTTGCATTCATCTCTCCCCTTCAAACACCTATAAGAAAGTGAAGAGAAGTGATAAATAAATCTCAAACAGTATAGTTGAGCTCAGTACCAAAGGTACACCAAACCTAATTTCTTGTCTCCAAAGCTGGTGAGTAACAAATGCTTAGGGAAAACACAGAAACATGATAATAAAGTGAAACCTAATTAGATCCCTGTACAGCTTAGGGTAAAGGATTGGGGAATCTGGGATGAAGCAGTAAAGTTCAGATGGATAGAGGGGGAAGAAAGGTGGTGGTTTATATTTCCTTTTAATTTCTCACTACCAAAAATTAGATTTTTGAAGCCAAGTCTGTTTTGCGCATTATAGTAATTAGTAATCAATCGCCCCTTTATATCAACCCACAATTTTTTTTTCATACTATTTTCTCTACTAGTTTCAATGAGGAAGGAGTGAGTGAGTGTCTGGGTGGGAGTTTGCTAGCTACACAGAAAAGGAAGGAATTGGCAAGGAGTACACCTTGTTATACTGTGTTGCTGTGTTTCTCAGGACACAGCTGCAGTTCCTGTGAGACACAAAACATTTGTGTCAGCTCTGTACACTTGAAAAAACATGGTAAGTTTCAAAACTGATCTTTCCCTTCTTGTTGATAGTGTTATCACCAAAAAACATGATTGAAAAACTACTGAAATAATGAATTCATGAAAAATTAACTCAATTTGAAAGAGCAACAACACTTTATCTATAAGTCAACAGCTGCATACCAGAGCTGATGTGGGGAATCTGGTGGCAGTAGGGCAAGTCAGTGAACACGTTGCAGGGTAGCTGTACATGGTCACATATGCCTATTGTTCAAGTTATAAATGATATGAGTGTACATAACAAAATATATGAAACTTCCTTAGAGAACAGAGCACGGTGTTAGCCTAAGGTTGTCAAATTATGATTGCACATAAATTACAGAGGCAACAAGGGAAGGACTAAGTCTGCTGAGCTGAGATTAGCAACAAAAAGCTCCTATTAAATGGGTGCATGTGATGAGGATTTAATGACTGAATAAGTCATAAAAAGTATAGCTTCAGAGTGATTGTAAGTTTAAGATCAATATAATTCACACCACTAATGCTTGCATAGCAGTAGTTAGGCACATTTATATTTAAAAATGAAAGTTTAATTTGAGCCTCTGTAGAATCCATTATATTATAAATCAAGTTCAAAGTAACGTGAAAAGAGATAAGAACATACAGATGTTGTGTTTATATACCTACACTTTTCTTAGCCTATTGCCTTAGTTTCATCTGGGACAGAATGGCTTTCTTCAGATTGTCTGATGTGATGCTATGTTGCTAGGAGAAAAACAATGATGAAAGCCCACCACTGTTTATACTTGCAGCTGAGCGGTATTGTATAGAGCCAAAGCCATTCCAATTTCTCAGTGAAGGAGCTGGGAGGGCACAGAATAGGACGGATAACTTAAATTGGCCAAGGCATATTCCATGCCATATGACATCATGCGGAAGGAGTTTTGAAGGGACTGGGAATTTATCTCTGTTCCACTGCTCAGGGAACTAGCTGGGCAGTGGTCAGGGGGTGGTGAGCAATTCCTTGCACATCACTTACTATTTACAGTCATGTATATATATAAATGCATATATATATTATTATCATTATCCTTTTCTCTATCCTGATGATATTAAGAATTAGTTTTATAAATGAAAAAATATCATCAGAATTGTAAACTGGTGCTTGACTCATGAAAACACTGAAGTGTGGGATTTTAAACAAGTATTGCTACACATACTTTCAAATGGAAAGCTCTGTCCACGTTTATTTTAGAAGCTGATTACTTACTCATGTTACAAGGACCACAAATCAACATAGAATTAACAGTAAAATGCATACTTTCAGCTGACTACTGGGTTGATCTACCCAGGGACAAGGAATAAGTGCCATACAACAGTACCAGGCAGGAGGAAAAAGTGGATCTTGCTATAATGAGACAAAATGTAAACATTTGCTGTACACTGAGACTTTGAATTTGGTTTCTGTTCTTGATAGTTTTATTTTACAACAAGATAAAGGTATTTGTGTCAGGAAATATAAGCAGGACTCCAGGAAGTGGAGTAGCTCATCTGAGCTATTTTCCTGAATTTGATTTTTACATACTCATTTCATGGACTTGGAAAAGGGTTCAGGGAGCAATATGACCTGGAAAACCCACATGAGATTCATCAAGAATGCAAATCTTTAGCTCCTAGAAGATATGAATATCCTTAATAGATCTATTAAAGACTATGTCTTTTTAATAGGAATGTTGCTGATTAATCTAAAGTATGTCTAGCCAGCTTTCAACATGCTAACTACATGGCTATAGAAAAAAAGGCATTTTTTTTTCAACATTTTGAATATAACTTTACTGGTCATATATTAAACGATTATATTAGAAATTCTGGATAAGATTATTTGCTGCTATAAACAAGTACAGCTTCAATGCAGCCATTACAAAAGTCTTTTTTTGTTGTTGTTATAACAATAACTAATCACGTACATTTATTCTTGATAAATATTTTTTCTTTTTATTTAACTTCAAATTTCTTCTTAATAATTAAATATCAAATATTGTTGATTAACTAATTGTTCTTAATAGGCAAATTATCATAATTACAAAAGCCTTATCCTACGTCCTTAAATTGACTGATGAGACAAATAATTTAATATCACTTACTATCATCTTTTTTGTTTAAAGTGCAAAAATATAAATTAAATAAAGACAGAAAGAATTGCAGCCTAGATACAATCCCTGTAAAACTGAGTAACTTTTTAAAAAAACAGAACATACGTTAAAAATTCTGGAAAAATACCATCAGTATTTTAAATTGAGTTAGTGTGCAAATAGGCAGTAAATAGGTTCTTTTATTGTGTGATTTAAGAAGTTTTCAAAACAGAAAAAAGAGAATAATGTGAGGATATACACAGTCATAATAGGAAAAAATAGCCAAAATAAATATGTGTATATTTATCCTTGAAGTCAAATGTAATACAAAGCAGTCAAAACTTAATAAAATGTTGGTAATTATGTTGATTTGAGTACAGAAGATTGTTAATCACATTTCAGGCAGTGCCAGTTCTCAGCTTCTTTTGTCTAAACAATTTATTTCTAAATATGTAGCCCCATTTTGCAGTAGCAAGTATCATTTATTGATGTTGCTGTGCGTGATGATAATCTCTGGCAAATATGAAAGATGAAAAAAAACCTCTACATCTTCTAGAACAGAAAACACAAGGCTACACTGCACATAAAAAACAGACATTCATGCCTGTATTTTAAAGCAATTGGACTACTTTTACAAATAAAATAAACCTAAGATTTGGTTATATTAATCAAATAGAGGTATACTTCTGGAGGAAAGTAATCCTGCCTCTATCACATATGAATTGATCTCACTGACTCTCCACAGAGCCTGTTCCCTCACCCATATTCTCTCTACCCAGTCCAGGCTACCTTGCTCTTCTCTACATTTGTATATTATTAATGATACTTATGTCAGTCTTGAGGTCATGTATGCATATAATATTCACCATTAATAAGCATTATGTAGTTCAAAAAATTTGGTGACATTTACTGTTTTTTCCTCTATAGCTCAGCCAGAACCATGTATGCACAGATCTGAGATAATGAGAAAATCTAGTATGGCAACAGTAAGAATTTGATTCTTAACTTAACCTCTACCTGCATAACAAGAATGTTCCTTTCAAGGTCTACACAAGATCTCTTAGAATAAATTATTGGGTGACTAATTTGTTCTACTGATCTTTATTATACTAGGTTTTCCTAATCTATTCATCAATTTTTATTTAATTTTGGTTTTCAGGAGGGATTTTTAAATGAAATAGGCTTCAATTAAAAATAGAGCAGGAAAGGAAAATTTAAAGAAGATATCTGGACTTTCATCTACATTCTCACAGGTTGAAAAATGAAAATGCTCTTCTTTTGATTGTCTTGTCTTTTCTCAATCTGCTTTACTAAGGAGTACATGCATCTGTTTCTCAGCCAACACCCATCATTAAAAATCATCAAAGCCTAGCAAATGAATTAAATCATGAATAACCTAGCCCTAAAGCTCTCTGCTCTGTTCACAGCAGACATCTCATTTGCTTGAAAGCTAGTGTTCTGTATAGTTACAATCTCATAAAAGTTTGTCTTCTTACCAATTGTTCCCAGCTTCTACCACCCAGAAGAGAAAAAACAAATCTGCCAACTGCATAGCCTTTTTTTTTTTACTCCATTTTAGGTTGGAGCGGAAGAAATCTGAGGACTTTTTGTAGCCTTTTTACTCCATATGAGAGTACTTCTTATGCAGTAGTAGTGATCTGGGGCCAGAAAAACGCCTTGCAGAAGTCGTCTAGATTCACTGGCTTACCAGTGTATCTAGTCTTTACCATGAAGTAGTCATAAAAGGAAGGAGTCTATTTTGACACACAAATTAATTATGATATCAGTTTTTGGACTAATGGTTATTTTTGTGTAACTGAAGAGTTAGTTATTTCAAGCCTGCCATGTACTGGAACTATATGGTTGTACAGTAGAAACAGAAACTACAGAATGATGAACAGAACCTAAAAATTGATTGTAAAAAAAAAATATACAACAGAAGAAACAAACAGTTTCAATGAAAGAAAGGGTGAGTTCAATTAATTTTAGCGTTGTTGAAGATCTTAATTTTAATATTTCTTAGGTCAGTACTACATTATTATTGCAGTAGGTTTCCCATTTAACTGACAAGGCAAAACAATGACTCAATGCACACCAATGTAGTTTGTAATTTTTGGATTTTCCACTTGAAGTATGAGAGATGTTGGACAAATCTCTTCTTAGCCATAATGTAAATAGAAGTGTTTATACAATATATGAAAGCTGCTCCAAAAGTAGTGCCTCCTCTCATCACAATATTAAGCTGAAGGCTTGAACTTTCAGTCAGTCCAGAGAAGAAGACAATCTTTCTCTTACAGCTCAATAATGTCAGGTCCCATACCACTTTGAAGATGATGGAGCACATTTCCAATCTTGGCGGGACTGTCCTACCATATCTACCGTACTGTTCAGATTTAGCACCTTCTGACTTCCATCTGAAACAGTGGGTCACCTCCTTTGGTGCAGATTTTTACAAGCGCAGCATGCACGTTCTTGTTCATTGCTGGTGAAATTGCATTGCTAATGGTAGTGACAATGTTGAAAAATAGTATTTTGTAGATGAAAATTTTCTCTATCAAAAACTGTTATTATACACTTTGTATCAGTTGTACTTTTCAGGGAAATAAAGAGGAGGCATTATTTTTGAAGCAACATGCGTCTAATGCTAATTTTATATGCAGGCCAAGTATCATACATTGTAAAATTAGAGCTTAGTGTAAAAAATTCAAGTAAAACAGATATACAAACTATCTTTTTGCTTCAGGAAGCATTAACTTTTCTTTTCTTTCTAAAATTTGTAATGCCTAATATACTTCATATTTGTTTTCAGTTTCTGAGCCCCAGAATGAACTCAGATACTCATTATTCCTTAAGCATTTTTTAAAATTAATTATGCCTAAATAATAATGCTGTTCCACAAAGCAGTTTAAAATAGTGTGGGCAATTCTAAAAGAAAATAAGTAAATACCTGAAGTGCTATTCAAGCCAGGCAGGTATTAATTTTTGCAAAGAATCTAAGAAAAAGAAAGGGAAATTTCGCTCTCCGTTTCAATTCACTGGAAAGTCACTAAATGATACAAGATATTGCTTTACCTAAGACATTTCCCTGACCTTTCTATTTTCATCTTCAAGCATCAGAACTTGTAGTTAAAACAAAAAGACAGAGAGGAAAAAAAGAATAAAAGGCAAAAATGCACATACAGATAAGTCTCTACAGATGAGACTATTAAGGAATACTTTCACAGTTTCACTGTTTCTCCCAGAAAAGCTGTTGCTTTGATGTCAGAGCACTTGCTGTGATGGAAGTCTTCTTTGAAATGCTTAAGGTGACGTGGTTTCGTACAGCTTTGTAACAAGATCTTATCAGAAAATGTGAGGAGCTGAAAGATAATGTTAGAGATAATTCACTAGGTGACTAGCTGAATTGTGCTGCCAGGCCCTTACACTAGAAAGAAACCAGCCACAGAAGACACAAAGGGCCAAACCACTTCTTTTGGCAGCAATGTCAGCTTTCACTGACCTCTAGGGTTAGAAGATTAAGTTTCTCTGTGCTGTTCAGAAAAGGAAGCATGATGCTAGATGACTCCTGACAACTGACTACCAAAATACTACAGTAAGAAGGCATTAAACTATATTGCTTAATAATTAAGTTGGAGATCAAAGACTATCTTTAAGGTTAAACAGAACAAAAGGCTCATTGTGCATTTCACAGAAGTACATAGATGCTTAAAATTAAGCATGCAATTTGTTGAATCAGGGCCTCATTGAAGGTTTTAATTTCACAGAAAAGCAAGGAGTAAGGCTGGTATTTATGAGCAAGACTGATATCCTGTATATATGTGAGGTAAATATGTGTGGTAGTTAAATTGTGTAAAGCCCAAACTTTAATTGAGATACCTAAATTAAGGGGATATCTCCTAGAAATGTTTCAGTTTTCTGAATGATCTCCTTTTATTTGATATGATGGTAAAATATGTTATTATTAATGCAATGTCTATCTTTGCTAATTGTTGCTTTTTGATAACATACTGTAATATTCTGTTGCTATGCATACTTTTTATTCTCTCACAGTAAGCTGTAAGTTTTCTGGCGTTATCTTTGAAAACCTTAATACAATGAAATATTTTTAAAACTATTTTAATAATAAGGATTATTTAAAAACAAAGCATTTTAAGGTATTTTGAAATCATGTACCGAATACTTAATAGGATATCAAAAGCAAAGTGCTGTAGAGTACTTACAAGTACACAGTTACACATGCAAAATCATCAACTAAATGCTATTGCTCAACTAACTCTTTAATTATGGTGGATAAATACTGAACTTGAATACTTAAAAGATGATAATATCTCTCAGTCAATCCCGTTACTTGTCTCTTTTGCAAAACATGTTCAAGTAACTCATCTTTATTCATCTGTACTATTCATTAAAACAGTGCACAGGTGTCTCATGTTCCAAGTACTTAGAAGAGTTTTTAGAAAAGAATCTGAAAAGCTTATTTTAAAGAAATGTTCATTTTTTAAATCAGATTCTTACAATCCTTCACTAAATCTAATACAGAAATATTTCATCTTTTCTGATATCTGCACTGCATTTAGAATGGTGTATTAGTGTTGGAGGGAAAAGATAATTGATTTACATTTTGTTGTGCGTTTAAATGGGAAAAGGCATTCTGTCTTGCTTATGATTTTTATAGTTGTTACTTCTGTACACAAAAGTGCCTTTGATTGTGGTAATCCACACAATCTCCTTGGATGCAGAGAAACAATGATATGCAACTTTATTGAACTTTCAAGATCCCTAGTATTACCAGACAGATTCCACTCTTATTTACTGTAAAAATGAATATTGAGAAACAGGAACAGGTTCAGAGAATAAGCAATTTAAGGAGCTCAATAAATTCATCTTTGCAAAAGAAACTGAAGTAGTAAAAGAACTCCAAACAAGTTGAATAAGAATATTTCAAACAACAGAAGGAAAACACTGTGCAATGCTTTGAACTGGGAGAAGACCTCAAAGAAAGGCACACTGATTTTTAAAAATTATTTTACAGGTAAATTAATCACTGATGCTTGTTGAGATATGGGGTAACTTGTCTATCACTCTAAATCATTAACTTGAGACTAGAAATCTTTATGAAGAAATTCTGTGCCTCCTGACTTTACTAGAAATGTTGACATTAACTTACAAGGTTAATACTTATTATGTTGAGCTCATTTAAGGCACACACCAGCTCTGAGGTGAACCAAAGAGGAAAAAGGGTCATGAAGGACAGCAAATGGCAGGACACGAATAGTCCATGCTAGCCTGAGCACAGCTGTTGTGAGGATAAAGGCTATATCCATCTACATGTTTCCTTTCTTGCTTCCCCATTCCCAAACTCATTTCATTTCTGACTGGAATAATCTGACGTCTTGATAACACTTGATTTCACTAATTCATTAGAAGGCTGACTGAAGATTTCTGCTAACCATTACAATTTAATTTATCTCATGTTAAAGACTTTATTAGAAGAAATTCCCCTCACTGCACCCACTTTGGACTATGAGAAGGTTTTCATTAATTGGTAACATTCTACAGACCAGACCAAAAAAAAAAAAAAAAAAAAAAAAAAGATGATAAAGAATAAAAGATCTATCTTCCTGACTCAACATGACTACCTCATAGGGTGGTCAGGAATTTCCAAAATCAGATCACTTTCGAAACCAACAATAGATCAAGTGTGTTTATTTTTCAGCCAAATATTTATCTAGTTGTATCTTATTTTAAAGACCTGCCTTGTCATAATTCATAGAAATCACACACTCTGCATTGAAAATTCTTTCTTTTCTTCCATGCACTTAAATAGATGGCTGAAATCCTAATAAATGCATTAGCTGTAGTTGCAACAGGTCTTTATTTGTACATTTCAGTTTTGATGAACATCTTAAGAATTCAGATTAAGTTCTAACTAAATTGTATTAATGAGAGGGCTGACTTCTTAGAAAAGTAATGCAAAAAGCATGCTTAGCACAAAACATCATTCTGGTCATTTGTCATCCATGTTCAGTGATGACCTTGTTGACATCACCATTAATCTTTTCATTCTTCATTGAAAAGCATCAATAAACTCATGAGAGTGTCCCTCATTCTCACACTGTACCACGGAATAAGCTAAGGCTGGAAAACATTCAATACCTCTTACCTCAACTAGGTGAGACAAATTAACTGCATCCCTTAAAGAGATCGTAATTTCAAAATCTATTGAACCTAAAGAAAGATGAAAACAATGTTCATTATCATACAGTGCATGTTATTCAATACTCTAATGCACTGGCCTCCTTTAAGAAGCAAATACAATAATTTCATATTTCAGATGAGATATGAATCACAGTGTGTTTGAGTGTGAAGATGTTGTGGAAATGTATGAATTTATGAAGTTCAACTTTTGCTTCTTGTTTTGTTTTGTATGATTTTTAGATGGAAGAATGCTGGGGATTTTAGTGTGTTCAAATCTCTACGTACAACCCTCAACACACTGGTAATAGTAAATGTTCTGCTAATTACAACTTACACTATAGACCCTGCTGTCAGCTATTTGAAGTCTCAATAGTTATGGAAGCTATAGTGAAATGACCCTTTACGTTCAAGATGTTTCTTATATAAATAAAGACACCATGAGCAAGTCAACTATCTGTGATGCTTGCATACGATCTAGGTAGTTAGTCTGATTACTAAAGTATTCTTTGTCAGTTACTGAGAGAGCATATTATAATCACTGCATTGATCATGACAAATTTCTCTATTTAATAAAATAAATTTGATTCATAAAAACCCAGGAGGAACATTGAATATGCTTGCATGTGCATGTAATTGACATTCAAAATGGAAATAAAACCAAAGCTAGTCTATGCTGCTTGGTAACCACCCACCAAAAAAAAGGCTCAGAATATCGGGAATTCTGTAGGTTTATGCAGAAACTTCTTGAGACTTTGTAAAGTCAGCTGATCATGCTAACAGTCACTATGTAAATAATTGATTGCTCTATGTGTTGTTTCCTTGACAAGTTTAATAAAAATTTACTATTCCAAATCTCTACTCTTCCTTTTTATATGACATGACATTCGCCTAAGAATAAATCTTAAAGATGGAAAACTATTCTCTGAAAAGCACAGATGGAATGGTCACGGTTGGGTGAAACAACAGAAAAAAAACAAACAGACTCAGTGGCCAGAAGTATTCATAAAATTCACATTGTTAAAAAAGCTTTGCATAGTTTCAGGTGTGGAAGTAATTCACGCTCAGAATGAAGTGCCAGAGAAAGCAATTTCTCCATTGTGGAAATCTTGAACTTAAGATTGGATATCCCCTTAGAATATACCACTTCTTTAACCTACAGAGAATATTGGAGAGAAAAAATGTCCATCTGGTGTTGCATAAACTACAATCTCCATAACAAATCCTTCTGGTCTTAAAATCTATTGCTTATGAATTACAGTTTCTCAAGTGAAAGTAATCTTTGTGTGCCCTTCTTGAAACACTGGCTCATGAAATAGTCATATTCATTTCCAAGAGGAAAATGTATCAAGCATAGTTGAACTATAGTAACATCATGTTCTCAGAGCCAGGCTCTATAAAGAATCCTCCAGTAGCCCATTGCACAAAAGGATTATGAAAACACACTTGCAGAAAAACCTGACCCCTCTAGTATCTCCATCTCTCTTTTGGACTAATCCCTTGTCCTCAGAATGCACTAAAAGGACTGGTATCATTTTCCATACCATTCCCACTGTGCTCAGAGACCACATGAGAAAAGAATATAATGTACACTAGACAGAGAAGAGTTAATTTATGCAGCAATTACAATGTGAATATCACTAAATGGACCACTCAACAAAATAGGAAATCATCAAGAAATCATCATCTGTGAAAACTGATATACAGAAAGAAAAAAGTCCTGGTTAAAATAAGAGAAATCTATTCAGTCAAAGCTTAACTGATGAAAATGAACTGACGCTACCACAGCAAATCATCAATAACTGTTGATATAATTGGAAGAATTTGCATGGAAGTCATAGTAATTGCATCTGCTCATAACAAATTTCATTTTCTTGAAATGCTTTTCATAGCTGACGTTGTTAATTATTCACTTTCAGTAGTGCACCTGGAAGCCCCAGTGTTTATCATTTTGCCAGATATTACATTCAGGGAATAACAATTCTCTTCAATATTCGGAGTGTTGCAAGTAATCATTAGTCAATAATCCTAAATACTAATACCAAAATACATCCATGCCACATTTCATCAATGGAATATCACATCTGTCCATAAATATTGACTAATATCATCAATATTATGTACAACCTATTAATTATTTTCTTAGCATTCCCTTCCCAATGTGTATGAGAAATACCAAAATTCACAAAAACAGGAAAGAAATTCCTGGAAAAAAATTGTAGAAAATTTCGAGTCTACTCTCAGAGTCCTCCCTCATCCCACACATATTTAGAAGAAGAAGTCTGACTTTAAATTGGACCAGGTGATCTCCAGAGCTCCCTTACAATCTCAGAAACTTTGTGATGAGCACATAATAAGCATGAAAGACGTATGTTGAACATAATTATCTACTTCAAATATGGCATTTCTTCTCAAAATAATTTAAAAAAAATTAAATTGCAATGCTATACTTCATAATCTTACACAAAAACAAAGAGATTTTTTTTTGTTTGTTTTGAGGAGAAAAACTATATCCTCAGCCACTATCTTTATTGGCAACATCTGTGTCTATTTCTGCAAGTGTAATAGCAATTAAGGAGGTCTCCAAATGACAGCCACGTCATCAGGATGGAGAAAGCTTTCAATATCTGCATACAGCCAAGATTCACTTGTAGTATGTTAATGCTTTTGCATATTTCGTTGGCCTTTTTTCTTTTCTTTTTTTTTTCTTTTTTTTAACTTTAGAATACCATTCATAATCAAGGAAATAGATCAGAAAATTTATAGAAAGCTCTTCAGGCTTTTACAGATCAAGTTCTCATAAAGAAGTGTTCAAAAATGCATTCTGATTTCACTAATTTTTCTTCTAATCTTTAAACACTGATCATCAGAACAGGGAAAAAATACTATGAATAATATATATTTGAGCAATCTTAATCCTCTTTCTACTTAAAAATGTCTGTGGCCCAGATTCTGTCCAAAATTTATTTAAATAAGATCTGATTAATGAGAAGTTTGAGAGCTGGTCAGCATTTAAACAGCTCTTCTTCCAAGCTCAGGATCGGTGCGTCCCTGTGAGCAAGAAATCGGGAAAAGGTGGCAGGAGACCTGTGTGGATGAGCAAGGAGCTCATGCTCAAGCTCAAAGGAAAGAAGAAGGTCCATGAAATGTGGAAAAAGGGTCTGACCACTTGGGAAGAATATAGGAAGGTAGTCAGGGCCTGCAGGGATGCAACAAGGAAGGCTAAAGCCCGCCTGGAATTGAATCTAGCTAAAGTGATAAAGGATAATAAAAAAGGCTTCTTCAAGTATGTTAACAGCAAAAGGAAAACTAGAGAGAATGTGGGCCCCTTACTAAGTGAGGGGGTGGTTCTGGTAACGGGGGATGCTGAGAAGGCAGAGATACTGAATGCTTTCTTTACTTCCATCTTCAGTGAAAAGGCTCTCCCGCAGGTTTCCCACACCCTGGAGGTTAGTGAGAGGGTCTGGGGAATGGGAGACTTCCCTTTAGTCAGGAAAGAGGACATGCGTGAGCGCCTAGGCAGTACTAAGGTCCACAAGTCCATGGGACCTGATGGGGTGCATCCATGTGTGCTGAGGGAGCTGGCGGAGGTCATTGCTGAACCACTCTCCATCATTTTTGAGAGGTCTTGGATAACAGGGGAGGTCCCTGAAGACTGGAGGATAGCCAATGTCACTCCGGCCTTCAAAAAGGGCTGGAGAGCTGGGCAGTAAGAAAACAGATGAGGTTCAACAAAAGCAAGTGTAGGGTCTTACACCTAGGGAGGAATAATTGCATGCACCAATACAGGCTGGGGGATGAGCTGCTGGAGAGGAGCTCTGCAGAGAGGGACCTGGGCATCCTGGTGGACGACAGGTTGGCCATGAGCCAGCAGTGTGCCCTCGTGGCCAAAAAGGCCAATGGCATTCTGGGGTGCATTAAAAAGAGCGTGTCCAGCAGGTCGAGGGAGATGATCCTCCCCCTCTACTCTGCCCTGGTAAGGCCTTATCTGGAGTACTGTGTCCAGTTCTGGGCTCCTCAGTACAAAAAAGACAGGGATCTCTTGGAAAGAGTCCAGCGGAGGGCCACAAAGATGGTGAAGGGCCTGGAGCACCTCCCCTATGAAGAAAGGCTAAGTGAACTGGGTCTGTTTAGCCTTGAGAAAAGACGACTAAGAGGGGACCTGATCCAGGTTTATAAATATCTGAGGTGTGGTGGCCATAGTGGTGAGGCCAATCTCTTTTCAGTGGTACATGGAGACAGGACAAGAGGAAACGGACATAAGCTGCAGCATAGGAAGTTTCGCACGAATGTGCGTAAGAACTTCTTCACGGTGAGGGTGACGGAGCACTGGAACAGGCTGCCCAGGGAGGTTGTGGAGTCTCCTTCTCTGGAATTGTTATTGCTGCCAGATGGGTACACCTGTATTTCATACTAGTCTGCTCTCTTAATAGCAGAGATGCTGCTTTGAAATACATTTAAAATTGAAAAATTTTTTGGAGTTTTTTTTCTGCAGAATTCACTTTTAGTTTTTAAATGGTCTTTTTTTTGTTTTATATAGCTAGTAAGTTATTAATAACATTTTACTCATTACATATTATTTATAATAACATGAAAGAAAAAAAGCCTTGTTTTAATAACCAAAAGGATGATTTTCAAAAGCCAAATGGAAGAAACTTTTTAACTGAGGCCTAAAAACAACTACAAAAAATGAAAAAGAGTGAAAGAATAAATAAAATATAAAGCTAGTACTATACCAATATGCAGTGTACTAATATGCACTGAATAAGAATTGGCTGATGAAAGACTCAACAAGGGCCAGAAGCGTGCTCTTGCAACCCAGAAGGCCAATGGAACCTGGTCTATTGGAAGGGGGGGTTGGAATTAGATGATTTTAAAGGTCTCTTCCAACCGAGACCATTCTGTGATTCTATCATCATAAATTATTCAAGTATGTTTTTAAGCCTTTTTAAAAGTATTTGTGAATGTCAGTGCTTCAGCAGTGATTTTTAAGTCCTTTGATTTTCAATTTGAATCATAGAAAAATATAACCAATTCATAAATCAACATAATTTGTGTGCTAAAAAAAAAAAAAAAAAAAAAAAAAAGATTTTTGAAGAAATCAAAGAGAACTATGTGCCTAACTTGGAAAAAATATTCTTAATCATGGGCCATGAATTTCAGCACTCCCACAGTTTCAAAGGAATTCTGAGATTTACGACTGTGCTTATCTGGAACTACCATTTAAGAAGGCTTAAGAAATGCAAGGATTCTCACACTCAATTGCAAATTCAGGTTCATGAATGATACTTCAGTGTCTCATTCATCCACCAATCTGTGAAACAAAACTGGAGGCAGCTGCAATGTGTGATGGGAGATATGTTCTCCCACTGGAAAAATTAGTGCTACTTTACCTAACATCTAGTCTATAGCCACCTTATATTTCTCCACTTTTATGGAAATTCCATTTTATAACTATATCAGGTAGAAAAGGACTTTTTCTCAGATTTATTCTGACTTCTAAAGTAGAGAAGAATGGTAAGGAAAAAAAATGCTATTTTCTTAGAAACTGTATCTGAATTTGTTAATTATACGTGAAATAACATATGTTAATATGCCTGAATGCCTAAGTACTACAAATAGTGTGATAGGAAATTATGTACGGCAAACAGAAGATTTCACACAGTACATTTGTATCTGCACCACCAGATGTGCATCAGCACCAGAGAAAACTTGCAAGTGACTTACTACCACTGAGCTAAATTTCCCTTCACTCCTATTTTTGTTCTTTATCCCTTTTAGACTACATCTTAGTACATGCTGCACAATGATGGATTACCAGACACCCAGCTTATATTTATCATTTCAAACTGATTTTAAACAATAACTGAATGACATAAAAATGCCATGTCTGCTTGAATTTCTTTGCTAGAGGAAGATATGTTTTTTATCCTTCCAAACATGTACATACAGAAAGAAATTTAAAGATATGTTTTTAGGGCTACTCTTTCATCAGTTGTTGCCAGTGTTTCAACAGAATGTACTGTCAGTGGCCAGTATTTTTCATACACCAAAAAGAGTTAACAGCAAGAACAGGACAAATAACAGAAGCTGTGTGCAAAGTGTTCAGTTACATAAAGAAAACAACCAAAAAAACAATATCTGTGTTACTAGAAGATAATTTATGGAAAAATACTGATAGATGAGTAGTTCCTTTTGATTCCTTGAAAAATCTCCTGTCTAATCTCAAGATGATTTCTAGCAAGGAGAAAGGGCAGGCAGTAGATTGCTTTCATCATGTAAATGACATACTGAACTCAACAATGAATTAGGCAGGACCAAATGCTAATATACAGTTGTTAGCAACACCACACTGTTAAGAAGATGGCTTAAATTGAGTCTTTTCTTTCTCCAGATTTTAAAGTTCACAATTTATTTTCTTTCCATTGTCCTTGAAGCTTTTAAGAATGCAACAATATTGTATTTCTGTCCCAAAGAGAGAGGGCAGTCTCGTGACCATAAAGGCTATGAAAAATTGCAAATTGTGATCTGGGGAATGTAAGAATCCAGTTGACACGTGCATCATTGTGGCTCATGCAGAGTGGCACAGAATATCCAGTGTATCTCTGGTTGTTTCCCATCTAAACATCAAGAAATATTTTTTCACTGTGAAGGTGACCAAGCACAGGCACAAGTTGCCCAGAGAGGTTATGAAGTCTCCTTCTTGGAGATTTTCAAAGTCACTTGCCTGAACATGGGCCTAGGCACCCTGCTCTGGGTGTCCCTGTTTGGGCAAGGCATGGACCAGATGGACCCAGAGGGTTCCCCATCCTGGGATTCTGTAATTCTATGACACTTGTATTCAACTGACATAGAGTTTGCACAAGGAATGGGTGCAGTCAGCCTTGTATCTGCCAAATCTACCATTCCTCTACCCATAAAAGAATAAAACTGTATCAGGAATATGTTCTAGCTGTCACTTCCTATATGACTTTTATATGTTCACCTTTTGTATTTAATGTATCATTTAAAATATGTAAACATGCCACTGACATTTCACAACATAAACATAATCAGATTCCCACTTCAGCACTGTAGTGCACCGTATCAAAGCTCCTGAGCATTCAGCTGCTTTCTGATCTGCTACGGACAGACACCTCTATCTGAGTTAGAGGCTGCTGTGTCCCTCCTTGCTAAACAGAAGCTCATTACAAGTTAACTGCTGTGACCTCAAATATGTATATGATGTTATATCAATGTGACAGCTTTTTTATGTCTTCAAACTGCCAAAGAAAATATTTACTACCACGGATAAATTTCATAATAGGCTACAGTGTTTAAAGACCTGCAACAGCCCTTTCCTTGTAGCATCAAAATGCTACTAGTCAATTATTATTCTCCCCACTGATATATCACCAGAAATACAATCTGATAGCATTTCTATAAAGTGGTATTTAACAATAACAGCATGCACATGAAATCTGATTTTATTTTTACGCACATCTAAATTCTGCCACAAAAAAACCTTGCAGTTAACCATTATTATGATACCTGTTAGCTATCTTTTTCCTTTTATTGATGTGTACTAAGCACTTCTCGATGATGTTTCATGGTTTGCAGAACATATCTGAACTTAGCTGAAAAATAATTTCAAAAGTAGACTTCTGCTGGGAATGTCAATGAGGTAAGGACATTTTTTGACATATTATCTGCATTACTGAGCTTTATTTGATTTGCAAGATTAAAAGAGATTGAGTTGAAAGAAGCAGTGAGCTGCACCTTAATGGAACAATAACCTGACATCAAAGATGTGTGTGATTTGAAAGACTGAGTGGCAGCTGCTACAAGGAGATTATAAAATCAGAATCCAGGCTTCTGTAGTGTTTTGGTATGGAACACAAACCTGCAGTTCAGATCAGAAATAATTTTAACATGGTAATTTAGGCTGACTACTTTTCCTCTAATTAGATAATAATCAACAGCTTACATTACTATCTGAAATACCCAGAGAGAATTAGGTTACTTTTTTACTGTGACAGTTATATTTTGAGTCAAAATTAAACTCACTATCCGCATCATCTAGGGGATGATTCAGTGGAGTGAGGTAAAAAAAACTCAGAAAACTAGACATGTAATTTCATCTCCTAGAAAATGAAAGCAGAAAAAAAAAGTCGCTGCAGTCAGTTCCCTATTCCTATGCAGAATTTGAACTTACAACACGGTAGTTGCTCTAGTCATGGGTAATGTATCAGCTGGGAGATTCTTTTCCAGGTAAATAAATTTTTCTTCCCTTTTATGTCTTCTTATAAATAAATAAATAAATAAATAAATAAATAAATAATCCAATTTCAGTGCTCAGCTGTAGGATCTGTTTGGCAGCCATGATTCTTGCTGATTATGAGATGTGCTCCTAAATGGTTTCATGACTGGGATAAGGCCATGCCTTAGCACTTCAGTATTTTCCAGTAACAGTTAACACTTACTAGCAACTGTCAGTTTCATTCACTTAACTCCCCTTATATATTGTATGGAGAGTCCTGGCATTTAACTTGGGCTTATGAATTCAGCTGCATGGCAGTACGTCTAGAAAGACTGAAATGTTCTGTCTTGCATATTCTGAGCTCAGTCACCTTAGTGATAACGTAAGAGAGATTCTGATGTTGGTATGAAAGACCAATGAAGGTTGTAAAAGCATTCTGAAGGGCAAATCAGGATTATTTCATATTTGAGTTGTGTTGTTTTTGGCAAGATAAGAGAATTGAACAAAGGGACTTGGCTCTAGACACTCACCTTCACCTTCTCTGGCTCACTGCTTATCCAAGGGCTATTTCCTTTTATAAATATGTCAGTTCATGTTAAGAAAAAGATACATAATACAGAAGAAAAGAAATAACCATATACATGTCAGGATGAAGAACTGATGCTTCTCTGTTCACAGAGAAGGACTGATGGCAGATATGGAGATTGGGAGGTGCCTTGGACAGAGTGACCTTCAAATGGCAGAGTTCTCTATTCTTGGTGAAATCAGGAGGAGGATCATCAAAACTGCTACCTCAGACTTCCGTAGAGTGGACTCTTAATTATTCAGGATATCAGTAGTGATGGTGTCTTGGGATTCAGAACTGAAGGGTGACGGGTTCCAGGAAAGCTGGTCATTCCTCAGGAAGGAAGTCCTAGAGGTGCAGGAGCAGTCTGTGCCCCTGTGCTGTAAGATGAGCTGGTGGAAGAAGACCGTCATGGATGAGCAGGAAACATTTTCTGAAGTTCCAGGTGAAAGTCTACTTGCTGTTGAAGAAGGGACAGGTAACTTGGGGCAAATACAGAGAAGTCACTAGGATAAGGGAAAAAATTAGAAGCCCAGCTTGAACTCAACCTAGCCAATGTGATAAAAGAGAACAAAACACTTTTTTTACAAAAATATTAACTCTAAAAGGAGGGTTAAGGAGAATCTCCATCCATTACTAGATACATCAGGGAACATTACCACTGAGGAGAAGGAAAATCTTAAGGTTCTCAATGCCAAAAAAAGTGGTTTAGGTGTTAGAATGGGCTGCCCAGGGAGGTGGTTGAGTCACTGTCCCTGGAGGTGTTCAAGAAACATTTAATTGTTATTCTAAGGGGCATGGTTTAGTGGGAAAATATTGGTGGCAAGTAACAGTTGGACTAAATGATCTTTTCCAAGCATGGTGATTTCTCAAATTTTTTTTACAGATTTGTATTTTCATAACTGAAATAATGCAATTAAAATTGACGTAAGCTAGAAGCAGAATAGGAACAAAAAAAGAGCTTTGCAGGTTGCATATGTAAGTATCTAATGAAGCTGTAAAAAAGATATCCTACAACTGATGCTGCTGACCTAACATTTTCACTACCAAGACTCCTGACCTTGCTCTCAATGCAAAACATGCTCCATCTGGTACACACAGTGATTATATCACTGTCATCTCAAGCTAGATCAATGCTAGTTCTCATGTGGCTGCAATCTATGCAGTTCTCATATTTTATCATTACAGGCAATGTTAGACTGTTATCAGCTGCCTAACAGCATTTTTTTTTTATTTTCTACAATACATCATCATGCCTCTTCATCTATGTCTTGATTTAGTACATCTTCACTGAGATAGTTGATATTCACATTAGCCATTATTTAAAACGGTCTTCTAAAGTAGTTATGTTGTGCTACACTATGCTACCAGTTCCCTGAGTCACATCATTCCCTTGGAATTCAATTACCTGTGAATTTTAATCTTTCAAATAAATATAAACTCATATTAAAATTCACCTCATTCTCATAAATCATTTTTTTTTTTTTAATGCAGACAAATATAGAGTTCTCTCTTCTAATCTATGACTTTATAACTCTACCTCAAAAATTCAGGTTTGTCAAATTTGTATTAAAAATAAACTTTTTAATATGAAGGGCACCTGATGGTGTCATTGTACTCTCCATTAAAATATGCAGCCCACCAAAATTTACTGGATTTAACTGAAGTACTACTAAACATATTCTCATGGATAAAGTCATAATATGTTCCACTTTCCGAAACCAGTGGTTATTGTGTTGTATACTGCTTCCTAAGTACTCATTCATATTGCTTAGCAAGTGGAATATCCACAACTCAATGGATATCATATACATTCAAAAATCGAATGGATTCCAATTTAAAACTACTTTCTTACATTCCTGTTATTCTGTTCATATTTAAATACCTGCAAAACCATATTAAAAAGTCTGATTCAAATAAACTGAAAAAGACCAAGGAATAAAACTGATATTGACAAGAAATGGATGAGTAAATGGAAAGAATTAATTTTTCCATAAATTTATTATGAAGTAAAACTGCTAACCTAGATAAGTAATAAGCTTTCATCTTATAAATAGATACATATATTTGATAAAAAATCCAAAACATAGCACCATATCAGCTACTATGTAGAAAATTAACTCTGTTCCAGCCTAAATCATAATAAAAATTACAATATTCCTTCCAATAATGTTAAGTTTTAGTATCAACATTTTGATACCAGTATCTACGCAAAATAGATCTCTTTTCCTGTCATCTGAGCTCTGCTTATGATTATATATATCTAGAAACATGCATGTAAGCTTCTTCAGTCAGCTTGCATATTCACAGCAGTATGCAGTGTTTGTGGTTTTTTTATAAAGGAAAGTGAAATGTGATTACCATATAATTTATCCAGTCATGTCTCAAGAAGCATCATCAATAAATAGAAAGGTTGTATAAAGAAAAAGACAAAAGAAAAGGGAAAACTAGGAGAAATTCCCTCTAGAAGTAAGAGGCAGAAATTTGATAGAATAAAGCAAATGCAATTATTATTTCAAATATATTAGATGGGTCTTTGTTAAGTATCCTTTTTCATGACAGAAGAACACATGGGGATTGAATAAGAATGAAAGGTGGAAAAATCAATATGGTAACAGAAAAATCTTTTCACTCAACAATAATTAAATTAAGCAGCCTCTTGCTGCAACTTATTGCTGATGATAATAGAACAGTAAGATTCCAGAAAAGGATCAAGCCCATCCAAACATTATAATAATTATACGGGTTATAGTAGAACAAAAATATAACCAGTAATTTTGCTAGACATGTTTTCATAACACCAAATTACAAAGCATCATTCATCTAAATGGTCCAACTTTCTCACAAAGTCTTACAAGTGTAGTTAATAAATTTCAGCTGCAGGGTCTTCTAAAAAATTACAGGTTTCTTCCTGTCTTTTAATCACCATGCATGAGCATTCCAGTAGCACAGAATCATAGTATGCTTTGGATAGCAAGGGACCTTAAAGAATTGCCATCTTGCCATGGTTAGGAACACCTCCTACTAGACCAGGTTGCCCAAAGTTCCATCCAGTCCAGCACTGAACATGTCCAGGGATGGGGCATCCACAAATTCTCTCAATCTGCTCTCACCACAGGAATCATTTCTTCCTAACATCTAATATAAATCTGCCATCTTACAGTTTAAAGCTGTTACCCAGTGTCCTATCACTAAACTCCCTGGTAAATGGTTCTCCAGCTTTCTTGTAGGCCCCATTCATACTCATCATATTGAGGTAACAGTTTAGGCTCTGTGAACCAGGATGCTTGTGGGGAGAGCTGTCACACCATAGAACAAAGGGCATCTCAATCAGGTCATCTGCATGAATTAGCAGATTACAAGTAGGAAATTATACGGAGCTGAGTATCAGCTTCAGTGGATTGGAAATGATGGTGGCAACTTTAAAATATCATAAAGTTTACACCAGGTTGGACCAATGAATGCTTGCACAGGAAGAGAAAGAACACTATGCAAGTTTGTCAGGACGTATCAAACCAATAAGCTGAAGATGAGTTTCCAGGATCACATCATTACCAATGATGAGATACCATGCCACCTCTATGAGCTAGAATCAAAGTGGCAGTCCATGGAGTAGAGACATATTACCCACTGAAGAAAAAGTTCAAGATGCAGTCCTCAGCAGGGAAAGTGATGTGCACTGTCTTTTGGAGTAGGAAAGGGGTGATCCTTCTGGATTTCTGGAACCCAGACAATCAACTCTGACTGCTACCTCACAGTGCTGATTAAGCTGAAGGATTGAACTTCCAGAGTCAGGTCAGAGAAGACAATCCTTCTCTTGCAACACAGTAACACCAGGCCCCATATGACTTTGAAGACCATCAAGCACACTGACAATCTTGGATGGAATATTCTACCTCACCATAAAATCTGGATTTGTAGCTTTCTGATTTCCAAATGTAGGGCAATGAAAGATGCATGGGAAACATTTTCCTACCAGAGATGCTGTAATCGCAGCCATGAAACGGTAGGCCACCTTTGCTGGTACAAATTTTTATGAGTATGGCATGCAGGATTTTTCATCAGTAGGGAACATGAATAGCTAACGGTGGTGACTATGTTGAAAAATAGTATTTTGTGGCTGAGAATTTGCTCTATCAAATAGTGTTATTATGTTCTCTGTATCTGTTGCCGTTTCCACGGAAATAAATAGGAGGCATTAATTTCAGAGTGATCTATGTATCTGATCCAGTTAATGTCAAAAACCTCAATATGAGAGCATAGTCACAGATCTGTCATATCAATGCATAAAAGTCAAATGTCCTGTTTCTACTTGTGATTTAAACACTTTTCATTTATTTTACTTGAAAGGAAGTATTTAGCAAGAGAAATTCACATGATAAAATAAAATCACTTAACCGGAAAAGGAAGGACTCAATAATGGTGTAAAATCCTTTCTGTACATAGGATTTATTAACATTTTCCTGCTGGTAGCATTCTTCTCTCTTCTTTAGACAGCTCATTAACGACTGCTAATGTGTTTAATAAATTAACTTATGATAATAAATTAACAGCTTACCCGAGATCAGAACCATTTTGACCATGTAATTATCTTCAGTTCCCTGGGGCTCCCATGGTATCATAAACTTTATACCTGGTAAACCAGGCAATACTTAAAGGATTTTTAGTGATAATTAAATTAGATGTATTGCTTTTTTTTTGCTTTTTTTTTTTTCTTCTCTTTAAATATGATGCAGTAATGTTATGGACTTCACAGATTGGATTCTAAAAGTAATACTGACTCAACTATAAGTCATTAATAATATAAATAGTATGTTTTATAAAAAATCCCAACATGAAGTTATCCTGTTTTAAAACTGCAAACATAAGTTAAATCTATAGCAAGCTGACCTTACTGGAAAAATTCTGTACATATAATAGCATGCTTCAGACAAACTACTCTGAAATCTACCCAACTAGAAAAAAATAACAAACTGTCAGTATGCATTTGAGAAGACAAATGCATTTTACACAATCTTATCAATGTCTAAGTATAAATTCCGTAAGGTTTCTAAGGTGGCAGAAGCATCAAAAATTTGAGTAGTCAGACACTTTGCATATATCTAAGGCTCATCTTGTTGCACTATAGACAAGTAATAACCAAATGTTAGAAAATGAAATGTTCATCATACAACCACTATCCAAAATGTATTTTTGAAAGATCACAAAAAAAAAACAACCTTTACTACCTGGCCTATATTATGTATGTTTTCTTCTGCATTTGGTTCGTATTGGAACATCCCAGTGTTTATGATTTACAATTTAAGATTTGGTTGCACATAACTTTAACAGTTTAGTAAGTCTGATTTGGTTTATGATTGACTTTTCCAGAATCACCTGAGAAACTTCTGAGAGTGATCACTAGAGAGTCAGACTAAAGGACAACTCAGATAGCCTTCCAACTGCACTTGGGCGCTTATGAATGAGGAGCAGTGTGGAATTCATTTACTTTGACTGTACCGAGACATCATTACCCACACTCTTCACAAGTCCAGGTTAGGACATCACAGACTGGATGGATGGACAATCAGATAAGTTCTGTTTAACATATTTATGAGTGAGATGGAGAAGGCAATGGAGTGCGGTTTCATCAAGTTTGCAGATGACAGTTCAGATGAACAGCAGATAACTCTGAGGGCAGATGCTGCCCAGAGTGACCTTGAACAGGCCGGAGGCTTGGGCCAAGAGATGAAATTCAATAAGGAATAACATCAAGTCCCTCAGCAGGGGAAGAAAGATCCCATGGAGCAATATTGACCGGGAATGATCTTCTTAGCTTGTGAGCAGCTCTTCAGAAATGTCCTGACATGGATGGTGACATGAGCCAGTGTGAAAACCCTTCTTTGTTCTCTGGCTCAAAGCTTGCTTCCTGAGGTATTTCTTGTGATAAGACTCTGACTTATTTAGGAGATGAGAGGTGGGTGTTGCTGTGTGGCAATCAACATCACTGTGTGGACAATTTTACATTTGAAAGCATTTTTTTGGAGCTGTTTGTCTCTGGAAGAGAGTGCTCAGGGCTGTTTACTGGCAGAAGATCTGGCCTGTGACCAAATAGCTCCAGCTTGGTATGGGAAAATTGGGGAATGATACCATTGTCCTGTGACAAACAGGGTGCAAGTGGGCATTCCTGTTCTCTCTTATCTGCTGGCAAGGCCTGGAAGATGGGAACAGAGGAGTTTCTGCTGAGATCCCAGAGCCAGAAGCTGCCACTCCAAGGAGAGCTGACTCAACCACTTTGGATTTGAGCTGCCACTCCAAAGAGAGCTGACTCGGCCACTTTGGACTTATAAATAAGTTGGTACTACCACTGAAAAGTTGCCGTCATCAACCAAACAACAACGTCCAATGACCCACCACTACTGAAGATCAGTGACTGAACTATGAGCCACGCTGGACCCATGGTGGTGTCTATCTACCTCTTGCTTCCTACAAAGACTCCTTGCTTCTATTTCCTATCTTTTCTATCGCCCTTCTTCCCTTTCCCATCTCCCTAAACAACTAGGATTTGTAATAAACTGGTCGGACCAATATTTGAACCGTTATTTCTTAATCTCATATTGGGTATACATATATTAAAGAACCTCCTCTCCCTCCTATGAATTGAAGTGAGACAGCCAGAAGTACTCTTGAGTAGAAAGGAAGGAGAACAGCATCTGGGTGTGTATTAATTGAGGACAACTCACAAAGTGAGGAAAGCCATAATACAACTGTACTCAGCATTTATAAGAGCTGCACATGCAAAAATAAAAATAAAATAAAAAAGCTCATCTCATTAAGCTACTTTTACTATGCTATAATGAATCCTGTTAGCCATATATCCATGCATTTCATTTGCAGATTTGCATTCATTTTCTCTGCTAATAAAACAACAACATGTAGACTTGGTCCTGATTTCTCAAGGACCTCTCTCTGATGTAAAAGTTGGCAATCTTTTGAAAGAAACATGACAGACTGCATTTTTCTCTCTCAGCTTAGACATGAAAGAGGCTGGAGAACAAACTCAGTCAGTATCAGAAGACACTGACACTCAGAAATCTCAGGTGTCCTATAGGCAGTATATTAGCCTTTCTGAGAGAAAAAGATAACAGGAAATGTTGATCTCAATAGGCGTGAGCTGATCACTGCTACCTCATCCTAGATGCTGTGTCTTTTTCACCCTTTTTTTATCTGTCATCCACCACTGGCCTTTATATGGTTTAGCTATTTAATATGTTGCTGTTCCCTGATTATTATAAACAGTTGCATTTTTTGACAAGTTAGATGCACTATGTTATGAGCTAGCAATCTCTATTTCCATATTTTCCACTGAATGAATCAAACCTTCCTAGAACTAGAACCCTCCCCCTCCTGCAAGGTTTCACAAAAATGAGACATCTCATAATGAAGCGTAAAAATATACTGTCAACCAAATCCAGATCACACACACATAAAGATATAATCTTCAATTAATAAGGAATTGCTTGCAAGAATATGGACCTTGGCCATTCTTTCCACTCAGGAAAAGCTGTAAGAATGAAATAGTGTGAAAACTTTATAATACTGCATTAGTAATTTCCCATTACCTACTGTTAGAAACTGTCATATTACCCTTGAGTCCAGCACAATCACAGATCTCCATTAACATAGCAGAGGGGCTTTCTTCTCTGCCTGACATAACCACTAAACTACACAATGTTACTCTTTCCTTCTGTCAGAATATGGCTCCATCAGATAAACCATCTGGCCTGAAATACTTTTCTTTCCTGTTCAAAATCTGTTCCATATTCCACCCAGAAGAGTTTTTGAACACAAAAGGGCTATTCAAACCTAGCCATTTATCTGGCAGAGCAGAAGTCTATCCAACTGCAGATAGACTCACAGCTGTGATGGCTTTCTGCAGAGAGTAATTTTCAATCCACAAGAGAAAGTGTTTAATAAAAAGAAGAACCTATTCTCTGATTCAGAAGGAAGGCTATTTCACACTAGCACAAGGGTATACTGTTAGTATGATTTCTCTTGCTATTCATAAATCAGTGCCAGCTAATCTCAAATGATTGGAATCAGATTAAACAATTGCATACAGTATTCTCAGCATATTTCAAGAAAGTAAGTAGTTGAACAATCACAGAGTCTTCATCCTGCAAATTACTGATATAAACATTTGCTACAACAGTGCCACAGTATTACTGAAGCATTTTAAGCAAAATAAAGTTATGTGTTCCAGATGAAAAATACTGGACCTCAAATCAGTCAACTTTAGCAGCAAAATTCCCTGGTGCAAAAATCTTCATGTGTTCTCTATACCTGCAAGAGAAAAAAAAAAAAAAAAAAAAAAGGGAGGCAGAGCTGCTAAACGGGAGAAAGAAAGAAATCAGTAATTGTGGAAAGCTTAATCATTGCACATGACTTTATGGAAATTCTACCCTCAAACTATATATGAAATCCCAGATGAAGAAAGATAAACTTATATTCATGTTTACAGTAAATAAAAGCAGATTTTTTTCCCTATTAACTTATTCTGTACTCACAAAGAAAACAGTTTTTACTTTTACCTCAGGTCTCTTTCACTTTCCAGCCTTTCTTGAAGCAAATAATCACTTTTCAATAAATGTTCTTTTTTGCGCACATGAAAGGGAATTTCAATCACACAAGGGAATCACACAGCAGTATGAATGCAGCATTGTGGATTGTTATCATGCTCCTATTTATATACATACATACATACATCACACCACTTATCAATTATTGTTTGTTTTCTTCAAAGAATGTAGCCAACAGAGAACCCTAGCAAATGCTAGCAAATCAACATCGAGATACCACTGCGCTCAATGAGGAGCAAAAGAAGAGTTTCCATAAAGTCAATATAAGTAACACAAGCTGAAAAATTAGGCCCAGAATCAAGAAGTAAAGCCACAGGCACAGTCTGAAGCTTGCTGAGATCAGAAGGGCAGGTAGCCAACAGTCTGAGTCCTGGCCGCTGGTTGACCTTCATTAGCTGCAGTAGAAGCTGAGAGGGCAAAGGACACAGTGCAAGAGTGCAAGTGGTCTCCGGTAGCCCTATAGACATACTGCTGCTCTTGGTTTGATTAGAAACTGTTGAAAGACTATCAGTTACTGTTTACTGGCTTTTTGTAGATCAACCATTTAGTTTTAGCTTCTTTGCTGAAATAATCTCCTGTGATAATAAAGTAACATGATTACAGACAGAAACTTGTCATTGTCAGAGTCCCTACGTGTGTGCTAACAGAGAGCACATTTGTGGGAAGTAAAGGTTGCTTATCCATCCCTCTTAACTTAGGGACAACATATGGCAGCATAAACACAAACTGAGTGGAAAAACATTCAGTACTGCTTCATGGTTTAAGTGGTTATTTCCAACTCATTTAAGTTCATGGACCTTTCCAGAAGAGGTTGAGAACCTATCTTTCCTTTCCTTTCCTTTTTTTTTTTTTTTTTTCCCCCTAGTACATATTTGGACACTATGAGTAGGAGAAAATATTCTGAAAAAGTCTACTAACTATCTGTTAATGATTTATAGTGGCCCAGAAATAAGACATTCTTGGTTTCAGATCATCTTATAATTGCTAACATAGGAACTTTTTGAATATGTATTTTAGATTTGTTGCTCTTTTCCTTAAGACAAGGTTTATGCCTTTTCACTGTGTTTTAATTTCATTAGAGATTTCTTTCCTTTTCCAAGAAACAAATGTTCTCCCTCCCCACCTTTATTCTCCTTTAGGCAGACAATGAATTCTTTATTTCTAACTGTCATTTTTTCACTGCCTGTTATGTCATGGCGTTCTATTTTTCTAACAACACAAAGATGTTTTTTTCCTGAGCTTCCAGTTTCCTTTCCAGGCTTCAGTCCTGTCTTATGTTTCTACCATGTATATTTTCCACAGTAAAAGATGATGTCTTATTAAAAAAGTGGTGCCTTTCATTGACCATTCAAAACTCGATAATCCAAGTAATATACGTAGACTTACGGATCAATCTCTGACTTTTCCCTGCTGATTGTGAGACTTGAGATTTTGTTATCCTGATTTTCTTGTGGAACTTTTTTTTTTTCTTTTTTTTTTTCTTCCAGATTCTAAGATTTGGAACTTGTTGGAAGAGAAATAATTAATCAATCTGGAAAAATAGATTATCTGTGATCATGACAGTCATGAACAGTAAAAGATCCCACTCCCTGATACACAAGTAAAAAGAGAAGTTGGGGGAAAAAGATAGTTTTAATTCATGGAATCAGCTGGTAATTTACTCCCAGCACTGTTTCAGGCAGTATGCTTTTATTTATCTCCTTATGCTCCCTTTGTCCAAGACTGGACTCACTCCTACTTGTGGTAGTATTAGCAGCACTATTAGCTTTAGTGAGACTGCTCATGCAAATAATGATTCACAACTGATGCTAGGAAGTTGCTAAGAAGTGGATTCAAATGCACCTGCTCTGTCTGGGAAGTGAGTGGGGAAAGGATGAAAGAGATCTGTTATCATTATGGGTGCTCAGCAAAGTAATCTGAAGCTGGATCTCAATGTGATTCTGATGTCTATGTCTTGCATCAAGCTGACATTTCCCTGCCTGAGGATTCTCTGACTAGTGTAATAGGATATATATTTTTTTATGCTAGTATTTACCATTGAAATTGCATATATCCTTTTACATGCTTCAAATCTGTGGAACGAGAGGTAATAAAATCATTAAGATAAGCCTCTGGGCCACTTCCAGAAGTGGAGCATGTTATACACGCCAAAAGGAGTAAAAATTTAAATTGAGAGTTGTTGTAACACATGCACCAAAAATCAGTTTTCGAGTGCAGCAGGGAAACTGGAAGGAGTGCACAACATAGCAAGCTTCTCTGTACAAGTAATGCTATAATGGATGCATGGTATACAGTGAAGCATATATTGAACTGCCAGCAGAAACTATGGTGGAATTGACCTTTTCAATCTATATATCATTTTCAAGGCACAGATAAATGATAATTATATCAAACATTAATCTGCAGTCAGAGCATGTTATTAAATGTAAAGATGTTGAATTAAAAAAATAATCAATAATACTTTTTCAGAAGTATTATTGAAAAGCTTTCTGCTATGGGGCATTCTGAAGGTCATTTCCTGAGGGAGCCCTTAAAACCAGTAAGGGTTGTGCCTGTCAGAAGTGCCTACTCACCTGGGATCAGACCAAATCACCAGGCTGTTATTGACAGCATCCTCTGAGTCTGCATGCAGGCCAGCAGAGTCCCAGCTGCTTCCCACACCCTCTATTGTAGGTTGAGCATCTCATACTTTCCATTAAAAGCTACTATTTTTAGGTAGGAGATCAAATGCTCCTTGCACTTGTTTTGAGGAAAGGCATTCAATATGGACAATCTGAAAACAGATCTGAATCTCTAATGCACAGTATCTGCTGTTATTTCTTTCACTCTTCACAGCAGACAAAAATTTGGAAAACAAACAACTTATGAATGTGACAATATGATTTATAAATATAGGGGCAAGGGAAAAGCATTCAGAAAAACAATATACAGATTTTTCCAGTGGGTACGCAGTTCAAAAAGTGCCTGTGCCACACGGAACACTGATGATTTATAACTTGGGGATTTTAAGCTTTCTAAATGTATAACACTATTCCCAGAATATTTATTAAAAAGAAGAATAGCTCCATTGCGGAATAGCATTCAGTATGCTTATTTTCCCTGTTTAAACTGAGGAATATAGGCAAATAAATAAAAAATAACTTAGAGGACCAATCATTTACTTGTTTATTTGTTCTTAGCAATGTGCTTTAGCACAACAATTTATCCTTATTTATTTATTTTCATTGCAAGCTAGTCTGCAAGTCTGGAAGATGTCAAGTAGTATTAGCAAAGAATCGAAGGTCGTGGGCTGCCGCTGGCTACTGTGGTGTGAAGCTGACACTCTCAGTCAGCTGGGTGCAGTGCACTGCCTCACTGATGCATGGCCCCTATAGTGCAGAGTGAAGAATCATTTCCCCAGCAGCACTGGGCACAGCTGCACTGCACACAAGTATGCTATAAAAACACAGCATATATGAAATCATCACCGGAATGTTTCTCAAAGTACAAACAGCAAATCATTTAACATACAGAGTAAGCAAATACTGTGCACGTATATTTTACAGCTGCTCTGAAAATAATGCCTTCTGTTTTATTCTGTAGGTCCACAACATGAGAGGTGTATGTTGGTAGTATGTTAATAGAGGCTGAACCTTCTCACCAGTATACTATTACATGTTGCCATGTGACAGATGGCAACAGAGGGGCAGTCTGATATAATGGCATCTGACATGGAAGCGTGTTTGAAGCAAAGCCGTGTCACTGCATTCCTCCACACAGAAAAAGACTATACCCATTGACAGTCATTGACACTTGCTTAAAGTCTGTGGAGACCAAACAGCGTGTATGAGCACTGTGAAGCAGTGGGTGGTGCTCTTCAGTAATATCAACAGTGCAGATTGTTATGAACACGGATGGCATGCAGGCTCTTGTTCATTGCTAGGGAATATGCATAGGTAATGGTGTTGACTGTGCTGACAAAGATTGTTTTCTGGCTGAGAAATTGCACTATCAAATAGTGTTATTGTGCTCTTTGTATCTTTTGCAGTTTCCATGGAAATAAATAAGATACATTACTTTTGGAGAAACCTACGTGTATAAGATATTGAGGGCAGAATAATAGCAGAGGGAGAAATACAAATCAAAGTTCCTTTACAGTTCTCTTTTTGACTGAAAATAAATCTTTTCCACCCACTGCATTTAACTAGATGGATTTTGTAGGATTGAAGAAGTCAAGGAGAATAAGTTCTATGAAACTAACTCCATAGTGGCCCTGATCTGTTTCCATCTTGCACTAAGACATGCAATTTGTTCCTGGCCCTTGCTATCCTGTACGCGGGCAGAGCTGATCACTAACGCAGACATTATGGACTAAAACTGCACATCAAACAAAAGATGGCTTCTGCAGCCTTTCCAGGTTGTCAGCCACACTACAGTACTGAACACCATTAAAAATCTGCTGGAGTGCTACTGATGCTGCAGCAGTTAACATTCTTTGCAATAACATTATTGTTAATCTGCCAAGCATTTGTACTCACAATACATAGAAATAATTAAGTTATGAAACATTCTTTGAATAACTGTTTAATGTATGGAAAGGAAAAAAAAAATGGGTGGGGTGAATGAGTGAAGTTTATGTCCAAATTAAGAACTTCACAGCCTCTAGGAACATCACAAGTGCCTATTATTTTTGCATTTCAGGAATTGAGGTCAATGAGTCTTGTTCTGTCTGTGGGGCACCGTCACCAACATACTCACTCCTAATCCATTGTAGAAAGACTTACTGCCTAAATCACAGAAAACAATTAATGAACCAATCTTCTAGCAGTAAAAGTAGGTATACGTTTCCATTTGAATCTCAAATACTTGCAGATTTTAAAATAGCTTATTTATTTATTTTTCCTGCATTCCTTCTGATCACAGCTGAAGCAGAAAGCTTGAAATACTAAAAGAAAAGATTCTTTAAATATAGGTGAAACCATACTACTGATTCCAGTTTTCTGCCTTATTTCAAATATGTAAGAGATTATAAGTATTTGTGTCAGGTTCAGCTAAACAGTGAAATAAAATGCTTCTTTAAATAATATTTAAACATCATATTTAGACATTAAACATTTCAATTGTCATTTAGAGAAAAAAAATTACAATTTCAACATCACTGTAACAAGCACAGTTCACAAAGTGTTTGGGGTCACTGATTTCCCTATAAGGCTTCCAGGTTCATGGTGAATCTTTTGTAATTCAGATCTCAATTCCTCTTTTTAAATTTTGTTACCATAAAGACTGAGAGAGAGAAACAGCCTCGAGATCATATCTTTAAAACTTTAATATTCTGTCTTACACTTTCTCTAAGTGGTTTAATTGATTCTCTTTCCTGAATGATTGATGTACATGATTTTATGTGCTGTTGAATGCCACCTGTTCTATAATCATTTTAATTATTGAATTGCATCGTTGTGTACCAGCACATAACACCTTCACTTTAGTGTAAAATGACAGGTCTATTTATACCTCTGTGTGATCTCCTGTTGCAGTAGGATCTCCACCATCACAATATAAATCGAGAGGCTCCAATTTAGAAATCAAAGTAAGGCTTCTCTTTTACTTATTCTGTGAAATGTGAAGAAGAGGATAGTCAGGTGGATTTGGGGAGGTTCTACGAGGTTCTATGAGGTTGCATAAAGTGGGACTGAGTGAAAGACTGAGTCTTGTTCTGAGTGATTGGGTGAATAACGATTCTGAGTAAAATGTGGGGCTGGTTACTGAGAGACCTGCTTTGTTTCCTTTAAATGTGGGATCAAGGAAAGCCACAAATCTGAGGGAATTATTTCATACATTTCACTCCACAATATAAACTCATTTTTAGATCACACCACACAGCTGTGCAGTGAGAGTATGTGCTTATGGCTATAGCCATGATAAAACCTTTGAAGAAAATCCCTTCTGTAAGCACATCAGCTGAGGAACACAGAAAACAGAATGTATATCCCACACCATTAGTCTCGGGGCTTCTTCTTTACTATGATACTGTTTCATGTTTATCTACAAAAGCCTTCCTAAACAAATTTTTTAAGAAGTCACTTATGGTCAGTCCTAATACTAGAATGTAGAAAATAAATATTATTCGGGATTTGCAATGACGCCCTTATCAATATATCACAATATGAATAATACATTATTTAAGACAAATTAAGTTTAGCAAGTAATCTTTCCATTTCTAGTGTCATATCCTGAAGATTCAGCTGTTCATCTTCTAAGACGAATCCCCTTCAATATCAGCTTGAATACGATGGGCAAGTATATTTAATATAAAAATCTCAGTAAGAATGTAGAAAGGTCTGAAGCATATTCCTTAGTGAGGTCTGAACATTAGAGTATTAAAAGTATTACAGGAAAGAATGAATAAATAAATACACCAGTCTTTGTATTTGTACAACATCTTTAACCACTGGAGTTAGACTTAAGACATAAGGAAGGAATGCTCTGAATTATCCACTTTTTAGATGGAAAAGCATCACAGAAATTGAAATGGAAATCCTCAGCTGCCTGGCCTATTTTGTTGTTTCATACGAAACCAGAACAAGCTGTATCTTCTTGATTTGCTCTTTTACTGTAACACAGATTCACCACATCAGCCTTAATTTTATCTTTGCACCTAAACTAATACATGCAGCTTTTATGTTGTAACTTTAAAATAGGCTTTCCTGTGACTGCTGCTGCTTTATAGCAAAATTTTATTTCCAGATGTAAAATTCTGGAAGTGACCTAAATCTATAACATAAATCTATGACTAAGACATGGGATAACTAAGCTGAAACAAAAAGCAATTGAACAATGGAATGAGAAAGAATATTAGCTTTATGTCCTTGTCTTTCTTCAGATCTAAGCTCAAATTCAGGCTTGGATCATAAACCAAAATGAGTTTGATCTTCTAATTTTGGCATCCATTTGTGGAAATTGAGTACTTCAATGAAGTTAACAGTCCCTGATCTAGAGAAACATGAAACTGAAAGGCCCCCAAGTGTTCACAGCAAGCAGATGGAGAGTGGTCTGCAATAAATTGCCATCAGTCTTTCCCATCCTTGGGACCATATCTGATACAAGCCAGTGCAACTTGTCTTTAGTTCGGAGATGGTATAATAGAGTGGAGAATTCTCAGGATGATATTTGGCTTTAAAATTATTAGCAGAACAGACCTCATCTTGATCACGAAATGGCAACAGCTCCTCAAGAATATCTAAGAACTGAATACATATTCTTCAGCACTAATTTCAATTTGGCATGTTTAAGGAATAGAAATTCCATTTGTTCCTCATTTGGAAAATGTCTTAAAACCCTATGAGTTGAGTAAACTAAATGGACTGAATTTTGGAATTTGTGGTTTTCTGAGTTTAGTATTTTTGTTCTATATTATGCAGCTTTATGAATTATTCTGCAACATGGGCTTCATTTGGAAATCAAGAAAATAAACGTTACAATAAGGAAAATACAGCTGTTCCTACCATTTGTTTGTTTAATGCCTTTAAGAAATTTACTGAACTCTGGTAATGTTGACAGATGAATTTGTGAAGCTTGTTTTCATCTTTCAAATCAAGATATTTTAGTCTCTTCAGGAGCTGGAATGGAACCTGAAAGACTTCAGCCTCACTTATTTAAGCAAAACTTATGTCTTTTATGCCAGAGAGCAAGACATTAATTTTGCTCAATCACTTCACTTCTGTAACAACAGGTAAAAAAGTACACAGGCTTAGGAAAGAAAGAGGCTTGTAAACAATAAACAATTCAAACTCCATTTCCCTATTATCAGAACTGATTTTCCTCTTATCTTTGATTCATGTATTGAAGTGTAGGATCTAATCCTACAGTAATATCTCTTTACTGGGTCTTCACCTTGAAACAGTTTAGGGAATTATGCATCATTTTCAAATAACAATCTGGGGAGCTACTACATATGTTTCCTACTCAACCAAAGCAAGATTTTGAAGTTAAATTCCGTATCTTGGTGTGTTGAAACACGGGTGCAACCTTACTTGGTATAACAAAGCCCACTGGTACATTCAATGGATGAAATATGTGCCAAATAATTTAACAAAATAGCAACACAGTACTTTAAATAAGGCAGTACAAACAGGTTTGAACTTAAAAAAAAACATTTGATAATAAGAGAACCAGGAATCAGAAGCAATCAAGTACAGGATCTGGCTCACTGTCATGTTTAAAAGAAATCAGTAAAATATTTCATGTATTAGAAAGCATCCTGTTCTTTAAGATTTGGCCAGAAAAATCATTCTTTGTCCATTTTGTTTCAGGCTATACATATTCTTAGTATTTTCTTTGTCATTTCTGATAACTATATAGTGATGAGCACTTACAACTATAACCTTATTTATGATACATCATTATTTTTAAAAAATTCCAGTTCAGTCAACCACTGACAACTGCCTCTTCTTACGCTAAGATGTGCTACAGCAGTTCCATAAGGCTGCCAAATGTTTTACATATTTTTAAAGGAAAAAAAAAAAAAAAGAAGAGTCCAAAACTCTGTATTTAATACTTTCCTTTTCTAAAACAAATAAGAGAAGTTGGCTTTACAAAACAGAAGAATTATCACAATTTGGGATCTCTATTCAATATCTACCATTCAGAAAAATAAACAAGTTTTCTTTTACACTTTAGCCTTTATTTGTACAGGACAGATGAAGTAACTTTAAGTATAACATTACAATTCTGGATTTTCCTAATTCCATCACAATACAACAGGTTTTCATTGGAGCTAGCCCATGCTGGACATATACTGAACTTTGAACAATTTTTACATTTAGATAATTAAGATTTCATCCTATCTGTGGAGGACATACTGATGACAGAAAGCCTTTATATCATATTGCATGAATTAGACATAAATAATAACTCAAATATGAGGGACTGTAAGAAATGTTCCAAAGTACAAAGGATATCCTGATATTAACAAGATCAATCAAAGAGAAATGTAATTTTCAGAGGAGAATGAAAATGAAATACTTCCAAATTCCTTGTTCAAGGTCAGGGAAATTTTGAGATGCCATCCAGAAATCAACTCATCTAAGGGAATATCTCAGTGAAATACCTGGCTTCACATTATAGAGTTTAAGAGTAGAAGGAAGCTCTGGTACCAGGTTGTTCAGATTCTGCCAGTAACTTCTCTTTAAGCCCTTTAAGTTGTGTTTGACTTTCAGAAGGACATCCAGCCTTGACTTGAAGACTGCAATACAATAAGAATTCGAACACCTCCTTTGTTCCAGTGGTTAATCAATCTCACTTTTAAGAATATTGTGTCTCATTTTAATTTCAACTTGTCTGTCAGCAGCTCCCAGTCATTGGTTCACTGTTCTGTATTTTTCCCCTGAAGGTACTTAGACATTATAATGAAATTATCTCTCAGAGATATGCAGTCTCTGTAGTGCGTTTTACAGTTCTCCTCTGTACCCCTGTTCTAACATCCTTTTTAAAAATGTTTATACCAGAACAGTACATGCTACCTCTATAACAGGATAGCGCTGCCATATCATAGAAAACAACTGAAATCACTTCCCTGCTCCCATTTATTGCTCCCCTGCTAATGCATCATAGGATCTGCTAACGTCCTGCTGTATAACACCAGTATAAATTTTGTTGCTTGCTCACTATAAACACAAATTGCCCCACCCAACATGGCCTTGAACACTTTCAGGGATGAGGCATCCACAGCTTCTCTGTGTAACTTATTTCAGTGTCTCATCACCCACAACATAAACAAAAGCTCTTCCTTGTATCCAATCTAAATCTACCCTCTTCAGTGCATCCTGTACTTACGTTACTGGCCCTGGTAAAAAGTCTTTTTCCATCTTTCATGTAAGTTCCTTTTATATACTAAAAAGTCCCAGTAAGTCTCTTTGGAGGATTCCCTTCTCCAGGCTGAAAAATCCCTATATCTCTCAGACTTTCTTCAGCTCTCTAAGCATTTTTGCAGCCCTTCTCCAGACCCATTCCAGCATTTTCCTTTCTCTCTTGTGCAGGGGGCCCCAGACCTGGATGCACTGCTCTAAATGAGGCATCAGGAGAAGAGAGTGGTGGTCTTCCCTCTGGTGATAGCAACAGGACTCAAGGGAGATGCGTCAGGGAAGAAAGTCAGGGTGAGGAATAGGAAAAGGATTTTCACTGGAGAGTGGTTGGGCACTGGAACAAGCTCGCAAAGGCAATGGTCATGGCCGCCAGTGCTGGAGTTCAAGGAATGTTTGGACAGTGCTATCAAAAATAGGGTTTGAATTTTGAGAGGTCTTGTGTGGAGCCAGGGGTTGGACTTGATCTATGTGGGTCCCATCCAACTTGGTATTTCTAGGATTCTATGATTGATTTTTGTGATTCTCTTATGATGGGAGGGACTCTGCTCTTCTGGTCCCCATTTTGAGATTCAGGGGCTTGAAAGGTGTCAGAAGAGTGATTAACAGTGGAAACTGAGACACATATGTGTATATATATAGTATATTAGCCATATATATTATTATATATGTATATATAGTATGTATATTAGCCTTTTCCTTGTCACTGGTTCTCCTTTCTTATTAATCAGAGGAGTACATTTTCTTTAAACTTCCTTTTCTGGCCATCTATAGAATCCCATCTTACTGTTCCTCACATTACTTAACAAATTCAGCTCCAACTAAGTCATAGCTTTCCTCATCATGTTTCTGCACACCTAGGCAGCATCCTTGTAGTCCGTCCCTGGTTCTGCCACCTACGCATTTCTTTCTTATACTTTAGTTCAGCCATGCTGACCACCTGACTTCCTTGCTTGATTTCTTGTGCATGAGAATTGAGAACTCTTACGCGCTAAGAAAAATTCTTCTCCTTTATCCCCAAGGGCAGTTTCTAGGGGTGGCCCATCCACTAATTCCTTAAACAACTGAAAGTTTGGTCTTGTAAAATTCAGTTGTTAAATACTTTGAACTTAGATTTGATCCATTCACTCTTTTCAAATTCTCAAAGAAAAAAACAGAAGAAAGGAGCAGAAGAGACCAAAAGAATCACCACATAAGGAGACTGAAGATAAAACACAACCTGGACACAGTCCCTGAAACTGCTGCTTCCCATGTGTGTGGTTAGATAAATTGCCATATAATTCCACAGAGTACATCTTGCCACACTACAAGGCATCAGCAGAAAACATCCCTACTAATTTGGCAATGGAAAATTCCTTCTGGACTCCAAATCTGCCAAGCCTGATAGAGTCATTTCATTAATCTCATATCCTGCTTCAGACAAAGAAAGATTTATTTTTGTTTTGTTTTGTAAGAAAGTCAACAAATCTTCTTAATCAGATCAGCATGTTGTTGTAATGAATGAATGAATGCATACAGTTTTGATTTTTGGCACAGCTGGAAGAATTTGAAAATAAACATCACTGTGAATGTTAGGGCTTTGCCTCACACTTCAGGGATGCAGACATTTGAAATATGCCTTTGTGAAGCAGAGGCTTTGGTGAGAAGAGCTTATATTGAACCCTGAAGCCACTGCTGCGGTGTGAAGACTTAATGGTGCACAGCTACAAGGGTTCAGGCAGCTCTGAAGCATTTCCTCACAACAGTGCAGACCCACCCTCAGGTCATCCCTGTTCTTCACCCTAGGGAAAGCACTACCATTTCTTAAAGTTTACAGTCTGAAATACATACTAAATAAACGGAATATAAATATATTAAACTCAGAACACAGCTACATGTACCTAACCCAATCTATCAGAATTTCCAAATAAACACAATCCATTTACATGCTAATTCTCTCCTCCCACATTATTCATGGCCAGTTAGTTACCTCCACAGCTAATGCCCAACAGATATTTCCCTTCAGAAAAACTGGAGTTGTCTGAAAAACAGAAAACATTTGGCAGAAATAACCATAATGAAGATAAGTGTTAACACAACATGTTAAACTCAGTCCAGGATGCAAGCTTTCAAACTGTTATTTCCAGCTTACAGTTGAAAAACTGCTTCAGACAATATAAAAAGCTGTATCTAACACTTTCTGACAGGACCATATTGACTGGGACTAACACAAAAAGGAGGTGTACATGAAAAGGCAAAGATGACTTAACCTTCATTTCTACAAAAATTACTGAGCTATCAAAATAATCAGAAAATTAAAAGCTAGATTACTGAGAGAAACCACCCAGTTTAGCTTCCAAGATCTTCAGCCAGAAGATCAATGGGATCTTGACAGGCTTGGTCCCATTAGCCCTTTACAGCTATTCAGATGTTTGTTTAAAATAAATTAAAGAAAGCTGAGCTTTAAGAGAGAAAACAGAAATAACAATGATAGAATAACTCAATCAAGTGAACAAAATCCTTTTGTGTCCACAGAGAGTGCAGAATGGAAAGGTGTGCACTTACTATTGATCAGGACCCGTGCAAGTCAAAGAGTAAAGGTTAAAACAATAAAGAAGGGTGCCAAAAGCCACTGAAAATGACAAAAGAAAGGATAGGCTGTAAACTGGCATAGATCTATAAAAGAGGGCTTCCAAACCTTAGTCTAGCTGATACATATGCTGGCAACAGAGAGAATATCTGCATATAATGAGGGAATTCAGCCTTCCTCTTTTCTCTCTTAAGAGAGACATATTAAGAAGCTCTCAAAAAAACCAACAATTCATTATGATGAGGCCTAAATACCAATCTTTACCTCCATCAATTACGTTGATAGTGTTTTACTTCCACAGTTTGCTGTAGGGTCAAAACCCAAAACCTGCCTCCATGGGTAGATACAAACATATGTGGATAAGGGTTTTGCAAGAGTTTGTAGTTGATGTTCCCAATTTTGCACAGTTCCTCACAAATAGATCTAGAGGAATCCATTATTTTCCTTTCTCCCACCTAATGTCTTTAGCAGAGTTTAAATGCTATTCATTCACTTTAGAAATCTTACAAGTCTTGAAATTCAATTTGAAATGAAGGAAAACAGTTTGAAAGTATAAAAAAAAAAAAACAGTTTTTATTTTTTTTAACCATATAAACATGCAAAGTATTCACTTTGCTTTCTTTCATATTCTTTCATACATTGTGAGGTCAAGTCGTTTTTTTCTACTACAAAAAAAAAGAAAAGCTTCTAAAGTAAGCAAAAGCTTTATAACCTCCACTTAAAAAAATGAAGAATTAATGTTTTAAGGTTATAATTGCCCTGAAAAACAGTATCTTGGATAAGGAAGATAAAAGGCCTTTTACAGGAGTGCTAAACTCAATGTTTGAGCAGATTTGCACCTTCCTCAACTCGGCCTGAGGAGGCAGCCACCGGCACCAGAAGGGCTGAAGCACACTGGTAGAACCTTGCAGTAGAGCAAAAAACAGAGCCAACAAGGTAGACAATAAAGCCACACAGCCAACACAAATGGTGCTAGGCTTATTTACTGGCAACTTTCATTTGTTTTGACTGTGCAGGCATTGTCACAGCTTTTACTTTGAGAAATAAGAAATATAAAGAGATTGAGAAGCATGAGGAGTTATAGTGTACTACTATGCACCAGTTACAAAATTAAGATGATCTGATGAAAAATAAAGAACATAGTTGTTCACAGCCTCTGACTGACATCTTAGCAGGGATTTGTGAGCTGGAGGAAGATTTCAGTGTCTCAGCCAAGGGTGATAACAATAGAATTGAAAAAGCTACAGACAATGGAAGCCTGGCTGGTGGAATATGCTTGATGGCATACAAAGAAAGAAGCCTTTAAATCAATGCAGATGCCTTACTGTTAAGCTTTTGTTGTAATTTTCTACACAGAAAAAAATTTCTTGCTTGGCAAGTACCATTCCTTAAAGCAAAGTTTCCACATGAACTGTCTGCTGCAATAGGTTTCTGCACGAGGCCAACTGGAGCTCCTTAAGATAATTATCTGACCTCGTGCTATGTGCTTTCTACAGCAACTCTTTCTCCAAAATCAAATATTCTGAAAGTTGGTAGCACAAGAAGCTAAATTCTTCCACCACCAAGCTCCTATTCTTTCAGCTGGGATGCAAATTTTTCTTTTTACATGTGAATTCAAATATCAATTTCAATCTTAATTTCATCAGAAAAAATGTGAACTTTCTTTATTAAAAAAAAAAAACAACAACAACACAAACAGAAATACATGGAGGCTTTAGGAGAAAGATATTTTGATTTACGTTCGTACTGTTCTAAATTTTTGCAGGAATAATATCCCAGGTTTGTTTTCCCTTATAGTTTATTTTATTGCATGAAATGTAGTTACATTTAATTTTTTTTGTGATCCAATTTTACATGGGAAGTCATTTAGTTACATAATTACACAGATATTTAAGTCACCTTTTGATATAAATATGTTAAATATTCTGGATTCACCATATTCATAGCGGGTTTTGTCACAGCTGGTAATATTAATTGCTCTAATTTCTGCCACATCCTTTATTTTCTGCTTACTCTCTCTTGAAGATAAATTTTTGCTCTCAAAGTAATATGACATTCTAACATGAAAGAACAGTTGAAACCATATGGTTAAGACCTTCAGCTTACCCAGTATCCAGTGGCTTCAGAATCAAGTAGTTCTCCAGAGAGCTTTGGTGAACGTATTTGCACCTGCAGATTGTGACCTTTTGCAGATTGCACACCCTAGAACAGCAAACAGATGCATTAATGAAGCCTCTGAAAAGGAAAATTCCTTTGGACATCGCTCATCTGTGACCACTTGAAAAAACTGCTTTCTGTGCTGCTTTGTTAGGAAGAGACAATTTATATGCTGCATCCTAGGAGAAGAGGCATCGCCACAAAAACATGAATCTGTTGGAACACAGGAACACCGCTGTGAGCAGAAGGAATACAGCATCAACAGAGTATTGAAATACATCATACATAAAAATGATGCACACACAGAAGAGCTATAAATCAGGAAAAAAATTAGCAAGAAAAACAGGCTTCCTTGCTGTCAATATCCATTATTATATGGGCTAGGGAAGTATTACCCAGGCAGTGTGTTGCTCTGACTCAGCAAACTGGCAAGTCCCTGATAGCACTCATTTGTTGATCAGCTCATACAGGTATAACAGTTCTCAAATATGCAAATGAAGAGACTGCTTCTACACATGGAGTTAGTGCCCTGCATGAGGATTTTCTTTATTCCTTTATTAAAAAAGAACTTGGACATTTATAAATGGCCTCATTCCACCTATTTGATGTAAATAATTCCACAGCTTTTTATTACCCAAATTTCCAGGTGATAAAACTTACTGTTCTCTGAGGCTAGACAAAGGAACTGATGTGTGTATCCATGGAGATATGCAGACTTATGCAAGGAGAGGAATAAAAACTGTATAGCATAAGAAAAAAGGCCACTAGATTTCATACTGTTCTCTTTTTTCATTCTCCAAAGGACGTAAGTTGAAATTAATTGCATAATTCTTACATATTTAGGTAGCAGAAAATTCTGTTATTCTATACAGGAAATTACAGAGAATAAATGAAAAAAAAATCTCTTGTTAGAGGCATAATTAACAGATGCTAAGTAGGAAAAGAAAAAAAAGAAACAAAGTGTGCGGAACAGCAGAGTATCAGCCAGCTTGGTAATTAACAAATGATTATTTAATTCTGTAACATCTTGAACTGCAAGGAAAGCTAGTCTCCAATACTGTGGCTAACTTCTTCATTTGCAAGCTATAAAATCCAATTGCAAGAATGAGTACTGAAGCATTTAGTAAGTTTAATATTACAAAGGAAGTTTTTTGCTTGAATTTGTCTCATGGTTTGGACAGGCCAAAATTCTAGCTATCTATAATACCTAAAGAAGAAAATTTTAACACTCATGTTTACTTTTAATAACAAAGACAGACTTCCTCAGATATTTATGTATACATACACACATATATAACTATGGGGGAAAAAAAAAATGTTTCTTGATTGTTTACACAAGAGACAGTACTCACTAGAATAATTCCAAAGGTGTGAAGCAATTTAGACAATTCCTTTCAATGCAAGAGCAAAAGATATTTATATCAGCCTATCCAAATACTAAACAGGAGTTATTGAAGGAGGTATGGGACAAGGCATATCTTCACATCTAAAAATATTCTGAAGGGTCCAAGACTCTGTAAAATAATTTCATTAATTGGAGTTGTTCACGGTGGTTTTAACTGCTTAGCTACAGTAATAAAGAAGAAAGAACATGCCCTTTTGGGGTGTTGTTTTTGTTTTGTTGCTTTTTTTTCCCCCTTAGACAAGAACAAAGGAGAAAACCAGGAAATAGCATTGTGGTATTGTACAGACCTAACTGCCACACTATGTAAGAAAAGAAAACTGAGAGGTTGTGGATGCCCCATCCCTGGAGGCATTCAAGGCCAGGCTGGCTGTGGCTTTGAGCAGCCTGGTCTGGTGGTTGGCGACCCTGCCCACGGCAGGGAGTTTGAAATTAGATGATCTTTGAGGTCCTTTTCAACCTAGGCTATTCTATGATTCAATTGGATCACAAACATTTGAGGGAATGGCTAGGGTATGAGAGAGACTTATGAAGTCACAACTGTCATAAAAGGAGTAACTGAGTGATTATTCCATGAAATAAACATTCACTAAGTTACAGGCACAACTGGCTTATTTAGAAAATGAATACCTAAACTATGAACTCATTGCATCATAATCTGTTAACATAGGTTTGTAGAGCGGCAAAAGAAAAATGCATCAGTTATTAACGGCAACACAATGGATACAACAGGTGAGTGGGAATTGGAAAGGCTCATGGAAAGAAGTTCCAGTAAATACCTGCACGATTCAGAAACCCTTTATTATACTTGTGCTACCAGCTTCTCTCTCACAGGAGACAGTGAGCTCAGTAGACTTTTAGTGTACTCCAGAACAGCCAAATGCAAATCCTATTTGTAAACCTTTAAATTTTGTTAGGCATGGAATTTTGGCAGTGTATTTTAGTCAGCTCCCGTTTTTTAAATTGTTTTTATATATTTTTTTATTTTATTTTACTAGCAGTTCATGCAAAAAGGAACATC
Source organism: Meleagris gallopavo (assembly GCF_905368555.1). NCBI lineage: Eukaryota > Metazoa > Chordata > Aves > Galliformes > Phasianidae > Meleagris > Meleagris gallopavo. The sequence continues at coordinate 68,415,629 of NC_139405.1, read as the reverse complement.
TGACATTATTATATAAACATTTTGGGATCCTTCTGTATGTGGTTCTATATTTTGCTCTTATCTGCAGTGGTCACTCACTGGTGGGAATGTTCTCTGAAGCCATCTACTGTTCATTTTAAGAACACCCAAAACCCAGAGCATCTGAGATTGAGTCAGTATTTGCAAATCAGAGCTCGTTTTCTTTTAAAGTTTCCCTCAAGATTTCTTTAGCAGTGGGTGGAAAAGCTTCACATTATTAATGCTATCCAATTCTATTAGAAATATTGGGTTAGCTATCTGGGACACAGAGATAATTCAAAGCCTCCATCTGTATAAAGTGTTTGATTCTGAAAAAGTTTTATATAAGCAGTGAAAACAGGTAAATCTACTCAGCACTTACTGCAGAATCTGACCATAGCATAACAGACATATACTTTTAAAGCAATTAAAAGTTTTTCTTCATTTATTTTTAAACCTCAAAATGTAGACATATAATGGAACTTAACAATTCAGGCTGAATTGAGTACAAAATCATACCACAATTTACAAAATAGTTTTTTTGTTTTGTTTTGTTTTTCCATCTAGATCAGAATTATACCCAAGAAATCTGCTTGTTTTGTAACTGTGAAAAATGTCACAACCACAAAATACTGGTCTTTTTCATCCAAGCGATATTGATATAAATATTTAAGCTGTCTGAGGCAAGGCATTTTCATGTATATTTCATTTCACATTTAGATTCACAGTCTTCTGATTTACTGAACACATCTGCATCTCTGTATTTTTAAAATGTGCAGCGGACAGAATTTGCCTCTCTGATTTATATCTCGATCAAACTGAGTGGAACAAATACATTTTGGACACCAACTACATGTACTGAGTCTCCAAAAGAGGGTGAGAAGGTTTCCAGTTCCTATCAACTGTATCGGTGTATCCATTTTGTTCTCTGTATTGCATCAGCTTAAAATAACAGGCTGACAGGCACAGAAGAAAGTAAAAGCCATAGTCTGAATGAAAAAACTGTTAACTAGAACTGTTCTTACAATATTATATAAAAAAACTTTTTCTCTAGTACGGATATAAATTCGTGTTTTTAAAAGACAGAAAAAACTTATTTTCCTGGTATTTTTGAGCAAATAGAAACTAATGTTTGAATACTATCACCTTACACACTTTGTCCCAAAGGCATATAAGTCAGTGCATCACACTTGCTCAATTTCTGGGTGAGTCTGATTTGTTACACTTCTATCTGAAGGTAAAATATTCGAGCTACCTAACAAAAAAAAATATGTACTTAAATGTCTACACAGACACCTAAAAGTACAGCAGCCATTATCATCATTAACTATTTAACAGATTTTTTGCAGATGTTTTATGAGACATACTCTGTAAGTGTTTATGTTCAGCCACCTGCTACCCCCTTAATGCCCAGATTTGCATTTCTTCTCGGTCAGGCAGCAAGGCCTACACAGACTTTTCTACATTTAACAGTCATCAACCACTAGCCATGAAATAAGGTCAATTCATTGCCAAACTTGTCGAGTACGGAAGACAGGATGGCACTAATTATTTTAAGTAGTGGGTTTTCCTCCAGTTTCACTTCAGTTTCTCCACCTGTTCTATTTATACCAGGTATCTTGACTTTTTGTGCACTTCTTTCAATAATACAACTTTGCTGAGACCATTCAAATTCACTACAGCATTAATGTCAATGTCAAGCTTACCGCCATCTAAGAGGGACTGTATTTTTACTATTCAGTCCCCCCTAAAGCATCCCAGTTTCCCACTTGCCAAATCACAGCCATGGCAACATGTGATGGCTGCCTGAAGCTCTCCATGAGTAGCCCACACAGGTGGGTGCATATGCCAGCAGTTTTCAGAAGTAAATATAAATGAAACCCAGCTACCTCTGAACGCTGTTGTCCATAACAGCTCTTAATTTATCAAAACATGAATTTAGAGTTAGGATACTATGGTTAGGCTGTGGTTGGACTTGATGATCCTTGAGGTCCCTTCCAACCTGAGTAATTCTATGATTCTATGATCCTATGATTCCCCACTTCTGTTCTGAGAGGAAATCACCCTCCCATTGGAGCAATATGGCAGAGGTGTCTCAGGGACCTTAACTTCTCCTGTACTTAAACTGCAAATTCTTTGAGGAATAAGTACATTCTGGTTATGTCTGCCTACTAATAATTCAGTCCATGAGCAGAGCATGTAATAATGTTGACCATAAAAATAATCACTAACAAAACAATAGCAGTGCACTAAAATACTAAATCCTATCTCTGCTCAAGATTTTTACTTTATTGCTTTTGTATTTATACATTTTTCTGTAGGTATCAGAGTACAGTATACCAATGTATTTAAATCATGCTTGTTATGGCAGACTTATTCCACTAAAGCATCCTAAGAAATCTCTTTGCATCTTTCATTACTAAATTGATTTCAACAACAAAAAAAAAAAATTCCATTACTCTTTCTGAAAAAAAAGTTGTTGAGTGAAATAACATGTCAGTATTTCAACTTCAGCAAGTTTGAATCTCATATCATACAGCAAGCATATCATGGTTCTTGCTAGTAGACAGTATAAATGGCTTCTGCTAACCACGAAAGCGTGGGACATACAACAAGCAACAAAGGCTTTTGAGAGACAGTGATTGGTCTAAACTTGATGCAGCCCTCTTCTCAAATACTGTGTTGTGATCCACTCAAACAAATTAACTTGTTTGCTGAATTGGAGCTTAAATAGATGGGCAGGACTTCTAATAAACCACATTCCCTTTTCCACAGTAAGTTTTGCATGTAGAGAGAGGACAGGGTAGCCCTCTTTTGAGGAGAGACCTGCTTTACAGACACTGCAGCTTGGTGAGGCACTTCATTCACGAAGTACTACACAAGGAGAATGAGAGTAGCCAAAGATGACCCTTAATTCCACAAGTAAAAATAAGCATGGGAGTTTGTTTTTGTTTGACATGAGGATATTGATTAGATTCACAGAAAATGTCAACGAATCAGCTCCACAAAACTGTTGTGCAGAATGCTCCACTTTCACAATGGCTCTAGCAATGCAGACAGTAATGGAGGAATAAAATATAGCATTTCCCTATGTGTTCTCAAGTTACATCACATTTTCCATTTTGATTCCTTTACACACATATTTATTAAATAGAAGCAATCACGTAATGAATACAAAGAGGTAATTTACCTACTACTTAAAAAGAAATCAATACTGAATAGCAGTGGAAAAAAAGAGAAGGCAGATGTGTACCTGGGGGAAAATAAATGTTCTTCCAGTGAATTCATATTATGAACCATGCCTGCCAGCCAATGAAAGTATTAATCTGATACATGGTATGGCTAAGTTCACAGGGGAGAAGAGTTCTGTGCATGAGAAATGCTGACCAATATCTGACTTATTTGTTCTTAACAAAGATATGACAGTGACTATGGCAGCAAAAACTCTGATCAGCAAGAAATTAAATTGGGCACAAATAGGACAAGCTGAAGTCCTTTCACACCAAGATTTCCTTGCCTATATGACAAAGTCTGATTCTGCAATACTCAGAAATAAAGAGCAGGTATTAAAGACCATGAATTGCTTTAATTTTGTATGAGGTTGCATTTAATTGAAATTTTCAAGGTTTGTTTTATTTTGTTTTGTTTTTCAAACTAACGCAGGATATCAAAACTTGCATTTTTTAAATTGAATGTTGAAATTCCAGTATGATCACTGAACTTATGGTAGGTCATCAAGAAAAGATTTTTACTGCATTAAAACTATAAGAGCTGGCAACAATTGTGATTTGAACAGAAGTTTTAGTACTTTATAACTTCAATGGTGCTAATTAATGATTAGTTTCACATTATTTTCCATACTTTGTTTTTTATGAATATATACCATCCACACATTACATGTAGAAAAAAAACAAGTGTATAATATACAGAACATGAGAAGTTATGAGATAAAAATGAATCTGTGATCCTGAACAATTTGCTGTTGTTAATGGTACATTCACTTATGATTTTTTTTTTCTTTCCTGTGTGAACAGTTTGTTTAGGTGCTATTTCTGTCAGCATGTGGTAGCTGGATAATTTAGGGAGGTGGTATACAGAGGTTTTTATCTTAATAAAAACTAGCAATTTTAAAAGCAGTCTTTGACAGAAGATCTAAATCAATTCATGCTAATCAATATTATTAAGATATTTTTTCTGCATGTGTCACAGCAAAATTATAAAATCGCAATCTTTCTTCTGTAGCTGAGGTGGGTGAACCAGGAGTTAAATAAGCAGAAAAGGTTTTGGGAAATATACGACGTACTTTCCAACATTTAAAAGCATTTCCTGGCACAGCTCTGAGAAGTAATTTAAAGACTGCTTGTTGCCCAAGGGAAGAGGACAGTTCAGGGGAGCTTTATATAAGTTTAATATAAGTAACTAATTTTTCAAGGCCTCAGAAAGGTTAGCAGTGTTTCAGCTAAGCAGCCTGCAGCCACAGAAGCAGCACTCCACAACTGTCTTCTTAGAGCAGTAACTATGCTACATATGCGTTGGCCTCCAACTTCACCTCATTTTATCTTTATTCAAGCTTGTGTGCTTCATCATTATCACTTCTTACGAGCATGTGTTATTCCTCACTTGCTCCACCTTAGACCTTCTGAACCCTCTTTTACTATGTTCATCCCAGGTAGTGCCTCTTCCTCCTTCTTGTTATTCTGGAAACTTGCAGCATCTGGGTGAGTACATGGCAGAGGATCCCAGTGGTGGCAAAGGCAGCAAAACAGATCGTGACAGTTAGTCCCATACATACTGAGTGCATTTAATTTCTTATGTACCAGATTCTCCCTTAGGCCACTGCAGCCCTAAAGAAATCATTCATATTGACAGCTCACAGACGTGGCCAGGACATCTGTTCCTCAAGTGGCTGTATATTCTTGGTAATATGCAAATATAACCAAAAGAATGCCATTGGAAGGAAAAGGAGCATCCGAAAATAAAAGCTAACAGTAAACTAGAAAAAGCTACACCACAGTGCAGTTGTTTTTCCTACAAATATTCCTTAGTCCTCACAAATAAACTCATTCTAGTAATAGAAATCTGTCATGGAGTTAACTAGATCAATCTATGCCCGTGATAGGGGGGCAGTAGGCCCTTGGGCCCCCCCGGCCCCACAAAATGGGAAGAAAAAGGGTAGGGAGATGGGAGCTGGGCTCAAGGAAGGGAAAAAAACAGCAGCAACGATCCATGGAGGAAAACTTATTTTATTAACTATGATAATGGAATGCAAGATAACACAATATAGTACAACCTAATTGAAATTGAGACTAATAAATCAAATAAAATAAGAGAGAGAAAGAGTTCCTGAGACCAATCAAACCTGAAAAGCTTCGTATGGCTAGGAAAGCACACTCCAACACCCCCTGCAAGGCAGAAAGAGACTGCTCAACCAGGAAGGGCCAGATCCCATGACTTCAGCAACGTACAGGGACAGGTTCCCAGAATTGGAGCATTAACACTTTAACTCCCAATGCACTACATGATGTTATGATGCAAAATACTGAAAACCAAAAATCACAAAACCATGACAAAATCTCTTATAATGGATCCAAAGATTATTGGCCTCTTTCCAGTTTGTAGTTCCATAGTCATTGTATACATCACAGTATCATCAAAATGTGGAGAAAGATCAGAAAGTACAGGCAAGTTCTTTTTACAATCAAGAATTTTGTCAATAATTTCCTTTAGACAAAAACCACAGACTTTTATCCAACATCTGAGAAAATTTTAAAAATGCTCTGCAAGAGCCCTCTAGCAAGGGAACCTAAGCTTTTCACCTGTGCTGGCAGGGTACGCAGCTAGAATCATAATAACAGAATCATAGAATGGCCTGGGTTGAAAAGAACCACAATGATCATCTAGTTTCTATCCCCCTGCTGTGTGCAGGGTCGCCAACCACCAGACCAGGCTGCCCAGAGCCACATCCAGCCTGGCCTTGAATGCCTGCAGGGATGGGGCATCCACAACCTCTCTGGGCAACCTGTTCCAGTGTGTCACCACCCTCTGAGTGAAAAAATTCCTCCTAATATCTAACCTAAACCTCCCCTTAGTTTAAAACCACTCCCTCTTGTGCTATCACTATCCACCCTCATAAACAGCCATACCCTTCTGTTTATTCACTGCCTTCAAGTCTTGGAAGGCCACAGTGAGGTCTCCTCAGAGCCTTCTCCAAGTTAAACAATCTGAGTTCCCTCAACCGTTCCTCACAGGAGAGGTGTTCCAGCTCTCTGATCATCTTAGTGGCCCTCCTCTGTACCCATTCCAAGATCTCCATGTCTTTCTTGTGCTGGGGGCTCCAGGCCTGGACACAGTACTCCAGATGGGGCCTCACAAGAGCCGAGTAGAGGGGGACAATCACCTCCCTCTCCCTACTGGCCAAACCTTCTTTGCACTTCTCAGTCCTGCTCTGTAGTCAAATAACTGTTTTTCTTGAGTTTTGAGACAGGTTGGAACACTAATTCACTGCAACCTGGAATGCAGTCCTATTCTGGGAGGGAGATTTTCAGAAAAGTACTAAATAAGGAAGTAGCATGATAAAATCGATAGAAAATTCAATGTATCCACTAAAACACTACCCTTCCTAATAATGGTATTAATGGTATTAATGGTATTAATAAAGACTAGTACATGCTATCTTTTTCTTCTGTATTCCAGTCAGAAACATGTATTCTTCTTTCACATGGCTCGCAAGTACAATGCAGCTACAAGAGAAGCCTCCTATCAAGCAGCAATGAATTTGCATCTATTTTTAACATGGACAAAATCTGTACAAAAAAGTTGAAAAACATCCCCTCACTTGTTTAGTATAATCTTAATGCAAAGAAGAGGACTTATACTGCAAAAGATAAAATATTTTTCAGTAGCTGATAGGTTTCACCACTTGCACATGAGCTCGCAAGTAAACAAGGCAATAGGTAAAATAGTAAGTATTCAAGCTCCTTAACAAACTCTTTCAATTTCCTGCATCTCTGTAGTGCAGATGTTTTTCTTACAAGGAGTATTTTGGACCCTTGTAACCCTCAATAAGAGAACTGTATGTATCAGCAACTTGCCTGCACAAGCAAAGTATAATAAAAGTTAAAGACTGCTGGGTCACAAGTTTCTGCTTTGTGGAGGAACTCAGAAGAGGCCCAAATACTGCCTCACTATGATGGTGAGGCAGGCTCTAGGCCCATTCAGGAGCAGCACACCTGTAGCACGGCTTATGCAGAGCCTCAGCTGAAATGGGACCAGAGCTAGAATATCAGAACTAAATAATGAAGGAAAAGTGATGACCCTGCACTAAATGTGCATAAACTTATCACTGTAGTCTAATAATGCAAACTACAACATAGAAATAAATAACATATAAATAAATAACAGAACCTTAGGGGTTGGAAAGGACTTCCAGAGATAGAATCACAAGGTTGGAAGGGACCTACAAGATCATCTAGTCCAACCATCCTCCCATTGCCATTGCTACCACAAGCCTCTAAACTATATCTTGTGGCTCCTCATCCAGACACCTCTTGAACACCAACAGGGACATCATCAATTCCAATCCCCCTGCTCAAGCAAGTCAGAGAAAAAAACATCCGTGGAAGTCTTGAATTTCTCCAGAGGAGACTCCACAACATCTTTGGGCAGCCTCTTTCAGTGCTGCATCACTCTCACAGTAAAGAAATTCTTTCTTGTGTTTATATGGAACTTCCCATGTTCCAATTTCTGCCTGTTTCCCCTTGTTCTGTCACTGGACACTACCAAAAAGAGTCCACCCCATCAACTATACTCCTATCCATTAGATATTTATAAGTGTGGATTAGATCCCCTCTCAGTCTTCTTCAGGCTGAACACATCCAGGTCTCTCAACCTTCCCTCTTAAGGGGGATGCTCCAGGCATCTTTGCTGGACCCTTTCTAGAAGATCCCCATCTTTCTTGAACTGACAATCCCAGAACTGAACAGAGTACCCCAGATGAGGCCTCAAAAGAGTAGAGCAGATGGGGAGGATCACTTCTGTCAACCTGCTGGCTACACTCTTCTTGACGCATCCTAAAATATCATTGGCCTCCTTAGCCACAAGGACACACTGCTGGCTCTCAGTCAGCCTGTTGTCCACAAAGGTCCCCAGATCCTTCTCTGTAGAGCTCCATTTCAGCAGGTCAGCCTTTAATCTGCACTGATGCATACATCTGGAATGTCACAACTTCATTTTGATTTCTATCCTATCTCAGTATTTGTGATCTGAGCTCTCTGACATATTAGTGAAGCAGTGTGGACCTACGAACTCAGAAAGAGGCTAAACATTAAAGGAGAGCAAATAAATACAGACAAAGATTCACTTTATAACAGTCCAGTGGTGCTTCTTTTCATTTGGGACACATTCACAATCAACAAACAACTTATTTATTATTGTTTCACTAGACTTAAAATGCTGTTGGATAATTTGAACAGAGATTCAGTTAATTCACAGAGGGAGTGCATTTGAGAAATAAATCAGATCTAACAACTTGACAACTCTGATAGAGAATTCCTCTGAGAGCCAGAAGTCTTCTCATATTCTTCAGCGCTATTTTCAGATGCAAAATCATGGCTTTAGCCCCAGATGACTCCAGTCAAACACAGACTGCAACTTATATTTACTACTGAAATTACTAGTAATACTCTTTTACTGTATTGTATCTTAATCTGAAATAATTTCTAATAGATTAGTAACATAGATCAAAATCCAGAGTTCAATCACTCAGCGTGAATACATCTACAAAAGTAATTTATACAAGAGATGCCTTTGACAACCACAAGTTTAAAAATAAGCAGGAAATGAAAGATAAACTATGAACCTTATGAAACTGTAAGGACCAATCCAATGTTTTGCATAAGTACACCAAACCATATCTGGGAAAAAAGGCTGATCCCACAGCCTGTGAGAAACTGTTTTTCCCATGCTCCATGCAAGCAGAGTGCCTTCAATCTCATTACCTCAAGCCACAAGAAATTCTGGCCTGCAGTACCATGCCAATTTAATTTAGAAAACTCTTGACAAGGAGAAGAGAGCCCTGCACTTTCCTAGTACAAGAAACTCATCGTTAGTTTCTAAACATAGTATGATATAAAAAAAAAATTAATGAAGTTCCACTAAGTCAGAGAAATCACATCACAGTTCTCCATTGTCCCTTTGTGCAACTCATTAATTGGTTGAAAAGCAAATGTCATCCAAGACTCTTTCCACTTACAGTGAAACCCAGGACCTTCTCAAAAATGAGATTCTATTTCAATCTGTATCTCTCTATAAGAAACAGTGATGTTTAATCTTACAAATATTTTCTTTATTCACCTATGAGACAAAAAAAAAAAAAAAAAAAAAAAAAAAGTTTATTAAGGCTGTTGGAATGTCCTAAATGTCTTTTATAGAAATTATTTCAGACGGAAACAAAGCATGACTTTCATATATATATTTATGTAAAGACTTTTAGGATCATGTTTTAAGTCAACAATAGATATGAGCATATGAAGGAAGAAAAAAATTTTCAGTTCCATTTTGCTTAATAATTTTGCAAGCATATAAATAAATCAGAGTAAGTAAGTAACTTATAGATATTTTTAAATACATCAATCTGAAATAAACAAATCTGAAAGGAAAAAATGTCCTGTGTTATTCTATATTGAAAAACAAAATAGGTACGTAGGGAAAATACAAGTGAGCTCCAGGAAAAAAGGTTTCAAAACCAGAATATAAGTTGTATGTATTTTTTTCAAGGAAGAGAGATTCTTTTATAGCTGCTGCTTAGAGTCCCTTCATGCTTGTGTGTAGTTTTTTTTTTTTTTTTTTCCCAAGGCTTAATCATAGGTACAATAAAAGTACTGTAATTTGAAGAGACATTGTATGAAACAGTGGATATCAGGACTTCTCCATACCCACCTGTGCCAGCTGATTCCTTCATGTTGCTCTACAAGAATGAGACATGTCAGGCCAGTCTTGACACAGCCAGCTGACATCACCCACCCCTTCACCCAACTCACTGTACCATTCTAAAATAATTCAGGCAAGGAACATCTATATTGCCCTTTTTCCTTTTTATTGCAGAATGGTATAACAGTACTTCATAAGCCTATTTCTACATTCAAAGAAATAGATAGACAGGACACAAGCATGTCTTTCAGTGTAGGATCAATTTTTATGCCATCAGAAGTCATTGTCTCAACGTATTAATAAAAATAGTTAGAGAAGCTCAGGAAGAGAAAAAATATGAAATCCCTCAAAGAATAAAGCCAAAATATTTTATATTGGTTTTTAGTCTCTTTTTTTTATTACTTGTGGGCCAACATTTTGAAAAGTACATTCTAACAGGCCATCAGACTGGCCACAGAGCAGAACTGTTTAACTGATTGCTAGGCTTCATACACTTCAAAATATGTCTCTCTAGTTCTTCAAAGTTCTCTGTAGATATAGAGGCTTTAATTTGTGAGTAACATATCTCTACTGCCTCTGGGTAATTACTGCACATTTTTCTAAGAGAGATTATATTTTATTATAGATTGTTTCTGCTAGCACTTTGTGTGACAGTGATTATATCATTATGAAAATGTATGCAACGTGAAGAGCTTATGTGTTAAATAGTAAAAAAGTAAAATAGGTAATAATGGAGAGACCAGACAAATTTAATACTGAAGCAATCTTTTGGTAATGAGCTGCATTTTGATTATGCTAAATTACAATATATCTGAGTTTTTGTTTAGTTCTGTGAAATCTTGTATCAGTTATCTACCAATGTGCCATTAAAACTAAGTACCAGTGCAGGTACCAACCCAGCCTTGGAGGAGAACTTGAAAGTAGCACACAGGATTTCACAGATCTTTTCATACTACCAGACATGGAATAGTCTGAAGAACAAGAGACACAGTATTCACAGGAAAAATAGCATATCTGGATCTCTTCAGATAAGTCATTATTAATAAATAATGAGTACTTTGAGTACATTCTGTACAAACAGAATGTATTGTGAATTCTATGCCTTACCTTTATTTAAGGTTGCTCATATACAGGGAAAAAAAATACAGAGGCAGCTATTAGAGAAATCTATCCACCTGTGAAAGAAGTCATTTGATTCCATTTCTACTTGTGAGTGGTGGTAATTTCCCACAACATGACCGAGAGTGAAATTCATACTGGAGTACCCTCCTTGATGAATACATGCGCCTGAGCTTATCTAAGTAAGAATCACTCGTATCTTGAAAGAGCACTAATTAGGGAAAAAGAAGTTATCAAGGCTCAAATGTATATTGGTTCCAGTACAGTCTATCCACTGTGTAACATAGATTAACCCATGTCATTTATTATTGTCCTTCTCTATGCCTTTTAGAACATCGTGCAGAGGGTCAAGTTGAATACATAACATCAGGGTGTTCATTAAACATTTCATAAATTTTTTAACAATTTCACATTCACAAAACATGGTCCTCATGCGGGACTTCAGCCACCCCAGTATCTGTTGGAGAGACAACAGAGCAACACAGCAGGTCACCAGGAATCTAAGAGGTTCCTGAAATGTGTTGATGATAGCTTCCTCTTACAAGTGGTACAGCAACCCATGAAAAAAGCTACTATGCTGGACCTTGTCCTCATCAACGAGGAGGGGCCGGTGAGTAATGTAAAGCTCAAGGGCAGCCTTGGATGCAGTGATCATGAAATGGTGAAGTTCAAGATCCTGAGAGCATCAAAGAAGGTCCGCAGCAAGCTTACTATGGACTTCAGGAGAGCAGACTTTGACCTCTCACAGGGAAGTGCTTGATAGGGTAACATGCAATAAAGCAATGAGGGGTCCAAGAAAGCTGGTGAATATTCAAGGACCATCTCCTCCAAACACAGAAGCAGTGCATCCTGAGAAAAAAGAAGGCAGCAAGAATACCAGGAGGCCTCCACGGATCAATAGTTAGCTCCTGGACTTACTTAAGCACCAAAAAAAAAAAAAAAAAAAAAAAGACTGGTTCAGGCCATGGCTTAGCATTTCCACTACAAGTGTCAAGAACATTGTCAGATATCCTTCAGTTAGCTAGATCTACTTTTTTGATTTTTTTTCTTTTATATGCTTAAACCTATAAGATGTGTTAAGGTTTATCAGTGCCTCCCCCTTGAACTTCAGGCATCTTAGCATAATACAACCATTTTTATATAAGAGCAGATGTGATCTGTGTATTTGAAAGGATAGAACTAAATTAAATAGTAGGGAGTGTAAAATCCTGTTAAAAACAAAGAATCACCATCATAACTTAAAGTGAATTTTGATGTCAGGAACTCCAAGGTTACAACAAAACACTATTTGCCAATTCCATTTTCTGGATTGAATATCAAGCTGTGCATATATACACACATTTCTTTCCAACATCTTTTCTCATCTATCTAGTTCCAGAGAAAGAAAAAGAGACTACACAGTAGACTGATATTCAATACATGCACATTAGGCTGATATACAAAACACTAAGGTGTTGGCAAGGCATGATGCTAGCTAAACTGGATGCTGAAAACTATTGGACGCTACAAAAAAATTGATGGATGTGTCAGATACCAACATAAGAAGCCAATGAAAGTTAAGTTCCAGATAGTGCCAAGGGATAGTTGTTTTAGCAAATCATTAAGGGAGAATTATGTTTGGAAGCGATTGTACAGATAGCAAAGAGAAATAATTGAGGCCTTTGGGGAAACATATTCTCAAAAACCCAGCAGTGTCTAGGCTTACAAGACAATATCTTGTAAGACCAATATTACCAGAGTTACAGTATCTGAAATATTGAATTGGGGTACACGTGTCAAAACTGGGACCTATGTGGAAAAAGATAACTAGGTACAGTTGACAAGATAATTTATTTTGTGCTAAATTGGGATAGAGAAAGAGAGGTACAAAATAGGAGAAGGAGGGTCAAGAAATGGGAAAGGAAAAACAAGGAGGAAAATGACATAACTGGTGCTGAAAAGTCATTATCATGTGCTTGTTCACTATAAACAGAAGAGGACAAACTGTGTCTGCTTTTCTGACCACCTCCCAGAGGAAACTCTAATTCCAGGGTCAGAAGTCCTAGGGTACTTTTCTTGTCTCAGAGCTGAACACCTGGGCAGACAGATCAAGCATCCTGATATCACCAGTTAGCACCCAATCCAGCTTCACAGCATTAACAGTGACCTTCCACTTCATTACAATCCAGAGGCAGCTGTGGAACACTCATCTTCAGAAACGTCTTCACTGCTGTGTCACAGCTTATTCATTTGCTGTGTCTGTGTTTATGAAAGACCTTGAGGTGCCAGTTTATACTTTAAGTTGTTGAGACCAAGGAAGCAGAGGTGCTCTCAGGAGCATCTCTCAAGAGATGTTGAACAGAAATTACCCCTGCTCAAGAAAGCATTGGATCAGCAGCAACAGAATCCTTGTTCAGCATTCACTCCATCCCTTGCTAATGATCTATGCTGACATCCCTTCTTTGTACACCATTATAAGAGCTGTGCTTCACTTATTCACAATTCACAAAACTTTATCCAATAAAACAAAATTTTAAGTGATTGAAGACTTCAACCTCCAGGCCAGATAAGGACCACTACATTTTAATGATTTCCTCTGTATGACTTCGTGCAACCTCATGAGACAGTGTTAAATTAGATGATTCTATCTACATTATTATGATTCTGTTATATACTTCCTTATAAAAACGTAGCAGTAAACGAGCTTGGTAATCTAAGTATTCATAGACAGATCTGTGGTTTCAGTGTTTTGTTTTTTTAAAATTTGCTGTAATTGATACACATTGCTTTATTATGGATAGCAAAGATTTGCTGGGCTCTATGAAGAATGTTAGAATTGTGTTTCCTTAAACCTTTAATCTGTGGATGAAAATAAAAGTGCAGAACTCGTTAGGGGGCACTTTGAACAGTAGAAAGATTCTCAGTCAAAACAGTGGCTTGGTGATGTAGCTGAGGCAGCAGGTTACCTCTGAAAAACTCCTCACCCAATTAACCTACTATCAGAGTGGAAGCCCATCCAAACCAAAGAAAAAATATCCATGCAGAGCTTTTACTCCTGAGGTTTTCTTTTCCTACAGCTTTTGCAATCACAAGCCAGTGCAGATGATCAGTACAGCAGTTTGCTGTAAAGCTCAACTGCCATTTGATAAGGTCAAGGTAAAGCCATTTTCCTTCCTTTCAAAATATAAAGGTCTGGTAAGAGTAGCTTGTTAGCCAGAATGACACTGTCTAATTATGAAGAATGTAGCAACTTTGGGCAGCAACTTCCAAAAATCCTGGTTCCTATTGTTACAGGCCTAAAAATACCTGCAAATTTTTATGAAGTTTTGCAAATGTTCAAAGGAACAATTCTTCATATGAATGCAGTGCCTCGATGAATTGTGTCTGAAAACATGGTGCTGCATGCTTTCCCCTTCCTTTACACACAAAAGGAGGAGAAAAAAAAAAAAAAAAAAAAAAAAAAGGAGGAATATTTTCCATGAAATGAAATATTTGGTTGTTAATATTGATTTGAAGGCATAAAACAAAGCAGAGTTGCATAACTGAAATTAAATGGCATGTCCTATTGGTCACAGTGAGCCTAACATCTTCAGCCTAACTCTTCAGTTGAGTCAAAATAGCACAGCCTCTGCTGTATTTACCAACATGAGGATTCCATCAAGCCTCAAGCAACAAATCTCTCCTAGAAAGAATTCTAGATTGAAATTTGTCTTATACAATGTCAGACTGCAAAAAAGCTTTATACTTTCCTAATTAGCAGCAACAGACTGACAATAATACCCTCAACATTTAAAGTAATTCTGCAGAGTTTACCTAGGGATTCAAGTGCTGCTTTTGCTCCTACTGTGCCCCATGATTGCAGCAGTTCTCCGCTGAATCAGCTGCAATTTGCTGAGAATAAGTGTGAATAAGTGAATAATTTATGACATGTAAGCCACTAATTCTACAATGATTTCTCATACACCTATGCATTAGATAAGAGAGAGAGGAGAGACTAAAAGCACCCTACTCCTGTTCTCGTACCTCCAAATGGGAAGTAATGCAAGATTTCACAATCAAATCATAGACATACAGGCAAGGAGAGGAAAAGAGCCTAATACATGAAACAACTACAATAACTGAGGCCAAATCATGTGAAAACTATCTGCGACTGTAGTTTGCTTACAATTCTTAAAGCCAGCCAGTGAGAAGACATTTTCTAGGTATAGTGTTCAATTATTTGCATTCCAATAGCAATTGTTTCCAAATACAAAGTTTAAATATTTCTTGATCCTAATTGAGTTAATGTCATCTTGTCCTTGCCCAGAGAACAATTGCTTACCATCTCTTTGTAACAGTTAAAAACAAGATCATTTCATGACTCAGCCTCAACTTATCTAGACTGAGCAAATACTGTGATTTCAAGCTTTTCCTGATAGATCATATCTCTTAAATCCCTGCACTGTCTTCAGGCTCTGTCCTGGACTGTGATGTTTTTCCCACATCTTATTTTAAGACTGTTAACTCATCTGTGGAAAAACTATTCTTTTTGAGCCCTTACCAGTCCTTCACCTGACCACCATAACTTTTTAAATATCATTGAGAGTGGCTCATCTCCTTGTTTCTTTCAGCTTGATAAAGTAATCAAGCAGAGTGAATAATTATCACAGTTGGAGAACTGGGCCTTCTGCAATTGAAGGAAAAGAAGTTTCAAGACAAAGGCATGACTTAGCCTGTGACAGACTCATATAGTGTGAGATCCTTTACTCCCATATATTGCCTTAGCTAGTCATTTCTCATTTGTGCATTTGATTTATCCTCAGTGAAGTATAGGCATTTCTACTTGTCTTTTGTCCGGGATAACTGAAATTTGAACCAGCTCTTGAAAGATATGGTAATCCTCCCAGTTTAGTGCCAAACATCATATATGTTGTACCATATTTTTCACCATTCAAGTCATAACACAAAAAATGAAACAGAATTGGTCAAGGACAAATCCAGCTATGCACCCACTTGATAATTTCTTCTCAGCTGCTTTTTCTCTGGGCTGGAGGGAGTCATGAAAAGAGTTGCTAGACAGGAAAGCAGTGGTATGTTTCACAAAGGCAGAGTAGAAACACTTGCACAAATGGGATTTTATTTCAAAAAAAGGTTATAACTGATCACATCATTAGACTAAGACAATCTGAGAGAAGGGAACTATAAAGGGTTTTCTAGTGTTCTGAGCTGTTTTTTACCATCTTATACACATATACATTTATATGTCATTACATAATATAAAATCACTAGCTATCTTCCATTCAGTAGTTTGTCTGAGACAATTTATTGATTTTCTTTAAACACTCACTTATACAGAAGTCCAAATTCTTAGCTAAAATAAGGTTACTTTGACTTCAGTGAGAAGATGGTGTTTTATACTGATCTTCACCCCTTCTCACACATTAATGGATAAAGTTAATGAAAAAAATGTATGCTTCTGTTAGTACAAGAGATTAAATCCTGCTGCCTGTATATGAAACAAGCTTCAACTGATATTAGTTGAAGTTCATCCTATACGAAGATGGATAGTTTTTGCCCATAGGAACCAATTTAGTTTTCAGATGCATGAACCTTACCCAAAGACGTTGGAGAATATGGATCTACTGTACTTTAGCACATATTTGTAAAGACAGTTAAGGACAAACATATAGGTCTGGCAGAAAGTCATGTGCAGGGTCCATTTTGCTTTGGGGTGGGTATAATCTCCCAGGATTAGCTTTAGAGGAATTGTATAAGTCCACTGAACTCTCAGGGCTGTGCTGTAAATTTGAATATCTTACTGAGCAACTAGTTGTATATATTTAGATTTAGTATTCTACCACTTTTAACAACATGAGAGAATGCTATCTATAGTTAATTTACAAGTATGGGCAAGTACACAAGTGTGTAAACACTAACAAAAGAATAAAGTAAAGACTCAATAAGGAATAGTAATAGTTGTGGTAACAGCAGTGTTAATACTGCAGATGAATATTACCATTCCAGCATTAAAATTACCAAGGGAAGAAAAAGAAAAAAAAAAAAAAAAAAAAGAATAATAAAAAAAAAAACAACCACCCTGGTTCTTAATTCTTTTATGATGTATATACTGATTAAAGAAAATTAAAACTGGAGCAGCCTAGGATGTAGCCAAATTTTAGTCACAGCTATATACAGTTTTCAAGTCTAAAAGTTATTATGCATGGGCTGATCATTATTCCCAGATCTAATCTTATTTTACGTACCTAATTTTTAGAGACTTAAAATTGAAATTTTTCAATGAATATGTTGTTTTTGATAAATAAGTACAGCAAAGCTTTTTGTTCAGAGCTCCTTTTTCTGCATATAGACACCACAAATTTCAGATTGCAAAGAATCATTCCCGAAGAGTACTAAAAATCTATTGTGCCAGGACCAAGTGTACTTGGAAGAAGGACTCTATTTTCTCCACTTATCAAGATAATATTTTAATAAGAAAACACAAGCCTCATTCAACATCCCAAAAGGATGTAGTGCCAACTCTTACTGTGCTTACAACTACAATTTTTCCAGCAATCTTCAGAAGTAAAGAATTAAAACTGTTTTTCACCTAATTTCACATGTATTCCTCCAAAGTACAAAGCAAGCTTTCCATTTACAAACAAGAATTCAAGGCTCTCTCATTCTGTTGATGACAATTTCACATCTAAATCCTTCTGAAGAAAGAATATCTTCAGTCACTGAAATAAAATTACTGTTGGATTTAGACTTAGATTGATACTTTCCCTCAGTTCAGCTCTTATATAGCTCTTTGCTGGAGCACGTTATTTGGGTAGCAGACTGTCATGCTATTTTGTGTGCTCATTACTACTGAAAAGTACAGAATGGCACTTAATCAGCAGCAACTATCCACTACAATCTCTTCCCCTTTATGTTTTTTTGTTTGTTTTGCTAGCTTGTGAGCTAAGTGTCCATAAGCTTTCATCATCATCTTCTTCTTAACATCAAGCCTTTATATGAAGCTCTTTAAAATTTATGACAAATACAGTGCTTTTCAAAATTAACACTTAGATCAGCTGGTATAAAATAATACCTGTTAAATGTAAGATGAAAGCAGCAGTATGTCACATTATTTTTTTTTTTCCTTTAATTTGAAACATGCTAAAAATACCCTGAAGGAAAATTCTAGGGAACTCAAGCAATTATTTTCTTTTAGTGATCCTAATCATGACTTCTCAATTAATTACAAATATGCTGAGGAAACCTGAACTGCTTAAGGAATTAGCATATTATTTTGGACAAGAAAGTAAAGAAAGCAACAATTATGTAGCCATTGCCTGATCTAACCCATGTGAAGTAACTTATTGTAAGGAGCCGCTCTCCAGATGCATTTTAACAAGGTAATAAGTGGTAGTTTTAATTTGCAAGTACAGAATCCATTGTAATGAATGACTATATTCAGTAAAACTCTTGTTTTTAGTAGCATTTAAAGCATCTCACATTTAAAAGGAATGCATTTGTTTATAACCTACATTGTTCTAAAAATCGTGTTCCCTCCTCTGCAGTAATAGACCTTCATTTTTTTCATAGGTACAAAGGCCAGAATTTAAAGAAACTGCTTCCCATTATCCTTGAAATAATCAAGCTAGCTGGTCTACTAAGGTTTTTTGGAAAGCCTGGCCAAAAAAAAGGATGTCACAATAGTATATAGATTGCACCTCTCTTCTCAATAAGCCCTCCTACTTCCCTAATTGACTTCACTCAATTACTGTTTGTACTCTGCAAAATGTTACAATCCATCACATTTATAGTGGGACCCGCTTAAGCAGATGACTCAGCCCTGACGTTCTTCAGCTTGCATATATCACAAATAGAAACCACAACGAGCAGAATGTATTATTTGCATAATAGAACTGGAAAATGACTCAGAGGTGACCCTTAGGGAATCTACGTGCTTTACTGTTAACAATGTTTGCCACCAGTTAAATAGCAGAGGTCAAATAAGAAAAGATGGGATTGCCTGCATACCTCAATTTACAGTTTGTGTTGCATCCTTTTACAAGTAGTTTTGAAAGATTTGTCAGATATCTTAAGTTGAATCCTCTTTTCCTTTGTTAATTTATTTTCTCTTATTTCTGCAAGTGTCAAGTCAAGGAAGACAACCGTCTGTGTTAGAATTGGAAACTTATTTTTTGTCCCCTTCAAAAAATGTCAGTCATATTGTGGATTGGCAAATATTTCCCTACATTAAAACATTATTTTCATTGCTTACCCACTGTTATTTAACTAATCCTACTTATCTTGTTAAAAATGATCTAGTAGTTCATCAGTGTGTTCTTCCCTCCTTTTCTTGCACAAGTTTTCTAAGTAAAGAAAGATTCTTTAAATCCTACCCATGTGGAATGAAACAAAGCCATGTATTCCATCTGCAAACAAGTTTCTCCTCTTACAAGTAACAGGTCAAAGCCAAAAGCTCTTCTACATGCAATAAATTTTGCACATGCTGGCATTGACTATAGTGAATTAACTACGGTAGGTGAGTTCTGGTGCACTAAATGGTCTTCACATTCGTGCTATAACAATATTTACTACACACAAACTAACGTCCCACTTTGGATCAAAATACTTAGTTACTACAACTAAATCAGATTCAGGAAAGAGCTATGGAACAATCTGGCTGGCTAAAGAAGATAAAAGCCATTTCTCAATGCAGTTGCTATCTAACTAGGAGTTGTGAAAAGTGAAGATCTGGAATCAAGCATTATGTTTGTAAACCAAGGCCATGCTCAAATGCAGTCATTTTTACATTGACATTTTAATCTTAGCCAGCTGTGGATAGGCAAGGAGACAATCTGAGAATAATATTGTTTCTGCTCCATTGGTAAAATTGTAATAATTTCAACTGTATTACCCTTTTAATGAGATGGAATTATTTTTAAATTTAAAAAAACTATATCTTTTTGTGCACTTTGTTCCTGGCAACAGTGTTAGAAGGTCTTCGGAGTATTACAGGTCTGATAACTTGAAGATATATCTTGTTCTAAACAGAATTTAGATTCACATTCCTGAGAAATTCACTCGGTTGGCTGGAAAGCAGCTTTACAGAGATGGATCTGGGAACTTGATGGACACCAAGTTGTACACAAACCAGCAGTGAACCACTGTAACATAGAAGGTCGATGGTATCCTGGGCTAAATTATGGTAAGTGTGGCCAGCAGGTCAGGGGAAGGACATGATCCCTCCCCTCAGCTTGGTACTCCGGTTGTGAGGCCACTCAACAGAAGAAGAATATGAACCTAGCAAAAACAGTCCGACAAAGGACTTCAAGAATAACTAAGCGACCAGAGTATCTCCTGCAAGGAGAAGCTGAGTTGAGACTGCTCAGACTGAAGAAATGATGGTTTGCTGGGGAAATTTTATTAAAGTATATAGAATCACAGAATGACCAGGGTTGGAAGGGACCTCAAGAATCATGAATCTCCAACCTCCCTGCCACATGCAACCAACCTCCTCATTTAATACTAGACCAGGCTGCCCAGGGCCCCATCCAGTCTGGCCTTGAACACCTCCAGGGACGGGGCATCTACAACCTCTCTGGGCAGCCTGTTCCAGCACCTCACCACTCTCTCTCTAAAGAATTTCCCCCTGACATCCAATCTAAATCTTCCCTCCCTCAACTTAAAACCATTTCCCCTCTTCCTGCAGTTATCTACCCTTTCAAAGAGTTGATTCCTCTCCTGTTTGTAGGCTCCCTTTAGGTATTGAAAGGCTGCAATGAGGTCACCCCACAGCCTTCTTTTCTTCAGGCTGAACAAACCCAGCTCCCTCAGCCTGTCTTTGTAGGGGAGGTGCTCCAGTCCCCTGATCATCTTCATGGCTCTCCTCTGGACTCTCTCCAACTGCTCTTTGTCTTTCTTGTACTGGGGACTCCAGACCTGGACACAGTAGTCCAGATGGGGCCTCACAAGAGCAGAGTAGAGGGGGACAATCACATCCCTGTCCCTGCTGGTCACCCCTCTTTTGATGGAGCCCAGGATACCATTTGCTTTCTGAGCTGCAAGAGCACACTGCTGGCTCATGTAGACAAGTACACGAAAAGAGGTTGAAAAGACAGAGCCAGGCTCTTTTTGCTGATAACTAGAGACAGGATAAGAGGCAGTGGACAAAACATGAAACACAGGATGTTGCCTCTGAACATCAGTAGATGTCTCTTTACCATGAAAGTGGTGAAATACTGCAACAGGTTTCCCAGAAAGGTTTTCAGTTTCCTTCCCTGGAGAACTTCAAAACTTGTTCAAACAACTAGCTCCAGGTGGCCCTACTTGAGCAGAGGATTTGATCATAGAATCATAGAACTGGTCAGGTTGGAGAAGACCTTAAAGATTATCAAGTCCAATTGCAAACAGAAATAAGATCTCCCCTCAGCCTCTTCTTTCCCAGACTGAACAGCCCCAGTTCAGAAGACCTCCGGAGATCCCCTCCAACTGCAACCTTCCTGCGATGTCCATAAATAGATGGTAAAAAGTATAGACAGGGAGGCACCCTCTAAAAGCCATCATTCAAAATTTCTCCATCATTCATAGATGGAGAAAGAATAAAATGAGAACGTCCACAAAGTGATTTAAATAAGACTCAGCTGCACCCTAAACACTGTCTACTGGCCAGAGGCTACTGTCTATTGGACTACTTCAATGGGATATTTCTTGTGCTTGGAAATAGTTCTACATAGTTAAGAAAACAATGAAAAATCAGTTCAGTTATCTGTTCTAGATAATTTATAACAACATAATGAGAGAGAATGAATGACAATATATATCATGTATATGTACTCATCTTATAAAAAAGTGCTTGCATTCATGTGTATATGTAGTAACATGTTCAAGTGTGCTCCAAAATTAATGATCCCTACTTTATTAAGTTAGCCCACAATGTCAGAGGCAGATATTGGTGTATGGCAGTTGAGGTTGAATGCTCCCATCCATATCCTGCTACATTTTATTGCTATGCAACAGAGGGGCAGCCTGACAAACTGATACCTGACGTGGAAGTGTCTATGAAGCAAAGATATCTCACTGAATTCCTCAGCATGGGGGAAAAAAAATGGCACCCATAGATATACACTAACCCTTGCTGAATGTTTATGGAGACCAAATAGTGGATGTGAGCACAGCAGAACAGCAGGTAGCGCATTCCAACAGTGGTGACAGTAACATGAAAGACAAGTCATTCTGGATAGCCAAACACAGCAGTCACACCATGAAATAAAAAGCATCTTGATCACCTCACGTTACAGATCAGCTAGTGGTGGTGATTGTTGAAAAAAAAAAATTTCTCTAGCTGAGAATTCACCCTATCAAGTAGTGTTGTTGTGTTCTCTGCATCTATTGGAGTTTTCATGGGAGTAAACAGGAGGCATTATTTTCAGAGTGACCTGCTTGTTTCTCAAGGAACAGATGTTTCTAGCAGAGAGCTAAGGTTTTAAACGCTCATTATCAATGCTCACTCAATTTATTAGCATTGCAATCTATAACCTTTGCAGTTTAAGATCACCATTACAGAATTAATGTTCTTACTACAGAACTGATTGTCTCCACCACGTTCCAAAGACTGCCCTATTTCAATAAAGAGAAATTCTGTTTCTCACAGCTGTTTCTATTAATCCTTTCAAAGAACCCTTTGCTGATACACAATTATTGGTGTGTATGGGAACTGCTGAATCATGGCCTGAACCTCTGATTGATCACCTGAGGTAATGAGTCAGTCCTAGGAGAACAGGTGAAGGAAATTCACCTGTGCTGCTGGAAGGGGTGAAGCCTGGCTCGACCTCTCCTAGACCTATTTAAGAGCTGACTACCTGTAGGGAAGGATCTTTTTCTGGAGATCCCTCCTTTGGGGTTTTACAGCAAGCCCGGAACAAGGGTAAGCACTCTATCTATTCTCTTTTTGGTATAACAACTTGCTTAGCCAAAAGCAAGTTGTTTATTTCATAATTATAACATCTGTATACATTGGTGTAATTCTGGGGGCTATGCCATCCTCTCCTTTTAGATTGTATTGTCTTAGAAGTCATTGTCAAGAATGAAGGCAATAACATTTAGTGGTTTGCCTTGAGTTTAGTCACTCTACATTTCCTCAGCAGGCTCTTCACTATATATGTAATAATAACATCTCAAAATTAGAGCTTGAATTGGGAATGTTTTATTAAGTCTATGCTACCTATTGGAAAATTATTATTATAATTTATCATGTAAAAGAACTTCAGATCCCTAAGCATCCACATATCATTACACTAGATGTTTTATTAGTAGGGAACAAGAAAGATGGTTCCTATCCTAAAAAGATATTCCTTCTATTACTGAGCAACAATAAAATTCATTCTTGTTTCAGTCACTCTGAATCTCTTCAGTCACTCCATATCTCTCAGTATATTGTCTAAACACTGAAGAATTCAAGGTGTCCAAGAAATTCTCTCTTCACTTGTTTCATCTTTATGATGGATAACAAGTCATTAGGATCACATGTGATTATTTCTACTCAGTTTTCAGTATTTAAACCTCTTCTCAAAGAAATAGAAGAAAAGGGAGATACCTATTTACAAACTGCTATGTTTGTTTAGAATGGATTTGGTTGTCAATGTGTTATTTCCCTAACTTTGCAAAAAAGTGAGTATTTTTACAAGTATTTCTGAACTAGAAATAAGCAAACTAACAAAGCAAGTGTCTCGAAAAGCCACAGTAATAATGAAACACTACGTGGCTGTATCCTTTTCAAGCTTTACAAGACTAGAAAATGAGATTCTGAGCATTATTCTGGACACCTCTTACTCTGAACTCCTGAAATACTTTAAGAAATGTAATGTGTCCATAGTCTAAAGAAAGCATGGGAATCAGAGTGCCAGTGGAGTTTCCCTATGTCACTGAAATTCTGTCTTAAGACTGATTGTTCTCAGCTGTGCAAGTTATTAATGGGAAATAGGATTTGTTATTGTCAAGAATACCTTAGAAATACTAGACTGAGCTTGGGTTTTTTGTTGTTTTTTAAATAACGTGGTTCAAATCACAGTAAGGTATCAAGATAATTCTGTTAGCACGTTGATGTATTATCTCAAGCAAAGCAGCAGCAAGCTTTTACAGCTTTAAGTTTTGTGAAGCTTACTCATGAAGCAAGGCTTTCATGTCACTTTGTTCCAGTAAAACTATTAGATCTACAAAAGATATTTGAAGAGAATTTCTCAAGGAAGGAAATTCAAAACTGATCAAGGATCAAGCATTCTTCCTCTTTACTGCAAGAAATAGGAGGCCAACAGTTTGGCTGGAATTTGCACCCTAGTTTTAAATTTGCCAACTTTCATCAGTTAACATCAGTATCTTATCCAGAGACAACAACCCTATTCCATAGCAATGGTTATTTCCATGGATCTAAAGAGCTTCACGCAGATCCTGTAGACTCATCTGCTATCATACTGTAGGAAGAACTCTTAGCTGAGTGCCATATGATGAGGTGAATTTCAAATAATCAACAGTTATCTAATGCCACTTTAGAAGCCCTTTGGTATTATCTTCTGGCTGCCATACCAGAAAGTTACAGTGTTGTGGCATATCTGTGAGTCCCAGGAAAGTGAATCACTCTCCATCAATAGGTTTAGTGTTAAATTACTTAAAGATCTAGAAGGAACTGCTGCTAGCAGAGAACAACATTTTTAGATTTGTTTACAGCTAGGGTTAGGATTCATATGAGGGAAGCAGAGGCTGAAAAATCTAATTAATCACTTGTCTGCGTGATGTCCCAAAGGTAGACAAGTGTAAAATGCCAGAAATTGCAAATGGTTATCTTATTCTAATCCCAGACAGTATCACATCATCAAATGAACTGGAAGCAAGTATTAGCATAAGCTTTATGGATAGAAAGTCTATACATTGCGTTCTTGCAATGGACATGGACAAGAGACTTGGCCTGATTGTGTGAGTATCTAGTAAGATATTCTAGTATAGATTCTCCTTGAAGTTAGGATTCTTACTACTAAGAAGGCTAGTAAAAAAAAAAAGAGCAGGAGGGTAACAACTTGGCCCTCTGGCAAAGGATCAGACTGGTTGTAGTAGCAGCTGTATGACTTGCCCTGTATGACAGGCAGCTGCCTAAATAAAAGAAGTTAATTCTATGACTGTGTCATAGCAGACATACTTGTGCCTAGCATATACAAGCCCATCATATTAACAACACAAATTGTTGTATACTTAAATTCTGAAATCCGTTCTTTCGTTTTACATCCAGTAAAAGGCACCCAAAAACATGACCAAAAGAGTACCATCAGGATTAATAAATCAGTACAAGGAACAGATTCAGAAGAAGTCTTAAGACACATTTATTGGGATAATATTAAAGTTTATACTTGCAGTGAAGTGCATGGGCAGCTCTGAGGATCTCTATTTTCAAAACCAAAACTGAAGCTAGGTAACAGTAATACTAACATCCCAGCAACCAACAGGCCATGTGCAATAACACTCAGACATAGAACCAGCAAGACAGAGCAGCAGAAGCCAGAAACAGGGCCATCCAAAGAGTAGGAGCACCAGGATGTGGGCTTAAATGGTTTGGGCAGAGGGTGTGGTGAGGGACCTGATGAGACTGATCAGGGCTATGACAGCAGGATTGCACTGTTAAGTTTGCTGCTCCAGATCAATGAGTTTGCTATGGTAAAATGAATCATCTTTCCAGAACTAAGCTTCTTTTGATCCTTATTTCATTCTGGTCTGAATAGTAGATTTAAGTGTTTGCTGCTCTTAAACCTACGCTTGAGTCAGGGTTACATAATGAACTTGAGAAAAATAGGATCTTCCTCTTGTGTGCTTTCTGCTTTGGATAAATTTCAGTATGAAAGAAAGGATTAATACTTCTTCCCTGCTTGGAAAAGTTACGAGGTTTTTCATAAGTCTGTGGAAGCCAGTAGTCAAAGACTGTCCTTTGCCAAAGCTGCCTAGGAGCTCATTCTGATGTAGAGTGAATCTTGATGGCAGAAAAAAAAGACAATTTATCTCCGTCCCTGCATTAATATTAATCCACATATTAGCGATACACTGCTGGAGTCCTGTGCTGTAGCTAACAGACAATGGACACACAAGAGTTTATTCTTCCTGCTATATCCTGCAAGAACTGTTATACAATGCTGTTTTTATAAATGAGGAATAATTTGTATGCTGTGACAGCTGACTATAAATCTTTCATTAAGCCTAAATTAAAATTACAGAGGAGGTTTTGAGAAGTTCTGAATCCCATAAGGTTAATCAGGTGATTGATGAGTGATGATTCCAGAAGGGATAATAGTTTTTTTTCCTAATCTAAAAACAGTGACTAAGCATTACTATTAAAAATAAAGTGGGTATTGGGTCAGAATTAAGAAAGACTTTGGTTTGTCACTGAATCCTCCAAAGCTTCCTTATATCATCTACGTTTTGTTAATGACAAAAAAATGACTGTTGGAAAACAATTTTAAGAGCTTTCAGTTTTGGTTAAGCAAAATAGTGTTTTAAGAAGTACAATTACAGCTGATTAAAGCCACTCTGCCACATCAAGGCAGATATGAGTAGCTTATTTTGAGTTCTCTAGTTTAATGGTAGGACCTCAGGTAGACTCAAGGTTCAAGGGAATTTGCTGATTCTACCTGTAGACTTCCTCAGATGCCAGAAGGAGAATGATTCAAGAACATAGCACTTTCTGCCATTATTTTTATCCTAATCTTGGCCATTATATGAAATGACAATAGATATCAGAGCCTGAACATAATTCCTTTTTCATTTTTTCCCCTCTAATATGATCTCTGGAAAATGTAAAGAATGACCCAGAGTTAGTGATTTTTTTCCCAAGGTGGCTCCTCTTATTAAATTTAAAGGTAGGTTTAAGATCAAAAAGGATCACCTACCTACTGCGCCTTTCAAAGCTCAGTAATTTGAAATGGAATCTAGTGATTAAAAAACAAAAAAGGCAATTCCTACTTCAAACACCACTCTTAAGCAAAGCATAACAGGTAAGTTTACAATTACAGAAGGGATATTGAGAAGAGGAATATGGCTGTTGGTGAATGGTTAATGGTAAAGTTATGTGGAGGCACTCTTATACAGCATCTCGAAAACCTTCACTCCTGTACCATGGGAAAGAATATATCATGTTTTTACTGAAGTCTGTTTTGGATCATCTCTAAATTTTTTGCTTAGTTTTGGGTTATAGTATAAGACAAAGTTCTCTCCCTGGTTTTTCCCCTGTAATTGTGTCTTATCTAATAGAAAAAAAAAAAGAGCCTTGTGGAGTAAGGTTAACCTTAATAATACCTGTACCATGAATTAGCATCAACTTGAATAAATACCAATTGATAAATTTGGTTCATCTTATTTCCTGCCTGACTTGTGGGACTAAAAACCACAAGCATTTTAACTCATATTTTGGTTAAACTGCTTGGGGGGTGGTGGTTATGCTTTATGTTTTAAAACAGATTCCTGGCAGAATTCCTGGGGAAAAAAAGCTTTTATTATTTTTCTAGTCTAATGAGAAGCTTCTTACATGATGGCAGATATAGTATTATGGTTCTTTTTAGGACAACAAATACAGAAACCAAGGGCATCTATTTCTCTAATGTCCCCTTACTCTCAGATGCAGACTATTGCTATAAGTGCAGTTTATAGGGCTTATGAGACCAAGGATGAGATATCATGCCGGGAATAAAGAACTTCTCAGGTTTTCTGGATATTTTTCAACTCTAACACTGGTAAGGTTGTAAGGAGTGAATGGGCCTTCACTGACCTATAATAAATATCTATGTCAAAAAAATCTGTACTCTAGTCCTATAAAGGTTTTGAGAAATGTTTTCTATTTTCTTTTGATGGAATAGGTAGAGGCAAGACCTCATGTACTGTATGAATTCTGCTTAAATTTCTGAGAACAGAGAATGGGAGAGTGGGTTTTCCTGAGGGGCCCTCGTGCCTGAATCCTAAGTTAACAGCTTATGTTCTGCTTTTCATCAAATAAGAGTCTGCCCATATTTGGGCAGCATGCAAAGCAGAAACTTAACTCTGCTGTAATTTACAGCCCAACACATGCCAGTAGGTCACAAGGAGCAAATCAATCCAGAATAAAGCTTTTGTTCACATTGGAAGTATTATTATTTTATCCTTATAAGCAAGTTGAAGCAATTAGCATATGAATAGAGCTGTTGTTCACATAACAAAAAGAAATAGCATAACCTATCATAATTTAGAATCTAAAATGGAGTTATAATTATGGCTAAGCCTATGGCCTAGACAAGCCAAGGAGATAGATCTCACAGAACCTGTTACACTATACACAGAGGTTCATTTCTCTATGAATTGGGATTTCTTAATAGAAACAGCAAGCTTTGAAAAGTCAGTTTCAGTACAAGTTCCTGTAAACAATACCAATATAGACCTACAGTTTCAGATAGGAAAATATGCCTCTTTAATTTTCCTGTTCTGAATGCTGATTGACCCGATCTCATTGTGGGAATTTGAACTTAAAACCTCAAGTTTGTACATTTAAATGTACTGTTTATGAGGAAGAAAGCAGTTGCTGGTCGGGGATAATAGTTTATACTTAGATCTAGTCCAGGGAGAAGCTTCTAGTTACATTTATAATTAATATTTCAAAGGATGAAAACTGAGCAAGCTTGCTACTAAAGCCTCCTTCAGTAAGGCTCACCATTAGATGGAAGAAAGCTGATTCCAGAAGACAAAATTCTTTAGCCAGTAA
This sequence comes from Meleagris gallopavo, assembly GCF_905368555.1. NCBI lineage: Eukaryota > Metazoa > Chordata > Aves > Galliformes > Phasianidae > Meleagris > Meleagris gallopavo. The sequence continues at coordinate 68,386,876 of NC_139405.1, read as the reverse complement.
TTGTCACTTTTTTTAATCTTGAAGTAAGCTTAATTTTCCAAGAACACCACTATGAAGAAGTGCATTTTAAAACTACAGTGCTATTTTAAACTAGCTTTAAAAGTGTATCACCGCAGCATTTGAATCCAGAAAATAAAACAGGAAAGGCTGAACACAATATCATGCTCTTAATTTTAACACATAAATCACAGTTGCTTGCTCAGGCTTTTTACATTACTATTCAGGGAATGATCAAGTTAATCAGAAGACCCTCTTTTATCAATCTTACATGCATTCTGCCTTCTGGATTACTGTCATTTATAATATTCTTTATCTTGTTGTGGATTAACCAGATAGAAAGAACCTGTTCCTGGCTACATTATGTCTCAAGAACACTCAGAGGTGTTGGTCTCACCTCTTAAGCACTGCAAGAAAAATAACCAAAGCTATAAAAAGCAGACAAGCATAAAAACAAAAGAAACTGGCAATCTGACATTCAAAAATATGCATATGTGGCTATTATCATTTATATCACTCTGAATAACAACAGAAAGATGTACACAGTGGTAAGAGAAAGTTCTGCTGTTTAATGGGTATGTTCAAGTTCAAATGAAAACTATACAAAAATTTCAAAGTTATCTTCTACTGTGTTTCTCTCCTAATAGTCATCTGCACATTCATTGCTGCAGTAAGACATTCTGGACCTCACTGTATTGAAACATGGTATCTTTTAACATTAGAGAAGCATAAACTCTTCTTTCTTGGCAGAAACCTATATTATTCTATTGATTCTATTAACTAGAAAAACCCTAAAGATTACAAAATATTCAGTACCTATCTGCTCACAACCTGATAAAAGAATTCTTCTGCTGCATTCTTCCCTCACTTTATAGAAGCCCAAAAGACAGCGTAGCTCCCTCCGAGAAGATCACTCCCTTGTTTAGGAAGATTGTCTGAAAGTAAGCCCATATAAAGTCTCCTGTTATGCTCCTCCTTCATGCTTCCAACATCATGCAACTCTAAAGGTGAATAAAACATAACCCCCTGCTGTCAGACTTCAAGTACAGCATAATGAGCATAAATAAATATTTCCCAGCATCAATAGGAGCACTACCAACAATGATGGCAGCATGTTTTACAGTTAGCTCTTCAATATTAGGAAATCAAGCAGTAATCCAAGAGTCCTTCAAGCAGACTGCAGCAATCCATCATAGCACTACAATATCTTTGAAGCAGAAACGATCTTGAATCAGAATGTAAGATCAAAGTTCTTGGCATGAGCCTTGCCCTTACTAGATATATCTGAGCCCACATTTGAAAAATACAAGTCTTCCCAGTTGCTTGGAAACTGCTTTTTATTTGGCCATATTTCAGAGTGACCACTTACGCTTGATTTGTAAAGTTAAGTTTAGCTCATACTACTGTGTAATTATTTTGGTTATAAACTTATCCAGTAGAGCTAAAACCCAAAAGGAATAATATACATGATATCTACTTTGTTAGCTAACCTGAGTTTTTGCTCTAAATTTAAAGACTTTTCTAAATTATTCCTTATTTCTGTAAAATGGCCTCTATCAAGATAGACACATTGCCCTACCCAGAAACCTGCTACCACAGAAAAACAGCTTTTCTTTCTGATTACTTCTGTAGTATATTTCCTAATATTGTATTTCATACATTCAACTACATATCCAGCAGCCCAGTATTTCCACCATTTCTTCTGGTTTTCTTCTTAGGCTCCTTTTTCACTTTTGATTAGATCTACAGTATATGCCAAATATGTGTAAATACAGATTTGCACAGTTTGAGGATAACCTTAAACGTACAGTTTTTCATCTCTCCCTCCCTTTTTCAAGTACATTTAACAAATTAGTCAAAAAGGATTTATTTTGGTCTACTTACCCAGTGTAGGAGGAACACTTAGACTATTCCTCTTAGACATTCACACTTTTCAGCCTAACTGATGAACTACTAATCATCATCTTTCTGTTTTTAAGCTCAAAGACTGACACAGATTTAACAAACAAGCAAACAAACAGAAACAGACAAATCAGTATTTTCTTCATTTACTTCCTGCTGAAGGTGTGCATTTCCTCCTTCCTTTTCTGAATTCTAACTCAGGTTCATTACAGCACCAGCTGAGATTTCAGGAGGCACCTGAACTTCCTTCAGTTTGGATTTCTGACATCTAGTAAGTCACTGACTGTCTGTTTTCTTTGGTGGATAACTACTCTTTTTCCCCTTCTTTAATAAATCTGAAGTCATTTACCAGCATTAGTAGAAAAAGCATTGTGAAATGTCTGTAGGCACCTAAATAAATGATCTCACCATATTTGTATGTTTCTCAAGACTGACAGTTTAAGTTTGATTTGATTACTTTCTAAATTGCTACTACTCCAGACCTGATTTTGACTAGATAAGCTTTAAGAAATGCTGGAAGCATCATCTGCAAGGTACTCAATATTTCCCATTATACAACCCTGTTTTAACATGCTCAGTCCTTTGACCAAATCATTCTGTTGAGACTGAAAAACTCTGTCTGAGCTGGTCCCAAGAAGTAGTTTTCTCTTTGGAAAAAAAAAAAAAAAAAAGAAAAAGAGAAGAACTCATTCAGATTTTCCTCAGTGGAAAAGGACAGAAAAGAGTGGAAAATGAGGTGAGATAACAGAATTAGATTAGTTAGAACTATAGAAATTCAAGTTTAAGAAAAATTACTCCAGGGAGAAATAAAAATATTTGATGACGGCATTAAAGAACATGTGGCCATGAGTACGGACAAGAAAAAGCTAAAGCTGTCCAACATGCTAATAGCATGCTCAGTTTGTTTGTTGTTGTTGTTGTTTTTTGTTGTTTTGTTTTTTAATATTCCTTTTTATTTTATGATTTAAGTATACTTTATATATAGAAAACTGTTCATATTTCATTCTATCTTGTGGAGGGTCAGCTAGGCAACGTATCCATGAGAATAATATACTAAAAAATTGGTGCCCCTAAGACATAAAGATTTTATGCTTACTAGACAACTGATATAAGAATTCCGAAAAAAATCTCCAGGGAAAAAAAAAAAAAGTGAAGTCAAAATAAAACAGGAAATCTGAGCTTAAATAAATTCAGTTCTTGATGAAGATGACAACTTCTCTCATTACAATATGAGGAAAGTATGTGTCAGAATGCCTTCCTCCCACTACATACACACACAGTTCAGACTTATATATACTATCTTAAATACAGAGATTAGGATGTTAGGTACGCACATTAGGACATTTGCCTTTGTGGCAATTGGACAGTTCAAAACAATGAGAGAGGTGTTACCACAAAGGTATAATGACAGAAGGACCAACAGGATAGAAAGGTGCTGTAAAGGAAGGGAAGAAGATTGCTCACCCATATCAGAAGATTCTAGGTTCACAGGGTAAAGCTCCACCAATGAGCAATCTACAGAAAGAGATCCTTCCAGAGTGGCAGTCAGCCCTTAAATGAGGTCTAAGAGAGGTGCAGCCGGGCTCCACCCCTTCTGGTCACTCAGGTGAATTGCCTTCACCTGTGCTCCCAGTGCTGACCAGGTCCTTTTCCCAGGTGCTCAATCAGTGGTTCAGGCCGTGACTCAATATTTCCTATACATCCATCCACTTTTCCGATGCTATCAGCTCCAAAGACAGAAATGTTTGATGAGATTGTCAAGTTATTTGAATGCTAACCTATGAGTGAAGTACAGAATTTTCTATCCATTTATCATAATTCACTTCTTCAGGGAAAAAGACTATCTTATTGAAGGAATTCTATAGTCAAGAGAAAAGGTATCTATTTCAAAATTAATACACTAGACAATCAAAATGTTGTACATGTAAGGTGTTTGTCTCTCAAGAAATACATTTTATATACATTTTTATCAAAAAGAATCTGTCTGTTTCTCTCTGTTACATATTCTTCTGTAGATAAACTACATAAATCTGAACAGTTTGTATTTACACACACAGAGAGAAGTATCTACCTAGTTTCCCAGGCATACTGTTTCACTGAGAATAATATGTCCATTATGGTAGTAACTACTGAAATACAGTATTGAACTCAGCAGGCAGAAAGTAATGTGGTTTCTGTCACAGAATTACAGAAAACACTAGGAGGCACACTGCAGCAACAACACACATTTACCAATGTCTTTGCAGCAAGAGTCATGCTAAACTGCTGGAGGCCTAGATGCTTGCAGTGAAATTGGTTGTCCTTTAAATGATTTCTTCAAAACATAATTGTTTGGTTCCAGATAAGAATGGAGAGAAGGAGAGGCATGTATCCTTTTTTTCTTTTGCAACTGTGTGAGCCAGAAGAATTATAGCCAAAATTCTGAGTGAAGATATATGGCAAAGTCATTTTGTTTTTAACTGAACACCAAACAGATTTTCTTCTGTTAGTTTTCAGACAAGTTTCATTTGCTACAGTAATCTCTTTTACTATCTGAAACTATTATAAATGATCCTTCAGGTTTGAGGTATAAGACAATTACCTCAGTACAAATAAAAGCCTGCAAAAATGTAATATATATGGTAGGTTACCATTCTCTTTTAAAACTCACATTTACAATACAAATATTTAAACTGGGAATCCAGCAACTGAAATAGCAAATATAGACATACATTTTTCTGCTACTACAAAACTATGGAGTATTTCAGCTTAAAAGTACAGTTCCATCTTTTGTATGTGAAACGTGTTTACCAATTTTACAGGAGTTATCCTACCTATCAATTAGCTATACAAAGCATGTTTCTAGTCCATATAAATCAAAGTATACTTTTTAAATAATAGCTATGATTAAGCTAGTGTATAGTTCTATGCCAAGCTCACATATAGTAATACTTGTGCCAGTAATCTATTCAAAGGTAAATACAACCAAGCTATGAATGTATTTCTATACAAAGAGCTTTGCAGCTCCAAAACAATAAAAAGAGCCAAGCAAAAGTTGTAGTGCAAGTATTGAAATAAGAAATGAGTATCTCAAGAACAGAAGACAGATATAGTTAGAAACTAAAGCCTAAAGAGTAATAAGTAGGTCAGTTGGAAAGTAATTCTTCCTATTTATTTCCATGAAAACTTAAGCAGATACAAAGAGCGCAATAACACTATTTGGTAGAGAATATTCTCAGCTATGAAACATTTTTTCAACATAGTCACTACCTTCAGCAATGCATTTTTGCCAGCAAATGAACAAAAGCCTGTATGCTGCACTTGTAAAAATCTGCACCAATTGGCTTAACTTTCACATTGCTATCACTACTGCTGAAGCACACCACCCATCATCTTACTGCGTTCACATCCACTGTTTGATCTCCAAAAACATTCAGCAAGAATTCATGAATACTAGTGGGTGCAATTCTTTCCATATGGAGGAATTCAGTGACACCCCTTTGCTTCATACATACTTCCATGTCATACTCCATTCTGTCTATCTGCCCCTCTGCAGCCATCTGTTGCACAGAAACAAAATGTAAAGAAATATTGATAGGAAGGTTCATCCTCAACTGCCATACCACCAACCTCTGCTTCTGACGTTGTAGGCCAATATAATAAAGTAGAAGGGATTATTTTCAGAACAGCCTTTGTATGAATGATATATAGAGTTTTCAAGGGGAAAAAAAAGGTAATAAAACAGAAAAGAGAGAACCTGAGATACATGAGAAGAGATAAATCTATGCAACTCGGGACTAATTATTTGGGGGAATTAATATGTGTCACCAGTGCAGATCTGGAAACTGGAATAGCAAACTAACCACGAAATTAAGGATGTAAAATGTGGTTGAACTTGATGGAAGGTAGGGAAAATTCTATAATTATCCTTTATCTATAATTATCCTTAATTATCCTAATTAATCTTGATTGCTCTCCATGATGAAAAAACTGGCTCTGAAGATAAAGGAAAAGCAGTGTGCATCATTTACCTCGTCTTTAAAAGGGCTTTGGACACAATGTCCCATGCATGCTTATAGGCACACTAAAAGGACACAGACTTCAAGGCGAGTGAAAAGTTTGATTATTGCACTCAAAGGACTGAGTTAAACAGTTTAGAGTCTAAATGGCAACCAGTTACAAGCAGCTCTCCTCTTAGCTCCACACAGGTGCCGATGCTATTGAACATATTTGGAAAAGGATAATCTATTTCACAACCCGAGCTGGGGAAGAGAACACCTGATAGGTTGAGAAAAGCAAAGGCAAAGGTAAAGTTTTGCTTCTAGAATGATACTAACCCCAAGTAACAGCAAGACTAGCAGTGACTGGTTAGAAAGCACCTCTACAGATAAGAACAAGATGGAACATGACACAGCAGTATACCCATGTGTGGATAAGATCATACATTAGCAAAAGCGTAGCCAGAAGGTAGAGTCATTATTTCCTTTTGTTTTGCCCTTGCCAAGTCACATCCAAAATAACATGTATTTTTGGAACGACCCGTTTGCAAAGGGTGACTAAGATGGCTAGGGAGCAGCGTATGACATGTAAAGGGAGACCAAGAGAAATGGGCTTGTTCAGCCTAGAGAAAAGAAGGCTAAGGGGTCATCAGATTGCTGCTTTCTGTGAGGTAATAGCAAGCTATAGAGAAGATAGAGTCAAGTTTGCCTCAGAGCTGACAAGCAAAAACACAACAGAGGATTGTCACAAACTGCAGCAAAGGAAAGTTGCCTGAGCCAAAGGAAAACTGTTTTCATTGTGAGAGGTTTAAGCATTGGATCGGGATCCCAGAGAAGTTCTGACATCTCTGTCCCTGGAGATATTCAAATTTGGTTCAGTGTGGTCCTTAACAAATTTTGAAACTGAGTTTGCTATGAGCAGGGCTAAATGACTTCCATTGATTCATTCTGAACAAAATAATTCAATAATTATTAATAATTCAATAACTATATTTAAGGTAGTTATCCAAAGAGAAATCTGACACGACTTTTAGAAGAATCTTTTCTTTCTAGTTATAGACAGGAATAAGTGAAAATAATAAGGAAAATTAGGGCTAGTGCTAGAAAGAAAATTTGGAGATGATAATAATGACATGAGTTTTGAATCACTCACCTAGGAGAAAAGAACATTTTCCTACTGATTTGTGTATTTGTGATTAATTGTTAACTGGTCATCCTAATACCTAGAAAATCAGTAGTTTTAAGTCATGCCTAAAGAACATCAGTGTATCTGAAAGTTAATTAGCATAGGAAATAATGATCAACAGTAAATCAGACAAGTATTCAAGATAGAGTCCACAGCAACTTTTTATGTTTGAATCTGAATTCTGAAGATCTTATCCTGAACAGAAACTTGGATAAAAATGATAGCGTATAAGATAATACGTATCCCTAAAATAAGGACCCTCTTTAGTGAAAGTAATACTATTGAAGATTTTCTTTAATAAAACCTTGTGTGTGCAAGTCTATCTAAGCATCATGACAGCTCATTTGATCAAAGAAAGAAAGGAACCTTTTAGAGATGATCTAACAGATTTTCGTTTATGTATGTTCTCCTTTCTCCAAACACAGTAACTGAGATTATGTTAACATTTGGATTTTATAAATATATTTTTTCTTCTGTCTTGACTTCTGTTGCCTATAGAGGTAACTGATGGGTACTGGCAAGCAAGACATTACACACATCTGATTAATATTAAAGCTAGACTACCACAAGGCAGTGCTAAAGACATTTTAGTGTTAGAGAAGCTAATTCAGAAACTTTCATAGAACAGCTTAGGAAGTGACAACACAACAAGCAGTCAGAGGCTTTGGGGCATGTGATATGAGAAGAGCCCTGAAAAACTCAAGCCCTGAAGGTCTACCATGCAGCAGAAAAGGTCTCTTGGTCACTTCTCTTCAGATTGACTTCTGCTAAATCACTGGAATTCTGAGATTCTAAAAACAGTCTATATAAGGTCTAATTAAATGAAACTGAAATTAAGAATATTTTGTGGAGAACATATCAGTATCTCTGCACCAGTTCTTAGTACACAGAGAAAAAAGGTCAGATAAGCAAGACTGCAGTAGGGGGTAAAAATGTAGAGGGCAGAAAAATGAATAACAAAACAAATAAAAAAAAATCCTTTCCTCCCTTCTGCCCCATTGAAACAAACAAATAACAAAGCAAAATAACAACAAACAAAAAAAACATGACACAAAAATAGATGAAAGTAGAAGTCAGTACAACTAATGAAATTTACTGCACATAATTCACAGAATAAATTGGATGAGGTCTGAGAGAAACAATGTAAATGTTCCTAGATTGATGAAAAAAGCCTAAATGACAAAACAGAAAATGCAGCTCCCAGTAGTGGACTATTAAACTGCTGTAATAGCCATAGAAGAAAAATGGAGGAGTAGCTACACTGATGGGAAGCAAGCAGTGGCATTCTTCAGAAAGCCATAAATAAATGTAAAGACAACATAGTTGCACTGTACATTAGTAGTGTGGCAGACTAAAGAAAAAGAAAAAAAAGAAATAAAAAGAGTGCAATAGCATAGGTAAGTGGAACTGATTTGCATCAAAAATGATGTTGAGAAAAGACTGATAACAGGGCAGACTTTTCTAAAACCCATTAATCAGATTTGGATACAACAAAGATTTTGTTTTATTATTGTAGAAAATAAGCAATACCTAGAATTAAGTCAAGAAAAGAAAAACGTCAGATGTTTTTGCGTATTGTACTCGACAAGTTTCTTCATCCACAGTCTTTGGTGTCTATGTCTATTTCCTCTAAAACTGCTATTATAAAACTCTCTTAAGTTTACATCCCAAGACCATGAAAAACTTGTGTGGAGAGTTCCTGTTCTAATCGAATCAATTGGTGTCTCAGAAGGGTTATTAGAAGTCAGTAGAGAACTAACAAGGAAAGGGAAAGACTGAAGAATAACGTAAAGATCTTGCTATCCTTCAGAGCTCTCAGGACCTCCATTTCTGTAACTGAGTAAAAAAAATCAGTAAAGAAGGTAGAATGGTCATTGCTCTCTGTTCTGCTTTGATATCTTCAGTCCTGAGTAGGCTGCCTTGTACCCAGAAGAAGCTCCCACTAAAGAAATGTGAGAGCATTTTGGTCCTGGTTAGTGAAGTGTGACAAAACAATTGAGGCTATTTGTCACTTTTCCTTGGCTGAGGATTGTGGAGGGATGTGTTTTGCCATCACTGTGAGCATGTCACATAATTGTGACTGACTTCCCAACCTTCCAAAAGGCACATGGGAAAAGTGTGATTAGGACTGATGCCATTTAGGTTTTCCTACCTATAGAAATTATGTAAAGAATAAGATAGTGTTTAGAGTATTGTCAACGGTTTACGGGCTGGTTCGGCCCGGTTCCGTGACTAGAAGGGCGGAGGGATCCGCGGATCCGCGCCCCCGGGAAAAAAAAGAAAATAAGGGACCCCGAAATAATTGAAAACAGTGGCAACAATCTGAGGTAAAACAAAGTAATTTACTAAATATGGTATCAACAGAATTTTATAAGGAGAGAGAATGTGAAATTGATAGTGGATCGGCCTTACCACAACGCTGAGATGAGAAGCGCAGGCAGAGAAGCGCAGGCGAGAAGCGCAGGCAGAGAAGCGCAAGCGAAGCAGCGCAGGCAGAGAAGCGCAAGCGAAGCAGCGCAGGCAGAGAAGAGAGCATCAGGTGACCTTGCCGGGAGTTATATCTCCTCGCTGACCGCAAAGCCCCCTGGGGAAACGTAGCTGCTCTTCTCCGCTGGACAGGCACCCGGAACTTGAGCATCAGCAGTCAAACCCCCAGTACATTGCATGATGTTATGATGTGGAATACCGATAATGAAAAATCATGAAACCATGACATTCCACCCCTTATTCCACATCACTACATCATGCTTAATATAGACAAACAAAATATAAACACACACACTAGGAATTACTGACTGCACTCCCTCAACATCAAGTTCCCTTGCGGTACACATTGAACATCCCCGTTTTCCTGCATCACCCACCAAGTGGACCCAGGTCCCTGGGCAAAAACAGTTCCACGAAGAGGTTTGTCCTTCTCAGAGGCTGGAATAACCCAAACTGCCTTTCCCAACATATTCTTTACATGTACAACAGGGACTTTATCTCCCTCTACGGTATGTAGGGAGCTGGACTGGGTTGGACCACCACGATTGATAGACCCTCTGGTATTGACTAACCAGGTGGCTTCTGCCAAATGCTTCTCCCAGTGCTTAAATGTACCGCCTCCCATTGCTTTCAGCATAGTTTTTAACAACCCATTGTATCGTTCAATCTTACCTGAGGCCGGTGCATGGTAGGGAATATGGTAAATCCACTGAATACCATGACCTTTAGCCCAGGTACCTACAAGAGAATTTTTAAAATGAGTCCCATTATCTGACTCAATTCTTTCTGGGGTACCATGTCGCCACAGGACTTGTGTCTCAAGACCTAGTATGGTATTTCGGGCGGTAGCGTGGGGTACTGCATAGGTTTCAAGCCACCCAGTTGTTGCCTCCACCATGGTGAGCACATAACGCTTACCATTACGAGATCGTGGCAAGGTGATATAATCAACCTGCCATGCCTCCCCATATTTGTACTTTTGCCATCGCCCTTCCTCCCAGAGAGGTTTCATTCTCTTGGCTTGTTTAATTGTGGCACACGTGTCACAGTCGTGAATGATTTGCGCAATAGCATCCATAGTTAAATCCACCCCTCGGTCTCTAGCCCACTTATATGTCGCATCTCTCCCTTGATGGCCTGAGGTCTCATGGGCCCATCGGGCTAGAAATAATTCACCCTTGTTCTGCCAGTCCAGATCTATTTGGGCCACCTCAATTCTGGCAGCTCTGTCTACCTGATGGTTATTTTGCTGCTCTTCAGTAGCCCTATTCTTGGGCACATGGGCATCTACGTGACGCACCTTTATAACCATATTCTTTATTCGGGCAGCAATATCTTTCCACAGGTCAGCAGCCCAAATAGGTTTACCCTTTCTTTGCCAGTTGTTTTGCTCCCACTGCTGTAACCACCCCCATAGAGCATTTGCCACCATCCACGAGTCAGTGTAAACATAAAGCATTGGCCACCTCTCCCGTTCAGCAACATCCAAGGCCAGTTGGACAGCCTTTACCTCTGCAAATTGGCTCGATTCTCCTTTTCCTTCAGTGGCCTCTGCAACTTGTCGTGTGGGGCTCCACACAGCGGCTTTCCATCTACGGTGTTTCCCCACAATACAACACGATCCATCTGTGAATAGGGCATATGTCTTCTCATTTTCGGGTAGTTCATTATATGGTGGGGCCTCTTTAGCACGTGATATCTCTTCTGCTGGCGGTGTTCCAAACTTTTTGCCTTCAGGCCAGTCCATGATCACCTCTAGGATTCCTGGACGGTTGAGATTCCCCATCCGCGCTCGCTGCGTAATCAGCGCAATCCACTTACTCCAAGTGGCATCAGTAGCATGATGGGTGGAGGGACCCTTTCCCTTGAACATCCAGTTCAGCACTGGCAGTCGAGGTGCCAGAAGGAGCTGTGTTTCTGTACCGATTACTTCGGAAGCAGCCCGAACCCCCTCATACGCGGCTAAGATCTCCTTCTCAGTTGGAGTGTAGCACTCTTCAGACCCTCTGTACGCCCGACTCCAGAATCCCAGGGGTCGGCCTCGGGTCTCTCCTGAGGCTCTTTGCCACAAACTCCAAGTGGGACCTTTCTCTCCAGCAGCAGTGTAGAGGATGTTCTTCGCATCCTGTTCCATCCGTACTGGCCCCAGGGCCACGGCACGGGCTATCTCTTGTTTAATCTGCTCAAAAGCCTGCTGCTGCTCAGGACCCCACATAAAATCATTCTTCTTCCGTGTCACCTGATAAAGGGGGCTTACAATGAGGCTGTAGTTTGGAACATGCATTCTCCAAAAACCCACTACACCCAGGAACGATTGTGTCTCTTTCTTATTAGTGGGTGGAGACATGGCACTGATTTTGTTGATCACATCTGTTGGGATGTGACGACGGCCATCTTGCCACTTTATACCTAGGAACTGAATTTCCTGGGCAGGCCCTTTCACTTTGCTTCGCTTAATAGCGAAACCAGCACGCAGAAGGATCTGGATTATTTGCTCTCCTTTCTCAAAAACTTCCTTTGCTGTGTTGCCCCACACGATGATGTCATCAATATACTGTAAGTGCTCAGGAGCACCTCCCTGTTCCAGTGCAGCTTGGATCAACCCATGGCAAATGGTTGGGCTATGTTTCCACCCCTGGGGCAAACGATTCCAGGTATACTGAATGCCCCTCCAGGTGAAAGCAAACTGTGGCCTAGATTCTTTGGTCAAAGGAATGGAGAAAAAGGCGTTAGCAATATCAATGGTGGCGTACCATTTGGCTGCCTTTGACTCCAATTCATATTGGAGTTCTAACATATCTGGCACAGCAGCACTCAATGGGGGTGTGACTTCATTCAGGCCACGGTAGTCCACCGTCAGCCTCCATTCTCCACTGGCTTTACGCACTGGCCATATGGGGCTGTTAAAAGGTGAGTGAGTCTTGCTAATCACTCCCTGATTCTCTAGTTGGTGAATCAGCTTCTGAATGGGGAGCAAGGAATCCCTGTTGGTGCGGTACTGCCGTCTGTGCACCGTTTTTGTAGCAATCGGTACTTGTTGCTCTTTCACTCGTAGCAACCCCACGGCAGATGGATCTTCTGACAGGCCAGGCAAAATAGACAACTGCTTAACACCTTCTGTGTCTACAGCAGCTATTCCAAAGGCCCATCGATACCCTTTGGGATCCTTAAAATATCCCCTTCTGAGGTAATCAATACCAAGTATGCATGGAGCCCCTGGGCCAGTCACAATAGGGTGTTTTTGCCAGTCTTTACCAGTGAGGCTGATTTCGGCCTCCAACATAGTCAGCTCTTGGGAACCTCCAGTCACCCCATGAATATAAATTGATTTTGTCCCTTGGTGACTCGAGGGCATTAGAGTGCACTGTGCACCAGTATCCACCAGGGCCTTATATTTTCGTGATTCTGATGTGCCAGGCCATCTAATCCACACAGTCCAATAAACTCTATTATCCCTTTCCCCCCCCTGGCTGGGGGCAGGGCCCCTCTATTTGTTACCTTCACTGTCTGCAGCAACTGGAGCAATCACCTTTTTAGAGAAGTTCACCTTGGTGGTTGATTTGTCTTGTAACTCTCTTACCCGTGCTTGAAGTACAGGAGTAGGTTGTTTATGCCACTCCTTCATATCTTCTCCATGGTCACGTAGGTAATGCCACAAGGCAAAACGTGATGTGGTCTTACTGTTGTCACTTGCTCGAGCAGGAGAACGTCTTCTTTTGATAGCTGAGACATTAGATGCCACCGGCTGGGAGGAAATCAAGTTGATCAGCCCCTCCAATAGGCTGTTTTGGGGATTCTGGTCCCCATTTGATGTATCCGTTACCTCCATGGATTTATCAGCTTCAGGCACGGTTGATAGTTTGTCTATTATATCTTCTTGTTTGTTTTCCATTCTGTCCAGCTTTTCAGCTACCTTTGTAATGGCTGAAACACAAGCTCGCAGAGGGCTTAAATGTAACTCAAAGTCTTGAAGTTTATTAACCAATTCACTTATAAGGGGTCTTCTTTCCCCTCTGCCATACATTGCTGCAAATGTGCTGGCGTACCTTTCTGGTGCGGTCTTTGTGAATGTACGCCACATGTTTGGTGTACACCTGACTCTCTCGGGATCATGCTCTTGGTCTGGCTCGTCAGGAATGAAATCGGGGCTATGTAGCATTTCCACCACAGCATATTCTCTTAAATAACAGATGCCTTCTTCCATATCAGCCCATTTCTTTTTCTCAGGCATCAGATCATCTTTGAAGGGGTATCTTTCTTTTACAGCTAACAACATCCGCTTCCAGAGGGTAAAGGCCTGGTTCTGGCATGTACTAATACCTCTGTCAATGGCTGAGTCCCTAGCAACGCCACCCAGTTGGCGAGCTTCTCTACTATCCAGCCACACACTGTTGGCCCCATTGTCCCAACATCGAAGTAACCAAGTGGCAATAGGCTCATTTGGGTGACGTGAAAAGTCTTTTCTCAGACTTCGAATTTCATTCATTTTCAGAGATCGATCAACAATGGTAACGATATCTTGCTCACCTCTTACTCTTTCGGGACTTCTTGTTGCCCTCATTGGCGCCGGTGACCGTGGTCTTACTGAGGGCCCCTCCCCTGGACTTAGGGGTGCTTCTTGTGGATCTTGGAGCCACTCCTCTGGACCTCTCTCCTCTTCTTTCTTCTCTTCTAACTGAGTCGAGATTCGTTTCATTTTCCGTCCTCTTACAGGGGCAAGTGACATCAATTGTGGTGCTTCCTGTAGTTGATCAGGTTGGTCAGTTCCAATGCTCTCATCCTCCAGTTCAGCTCGGAGCCTGTCTCGTTCGATTATGAGAGTATCTAGCTCAGATTGGAGGGTGTCTTGTTGAGATTGAAGACTGTTGAGTTTGGATTGCAGGGAGTCTCTCTCAATTCGGAGGGCATCTCTCTCAGATTGGAGGCTGTTTCTCTCGACCAGGAGACTCTCTCGCTCATTTTGCACTGTTTCCCTGAGACTCTCCTTTTCAATTTCACAAACTCTCTCCCTCTCCAGGATAGTATTGAATAAGGCCCGGTAAGCATTAGCCAGGCCCCAAACAATTTGGGCCTCCTCAGATCTTCCTGAGCCACGACATTCCTGTCTCAAATATCTGTTTAAATTTTCAGGGTCTTTCAGGTGTTCTGGAGTAAAGTTCCATGACACCGAAGATTTCCATCTCTCTAAAGTCTCACCCAGGCCTCTCCACATTCCCTGCCACTCAGTATTTACTGGTTTTGGGGCAGACTTCCTCAAAATATAATAAATACTAATAATAAGTGAAATGGTGAGCAGTACATTCACGGAGATTAATAACGTGATCAGGTGAGCATTGAAAATCCGCATAAAGAATTCAAAGGAGAGGCTGGAAACCTGCTTAAAAATCCCCAACCCTGTAAAATTAGCAGCTCCCTCTGGAATGGTATGCCACATAATATGCAGATGCCACATAGTTATTTCCATCCATGTTTTCAATTGGCTATATATACCTATTGCTCCATAGAGCAAAGTGGTGAACTTAATTAAGGCCCAGTATGTTTTTAGCATTAAGAAAGAAGAGACAGTGGCATGCAGCCCCTTAAAAGGCAGTTTCAGTAGAGAAAGCATTTTTTCTCTTTTTTTTTTCTTTTACAGAAACAAGATAGCAAGGCTCAAAGTTTACAAATATCCTAGAGTATTGGCCGTCCGCCTGGACTTTTCAAGGTCACGCTTTCAGACAGTACTGGTGAAACAGATAAACTTTCCCAATGAAGCTGTCTGAGAGCGGAGAGAGAGATTTGTTCAAAAAGCTAAAAAGCAACTGTTGCCCGCATCCTCCACCAAGAATGTCAACGGTTTACGGGCTGGTTCGGCCCGGTTCCGTGACTAGAAGGGCGGAGGGATCCGCGGATCCGCGCCCCCGGGAAAAAAAAGAAAATAAGGGACCCCGAAATAATTGAAAACAGTGGCAACAATCTGAGGTAAAACAAAGTAATTTACTAAATATGGTATCAACAGAATTTTATAAGGAGAGAGAATGTGAAATTGATAGTGGATCGGCCTTACCACAACGCTGAGATGAGAAGCGCAGGCAGAGAAGCGCAGGCGAGAAGCGCAGGCAGAGAAGCGCAAGCGAAGCAGCGCAGGCAGAGAAGCGCAAGCGAAGCAGCGCAGGCAGAGAAGAGAGCATCAGGTGACCTTGCCGGGAGTTATATCTCCTCGCTGACCGCAAAGCCCCCTGGGGAAACGTAGCTGCTCTTCTCCGCTGGACAGGCACCCGGAACTTGAGCATCAGCAGTCAAACCCCCAGTACATTGCATGATGTTATGATGTGGAATACCGATAATGAAAAATCATGAAACCATGACAAGTATCAAAAGGCATCCTGAAAATCAAGATTTTTTTATTCTACATGGCCCTGGTTTGCGCATCTAACTGATGCAGTCTGATTTAATATACTGTTCTTTTGACTAAATCAATTAGGGCTGGCTTAACTGATACTTTCTGTAGGGAAAGTGTTGCTTCTGATGAAATCAGTGTTTTTTCCCTGTAATTTAGTATTAATAGTTTAATATATTTTTCCCTGTTGTTTAGTATTAATAGTTCAATATATACAGCAGGATTAAAAATGCCTGAACTTTCCAAATGCATTCCCTCTTCTGCCAGTTCAGCTGTGTTACAGTAGAAGATTAACTACTAGGAGCTCAGGGATCTGACTGCCACAGTTCCGTATACTCATCTGCATCGGTATTTATTTGTTTGTTTTGCTATAACTTCTGTACCTCGGGTTGTATCTTAGAAAAAATCTAGTTCCCATCATGGAAAAGTAGCAAGAAACTGAAGTGGTAAAACTGTCATTTTTTATATCTTCATCAGTTTGGTTTATACTTCCAGAACCTGCAGCCAATTACTTTTGCAACAGGAATCAGGAGAAACTTCTTCCTCCCATGTTTCTTTTCCTTCAAAACTGCAGGGTTTTTTTCTCTCCCTTTTGACAATCATTTGTGTGTGAGCGGACAAAAGTGATAAGCCAGGTGCTAAGCAAGAAAACTGCCCTCAGCATCATCATCCTTATGAAATGCTTGTCAGATTTGAGTGTCCTTCAGCTTTCAGGTACTCTGTTTTTTGTCTCAATTCAAAACAGGTCACTTTCTCTGGTGGACTTTAAGGAAGTGAACCAAGAGCAAAAGGTGCCTAATTGTGTGATTTATGGCTTTTGCACTATTCTGCAAGAGTTTGTATCAAAGTGACCTACAACAGTCTCAAAACAGTCCAGAGCTGTAAGCAAGGGCAATTGCGTTCTCAATTAAAGAAGGAAGAGCTGTCTTTTGTGACAATTGTCTTGTTTCTCTGTCCACAGAACACTTACTGAAAAAGTACGTGCTCATGTAAAAATTGCAAGTATTTCTCTTACTAATTATGGATTCACAAAATTAAGCAGTTTCACATACTGTAATATAACAAGCAAGAACACACACTTTCATAACATCTACTCCAAAACCATGCAGTTTGTGACAAAAACAACCCTTACAGCTCTTCACACCACCGAAATCAACAACTGTGTTACATAACCTTATTCTCTGTGATATGCAAATACCTTGGCTTGGGGAACAAGTGTTGCAAGAGGAGTTCTGCTGGCATTAGTCTGGTCTGAATAGAGGGCTGGATAATAGCACAGAGATCTGCTCTGTTCTCTGCATTCAAGTTCGGGGATCAGAGAAAATGGATGCAAGTCATTAATCACATCATTGTAGGGTTCTTTTACTGTTTCACTAGAAAACATCAAGCTGTATGCCTGGCAGACTTGTCCTTTCTGTCAGTTAGAAAATGATAAAAGTGTTTCTTAAAATAATCTTAGTCTAATACTGTGACTTTCACGCACAATATAAAATTGCCAGGTCTCTGCCATACTTCAAAGAATATGATTAGCAATGAATGCACTCTTTTTCTTTTGCTCTCATTTTGCAGAGAGACTTGAAAATGGTAAATCTACTCAATGCTCGTAGTACTTGGCTGTTTTTCTTCCCTTTGTGAGATGTTAGAGTGTTTAATCATCTAGTTAAAGGCAGCAATCATTTGCCTAAACCGAGAAATAATTCAAGTAATGAGATATGCAAAACAGGCACATACACACAAAAAGTCTTCATTTCCATAAGATTCGCTTTCTGAATTGGCAAAAAATAATGAATCTTTATGTCAGCAGTGATAAAACAGTACTCCTCACTCTTCAGTATCTCCATCTTCAGTTAGATTGCTTGCAGATCCACTGAAATTAGATGTCAGTGTAAATTATGGTGGAGACCAAGTTACTAGCCAAGGCTATGAAGGGTAGACACATAGAAACAAGGTGCTATTGAAGGTAATTGCTTCTGATCTTAAAGTTCTTAAGTGACAAAATTGGTGCTGATGTGGCATTTGCATCAGAAGCTCCCTTTTAATTGACACTGACTATATCGAGTGCTTGCTTTTTCTCCTGGAGGTTTTATTTTTTCTTCTTAATTCTCAAAATCCACCTTGTATAACAGTGTCAGACTGCAGTGCACACATCAACTTAGCAGGAAAATAATATTTGCTGTTTCTCCAGGGTTTAGGGAGATCTCTGTCATACGCATATGTGCATGCATCTGTGTACACGTGTCTGTCTGTATACGTGTGTTTATGGTAGAGGATTGTGTTCTACAGAGAGGCAAAAAAAAACAATTTTAAATTTGTAAGAAAAACAGATGTGTATAAGGGATTAAATCTGAAACAACAGTGGCTCAACTTACCATTGCAGTGCCTACTTCTCAAACATATCATTGTCTGGTGTAGCGCTCAGCTGGGCATAGTTCCTCAGGCTCCCCATGTTATCTGTGAATAAAAACTCTCACTGTTCGTTGAAGCCGTCACGTCAAAGAAGGCACCACCTGAGCTAGCCAGAAGGAAGTGATAGGAAAAGGATAAAAGTTAAGCTTCGTATATTCAATGCTTTTAAGCATGTTAAACTAGAGAGATGGAGACACCAGGTTTCACAGTTTTCCAGAAAAGTTCTTTTCAAAAGGGTTCTTCTAATGAAGTGACCCTTTCAAAATGCAGAAGGCATACACATATCCCTCGCTAGGCTTCCTTTATACAATTCTCAGAAGACTTGCATTGTGCTCTGGCTGTTTGCCCCACATCCCTTGCCAATAGAATTAATTCATTTAACAATGAAGTAAGATTACATCTTGAGAATAAGAAAGGAGGGCAGAGAAACATCTGTGGCTGCCAAATAGAGAAGTAGAGACCATGCATCACATCATACCTCATTGTGCTCCTCTGCAAACTTTGCCACAGAATTTCTGCTCATCACTCATCACATCCTTTCAAAGGAGGCAGCACTGAGGTGGGATTCATCACAGATTATTTTACCCATAAAAGGGGTACAAGTACTAGGCTGCCAAGGACCCCTTTGGCTTTGATGGAGGGAGACAAGCACTTTCTAGTGACATCATCCTCTGGCCTCCTGTGGCCAAGATATTCAGCACAGTTCAGTATTAGGCACATGAGATAACTGTCTGAAGGTACATTTTAGGCAAGACTAAATCCTCTACCATCCCATAAGCTGTGTTACATAAAAGCTTTCAATATCATTACTCATAGGTGATTTGATGACAAAATGCATGTGTGCTAATAAGGAAGAGCTAGCACTGTCTGGCACAGCAAAGTTTAGGGATATTTCTGACCCATCATGGAAATAGCACAGCATGTGAGTAATTTGCAAAGCATCACCAAAACTGATCCAGGAAATGCAGTCCATCCTGGTTTTAGTAATCTTATGCTGATTCTGTATATAAATGTAAATAATAACTGGATAAATATTGTTAAATGTCAAACAACTACATCATATTAATGAACTTGGTGTACCATGTATTCTTTCTACCACTTATATTTCCTCCTTCAAAGAAGAAAATAATAATGCTTCTAAAACTTCACGTTTAGTAGTTTAAACTAAAGAATTGCCAACGCCTACACAGTTTCTCCCCAAGGTTTTGCTAAGTCAAAAAAGAAAAGTATCTCTCTTTATTGCTGCTTTCAGATCTGTTGTGCTCATCTGTTCTCATTGATATGTTCACATAATTGGCTAGCAGAAAATTTACAGGATGCTAGTTAGCATCCACGTGTATTATAATAAATCCATACAAATTCCTTTCTGAGAAAGATGTTATGATCATTTCATTCAAGACCAGAAAGAGAAACCTGAGAACTCTACAATTCAGGTAAGGAAACTAATTCCACCCTTTTTTCAGTATGCAATCAAATTACCACGTTCAATATTTTAAAAAATTACGCAAGAAAAACAGTAACAGTATTCACTCACGAATAGGTTGAACTGTGCATTCATGTATTATTTTCTCAGACCTGTTTAATATGTAGTGGATGTATGGTAAAGGTATTAGCAGCAAAAGTAATTCCAAATTCCTTGAGGTTCTTTTAAGACGAAAGAACTTAAAACATTTTCTAAATGTACTCAGCTACTGGTATCAGTTGGAGCTGGAGCCAAACTCACCTATTCTATATTTTATTTTTCTTATAAGCCATATTCCATATCAGTCTTTTTTTCCTCGCACAGGCAGTTTATTCAAGAGGTGTAACAAACACATTTGCATTTTAAAAACTGAAAGCTAAGTGATATAGAAGGCACAGTGAAAACTATTTCTACAGATTATACAAAGCCCTTCACAATAGCTAATCATTTAGTGTTCAGACAGTGCTACTTAGCACATCCAGTGCATTGGCTTTCTTGATAGCTTCCCCTCCATCCCTCCCCTGCAATTGTTTGTTCTCGTCTACTGTTGAGCCTTGTCATATGTCAAGATCATAAGCTCTTAACAGAAGAGCTGGTTTTATTATGCACATCGATGGTGCCTAAAATAATAGGGTCCTGAACCCTATTTGGGATCCTTAGGTGTTGCTGCAATAAAGAACAATTATTATCATCATAAAGTGTATTGGGTTGAAAATGGTTGGCACAGTATATAAATGCATGAAATGGAAGGAGTTAAAAATAAAGACCCTTTCCCACTTACAGAGAAGAAGGTTTGTTCAGCCTTTTTTTTTTTTTGAGGTTTTTTTGTTTTTTTTTATCAAAAGCCTTGGTTTTTCCCCTTTAAAATACATAGGTATAAGCTACCCTCTAGTTTGTATTCTGAAAACAAAGCCAGTGCTAGTTAAAGGTGGAAGAGCCACATCTGGATGTGGCTAGCAGATAAGCCAGCCTTCCCATGGTTTCCCATATTAATTTTATTTTTACATCTTCTGAGTTGTTCTATTATGTCTCCAAATGACAAAGAAAAATGCACTGTAGTCTTATATTTTCTCTTTTTCCATTTCGCTTTTAAATAATGTATTTCCTTTAAGTGCCGTAGCTGTAATAGAAGCATGCTCTGATAAAACTATTAGGAAAGAAAATACAAAAAGCTGCAAAGTAACCTTCAAAGCCACCATAAAAATCACAACAAAGGAATTAGAATTTAAAACATCAAAGTACCCGAAGTACTTTAATCGCTGAAATGGAGGGTACGGGGGAAGGAGGGAGGGGATGCATTTCCCGTGTTGTTATATTTTGGCAACTTACACATACATACACTTCAGAAATAACCTGAGAATAAAGGAACTGTGTTTTAAAATAAACAAACGTAAATAAGACATTTTGTTTTTATTTCTTTCAGTCTTTTAGCCATTCTTTTCCCTTCGCATGACATTCACTGTTCATCTGAAGTCAGAAGAGCCTGCACACACCTTCATTCTTTCTCAGCTATTGTGATTTGCCTCTATTTTCTTGTTTAAAGTAGAGCATGCAATTTGCTACCTAAGGTGATTCAAGTGCAGAGTGGAAGAGAGAACACTCGGTGACCTCAGCTCAGTGCCCTCTCACTGCAACGAATAATGCAGTTCCTTCCAATTGTCACAAGAAGGCAATCACATTAAAACCCTAATCTTGCTCAAAAATTCTCCCTGGATAAAAGCATATAATTTGTACACTCCAATGTATCTATCTGTCAGACATGGATTTATTATCTTCACCTAGGACCACTTTCCTGTTCTGCTGTTTCTGTATCGTGCTTCAGTGATTAGAATTATTTTCATCATCTGCTTCTATTTTCAGCTTCAAAACTCCTGTCTGAGATTTATCTAAAAAGCAAGATTCTAACAAGAAAATGTAGCTGGAGCCAGAACTCAGTTTCCTTTGGGATCTCCACCTCTAAAACATGACTTTTTTCCCCTGCCTACAGCATTTCAATTATATTAAACTCTCTACAGCACTTCTGTAACAGCTGTAAAAGTATTTTTCCAGTAAAAAGGGATAAATAAGTATGCATATAAGACTGCTTCCATGTTTTGAAGGCAGTGGGAAGCATTAAAAATCTCCAGAAAAATTTTTGCAGGAATGTGAGTTTCACGTCAGTATGTAATGAGAAGTCCCTCTATCCGTTCTGGACATCTCTATTATGTCAGTATGAAGCAGTCTCTCATCATAGGCCTGGCTTAAAATCTCTTTTGTTATGAACTTGTTTTAATTTATTTTAGTTTGGCCATCATTTGAAATTCATCTGCACAATCACAGTAATTAGACACTCCTTTTTTCCAAAATGTGGTACTACAAGCAACACATAAAATGTCAAGGGCCAGGCAATAAATTCTACAATTCTAGATAAAAATAGTCTACAAGACATTCAGCTTATCCTATGCCAGGGCAGAATAACCTTCATCTGCGCTATATCTCATAGATTTTTTTTCTCATCAGTTCTTAAAGATTTCCAGCTCCGCAGATTCCATATCCTACCCAGAAAATCTTTTACAGTGCTTCACCAGTTCTATCGTTAGAAAGGTTTTTCTAAAATCCAGTCTGAATTTTCTTGATATAAGTTCATTGCTCTTCTCTCACCCAATAAGATTATTCTTTTCCTCTTTGCAGTAGCCTTGAACTTACTTCACCAAAGCAGAGCTGCCTTTCTTTTATGAACTACCCATGAGTCACTGCACACAAGATTAGTCTCATAGACCTACTAAATCCCAGATTTCCACAGTAATGCATCTTTGCTAGAAAGGCTTTGTACTAACATTAAATTGGTAGCATAAAACCAGTTCCCTTCCCTCTCACTTCATAAATTATTGCTGGGGGAAGAGAGTATTTCTCCTGAAGGAATCGAAGGAAACAACTCTACCAGTAACATCCCATTTGAACCCAAAGAGCACTGAGAGAGGTAAGAAAAGGGTTTGGGTACTGTGTGTGGGGCCAGAATCTTTCACTTTCCTGTTTCTGGCCTTTTAACTCACTAATCAGATTGACTTAAGGCTCTGGAGTTCTTTCCCATCTAACAAGCCTCTTAGGATCCTCATCAGCACAAGGTATGGGATCTCCAGCCCAGCTTTTTCCTCCTTCAAGAACCAGGATTCAACTTTCATCCCATAGCAGCCACCCTCTGATTTTCTACAATATACCCTAGGCTACATCCCGCACCAGCCAAAAATAAGCCAGTTAAGAAATATGATTTTCTGCAAGTGCCAAAGTAAGGTCTGTGTGCCACTTCAATTTTTGTTAAGTGTTTCACATAGAGGTTAAGTGAGACAGGTGGACTAGGTCCTGTGCTGACCTACTCTGCCTGGTATGTACGTGTCCCACAGCACTGATCAAACTGGCACTTTTTCATGGGTGCACCAATAGGTCATCAGCTTAATGATTTGCTCACCTCCCCAGCATAAAGGCACAATTGCTGTGTATTTTGGACACTTCAGACTGAAAAACAACCTCGAACACCCACAAGCATACACAACATAAAAAATTATGCTTTGGGATTTAAGAGGGCAGCAGCCAGGGGAGACCTAGGACTGACTGCTGGATAAGATGGAAATGATAAGTCCATGACACCTGACTTAAATACTGTATTCAGTAGTTTGGATGAGGTTTTGGAAACTAAGAAAGGAAATTATACAGCTATGTAATCAGACAGAAGGGAGTGTGAAAAGCAGAAAGGAGGTAATCTTGAACTTCAGTCTAGTCTTTTCCTCACATAAAACAGTCACATATCATGAGGCTTCTCATTAATTCCAACCACTTTCAATCAGGCCACAACAGTCTTGGCTCTGTAATGTAATTTCTAACTGCTTTAAGTGTTGTTTTATAGTGCTGGCAGTACTCAGCAGTATTACTTGCCACCATTTGGCACTTTGTAATGTCTTTTTTTTTTTTTTTTTTTTTGTCTAGCATTAAATTGTTTAAATTTCTCTAACTACTTATTGTTTACAATTAGGGAAAAAACTTTTAAACTGGTGAGAAAACATTCAACTTTTCTACAGTTGCTCTATAATGAGGAGAAACTGAAAAAATGTAGGCATTAGAACTGCCAAGTCAGGAGAAGGTTTCTCTGCCTAACCTTGAATGGCAGTTGAGAAGCTGTCCTTATTGCTTACAAAATGTCTTTGAAGTTGCTGTGAGGTTATAAGCTATACTGTTCAGATAAGAAGAAAAAACAGATTCTGGAACCTCTGGTTCACCTGTGAAAAAAGTGTTAGTCTGAGCAGCCTTTTGGGGCATCCCATGTGTCTTGGGTCAGGAGAGAGCCTAGTCTACCTTAGTCCAGCTTAACCTCTGTCTTCCCTACTTAAGAGGAACAAATGAGGCACAAAGTCCTCGTTTTGGCTCTTGAAGAAAATTACACTTCTAGATTGGTTTACATTAGCTTTGTCTTACGACCTTGCTAATTTAAATCTTTTAATGGAAATCTGATTTCTCTTTTACCTCTGTTTTCTGTTTGTTTACTTTGATTTCAAGCTCATTAATTTACTGCAATTTTGTGTGTCTTGAATGCAAACTTTATAAAGCACATCAAGTGGTTAACGATATCTACTTAAGCAGTTATTATCCATCAATACCATTTAGCAAAGTCTTCCTTTTCCTCACAGAAAAGCCACGTTTGTAGCAAACAATTGGTGTTACTTCAGAAGCAAGAAAAATGGTACACAATACCACACAGAATATAGTAGTTCTGCAGTTGTGCATTGGTTAGGCAAAAGTGAGTAAAGAATATAATAAGTGCATGGTACAACTAAGAAGTTCAGGAGTAGCGGGACTATTAATCTACTTTCTTTTTTTATATTATTTCATTAACATCTCAGCATAAATCTCCCAGGACAGGATATTATAAACTGTTTTTTGAAGCCAATTTTATCTCAAGGCTAAAGGCATCAGAGTTTAATATTCCTTACTTACTAGTAATAAGGATTATAAACAATACTGACGTAGTCTGTACCATTCCACACTTCTCCATAGACACAAAAAATTGTAATGTGTAAGTACTTTTCTCATCCCTCATAACTGAGGAAAAGATTACTCACTTAAAAATGTACAAAAAATTCAAGAGCTGTGGGAGGGATTTGAATTCAAATTAAAGATTTAGTTGAAAATTAATCATTAGTTGAACTGCCACAGCTCTCCACAGTGATGTGCTTCACAGAGAGCAAAAGGAATGAAAGTTAGGCTAAATTTCAGTTATAATTTTGTTTCTGATAGACAACACACTAGTCTAAATGTATTTAATGTTTTCAGGACCATTTTTTGTTGAGGTTAAAAGAGACTTGCTGCATTATTGTATTCTCCTTGTCAGTGGAAAATGTATTTTGGTGGCTAGCTGAATCGGATTGATAAAAATATGCAAGCGCACATCTTTGTAAGTGGCCTATGCCACTGTGTAAGTGGCATATGAACTAGCAAATGCCATGTCTGAACAAATAAGAATATAGTGCACAGATCTGGCTATTCTTATAGTTTAATAATATATTTTTTAAAATTGTGAGTATAGTTGCATTGTTAGTTAAATACCAGAGGTACTGAAGCCACCACTGATATTACTTTCAGGAAAAGGACTGAACTCTCCGAAGAAAACAATCATGAAAATGAAATGAGTATACACTAAAAATAAAAATAAAAATAAAAAATAAAAAATCACAGTCTTAAAATTATTGATAGTGGTTTGTATTAACATTTTATTTCCCAATGTATATGTATTCTATTAGAAATTATGTTCTCAAAAAACATCTGAAAAATATTTTGGAGCTATGATCTCCTCATATCTTGTAGTCTTCAATATCTTTGACAAATTCCAACACTGTCATTTTTTATCTGTGTGAAAAGCTTCCAAGAGAAAGGGCAGGGAAAAGCAACATGTCTTCCACTTCACTGATCTCTGGCTTATTTCAGACACAGTATTCACTATGTTTCATTCCTTACTTTTCCTTTTAATTATATAAATACAGTACACATCAGTTGCTATTCAACAGTCCTTATACCACCTCACAGCTCAGAATAACATTCAGAACTTTTGGAGTTGTAAATGATAACCATGTACACATGCATATCAGCAACTTAGTTTTCTGAAATCTATATATACTCCTTTCCTGGGCTTCCCTTCCAGTTACTGCTTTGTTTTTCAGCCAAGCAAACAAATAAGTCTAAGCCAGTTTTCAAAAGCTAATCACATGAAAGATCAGAGAACATACGAATCTACAGCCATAGAACAAAATTCTTTCCACATACACACCCTGCTATACAAAGCATTGGAGCAACCAGGTGAGGTTTTCTGGAACAGAGCATAGAAACACTTCTTTGAGATGACCTGATGAGTTATGTAGGAATGTGATGCATGTAAGACTACCACATTCATGATATGAGACTACACTGCTACTGCTGCTGGGTGTGTAGGAGCTAGCTGAAAACTGGTAGGGCCTAACAGTCAAAATTTTGCAATCATTTTGAAGCCTTCACAGATCTACATGGATATCTGAACCTGGGTTATATATTTTAAAGATAATTTAGGTGGTTTTACATGTTTTATTATTATATCTGTCATGGATAATCTCTTCAGACTTGTTTCAGAAGCAGTACTATATTTTTAGGTCTTGAAAGAAAACAGAAGTGGATACTGAGTGCCCACACATTAAAGAGTGAAGACAGTCAGTATTACTATCTTCTTCTCTCATCTCTTCATCTCTCCTATTGTCCTTTTCACAGGTTTTTCTGAGCATTTGCTTAATAATTGTCTTAAATTAATCTTGCACCATTACTGCTAAGTTATTCATAGCAAAAACTCCTTTCCTTCCTTTTCCTTGGTCTTGGACAATTTTGGTTAGAGATGCTAACAAATCTCACCTGTTGCAGAACAACAACAAAAAAGCTGATGCTTAAAATCCCTATTATAGGCATTGCACATCTCAGTGAAAATGGTTGTGATGCATTCAGGTTTTTAACTAAGTCTTTTCTTTCATACAGTAACTTGGTAAGCTCTTTGAAATCCATTTCCAGGCCTTTTGTATATTTCCATGCATGGTCTTCCAAAAATCACTTTCCAAGCGTAACTAAGGAACATCTCCAGATTTTGTTTTCTTGCAGACTTCAGCTGCTGTTTCTTTCAGAAGCATTCTATAGAGATTCCTCCATTTATGTAAATACTGGTTAAATGAGAAAATGCCAGCAGATGGTGCTCAAGAATATGAAGCAATTTTCTTGTGCACATTAAATGGCTACTATCCTGCAGTTTTATTCAAATCCTTCAGTCTCCATCAGAAGCATACCCTGATCCTATTTTTACACAAGAATGATCCAGCAACAGTCATATGCAGCATATGCTGCTTGAAAGTGTTCCTCCTTCCACCAAACTGCCTGTGCTCAGGTATAACAAAGGAGTTCAGACATTCCATTGGAGTAAACTTACTGGCAGTATTCTTAAAAATCTGAAAAATTGGAGTTAAATGATACTATTCTTTGTGCAGAGTGGGGCACTGAAATTCACAGAATTTGAATGAACTCAATGCTATCTCTTCCTATCCTTAAGTCAGAGAGGCAGTTCTGGCTTTCTACAGTTTCACTATTGTATTAAATATTATACCTGGAAACAGAAATAATATACTGAAGGACATAATCTGGCAAAGAAGAACAGGAGAGTTCCAATTTTTCGTCATGATGCCCTTCACACACATACATACTTGAGCATGTGGCTACATGGACTGTTATCTTTTGAAACTAATAAAAGTCAGCCACTGAGAAAATGTACTAACATCCATCAGAGGCAAAGCTGCTCAAGACCTGTGAAGCTCACCATGAGCTGCAGCACCCAATGAAGAAAACTCACCCAACAGAACTCATGCACCATGCCATCTAGCAAGTGAAAGCTAAAAGTGACAGATTGTGAACAAAATAGCATTTCACAGGACAAGTCTGTGTTTAAGGAGCTTCTTAAAATGGCAAGGAAAAAAAAAATACACAATTACACAACCTAAAATTTTGGGAAGGGCAAATATGTCATGCAGTAAATTATCTTTCTTTTGTCTCTGCAGTGGCATTTAATGGCAACACAGTTTGTAGATCTAGACAATCATTTGCATATATACACACACGCAAAAAGGTGAAGCAGTAGAACAGCGGGAAAAAAAATATATAGATAATTGTCTGGCATCAGTAATTTATCACATTTGGTTACTGAGCACTACTTTTCACTACCCTGTAGGAAGCAGTTAATGTATTACCAAGCTGCAGAGCTCTTTGTGCTGATAGAAGATGGAATTATGGAAAAAAAGAAATAACATTAAGTGACTACATGACAGTTTAAAAGAGTTTTTCTGTAATTATCTAGAAAAAAAAAGCAGAAAAAACAAGTCTCTTGTATATTAATTTCCAAAACTTAAAATAAATTATTCCTTTAGACACGAATGATAAGGTATACCTGCTCTACAACAGTCTTGAAAAACTGAACAGTTGGGTATGTTCCTGTGGATGCCTTTTCCTCCATAGAGTGCTGCAGGCTCATTTAACCCCTGTCAGCACCAATCTTACAGTTCTCTTACTTATAGTTCCATCCTACTTCCAATCCTGCTTATGGCAGTGGAAGTTGCATGGTGATATTGAACAGCATTTACTTTTAGTTAGATTTCCAATAGAGAAATTGGTGGGGTAGCAAGAGATAATAATACAAATTTCTGGAGGAATTATTCTGGTTTAGTATTTTATATCTCTATTTTTCATTCTCTATCATCAGAATGGTGAATCAAATCAAGCCATAAAGAATAGTTTTGTCTTGCATTTCTTAAGTGGTATAAATGACAGCCGTGCTCTTCAAGCTAAAATAGTCACATGGTTATTCTTTTGTATTAGCTGTTAACTGACACAGACAATATCCTAGGAAATTCTCACAGTACCTAAAATCTGCAAAAATACATCTTCACAAGTTTCTCCTTATGACTTCCCATGGAACCAAATGTAATGTTGCAAAAGATGTATTTGCCTTTTTGGTTCTCCTCGTTGCTGGCTATCTAACCTACAGCATTAGAGTAAGGCCTTCAGTTTTGGACACTCTCTCTCATTTATTTGATTTATTAGCTTCAATTCCAATTATAATGTATTATATTATCTCACATTCCATTATCATATTTAGTAAATTAGTTTTCTCCCCTAACTTGTTGTAGATGTTTTCCTCCTTTGGGCCTATATCCCTATCTTCCCTCTTTCCCCTTTCACAGGCATGGGTCTATGGGTCCCTCTGCCCCATTAGTCACGGAAGTAGGCTGAAACAGGCCAGAAGACAGCCATAAGTTGATGTCTGGAAAGAGTTGGCATTATCTCACAGTGCACACAGAGCTTAGATATTTTGAATTTAGAATGGGAAGGTAACATCTCAAAGTGCTTTGTAGACTCATGAAAAATAAACATAAATTGCTTCCTATTCCTTATGCACTGAAGCTGTACTCCAAGCATAAAATAGGTTCTGCAAAAGCAAATGATTTTTCTGCTCTGCCTGCCCCAGGGATGTCTTAGCTGTTTGTGCATTCACTAATCAAGATGAACATACAGAGCAGAAGACTGCAATAAATGAAACCATTCTGTATTTTGTAGCTACTTAGCATTCTCAGGACTATATTCTCATGAGTGTGTACGTCATAGTTCCAACCACCTACAGAGCTCAAGAAAAGTTCATCTTTACACCCACCACTTGTTACGGGTGCTATCAGACAGGCAACAGATAGAGAAGGAAGTGAAAGGAAAGTACTGCAGAAAATTTTTTATGACTGTCTCTGGGTGACAGGCCAGCCAAGTTTCATTAAGTAGATAAACCCCATGTGAAAAAGCAAGGGATGTTCTTGGGAATAGATGGTCACAATATCAGTAATGGACCAGTTTCTTCAGAATTTACCGATTAAAAAAAATTACCCTTACAAGTGTAAAACTAAAATTCTTTATTTAAATAAAAGCTTCCCTCCTTCTAAAGAGGAAATTAAACAGAAGTAAAGATAATAATGTTATTAGGAAAGTTGAGAGTGAAGCAGAAAACCAGAAGGACAGTGAATACAGATATAAATCCATCCAATTCAGAAGAGGTCAGGAAGAGCACATGACTCCATTAACATCAAAGTCATTAGAGTACGAGATAACAGTTTGTTACATTACCGTAGTGAACAGCAGACAATGAGTTATTGTATTGCCATGTACTTCATTCCATAGTTTTCTGATAAATTCAAATTAAATATATTCTAAATGCGTTGCAAAGGAGAAATTAGCCTATTTAAAATTTAAAATTATAGACACTTATCTAATTTGATTTGCGATTCCCTTCTGCTTTTAACTTTGAAAAAACGTGTTTTGGGATATCATCTGCCAACTGAGATATTCCCCTTGAGAAGGCAATTTGAGGTAATGTGACTAACTCACTTTCTGTCCTCTGGTGTCTGTGTCATCCCTATTTCATTCTTGACTATCACACAGAGCTGCCCCAAAAAAAAAAAAAAAAAAAAAAAAAAAAAAAAAGTTGCTAAAGTGGTATTCTAGCTTACAAAATTGAGGAAGTATTACAATAGTCTGATTAATATTCTCATATAGAGCTGCAGAGATGCAAACCAAATAATGCTTTTTAGCATTCTGAACTCCTAACTTCATGTTTTTCTCTTACACTAATACATTTTTTATAGCTGCAATATGGTAACTCCAGGTGGTGTGGTTATCATGAGATGATCGCTCCCCTGGAGGATACTTCTTAACACCCCAGAGGTGATGATAACCAGGCCCCCTGTCATGCATTATTGCTTGTATATGTGCTGATGGCAGCAACTAGAAAGAATACTTAAACACGAACAGCATGCAGGATTAATCTACAATGTCCATTTATTAATTACAAAGGCAATGAACACTGACAGTGAGCACCCTCTAGACTTTTACACTGTCATCATAATTAAAAAGTTTTAGTACGTGGTTTTGTGTTGCAACAACATCAATCAAAGTCCATTTCCTGACATGTGCAGCAAAAGCAATATGTTCCATACAGGTTATTTCTGGAATTGCATTACTTGCTGTAATAGAGCCTAGTCATACTACTTCCATTGCACCAAATATACCTGTCATGGCTGCAGCAGTTTATTCAGTTTTCTGGCTCAGACTCTCTCAAGCATGCACCAAACTGAACTGTTGCAAAATGAGTGAATTTATATAGTATTCTCCAGAATTATTTTTTTCTTTTTATGCACTGCAAGACTGATTTCTGTCTCTGCCCTAGTCCCTGAATATCAATGAATATGCTGCTAGGAGTAGGCGAGCGCTGCCTACAGAAGTGGCCCAGAGAAGGGCAAGTGACAAGGATTCAACACTTGTTGAATGTCCAAACGCAAAGCTGAAGAGCAGCAGTGGTTAGTGTTGAATTAGGGCATTGATAGGAGTAATGTAAGGCATGTGCCACAGGATAGAGCCACTGTAAAATACTCTACAAAGTTTGCTCTTGTTTTTTTCTGGCCCGGCCTCTGAAAGTTCCAGGCAGCACTAAGATACAAGAAGCCATCCCTCTACTACAGCACCTGCACTATACTTTCTAAAAAAATGACAGCTCAGAAGCTTTTTGATTGAAGTAGATGGTAGACACACAGGCTTTCAAAGAGTTAACTACTTGTAAAAAAGTAGATAAAGAGGGGGAGAAAAGAGTGGGAAGTTTAATACCATTTTACATCAATGTTCTACTTGTTTACTCTTTGTAAAAATGTAGATGAGATGTCTGTTTTTCATGTTTTACTGTCTAGCGAATGATGCTTTTCAGCACCTTGTTGTCTGCAACAGAAAAAAAAAGAAAAAAAAAAAAAAAAACAAGAGAAAAGTTGAAAAACAGCAGTGCCTTAGCAATAACACATTTCTTGCTTTTGATTTTCTATTCAGGTTCTATAAGTGTCATATAGCAGGAAACAGATAATGGGTCATCTTTGAGGATGGCAAAAAGAAAAGACAGCGTAGGCAGGGAATTTGACAGAAAGATGATAGTACCCTTAAATGACACTAAGTATGGATTGCAGAAGCACTGATTTTTTGTGTTCATGAGAGAAAATCCCCCATAACATTTACTGAATTTGATTGCCTTCCCAGAATTTAACTAACTGCACAGAATTAACGTACTGCTCTGGTGCATTACAAAAATCACTCAGTTTTACCCAAGTACAGAATGTTCTCTCACAAAAGCATTAGATGAGGCCATTTTCAAAATATAAAATCTCTTTCTGGGCTGATATGTGCCATGGGATACATGTCAGAAATTAATCTCCTCTCTTTCCATCTCCATTTCTCCAGGTATAGTTTTGCAAGTGCTGTCTTTCACTCGAACAGTTGTGATTTTGAATAGTGGGGACTAGAATATATAGAATATGGCGTATACATATGAACCTATCTACTAGTTGCCAATGAGAAAAGATGCTGTTATGCTCATTAAAGTATAATAAAATTGTGCAATGGAGGATGAAGTCTTTGTTATAGGGAGGAAGAATGGAAGGGATGTACTTATGTGGCATACTGACAGCTATGCCACGCAGTTAAAAAATGCACAGTAATCAGATATAACCTTACCTGGAAAATCTGCTCTCAAGCAAACATTGGCATTAAAAATAAAACAAAGCAATAACACAGAAATGTTATTTTCAGAGTTGTAGTTTAAATTAGTCACAATGTACTATCCGTGAATGAGATATACAGGTGTGAGCATGATACAGAATCAGAATACCAGGGGTTAATCCAGCTTATTGGACAAAAAGGATAATGAAAGTAACCAAAACCAAAAGGCAAGCCAGTGTCAGAATTACCAAAATCTCAGCTGTTAGCCAACTACAGTCATGAAATTTTCCCAGAATCCGAGCCCAGATAACACTGTTTAGTGAAGAAAAGACCCTCTCCATCTTCTAAACAGAGTAGTGAGTTTTGATTTATTAGACCTATTTTCAAAACTGTGCAGAAGAGGCTATTTCCATTGGCCTGGGCCAACTTTACTGTTCAAAAAACTTAATTCAGTGTTAAAAAGCTCAATTGTCATTCCTGTTCAAATCAACTAATGTGCTGATATGACATGAGTCATTGAGTCCTGTTAGAGCTCATTGCTCCCCAGTAGACATCATGAGCTCCTGAGATCTCAGGTCACTGGTCCCTAAAATGGGAACAAAGATATTTGTATAAATTGAATTAATGATATCTAAGCATTGTCTATGACAGACATCTTTATTACATATTCAAGGAACGCTGCCTCCCAAATATGTCACATGCTATGTATAGGGTTCTTCAGTTTTTAACAGGAATAAATGTATCTCCAAGTGTTCTGTAGACTACATAGTCTAGGATAGGTGAAAAGAGGCAGAGACAGAAGCTTCCCTTCCTTTTTATTTATTTTACCAAAGATAATAAAGATAACTCAAAAGATAACAAAATAACTGCCCTTGCATTCAGAAAATCTTAAAATTCTATCTTAGCAGCTTATTTTCCATATAAACATGCCTTCAAAAGATTAATCATGAAATTTGACAATTTTGATTTTTAAACAAGAGAACATGAACTGCGTTAGAATCTTAGCTTTTTATTTTTGACTTCCATTTATCTCCTTATTAGTTTCAAATTGCTCTCAGTCCACCTTGAGTTGAGATTTCTAAATACTACATTGTTGGAGATGCAATATTTTACAACGTAAATATAGTCACAGGCACAATGTGTTTCTAATGCTAATAGCATTAAAATTATATAATAAACTATAATCTACTGTAAGGAATACCATGGGACTACATCCAAAGAGTTCAACAATCTTTACCGAAAGGCAAAAAAAAAAAAAAAAGATGGAAAGGGGAAAGGAGAAGGAAGGGAAAGAGCAAGAAAGGAAAGGAAGGAAAGGGAGGAAAGGGAGGAAAGGGAGGAAAGGGAGGGAGGAAGGGAGGTAAGGAAGGAAGGAAGGGAGAGAGGAAGGAAGGAAGGAGAGAGGAAGGAAGGAAGGGAGAGAGGAAGGAAGGAAGGAAGGAAGGAAGGAAGGAAGGAAGGAAGGAAGGAAGGAAGGAAGGAAGGAAGGAAGGAAGGAAGGAAGGAAGGAAGGAAGGAAGGAAAGGAAAACACTGCAGCTTCTAGAATATGGTAGAAAGGGAATCAGGGGTTGTTACCATATCTCAGTGCCTACAGGGAATGGATGGTTTAAAGGAACCAATAAAATAACATAGTTTATAGCTGGGCACTCAGTGATATTGGAGCAGGTACTGATGGTAGTTCAGTCTGACAACTCTTCACAGGCATTTACAGAATTTCTCTTTGTAGCTCAGGGTGTCCATCGAGGTATGATCTAACAAGCTCTTCATCAATTAAGCCTATACAGAGAAGCAGTAAATTTGTGTTACATAGCTCTTACCCCTCCTTGTTAGTTACAGGAACAGCTGCTGGAGAGCAGAGCTGTTAATTTTGCCTTCTAAGTACAATCTATAATCAATTGAGGGTTGAAGAGGGAAAAAAGTGAATGAAATATTATCTTCCCTATGTGAGACTTTCAGCCCCTCAGCTGGAGCAGAGCTGTATGAATGTTTGATTTTACTTCTGGGACATCAAAGGGGCATGAATGAAAAGCTGGTTCCAGAGCAGATCTCCTGATGAAAGAGGAAGTGTCCATTCCATTGGCAGTAATTCTGCTTTAGGAAGATCTTTCTGCAATTCCTGCTACTCTTCTTTCCATTTCTTCAATTCCCAGCTCTTCAAAGTGTTCAGAAGATTGAATCGGTTCTTCATCAGGCCATGCTCCATCAGTACATAAAGAGATGAACCAATCATCACACATGAAAATGACAGGGAAACTGGTCAAATTTTACCAGTCCCACCAGAAATTCACAGTAATGTTTAGCACATGCAGCAGCTCCTATAGTCTTATAAACTCACCTCTCTTTCCTGGGGGCCTCCTTTAATCCGATGCTGTAGCTAGCGGTTCCATAGGGACGTATTGTACCTCCTGGAGTGTCTCACCCAGCACGTATGTGTACAGAATTGAATTGAGATCTTGGATATGAATATGACTATTAACAGGACTGTCTTCAAGGTCTGGAAAATTAATGCATCAGATTGGCCCAGAAAAGGAAATTCCGCAAAGCAACAAGAATAGGATGCAGTGAGAAAGATGTGTTAAGTCAGACCTTGGCAACATTGCAGTGTTTCAGAGGAAGAGAATCAAACAACTGTGCAAAGGGATAAGTGTCATGATCAGACTGGCAAGAACACAGCAATTTGTATACTGATGTGTGCATGCTGGAAGAACACACTCATTAGGCACACACAAATGCATGCATGCATGCATAAATATCAAGTATGCTTGACTTCAATGCCAATGTTATCTTGGGCTGTGTCTATACTGAGAAACCCTGATGTCCTGATTCTCTTGCAGAAATGTGGCCGAACATTCTGTCTTTCCTCTTGTCACATATTTTGGTTTTCCTTTCATGATAAAGAGCTAATATATGTTAAATGCCTTGTCCAATTCTGTGCTTATTAGAACCAGCAGAGACCATGTTCTAAAAGTTACACTGAAAAACTTAGCGTGTGTGTCAGAGCTCCATTTCTTTTGCAGAAATTCTGCTTCAAGTATCTCCAGCCTTGTAGTTACCTAGGTCACTGTAATAGTTATCTTCCTCAATTCATAGGCAAAAACATGCTACCCATCCTGTAAACACTCTATATATTAAAAGGACAATACCCAGTAATCTAGAATTATGTGCTAGAAAAATATGGCTTCCAGACTTTTCAGATGAAATAAATTGCAGCTTTTCACTGTGATTTCTTTGCATTTTTTTTCTAAATCCAGAACGTAAATGTTGTTTACTCCAGCCAATAGAAAATGATTTCACAGAGCCATTATATTTCATGTCTCAATTATAAAACAAATAGATATAAAATAACAATTTATTTACACTCATTATAGTTCTGAACTATAATGTGATGAAGCCTTTCAAACATTTGGGAGTACAGTGTTTAAAGTTTCCTCTTGCTTTGAAAAGACAATATGTAAATCTTATCTCTACTGAAATTACTTGTATTTTTTGTTATTACTTAGTTCCTTGTTCTAAGACGGTATAATTTAACAATGGCAAAAAATGGTTGCTCAGTGTATATCAATTATCAATGATATCAAGTTAGTTTCATGAGGAATGACTAACTAGAAGCCTGAAGACTAGATGTAATCTGCAAGGCACCATTATCTGATTAGCCAAATAGCACACATCTTGCCCAAATGGCTGACCATGCCTTAGTCCACGAGTGCCACTTGGTGACCAGCAAGTGAAAGACATCACAGGGGAGGTAAGTGGTACAGATCCAGCTTAGATTCTCTGGAGTCAATCAGTGCAGGTGCAGGACTGCCTGTATATGATTTGCTATGTCTAATAGTCAGAGTCATATTTATAGTCTTTAGTGTCAACTCTTAGACAAAACACAAATTCATGACTACTGAAGAAGGTACTATTTAGCTATGTCAGAGCCAACTGGATTCAAGTATATTTGCCCTGTGCTCCTTTGTCTTCTAAATTACAGCATTCAGAACAGCCCTGATTCAGCTGGACCATGCTGGCTCCTGCACATTTGAAAATATCTTGAATTTGTTGTTCCTCCTAAAACCATAGCCCTCAGAGAATGCTAAGCATAAGCATATTCTGCATTACCAACCCTTTGATTACAAAAGCACGTGTCCATAGCACTTGATTGGCTTCAATCCACACTGCTGATGTGATCCGACTCTGTGCCTTACTTAATGGTACTTAATTTGAATTCATTCTGGAAACATCACTTCATTTGCACTAATCTACTCTGTCAACACAGACCTGTACCAATATTTTATCTCTTCCCTCTTTCCCTACTTTATTTCTCCATCTCTAGATTTCCCACCTTTTTATTCACTACTTCACTTCCTTCACTTCCGTACCATCTCCTTTACCTCCCCAGTTTTCCATGATATTATCCAAAGCTATTCTTATAAGGAAAAAGACAGCCAGGCAATCTTGCTCTGCATATATTGCAGGTACTGGAGTGGCTGTCACTATGCCAGTGGAGTCAATAAGCCACAAGGTCAGACATTTGGCTCTGTGATTCCCAGGAAAACAGTGAAAATCTGGAGTGCATTAAATAGAGTATGGCCAGCAAGTCGAGGGAGGCAATCCTTTCCCTCTACTCTGCCATAGTGAGGCCACATCTGGAATATTGTGTCCAGTTCTGGGCTCCCCTGTTCAAGAAAGACAGGGAACTTTGGGAGTTGGCTATGCAAGAAGTGAACTGTTTCACAGAAGTGCAAATGCACAGCCTAGGACCATGCCTACTGTTGTTTCTTTTCACAGATGATTCTTAGCATAAATATTTTCAATTTTCTGTCTCAGCACAAGGATTTCTTACTTCCAAGCTTTAATGGAACTCAGAAAACATTGATATTAGCATCACTTTTTCAAAAGTATCTCTTATTATCACATTGCTGCACAGAATCTACCCAGAAGGGCAAAACAAGATCAGAAGTTCCACATTAATGTGCAGCATTTCCCACCTATAGGCCAGCAGATCAAATAAGAAAAGGTCATTGCAATTTAAATTTGTGTTGTTGCCACCTGTTCAGATGCCAGCACATTGTTCAGCTGCATGCTAGCGAGCATCAATGTTGTTCTCTTTACTTTGTGGCGCTTTAAATCCACTTGTAATTATTGTTCAGATCTGTAAGCAGCGATGCAAGACATAAAACAGTAGCGATTCAGAGCCCTAGCCTTTACCACAAAATCATGTTTACTAATTTCTTCACAAGCAAACTGTCACGCAGCCATTTCTGACCGATGTTTTATGTAAAGTGAACACGCAATTCATAATGGAAGGGTATATTGCCAGAGGAATTTTTTAAATTTTTAGAGCTATTTCATGTTCCATTCAGGAAGCCAGAGATATTTTTTTTTAAATCTATACTTATTTTTCTCAGCTTTCATCCTCCCACCCAGAAATAATTTTTTTAGGTGAACAATTTCAGTACCAATCATGTTTCAGAAACCAATATCATTTTGAAACTAATAATGACATTCTCTCTTTCAGACTTTTCTTAAAAGCTGATCTTTTGAATCACTCAGTTATTAGCTTGTTTGTTGAAAATAAATATAATAAAAATTGCAGCATTATGATTCTGTAGGTATTTTATATGTCATAAGTTACGTTTTTTAGGTTTAGCTATTAAGCTAATCTCTGAGTAAGAAGATGTAGAATATTAAAGGAAGCATTTTGGAATTGTAAATAAACATGTTGGAGCAATCTAGATGAAGAGCAGAAAGATAAAAATGGTTATAAAAATCTAATTAACATTTTAACAGTAAAAAGCTTGCTGCTTTGATACCACAAGAGGATAGACTCAGACAGTAGATAAAATTAAATATTCCCATGTGAGCTTCCAGCAGATGAAACACTGCTATCAATATTTAATGGAATGTGTCAGAATTTACCTTCATTTGAAAGAATGCAAATAAAGGTTACCATAGAAATCACCTTGACAGAATATCGCACAAAATGTAACACAAACTACTCCTGAAGCATTCTCAGAGGAGTTAGTAAAATCTTTGTCTGTACCTTTTCATGTAGTCTCTTGACAGGAGGGAAAAAAGTCTTTTGTGTGTGAATGTGTGTAAATATACATTACGATAAATATAAATATTAACTATTAACATTAAATAAGAGAAATAAGAAACCTAACATATTTCAAACACTTTCACACTGCAGATAAATGGGCTCAGTTCAGTACAGCAGTAAACTGTAGCAGTGAATAAGTAGCTAACATAAAATGTCTCCATACATAGGTTTTGAAACACCTAGTTGTGTGTGCCACATGCTAAAATTCTCACATCAATTTTGATGGCAAGCTTTTGTACTCTTTTTCTGTCACTTTTTCTCCATCACCAGGTTTCAGTTAATCTTTCACTGCTTAAATATGTGCATGTTCACAAAATACAGAAACTTATCATTATTAAAATGAGTTTAATACTCATCAAATTTCCTCCAGAAGAAAACTGTATCGCTACTTATAATCAACAAAATTTGGCAGTTCATGAACTAGCTATATGCCTAACTATCCAGCCAATTTTGCAGTGCCTGTATCCAGAAGATGCAGTCCCTCCCAAAATTGCTTTTGAGACTTTTTTATTATTACTCTTGCCAGGTAACTAGAAATGGAGCTCCTGAACATATTTAAGATATGAATGGTTTCCCTCAGTTTCATAGAGACAACACTATCTTAAAAGTAGTTAAGTGCTCTTTGACTATTGAAGAACATAAATTGATCCAAAATTCTTCATACATACAAATACAGATGAACTTATACCTAACATTTCTTATCTTTTGTGTGTGAGAGAGTTTGAAGGTAATTTGTGATGATAACATTTATCTCTCCTGTAAGTTATTCTGAAATAGTTTAGAAATTACTAATGCCATATGTGTCTGGAATCTTATCTGCAATCATATTGTATAATTGTATTCTCCTTACTCACATTTGAAACTGGCAGTGTATGTTACTACTTGATAAAGGGACATATGTAGATATTCATAATGTGTAATATTCTTATGCAAAAAAAAAAAAAAGGAAAAAAGGAAATCTGATCTTTTTTTGTTGCCTTTTGGAGGCTATCTGTGCATTCAGGTAATACAGCAAAACATACTGCATTATGACATTTACAATAAAGAGAGAAAATAAAAGAAAGGAATTGTTTAGGATGCAGCAGTAATCCAAATATACATCAACTAAATTTTTCCTCTTTAAAAATGCCTGCATCTATACATTGTTCATTGTGAAAAGAAAAAGTGGTTCAAACGTTCAGAATGATGTCTTGAAGGATTTAATAGAATGGAATAACCAAGGTTGGAAAAGGTGCTCAAGTGACTGAATCCCTGGTGTTGCAAGCTCTTCAAGAGTCCGACTAGAGTCATTGCAATTTCAATTGTGACATACATGATGGATCTAGATAGAAGATTCTTACATTAAAAATATATATTCAGAACTTGTTCCTTCAAGTGGACCTCAGTGGAGACTAGTAAACTTTCTGGTTAATAAACTCCAGTGTTTTCTTCTCAAATTCTGCTTGCTTGTATGTCACAAACCAAAGCAAGAACCAAGCAGCTGCATCTTACTTTCCCCTTGCAAGAACATACACACTGTGAGTTATAAAAAAATACATGATAAGAATGGCAGCTGATCATGGCTTTTCACATATGTGAGTGTAGTTATCTCATTGCTATTTTTGTTCATCATGATTCTGCTCTTTAGAAGGGAAATAGTATTTTAAAGGGAAATAATATCTCCTCTGATTCTTACTTAAATTTTCAGGCTTTTTGCTAACTTTTTACTACACTGAATTTAAAATCCTCTTGACTGGCTAAGGAGCATCCTATAACTAGTACTGAAGATCACTGAGGTATTAGATGATGCTACTGACACTATGTCATCTGAAAATGATGGTCTTTCAGTCT
Source organism: Meleagris gallopavo (assembly GCF_905368555.1). NCBI lineage: Eukaryota > Metazoa > Chordata > Aves > Galliformes > Phasianidae > Meleagris > Meleagris gallopavo. Next base: position 68,346,563 of record NC_139405.1, on the reverse strand, counting down.
CAAAAATATGAATCTTTTATAAAATGCCCAAGCAATGTTAGGGTTTTGTTGCTTATTTTTTCAGGCTCAGTTACACAGAATCATAGAATCATATAATGGCTTAGGTTGGAAGGGACATCAGAGATCACTTAGTTCCTACCTCCTTGCCATGGGCAGGGTTGCCAGCTGCTATATCAGACTGCCCAGGAACCCATCAAGCCTGGCCTTGAACGCCTCCAAGGATGGGACATCATTCTCTGAGCAGCCTATTTCAGTGCCTTACCACCCTCTGAGGGACTGATTTAAAACTTTGTAGCCATGGAATCGGAATTCTTTCTGAACTTCAAAAAATTTTCACATAATACTCCTCATACTTGGTACATACACAACCTGGCCTAAAGCAATGTGAACAACAAAACAAAACAAAACATCTTTCTTGCCATGCCATTTTCCTAAGCAAGGAAGCACTTGAAAATTCACAGGAAAGGTTTTCATAGGAGATTAGATTAATTTTGTATACTTAAGGGTAATTAAAAAAAAAAATTAAATTAAAAAAAAAATAATAAAAAAAAAAACAACATTTCTGAATGTTTGTGGTTTTATGTAGGGGATATCTTTGGACTCATCAAATTTGTCCTAGCACATAGTGAACTGAATGCTTTGTACTCCTTCTGAAATGTAAAACTTATTAAACAATATAGATTGAAAACCTTATGTCTGCTTTGAACTGAACTTGCACATAGACGTTATCATCATACCTAGCTCATTGTTCCTCTCTATACATTAAAAAAAAAAATGTTTATTATACAACTTGCAATATATTACTCCTTGTTTTCATCATCTTGCTTAGGTAGGTATTGGTACTTTCTTTTAGCTGGGAGGAAGGGGCAAAAGGCTCCAGGCTAGCTCTGCAATCAATGCTAGTACTGCTCTTTTAGACAGATTGAAATAAGACCAGTCTGCTCCTTTGTGTGAAGTGTGGAGTGAAAGATCGTGGAGTCATAATGCTAACATCTCCCAGTACACAGCTCTCTGTTGTCTTAGCTAAACTTTCAGACTTGTAGGAAGGGGAAAAAATCGCCATTATTCTTTGGATAAATGTCCTTACACTTTCAGTTACTGCTACTTTCCAAAAAATACAATTCAGTTGTAGCGTGCTGCAGTATAAACTGTGCGTGCAGAATATCTAGCATATAAGCTGTGTGTGCAGAATATCTAGTAATTTATCTGGCAATTCAAGAAAGTTATTGCTTTATCTTTTAATCAAAACTAAAAAGAAATTTTCTGGTAAGTGTAGATTTTGTCCCAGGTGTTGGTTGCAGCTGAAGCAAAGCTGCAAATTCATCTAAAATCTGAAAGTCATCTGAGAGGAAGACTGTTTCCTCCTACTGCTGTAATCCTCACCATGGAACTATTGCAAATAATGGCTAAATACAAGGCATGTGGAAGTCAAAGAGCTCTTTGGCAATCTTCTCAGGTGTATGTCTATGTTCCAGAATAAAGACTATCTACAGACCAAATAAATCCTTTCCATGACAAATATATAGCATATGCATAGAAAATTATTCTCAGCAACTGGTCATTATGAAATAATTTTATATGAATATTTCATAAAAACAAGGTTGGCAATCTGCAGGTGACCTCTGCACTTCTAGGGAAGCTAGATAACAGAAAGTTTTTTCAGATGGCAATGGATACAAACTCCTATGTAAAAGAGACAAATGGTTGTGAATAGGTGGTCAGACCCAACTCAGATCAAAGAACTGTAGAACCACAGAATCACTGATTCATAGAATATCCCGAGTTGAAAGTGACCCACAAGCATCATCAGGTCCGACTCCTGTATGTCTAAGAGCATTGTCCAAATGTTTCATGCATTCCAGCAACTTCATGCCATGAGGACTTCTCCTGGGAGCCTGTTCCAACACCCAACTACTTTCTTGGTGAAGCGCCCTTTCCTAATATCCAATCTGAATCTCCTCTAACACAGCTAAACGGGTAAACTAGTGTCCTAATCACCTAATCTTGTGTGTCTTTATAGCTGGTGCTCAACCTTATGTCCAGTCAGATTTTTCAGATGGAAGCTTCCCTTCAACAGCAGGGAGCAGGTTGCAGGTGCTGGAAATTCTGCAGTTCCTTAAGCAATCATAGCTCAGAATAGAGCTGGTCCTTTCCTAACATTATTATGTGGTGGAACTTTAGTCACATATGGTAGATAGGTTTTCTATCCTACTTTGTGTGCTTTCAAATTTGAATGGTAACTTGAGTTGGAAAGGACTTCTAGTCCCAGTAGTATTCTTAACACCATCTAGTTCCAGAGTATAGGACCAATACCATTATTTGAATAGGCTGCTGAGGGCCATATCCAGTGAATCTCTGAACACCTCCAAAGATGCAGATCCCAAAATCCCTCTGAGCAATCTGTTCTAGTATTTGACCATCCAAATGGTGGTTTTATTTTTGCTGTATATCTATTTGAAATTTACTGTGCTGTAGCTGCAACTATTGCCTCACATGCTTTTGCTGGAGGAGAGGAACCTGGCTCTGTGATCTCAGGTAATTGCAGATAGCATGTAGCTACTCTCTTAGCCTTCTGTTCTCCATGTTAAACAAATCCAGCTGTCTCAGCATCCCCTAAGACAACAAATTTCACACTGTACTTAAACTTCTTCCCCTTCCTGCATATCTATTTCTCTGTGAGTGCTCCTGAACTCAAATAGGAATCAAACATAAATTATACATCAAAATGAGCATACAGTGACACAGGAAGTCAAAGACCTGAATATATGACATTCTTTCCTCAGGTAACAATGATCAGGATTTTCTGAGAGTCTTCCTACTTTATGTTGCAAAGACAAATCTGTTCAATTCCATTTATTCAGTACAGCATTTTATAAGAATCAGTAAAAACAATGTATCTTCAAAATTTATAAAGCTTTGTATTTTAATAGTAAAAATTATCATTGCAAAAGCATTATTAAATGCATGCTACAGCAAAACAGAACTGTTATTTGTATGAAGTTGAACCCAATAATAGAGCTTCCTATGACTGCTGAAAGATTTATTTTCAGGCTCATTTACCCTTGGACTGATAGAAAAGCTTCACAGAATTCTCAACCTAAAACGTCTTTGGAATATCAATGTACACTCAAGGGAATGAAGAAAGAAGAGCAAAAGCAAGGCTGAACTGTACCTCCACTTGAGTAGGAGCAGGTGCCTGAATTAATTTCTTGCTGCTAAGCAAGAACATAAACTAAACTAATCAAGGGGGGATAAAAAGGTTGGTTTTGAAGTTGAACTTTATATTCAGATTTAATCCAAATACTCTAAAGCCAAAGCAAAACTGATGTCCTGAAATTAAACACAGCATTGTGTACAGCATATGTGCACAAGTTATGAATTGCAGCTGCAAACAGTTGAAATTGTCTCTAAAGCAGCACGAGAGAGAGGTGTAAGAAAAGAACATTTGTAGTTGGGTATTAAAAAAAAGATGCAGATGATAATGTGCTGGGTCACCTAATAATAGTAAATATCCCATGTCTGTCCTATACTGTGAAGCAGGATGTCATATTTTCCTCAAGTCTAGTACTCGGTTTAATCTTCAAGTTTATCAAAGGGGATTCCAGTTCTATAATTGTGGAAAAAGCTGCAGTGGTTTTGGTTGTCATCAGAATTGCATACCATTCTTCTTTGCAATCTAAACAACTTATATTTTATGATTCCCATAAACTGAACACAGATTACAGTTACACAAAAAGGTATATGTGTCAGGCTGAATTGTCTAATTGAAGATATTTAGAGACAGAAAGCAGCCCAGTTGCCATTATTTTTTGCAATGTAAGAGACTTTTGGATTACTACATAGCACAATTCCTTTGCTGGAAAGAAGGGCCACTGAGGACACAGCTACTGGCTAGCTCAGTTGTTAAAAGGACATTCATATGAACATAAATTAAACATATTTATGTTTACATATAAACTTCAAGTAGTAGGAACAAATGTATACATCACTATTCTGAACTCCCTAGCCATATCTGGCATCAACCTCCCACTTGCCTGTTTTTCAAAACCTTTGCTTAAATTCTCCTCTGCTTAATAAGAACTGGCACATCAGTGCCATAGGAAAGGATGTTGTTTACCTGCACATGGCAGCTCCTTGGCCCTGTTACAATGACTTTCCATGTCACTGTCAAATTGAGCAGAAGACTGAGAAGTCCAGCTCATAGGAAAGTCTTAGGCATCAGTCAGGCCACCATGGTCTTCCCCTTTGACACAAACAGTGGAGCCTGATCTCATTTCCAAGATCTCCAGCTTACTGCATCAACTCTTGTGCCCATAATTACAGCATACCTGAAGCTACCCAGTGCTGCAAAAGCCACTTTATTGCAGATAAATAACACCACTTTTTGCTTCCTTGGATTTCAGCAAAAGAGAGGTCCTCCAAAGACATGTTCACTCCCCAAGGCTCTTTCTCTTGTGCATTGTCTGATTGATGAGAGTAGTTTGTTGCACTTTACAGGAAAGTTTCAGAACTACCTGTCTGAAACACTATTTGTTAGACCAATTGGGAATCTAACTTTCCAAAATTACCATGATGAGAAGTGAGTTTGATAGTTTTTGTTTTCCCAGGTACTCATTGTGAATATAAAAAATGTGTTTTTTAATGCTAGAAGAATGTTATATTGAATGTTATATGAGAATAAGATTGCTTTTATGACGTAGAAACAGAAGAGGAGAATGAATCAAAAAAGCAGTTCCTTTTCTCAGCATGGTTCTCAGTGTGAGTCCTTGCAGCAGACACGAAATACAGAGGCTTAGCTTTGCCAGAGAATGGTAGAAACCTTGGCTTTGCAAGGAACAGGGGGAAACAAAAAAATAATGGAGAAATTAGAAAGTAGTCATGTCTACAGTCAGAATTTTTTGCATGGCTCATTCTGTGGCACTGCAGATGTGCTCCATATCTTCTTAACAGTGTTGAAATAGCAAGAATGAGTGAAAGCTGATTGGTCTTCAGATTAATTGGATTTTATATGAAAACTAGAAAAAATCAAAAAAAGTTCAATTAATTACATAAATCAGAAGGCCTAAACCACAGTTTTCAGGATTGGCTAAAAAGGATCACTTCTGACTTCATTCAATACCATGGAATGTATATAAAAAAAATCCTTGTGTAGAGTAACAATATGCTTCTCTGTTGAATTTTACTTGGAGACTTATGCTCTTCAAAACAGTAGCTTCATGTGTTTTTATTGTTTTTATGTGCAGATATTTTGTAATGAATACAGTCACAAAACTTCCATGTACCATCTTTTTCTAAAATAGGCTGAAGAATACTGGTTAACATCAGCTTAAACAAATGTAGGATATAGAAACTACAATTCTGCCCCCATCTTCTCTCAGAACTTCTGAAAATGCCCATCAGGCTCACTTAAAATACTAGCACAAGAAGAAGAATCCAGTCAGCATGGCCCACTTCAGAATATTATTTTATTTTAGACATTTGTCTACTGCATATTTGCTTAATTATTATCTACACAATTACATGCCTTTTGGCAGATTTCAATCTTTTGAGTAAACAGTTCCAGCTTGTGGAGCCAATGATCTTCTGCCAGAGTCATATAACATTGATTTATGTGCTTTAATGAATTTTAGACAGAAGTTCTGAAAACCTTTTCTTTCTGATTTTAAAGTTTGAATTCTAATTAATAAAAATATTTAAATAAACAACTGCTTAGAGTATGATTCATTAGTGAGCAGAAAGCCTCCATTTCATTAAGCTTATCGTTCTTTATAATGGAATCAGATAAAAAGCTAATGGATAAAAACTACTACAAAAATCCAGTTCTTGAGAATTTAGCAAGATGAAATATGCTTTCAGGATTCAGTTCTTCCATTGCAAGCTACTAGATAAATGCATTCAAAAATGCATAATTTTATTTAAACACTAACTTTTCAGTGAAGAGATCTGCTGTTCTGTTCAAACCAGTTCCAAGAAGCTTTTAAACACATTTCACTTCCATCTACAGTCTGAATAAAAGCATTCTGCTTTATAAACCCATCAAAAACCGATCTCCTTTTATTTCCTAATTACAAAATTTTATCCCTTTGGAGGTGTTTGTTAGTTTTTCATTCCTGGGTGGAGAAATACTTATAAAATTATTTCAGCAGAATGGAACTGTGGCAGCTGGAAATGTTGAGAGTATAGTATTTTCAGTAATTATCTATCACAAAAAGAACTACTGGCCTCTAATGAAAAATATATGCAGTTATGTACTAACTGGAAGCTGAAGCCAGTTTTCAGGATTGATTTGCGTTTGTTTTTTTGTTTTTGTTTTTTTTTTAGGTTTATTATTATTATTATTATTATACTCAGTTATGGAAGAAGAAAAAAATCCAGTGAGTTCTGAGGACATTAATTTCATATTTATCAGGTTTGCCTTCAAATTTCTACATTCATCATGATAAGTCCTTGAAGGAAAGGGATTTAATCCTGCTTGGTATATGATAGGTTTAGCAATTTTGCAACTGGCAAGAAAGCTGGAAAGTAGACATTTGTGAGAATTCTTCTTTGTTTTTTTGGCTCAAATCTTGCTTCCTGAGGTATTTCTTGTGATAAGACTCTGATTGATTTATTGAGGAGACAAGTGATGCATGCTACCACGTGACCATCGACATCACTTTGTGGACATTTGAAAGCCCCTTCCTCCAGAGCTGCTTGCCTCCGGAAGAGAGTGCTCAGGAGTGTTTATGGCGAAAGATCTGGCCTGTGACTAAAAAGCTCCAGCTTGGTATGGGAAAATTGAGGAATGATACCATCGTGTTCTGTGAAAAACAGAATGCAGGTGGGCATCCCTGCTCCCTCTGATCTGCTGGCAAGGCTCGGAAGATGGGAACGAAGAAGTTTCTGCTGAGATCCCAGAGCCAGAAGCTGCCACTTCAAGAGAGCTGACTCAATCATTTTGGATTTGAGCTGTCACTTCAAAGAGAGTTGAGTCTACCACTTTGGACTTATAAATAAGTTGGTACTACCATTGAAAAGTTGCCATCATCACCATGGTCACCGTCGTCGTCAACAGAACAACAACGCCCATCGACCCACCACTACTGAAGATCAATGACTGAACACGCTGGATCCATGGTGGTGACTATCTCCCTCTTGCTTCCTATAAAGACTTCTTGCTTCTTCTTTCCTACTTTTTCTATCACCCTCCTTCCCTTTCCCATTACCCTAATTCATAATAGTGTCCGTCCTCCCCTTCCCCATCTCCCTGATTAAGATTTGTAATAAACTGGTCAGAACAACGTTTGCACCACTGTTTCTTAATCTCATACCGGGTATACAGATATTAAAAGAACCTCCTCTCCCTCCTATAAATTGGAGCGAGACAACACTGTACTAAATAAAAAGGAAGCGTAGCAGTCTAGACTCAGAATTATGGACAGCTTTTTAAACAACAAATTAATTGTTGTTTCCATTTAAGTTTTACACACCTAGTCTGTTCTTACCCCAACATAAGAAGTAAACTAGAAATAGATCATTGGATGATTTGACAGGCATACAAAGACATTCCAAAAAAAAACCTGAGCTTTGTTAAGAAATTAATTTCTCATATTTGGAGAGGGTAGGTAAGAGTACAAAACCATTAACTTGAGTAGTTTTGCCCCATCACCTGGTCTACATGAGAGAATACTGCAAGTAAAGTCACTGCAGTTACTATAAAGGTGTAAGCTGCAGAACTGGAAGAAGAGCTATGATGATTAATCCAGGTGACTGACTGAAGCCACCACTATGGAGGACAGCAGATTCTAGTTATTTTACTGTCAAAAATTGACTGGGCTGTTACTCTCAACGTTGTATAGAAGAGAGCTGTATCACTCACAGCACAAACTCATAATGTCAGCATATTTAAAGGAGAATCATAAAGTCAAGGAAATGAATACAGTTCTACTCTTGATAAGGATCTAAAATAAAAGGCCATTAATGGAAGAGAAAAAGAGTTCTCACAACATTTATTAATAAGAAAAGACCATCTTGATTCTGGAAATCAGGTCTCAAGCCTATTCCTGCAGAAATAATTCTAAACAAAATTGTAGTTGTGCATGTGTTTTGCCAGAGTATTAAGAAGAAAAATCTTACTTCATTGCTATTTTTCATCAAAACAACATACAGCTTTCAACTCAGTGAAATATTGAATGAGACTTTTAGAGAATCTTAATCATTTCTGAAACAGTTATTATTAATCTGATTTAAAAAACATATATTTTCCTGACTGGAGAATTAAGTTAATACATCTAGAAAACAATAAAAGAAAGTCTACTGAAGTCAGTGGGTGTCTTTTTGGCTGATTATAATGAGCTTTGCATATTGTCTCCAGTTCAAATATTCATATGCAGAAAAGTAGGATTTGAGACTCACACATGTTTTCTATGGATGTTCATTGCAAGCAAATTGGATGCACGACTGTTCGCAGAAACTGAAATCACATGAGTCACAAATATATTTATTAAAAAGCTTAAACGTGTATCAAAATTTGTTGAACATCTGACCATCTGGATAAATATAACTATCTAGACCTATAGATTTTGAAAGGAAAACAAACAAGAAGAAAATAGCAAGGAAAAAAACAAACAAAAAAAAAAAACATTCCTTACACAGCAGCATATATTGTGTATTTTCACTGATAATTCCTTATACTGTGGATGGACTAGATGAACTCCAGGAATTCTTTTCAACTAATATTTTCTATGATTTTTAAGTACATTTTTAATTCATCCTTCTGAAAAGTACATGTAGATTTTTATTTTATACAAACAAGACTGAAGGTCTGCAAGAAGCTTTTCAAATGGTAATACAGAAACCTCAGTTTCATATCAGAAAGATATGACATCCAGATAAGTGAGGATACAAGCAATTATTTCAAAGTCTTAACTATAATTCAACAGATAAAAAACATCAGAGGCTGTTCTCAAAACAGTGATTATTAAGGAGGAGCATAGCTTAATCAAGTACTTATATAAGCTGCTTGAAGTCTACTTAGAGATAAATTGTAGAAACCTAGTGAGTATTTCTTTCTATCAATATTAGAAATGTATCCCCTCAAGGAATTTATTACAAGTAAGCTGAGAGATTTCTGTCAAGCTAGATCTACTAGAAATAGATGTGTATATCTGAATTTATAGTTTCTGTAAGTCCAGACTAGACTAAGATATTAAAATTATTCCCTATCTCAGAGTCATGGAGTTGCTTTGATGACAAAGGAACAACACTTCAACGTCTAGAAAGAAGTCCATCCAATCCTGGCCAAAAGACTGGTCATGATTTTTTAGGGTGGATCTCAAATGATGCACTGCCTTTCAAAACTTCCAGTCTGTCACTGAATCTCTAAGGAAGGGTGGCATTAGGAGCATGCCCTCCCAAGTGGAGAATGACTATTCAAGAGTAACTGCATTGTTTTTCATGAAGGGATAGGAAAATAAATCCTGCTTTCAGAGTGCCATTAAATCAAGTGTATTTCATTCTGTCTAGTAAGTTATTATGGAGAAGACAGCTAGATGACATTACTGTTGCAGGAAGTTATTGTTTTGGTAAATAAATCAATGACTTTTTTGAACAACACTAAGAACTATCTTGGTGGCCTGATATATTCCATTTAGAAAGAAGAACTTAGCTGCTAGTTAATTGTTTATAAGCAGGGATCAATCTAATTCTAATTTCAATCCCGATGTAATAATTAGAGCTATTGAGCAAGTCTGGTTAACAACATAAGGTAGCAAATTTCAGGACAGGTTTTGACGTTGCTTGATATGGCAACCTTTGGCTACAAAACACAGACCACAAAAGTAATTACAGGAATTTCTAAAAAATTAGAGCCATGTAAGCTTTTTTAAATGGCATATTCTTTGTGCTGGTTTAGTATCAAACATTTACCAGATGCAGCTGGGACTGAAAAGTCAGTAACTAATCAGAGAAAAAATACGAATGGAAAATTACTGGGTCTTCAGATCAGACAACCAAGACACCAAAGCATATACATATTATTGATAAAAATTTGTGGATTAGAAATCTTTCTTTTCCCAAGAGATATTAAAGACCTTGCATGGGGTCAGCTTGCATGGTATAAGCTGTCATGTTTACATGCTTTTGAATACTTGTATATTGGAGTATTTTTTTAAGAGAAATATAGAAATATTTAAAATGAAACTTCATAATATCTATTTTCACTTAGTATATAAAATAAACTTGGAGGGGAAGGTGGGGAGGGAAGGATGAAGTCACTTAACCTCTAACCTTTGACCTTTAGGCTTCATCCAGTTGACCATACCTCCCACAGTCAGTCCAATTTTATCACTGTGAGATCCCCAACAAGCAGTCACAAATAGCACGTCCTATTATTTTCCAGTCTGTTAAAGCTTGTTTGTGAATCTGAACAAGTAACATCCTCAAACTGCCTTAGTTTAGATAGAAAGAGCTAAGACTAGCGATGTGCATACTCCTAATATAAATGGAATTACTTGGAGGTTACATTAGCATTCAGATTCATGGCACTGGTCTATTAGATTTAGTGCAGCAAGACTAGACAAGGATTAAACAATCTTAAACCAAGGGAATAACCAACATTTCCTGAAAGATCCACTGAGAATCCATGCAGTCAATATATGGAAGGATTGAAAAGATAAATGGAAAGATTTGAAGCATAAACTATACACAGAAAAACTAAATACTAAAAACACAAACAGAAAACATTTTGGTGATACTAAAATGCACATAAAAGACCAGAACATGTAACTGCAATATTTACTACAATGTTCTGCTTTGTCCCAGAGTACTAGCAATATCTTTAGTTAATATAGATAAACATTACACCATAAGACTAGGAATCTCTTTAGGAAAATTAACCTATTCAGAAAAGGACTAATATAAGCATTCCCTGAAAATTTTAAATGTACTAAAGCAGTTCAAATGTTATAAACAAAACCTTCAGTTTAATAACTTCTTTCACTCTTTTTTCCTCTCCTTTACACAATTCAATATCAAAATATAGTCTAAAACCAGAAAAGCTGCACAGCCATCATACTCCCAGGATCAGGAATTCAACATTTCTGATAGGATAATTTAAAAGTTTCATTTCTCTCCTGAAGTCATGAGTGCTAAGAAGCTAAAGCAATGATTTGTCTGTTTTAAATGAATACAGGTAAGTGTTCAGATTTGGGGCATTGGGTAAAAAAAAATTCCTACTAGTCTTTGCCTCCACTAAGTTGGTGGATGGCCAGAATAATTCTAAATGTACTAAAAATCCTTAAAATGATAACTATCATGTGACGGCTCCCAAGTCAACCTTTGCCAAGAACTAATAAAATGGACTGCCATCTTTTGTATCTCTTGTACCTTCCAAATAGTTCATACATGAAGGATTGAATAGGAGCTAAGTCAGCTTTATTACTATATCTTGGAAGGGAAATATAGGCCGGCTCAATTGATATACCACAATGGATGTGACATTTTGTGAGTAAATAAACTACTTAAGAATATTTTGTCTTGATTGGTTTTGTCTTGATGTATTTAGTATTACAGCTGCTCATAATACACTTAATGACTCATGTCTAGAAGCTACAAAAGCACGAAAAGTATCTACAGCAATTTAAAGTTTTCTGGAAGAAAAGAATATTTCATTCGTTGATTTCTCATTAAATATAAGCAACAAACCTTTGAAGGTGACACAATTTTTTTCTTTTAAAAGACTGAGTTTTGAGGGAAGAGCTCCAGTTTATAAAACTGTGCAGCGTAGCTTGGAGGAGTATAGAAAAGTGTAACAGAAAAATATATTGGCATCAGAGGAGGCCTGAGTTCAAAACTTTAATCTGAATTTGCTGTAGGAAAGCTGAAGCTGGATTTGTTTCAGCTGAAATTTCAGATAAATTTCCTATTTCTGTCTTCGTTGTGGCTGTTTGAAAAATAAATTGAGTTAATTCATTAGGGAAAATACTGTTTTCTTTCCATACTAAATGAACTTACTTGCATTGATAGAAAACACCATAAAATTTTGACTACGAATCAATCATATTTTTCTCCCTTCTCTTCATGTTTCCTAAGACATTTCCCAGATTTAGTGACTTATAGGTGGTTTAGAAGCTTTCCATACACCCATAAGTTATAAGGATTCTTACTGTGCTTGCTTGTTTGCTCTGAGGACCATTCTGAGGAGAATATGATCTGCATATTTACTGGGAAACATTAATCTCGCTTGTTCTTGCTGGTTTGTTAGAAACTTCTTTGTTTCTAAGTAGCTGGTGTTAGATCTAACAAACATTATTTTAAAGTGACAGGATTTTATTTGTTTCATCTGACTAAAAAATGCTGATCTCAAAAGGATGAGTTTTATAAGTCACAAGACTAAAATGCTATAATTTTGCTAAACCCAAGATATACTTGTGTCAGTACCACTTTTTTCCACAAGCTTGTCAAAGAAACTTCACTAAATGAGGTGAGAAGTAAAACGGTGAAACTGTCCTAAAAATCTTCTTCTTACCATAACATTTTCATATCTTTAAGGTCTAGATCAAAAAGAACAGGGTTGGTACGTATGTGATTCCATCATCATCCTGTCTCCTTTCTTTCAAGCAGAGAAGAAGAAAAATCTGTCACTAGCTCACGACCAATGAAGAAATCTAAAAAATCTTACATGTCTTATTTGGCAGTTATAATTATTCTAGGATAACTGATAATATTTTAAAATTGAATACAAAATTCCTGTGGGAAATTTATACCAACCAGTAATAAACTGGCTGGACAGCATTTTGCCTCACTTGGTCTTTATCTCTCTCCAGGAATATATATATTGCACTCCTCCAATAATTTGTGCAAGACATAGTCTTCAGCTTTTTAGCTTTCAAGGGGTTATTAACTGAGTAGCTCAATAGACCAAGGATGCACTGTGATGCTGTCATTTACTGCTGAAAGGGGCCAAGAGGACAACTGATTGCATATCCTCTTGCAAATCCCCCAAGCTGATATTTCTGAAATCTAAAGTGGAAATTATTTCTGTGGAGTTGATGGATTTGACTTTAATATTTTCTTAGCATCCATTTTCATGCAGGTACCAGGAAACGCATCAGACTCATTTGTCACCTGGATGAGACCTGGTTCTTCCTTTAGTTGAGACAATTGAGATTGAAAGTTCCTTTATGAGAAACAACAAAAATCTTTTTCTTTCTTCTTTCTTCTTCTTTTTTTTTTTTTTTTTTAATTTGAGAAGCTATTGCTTCACATCAGCACTTGACTAGAATAATCTTTGACAAATAAACTATTCCAGGCCATAATAAGCTCTTATACAGCAGGAAAATATATGAGGAAATTAAATTCAAATGCAAAACCAAGGCAGAACTTTCTTCTGTTTACTGGAGGAAAATATTACAAAAAAGAAAAAAAAAATCAAATGAAACCAACAGGTTTAAGAGCTGTCAGCACAGTAATGTTTAAAATTTTTATGCATAATACTAAAATTTCACATATTTTTATAACTGTACTTAAATAAGAGAAACATGGATCTATGGTATATTTTCTCTTTGTCCCATGGTTAGTTCTGGATGGCTATGCAGAGAAGTAAAATTCCTTGCAGTTTCAGTGCCAGGCCTATATGAAACTAATCCAGTACTTCCTGAAGAAGGAGGAAATAAGTTCCCAATTCTAACCCCTAGTTTGCTGGTTAGCTTGCCTGTGGGTTGGAATGTTAATTTTTAATTGGAAAAAAAAAAAAAAAAAAAAAAAGTAGCAGTGAAGTTGACTTGTATCCACACTACAGCTTCTGAGGTTTCACTCTAGGTGAGCTGTCTGACACACACTCTGCTCTGGAGTAGGCCTACAGTGATATCTGAGGCCAACTAACCGTTCTCCTTACGACTGCTAAAAACTTTTCCACATACCCTTGATGCCTGTGAATTTCTAAAGTATTTTTTCAGCTTTTGGGCTGATCTGTTCAGTTTGTTCACTGCCTGCAGGCAAACTTTGAGCTTAGATACCTCAGCAGTTTTAGAGACAGAGAAGAGGTGGAGGAAAAGAAATTTTTTCAGCCTGCAAAGAAAAGTCTTGCAACAGTTTTTGTACAGGACTCTTAAGAATCTCAGCAGTGGCTGCAATTCACTCTTTATTATACTCATGTTTCATTACTATTTTCAAAAGGAAGAAGTTGGCTTTAACCACATCTGCCCTCCAAAGGTGGTGATCATTTTTCTATACAGAAAAAAAAAAAAACAAAACAACAACAACAACAACAAAAAAATCCGTTGGAGGAAAGGCTGGCCCTCATCTATTTATTTGCCATTGTTCAATCATAAAGTATTTATTTTTGAATTCCTCTGACATTTCATTTGACTATATGTTGTACTTTCCTTCAGAAAGATGCTTAATGGTAACATTAATCCCAGTTTCAAGCAATGATAAATCACACTAGCATAACCTGGTGCAGATAATGAGTTAGGAGCTGAGAAACTTAGTTCCTGTTTTGGGCTTTAGAACCTGATTCCTCATAGAATATACTATTTCAATGGGCCTTAACTTTCCCAAGTGCCAAAAGAAGATAGTAGTGCCCAGAAGTGAAATCAAGTAATGGATCTAAATATTTATTATTAGATATGTAGCACTAATACTGTAGAAACTACTGGTGTAAAGCAACATCCATCCTTCAAAGTTTCTCACAACTTCACATTTTTTAAAATAATGACCTATTTGGAATGACAATGACAACTGAAATAATGGCAATTGACTACGAACACACAAATGTCAGATCAAAATTGATAATCTTTATATCTTATTACAATAGATTTCTGACAGAGTACCAAGATGCCTGTCATTATCAAATCTGGACTAGCTAAGGACCCATTTATTGTGTTCAATGTTTTGTCATATATTATTTTGAAGAACTCTATAAACACCAAAGGGAAGATAACAATATTGCTTATATTTTCTCTGTGGTATTGCATTTCAGCTATCACTTCTATTGGTGTGAGGTGACATGACTTTTGTGCTGCAGGAGGGAGCCCAAGGATACATCCATTTGGATAATAGCTACAATTATGCAAGTGGGTACAGTACAGGTTCCTATTGCTGACTCTTTTCTTACATAGCCACTGATTCATGTAAGAAATAAGTAGACTCAACTGCTCATTATAGTAAATTTCTTATTATTTGTAAGGAAATTCAGAGAGAAAAAATGCTAGGTTTTACCACAGGCCAGTATCTAGTGATTTACCAGTGGGTAATATGAGGAATTTAAAATTCTTATAGACCCAATGTCTGGAGGACTGGATTTCTGGGATTGCTTCCCAGAAATGCCTGCATTCTTTAAAAAAACATTTGGTCATTTTGACTAAGATCAAAAGCAAGTTAACCCCTACCAAATCGATGACCCCCACGCTCTGCATTCCCCTTTCGGCCCCCATTGTAGCTATGGCTCAAAGTATTCATTAAATGCTTCAGTCGTCTGCACATGCAGGACAATCACCTCTGGAGAGATAAGTGTGTTCAGCTGATGGACTGAACACACTTGGGCTGCCCAACACTTCATTGAGAAGCTGGCGATGATCTGTTTGTTGGGTATATATTTGCACATGGTTTCTGGGCCTGGTTTGGGTTCAAGAGTGAATTCAGCTCTCTGCAATAATAACAGCGTACACAGCATTTGTTGGCAACAACCCTGGTTTACAAGGTTACGTTACTTTCCTGCATCCACAGTCATGTTTTACTCTGGTAGTATAACAAGTCTCATAGCTCATTGGAGACTAGAGATAAGCTGCTTAAAATTTGTTTTCACTTTTATCTTAGAAGGGTGCATTGGGATTTTCTTAGCCAGAAGCTATTTGCTTTTTACTAGTGAACTAGTAGATTTGAATAGCTATCACATTACCTGTTGCATAGTTACAATCGTCTGTCTTAATAAATAGTAAATGACATACAGTCTTCACAGAATTATCACTTAGCAGACAGAATTATCCAAAAAAATACCAAACCCTGTCTAAACCTCAGGGGAAAGATAGTTGTTCTGAACACAAATAATCCTACAGCGTTTGCATATTTCCTAAATCAAACTTCTACAAGAATATTCAATCTTTTCTAAAAGCCTAAATAAATATATTTTTACTCAAATTATATCATTTTCAGAAAACTGGGCTGCTGCATTCTGCTATGGGTAAAAAATCAGGACAGGATTTATCTTTGGATAATTTGTATAGTTAAAATACCCTATGTATACAGACAACTCAGTTATACACCCTACCAGAAAGATTCAGATCATCAGTCTTTATGATTGATGTAAGCAAAATATAAGAAATGGTGGAGAACATTTACTCCTCAACAGAGTCAAGCCTAAATGGATCTAAATTTGACTGATGGCTATGCCTGAACTACCCAGGATTGTTTCATAGGTTTAGTGGTTACACCTAAATGCAAGTGTAGGGCAGCATAGCTCCATACTGAACCGTAATTCAGAGACAAATCAAGGCAAGAAGACACCCAAATTACTCCTAATTTTGTACTGGTCAATCTACTCTGACTGGAGCCTACATCACAAATATTGACTGTGACGAGTCCAGCAGATAACAAAGCTATCTCTCTGTTTGTGTGGTTTTCCACACTGGCAGTAATAAACCTGCAGATTTACACTGCCCAATTCAAAATCAGAGCAGCCCACATTACTCTGGGCTGTCATGTTGTCCACCAGGCAGGTCGCAGAGACAACTCTTCTACAGGTAAAAGAGAGGAATGGAGGTGGATTTCACAACTAAGTATGAAGAAAACCATAGCTTTACAAACAGAACCTATCACTGTTCCTCTTTAAATTTAGGACACTGTACAGCCAAGAATGAGACAGCAACATAGGCAGAAAACACTTGAGATTACAGTTGAAATTGGAGAAACCTGGACCCTGTCACGTCTGAAATTTCTCCCAGCAAATATCTTCTTTAGAAGTTCCTCACTGTGTTGGAAAAAGAAAAAAACTGCAACTGACAAACAAAACAATTGAGCAGTTTTTGCAAATGTACAAAAAATGCTTAGGAACTGAGCAAAATGATACCATTCTCATAAGAAAAAAGAAATGCATAAAAGTTCTTCATAGGATATTTTTTGTAAAATAACCTGTAGACCAGAAAAAAATAAATGCTAACTGCATACAGTCACACCAACATTTTCATAATTACTGGAGAAATATATAAATAGAGAAATAAGTTAGATTAATTATAGAATTGATTTAGTGCGATCTTCCAATGAATAATTGATATGCTGTCATTACTATAACAATTAATTCACATGACAAAACTGATACACGACACTTTCTCAGAAGCCAGTTAAAAATCATTTCTAATCATGTCATTGTGCATTATGGGAAGGCAAGTAGTATGAATAAAAGCCTATTTGTAAAACATTTAGGATCATCATTTTTCATAGTTCTCTGAATGAAATCCTAATAGTTATCACCATTAAGACTGAAATGGCTCTAAGAAAGAAGAAAGAATTACATACACCTAACATAACACAAGATTCATAACTGAAAAATAAAAGGTCTACAGACACATCAGCGTAATGGTTTTGTTTGTTTGTTTTTTTACTAAACTGGAAAGGAATTCATAATACTCATTAAAACAAGATGTCAACAGGACAGCTATGCTATAGACACAGATATTAGTCACTTTTAAACAGGCACTTGAATAATTCTGCCTTCATTGCTTTGCATTCTCATATTTTGAAGTGATTAATAGAACAATATTAATTACATTACACTGACTTTATGTGGGGCAAAATTATCATTTACTTCCCATGAGGGAAGCCAGATTTGTAATACATTTTTTGCCTTTTCACGATCACTTTAAGAACTTCCTATATCTATGAAAAGGGCAGAAGCTTCTTAAGAAGTCAGGAGAGAAAGAAAAAAAAAAAAAAAGTATTAGTTAGTTATCTTTAAGAGGGAGTAAAGAATGACATTTTAAAAGGTTAAATTTGGCAAATTAATTGGCAGTACCAGATGGAGAAATCAGTCCAATTGAACAGATAACTTTTTTATACAGTTCCAATGCATTCTGCAAGACTTTTCAATTGGCCCTGGCGGCAGCTCTGTTATGGCAAGTACGGGAAAAGGACATTTATTTATTCAAAAGAAATGTGTCAAAAATTATATCAACTTCTTAACTTGTAGGAATGTCTGGAGGAACAAGGAAGAGGCTAGCCAACTCCTTCTGAACAGAAGTTATAAGAGCTTTAAGATATTCAGAACAAAGTCTTGTGGGTTTTCTTGAGATGACAGAAACAATTTTAAAATCTAATTTTGGCACAGCATGACTCAATGATATGCCTCCCGAGTTTTACACCATCATCTCACTAAGCCCATTTTCTCTGCTACTTATGTCATACTTTTTCAAGCAATTTCACACCCCTCCTTTTCCCTGGATGAAAGGCAACAAAGGGTAAAATCTTATCCTGATGTGCCAGAATATACATATGTATTAGTTTCTAAACATCTAAATATTTGAGCCTGAGACTGAACTTGCAACTACTCGTTTTAAGGGAAAAGCTCATACTCTCATCCTGTGTGCCATTTATTCAACTGGAAGTTCACTGACTTCAATGAAATTTGTCGAAGATAAGAATGTAATACCTTTCTCTAATAATGAGAAGAAAACATTTTCCCTATTTTGAACACTTTTATATGATTGATGCAGTAAAAAAAGAAAAAAAAAAACAAAAACAACTACTATGAATTATGATTATTCCTTTTCAGTACTAAAGGATATTCAGTTCAACACATCTCCAGAGTGAAGCTAATATATGTCCTTATGAATATACAGTACTTAAAGAAAATTTGTAGTTCCCAAGCCTGAAGGCAAGATCTGTTCTTTCCCTCCCCACCAGCCCCCTCAGCCCCCCCCCAAAAAAAAAAAATTTAGTAATTTAGCCTTCAACTCAAAGTCAGTTCTTACTTGTACCATGGCCTGATAAGTCTCAGATCTAGAGCCTTCTGGTCACATATGACACAATTACTTTGCTGGAATGTTACCTAAGTTAAAAATGATGGTGCCCACTCACATGTGACTGCCAGTGTTGACTTGCCAAAATATTCTCTAACGGTTTTAGATAAGAAAGGTATATTAGTCATCATAAGAGCTACATAGAGACTGCAGATAGGATGGTGATCTTCAACATATTTGCACTAAATTTGGGATCTTCAGAGCTGATTGATAGGTAAAATCCTCTACTTTGCTGCAGATCACATGGAGTTTGATTTATATTTACAGCAACTTTTTTTTTTTATATATATTTTCAAATTGACATAGGTCTAGGAAGGGAAGTCTGCTTCTCTGTCTGAAGTTTTTTACACTGCCAAGTTCCAAAACTCTTCTAGGAAGGTTTTGCCAAGACAGAAGGAAAAAAACTCCAGGGAAAAATAGTATGACCTCACACACAGAGAGTCCATAAACATATTGAGAGGAAATACAGCATAAGGATAACTTTGAGAGACATCTGAAAACTATATAAAGGCATTCAGTACAGTTACCACATTTTCCATTTCTTCTGTACTTTATTTCACTTATGGTAAACAACTTACAAAAAATAAGTTTGGCTATTGTAATTCTATTTCCAAGCATTTTTACTGGCATCCTATTGTATCTTTTGTTAAATAGCTTTTATTTATGACGCTGGAGGGAGATGCCACCCTGAAGCCTAATTAGCCTCCTCCCTGCACTTTGTCTGCACACCAAAAAAATATGCAATAAAACATGTGTCTTTCATATGTTTGCAATGAACAGAGAACACATACAAAACAGAGCTACATGGAGGCAAAGTGCTGTTTTGCTTGCCCTGCAGAGGCTGAGAGGAAGGGAGGCTGTCTGCAGCCCTGAGTCCCAGCCTTCCAAGGCCCCAGGAGACCAACCTGGGAATACAGCTGGTCTGTTCTCCACAGTCCATTTTCATAAGGAAATTGCATTTGTATGGCTAAGGGAACCATGGGAAAATAACCAGAATTTTTTCTTCAGTGCATGCTGGATGGCAACTTAATGCAGCATCAGCAAGCAACTTTCATTTTGGACACTTTAGCAAAGTAAACCTCTGCTTTTTCAGCAGTAACCAGCAGCCAAGCCCCAAAGCTAAATCTAACTAATGTTGTGCTGGAACACTGAATTTCATAGTTTCATGCATATGTGAGAAACATTATAGAGCAGCTGCAGTCCAAAGGATCTTGCTGGTGGATGAGTTGTTGCAGCTTAGTGTGATGTTCTGCTAACCCAGTGCTATCAGACAGTTTCAGAGTTTCCTCTGGCTGCTTTGTCCATGACTTAGTCTTTGTTATACATCTTGGCAGATTTATGTTTCTAAGTTGGGCAGAAAATCCACTTTGTCTATCTTTTAAACAAAAATTAGTGAAACCAAGCAGTGCCAGTATTCCTAGACATTCATGCATGCCTCTAAGAGGCTTTCGTACATTTCAGCGTGAGCCCCAAAAACAGAGAGTAGTTCAGAAGTCTCTGAACTTCCACAAGTAAAAATTACCATTGTGATGACTGTCCCTATACTCTACTATATCATTATGTAATTAGAATAAGAATATACAGAAACACTGATTTGTTACTTAGGCTATGAACACAAGAACCAAGGGCTGTATAATCAAGTAATTAATTTACTATAACCTTCATCATGTGTTCCTGTTAGCAGATATCTAATAGCAGAAAGCTGCAGTTCCATTTCATTTTAACTCCTTCAATTCTTTTGAAAATTTTACAGTGCCGTGTAATTAATATTAAGCTGTGAACACTCTCTAGAGGAAACAGTCAGTTGAGATCAACAGTATAAAATGAGACTAGTCAAAAAAGCTGCTGGGCAAAATGGAGGACAGTAAATTAAATGACCTTGTGTTCCATTTCTATCTCTGTGTTTTTTACCTTCAATCCTTGGACCCAGTTGCGAGCTAGCCAGCACATGACCTAAGAAAAAAAAATATATTGCCAAATGTTGCTGCTTCAAATTACAGTGAAATCATGTTTGTCAAAATGAAGCACGTAATGCAGAGTTATTCTCTTTTATGATCCAACAGGCATTGTTAGTCCCAGTGATTTTTCTTTCATATGCTGATACACAAAGTTCAGTAGCTTTGCTTCTCACCAATAGCACCATGGACCGACAATTTCTAGTCATAAGGAGATTAAAAGTAGAGGGCACCTTGGAAACATAGTTCACAAAATCCTTTAAAAGTCTTTGAGCTACTCAGTAGCCAGCCACACTCAGCAAGGAAGCCCAATGGTCAGACGCTATGCTTGCTCACTGTAGGTAAGAGATGAGAAACTCTGGAAGCTATTGAACAGTGAATTTTCACAGCAGCTCAGCACGAACATATTTAGCACAGGGGTTTCTGTCACTGTGAAGTGTCAAAAGAAATTGGAGAATGTTCAACAGTTTTCCTGCTCTGCAGTTGGCTTGTACTTCTTTCTTCCCCGTAGTTTCTCTTTACTGAATTCTTATATGCTGTATGGTAAGAAAAGTACCCTTTTATTACACTGCACGGAATTATTTAAGAGGACTTGACCAAACAAAATTTTGCTGACCTTAGTCTTTTACTCTCATAGCCTTATAAAGCAGTGATTCAGAATAGCTACACAGAAGAAGTAATGAATAAAATTTCTGTTTAGATAGCTAATCCCCCATGGAGCACTGAGTCAGACTGCAATATACAAAGAGTCATTGACCTATATTTTCAGTCTTACTCCTCAGGATGATAAAGACTACAGGAGAGTCAAAACAACAACATTATTAAACAAAATGCCTTGTAACCAGCTGTTTTCTGAAGAGTCGTACATACATGCCATTGAAACCTTAGCATCAACCAAAAATTAAAGCCCAGTGGTACATAACCTATAAGCATGATCTCTCTTCTGGATTAAAAGAAAGGCTTAAGGACATCTGTGATAATGGATAGTAAATGTTTGTTTTACTATGATATCCACTGAAATTCCCACCATTACTTCTCAGTGTTCAGTAAAGCTGTTTGGATCCATTCACAGCAACATCAGCTATCAGAGAAGACAATAAAATATCCAAAACTTGTTGTTTAGAACTTCTAATTATATAAGAGCAGATTTAAAACTAAGACACAAGCCTTGCAAACATGTCTGCATAAATCTCAGTCATTATGTTCTGGCTCACATTTATGCTGTCAATAACAATGAAGTTAGGGATGTGCGTACAATATGTTTCCATTATTTAGACCCAGTGCTGTTGAAAAAATTTGACACCTTTTTCTTCTCCACTATCCATTTCACAAAGTAGAAATTGAGTCTTGGAATATTTATAAGTGTAAAATACATCGTCTTTTTAAGAATTAGGACTGAAACATCTACTACATGTCCCAACAATTTCTAAAATTCAATTAAAATTCCAAATTGTTCATTGCATGTGAATGAATTAGATGCAAAAACAAAATAGCATTGTGTTTTTCTCTACAGGTATTACATAAAACCATATTCTTTACAACAATGTACGCATAGCCATCTGCATATATTTGTTTACATATACTTACATATCTAAATACTTAATCTTTAGCAAGACTCAGAATAATAGGATTTGATCTTACAGTACTGATGGCATTGGGAAACCAGAAGGTGGACTGTGAAATACAATGCACATGATGGAGATGATGATACTCTATCAAAAATGCTCTTAGAATTATATTAATTAAGCAGTATTGAAATATTCTGTTCTGGCAAATGAAACAAGAAATCTGATTAAAAATTAGCAAATCTTAAGCTTTTAAAGTTGTGTTGACTGTATTTTCATTAAAAGAAATAAAAACACATCACAAAGATGCTTGTAGCAAAGGCACAAAGAAACATGCAGAGGCTGTCCTTTGTGTCCTTTGTCCATGTTAGTGTGAAAGAGTAGGGAAAATGAAAGATCTGAGGAGTACTTGGAATACATGTCTAGCTGAATCTGGCTAGCTCTTGTGCATTTTGAAAGCTTTCTTTTCCCCATTTTGAAATTATTCATTACATTATTCCTCGTTCGCATAAAGCTTTTCTAGATTGCTCTCAAACTAAACTAGCACTTAATGAAAGCAGGTTATTCTGATTGAAGGACCATCACTGCTGTATTGCAGTGGTTTGGGGCTTGCCTCTCTGACAGCTATATTAAGGCATTTATTTTCAGCCTTTCATGAGGCCTTCAACATCATCTGGTATGGGACTGAGATTCACACAGGTGCTCTCTCCTCCAGGGTAGGGAAAAGCAAAGGTGCAATATCAGAAAAGCCAGAACAGCAGCAGGAAGCATGATTTATTCTGCTTCAGTGGGAGACTAACACAAAAGAATGTATTTTTTATAATGTGTCACAACTAGCTTTCTAACGATATAAACAAAACACACGGCAGCCGTGCCAGCAGTGATCATAAATACATGTTTAGCATAGCAGCTATAATAACTTGCACATCATCATACAAAAAACAAATTCTTGTCACACTCTTGTATGAGGAAAAAAAATGTGCTCTCTAAAATGTTACACATGAAAATTCAATGCTCCCATTACCAGAGAGTGTAGTTCTCATAGGACAAATAAGACTGCAGCCTGAAAACTATTTTAATAAATCAAAACTAAATACACTGCTGTCTATATGCTCTTTAAAGGCTTATTTTGACTCGGGGTTTTATAGAGCGGATGCAGCAAACATATGCACACTTACTAATGTCTTTCTCTGCCTCTCTTTTCAAGCACAATAGACAGAAAACAAGTAGCACTTGATCACAGTCTCCAGACCCAAAGCATCCTCAAAGCTCCTTCTAATCCCTACTTTTGCTAATAAATATAATATGTAGAATAACAAAGTAGAAAGCCCAACCCTCAAAACAAGCAGTGGATATAAAGTCAGCTGTGCTCTGTTCCCAGTTCTACTCTAGTGTTTCCTGGGACAAGCACAGAAGTCCTTTAGACTCTCTTAACATCCACTTTATTTTCTGTCTTATCCCCTCATTTCGGATCACAAGCTGTATAATATGGTGATTTTTGCACTGCCAAACCAACTTTAGGAAGATCAAACTGATGAAATCACTTCCAGATATTTGCCCTTATGTATCAATGAATAAATCAAATAGTTGTGCCTTCACATTCTTTTATTTCTACACACCTACACCTCTTAAGACCATCCCTTCTCACTCTTTTGCAGCTCATGGAGTAATTTCCTCTGACTAAAATCACATGCAAGCATTCAGCTGTTTCCTGTGAACTGCAAAGCCTGCTTTGTGAGAAGCAGAAAAGCATATATCTGTGTCATGTTCTTATATGTTTCTATCAGAATTTCTGATCCATGCTGATTAAGAATTTAAAATACCGAATCAGGATAATGCAATTCTTACTCTCCATGTCAGTAATTTCTCCTTTCTCCTTCCTATTTTTAAGCCATAATTGGAAAGGGGTTTAGAATCTATTTAACTGCATGTCTTAATTGTTCCAATATTACTTTCACATCTCACTTCTATTCAGTATACATTTTACTTTTACAACACTGCCTTTTAAGGACTTTTACTCTCATAGTATGATTGAAATCAAGTAGGAAAATGTACTGCTCTTCCACGTTATCTTGCACTGTCAGCATTTCAAATATTAAGCATTTATTCACTCCTGTATTTCTGATTGTTCACTCCAATCTACTTAGTCTTTCTCTTTTTTCCTGGTATCCAGGGAATCAGGGCTACAGGCTTCTCAAGTCAGTTCAGATGGTTATCTGCAATTTCTCTTTGTAGTGCTCTTCGAGGTCAAATCCATTACAGTGTGTGCTCAGACTGACTTTCCACACTTAACTCTACCAGCTGTACTGTGTCACACTCAGTAGTTCCTCTCAGAAGCTGTTATCCATTGACACAGCAGATGTTAAACTTGATATAGAAGAAGAATTTGTTTCCTGCTTGCTCCTCACCTTAAAAATTCTTGTGGAAAGGACATTTCTCACAAAAAAACATAAATGTCATACCAGATGCTAATTAGTACCACCGCATCCAAAATAATACACACCCATAAAAATTACATTCATGTAGTACACCATACAGCTACATTCAGAAGGCCTGATCACGTTGACCAACCCCAAAAGCATAGGGATTATAATTTCTTACTGCCATACCATGTCAGCAAGGAAATAAACGTACATCAACAAACAGATCTGCTTCAGTATTTGCAGCTGATTTATATTGGAAATTACAGAGACAAAGTAACGTTATTTTCTTATGCTCCACACTCTTGGGTAAAATAGTACATGTAAGGTATTTAAAATACAGGAACAGATTTAAAACCACCTCATAGTCTTTCCAGTGCCAAAGCAGTCTGCCTCATATACCCACAATTCATGTTCTGGTAGGAGATTAATACATCAGCCTTTTATACCTGCAGCTGTTTTGTTTTCTTTTTCTTTTTCCACAATTTTCAAAGAATGGTTTGGGTCTTTTTTTTTTTTTTCTAATCTAATTAAGATGGAGATTATTATAGTCATTAGGACAACAATATAAGTGCAAAAGAACTGAAGAAATATCAGTTCTCCAAATGAAGATAATGTTCTGAATCTGGATGATTTTTTCAAGTTCCCCTGCTTACCAGTGACTAGAAATGTCCCTTCCCAGCTTCCTGTAGCGAGATGGAGACAGCCCTTGTATACAGAGATCAAAAATAACTCATCCTCAGTTAAATTATTCCCATTTCATTTGTCCCACAAAAATACAAAAGCAGAAGTGGAGAAGAAAAGGTAAGGCTGATTGACTCTTCACCAAGCAGGGTATCTTCTCAAGTTCCTACAACTGTTATATCTATATTTTGGAAACAGCACTAGCTATCTTTACCCTCTACTTTAAGGGAACGGGTTTTGAATGATTAGTGTCCAGCTATAGACACCAAAAATGAGGCTAGGACTGCTTATCTAAAGACATTGTGTCTGTCTCTGCTCCTCTAGTCAATGTTACGGTCATCACCCACAAGTCGTACAAATTTCGATACCCTGTCAGCATTCATCAGTTTCTTCTTCCACAGCCTCGTAATCCCTTTGGTCTGAAGATGGAGGATCCCTATCATTAGTTCAACAGACACCTTACTGGCAGTACAGATAGATGGAAAAAGAGGGAGTTAAGGTTTACAGATAAGATTACCTTTATCTTTTTCAGTCATTTCGCATTGCAAGCTTATCATTCACAGCTGAGGTGGTCAGATGTGCCTCAGCTGGGCATGCTAAGAGCTTCTGTACTAACTCTGCAGCTACTTCACTAAAAGTCAGTAGAAGCACCCCAGAGCATTCTGTAATAAAATAAAGAAAGCAAAAAATTCCTCTAAATGTTAGAAAAGCAGAAAGTAAAATATGTGGCCATATCATCACACAACAATAAAATTCTTCTCTTAATTGCTCAAAAAAGTGCCTTTGATTTTCAGTAAAAGGTGCTTTGTACCTCATAGGTATAGTACAGTAGCTTGATTATTATTGTGTAATGTGGCATTTGCTAAGATAATGACTTTTTTTTTGGTGAATGGCTAAGTCAATAAGCACATAAAATCCTTATATTTTGTCAATGTCTGTGTTATTGCTGCCCTTGGGCTGAAGTAATTATACCTCTTTCCTTTTCAGAAAACTTATCCAGTATTTTCTTTCTCTTTATTATCACTATTCTACTTGTATTTAATTACTCGAGGCTCAGTGAATCTGCTTTTTATTGTTTGTGCTCCTGTTCTATGAAATGAGCTGCAATAGACTGGCGATGTGCTTGGTCAGAAAAATAGTATCAGTTAAAACTATCTGAAAGAATAAGACAAAAAAAAAAAATCCTTGAAAATTCATACAGAGATTCAGAGATTATAAAGCAAAAATACTCACTTCACCAGCTCAAGTGTATAAAAAAACCTTAGAACAAGTAGATACTTAGTTTGCTCTGAAAGTAGTGCCTTCTATTTATTTCCATAGAAAGTACAGCAGATACAAAGAGCACAACAGCACCGTTTGATGGAGCAAATTCTCATCAACAAAACTTTTTTCAACATAGTCACCACCTTTAGCTATGCATTTTTGCCAGCAATCAACATGAGCCTGCATGATACACTCATAAAAATCGGTACCAGAAGAGGTGACTCACTGTTTCACAACTGCTTTGACAGCATCATTTCTAGGAAGATTTTGCCCACACAGACCATATTTCATTAAACCAGATGGAAGTCAGATGGAAGTCAGAATATGCCAAATCTGCACTACACAGTGGGTGTGGTTGGACAGTCCAGCCAAGATTGGTAGCATGCTCTGAAGTAGTCTTCAAACTGGTATTGAGCCTGGCATTATCATGTTGCAAGAGAAAGGCTGTCTTCTTCTCTGACCTGACTTTGGAAGTTTGAGCCTTTCAGAGTCATGACGTAGTGGTCAGAGCTGAAGGTTTGTCTGGGTTCCAGGAAATCCAGAAGGATCACGTGTTTCCTATTCCAAATGGCAGCGCACATCACTTTCCCCAGTGAGGGCTGTGTCTTGAACCTTTTCTTCAACAGGCAATTCACATGTCAACACTCCATGGACTGTTGTTCTGAATCTGGCTCATAGTCATGACACCATATCTTGTCACTGATAACGTTGCAATCCAGAAAACCTCATATTGGTATAATAGATCCTGACTAACTTGTTCTTTCTGTTCATGTGTGAGCATTTGTGGGACCCACAAACGTTGCAATATTCTGATGTTGCCATCATCGTTTCCAATATTCAGCTCTATACATAATTCCCTGGTCATAATCCACTGATTTGAGCAGATGAGCTGATCAAAACGCTCTTCATTTCATGGTGTGACAGCTGTACATGGCTGTCATCACTGTCAATGCTGCCCCACTGAAATGTACCACTCATAGCCTTCCTGTCCTAACATCCATTGTTTGGTCTCTGTAAACATTCAGCAAGCATCAATGAATGTCAGTGGTTTTTTTCATCACGGAAGATTTCAATTCCACACCATACATACTTCTATGTCAGACATCAGTTTGTCAGACTGCACCTCTGCTTCCATTTGTTGTATGGCAAGAAACTGTAATGGAATATTGTTGGGAAGGTTCAGCCTCTACTGCCATACATCATCTCCCTCCGATGTTGTGGACCAAAATAATAAAATAGAACACATTACTTCTGCAACAACCCTTGTATGTTCCCTGATCCCCAGTAAGATTAGCTAGCTCATTCTTTTCTGTCTCTTTCACTTGCTCATACGTTAGCAAGAGCTCTAAAGGAGGAGATATGATAACTGGAAATTCCTCTGAATATACACCAGAAGATTAGTGTATGGAGGGCAGCATCTGGGAGATTGGGATGTTTTTTGGCTTTGCAATATACTGTTAATATGGCCCTAACTAAACCATTGGGTCCTTGAGCCAGTTTCTCACAGTGATAAATGGGAATAGTATTACTAATTTTATCCCATTCTAACTTCCTCTACTTTGATTTTACATTTTTCCAGACGCTGTATAGACACTGTGCAGAGGCCACAATTCCAGACTCTATGAATGATTTTTTATACCTCGAATAAAAATTGCATTTATTTCAGATCATAAAAGGAAGTCCCAGTTGAGCAAACTCATGACCCATATGTATGTAACTGAAGTCAGTGGGGTCACTTAAAGGTAGGATATTTTTAAAGACATTGCTGATTCAGGGCCTTAACCTCTCAGAAATACATTGATTTATAGCTTGGGGTAGTGGTTATTTTGCCCTTTCTTTCAGTGCATGGTTATTTATAAAGATTTTCCTTTCTGAGTAGACCTTATGGCCTTCACAGTGCTGGGTTTCTGCTCAGTAATCCCACCAGTTTATAAAGATTTCTAAATATCTAATTAAAAACTTTTACATCTGGCAATTGAATCCGTCAAGGGATTGAAACGGAAGAAACACAAATCTTTTCCCTGACAGCTTAATGGCCTGAAATACAGCTGCAACATTTGGGAGAATCTGCTGGAGTATCGTTTATGAATCCCAGTTCCAATGTGTAGAATGATTCATTCCCTTCTTTTGCTTTCAGATTCATATCTGAGTAATAACGAATGAGAGAGGAAAGGCTGTAGGTGGCATAGTAGGGATGACAGTGGGACATGCCTTTGAACGGAGCATTCCAGGACAAGGGGACAGCTCAAGCTCAAAGTAAACCAAGTTTTCAGCTCTGCTCTTCAAGACAGTGAGGAATAAACGATTTGCTGTTCGTTTTTGAAAGTTTTGCAGATCAAACTCAAGATACTTGATCTAAGTTTGTGCTGTTCATATAAAAGGATTTCACTGATCATATTAAAGCAGAAAAAGAAAATGCCAAGAACAAAAAAAAATAAAACATACTGCACTATTGGGAGGGAGGAGACTTCTCATCTGGGGATCAAAGTCGGACATGGATGAGAGCACTGCATATACATGGGCTGTTTTCAGATAGATGTGCATCCTTCTTATGTAAAAACACATCATGGTTATATTTTTCAACCTGATGCAGTCTACACATTTATCTTGTTTCCGACTACCACATTGGCCTCAGCAGGTGATCTGAAAACCCAGAACCATCAAAGGCAGGAGCCCAGTGGGCTTAGTCTGGGGACCAAGGTCAGTGGGCTGTACAGTCCTATGTGTGTGAAGAAGAAAGGCGTCTGGCAACAGGAGCTAGGAGCATAATAAAATGAGAGAGCACTGTGGCCTCTTCAGACATAGCAGCTGTGCTGGAAACCCAACACATGAACCTGAGGTTCCTATGTTTTTTCTGAAAAATATCTGTGTGGGTGCTCTGTATAGTGCCAGCACCCACATTATGCAAATTCCATGGGTAAGCTAAGGACCTGAGTTTCCATTAGTCTCAAGCTGGTGTCTATTTTGAGCATAAAAATCCTCTTTTAAAACAATACTCATTCACCTGCTTTCAAAGACTGCCAGACTGGCACATCGGAGGGATGAGAGATGCTGCTTGCCTCTCCAAATGCAGCTCACGCCATCTGGGAGCAGAGCAATGGCTCTCAGCCTAGCAGACCAGCAGGTTCATAAAGCAGCCCAGGAGGATGATGAGGCATTTCTACCCTCAGGAGCAACTGAATTTTCCTGGGCAGCTTTGAATGATCTTCTGCTGCTTTGTAATACTCCTGTCAAGAGGTTTAATTGATGTTATGTTTTCTGAGCACACTTGTATTGACTTTTCTGATAACCTTTACCTAACAAATCATGCATGAAAACTCACCGAACAGATGCTAAACTTCTTTTCCTAATAGCCATTCTGTCCAATATCCTATACACCACACATTGATGTTTATTACATATTTAGCAAAAATCTTTATAGCTGCACAGCAGATTTTAATAAATCCCTGGTGTCAGCATGATGCCCAAGTAAAAAAGATCTGGTGTGGATCTGTGAGTGGCCTATAGAACATGATAGCCATGGCTTAACAGGCTTAACAGATGTGTCAGTCTGAGGCATCCATTTGTGTGCATGCCTTTCACATGAGTGTAGATAAGATGAGGAGGAGATCAGCACAAGGATAATAAGAGCTACTCAGTAGGCACACAGCAGCTTGTTAAGCTGCCAGAGCATGATTTTGTGTCTGAGCCATCCTGGGTTAATAGCCAGAGATTTTCCATTTCCCGTTTTTCTATGTGGAAGTAGAGTGTCAGTCAGGCT
Source organism: Meleagris gallopavo (assembly GCF_905368555.1). NCBI lineage: Eukaryota > Metazoa > Chordata > Aves > Galliformes > Phasianidae > Meleagris > Meleagris gallopavo. Next base: position 68,315,927 of record NC_139405.1, on the reverse strand, counting down.
ACTAAACACTGGTCAGTAGCTCTATGTGACTTCTTATCTATTCTTTTTATTACAGATGTGTGTAGGTGTTCTATCTGCAGTGATGGTTTTCCATATTACACATATAGTGACACCTGTCATGGCAGACAACAGTCTGTCTGAAGAGATGACAGGAGGCAGATGCAGCAAGTAAAACTGACCCACCTAGCTTCCACCAATTACAAACAGTTACTTGGGCAAGCTGGTTCATAATCAGTGCCAGGTACAAAGAGGACATTTTCCCACATGTCTTAGGCACTTCTTTTACATGAGGTGGATGCCTCACTGTCATTCCCAGACACTGGTCGTCTGATCCCTCTCTCACCAAAAGCACAAAGCAAGGACATCACACCTATCTTGCCAAAGGAGATATGAGGCACATGCATATCGTCACCATCTGAGTTATATGCTAATACCAGACCTGAGCCTAGACCCTTGAGCAGTGAAGCTGCAGGCCCTGCCTCTGGCTCTGGCACTGCTAGCAAGCAGGCAGCTGCACTGAATGGCAGGGGCCAGAGATCCTCCAGCTGTGCTCAGTCCCAGAGCATGGCCCCAGGAGCTCCCGCATGCCTGCAGCTCTCAGCAGAGGAGCCCCTGCGAAGCAGAATAATTCATTACATGGAGCAAGCCCAGAGCTCAGATGCATCGTGCTAACCATTATTAGCCACGGATCAGTGGCTGAAAACAAGAGTTTATTTTGAGGAAAAGGAAGAAGCATGAGTGACTGCAACATTACCTACAATTAATTATCAGGATAGTCAGTTACAAACCATTTCAAGCCATTTTTTCGTTTCTAACATCACTGTTAAAGCCACCTTCTGGCTGGCTACGCTGAAACCTCCCAGCGCAGTGCACTGCCTCATTCAGCGATCTGTAGGCTCACGTTCAGAGAGCCATTTGGCCTACAAACTTGCTGGATTATCAACAAACAAAGAAAGAAGACAGTTATTGCATGAAGCCCATGGAGTGCACCTGCATGCTAATGAGTTAAATGTCATGGCAGAAATGTAAGACCAACAATCTGCGCTACCCTTTAGATAGAAACCCATTTACTCCTGTAACATTTCAAACAGAAAATTATAGTGTAATTTCTTGTGTCAATACATAATTTATTCCATAATAAATAACTAAATGCATATTTATTGCACTCCTACTTAATCCATCTGTTGTGCTCTTCCCAGGTTCTCCCTGCCTGAGATGCATTGTTCAGGCTGGTTAAAATGCTTTCTATCTGAGGCTGTTGTACAGTAAAGCTCTGTAGCAATAAAGATATTCAGACCAAGACATAGCTACCATTCCCCTCCAAATGCCCCCAGCTTATTTATTTTGCTATTTTTGCTTTGTTTTAACTTAAACTTCAGGGTGTTCTAGTACCAATAAAGAAGAAAGTGAAGAAAGCATCCACTGTAAAGCAAATAGGTTTTCTTTTATTATTATTAAATCTGCTTTGCAACCACAATAAAAATCAACAACGCCAGTAAAGTCAGGGCTAAGGCTGCATTCAAACTTTGGTATTCCCTATGCAGTTAGGAATCATAGAGACACATAGGACATGCATCATTATAAACTGAACTGTGGGTTGCAGCACACAGCAACACAGCATATTTGCAAGCTGATTTTAGACTTCTGCAATGCAGATCCGAAGAACTTGAAGAGAAACTTCCTTTTTCTGCTATGGTTTGAGGCTGATTCATTTTAGCAGTGATCAAGAAGTGTTGTCAGATGGCTATTTGAGTATCAATCTAAAATGAGATGGATTTATTTTATTTACATTTTATTTATTTTCACCAATCCTACTTTGTAACTGACGAGCATCTGCAGCACAGAATAACTTCTTGCAGGTGATAGAAACTAGTAACAACAGGTAAGTTTCTATTAGTTCTTAAAATACTACAAAGGAAATTACTGTGATTCTCTAGTTCCATTTATAGTCTCAGACAATTTTAGTTATGTCTTCAGTTGTATCTCAGGAAATGCCATGGATGTATTACAGAGCCTCTGAGTGACACCTGTCCCACCAAGGCCACGCAGACCCTTGGGAGGGCAGAACAGTGAAGGGAACCACCTCATCTCCCATTCACTTTTGTGCTTATGCCACCAAACCATTCTTAAAACACAAAACTAAAAGTAAATTCTTACCATAATTATGCAGCTGAATTTCTGACATAGGCACTGTTGAAAATCACCTTTAGAATTAGGTCTTGCCAATGACAAAATACCGTAACACACTGCTTGTGCCCCACCCCTGCCTGGCAGCTGTTGTCTGATGTGGGTTTCAGAAAGGCACATCCGAGCCAGACCTCATGCAGAACAACATGGTATCACTATCAGGGGACTTAAGCAGGTTCTGTTGTCTGCTCTTGAACACCTCATGTCATCCCTAGCTCAATGTTTGCCTTCCAAGACACACCAGACCCTGCTCCTTACACAGAAGTGCAGATTTACCAAAGAGCTGAAGGGTTTTATTCTCATCTCATTTCCTCGTTTCGTACAGGGGAAGGCATGGCAGAGACTGGGTAGGGTGCACACCATCTCCATATCAGTACCACTGCCTGTCCTCATTCTGCTGCTGCTCTCAAGACGCATTTCCAACAGGAAGGTTGCTCCCAGCGTGATGAGAGGGGGAAATTGTCAATGGAAGCAAAGGTGCATGCCTGCTCATGCAATGAAGCTGCAAGGGCACCGACCTGCTCCCCGTGAGCAGCATACATTTACAGGGCCATTATAATGCAAACTCGAGTATGTACATACACACCGAAGGCTTTTAAGACTGAATATAATTGAACCACCATGCTGACAACTCAAAGCTGTTAAAGTCTGCTGTGCTAACACACGCACAGGGACTCCTCCAGGTCCTCCTTCAGCACTCTCAGCATGCAAACGAAGTGTTTCAACGCCCAGTATGAGATGATGGTTTCTGATTCTTCTCTTTAGAGAATTTCCCAAAGGTGGCCCTGGACCATCTATTTTTTGGAACATCAGCGATACACGCATTTTGCCTGTAAAGAATGAAGCTGTTACTGAACACAGAACAAGAAAGCCACCTCATGTACTTAGTGTAAAAGAAGACAAGCCTCTTTTTACCATTCAGATACAGTAGATTTATATATCCACTGAAAATGCAGACATTAGCTTTGATGTATAATAGCTGTGCAGATGGAGAAGTCTCCTTGGTGGTTTTTTTCACCACTTTTCTAGAAAATGGGCCATGGCTGTCCCTGGATTGAGTTTGCTGGCAGGCAGCCCTCGTCCATCTCCTTTTGCACACCATGGGGCTGGCAGCAGGCTTGGGAGGCATACAGATCCGGCAGCATGCCCACAACAACACATCCAGCTGCTCAGTGCACTACCTAAACTAATCCCTGCTGCCAGAGCCCAGCAAGGAGCTGAGAATCTGTTATATGGGAGCTGAGAATCTCTGTTATTTTAAAAACATTACCTGAGGAAGAGTAGTGAATGTTGTGCAGGACTGTAGTTCTAGATAGCTCCCGTACTCCTGCCTCCTCACTGCCTAAAAGGGTAGGCTAATTAATTGACTTTATTAAATCTCTTTCAGGGTGCAGGTTGCTGATGCATTGGCTAATAAAACCCAAAGTGAAGCTTGCACTTACAGAAAATGACAGTATCAGGAAAAGGCAGGGTGCTTTATGCTATGTGTCACAGCTCATAACAGAGCACAGTGGTTGACATCTTTATTAGTTTCTAACATGGTATATGAGTGTGCATGTGCACGTGTGTGAGCGTGTGCCTATGCCAGAAGGAAGAAAAAGCAGGATTAAAAAACTTTTGTAAAATAGAAACAATTTTAAAATGTTACTATTTATGGACAATAGTTATAAAAAAATCTTCAACAGAATTCTACTTCTATGCTGTTTTTCTGAGATTCTTTTTAAAAATATGTATTTGAAAAATTGGCTTAAAGTTTTAGCAGATTCTGGTGGTATAATGAGGTCAAGCTGCAATCTGCAGAGGAGTGTATTATAAAAGAACTAATGAGAACTAATTTCAAATATTTCCTGTAGAGCATAACTAGCAGAATACAACATCTCCAAATGCAAAAATAAAATGATCAGCAAAGACTTTATTCATTTAAGACCCACACTGCTTTTTAAAACAAGTCAGAAATCTATTTCACAGTGTTAATGACCTCTTAATGTCCACTTTAATCAACGAACCGGTAGCAATTTCAGAAAAACAAACAAACAAACAAACAAAAAACTTATGTTAATCGGATCCTTCTGTTGTTCATTACGGTGAATTAAGTGTAAAAGAGAAAATTTTGAAAATCTAACCAGAGTGACTACCCAAAGCTAAGCATACACAGAACTGTTCAGCGGGGTCAAAGCAAAGCGGAAAATTCACTCCAGGGAGTACTGTTGGCTGTGTCATCTGCTCTGCTCCTACTTGAGCCTGCTACCCTGCAAAATTCTTCTCTGCATACATCTCCCATTCTGAATTATCATACAAAGGACCTTGGTATCAACCTTCACTGATTCCCATAAGAGTAAATCCTTTACTTTTCAAAGGTTTTTCCTGCTCTCTTATTAATCTATTTGTTTCTGCAAGTGAAATACTGCAAGCCTAGACTAAAACTACACCTGCTTCGATACACATTGTGCAAGTATCTTCTAACAGCTCTGCAGATTTATTTCCATATTGACCTAATTACCATTTCTTCTATTTAACTTCTAAGTGTCCGTAAGCCAAGATAAACTGAGCTAAATATCATGAAGCAGCCATGGTATTTCAGCCAAGACCAGCAAACTCATTTAAACATTGACCTCAAGTAGTCATGAGCCTCAGATCTGGGAACAGAAAGATTAAGGAATTTACACTCTGCTTTTTTTAAAGGATAGGAATTTGCTTAACAAAATGTACTTCAAGAATTAAATAAAACAGTCTTGAAAACTAAAGTGTTTGATAAAATAGCATTCTTATTCATATTCTGTTCCCAGAAATGCAGTAGCTCTGAAACTGAAAGTTTTAATAGCAACCCAAAATATTTTTTTCCACTTTCTTTCTGAAACTTTTTTAAAGGCTTTAGATTTAATCTGTGAATTATTTTTAAAGAGAATTGTGGCAATTGATGCAAATATCAGAGATGGCTGGGTTTTTCAGGTTCTTCTTTATTAGATGCTGTCTTACAGCAACATCTAGTGGTACGCTGGCTCTGCATTCTTCAGCTTGCACTGGAAGAGTTAAGATGATAATTAACTATGACAGGTTTACACACACATACACAGCGTGGGAGGCATTACCCTAGCTGGTCTGGGAACTACTTACACACCTTTATGGTGTATTCATTATATTCTGTGTAATCTTTAGAAAAAAAAAGGTAGGTGCTCATACTGATAAGGAGAAATGTTGAGTACCTCACCTAGCTTTTTTGAAGCTGGAACTGCATTTAAGTTTTAGTTTTTTAGTCTGCTTATCAAATATATATACACATACATACATATATATATCTTCTATAGAAATTTCAGCAGTCAGAAAAGGAAAGGATACATGGATACATTTTTCTGATGCACTTTCTCTATTTGTGTGGTTAGGAACTATTTGCACAAGACTGAACACTCTGCCTCAGGCAATTAATTCTTACTCTTCTCTGTAGTCTCCTTGATTTCAATAGGAATCCATTCTGTTCAATTGATTTCACATGAAATCAATTTCAATTATGTGCCTGAGGAGTTGGGTTTGTACCTTAGACTATCATGGCAAAATTGCTTTTATCTCTTTGCATTGCTTTTCTAACATCCTCAGCACAAAATCTACCCTGTAAGTTAGTTATACAGGTTTGATTTATACTCTCTGAAGAAGAAAAAAAAAAGAAAATTGTTATGAGTTTAGACAAGTTCAGGCACTACCTAGCTACTAAAATTGAAGAGAATATTAAAAGAAAGTGATTGAAACATCTCAAAAATAATTAAAGATTTCCAAAGCAAAATTTGTAATAATTAAAAAGATAATCACTCTTAAAATGTCATTAAAATATTTTTAATGTCTTAAAAGCAGAAGAGTTTTTGTGACTAAGTTTTTACAGCAGGTGAAACCAGGAAAATGATGGGAGGGCACCAGGTGAAATCATGGCTAAAACTCTGAAGTTTTACACCTCTAATCTGAGGTGTTAAGCTATTTTAGCAGCTCTCTCTCATTGCTGGATTTTTTTTTTCCTCTTCATCTGGTTTAGCAGTTTTTTAAAGAATTTAGTTCATTCAAAGTATAGAAATTGAGTAGGACTGAAAAATGAGAGTTTCTCCTCCTCATCCAATCTACAAACAAAAACAAGCCACGGAAGACTAAAAGTTAATTATTTAAAAGTCTTCAGGAGACTGTAACCATAAGCAACACATTCAATTCACTAGCTACAGTGAATGCTTTCTGAGTAATAAATCACTTCAAAATACAAAATGTTTTAATTTTAAAATGTCACTAGACTATTTAAAATAATTTTATTTCATTAATAAGAGGCATTAGAAGATGCATTTTCTGCAATTAAGTAAAACTCCAACTTAATAAAATTTCCATTTCCATCACAAGCAGTTTGACACAAAGAATAATAATAGTATCAGACAATAAACAAGAAATGTCATTTGACATTTTAATGATAAAATGATAAATTGAGGAGTTGCTTTGTGTAGATTTAAAGTGTAGTTTACATTTATTTGAAAATCAGCATGTAAAAACAAACAGGTAAAAACAAACAAGAATCAAATATTTCTGGAGAAAATAATTTGAAAGCATAGCAGTGGTGCAAGACTAAAACCAGTAATTATTTCAATCAAGATTTATTACCTCATATTAGAAATTGTAGTTAAAATTACCTGACATATTAATTCTTGCCTACAGTAGTATTACATACACAATTTTCAAGTAATAGTACTGAATCTTGCTTGCTTTTCATGTTTCTCTAGCTCAAATTGAGTCCAACACCTAAATCCTTAGTAACGTGACTATGTTTGTCACAATCTGAATGACCTATGACAAGCATCATGCCAGGCCAATGGTGAGGAAACACTATTTTTCCTAATGAGGAAAAAATAAAAATAGTGTCATACCAGAGCTACAGAAACCTTCATAATAAAGAGAAGGCTGCAGAAGGGCTTCTCCACCGCAGGATGCCAACTGTGCTCTGCAACCACAGGCAAAATGATGCAGGAAGAAATGTTGAACCCCTCAGCTTCATTGGCTAGCCCAGCTCTGATGGGCACTCATCAAGAATAAAGACACACATTTACTTTGTAAATGTATTAGAACATGTACATGAACAACATCTTTAAACTGCAATATCAGTACAGCATATTATTAAAACCAGTCCAATATAAACACTAATACACATAATTCTGGCATGCTACAAGATCTTCATGAAACCTTGGGAACAGATGACCCATTCCACTTTATGCACATATTTGAGCACAGTTACAAAGACAGAAAATATCTCTGTCATGTGTTGAAAGAGGATATTCACATTATCCATCTTTAGCCATCTAATTTAAACATTTATTCTCTCTATGACCTTGCAACGGGCAACATAGAGAGAAACAGTCGTGGGTTTTTTGGTTTTTTTTGTGTGTTTTTTTGTTGTTGTTGTTGGTTTTTTGTTGTTTTTTTTTTCCCCAGAGGACTCAGACCATGTAAATCAAAGCTCTCTGGAGAATCTGACAATAGGAAGTTTGGATAATAGGCTGATCATATCCGCTTCCAAAGACTGGGTGACGTGAACACTTCCTTAAATCTTTTCAGATTGATTCAGCTGCTCATTATGAGCCTATTGTGCATGAACAATTTAAAGTGTAAAACTTGCTTTGGTTTGAAACATTTCCCATTCCTCCTTTCTGTACAAAAAAGAAAAAATGAAAAAAAGAAGTATGATTTACTTCATATATTTAAATAGGTTTCTTTGTAATCCAAAGGCAGCTGAAAGGATTCTGCTGAATCCAAATACCTTCTCAAGCATGTAGAGCTACATCGTAAAGGTGAATGTTACAGGAATTAATGAAAGTATAAAAACAGAATTTTATAACAGAAACTGATCCAAAACCTCCTGATGACCTCTCTGTAAAGCATTAGGTTGAAGCCCTGTTCAGATATAACTATTTAAACACAGGCTGAGTGTAAGTATCTTTGGGAGTTGAATTACTGAGTCTGACAAATTTATAGGAAATTATAAGCATATGGATAAAGATAAGTTGAGAATATTTAACTACTAAAAGCCAAGTGCATTCAAGTTTTTCTGTCAAGTATTATATTACAATCCCTTCACCTTTACCAATAACCTCCTCGTGAAAAAAAACCTGTATATTACTCATCTGCAATGTTCAATCCCTGAAATAAATTTGCTAAACTGCAATATTAACATTATAATTTCAGGATTGCATCATTCTTCTCAAGATCATTGTCATTAGCTTATTTTGTCTATCCTTCTCACAGTCTATACCACAAGAAAGAGATATAAAAAAAATTATGATGCCGCTTAGACCCTGTGGAAGATGAATTAATTTTTCCTCTGTCTTATACGATATCACAAAGTTTAATGGCCTGAGAATACTGCTGTCCAAGTCTGAAAATTCAGCAGTAGACATGCTTTCCCTTTCCCAATTGAATAAATAAATTGCAAAGACAGTATATTATTGATTTTCAGAGTAGAATTCAAATGATACTCAAAAAAAAACATTAGACTGAAATCAGGAGTGTGATCTTTTTAGGAATTTTGTTATATATTCAGTGATTAAAATCACATAGAAAAATATTCTTGGAGATCCAAAGAAAATCAGATTTACTATGTTCATTAATACCCAGTGCTGGCAGATGTTGAATTACTCCTGATGAATCCTAGTTTCCCTTTATACTATGAAAAGGCCTAGTATAATATGGGAAAACACTACATTTTTAGTATGTGTATTACCTGTTAATATTTATTCTTTTTCATAAAATTCCTGTACAATTGTAAATTCAAAACAAGCAAATGAATATAAAATTGGAGTAAACTGTGACAAGACCTAATATCTCACGTGACTTTGGTTGCAAGCTACTGTAAAATCACCTAATCTGAATTTCAATCATACTTTAAATAAAAGATAGTAGAAATTTTAATTGATTGAAAGGCTAACAAAGAGAAAAAAAGAGTCTAAAATTTGATATCATACCAGATGGTGCAATTTCTGATGATAAAACTATTAGCAAAATGAAAATAAGCAGAACTCATGGATTGTGTAATACTTTACATTCATCAATGTGAAATAAAATATTCTCACTGGAAAAACATGGAAAATATATAAACTTTCCAAACTAAAGTGATCACTCTTTTGAAAGGGATTATTGCTTTATTTATGCTCTGTAGAAATACAAGGGGAGTCACTACCTGTCACTCCCTCAATATCTCTCTCAAAATATTTAAGTCTAGAGAACACAAACATCCAGAAAGGCATTTTTCTCTTGTGAAATATTACCTTTGCCAGTTGGAAGGACAGAAATAGAGGAGGAATGAGAATGGGTCGCCTGACACTAGCCCATAAAAACAGAGAAAACAAGGGTAAGAAGCCATCCAAAAATACCAAAACCAAGTAGTAAATCTCAGGTGCTTATTGGAGTAAGAAGAGATTAAGAACAAAGGAAAGGAACTCAAGTATTTTGCTCCAGCTCAAAACTGGAAATTTACAGGATTGTTTATTTCCTGTCCACCTCAAGCACCACAACATCTCAATTCAGGGTTATTTCAAATAAAGTTCAGAAAGCTTAGGACAGCTTTGCCAAATGCACAGATCTTCTCAGGGAAGATCTACAGAGGGCATCAATTTCTCTGTTTTTCATATACATCGAAGAACTTCAGTTCACAACCAACCATAATGTTTGGCCAACTGCATATGAAAAGAAAACTGTGCAAACCCCAAGAATGCCGTTTCACAAACAGGGTGCTCTCTGTAAACAACTTGAGATGCCCTGGAGGTGTCTAATTTTCATAAAAAATAACATTTCCTTTCCTAGATGAGTGAACAAATTACACACTTAAAATCATAAATGTTTTGATATCTCATTCTACACCACCCCGCTCAAACAAACTATCCTTGAAACTTAAACAGTCACTGTAAAATCAGGATTCTTGATGAAGCAAAACTTCACTCACCACTTTATCAAGAAAGAGAGTATTAAAAGAGATAAGTATTGAAAGAATAACCCAGTTACATCCTTTGCAAAAATGTGTTGTTTCACCAAGAATGGAGGTTTCTGTATTAATGACAGACAGCTGATGAAATTCTCATGCTCTAAAACAAGGTTATAAATTTATGTCAACATCAGATGCTATTCTTTGAAAAAATCTAATAAAAAAATATTTCCAGTCATCTAATTGGAAACAATTATTGATCACATGTTCTCACACAAACCTGTTCACCATATAAAATCTAATCATTATGTCCAGTAGCATACATAGAGTCATATGATAGTTCACACACATTTTTGTGTGTATATGTATACACAAATGGGGAAAGCATGGGGAGAAAGGAGAAAAATAGGGAGAGAGCCTAGAGCATAAGCATATCATTATTAAATATATATTTTATTATTTGACTTGATCTGGTTATGTGTGTCTAACAACCTCATACTGGTTACTGTTCTGCACTTTCAGAAATCCCAGTAACGTAGTGTCAAGTGACACTGAGCAGACCTGAAAGGCATCTACTCAGTTCATACTGTCATGGTAATGCTTTAAAAAACGTTGAGTTTCAGTAGCTCCTGAACTGAAAAGATTGATTTGCTTGTCATCTTGAGTAGAATCTAAAAGAAGTTTAAGGAACAACTGACCCTCAGCCATGCTGCAGCTAAGTCTTCTGTATATCAAACAGAAGGCAGTCCAAGATTTCCAAGATAACTCAAATTGTCTCAGTTATGAAAAACAGCAACACAGCTCACTGTGGACCAAACTCAAGAGGATTTTCATAATTAAGAGAAAAGCTTCTTTAAAAGCTCCATTTGCATAAATACAGCTAAATTTCCACTTGATTGGCGTTAAAAAATACATCAAGTTGTGTTTTTATATTATTTTCATTATTATTGTCACTTTTAAATACGGTTCTTCAGACTTACACCACACCATCATTCTTGGTGAATGAAAGAGAAGGTACTCTGAATGAAATCAGCATTGGCTTCTCATGGTGGGTGTGCACCCTTGCCAGCACTTGCTGTACAGTCACACGTCTTGTTACAATGTTTATGGGGGTGGGAGCAGGGGGTTCCTGAGGGATGTATTTAGAGCCTATGATACACAAGCTGTTAGGCCCAGTGCAATTTTCTTTTTACACATGGAGAGGAAAACACTCTTGAAACTAGCTAAGTTGCCTATAGATTTGAAAATCCAGTTCCTGATGTCTTTAGACCAGGCAGACAATCAATAACCAAGGAAAAAAAAATATGATTATTATTATTATTATTATTATTATTATTAATAATAATAATTTATTGATTCTCAAAAGAAAATGGTTGTTTAGATTGGATGGATCACTGAAATAAAGCAAGCTGAGGATCTCTGCCTGAACTAGGCAGTTGTTTCCGTGCACATGGGTTTCCAAAGAGCACAAAATGCCCATCTCAGGTGCTAACTGACATCGAGGTAGCCCATCATGGACTGCCTAAGATACTTTAACTGTTCATTAAGTCCATTAAAATCACGAGGTGAGGTGACAGTTATATGAACTCAGCTCCAGTGTAAATAGAACATGCAAGTCACATGCCTCTATTTTCAGATCATTATTTCAAATTTGGCTAATGAAGAATGAGTGCTTTTACATCAGTGCATTCCAAGGTTGAGCTGTTTTATAGTGTGCAAACCCAATCACCTCAACTGGCTGCATTCCCACAGGCAAGGCAAAAAGATAGCCATTAAATTGCTGTACAAAGTGATAGTGTGACCGCTGGCAATGTTCAAGTTAAGGTTGTGTCAGCAATAGCCTTTCCATTACAAACCCCCATTTTTCAGGGGGTATTATGCCTTGAGATAAAATTCACCCGTAATTCTTCATTCAATGCCTCCACTCAGTGATGAAGTTTTTGCATCCATCATGTTGCTTTTTTTCCCCTCACTGATTCACTTTTAGCACTAAGCACAAAATACTAGAAAAGAGGTGCTGGTGAAGAACTGCAGCAAGCAGAACAAGCAGGGCTTCTTCCATTTTCAGGAGCTGAAAAGAGAAGGCAAGCAAGGCTTCGAACATCTTGCTGGCAACACTTCCCTTTGCACCTGAGGCTAGCCAGCATGCATTTAACTATTCTAAGGTAAAAACACAACTGAGACAGGGCCTGTATCCTTGTGCAAAGTTACCTTCTGCATTGCTTTCCTTGTATTTTTATCTAAAGCTACCTGAAATATTTAGTACCCCATAGTAAAACACAGCATTTGTGGTAACAAAGGAAGCCTTGTCAAGGATTCCAACCCTGACAACAGTTAAGAAGAGTTTTACTACAGAAGATCCATTAATAGCCCAATGTCAAGAGATGCGCATGCAAAAAACATAGTTGTCCTTAAGAGTGAATGGCTTCTCTCTATGCCCAAAGCCAGAGATAGCTCAGGGCTCTTAGCATGCAGAGCAGCTACCTGTAAAAGAAAGCTGCTGGTGCTCAGTCCCTCCTGCAACAGTACAGTTTTCCATCCTTGCTTCAATTCATATGATCTGTTATCTAGTCTAAGCCAGCGCTGTAGCGTCCTTAGACAGTGGTTAATTAGAAGTCAGCAATGGAGTTGGAAACTAAAATGTCTTCTGTATAACAACACACAAACTGAAAATAACCCTTAGTGCTGATCAGAGGAGAGAAGATTTCTCCCATTAGCTGCTGTTGTGGATCCACGTAACTAGCCCAGCTGCACAACTACCCTTCAAGGGCTGCAACCCTCAAATCCCACAGGACCACATCTGATTACAAAAGCTCCATGGGTTTCCCTCATCACCTTGCACCTACTACCACGTTAATCAAGCTGATCATGCACCACAACAGAGCCCTGTCAGTGCTGGGACACTGAGGTGAGACTCATCCCAGGTGGGAGGCTGACAACACAGAGCCAGAATCTTCAGTGTCTGGAGCCCTGGCCCTTTCAATAGTTCGTGGTTTGCCTACCCAAACCTGTTCATTAATGTTGCAAAAAAGAACTACCAGAGAATTTTCTGTATGCACTTTTTCAATCAGAAAATATCGTCAGAGAACAACATTTCCTGTAAGTGATATTTTAAATTTGACAATACTGGTGTGGTTTTATTTGCTCCAGGTGAAAATGACTTCAATATAAACAATTCAATACTGTTTTGAAGCTGAAGTTTGATATCTGTACACAGGTTTATATTGCCAAGTCCTACCACTGTACCTATTCTAGCATAGGCCTTGGTTTCTCATGTTAAAATCTTTTCAATTTCTATAAATAAATATTTCTGGAGCACATGCTCAAAATTCTAGCCTGATGAGTGCAAAAAATTTATTCAAAGAGAAACAACTCCCGCAGACAAGAAAGAGGTTGAGTTTGTAGCCAAGAGGTTTGCACTGAGAATGAATTGAAAAGAAGAAAGCAGAGCCCAAACAGATCCATTCAATGGTTTTCTGTGCCGACTGTTGCTGAACTCTGACTTCAGAGTTAGCATTGCCCTGCAAAGAGAGAGACCCTCAAGCCTCTTGTAAATTAACAACTTGATCTATCCAGCATTTATTCCTGTGTGCTGCATATAGCCATTCTCTTACATCCTCCTGTGCTACAGCTGCACGCTTTGCCGTTCTGAAAGATGCTGTGCAATGCTGCTTTCCATTTTAATTATTTCAATTATTTTAGGGTGGCATCAGCAACATTCAAGACACGTTTAAATGAGGCTTCTCATTGTGAGCAGCACTGAGTGTTTAATGGGAACTCCATCAATACGGTAAACAAATACCCTGACCTTGAAAATTTCCAAAGCCAATGGACACAAGTCCAAAAACAAATATTTATGTAAATGAAAATTTACTGCACTTGGTTTTACCAGTCTGAGTTACCCACATTTCAATTTCCCTAAATATGCTCGGAAAGCATGCTTTGTGGCAGAAAGGAGAGCGGTGGATACTGTTGCCATGGAAACAATAACATCTTTCTTCTGCTCCAAAAATGCTGTCTATTAGAGACCAGTGAGGAAAAAAAAATAACATACGGTATATAATTAATTTTACTGCCTGGCATGTTTTTCTGATTCCAAGAGATTGTTTCTGATAAGGTTTTCAGAAACAGGGATGCTTAACAACAGTAAAAATCTTTACAGGCAATGGGGTGCAGCGTTGCTAATGTAGTGAAGTGAAGGTGCTTCTCTCCTTGCTATCCTCATGCTTCAACAGGAATATTATTTCCTCACTTACTATTGTATTGAATAGGACATTCGGATAGGAGCTAGATCTGCATTTTATATTTAAGGTTTACAGCTATTGCCTCTTGATATATTACTGTTAACCGGCCAAATAAAAATGAGAGAGATTTTTTATGAGCAGACAGTTTGTTGAAATGCAGGTGATTGCTGCTTATTCCCGAAAAGCTTTTCCAGGCGTATTCTCTCTCAGACTGTGCTCCTTCCATTGTTCTACACGCAGATGACGGTAGATTTTAATCTTAGCAGAAAAACCCTAAAATTCTTGAAAATGCTTTGAGTTCTGGCATTCAACAAAATTAATATTTTGCCATCAGACCACACAGATCTGCATTCCCCTTCATATATTCCCCTCCATGCAAAAAGTAACATACGCATAGTCTCCATTTGAATGCCAATTTGGTCAGCTTGATTTTTGTGCAGGAGAAAAATGTTTTGTTGTGTTTTTATTTTTTTACACAACAAATACATATATTCCTATGAAACATTCTGGTTTGGCCTCACATCAGCTAGACTGCTGTTGGAGATGCACACTGGAATATTCAAGTATATTCCTCTGTTTCATTTCCAGAGTTTGGGAATTAGAAGGTAATTTGTGCCCCTCTTGTGTTTCAAGAGTACATCATAGGTAATTATGTGATTTCTTATTAGCTTTTTGTTGATTTGAGCTTATTTGGTTAGTTATTTGTGATTCTGCAATGCATGCAGCATCATCTCTTTGATTTTTTTCCTAATTAACTGAAGAGCCTGATGATCTACTTCCAAATAGTTTTTAAGTACCCTCAATTATTTTTTGTTTTTGGCAATTGATTTAGAGTTGAAACACGTTTCAATTAATTGCAAGAGATAATACCACAAAAAACTGTATGAATTAACAAATATTAATGCATACTTAACATCCATTCTAGATAATATTTATACACATACACGGAGGATGCTGCTACAGGCTGAAATTAGAAGGCAGAAACAGTACAGTGCATCCAAAGTCTGTATTTCTCTAGCAAACTCTTAGTAGGATGAGGAAAATATTCCTTTCAGACTAACTTCAGTATCTGCTATGATAAGAGGAGCTTCTAAATTACCATTTGCCAACGGCAGTTGTGCTCCTTGCCAGTATTACCCTGTTAACATTCAGTGTGAGGAATTTAACCAAAAGCTTAGATTACTGTTTCCACCTTGGAAAAAAAACGTAGAAAAAAACCAAGGCCTTATATTTTTAATTTCTTGGGTTTGTCATTTAAATTACATATATTTTCAGCTTTACCAAGTCAGGTAAAGCAGCACCAACTCATGTTCTGGGCACAGCATAAATCTTCACAGGAAAAAAAAATGCATTTAGAAACCCTTTAGAGCTGTTAGAACATTAAGTGGTGCTATTTTTCAGTGTCTTCCAGCCTTGAAGCTACCTCAGACTATCAAAAATTCAGCTGTAAATGCATCTAATAAATAAATAAATAAATAAAAGAGGAGGAGAGAAGGATAGAAATCCAGGTTTGACCTTAGATAGTTTTAAAACCTACTCAGAATATTGTACCTTCATCAATGATTGAAAGTCACTTCCTTTCAAAATGTACGAAGCTCTCGTTTTTATCTGGATGTCTGTTATGACACCAGAACTCCAACCTCGCAAACACACACACAAAAAAGGTGATAATTAGGATTCAGACAACCAAGACTGGTCCAAATGCAAACTTTTCCCCAACTCCTTGGAAAGGGTTGGTATCCTGAAGGGCAATAAGCATCTGGAGCCTAGAATATCCAAAATAACAAGTAATAGCAGATGCTCAGCTGTCATCACCACATCAGGTAGCCCTCACTCTGGGAGGACAGGTGCTCTGAGAACTGGGCACTTTCAGCAAAATTGACAAGAATGTACTCAAACATCAACGTGCCCCAAAAATATGTGTTTTGATAATACACATTCTGCCTCTTTTTCAATTCTTTTATTCCTCTTTGCATGTGTCTTTTCTTCCTTGCTTGGTCTGAAACCAGAACAGAGTGAAAAACACTATGGGACTAGAATAATGTGGAAAAAAAAAATGTATAAGTTGTATATATCTGCATATATCAGCATGCTGTTTTTATATGTTCTTTTGACTGCATACTTTCATTTCTTTATTACTGATTGAAGATATTCCGGATGTTTTTAGAATGTATCTTCACACATAGCAGAGACAAGGAGTGGAACATACAAGGAATGGAACTGAAGAGCAAACATGCTGTTCTGCAGAGAAAGCCATAACTCTTTCCAGTCCAGAGTTTTTACCAAACATGGCATCTCTTTATTTTTTTGGTTCCAGGGAGGCTGAAGAGGGAGGTCCTGAGAGCTTAGTGTCTATGGATCATCCCAGATGAGTGAAGGAAAGGATACTGCAGTGTGTACTTTGCTGCTTGCATTGGTCTGTGATGGAAAGCACATTGCAGCAGCTGGATCTCACATCCCAGCATGGGATCCTTGGTTGTTCCCAGACTCTGAAAAGATGCATCACCAAGCAACCTGGAGCGGCCTTTGGGCCAACCCAACCTGCTCATTCTGGAGAGCTGCCAGACTGCACAAATGGATCAGGCTGGTGCCTGATGCAGATGGGGCAAATAACCATGGCAGAAAGAAGCTCTCAGAGGGATTACGTTGTCAAAGCTTAGCTCTGTCGCACAGAAATTTAAATATCAGAGCATTTTTATGTTTTCACAGACTGCATTCATTCCCCTAGCATCTTGGACTGACTGCCTCCTAGCCATGATCACATTAGTGTCAGTGAAACTCACTGAGCCAGCTGCTGATGCTAGCCAGCATGCTCTTCTTGTGTGCACAGCTTAAGCAATTTCTAATCATACCGCAGTGAAGAGCAGGGATTGTGTGTAGTTTTATTCACAGGAACAATGTTATCAGTCTATGGGAATGCACTGCAGACTAAAAACTACAATAGGATGTAGAGATTTGTGAACTAACTTTAAACAAGCAGCTTGGGTATCAGAAGCAGACTAATGTGGCAGCCCCAGAGCTCAGTGTAGCCTAATTTAATCTGTTTAATTGTGCATAGCTGGCTTGGAAAGCAAAACTAGATTTTATCAGATATATCTAAATGCTTCTTAATAACCTGTGCTTTCATCAGTGTTTTCTCTACACCTTGCTCTTTGTGAGCAGTACTTAACAGTTTATAGTCCTTCAGAGAGAGATTGACTGCAGCTGTGAAGCTATCAGAGAGAGTAATGACTCTGCTTTATTTTCAGATATTCAGGCCAAAATGCCATACAATCATGACAGAAGTTACTTGTATCCAGGTATAGTATTACGGGAAAAAAAATCAGTCTGCTGTCATACCTTAAAGAAAAAAAAAAAGGAGGAAAAGTGTCCAATTGCCTCCATCTTATCAAAATGCTAAAGGCACACAAGACTGTTTGGCTGGAGGTATTTGCCACATCTGTAGTTACACCACAGTGATTGTGCCAGTATCACTCCCAGTGCACAGACTCTGGAGCACTGCTATGTCTCAAACTCTGTACTCCACCACCTGCTGCACACCTGGCTGCCTTTATTCATTCAGCCTGCTGTGCACATGACCTGATTCAAACACGGTGTCCCACGCCTTTCCAATGGCTTACCTGTGGCTGTGTATCAACACACACCAGCGAGAAGCCAAGGTCAGAGAGGAGGACAAGGGAAAAAACACTCCAGAGGAAGCAAAGAGTTCACTGTATGAGCATGCCTGGTCTCAAATGAGGGTATTTACCTTCCTCAGCTCCCTGTGTGGCATCACCACAAAGCGAATAAAGTCTTGTCCATCATTTACATTTTCCAGCCACTGTTTAGAAATTTCCCTTACACTGAAGGCAGCCCGCTCAGAAGTTAAAGAGCAAGTAAAAGATAACAGGGAAGAAATGAAGGGTCAGTGTAGAAGAAGCAAGAATCTCTTCCATAGACATCTCCTGCTTAGGACTGCCTGGAATGGAGCATCGGGCATTTTGCAGGAGAGGGAATGAATCTGGAAGAACTCATGAGGCTATTTTCTAATGTATCAATATAAGCACATGAAAAAAAAAAAAAAAAACAGTAATCATAGAATTACAGGATCAACAAACCGTTTGAGTTAGAAGAGACATTTTAAGGCCTTCTAGTCCAACTTCCCTGCAATGAACAGGTGCATCTACAGTTAGATCAAGCTGCCCAGAGCTCCTTCTAGCCTGACCTTGACTGTTTCCAAGGATGAGGCATTCACCACCAATCATATTCAAATTGAAAAAGAATTTATTTAAAAAAAAAAAATAGAAAACCCTTAAATAT
The DNA here is from genome assembly GCF_905368555.1 of Meleagris gallopavo. Taxonomy (NCBI): domain Eukaryota; kingdom Metazoa; phylum Chordata; class Aves; order Galliformes; family Phasianidae; genus Meleagris; species Meleagris gallopavo. Next base: position 68,297,267 of record NC_139405.1, on the reverse strand, counting down.
ATGCTAAAGAAAGAAAATATGCCTTTTCACATCACCTATTTGAGATGAGGCTATAAAGGCAATAGCTAGTTGTAACCTCTGCAGATATATCTGGAAAGATATCTGAGAAAACACCAAAGCATGCACATTCCTTTGCAGTTCTTGCATTTGACCATATTTAAACCACTGCATCCATTTTTTCTTGTTAATATGCAGTCCAGACAAATTGGTCTAGACCTAGAAATCCCACTGACATTAGGGTAGAACATGGCCAGTCATTTGCTATTGCAAATTGCAGAGTATTAATGGTTGAAGATACCGTGTTATTCCATCTGTAATTACTATATAATTTGTAGCATTGCAAGAAGATTGTAGTGCAGAAGACAGAAATGAGTGTCTAGTGGTTATTTCATAATAACATGGAATCTTCTGTGCAGGTTCTTGCTCAAATTTTACCCTGTAACTCTCCAGCTTTTAACATAGTAGCCTGACCGCACCTGGTTTCATAAAGAAGAAATGGATAGCAAGGAACCGTGCAGCTATATTTGAAGCACAAGATTCTTGAAAGCTCTTCTCTAATGCTTTCTGCTAAATTTCTAACACTTCTCAAACTATTTGTTTCAATTTGCATATTTTGAAAATAATCTCATAATGCCTGAAGATTTAGAGGGGATTGACCTAGATGGGCTTTAGCTTCTTTCTGTTCTAAAGTTTCGTGAAAGGATAATAGTGCTATTCTGAGAGCCAGAAAATTTATCTGTTTCATAGTCTGTGAAGAAAAATGCCTAAACTAAGTATCTTGTCTACTTTTATTTCCTTGTTTTCTCAATGCATCTTATCAGGAATTCTGCTTCAAAACAGGTATTGTAAATTCTGTGGATGCCAGTATAAAATACTCCAGGTCCATAGTTCACTCTCAGAAGATGAAAGAGCCCGCAGAATGGAGAGCCTGTGCTGCTTTTTCGGTAGGTAACTCAGGAACTGAAGCTGCTTCATTCTGAAATGTGCCAACCCTACCCACGCGCTGAGGATTTATAGTTTTGTTTGCACAGTGAAATTTACAGATCATGAATATCAGAAGCCCTCAGTTCACCCTACGGCACTTGAGGGACTCAAGTGTCACGGAGATGGCTGAACTCCTTACTGAAGTAAGGAGGAAAGCAAACTGCCAGGTGGGGCACAGGCATCTGGAGAGCTGGGGGAAGCCAAGGAGAAGAGAGGTGTTGAAAAGAAAGAAAATTCATTGGTAAGGGGCAACTGTGGGATGGCAAATGACAAAGGGCTTGACTTCAGCCTTCACGAAGTTGACAGCATCACTTCCACTGGCTTCTTCCTGCAGTGCAGGTGGGACTTGGGCTTGGAAGTGAATGTCTCAAAGGACAAATGACAGCTCTATGTTTAGTCTCCAGCTGAGGTGAGGGAACACACTGCAGCCACAGCAGCAACCTCTACCATTATTTCTTAATTATTCTAGCAGTAGAGAGGGAGCTGAGCAGAAACAACAAGCCGGAATTTGTGGTAGAAATCTGAAGAATTTCATTTGGTTTATAACCACACGTAACATGTAACTGTTCCTTCATAAACTCTTGCAAAGGTTTGTCTTAAGTGATTAAAAAAAAAAAAAAAAAAAAGCCAAAGCAAACCTTACCATAATTTTAGAGCAATATAAAATGACACTGACCCACTATAAAGCATTCTCCCAGTATCTTTAAAAGGGGATGGGATGGGTACCATGGTTCCCACTTTAAGGAAACAGCCTAGCTGTTTTCCCCCTTAAGGAAAGCTTGGAAAGAAACAAAGAAACAGAAAAATAAGCTAATGAACTACTGTTTTATAATGTACTCAAAGACACTAAGATCAGATGAAATGAAACAAGATTTCCACTCCATTTTCTCTATCTTCAAAAAAAAAAAAAAAAAAAAAAAGTGTCTGCAATACATTTGTCTTCTGACAGTCTGGTTGCCTGAAGCCAGGAGACTACAATACAGGGAGTATGGGACATATGCTTCATTCTCAAATTTTCCTTTAATTGCCGTTAGTTGTTTCTGTGTAACCAGTGAACTGGTTTCAGATTCTTATGGTTTTTTTGCCATATGTCATTTGTACCTCACAGAGCACCAGGCACAGATCCTCACAGAGGTCTACAGAGGTTTTGCCATATTAGGACAAAAGGGCTAGAAAGAAGTGAATTATATAGCTGCCATCTACTGCTTCAGATCCTTTGTGTATTTTCTGTAAATTTGAGAAAGGCAATTGCTCAAAGGTAGGTGAGAAGGGTGAGTGCGCTGTTTCTTTGTAATTCCCAGCAAGATCCCCTGTTAGGCATGGGGACGTGCAGAGAAAAGTGCAGGATATCTCAGCTCTTGGATATCTACAGCTGTGCCAAGGTTCCAGGATAACTGTAGCCTTTCCTGATACGAGTCTGTAAATAGCTAAATTTACCTTCTCAAAGTGATGGTGGGAGAGATATATGACTGAAACTTTGGTCAAGATCTCTCCCTTCTTACAGTAGCATAGATATATGTATTTTTTTCGTCTGTAATATCCTTCCAACTACTCAAAAAAAGATAGTAAAAGCCAAGCATTCAGTTCAGTAGGTGACACAAAGTTATATAGAAATTTTATGTTACTTCCTCATGAGAAGAACATAGCTCTGATGAGATACAGAGTCATCTTAAAAACATGCTGCCTCACACTGATGCAGGAAATCTGTCTATGAAAAGCATGAAAATAGTATGATATGGAAAGTTTTCAGTCGCATGTAAATTTAATTTGATTTCAAAATAGAAGTCTGAGTCCTTTGAAGAAAAACTGAATGAGAAAGATTTTCAGATTGAAAGAGGTGGGACAACAGTGAAGCAGGCCATAACAATATGGTGGGTTTTTTAGGGGAACACCAACCATCTTAGCGCTACACCTCACAACACCCATCCTGCTCAAAAACCAACACGCATAGTCACAGTCACTTGTACCAGCAGGGCAAGGCTGAATGCCTGAAAGATCTCACAGTGCTGTGACTTCCAGAGGTTATACCTGTGTAGATAGCTCCCTGGAGCCCTCCTGTCTTTGATAATTCACATTATGCAAGTATTACTACATCTTTGGGCTCTAGGTAGCTTTGAGAAGAAAACATTTTGAGATGAAAAACAGACGTTCAGGAGATAACGCTTTCCAGTGACTGTTTTCTGTATAGCATGCACAAACTGCACCTCAGGCTGTCCCCCAGCTATATCAGATCTCAACAACAATTGAAGACACACAAGTTTCTGAGAAGTCGCACTACAGAAAGACCATTCTGGCATGCTGCAGCACAGCCCTCTCTCTACTTATGATGCATACAATAGAACTAAAAAGAAAAATACATGCCTTAATAATCATAATAATAATAACAAATAATCTGCACTACATGTCTGTCTGATATACCCCATGAACAAGTATCACTTCACACTGGTGAACTTCTCAAGCACTGGATGCAATCTAAATTAAAACATTGTTCAGGTAAACAGGAGATGAAATGATGTTTTCTCACTTACTCACCTACAGAAATGTTTGAGTTGGAAAGGATCTTTAAAGGTCATCTACTCCCACACCCTTGCAATGAACAGGGACACCTGCAGCTCAGTAAGGTCGCTCATAGCCACGTCCAGCTTGACCTTGACTGTCTCCCAGGATGGGCCTTCCACCACTCTCTGGGCAGCCAGTTTCATTGCCTTACTATCTTTATCATAAAAACTTTTTTCTTATATCCAATCTAAATCTCCCTTCTTTTGGTTTGAAGCCATTTCCCCTTGTTCTATCACAGCAGACTCTGCTAAGCAGTTACCAGTGAAGTTTGAAGCAAAAAGGCTTTAGAGTACCTCAGCCTTCTCCTTTTTAATTGTCACCAGTTTGCCTGTATTTTTCGCTGGAGAGGTATGCCTTGTTGGGCTTGCTGACATTATTTCACATAGGAGAGTAAGCATGCAGCCACATTACAGTTTGGAGCCAGTCATGGTTTGGCTTTTATATGAAAAGAAGTACCCAGCAACAGTACCTCCTCAAGACAAATTTATGGCAAGTGAAGAATTAGGTAAAGGAGCAGAAGTTGTCTCTTCAGGGATAGCCTCAGAGATAGCAACACGATTTTCATGCTGTGCAACCATTACAGCTCTGCAGCTATTGTTTGTGGCAGGGAGAGCCAAGATGAATTCTAGAGAAAGACCAAATACACAAATACAATTGTCATGTATGCAAATAAATGTAAAACTTGCCAAAGGCTCAACAGGATAACCCAAGGTCAAATTAGCAAAATTTTGAAGGTCATTTGATTTCATTAACTCATATGCAGCAACTTCAAGTAATTTTTAAGCTTGTTTTGCCTATAAAATGTATGTTTTCATTAAACGCATCATTACTTTTATGGCCTCTGCAATCAATCTCCCTTTTTCTCCTTTTTAAACATGAGAAGCCAATCAGACATAGACACAAACATTTATATTGATGAGTTTCTCTTTAAGCGTGTGCTATAGCTTAGAGGCAAGAGAATGAGCTATCATTTCATGACACATGATAAAAGAGATGGTTTTAACTACCATAGGAGAGACAGACTTCGGAAGACAAGGCCTGACACTGGAGAAGGGAAAAGCATCCATAGGTGATGGGGAAATAAAAAACTATTTTTCTTATTTACATATTTCTTTTAGTGCATATTGCTCATTCATTACAGGGTTCAGTACCTGTAAACACTGCTCTTTTCATACAGTACCTACACAAAATACACAACCTAACATTTCAATTCCAGTCTTCTACTAGAAATCACAAAATACATCATCATTTTATCTACAACAACATCACCACTTCTTCAATCAATGCCAACGTAGACCCATTCTAAAAACTTTTTTCAAAGAAATATAATCAAGAAAATGCTCATGAAACATACCATTTTCTCCTAAACTAACTCTTGGAAACTGAAATTATTTTTGGCCAATCTTTTAAAAAATTCAATCCATGAGACAGGTGCAGTAGGTAATTTTTCCAGAGAATAAGAGAACTATTTCTTATTCAGACTTATAGCAAATCCTACACTATCTGAGAAGAGAGATGGACAAAATATTCTGGGGGAAAAAAAAGAAAAAAGTAAAAAGAAAAAAAGGTAGAAATCTTAGGTTCAAGGGCGGCTCTGAAGAACAAAGTGCAGCAACAGATCAGGGTCTCTCATGTCCAGAAGAACTTATTAGCAGCAACCTAGTTCCAGCTGATTTCTTCTTATGCTGGCAGTCATCATCATTTATCTATATAAAGTGTTTCCAGGGCTGTGAGGCTGCGTGGGAAGTACGCAGCCGCCTGCATGCCTTGAGGTCACCAAGGCTGCACCAAGTCCACTGCCACATCAGGAGCTGCTGTCCCCTTGGCACAGGGCACCTCGCATTGCTCCCTACCAGCCCCAGGCATGGCTTGGAGCACACAAACTAGACGGCACGGTGCCCTGCATATGAGGCAGCTGATCCACAACGCAAGGAAATCCTGCGCAGATAATTGTGTTGAGTGTGTTTGCAATGGGAAGAGGTAATCAGCAGCTCAGCATATAAACATTTAATAAAAACTGCAGCCAACAACTTGTTTTAAAACCCATGCCAAGTACAATTATGTGAGGAGAGTGCATGCATGTACAAATTTTGGCAAAGATTAAATGTTAACTTTGCCGTTACCAAGCAGCTTAGAAGCTAAACTGCAGTAACTGTCTCTCACTGTATGCATGGAGTGTCTGACGCAGTGGGGCTCTACTCTCAGTCAGGGCATTATAAATAATGATAACTAAATGAATGGATGAAATCACACTCCCATCGTTGCATTCGTCTTCCCCCCTCACGCTCATCCCTATACCTCAGGCTTAGAAATAAATGGTTCAGAACCCCTTCATCACAAACAAACACTGTCCCGTTGCTTACAGTGGAAATGCATGCTCATGCACTGTTGTTTACACACTCAATACTTCAGGAATTCAGCATGCCTTCTGGCCTCTGAGTGACTCATTAAACTGCAGATCAGTACAGCACAAGCAACCAAGGGGAGGCAATGAAAATAATTAGCCAGTCCTGGGGTTCTAGAAAGCTCAAATAGTAATTAAAGTAGACGGCTCTGCAGAGTAAATCATTTTTAAAAGAGTAAATAAGCAAGTGCATTTCTGCTAGTTTGGAAAGCAAGTGCTATGATTGCAGATGCTGGGTTGTTGCTGGATTCTTTACCTTGAAGAAGAAGAAAGAAGAAGACACAGATTTATTGTGACCACCACAGCTGTCCACTGTCCAAAATGCTCTCCAAGGAAGTATGCTCCCATCCATGGGAAGAACAGGCTGCAGCTAAGGTGCAGCACTGAGAACATTTCACACCACAAAACATCAGGGATAGTGAGTCCAAGCCTTTCCTTCACATCAGTTTGGTTGGTCTTCAGATTTGCAGTCTTCAGAGGAATAAGTAAAACTGTATTGAATTTACTCACAATGGACTCTCTCATCCTTCATAATCCATAAAATCTCAACTTTTTTTTTTTAATAATGTATTCAGAATAGATTGCTTGACTCTTCAAAATTTCAGATCCTAACATTTTTCCAGTTTGATACTTTTTGTTTCAAAGGGAAATTAGCAACATAGAGGTAACTGCTGAATTAGAGAGATGAGACAGAGAGAGAAAAAGAGTGGCATCTACATATATGTTCATTTTGCAATAGCATCTTACAAAAGGTGCTTGGAATTCAAAGGACGATTCAAAACACCAAGATCATGTCTGTGACTATCTCCAATTCTTCAAGACATCACAACCAATCAAAGATTTAAGGTGACATTTCAGTAGTAAGAAATCAGATGAGAGATGAGAAATGGCATTGAAAATAAAGACAAGTGACTTGTATTTGGTTGAGAGCAAAGGAACCCAAAAAGACAACTGACATCAAATTAACACAGTAACTATTAATAGAGAAATTATCTTTGCAGCCACACTGTGATTGGACATGAGCAAGGCAATAAGACTTGTGTCAAAGAGGGGATTGCAGGAATAAAGACATGGAGAGCACTGCACTAGTAATGCATGTGTATAGATGGACAGTAAAAGCTTTATGTCTCAACGGCTTTGCATGGAACAAATCTATATGATGCAAACATAACATGAAAATAAGGACTTAAAAATCTTGGGAGGTTACAGAGAAAATGAGTAACCACAGCTGTTCAGCAAAAGCACTCAAAGGGAGGAAAAACACTCAGAGAGAAGGGCAGCACTCAATGAAGTATGCTGTCTGCACACACAGCCCATACACCTTCCTTTGACTGATCACTGTCACTGTCATTTTTGTCTCCTCTGCTGCTGGTGCTCCAACAGACAGGATTGTGTGCCACTTGGCACAACCTCTGTCAGATTCAGCAGTCACTTCTTTCATAAACAAAGGTGTCCTGAGATGCAACCAATTAATGCAAATACACATAAGCAGTGTTTAACTAAGTAACAAACAAGCTACAAATTCAGAAACCGCTCTGTCTTTGCTGTGAAACTGTTTATTGCTTACATCTATTTGATAACTTTGCAAAGAACAGCTTAAAGTAGAATTCACTTCATGTGAACAAATCCTGATTTAATACTCTCAGACAGTAATTAAATGGTCTATCTGCAAAGCCAAACATGATACCAGAATTTGGACTTGAGCTAATGCAGCTGCCCTATGAGGAGGAGGAGTCTGAAAGCCAGTTTATTATTATAAAAAAAAAAAAAAAAGACTTCATTAACATTCCTGCTTTTAAAAAATATTATTCCTAGCTGAATGTCTAACAATTTGCTTTATTAATTGAGTTCATCTCTTTTTTCTTTTTTCTTTTTTTTTCATTTTTTACTGCAAACAAGCTTTAAGTCCTTAATGCTTGAGAAATTAATACAGATTGGACTGGACTTCCCCATGACAAATTTTACCTTGTAACTTTCCTTCATCTCAGCTTAAAGGTACCTGGGTAAAGTTGTAAGTATATGTATTTTAAACAAAGAACTGTGGTTGTTTTGATTCTTCAAGCTAGAAAAAAAGAAATTCATCTTGGAGATGAGATCAAATCAGGAAAATATTTTAATAATTATAATAAATTCTTGCATACATGAAAATAGGAAGTACAGCAGGAACCATTACATAATCTAAGAACCAAAGAGTGCTAGAATATTCAACAGCTTCTGCTTCTTCTCTTGCAACTTTTACTTGGTTATCCATCAGCATTGTAAGTCAGGCTGTGTCTGAGAATTCATATAAATGCAAAGTTTCAAAACAATCATTTTATTATTGCTAACACAGCAAAACATCAAATTGAAGAAGATTTGATGTAATTTTATCCAGGGTTCTTTCCCTTAATATGTTTTTGTGAAAGAATTTTTAATTTTATTTCAATATTGCTTCTTTAATTGTATGGAAAGACATGATATACAGAACAGTGAAAGCCTATCTAAAGGCAATACATTTTAAGAGCAAACAAAGGATAAGAACAGCATGTATGCACAAACTTTTAATTTAGCAAAATATTCTCAGAAGAAAATTTGCATTTAACAGGGTTAGCTCAAAACATATTTCAAAATCTGCGAGTTTTGGTCTAACTCTAGGATTTTTCATTAGAGAAAGGACTTAACTTTTGGCACAGTCACAAGAATCTGTGATGTGAGCCCCTATAGACACAGCCACTCAGCAGCTTGGCAGGAGAAGGACACACATGCTAATCCCCAGCAGCGCTCAGCATCAGTTGCATAAACTTTCCATGGCACACACACTGGACAAGTTTCATTAAGCTATCCCAAAGAATAGCTTTTCAACTATTGAAATAGTCCAGTGGTGGAGGAGAGAGTGAAGTCTTAAAATTCAAGCTGGCAGCAAACAATTGTATATTAGTGCATAAGTAAAAAGATTGGAAGCTTTAGGCTGGTACACCAGCAAAGTAACCCTGCATCTAGGTGAGGGAGGTCAGTCAATGTTAATGTGAAGTTATCCTCCTGACTGACCTCTGGAATGTGAATGACTGCATTAGCCTGGTCTTTAAATTAATTGCTGAAAGTTAATATTTGTTAGTAATAAATAAAATAATAGGAATGAATTCATAAGGAGTAATTATAGGGACAATTTTCAGATTTTGTAACATTTTTTGGGTGACCCAACCATGGCATCCAAAGGCATCTGTAAGTTCTTACTACTCCATGATGAATCACTGTCTCTGAGGTAGATAAAGCTCTTAACAGGTCATGAGCTACTAGAGAAGCAGCATCTCCAGTCTTGTTCCTCTTAACAGTAACAGCTCTCTTTGAGCACATAAGCTCAAAGAGTTACCCAATTTGCTGGTAAGTATTTACTGCACATGTAGCTCCTGGGGACAGTTCAGAGGTGAGATGGAAACATCTCAAGACTTTGGAGAAACAACAAATACAGCTTTGGTGTAAGCCAGGAATCCTTCTTCCTTAAGTCTACTTCTTGTACTAACCATACAATTTTGACAGAATATTTAATAAAAACAATACAAACAGAAGAACTCAGGGAAGAAGGGCAAGCCATCACTTCCAAGCAGATATTCCTAGAGCTCATCCATGGCCTACCATATTTTTTAATACAAAATGATTCTATCTTAGTCATTTGAATTTAGCCAAAAACAATATTCAGGAAAACAAAGGAGCTTCTTAGAAAACAGATCCCACTTTCCTATTGCTAACCACTAGATACTGTAAAGAGTTACCTAAGACACTGTAAAGCCTGACATCACTTCAGTGCCATCTTACACTGAAAGGGTGCCTATAGCTAAATCCATCCAGAAATGTTGATCCTTAGCATTATCAATGGAAAACGAAACAGAAAGACTCACATTCTTGAGCAGGAGAGATACTTTCCACCTGGACCTTATCTGTGATCACCAAATAGAGAATTCAAGATTCCTCTCATTTCTTCATTCACTCTCAATGCTCAGAAGCACATGCGTGCCTAGGGTATATTAAATAAAATATCTTAGGCACCTCGTGAGAAATTTTTTCTGTCCTCTAAAATGTCAGCAGACACTCATGCAAGGAAAAGTTTGCCACAGATCAAGTGTTCCTGGAACAAATCAAAACCTAATTAAAACCAACTGCACAGTATCACTGCAAGACCAGAAATTTCCTCTAAGCAAGACACAAATACCCAAAATGTCTGATTCAGATGACAGCACGTCTACAATTTATACTCAGCAATAACAGACTTCAGCCAAGAGCTCATTTACCTGCTTCTGCTGTGGGTGATCAAAGAAGGGAACCTTGGAGGACAGTCAAGGTCAAGAAAAATACAGTATGCGTAGTCTATTTTACTCTCTTCTCTCCAAGGAGAAGGTGGTGAGCCACTGGGAAGCAGCACTAAGAAGAACAAAAACACTTTCTGGGTGTTTTTCTGCAGTAATGCTTTGGTTTTCAGTGTTTGGCGAAGCACAGAAATTAGTGAGCAAGCTGGCCAAACATTTTATTCTTCACAGTGAACACTGAACTCCCACTAAGATTTGCAAGGTGCAAATGGAGTTTACAAAACACATTAGTAGAGCTACCCATGCTCTAATATCTGATTTTAAAAGTGTGAATGTTAACTTAGAATCAAATTAACTTCTGCTAAAAAAAAAAAAAAAAAAAAAAAACAACAACAACAACAACAACAAAAACAGCTAAAAGCCAAGTGCCGAGACAGAGTTCTTCCTCCTGCTGAGCTCCAAGGCTCTTACCCCAGGTCCTGATTCAGCTAAGTGCCTACATGCAGGCAAAAAGCCCAGAGCGCTCAGCTGGAGTTGTCAGCTGACTTCCCAGACTATGATTCACTGTCCTGTTTGTACAACCCGTTATATTCCTGGCCACAAGCTAAAGAAAAAGATTCTATTAGACTGCAAGAAGCAAGCCAGTTGAATATTTTACTCTGTTTTACCTCTTAGGTGAAGCTGATAGCAAAATAAAGAAGATGAAAAATAGTGAAGACTTTAAATATATATATATATATTATTTTTTTTTATATAATATGCCACTGCAGAAAAAAGTTAATGACCACCTCTCAAAACAGCAGCACATGTTAGGTAGCCCTGACCCTAGAAGGCTTCCTAGACCAATAGTAGTGCAGGTGTAATAGTCCACTAAGCAAGTTCCCTACAGAGTATAATAAACTCCTTCATCTTGGGAAGAGGTGGATCTTACAAGCTGTGAGCTCTTCACATTCACTTTGTGATCCCCAAAGTGCAGTACCAGAGGCAGGATAATTCTGACTGTGTTGAGGTGTGAAGAGAGCAACTGCAAGTGTCATGGAAGTAAGGCAAATGTTGCTGTGTGATGATGGAGTAACAGAGGCCCTTATGTGGTTTAATTGGACTGACTGATGCAAAGAAGCCCAACTTGTATCTTAATACTAAGACATCCTATGAGACAGCATAGCAAAGGAACTGCTGAAAGCAGAGATAAAGAAACACATTTGCAAGAAATGGATAAACATGTCATTAACTGTTATGGAGAGAAGTCACTTTTATTCATTCATGCTACTACTGGAAAAAAAATGGGGAACTGCTTTCTTTTCAGCACTCCTTTGAAGAAAGAGAGCACAACAGTTCATGAGCCTGGTAAAATCATTTGAAAAAGAGTGCCACGAAGAAAAAAAGTTTCTCTACATAAGAATCACCAAAATAAAAACAAATTTTGATGGCATTCTCTAGCTATTTGAAGGAATAGCAATGTTGTATGGATGCAAATCACTGTAACTAAGTAAATCTTAAAACAATATTGACTCCAAAACCACAAAAAAAAAAATTACTAAAGGAATGAGCTTTTAAATAGGTGCAAAGAATTTTTTTCCTTAACATCAAAAATTTGTTTTGGGAAAAAACAGGCCAACCAGTAATTTCCCCAATCTAGAATGCTGCTATAAAGCTTTCAGAGAAAATGGAAGAAGTAAGCTTGCCTCAGGGACAGGCAGACTTTAACTGAATCCTCTCTGTTCTGGGATCTGCAAGAATGCTTATTCTGTGGTAACATTCAATTCTCTTCAACTGCATGTCCCATTCTGCTCAAATCTCCCATTTCCGCCCACACTTTTGAAACAACTTGTTCCACATTCTGGCTAATTTCCCCCAAAGCACATGTCCTATTTGCTTCTTTTCTCTGTCTCCTCAGCTCTGCATGCAAACTGCATTTTTTTCTCATTTCCATCTTCCCTGATGGCAGCAGTGGGAAAAATGGAAAACACTAGTAAATCCATAACTTCATCATCCAGCTAGAGTAGCTCTCACCGATTTATTTCACTGCTTCCAAGAGAAGCAGCTTCAAGCAAGGTCATGCTCTCTTCCTCCCAACAAGTTCTGCCCACATCACAGCTAGTAGTAGAAGACTGCAATGCATAGGGTTTGCTCAATCTAAGAAAAAATCAGCTTACAAAACTAATAAAATTCTTCTTTTTGGACAGTATAAGGTGTGGTGAAGTATTCAACTTTAAGATTTTGTTTTTCAAAGTATTACCAAAAATATTTCAAGTATGTCACCTACAGGTACATAGTCTTTTTCCTCCTCTACAACTAATGCTATGTTCCTAAGAACAGAAGCATACAAGGAACAAAAAAATCAGTGAGATGAATAGCCATCGTGAGAAGATTTAGACCAAATGCCTGTGATGAGCTCTAAGCTATTCAGATCAGGATCACAGAACCACGGGGATCAAAAGGGACCTCAAGAGAATACCAAGTCCAACTCCTCCACTAAAGCAAGTACCCTACAATATGTCACACAGATAGGCATTCAGACAGGCCTTGATTATCTCCGCAGAAGGAGACTCCACAACCTCTCTGGGAATCCGTTTCAGTGTCTCTCTTACCATAAGGAAGGTATTCTGCATGTTTGTACATAGCTTCCTATGTTCAAGTTTTAGGCCATTACTCCTTGTCCTATCGCTACATGCCATCAAGAAGAACCTAGCCACATCCATTGCCTCCCACCTTCCCTTTGATATTTATACCAGTTAATCAGATCCCCCCTTTAGTCTTCTTTTCCCTAGGCTGAACAGACCCAGATTACACAGTCTTTCCTCATATGGAAGATGTTTCAGGCCCTTTATAATCTTTGTGGCCCACTGCTGGACACCTTCCACAAGATCCCTGTCTTTTTTGAACTCAAGAGCCAAGAACTAGACACGGTATTTTAAATGTAGCCTCACCAGGGTAGAGTAGAGGGGGAGAATCACCTCCCTCAACCTTCTGGCCACACCCTTTTTCACACACCCCAGGATCCCATTGGGCTTCTTAACCACAAGGGCACACTGCTGGTTCATGGCCAGCCTGTCGTCCACCAGGACCCCCAGGTCCTTCTCTGAAGAGCTTCTCTCTATCAAATCATCCCCTTACCTGTACTGATGCATGCAGTTCCTCCTCCCCCAGGTGCAAGACTCTATACTTGCTCTTGTTGAACCTTTCGTCTCTTCCCAACTCTCCAGCCTCTCTCCAGGTCTTATTGAATAGTAGCACAGCCTTCCCGTGTGTCAGCCACTCCTCCCAGCTTTGTATCATCAGCAAACTTGCTGAGGATGGGCTCTATCTCTTCATTCAGGTCATTAACAAAATTCTTGAACAAGATCAGATCCAGCACCAACTCCTGGGGAACACCACTAGTTACAGGCCTCAGACTGTGCATCACTGATGACAACCCTCTGAGCTCTTCTACTGATCTGAGTTGAGCAAAATATACAGCACATCTCAACACCTGCTTTGTCTATAATAAAAAGGAGATGGGAAAAGAAGCAGGAGAGAAGCAAAAAGACTATTTGAAAACAATAAGGCTCATTAGTCAGTTAATTTAATAAAAGAACTTCTGTAATTTTAATCTTAAACATAGCCATCTTGACCATATAGGAAAGTGGTAGAGGTGATTGTTCGTTTAGAGAAAACTAAAGGAAGTTTGAGGAAACTGTAATGTACTTTCTACAATTAATACTCATTTTACAAGCTTATGCACAGCCTTCCACAAGTCTTTAAGCATTGGGGTTTTTATCTGGCACTGTTCAGAGAATGGCAGGAAGCTGATAAAATGCTCAGTGGAATTTGCCATTCATTTATCTGTCCTTCTGTGGCCTTCAGAATTTACAATTTTTATTTTGGGGGAGCTTTCAACAGTATAATTATATATGAAAAATCTTCCCATACCACACAAGCTCATATTATGGTTTATTAGAATTAAATGAGAAGAGAAAACTTTTCATTATACGTTTCTCATTGTTATTCATTCATGCATTCTTCTAACAATACTGACTCAGACTTCTGTATGTGTACTCTTAAGCTTCCACAAACAGTTTATCTTTTAGAGCTTCAACCACCAGCTAATGCTAATTAAAAGGAAAGAATAGTCCTTATTCCTGTATTCTAAATAGCAATTGATGAACTTCAGAGGCTCTGATTTTTATCAGAGCCCTCACCAAAGTTTCATATGCAATTTTAAAAGCCTGTGCAAGCATAGAAAAACAGCTTAATCTTAATATGTGGCCTTCGATATTCCAAAGGAAATCACCCTAGTTCAAATCTTTGAATTAAATGGGATTTGCCTCTAATTTTGAATTAAAACAGAGAAGTATAGAAATTAGATCTTCAAATTAATTTCAAACATTGCAGATGTTTGAAATGATGACAAAATCTTCAATGGACAGTTTTAGCATAACCATATCTACATACATTTACACTCATGCTGGTATGTCAGCCTGTAATCTTTGTTAATCTGCAAGTTATGGCTTTGAGAAAACAAGAATTCTCATCTCAGATCCTGTAACAAAAGTATTGGTCTCAGTTTTTCAGCTCATGCCTGCCTAATAAAAACATATACAGAAAGAAAAATCACTAAAAAACATTTATCCCAGAAATACTATGGAAGAGTTGGAAAAGAGCTCTACAAGACAGGACATTTTTCAGCAAAGCAATCTGTTCACCAACACCAGCCTTATGTTTTAAAGATTTGTGACTGTCCTTGTAACATGCTTCATTGGTCATTTTATTTTGTCATAGAATAGTTTGGGTAAGAAGGGATCTCAAAGATCACCTAGCTCCAAACCCATTGCCAAAGGCAGAGACCAGGCTGCCCACAGGTAGGATGGGGCATCCATAGCTTCTCAGAGCAATCTGCTCCAGTGCTTTACCACCCTAATAGCAAAGAATTCCTTTCTTAATCAAATCTAAATCTACCCTTTTTCAGTTTCAGTTTCTAACACTACAGAGTCACTCTCCATCTTTCCTGTAGATCTCCTTTATGTACTGGGAAGTCACAATAAGTTCTCCCTGGAGCTTTTTTTCTCCAAGCTGAACAATCTCCATCTCAGCTTCTCATCACAGAAGTGCTCCAGCTCTCTGATCATCCTCATGGCCCTCCAACAGGTCCACATCCTTCTTATGGTGTGGGCCTAAGATTTGACCATAGTACTCCAGGTGATAGACTGAGCAAGGCCTTTGACATGGTCTCCCAGCACATCCTTATCTCCAAATTGGAGGGATGTGGATTTGATGGGTGGACCACTCGATGGATAAGAAATTGGTTGAAAAGCCATAGACAGAGGGTGGTCATCAATGGTTCTATGTCCAGGTGGAGGCCGGTAACGAGCAGCATCCCCCAGGGGTCTGTCTTGGGACCGGTGCTCTTTAAATCTTTATCAATGATCGATGACGGAATCGAGTGCACCCTCAGCAAGTTTGCTGATGACACCAAGCTGAGTGGTGCAGTCGACACAGTTGAAGGAAGGGATGCCGTTCAGAGGGACCTCGAGAGGCTTAAAAGAAGGGCCCAGGTGAACCTGATGAGGTTCAACACAGCAAAGTGCAGAGTTTTGCACTTGGGCCGGAGGAATCCCAGGCATCCATACAGACTGAAAGGAGCAGTCCTTGAGAGTAGCCCTGTGGAGAAGGACCTGAGGGTCTTGATAGATGAAAAACTTAACATGAGCCAGCAGTGTGCTCTTGCAGCTCGGAAAGCAAATGGTAACCTGGGCTCCATCAAAAGAGGGGTGGCCAGCAGGGACAAGGAGGTGATTGTCCCCCTCTACTCTGCTCTTGTGAGGCCCCATCTGGAATACTGCATCCAAGTGTGGAGCCCCCAGTACAAGATGGACAGGAAGCTGTTGGAGAGGGTACAGAGGAGAGCCACAGAGATGATCAGGGGACTGGAGCACCTCCCCTATGAAGACAAACTGAGGGAGCTGGGCTTGTTCAGTCTGGAGAAAGAAGGCTGCTTTCAATACCTAAAGGGAGCCTACAAACAGGAGAGGAATCAACTCTGAAAGGGTAGATAACTGCAGGACAAGGGGAAATGGTTTTAAGTTGAGGGAGGGGAGATTTAGGTTGGACGTCAGGGGGAAATTCTTTACAGAGAGAGCGGTGAGGTGCTGGAACAGGCTGCCCAGAGAGGATGCCCGTCCCTGGAGGTGTTCAAGGCCAGACTGGATGGGGCCCTGGGCAGCCTGGTCTAGCTTTAAATGCAGAGGTTGGTGGCCCTGCATGTGGCAGGGAGGTTGGAGATTCATAATCCTTGAGGTCCCTTCCAACCCTGGCCATTCTGTGATTCGGTGATAGGAATTATTCCTACCTTTTTAATTTCCTGTTTCCTTTATAGATAATTCAATCACAGTGCATTTTCACAAAAAGTTTAATGAAGAATGACTGCATGTCAAAAATACACAAATTTGCCAAAGATCATTCAAACTACTATGGGGGGGGGGAAAAAGACCTATCTCAGATCAGTGTCCAATAGCTCATCCAAGATATAAACAGTTGTAGGAAACAGGATACAAACCTTACTTATTAGTAAACAAATTGGTGACAATGTTGGAAAAAAATTATCTTTGGTCCAAAACAGCACTGACATTACTACTTGAGCTGCATCTGCTGAACCCACAGGATGGACAGGAAACAGAGTTTACATTCTTACCAGTTTGCACATAACCAACTGGACTGTCATCCAAGTTACACTCCCATAGAAACTTTTTTCTTAAAACTTGGTAACATGATTAGCAAGGACTTGATCTTATATTTCTTTGTTTTGGATTATGTCAAGATCCCTTTTTATAAAAGACAAGGCTGATGTCTCTTATGACATTTTACTTATTTAGATTTATATATTGACCTTACATTATCTGAAAGGACAGCCTGAAATGCCCCAGAAATTATAGCTCTAACTTGATTATTCTATGAGTTATTTCCTTTCTCCATGATATATATTACCCAGAGAAACCAGAGGCCAGCATAGGTCTTCACTTACTGCAGATTTTGCCTTCCTCTTTATGAAGGGGTCATTTGAACAGCATGCTGTGTTGGAATCCAATTTAAAGGCAAAATCATAGCTCAGATATGTTGATGAGATTTTGTCATATTTTCTTTGCTTTCCTTTATTCTTCCAACATGTCAGTAGTAGATGTTGGACATCAAATTCGTTGACGTGAAATCAGAAACTGAAGAAAGGAGAATAGTTCTGCTTGTTCTAACTGCTGCTCCTAGTTTCCATTTCTTTTTCCTTTTTCCATTTCTTTTTCCTTTTCAGTAGCTTGGTCATGATCCTGTGGAATTTTCTTGATGCTTTCCATAAGAAAGCAGAACTTCATCTTAGTCATTTACAATGGCACTGTTCATCACAGAGTCAAATGTATATTTGTCTTCTTCAGTCCACTGTATTTATAATTATTATTAGTTTAAAGGACTACAGTAAATTTCAACTTCACTGTTTATTTACTGTGACTCTGCAATCATAATGAGTTCTCTGTCAATTGCCATCATGCTAGTTACTGTACAAACAGAAACAGAAGACACAAAGTCCCTCTCCAAGTTCTTACAACACATAAAGCAGGATAAAATCAACTGAAGCTAAACTTGACATCACTCACTTTATCCAGCTAGGCTTCCTTTAAACCTAGAGCAGAGAGGCAGACTTCTACAGCAGGAAATTTAGACTTGGAATTTCACTTAGGGTCTTTGAGTTTCTCTGAACATCAAAGAATCATAAAATATGAGCCAGATATGTCTGCTACTTACACATGGATTGTAGGACTAAAGTCTTAGGTATTTACTACTGCATGCTTTTTCCAATTTCTTACCTTTCATCTTTTTGTTTTCAAAACCAATTTGTTTTTCTACACAATTTTTTTTTCTCCAAAGAAAAAGAAAGCAAGTAGTACTATGGAAATTGTTTCATCGATTCATGCAAACAAATACATAGTTGTGAAGCTTTGTATGTTGGAAAGGACTTCCAGAAGGCCTCTTCAACCTCTGGCTCAGAGAACACCTTTGTGTTACTTCAACATAGATGCCCAGGCTTAAAGCAAGAATAATCAGCCTATTTTCTTCTCTGATATCTATTCAGCAACAAAGCCATTTATTAGGTGGTCACACCATGTTTTCCCTGGGAACAAGCTAATATGAAAAGTCTCTCCTTCATTCTCATCAGCCCAACTCATCTACAAACTACAGTTCATAGTGGTAGCAGAGCAACTAATCCTGGAGTCATACACACAGAATCATTTTCTGAGCTAAATTAAAAAACAGACATAAAGAGAATATGGCAGGACTGGTTTTGTTTCCACTCAGACCATTATATTGAACCAATTTTGAAATGGTTGCACTAGCAAAATTGTTGAGGGCTCATCTGTAGGTTGGAGACAGAAGCACAGATAAACAAGTGACAAATTTAAATCAGTTTCACTACTGAAAACATGGAAGGTAACTCCACAACCAAAATTCAGCTACCATTCTTACAGAATCGCCTACAATAGTATTTCATTTTCTAGAAGGATTCTAAAAATATTGTCTGGGAAGAAATAAGTTTGGTGGAATAAAACAGGGAGATTCAGTGATCCACATTGCCATATTATTCATGAAGAATACTTTAAAGCCAAATATTTGTTTTCTTTTACTCTAACAGATAATATTATTCAAAAAGTTAATGCCTAAAAATTTCTAACTGCTTTTTATCTTCTTAAGTTGATAGAGTTCTAAACAAAATAGTTTATTTCAGATAAAACAGACCTGATATAAAGGATTTTTTAAATATACTTTCAAAATAACCTTATTTTTTGTTCTTATTTATTTTTTATTTTCTTATAATCAGATTCTTCAATTTGGAGAGGTCTATATAAGCTAGAAAATATATATATTTGCCAACTTCTGGTTGGGCTCTCTGGATGATATCGCAATACAAGTAAACTAGCCTCACCCTAGAAAATTATGTGCTTTTTCTATTGGCATGCTTTTTCTTTCACCAGAAATTATGAATAATAGTTATATGGAGACATCAAGCGTGAATTGGAGGGGCAGCAATAACAAAGAGGGGTCACAGAGTTTATTCTAAAAACCTAAAATACATATAGAGAAGAAGCATTGAGGAATTAGACAACTTTACATGTAATTTCTTTCAGTAATCTCCTACAATTCCAGATATTATCTACATTTAAGAAAGAAAGAAAAAAAAAAAACTTGAAGAAAAAGACAAAATGGAAATTATGTTATAAATGTACTTCTTACTTATTGTTAAGGTAATCATTTGTCTGTTAGTAAAGTAATGAAGTGAATTTTTCAGTGTATGTGGATCTACTGCAGTCACTTGATAGTGACATATTTTTATATTTATTACATATTTTTTCAGATTGCATCTTTGTAACTCAAGCAGAGCTTGCTTGCTCAGCTCAGTGGCTGAAAAGGTGTTCCCAACCTTTGCAGCATTGCTCTTTGTTCATGATACACAGGAGATTTTTTTTAGGTTTCTAAAATTTTTTACTCCATCACTTTAGCAATCATTTCCAAGGAAAAGTTGCCAAGAGGTAACATATCCGCTTGCTCTGGAGAACAACGTGAAAATCAAAACAAACTCTCGAAAGTGATAAAAAGGAACATCAATAAACAGCACTGTGAATGCAATTTTCTTAAGCAAGTGGGTAAACAAGCTCAGGGAATTAGCAAGCTTGGCAACAGTGTTTGTTGTGCTGCTAGAACTGTCCTGTAATGAATTACAATGATTAGTACTACCTAAGTGGTTCAGTTTCACAGAATATTTTCCCAGCCTTCTGTCATTAATCTTACCTGGGTTTATTACTAGCACTGCCACTGGCGCTTGGGTAGCTAAACTCACTAATTTGCGACCTGAATCGGAATGCTCAGCGTTCACTTCCTGTAGCAGAATGCACAGACTGAGGGTGCCACTTGTTCCTCATCTGGCAGAGAAGAGAAAGGAGGAGAGACTGTGAGCTGTAAGGGTACTGAAATTTAACTTCAGGTTTAATATCCTCTGAGGAAAGTGTTTCCTACCCATCACATGTAACAGAGTTGCATAGTCAAATACTTGGATAAGAATGTGAATATTTCAGTATGAACTGTTGTTTCTAAGCTTTATACTATTATAACTGCTTCCTCTATTTCATTTCATGTAAAAAAAAAAAATAATAATACTGTAAAGCACTAAGTATATTATTC
This sequence comes from Meleagris gallopavo, assembly GCF_905368555.1. Lineage (NCBI taxonomy): Eukaryota > Metazoa > Chordata > Aves > Galliformes > Phasianidae > Meleagris > Meleagris gallopavo. Next base: position 68,276,843 of record NC_139405.1, on the reverse strand, counting down.
CCTTTTACAAACTTACTAATCACTAAATATTTTATGAGACAAAGCAAACAAAGCTGTGTCCCAAAGGCAAAAGCATGTTTTCCTTGTCCCTTTGCAGACAGTACTCATTAGTTCCTAGGAAAGAGGGCACTTCTTTTCCACCTGCAACCTCTGAGAAGGACAACAACATGACTGATTGGCAGTGATAACTCAGGAAACAAATTATCTGTTTCATAATATTAAGCCTTAGAAAGAAAAAAGATGAGCTCTGGGAGGAAATCCAGTGACCAGAAGAAAATGTGAGGTGTGCACTCACACAACAAACACAAATAGCTGAGTGATAGTTGTCAAAAAGAAATGGAAAACAAACAAAAACTCACATTTTGCATATACACATACAGAGACATACATCATTTTGCCACAAATACAGCTACAAATTTTACAGGCTGACAAATGAATTTTTTTGTTATCTTTAAAGTAAGAGAAGTTGAAGTATAGAGATCACAGTGAAAATAACCAAGTGATTTCTCAGCCAGTAACTTGCCTTGAATATCCATATATGCAAAAACACTACAGCCATTTGGGAAAGAAATATCAAGGACATCTATCTAGACAGAGACATAAATCTTACATGACAAAACATAAATTATTCAAATTTGTATTTTCTTTCAAAACAGGCAATAAAATCCCTGACTTTGAAAGTGTTCTGGATTATTTCAATTAATTCATGTTTGAATATCAACCATAAAGTTGTTTTTTGCATTATTGCTTAGGAAGTCATTATACAGAGTTACAACTTGAACTTTCAAATGCAGTTAAATTTACGTGTTTTATCATACATTACAATCCAAGGAAACAACTATATGGTGAAATATTGAACTAACAGTTAAATGTTGCTTTTTACACCTCTCACCAACTTACATATACAGGCTGTAACTTACACCCCTGTGAACTTTTCTAGTATCAGAAACCAGGTATTTCTCAGGAGACACAACAAGAAAACCTCTTGGAATGCTGTAGCCCAGGCAGGTGCTATCCATTCATGGGGAGTGAATACCCAGCAAAGTCTCTCCCATCTCCTTATCCTTCGTGCTTCAATTTTAACTTACCCTTTTCCTCCTACTGCCTTTGTTTCAGAAATTAGATAAGCCCCACCTGTAGGGTTAAATCTTCTCTCTGAAAGCATGACATCAAAGTAGGACCTGTTTGGAAAGTTCATTCCACTCCCGAGCTTCAAAATGCTGACGGATCTCGATCACTCATGAAGTGTTACATGGAAAACTTTGTCTAAAGTATACTGCCTTATACTAAAATTTGATTTCCCTGAAATACAATACTATTGAAATAATATTCAGCTTGAATCTTCTTGGAGGTCAGAAAGAGGGACAAGAGCCAGAGGATAGATTCATTCTTCCACCTAAATCTTTTCAATATGTCATTTTATTTCTACTGTAATAGCTTTTCATCGTACAACTGCCAAACTACTTCCTTCCACTGTAACTGAATCCAAATATCTTATTCGCCTTAAGTGAAGATAGCAAGCTTTCTGGTTTGGACTGCTCTCACCCTACAGGCAGTAGAAAAGAAAACTACTCTCTTCTTATTCCTATTTTTCTGTTTCTTATTTTTCCTTCCAATTCAAAAAGCAGCCTAAATATTTTTATTTTTTTTTTACTTCAGTGGCAAAGAGACTGAGCACAGGGAGAAAAACCATGAATACACTAAGCTGTTTTTGCTGATCTGGACTTTGCTTTCTTGTCCAGAGGTAGCTGCAGTCCTTATTACTAAGTGCTTATTACTGTGGTATTAAGCAGTCCTTATTATTCATAAATGATATGACAAAGGAAGCAATGGTGCAGCAAGGGAGTTTGCTGCTATTATAAGCTATGCAGAGCACTATGCAGCATGCAGTAAAATGGCAGGTTAAATTCAACAGAGATAAATGTAAAGCTATTGAGGTCTATTCAGCAGTTCAACTTTGGACTCACTAAGTCCACCAGACACAAAATGCTGTTGCCAGCCTCTGCTGGCCAGCAGTGATTGACTGTTTCCCTCAAAAGGAATGAACAAAAGAACAGAGAGCACATAATTCCTCCCTAAAATATTATCCAGAAATTTCTAATTCAGTGCCTTCCCAATCACCGTCAGTATCCAGCCATTAAAAAGAAAATATTAGGGAAAACTTTTGGGAGATTATTATTTCATTCTATTTTAAATACTGAAGTAAAACACACATCACTCAGTCAATTCAACACCAGTATGGCCAGGCTGTCTTTTAAAATAATATTTTTATAAAATGTACAGATCCTATCCTTATGACCCTAGTGTAGCAATATAAGAATTCTAATACCTATAGGAACTATTTAGAAAAATATTGATTTGCATTTTATGTTAAATTCCAAGCACTCGTTATAGGGGGAAAAAAAAAAAAGAAGAAAAAAAAAAAGCTTAGGAAATATACTGGAAATTAATCTGTCTAAAATAAAATCAATTCAGGTAAAGTTAGGTTGTGTTACATGTAAGGGGAAAAAAAGGAATAAATAAAGAAAAAATTAGTTGTCCAAACTGTTACACTTAATGATTGGGCACAGAAGAAATGAACAACTTCTCCAAAATAATTAGAAAGATATTAGAAAATAGCTAATTTCTTAGTTGGATGCCTCACATGGTAGAGGAATACAAATTGCCAAGTTTCTCATTTGACTACAAATACTAGGAAGAAGGTTTCAAAGTTATCAGTGGTTGCATTCATAGAGATAAAATATAAATCAGTAAGAACACTTTATTTCATATAGGGGAAAGAAAGAATTTCTACATTCCCGTGACATTTGCTTTACCTAAATGCTGGGACAGTCCTGTTTTATTTGCACAGGTTTTGGCAGAAAGCACATTTTACACTTGCTTTTCAAAGCATTCATACTGGTGTATTGCAAGCTTCACAATTCTTTTATGGGTTTCTCCATGCCTGGCCAAGCAGGAAACAGAAATATTTCCTCTCAACTTGCAACCAGTCACAAACACATGAGACTATTTGGAGGAGTTGGTTTTGCCTGGCCACTGCAAAACATTTCCCAGCCCTAATGCGACAGTAACTAATGCTCACAGAACCATACACAGATCTCTGCCACCCCAAGCTCAGTGGTGGCTGATTTTGTCACATGTATTACTCACTGGGTACTACTACCAGCTTATTTGGTGATGTCTTTGGGGATAAAGTTCTGCCTCCAAACACACTTCAAACAAAGTTTTCTCTGAAACAGCTCCCTTTGCAATTGGATTGGGAGGAACACTTGATAGATAGAACCAGAGCAGCTGCCACAAGCAGTTATGGCAGTGGCCCACCTGGGTCAGTGTTCTGACAGCAGCCGTTCCCCAGGGCAGAGGTGTCTCTCCCTCGTCATACATTAGTTTGCTTTCAGTTACAGAGTTCGCATGTCTGAGTCAGTGAGACGCTGGGTTGCCTTAAGTGTGTCAGTCAGGATCTGTAAGCTCGTGAGGCTGCACCTCACGTCATGACTGCAATGTCCCCAGGGGCTGTAGCTGCAGCAATGCTTTTTCATAGCATTATTATTAGTAACCCCAGCAGACCTCAAGTAGGACAGGAATCTTATTGTCCTAACACTGTATAACACCTTTTGAAAGGTATTCTACACCCAGAAGCATTTATGCCATAAAGTAGTTAGATAAACGAGGGGGAGGAGGGTAATAGAGTTCCAGATCCTTGACCAAAAGCACTTTAGATTTCACTAAAAACAATCATAGTAAAATAAAATTCATATCCCTGATGTTCAGTACAGTGTCTGAGGCTGAGTGATCCCAAGAACATTTCTCTCTACTCCACCACACAAGGTAATATTTTACACTGCCTATGATTTTTTGTATTCGATACTTTCCCTAAGATCCTATTGTTGCAGTAATAAATCTCATCTTTTATCTTTAATATGTATAGATCAAATACCTCCTAATAATATCAATGCTTCAACAGAATGAAGTAGATTAGTAAACATGGCTCATCTTTAAATTTACTAAGGAATATCTCAGTGAGAAAAAACTCTTCCTGATATGTCACACCAGAAAAAAAAAAATTATTTCTAATGAATTATTTCCTCAGGCACAATCCAAATACACAATTCAAAATTAGCAGACACTTCTTCCTTGAACCAGACTGTTGAATGATGGGAAAACACAGCCCCAGAAAAGGAGGAATTTATCCTAATACCCTCTTTGATGCAAAGAGAATATGTGGAAGAAAAAAATGCTAAATTACTGCCATGGTGACCAACACCACCCTACACAGATTGTGGAAATATAAATATACATCAGTGAGAGTATAAAATAACATTTCATAGCATTTAGAGAGAAGATTTGGGCTTCAGAGAAGTGGTTATAAAAGCTAGAAATGTGCATGCATAACGTTACAATCAGAAAAAAAAAAAAAACTGGAGCTGGATACAGACTATCCCCATTCAGCTTTTGGATGGTGATCAACATGGGGTATTTGCCTCAATTTGACTGCAATGTGCAATGGTCAACAGCCAAAAACTGCAGAGAACTGCAACCTTTGTTTACTATAATTACCAAGTTACCAGGTGTACCATAACTGTAGATGGTTTTTATGAGAGGTAACATCTTCCTCAAGGGTTAAAAAAAATGGTAAATTGGTTCAAGTCACCCCAACAAGCAAACATTCCCATACTTGAATTTTTCCACAAATATCCATATACTATGTCCATATATCCTGAAACTACTTTGGGATAAATAAAAAAAAAAAAAATCACTCTTTGAAGAGATCTTTCTCCCCTGCTGTGAAGGGAGCTTGGATGACCAAGATTAAATACATAATTTCTAGACAGCTAAAGCCAAAACAAAAGCAATCCCATCTTAAGGAGCTGTCCTTAGGTCCCTTTGCTACACCTGAAGGGCGAGGAAACTCAGGTTTCGTGTTTCTGCTGCTGACTACCTGCATCCCTCAAGCAAGTGCAACACAACAAGTAAAATGTTTCACGGCATGGGAATCTCACATGGAAATCTGAGAGTTCCTCAGAAACAGTCCTGGATATCATTTCTTCTGCATACTGATGTCATAGCACGTAGAGATGTGTTTGGACCAGGCAAGCTTACACACACTTTAATTTCCCTGTTTTGGGCCCTGTTGCTGTGGATGTGGCAGAACCAGCTCACTGTGCTAGCCAGCCAAACAAGCACCTGCCTTCCCAGGACAAGCCCAAGTACAGCACAGATACTGTACCTGCAGACATGCAGGTGCTACAGGTGCATCTCCCAGCAACTGCCCAAAATAAGAGAACACAATTCTCATCAGAAGGAAATTACAATTTTTGCCATGTTGTTTCAAGCTCACATCTTTTGTATGGATAAAACAGGCACAAATTCAGTACAGCCAAACACTGATTTACTGTCAGCCTTCTCATTTTACCACCTTAATAAAACATCCAGAAAATGAAAATGGATGAATATAAAATTATTGCTGATAATAAAACAGAGTCCAAAGATGCATTCTCCCCATATTATTACTCTATGACAGTCCCAAACACTAAAACTGCTATTGAACATCACTTATGGTTTGTTTGACTGTGGTAAAGAACCACCACACTTATCCATCCACACATTTTTGCCAGCTCTTTACAGGGACAGGCAGCAATTAGCTGATGTGCAAAGTAACCCAGGGTGTATCCTATAGCTCATCATGGGACATTGCATTACAATTCAGTCAATATCCGTATTTCTACATGCTGTCATAATTTTTAATATTCGGAAAACAAGAAACAGATTCTCAATACATGCATGTCAAAACAAGAAACCTAACAATGAAGTTACAACAACAACAACAACAGCAACAAAAAATGTGGAAAAGAAATTTAGCAGCACAATGCTAAGGATAATCAGAGAGGCAACACCAACTACCAAAGGGCTCCTCTGACAAATCCTCTATACTCTGTGCTGTGTATGCTCTCTTACATCTTCTTGACCCAGGCAACAAAACTACAGAACTGTGATATTTGCTGAATAAAGTCCATACCCTCCTGACTGCTTCCTCTCCCTCCACCTGACCTGGGCCATACTTCCTAGACATTCAGGTACTTGATTTATCCAAACATATCTGGGGGTAAGGCAGATGCTTAAATAAGTACACTGCACACATTTAAAGAAAGCCACTGGAATGGCACTCAGTCTTCTCAGTCTTTTTAACATGAGTTATGCAGTGATGAAAACAACCAAACCAGCTTAAAAATGCTGAAGATGAAATGCTTAAAAATAACAATTCCATTCACATAGGAATGCTAGAATAGTTCCAGATTTGCCATTTCAGGAGAAAGAGCAAAATTTTCTTTCTTGTTTTGCCACAGTAAGACATTAGTGACATTTAGAACAAATGATCACTCCTGAACAAGGCAGTTATGTTACAATACAGTTTACAACATGGAGATTTATTTTGGCTTGAGGCGAAGTTAAGATTAAAGAGATGGTGCCGCTAAGACTACAAAGGCTCGTAAAACACTAAGCCATTATCATGACCTTAATATAGAACTTAGGATACAAGACATCAGTGGTTATAATAGTCTTATATTCATTTAAAATTCAGCTACAGTTTGTCACAGTCCCCTTTTAGTTTCCATCTAAACTACCCTGAACTTTAGCTGCACAAAGTATTTATTATTTCTTTATTAGCTGCAAAATTCACAAGGTCCAAAGGTGGGAAGCATCAAGTCCCCGAGAAATTCGAGAAGCAACTGCAATATTATCCAGGCTGTCCTCTTGTGCTGCCTTTTTACTGTAGAAGGTCAATTTACAACATAATAGAAAACAGAATTACTACAATTTCAGGCTTGCCATGCAGAAATACATTTGCAGAGCGCTGAAGACTGAGACAAATTTTCACACCACAACCTTGCAGTCATTAATAAAGAAGATTGTGGTCTATGTTTGTAGATGTGTGTTGCTCTTAAAAAATATCAAATCAGCTTTTCCTTGAGGATGCAGGGAGAGAAATGATTTTGTCTGCAAAAGCAGAGGGTTCTGAGTCTGTAAAAAGCATTGTGTTAGAAAAGATAAACTTTTGCATCTTCTGTTTGAAGGTCACCTTCAGTATGGTAATTATCAGATTGTAATGATTTGAGTGTTCCAGACTGAACCCTCAATTCACCTCCTGCAAACATAAGGATTGTTTTTATAGGGTAAAACTACACAGGCAAAATAAATGCTAGTCTTTTGAAAGCAGAATTGCGCGAACTGTAGCGCAAATATAATCAACAACAAAAGTTCTGTGAGAAACAAACTCCTACTGATCACTGGGCAACAGAGACATTAACATATGTCTGAATTGTTGGCCATACATGGCAAGAAGACAACATGACAGCCCTCATGTATAATGTTTGGATTCTAGCCAGAGTTGACAGTAACTCTAGCCACAGTAACAGTAACTTTTAAGAAGGTTTCTATTTGTTGAAAAGAAATGATGAAATTATGAAATCTACTCACAGAATTCTAGAGACTACAGAAATACATACTTATTTATACCTTTAAACTACTACAGGCAAAGTGGATGCTTTTAATAGGAATACGGAGACATGTCCCACTGTCTAGAATTTCCTGGCAACACTGTTCATTTTCTCTGCCCTTCTCCCTCATCAGACTGCTACCATGATGTTGTTTTGGTGTGGCTTAGTAACATGTTCCCCCTCACAACTACTCTCTTTCCAGCATAATGCTGAGGATCTTCAACTTATGCTTAACTTCTCCCCCTTAAAATCCAATTAGGCAGCCAAACCTCAGAATCTGTCCAATGCAAGTCTTCGGGGCCCATCAGTGAAACTCCCAACAAGAACCACAACTCAACTTCAGGGGGCAAAATGCCATTTTGCATGGTAAGGAACACCCATGAAAGTTAGATTTGGACTGTATTGAATCAAAAACTGCCAGTTTTCAAAAATAGGAGGAAATAACTCAGCTAAGTGCTTGTTCTTCAGTGTTCTTATGCCACTTTTTATTCTCCTCAATCCCCTTCCCACTCTATTTTCTGCAGTGCATTCTTCCAGACAGGAATGAATAATGGAAACAATCAAAAGGCCATCCAAGGATCAAAAACCTTAAGCCGTTGTTTTCAAGTTTTATTTATGTTCATTAAACTTTCCCAGATCATTTTATTATTTCTCTGGTTACCCACCTTGCCAAACATCTCTTTGGTGAATAATAAAATAATTCAAATAACAGAAAAGCAAACATCTGATCCAATTTCACTTGGCTAGCTAGAATGAATGGGAAGTACCAGGTGATTATGAAAAAAATAAACAATCATACAACCACAAGTATTTTGTAAACCTGAAGACCTCACTATCTGATTATTTCTATTTCCTTTTATGTGTTCCATGCCTTCCAAACATGAAATGATATACATGTATCAGGGCATAAAATCTTATTCTCTGCATGTTTTTCAGTACCTGTCCATGTCAACCTCCACAACTGATCAAATTTATAAGTCTTGGTTTTAAAACGGCCTTTAAATAACAAAAATGGAAAGTGTCAAAAATGATATAAACAAATATTCTTGACAAAGGAAATTGGTAAAGAGTCACTCTGTTGGTTTACGTTGCTATTAATAAAAGATTAAGAGATTAATTTCGGTATCTTTTCACGGTTTATTAGCAGATGATCACTAAGACAGTGTTCATTCATAGATGCTTCACTTCTTCATGCAAACAAAGATCAGTTTTAATAAAATAGAGGCTACCTGATCTCTTTCTACCCACCCTGTGTTATTAATAGTACATAATTTGCTACCCTGGCCTCACAATGCTGCTCCTTAAATACAAAAGATGTTGTAAGCAACATAAGAGCAAGTTTGAAGTGCTTGGGCTACTGAGAGAAGACAGGCATTTAGAAAACCGATGTCCCTGGGCTAAGGCTTGCACCTCTTGACCCAGGTCATGCCCTGTAGATCACAATTAGGCTAATGAGGTTGCACATACTGTTTGATTTCCAACACTTTTGCATAATTCATGGCAGAGAAAGGGGAATATCAGGCTGCACAGCTCCATCCCGAGAATCCCTGACCAGACAGGTTAATCACCTCCATTCTAAGGAACCTGGGAAAAGGGATTTCCCTTCCCTCTCCCCTAAAGCACCACTTCCAAATGCTTTTTAGTCATTCTGTAGGCTGAAATTTAGACAAACAGATAATCTGTGAGCGTGTCAGCTGCTCTCTATTCAAATTAAGTGAGACAAACATTTCTTTAGCTTCAGCTGAAACAACAGAAAACTGCCCATGGGTTAGATCACAAGCATACCCAGATCACACAGAGTTTGCAATAAATACAAGGGCAGGGGGCTCAAACAATTGCAAAACTTCACTCACTGTTGAGACAGTTTGTGATTTTGCCTCCACTTCATCCAAACAGAACACAGCTGACAAAAGCAGCAGCCTGCAAAGAAGTGCCATGTTTTACCATGTGGTGATACTGATTATACAGCCCCAGTGATGCTGAATGGATTGGTGGAAGACAAAGGACAAGCACAAGGCTGGACTGCAGGCAAAAGAACTATCTTCTGCTGTTTACAACCAGGGAAACAGAACTTACAACAAAGGACAGGGGGCTTTCCCTGACTTACTATGTCTTTTGGACCGTGGCTCCCGGGGAGAAAACTCTCAAGCCACTGGGAAGGAAAAAAAAAAAAAGAAAAAAAAAAGGAAGATCAAAAAGAAGAACAAAAGGAGTAATGAAATCATAAATCATATTATTCCTCATTCTGTATCAGAAGGAACTGGGCAAGATTTTATGATCTTACAAAATTTCCTATTTCCGTCATCACTAGAGAAATATGAATTTGATTAAAAATAAAGAAATAAGTAAAATTGTTTATGCAATCACATTTTTATCTCTTCCTCTCACTTCCATGCACTGAGAGTTTGGAGGCAAAAGAAAGAGGTCATCCATTTCAGAAGGAGTTTTTAACCAATGTAAATCACACCACGGATTTTTTATCATTTGAAAATTTCCAATACAAAATAATGTGCCACTATTTCAGAAATTATGGTGAAGTTATTACAGCCATTGAGCAAACAGAATAAATTAATGCAGTTCAGTGTCAGCTATGAAACAGAAAATGTTAGAGTTTTTGCATTTGAATTTATCTCAGGCAGTATGTTGACTGTCATGATAATCAATTGTTTAAAAATAGTATTTATGACATAGATGCAAGCAAAATTATTCATTACAAACTCCTCTGGATATCCAGCAATCTAAATGAGAAGAAAAAAAATTAAGTGGTGGAGAGAACAAATTTTAGTGGCAGTTTTACCTGGAATGGACTACGAGGTCTTTAGTGACATAATGTTGGTCTTTCATCTGGCAGCAACACCTGAAGTACATTCAAGCATGCTATAATTCTGCACATTTCTAAAATTTGAACTTTCTAGAGAAAAAACATTGTTAACTGGCCTTTTCTATCATATTTCAGGGTTATATTTTGTCCTATAAGTCAGTCATAATAAGAGTCTTATATAACAGCAACGTATGTCAAATTTCTCATTGGATATGAATAAGAGTATATAACACAACACTGAGTGCAGTTTTATACCTGCTTCAACACTGTAATCCTCCCATAAGACCTACTGTCACTTCATATGAATGCCAGATTTCAGAAAAATAATTATTCCAAAGGACCTGCAAATCTGCAAGCATGTTTAGCCAAGTGATAAATCAGGCCAATGAAACCATTACTGAAACAGTCCTCTAAGAGAGGAGCTTTAATCAAATTAAATATATATCATACGTAAAACTAAGATTTTAATCTGAATTGACAAGATTTCACTAATCTCTTGGCTGTATATGTAGGCAATCTTGGTAACCTGAAGGTACTACGTGTAGGAAATCCCCTGGATTCAGTTTACTTACATACAAAATGATCATACGATCTTAGTTGCTGTATGCAGATCTCTGTGTCTGATAACATCTTCCACTTACCTTTGTGGTTATTTTTGCTACCCCAGTTGCTACATCCTTTTCTTTAAATTTCCAAGGACATTGGTTTTCTTTAGCTCTTTTTGTTCTACTTAGGGAGTTTTAAATCATGCAGTGTCGACTACTCTTCCCATTACTTTTAATGGTTCGGTCTTTGGTTACTCATGCAAATGTATTGCCAGCTACAGACTACTCAGCCTAAACCACTTTCCCTAATGGCTCTCTTAGGATAAAGGTGGCAGTCATCCAAATCGAGGTCTGATATGTGCTGAAACCAGTCAGCACCTCCAGGGATGCAATCAGTACCAGAGCTAATGTTCTTTCTGGTTTACGGCCTTGATCAGCACAAGAAACACGTGCATAGTCTTAGCTCTTTGGGTAGTCATTAGTTTGGCACTTCTTATCACTCAGCCAGTAATGACACCATCAGTTGCTGACAAGGTTTCCCACCTTTGCATTAACAGTGAAACTACCTAGGTGGACATTTAAAACCAGGAGTATTCAATAGGAATTGTTGGTTGGGTAGCACGGCCTTGCTTTTACAGTGCAACTCAGATGATGGACATGCAATTCCTGCTCTACTTTCCCTTTCTGCCATATTCTACAGGCCAGAAATAGTGGTAGCAAAGCTCCCAGGGGGTGCAGAAGTAAATGAGGACAAGCACAGGTCCAGTCTGCCTCACGCTTTCCTGACTGGCATCCAAAAAATGAAACAGCAAATGATGAAATTTTAACTATTATCTGCACAGTGAAGGAATAAAAGTTAAAAGACAAATGTCAAAGACATATGTCAAAAATTTAGCCCCCAGATCTATTTTTAAAGGTACTCAAATGAAGGTACCATATACCAAAAAAATATATCACTTAACTCAGGAAGTATCCATTAGGAATCATACTGGTTGCATCCAGATCTAAAAGGCTTTTTGCTCCAAAATTAGACCACATGCTGCTTAGCTCCAGTGATCCAGCACTGTGCTGCTCAGACTGCACCTTCTTTCATTTCCTTTAGCACTATCTCGATGCCAAACTATATGGTTTTTACTAACTGCACAGTTCCCCTGTGTCCACAGACTAGACAAGCAAAGTAACTAAATGTTTCACATTTGGGTGCTTTGCTATATTTAAAATGATTCTTATACATGAAACCTAACTGCTAGCTCTGATTTCTGCTCTGTATCTGTAGAGCATCCTGTAAAAATCCTAGCCTTTATCTCTCTTTCATTACTTTAGGTTAATTTTAGGCTTGTTTCCTTTATATAAAAAGCATTATAGTACTGTCATTACTATACTTCCTATCATCATCACTAGACAATTAAACCTAGAGTCATTTAAATCTAACTGGGGAATTTTGTTTGAACAGGTGCTTTCATACCACCATCACGGTACAGCAATTCTGGGTATCATAAAAATATCTTTTGAAGGTGCAACTTCTTTCTTTCAAGAATAATATTCTAGTTTTATATACAAAACTCAACACTACCATGCTCTTGAGTTGTTAATATAATGGGCTCCAGTTTTCACCATGGTTTCTCTATCCACTTGCAGAAATGTATAATAATGTTCCTGCCACCACTGTAAGTGCATGTACAAATAGTAAATGCACTCATTTAAGAAGCTGGCAACAGCAATCCAGAAGTATCTAGTTCTCTATGCAGGATGATATAAACATTTAGGGCCAGAACGATTATTTTAAATTTTTGTACCTAACTTAAGGAGTACCAGTACTTAACTCTCTAACAAATGAATAAAAACAGATAATTCCACAAAAGAGGCAAGCCTTGATTGGCTGAAATTAGACAGCTGTCATTTGTGAAGATGCTTATATAACTGCCATTTCTAAAGGGATTGTGGTGAACTGTGCTTGTACATTAAGAACTTAGGCTAAACACCTTGAAAAGCTGGGTAAGTCCAAATCTTCAGGTCAAACTGTAAAATACCTGTGTCAACTGAAAGACATCTTGCTTACTGAGACTTATTGAAACCAGAGACTTCAGCAGGAAATGATTTTCTAAAGGAAGCAGCTATTCCTGTGAGGAATTGTACCAACTTAATTGGATTTAACATTACTGAAGTTTTACTATGTATTAGTATTGATAGCATCAAAGCTTAAGTAGTATACGCTCCAGTTCTTAACGATGCAAAATAAATGCCTTTATCATTGGCCACCTAAGAATTAAAAATACTATTTAAAAATACTTGTAAGTAATTAAAAAAAAAAAAAAACCCTTTAGTCTATCCAGAAAGCTAATTTGACTTCTAATTACAACTATCACTGGAAGCTAAAATTGATATCTGGTTTCAAAACTTTGTTTATGATTATAATGCTATCTGATTACAAAACGTTCAACAACCGTCAAAATAACAGTTGATTAAATTTAGACATGGCCTTCTTCCTTGGTTGTTTATGAGAATTCTCTTCACAATAAACAAACACCAATTTGTTAATTTCTCATACAGAAAGGGGAAAAAGCTAAACGTCTTCCCTTTGACACCCTTCTTACAACTAAATTCACACTTTTCTACCAAGTTTTAACACCAAGTGAGAATGGATTACAAGATAAACTGAAACTTAAGAAGCTCTTTTCAGACTGCTAGTTTATGCATTTTCAGACCCAGCCTTCCCTCTTCTGAAATCTTAATTTATATCTGAATATTTTGTCTTGTCCATTTCTTTTTTTATTATTGTTAGTTAGCTAAACAGAATATATTCATCTCTTCCTATAAATTCTACCTTTTTTTCAACCCTTCAACCATAGCAGTTATACCATTACTGTAACTCTCTCTCTTTTCCTTGATACTCCAACCCTCAGCAAGCACAACCATATTTTCACCTGCCTCTATCCAGTATCTCAAGATCCCCAAATTGATATGACAAGTATCATGCCAAGGAGGTCCCTTATTGTCTAATCCTCAGGAGCATTGATCTGTGCTCCTCCTTCAACCCACACCAAGTTCCAGAACTATATTTCTGAAGACCTGTACGCTGCTCCCACTAAATAGCGAACTTGCATCCCAAGCTAGCAAAGCCTTCCAAAACTGCTTTATTTCCAGAATATTCATATGTGTGGGATTCTTCTGCACAGACTGATTTTTAAAAGACCAGTTTTTGACAGATAGAAGTCTGAAGTAGCTACATTCTTCTTATTTATGTGCAAAGATCCTCTGCATAGAAAGATTCATTTGTTCTTCTAAGCCGTCTAAGTAAGGTGTGGGAACATAATGCATACATTCAATTCTTCTCAAGTTTAATTCATCTACTCATTATTTCAAAATTTTCGCAAGCTGCTGACACAGAAAGGCAGAGAACTTTAGTTTACTACCACTTCATTTTCAAGAAGCATTATGTGAACATTACCTGTGCAATAAACTGCTGATTTGCATGTCAGCTGCATTTTTGAGAGTTTCCACTGAATTTCAATAGACACTCAAATGATTTAAGTTGTACTGATTTCTACATTCCCAAAAGCAACCAACCACAAGTTACTAGGGACCCTTAACCTTAACAGCACCCACCATTACTTTGCCTTGTGTGACAGAAGCCTGTCTATACCAGCTATATTCAGGAGTGTCCATAACTTGGAATATCACTGGAGGTTGGATAAACAAGACCACAGGTTCCCAGATGCAGCGACGTGTTCTGTAAATGTGGACTCGGAGTTGCCCAGGTACAGGCAGTGAGATTCAGAGGAGGAGGGAAATTACAGCTGAAGGAGTCTCTGCTTAAATCTGCAGGCCACGCAGTCAATGATCACCTGAACCAATTTTGTGAGCCCTACAGAGGCCATAATGCATGTGCTGAGGTAAGATATTACATCTAAAAAATAATTACTGTGAGTAAACTGCAGTAGATAATGTATGTCACAATAATATGATAGCTTGCCTGGAGGCAAAGCTGAAATGTTAATGAGTTGTAAAAGTGTCTATTTAGTGAGAGAATCAGTTACCTCATTTATTAGATTTTTTTTTTTTTTTTTTTGCTTGAGCAAGTTTAGCAATGAGATTTCCTTTCATCTTTGTCATCTACCTTTCCATCAGCTATATCGTCTGCTTTCAAGCTTCATTGTTAATCTTATTCTGAAGGCAATTTAAAAACCACTAGATCTGAGTTCTTTCCAGCCCTAGTTGCTATGGTTACATATATGCCAATATACATCAGGATGAAAGGAGGATGAACATCAGACTGTTTGCCTTTTAAAAGGGCGAGCATTATAAGCCACAGCTAAAAGCACCGGCGAAGATCATTTCACCTGCTGTGCTTCAAATCAGTGGACACAGAGCCAGACTCCTTGCTACTCCATCTCCCATGGATCTGCAGGCAGTGGGCAGCTTAACCATGCTGCCCACACAAAGCACCTCCACTATCTCTGTGTGAGCCATCCTGCCTGGCAGGATGCCTGCATTTTCAAGTACATAGGATGGACTTCATACCTCCAAGTAGCAGTCTGCACCATCACACAGAATATCTCAGTCTCCCTTCTCCTTTCTGTTTCCAACTACACTGCATGGTCTTCTAGTTTGTCACCTCCATTTTTGCTTTATTTTGCTTGTTATTTCCCCTCTTTTCAACACACTTCACTAACTTTGGCAACTACTTGACATTCTGGTTACTGAGTCAGACAAGCTACAGTTTCCAGAAGCACACAAGGTAGATCTAGCAAGCTATTGTTTTGACCCAGTGTCACCAGTGAATAGCATACAGTGTCAAAATTGGGCCAGTCAGGCTGGCCATATTCTCTAGCAAGCAAGAAAAAATATCTAAAGGAATTTTATGTCCATTGTAAATTTCACAGCAATTCAGGTCATCAGTCACCATTTCAAGATTCATACTTTTGTTAGCATGGAGAAGTAGTAGTTGCCTCTCAGTTACACCTGTCTTGCATGATCAAATTCTGTAGTTTTAGCTCAAGGCATTGATCTAGATACAGAGAGCTTAAGTCCCTGCGAATTTATTTCAAATCTTCCAAGAGAACAAAATGACTGTTTCCTTTGCTTATCTTGTAAAATTGTAGGACATTTTTTCTTAAGTGAGCACTAATCAATCATAAGTAGACTCTAACTTGAGTTGTCTCAGGAGGAAAAAAAAAACACAAAAAATTTATTATATACCAATACAGCATTTTGTCCATCAAAATTATCAAAGCTGCTCCCTCCTCCATACACAAAAGCCAGCTCTGTACAAGCCTCAAAGCAGTGAAACTTCACAAATAATAATGATCTGATCAGAACGGATAGAGCAAGAAAAACATCTTACTAGCAAATATAATGACCAGATTAATTATGAATATGGATGTGTTACCTCTTTCTTTTCAACATGAATGAGGCAGTAAGAGAAACCAAAAGAAAATCCCTCTCTCTCAGGAAGCCTCTACTCAAGTTGTATTTATGTTCTATTCCAGTGCCATAAAAATTAACATTAAATTTACACTATATTAAAATATTTGCACAAAGCCTGAGCAGGAAGGAGTCATTACTGATATTAAGCTGCTGATACTGTTATAATTGCTTTCTTTTATCAGCCTCATTATCAAATGATCTTGTTACAGCTAAAGAATTACCTATAATCGCTTGCACAGAGAGCATTTTAAGTCTGATCAGAAAAGAATCATTAAACAGTAATTAAAATACTGCTTGAGCACTCTGTATTAGGCTTGACAGCTTGCAGGAGCAACCTGTTAAACAATTCCTGCTAAGCAGGAATAGATAAAGCAAGGTGCATCCGCACTGAGTGCACAACTGGGATCTGGAAACATGACTTTAGTCCATTTATAAAGTTTTCTCATTAGGTTTCAATTCAGGAGTAATGCCACAATGGTATTTAAAGGATATTCAATCACTCATGACAGAAAAGCTAGACTGACATCGCACAAATAGTGTTTGATTATTACCAATCTATCATGTCAGTTACCAGGAGGAAAAGATACATTTCAATTGATTTCAAAAGATCACCATGACAAATGTGTTCCAGAAAGCTGGGCAGCAACAGATTTTGGATCCTGATTAATTTGGCAGACACAAAACGCCATACCATGGCCTTTCTTAAGCATACAACACAACCCTCAACACAAAATTCAAAGTGTTGCATGACCAAACAGTGGGTTATTTTCTTTCCAGTCTTTTATTTGATTATTGTGTTTGTAGGCTAAACCTCCATAGCATAATCAATCTGTTCAGCTCTCCAAGGGTAACGGTTGCAACATTCATTAAAAATCTGGACTTATACTCATTTGTTATATTGTCAACATACGTAAGAAGTGTATTTTAGAAAATGACTCAAAATATTTGGGGGACCATAAGAGCCATCCAAATTACATACGAGAAGGTAACACAATCAGGCAAGCTATGCTCCAATTGTAAGGAAATGTTACCCATCAGCAGTGCCAGGCACAATCTGCTACTGCAGCCACTGAGGAGCACAAGGCATCTCCATCAATAAACAGGCCTGTTGGTCAAAGCAGTGCTCTCCAGTGAGTTATCTTTAACTTGATACACACACTAATGGTGAAACCTGGTATGTTTTTCCCCAGAGGGGAAAAAGAAAACAACAGATTTTCTGTATTTGTTTGTCAAGTAAGTATAGAAGAAATATTGGCCTGAACAGACAAAGGAAAAGTAAAGTAAAAATAGCATGTTAAAATTCAACATTGCCTAAGCAGAGTGTTTATACAAAGGTTACCAGCAGATATGACTCCCCACAAAGGGACCCATTACAACAATAACAAAAAAAAAAAAAAATCATGGAAGTGGATTTATTTATCTGGTGATTAAGATAAAGAATTATAGAATTATCCATGCAGGAATTCCTTTTTTCTTTTTTTTTTTTCCCTAGCATTTCCACATAAGTAAGATACCCAGACATTTTTTCACAGCTTATCCACTCAGGATACCACAGAGACACAGAATCTAAATTAAATTTTAACAGTCCCTTTAAGATGCCTTTTCAAGTGTGGAGAAGAGGGGTAAGATGGAATTTCTACTGTGCAGGCTTATTGCCTCTATAGCTAGAACCACGTAATTGCAAGACAGCTTTGAATATTACTAGATGTCATAAAAGAATAAGTGCAAGAAGTCATAAAAAAACACACGCTCCTTCATCACCCTCCTTTCACATTAACTCTGACAATCAACACGAGGAGAAGTGTTACTCCTTTCCCTAATGTGACTAATGATTAACTAAGACTGTCTAGCACTGAGGGAAATATTCCAGCAATTAATGGGAAAAACATGAAATACAATCTGCTGGCTTCTTCATCAGATGAGGAACTTGAGAAAAGAATTAAGCTGAACAGTAATTGATGTGGGCTTAGAAAGTAAAAAAAATAAAAAACAGGAGAATTAATCCTGTGATTCAAGTCTTGTTCTCTGACGCACTGGTGCAAACATAAAAATAAATAAATAAATAACCACCATCTCTTTTGACTTTGCAGATCCAGAATATGAATCAGTGTGAGGTAGTTTTTCACTGGAATGACTGTATATAAAGAAGATTTTGGCACTTCCATCACATTTTCTTCTGGCAATTGGCAAGAAGCATAGAGTTTTTGGGTGACTCCCAACAGATGGGCACATTAGAAAGGGTTTTGGAAGCTCCTTGAATTTCAGATAGTGATCCTGAATTGTGTATTGTAAAGCAAAGAGGAAAGCAGAATACCGGCATCCTTCCCTATTTGCCTATAGTTGTTGCTTTTTCACTACAGTTACAACCACAGCTGAATGCTTGAGAGTCTGATTTTGCATTTTCCTTAAGACCAGTTTCTCAATACAGACATCTTTATTTCTAGCTGTAATGTCAATGGCTTCTAGAAAGAACTTCCCCAGTTTGCCTCACAGTGACACTGAGCTACGAAGTTTAATCATGATTAGCTAACAAGATACTAAACAATTTCTCCTGCTCTAGTAAGGCTATAAAATCAGTCCAAACCACAGCAGGCATTTATCCTTTATAACAGATATTGCACTTTGATAAACTTATGTTTTCAGTGATATGTTAATACAGTGAGGGGCCACTCACAGAATAAGATAGGCATTATCCTAGTAAAGTTATACAAATCACAAAAAAGGCATCTCTCCA
Organism: Meleagris gallopavo; assembly: GCF_905368555.1. NCBI lineage: Eukaryota > Metazoa > Chordata > Aves > Galliformes > Phasianidae > Meleagris > Meleagris gallopavo. Next base: position 68,257,820 of record NC_139405.1, on the reverse strand, counting down.
GTCAGCTCCTATAGGGTACTGTAAGCCCACGTAAAACCAGAGATGTTGATATAATTATTTCACATTTCTCATAAGAACATTAAAAAAAAAAATCTACTCTTGGATCTGAAGCCTTGTGTGACACGTTCCAGTCCATTTACTAAACCCCCCTGACATATGGAATTCATAACCATTTTGATAGCCTTAGTTAGAAACATGCCATTGTAATCTGTCGTTCAACATAACTATTACCCAAAAAAATTATGATCCTGCATATTCAGCTTGTGAAACACAGGCAGGCAAAGAAAAAGGCAGGGAGCTGGCACCTGAAGTGGGTTTCACTGCCTCACGCCATTTGCTGAAAAACGCATTTTGAAGTTAATCACATAGCTTTCACCTCAATAACCAATGTAGACCTTGAATGTTTAATTATGCTACTAGTTTTATAACTAATCAATCTTTTTCATTAAAATCCAGTGAAGCAGACAACTGAGATAATTACTGAAGAATCATCTTAATTAAAAATTTTAGCTTTTAATTAAGAGTCATTGTTTACCTCACCAGAAAACCATAAGGATTCAGGACAAGGTTGCCCTGTTCATTATGACTCCAACTTTTTTTTTTTTTTAAGCTTTCAGCAGAGAATGATACAGTTTTTTATTTTATATATATATATATACAATTTATATATATACAAAACAATTGTCCCAAGAAAATAAAGAGCATGCACTAGCCAATGTCACTATTTCTTAGAGGACCCTAGCATATTTATATCAAGAATAGTTACTGAATTACTGAACATCTCTGCGTATAAATTAAGGCTGCATCAGTCCTTGAAAATAAAACCATGTCTACACTTAGAATGAACACGACTTCCTAAATGATTTCCTTATTGCTTTCTGGCTATAATAAAGATGATTTTAAAGTTTCTCAACATTCCTATCCTGCACTCAGAAACCTCTCTCCACTTTTTACCTTTGTTTTCAGAAATGCCAATTTGTGAAAATTTGAGGTTTGCTTCAACTGCAAAAAAAGAACATTCAGTCATTACAGCTTGGGAATTAGAAACACATAGTAATCAAATGACATCATTGAGGATGTGCAGTTTCATCATACTCATGTTCAGTGCAAGGTATCAGGCACCAATAGTACAGATCCAATGATGCTTTATCCAATAACATTAATTGAGGAATAGAATTATCAAGTCCTAACCCTTGCAGGTTTCCCCTATGTATATATTTGCAAGAAGAAAGCAAAAAGCAAAGACATCTCCATATGGAAACTTTTTCCACCTGCATTTCTAGCATGCAAATTTTTAAAACACATGATGATGTCAGACCAAGTTGCTGAGTTCAGGCATTTGAAATGCAAAGCTAAACACCTCTAGCTAAAACGGTTGCCAGTAAGAACTGACCATCTGCCATAGAAAAAGCAAACTTTGTAAGGATCAGCAGTAAAATATAACATAGCCTATTCTTTAGAAACAACTTTTTTTTTTTTTTTTTTAATTCATTTTATTTTTATAGAGACATCCTGAAGGGCATGGTGTAAGGTATGTTGTAACAATACAAATCTTTAGTTACTCTCCTCAGCAGACAAATATTTTAACACAAGGAGTTCACACCTTAGAGTCATGGAATCATAGGACTATTAAGGTTGGAAAAGACCACTAAGTTCAACTAGTCCAACTGTCAACCCATCAAAACCACATCCACAAAACTTTGAAAAGCAACATGAAATATCCATAAGATATACGTACATCACATTCAACATAATCTTCAGTCATATCAACAACAAAAAAATCCCCATACTAAAATCAATGTAACAGCATAACACTGTCAAAGATGAACAATTGTATGCGCTCCACCTCTTGTCCCTTTGCTACGTTACAATACCAATTATTATACTCTTCCACAATATCCAGTCCAGGAGAACTGAGAACATGGTGTTGATAATACATAGAATTTCTTTATCGTGTAGGTCTATAACAATTCAAGTAGGTAAAAATAGAAAAACCAGTTGCCAGGGAATTCATTCAAAACTTTCAGGTACCACCTGAGTGTTACTAATTTAAGTAATAATTGCCTCTGTCTGTAAGAATGAAAATTGTCAGTAAGAAAAGGTAGCCAAATCTAGTTCAGAAAGAAGTATTGAATTATAAGTTTGTTTTAAGGGTAACGGAGATAGACAAACAGAAGACATTAAAAAGGAAACTATTCAGAAGAGTAAATAACTGCAGCTCCTCTGTCTTCAGACAAATAACTCAGTAGTGCTAGTCAGTGCCAACACCTCTTAGCCAGTTGTACTTACCCTCACCTGTAGTGAAATCTGATTGGAGGGATCTGAAGCAGGTCTTGCACTACTCAATGGGTAATTTCAGTATGCAAAATTGAGTAGCGGGCAACAACCTACAGTACAACAAACCCCTGGAAGGCATACCAAGGTAGAGTTTAGGGGCCTGAAGTGCAACTAGGTGTGTATTTGCCAGGGACGCTAACTCAGGGGAAAGGCAAGTTCTGTTATGCCTACAGATGCACCTGGGAGATCTCACTGGTTTCAGGTGACCTAATCTAACACTTATACCCTCAGCTTATTGGTCAAATGCTGGCAATTTCCAAGGCACAAATATTTCTATTACACCATCACAGAACTGATCAAAATTTCTTCTCCAGCAAGACACATATCCTGTAAGCTCAAAACCAGATACCAGAGGTCAAGTTCTGTTATTCACAATTTCTGACTTGGATGATTTAGCACTGTGTACATACCCCACCACTACACTAGAGAGACATTTAAAAAGATACTGAGAAAAACAGGAAAACAGAATATACTTTACAGTAGAGAGGCAGAGAAAACCCACCCATAATCTCACCATTATGTAGTTCTCATCTTAACTACCCTTCCACATTTCAGCTCCCAAGCGACAGTGGCACCTTATCACTGGGTACTTGGATTTAGACGAAGGGAAATCAATCATTTTAAGAAACAATTAAGTTCTCTAAATTTCAATGCAGGTTTATGACTGTTCATCCAAAGCAGAATGAAGCTTTTATGCCTGGTCAAAAGTTGGGAAGAAAGTTTTTCGGTACTGTGTCTGAGGAAGCTTATGCACCTCAGCCCTCAGCCATCTTAATTCTCCAGTGTCAACACATCTATCTCCTATGGAGTACAAGTCAGCCTTAACAGCTTCATTTGTGACAGATGCTTTCCAGTTGCAAGATGCTTTCTAAATTAACAAGAAGACTAGTCCTTGTAAAGCTGAGCCCTATCTACCATTACAGGGTTGGATGTGAATCATTTTCTGGTCAAAAATGTACTCATATAAAGACTTTATTGTAGACACTAATGGCAAACACATGCCAAACTAGTTACTTATTACAGCTGCAGGAAAGCTAATGACATGAAACAGCCACAGTTCCTCTACACTTACCGCCCAAAAAAGTTCAGGCCTGTCTTTTTAACTGGCTGAACTAAATCAGTTTATCACTTAATTATGTATCAATTTATGAAGAAAAAGTGACTTTCGATTTGCTTGAAATTCTACTGATCAGAGGTGCAGTGTCTAAAAAGTCAGAGATTTAAACACAAAATCTCCTGCCTTCGCCATGTCTAGCTTAACAACTGCTTAACCAAAGAAATTATCTGCTTACCTAAGGAACTAAACTCCAGAGGCTCTGAAATGCAAGAACAGTGAGGAGGAGCAATCTTCATTGATAAATATTAAGATTTTCTACGTTTGGAAAATATATTTCCAACTTGGGTAGATAAGCAAGCCTTTATCTTCTCGGGTTTTTTGCTTCCCAGAAAACATCAAGATGAATGACAGAATAAAAAACTCAACTGTTTAAGCATTGGACTTTGTTGAGTATCAGTAGCTAAGGATCCTCATGTTCACCTATACAATCTAAATTTACAAAGTTATTTTATGAAGCCTGAGTAACTCTTAACTTTATGTCTCCCTGAGGCACTGGGACAGAAAATGCCCATTTTTTGCTCAGTTGCTGGGGCTTTTTCTTGTTTGGTTGTAGGTCCTTGTTTCTGAGACAGTGCCCACCGCAGAAACACTTTAACATATAGCAATGCAAATCACGGCAGAAAGAGAAGATGACTGAGAGGGAAATTCATTACTACTTGTAAATCTCTAAACTGAGGGAGTCAAATAGATTGTAGCCAGGCTCTTTTCAGTGGTGTGCAGCGAAAGGACAAGGGCCAATGGGCAAAAACTGCAACAAGGGAAGTTTCATGCAAATATGAGGAAGAATATTACTGTGAGAATGACAGAACACTGGAATAGGCTGCCCTGAGAGATTGTAGAGTCTCTTTCTCTGTCAATATTCAAGACCCACCTGCCTGCTTTCCTGTACAACCTGCTGTAAGGAATCTGCGTTAGTAGTGGGTTGGACTCAATGATCTCCAGAGGTCCCTTCAAACTCCTGCAATTCTGTGATTTTGTAACTGGAAAGAGGCGTCTTAATAGATTCGGGAAAGAAGCTACCAATTCTCAAAACCTAAAGGAAAGCATTAATAAACTGTATGATGGAAAGAGAATCAAAGAAGAAGGAAGAGCTGAGTCAATATCGAGACTCAAGTACTGCACGAATGTGAATAACACCAATTGGATAAGGGAAGCATTTGCTACATGTAAGCAGAACGGCACAGTGTTAAAGGAAAATGTCAGAAGTCTAGATTTCAGTCTGATAATCACAGCAAAGAGGAGGGGGGGGGAAAGAAAGAAGAGGGATGAAGAAAAACAAACCCTTATTAATGGGGCTAAAAGCTGCAAAAATTGTTAATCTTGTAACATATAGTGGAATCCACATAAGCTCAAGGCAGAGGAAATTAAGAGATTTCCTGGCACATTGGAGGGCACAAGACATCTGTTAGGACATTTGAGAACTCAAGCTATCACTGAAGGCAATGTCAGTGGTGCATGCAGAGCAACGAGTGTCATTAACATTAAGGCCAAAGTTGGGGAGGAACTCCAGCATACAGTATAATTAAGTGTAATTGGAAAGGTGGAGGAGTCCTCAGAATGATTGCTGCAAGTAATAAAAAAAGAGCACATGCTGAGTCAATCTGAATGTGCACAGGCTCTTGAGACACATACACAGTTAAAACTGGGAAAATCGTACCACAGCCACCCTCCCAGATGTAACTTGTGAGGATTCCACAGAAATGAGGTTCAGTGTATAGGAATACAGTCTACTTTCATCTGCCAGGGAAGCAGAGAGGTTGTTACTTCCACTACTCTGACAGGATAAAAGCACTTCTATATATTAGAAAGACAGACTAGAGCTAAAGTGCAATCTAGGCTATAGCAGCACCTGAGAGAAGCAAACCAAAATGATTTTTGGCTAATTGCAAAGGGTAGGACATGCAGCCAAAACCTGAGTAAAAGCAAGTACTGCAAGCACTTTGTAGCTCAGAAAAGGTAATAGGAGAAGTAATCTTATCTGATCCTCAAAGGAGAGAGTGGCATGGCTTTAAAGCAGTAACCTCTGCAACAAAAAAAAAAAAAAAAAAAAGAGAGAGAGAGAGACTGTGGACTCCTTGTTAATACTTCTACAAAGATTACAGGAAATCTCAGCACCTCTATGAAGCCTGAGGGATGGAAGAAAGCAACTGGTAGCAAAGGAGATGGACAAGATCATCCAAAATACAAATTATAACATCCCATTCAAATAAAAAAGCCTCAAGATACTTCACTGAAAACAAGAAGATACTTCTCATGCAGCAATTGCAATGTTAGCATGTCAGGAAGACATGTCAGCAGAGTCACTGGTGGCAGAGGAACAACAAGGTTCAGATAGACAAATATTTGTCACTATGTGTCAGAAATACTGACACTTATCTGATTATAACACCCCTGACAGAAACTGAAAACAAGCTCAAAGAACATCCTGGACAAGGCCATACAATTAAGGCTTCAACATGTTATCCGAAGCCATCAAGGAAAAAACTAAAGCCAAAAAAGACAGGAAATCCTGTAGCTTCACTCATCCAACATGACAATGGCATACAAAAGAGAAGAGACAGATGTTCACTTATACCTGTGACTCTGGCAAAAGAAGTAGGGAAATGCAGAAGCACAGTGTGCTGATACCACTGATTTATTTTTAACGCAGTCAATAAGGACTGGATGTCAGGCATACCCTTCCCTTGGCTATGAAAGATGTTTGGGTTAAAACAAAAATCAGGCTATGTGTGTAGGATATGAGCTAGTCTGAAAAAGGTTGGGGCAGGAGGAAAAAAAAAACAAAAAAAAAACAATGAGATTCCAAAGCATATTTTCTTCATAAGGCAATCCTTCCAAAGCATATTTGGAAGAAAGTCTGTGAGGGATGCTAAGGTATGGAGCTGTAAAAACAGGCAAACAAGCAGAGGAACTTTCCAGAAAAGACTTCAAAAGCAAAATATAGTCTCTTAGACTGTTTTAGTTATGTGAAGCAGCAGAAAGAAAGAAAGAGGAAAAAAAAAAAAAAACCAGCAAGGAAGCAATGATAGTTCATGATGCACCTAATAGAGGCTTGACAGCAATTGGTACCTGATTTATATGAACATAGCCAGAACCACTACCTGCTGACACTTGATTATTACAGTCATTTTGTCAAAGTAACTCAAGTTAGAAACACATTATACAGCACTGCAATGAGTCAGACCACAATAACATTCACTGGGCACAGTATTTACAGCAAGCTAATTTGGAATAATGGCTTGCAATGCATAACGAAGGAATTCTGAAGATTTGTAAAGGACAGTATTTCATGCACACAACAAGCTTTTTTTATTAGCTACAGTCCAATGGAATTGCTGAAAACACACATTTGAGTAACTAAGTAGATGTTACATGAGACAAATGAAGACAGATTGAAATCCTTACCTCAGTTTATTACATTACTCAGGTCAAGTCAAGTTGTGGAGCTTTTTCTACACTGATGCTAAAAGTGCAAGAAACATCCTACCTAATAATAGGCATAACATCCAGCGGTCCAAATCACTAATTATAACACAGAACGACAGACAAAATATAAACCTACAAAATGTCAGGTTGCTAAAACCTTTCATTAAACACATCAGTGCTATAATATCACATTCAGACAATAAGGTACAATAACGAGAGGAGAAGAATACATCAGGTTCTTCTGTAGTATAGAATATTGTAGTATGTACAGAGAAAGTACTGTAACATATAACATAACTACTTCATCTGCAGCAAATACATTTCCTAGACAGATGTCCCCAGAAAGAATCTAGTGAAGCCACCAACAGGGCTAATCAGTGACATGTCACTCTTGCTAATGCACCTGTGCTGCTTCGTTAGGTGATATGTTTCCTTGTGGCTGCTGGGTCTTCTGTTATCTGACCAGAAGTTCTCTGCAAAGCTTGTAGATATGCCCTAAAAAAATTCTGCAGCCACACATATAAAAATGGGATTAACAGAAAATTAAATATAAAATATCACAGGAGTGAACATTAAGAGCATTAAGTACATTAAGACTCAAGCATTCAGAATACCAAGATGATGTTAATTCATGCATGCCTCATTTTGTCCCAGCAGGCGTAAGCACCGTGAAAAATTTAAGTGTTTCTTTTCTCCCATAGCCCTTCCTTCACACTCTGAAAGATGCATGAAGAGCAGCAAAACCAGGGCTGCAGAAAGGATTGGACCCAGAGGTGCTGTACAAACCATCAGCTGAGGCATTTCCTACTTTCAGTGGTTTACAATTTAAAGCTACCAAACAAACAAGAACAGAAGGTAACACACAGGCAGAAGAAATTTATGTGTAGTAATGGACCATGTCAGAATATGAACCAGGACCAGCACTAGTCCTTCTGAACTCCAGTTAAAAGTTTATTCTTTAGATGTGGCATCATATAAAAAGCCAGCCACTGGCCAATAACTTGGGTACATCACAGGATGCCATAACGATGTCAGTATGGTTCAGCTTGACTTTGAGAACACCAGAATATTCACAGATAAGGAATGCTTCGTCCCAGGCTCACAAGCTTTGCAAACTCAGTGCTAAAGAAAACTAGACTTGCTCTGAGTAAAAAGGCCCTGGGTTCATACATACGTGACAGTAATTCAGGTTTTATTCAAATCTTTAAAATAATGAGAACTTTTTTTTAATATCTAAGTAATCCAAAGAAGCAGAGTAGGTGATGATGCCTCCCTCTGGAGAATTATGAGAAATGGCCTATTTCCAGTAATACCACAACAGAAGCCTAAATACATAATGGATTAAAAGTTCACTGAAACAGATAATTAACAGACAGCCCATTATGGGCTCCCTAAAATAACATTTTCTAAAATATTAATATTTAATTGTGGAGGTAGCAGCGGGCTGCAGGGTTTTCCTTCTTTCTTTTCAATGTGTTCTTCTTATCAATCAGTAAAATATTAGAGATAATAAGAAATCATGTACCTGCGTAAACTCTAATAGCAGTAATATGGCAAAGCAGAACAGTAAAAGAAAAAAAAAAAAAAAAAGATAGGCCTCAAGTTGTTCATGGGGTCTCTGGTAATTGGAAGAGTCAATGGCTATACGATTCAAGAAAATACCTTCCCAGGAGAAGGAGACTGACTGTCCCGCATTTATACAGCAGCTAACCAACGCTAAGCAGGCTTTCCTTTGCATATTATTGGTGCCAGCCCAATGAGGCAGAAAATTGCATCGTGTCAGTTAATTTCCCAATCTTTGTTTTCATTGTATTAATCTTTTGGCTTTGCTTCACTTTATAATTTGAAGGCTCAGCAAGAAGCAAACCAAATGGAAATTCAGCTTACTTTCATGTCTAGCTGAATGTGGTTGTTGCAGTTTTGGAAAGTTTAATTCTGTGTAATCTCACCCATGAATAATAATCATCTGGTTTTGTATGCAGACATATTAGTGGTTATTAAAGTCTGCCTTAAAAATTCTTGGGATTGTGCCCAAAAGTCAGTCACCAAAACATGATTAACAAATAGGTTACAGGAAGAGAGCAGATAGGGGTTTTCTTAACCAGGTCTGCATACCCTGTGCTATACCAAAAAAAAAAAAAAAAAAAAAAAAAAAAGTAAAGGCAGCTGCAAACTTCCTGAACCTGAATAATGATTTTAAAGTTTATAGTTCCCAGACTGGAAAGTCAGATGCCAAGGATGTGAAGACACAGCGGTTATCTTGGAAAAAGCACAGGAATTAAATGTGGAGCTCACACTGAGAAATGCCTTTTGCAGGATAATAGTAAATAAAAACTGTAGATTATCTTCATGTGCTTATAACTAGTTGAGTCACCAAAGGCTCTGTTATACTGTGTACCTCTCAGACAGAAAGGCCCCACAGAGATCTTCTCTTCTGAAGCAGGAACAGATTAGCAGCATTATTTTCCCCTCTGCTCTGCCCTGGTGAGGGGCATCTCCGTGGTCTACACATAAGAAAGGCACTGGATCCAGAGGATGCCATGAGAATGATCAGAGTGCTGGAGCACTTCTCCTGTGAAGACAGGCTGAATGAGGTGGGTTTCTTCAGTGTGGAGAAGAGAAGGCTCTGGGGAAACCTCATTGTGGCCTATAAAGGGAGTTTATGAGAAAGATGATGAATTTTTACCAGGGCCTGTAGTGACAGGGCAAGGGGAAACAGTTTTAAACTGAAAGAATGTAGATTTAGATCAAGTACAAGGAAGAAACTTCTCACCATCACAGTAGTTAGACATAGGAATCCAAATACATTGTGGATGCTCTATCCCTAGAGTTGATCAAAGTCAGGTTGGACAGGGCTCTGAGGAACCTGCTGCAGTAAAAGCTGTGGAAAAGATGATCTTTAGAGGTCCCTACCAACCCAAACCATTTTGTGATCCCATAGAGAATTGCCTTGCCTCCACTCAGTACACTGTGACAGGGCAAAATGAGGTCTAGATCCCAAATCTGGGCCTCCAGTTCACCATCTTCCCTCTAGGAGCATGCTGAATACATGTAAAAGGTCTGAAGACTTACTCAATTGCTTTTTGGTGCCTTACGAGCATTGTTCTCATTTTCATTTATTGAACTACCATGAAGACACATTGTAAATTTATACAGCAAATCTGATATGTATTTCATGCTGTGGGTATATCATTCCCAGTTCATCCAAATAAGATTCATGAGCCATATCTGATGAATAAAGCTATTCTAAAAATGAGATGTCTTTTTCATTATTCTGTTTCTGTTTTGAACAATAAAAAGTTTTGCTTTTTTTTTCAACCAGAATCTCTTGTAATCATAATGAAGAGTTTAAAGGTTCCCTTACTCAGATCTCCAAGTCCTACCAAGAAAAGTTTAGGGATTTGTGTACTGTTTTCCATTTGTAAGAAATTTCCATATTTGCAAGGCACCTCAATCACATGAAGAGAACACATGAGGTACAGCTTAAAAAATAAAATAAAAATAAAAATAAAAATAAAATAAAATAAAATAAAATAAAAGAGGAAATATCTTTTCTAATTTTCATGACATGGAAAAGAAAGGAAGGGCATCATGAGCTAAACCCTGCACTTCTACACTGCTTTCCATTTCTCAGCAAGAGTCAGAAAACAACTCTGACCTACTACTAAATAACCAATGGCAAACAGAAGGAGAAATGTGCCATGAAGAGCTGAAAAGAAACCACTATCTGACATGAGACTTGTGAAAGCCAAATTTCATTACAGAAGTTTAGCCAATGTATTTCATCCTTGTCAGGGTGAATATTACTGCAGAGTCACTTTCCTCTTTCTCCAAAAAGTACCCATGGAACATTTCAGGAAACTGATTTAAATTTGAGACTCCAAACTTACTCTGCTGCTATTTGCTCCACTGATGTCCCCTGAATGAGAGAGATATCTCCCCCACTGAACGATGCAAATGCTTTTTGATACCAGAGTCTGTTACAAGATTCTACAATTAAACATGTGGCAAAGTATCAGCATATCATCAGGAAGTAGATAAGATGTATTCGTGCCTCTTGTAAAATGTTCATCATTACTAGAGATGCATTTTGCAGTTTACAGTTATATTCTCAAGCATCAGGTTTTGAAAAAGACTTTAGAAAAGTTCAGGTAAACTTCATTGGTCAACCACACCCCAAATGCGCTAGAAGTTATTGGGCTTGATGAAAATATCAGGAAATTCTTTATCTACTATATTACAGGTGTGCAATCAGACAGACATGAAGTTCCCTGTCACTCCTGAAACTTACAGGAAAAGATGAGCAGCAAATCAGAGCTCTGTTAGTCATACTAAATTCTAGAAATACAATCCTCTTTCATTTGAGCTAAACTAGCCTCAAGCATACTTAGAGCATACAGGGCAGTTTCAGTTTGTATGCTGAACTAATCACTTTTCACCCAGTCTAGGCTCTACACAAGCTAAATTAAAACAGACTAGAGGTACCTAAAATAGTTTCATAGACCTCAATACTTCCTGACAAAAATTGAAACACTCCATGGATTCAATTCAGTGAAGTTCTCAAAGTTCATTAGCACCAAGAATTGGGTTTAATTCCACATATCCTGAATAAAAGAAGTTCCAGTAACAAGAGGAACTGATTTATTTTTTTTTAACATTCTGACTTCCAATTGTCAAAAAACACAACCTGATTCAACAAAATGTAATTGAGGAAATAGATGGTCAATTGTCAAACACTATTATATGGCACAGATTTAAAGAGTCTTCTTTCATAAAGGTTGATGTGTTTCTGATAGTAAATTACTAGTATTTTGTGCAAACTGTCAAGGAGTTTTCATAGCCAGGAGCCGATACGAATATATTGCTGATATTTAATCACAGAACTGAGAGAAGAGAGAACACACATTGAGACAATTAATTGTAAGCGACAGTTATGAGTCCTGAAGTTGGCAAATTCTGGGCTTTTTCTACATTTGACATCACTTTTCAGTGGACTTTATTCTTTCTGTAAGAATGCTTTTCTGTGTAACTTGTCCAAAAACTTGATTCTTATAGTTATGGTGATTTGATGCAGAAAGGACACATCCTTTCTTTTGGAAAATTTGGCTGCAGAAGAAGAAAGGGTATTTGGGGGCTGCATTGCTGGAGGAGGAGAAATTAAGCACATCTTTCCCTCTTCCCACTTGCAAGGACTCCAGGATGAATCTATCAATCTTCAAACATTTCTCTCTCCACACTTCTCATAAGACATGGGTAAAATATCTGTTTAGCTCTAGTCTACCATATTGACAAACCTGCTAGAAAAGAAGAGTTTTAAATACTGGCTTTTTCTAGCACCAGAACATATCCAGTATATCGCCACCTCAGGTGCCAGCAGAGGATGGAGCAGATGAGCCTGTGCCCCACCAGCTGCAGAGGAGAAAGGCAAAGGTCTAGCAGTGCCATGTGTGGAGGATGCAAGAAGGATGTAAGATAGCTTTAATACAGAAGGTTTTCTGCTATGGCCAGGCAAAGATGTTAATGGGGAAAGTGCAAGAACTGAAGAACTGTGCTTCCCAAAAGCTTTTCCCAATGACCTCACTTGACAATTTATGTCTTCATGAAGATTTGTATGTGTAGACACGTTCATTGATAAACCTGAAGGCAACCATGAATTCACAAATATAACTACTGCAATTAACTGTACAAGGAATAATAATGAAGAAAACAAAAATATGACATTAGGATGCTCATGGACATCTGATGTAAAAGAATAAAGGATGATGCAAAATGTTAAATAAACTAAATACGCTGTCAGACATCAAAACGTTGTACAATACATTAATCTCTATGACAGATTACATGTAGATCAAAATATTGTAGACTATCTTAATAAGCAGGCTTACATTAATTAAATAATTACAATAGGAAAGTTGTTGACAAAAAAAAAGTCTTGAGAAGTCATTAATATTGTAATTATGTAGGATTTTTTTTCTTCACTATGTCAATCATTCTTATTATCCAGACTGCATTAAGCGAAAAAATGAAAACAGATTTGGCCATTCGCCTTCTAAACCAAGCAAATTAGCAGAGTCTTGTCTGGTTCCAGAATTAAGGGGTGTCATCTTTTTTATTTCAAGTCCAATCCCCTGAATTGTTAGCAAATCATTTAACAATCATTTAATTCCTAATCAGTTAACAGATGGTCTTCTTAATGCACCACAAGTCACAGAACATTGCTAACAATCTTAACAGCTCATATCATGAAAAAAAAAGGTGAACTACAATGGTCCCCATGATAGCAGGATATTTATCAAGTGGTAAAATCCTACTGATGGAAGCAACAATGAGGAAGCAACGACACAATGTCCAGATTTGCAGAGAAAGTTCAAAGTTAACACTGAAAAAATGTATATAAAATTATTGTCATTTTTTTATCCTTTTGTCTCTGGAGTTTAAATTTATCTATAACAGTCACCGACAGCATGCTTTGGCATACATAAAAATATAAGTTGGTTGATACTAAAGACAAAATTCAGTCTCACACAGCAGCTTTCAAAGTATTTGCAATGGAAATTACAGCTGTTTCCAAACTTTGTATCTAATTCCTCTTCTAAAGCCAAAACTCTCTTATTTTCCCACATCCATCTTCTGGATGGACTATAAGAGCTTTCATTTCATGTTGGTTGTTTGTTTGTTTTAAATTTCTGCACCTTCTGTGTGAGCACAAGAAGTAGATCTTACGACCAACAGCAATTAAAATAGTATTTTGTGGTTTCCTGTGTTCTCAGAATGTTATATGGGGACATTTGCTTTTAAATTTCCACAAAATGCAGAATATTTTCCAGCTTTCCTACTGCTGTAACACTGCCTTAAATAGTTGATGTGGTAGAATAGCTTCAAGCATTCAAATATTGAAGAAACCTGAGGAACAGTTTTAGGTTGTTCAACACCATGCCCCTGAGAACACTGTAGCCCTGCAATGTCAATAGAAATGATCTTTTGATTTGTCTGGACTTTCGATTAGGCCCTAAAAGTATAGTTTCAGCCCCAACTAATTGGCTCAGATGAATGGAGCTCATGATAACTATTGCCCAAAGTACTGCACCCATAATGCACTTCCACGAGGCCTGGATATTATCCACAAGGCCTGGTATTAGCGCTGATACCCTGCACCACCTGGGGCTCTGGGCTTTCCCACTTCTTTTCAGGAGGTCTGTCAGGTTTGACAGCACCAGTAATCTCAAAACAATAAGGGATTTCTGATGAGAAAGAGAATGAGAGATACTAAGGCTGTGGCTACAGGCAAGTGCTATCTTATTGCTCCACAAATAGCCAAATTTTGGCACCTCTGCCTGGCACTGGCCTCCTCCCAGAGAAGACAGGAATTCATCTGCTTGAAATCATGGAAGCCAATGCCAGAATCACAAGTTGGAAGCAGGCAGGTTGTTCTGACTGCACCCACATACCAGGAGGTGCCTTCAATCACTGTTCAAATTCTCTCTGAGATCAGACAAAAACATAAGGAGCAATGATGGCACGATGTGAGAATCCTCAACCTCAACCCAGACACAGTCAGGGTGTTTCTTTCCATCTCCAGAAGGTATACATCAGCTTCTGGCAGTGTTGGAGCCCAAGTGCACAGACAACACTCTCACTCTGACATATGGGGAAGACAAAGCAGTGTTTTCAGGGAGCAGTGAGTATGTTGGTAGGATTGAGAAGCAGCTCCATGCTGCCAAGCACCATAATAGAGATCATATCCAGCAGGAAGGGAGGAAAGGAAGAACAAGAAGTTGGAGCCACCTGGAACTGTACAGAGACTGAGAGAAGTACAAGTTGAAAAGCATAACCTCTCAGCTAGAAAGAATTTGGTAACTGGGAATTAGGAAGGGATCTGCACTCAATGTTTTATGTAAAGAATTTGGACAACCATTTGGAACAAACATTTGGAGTTTGCATTTAAAGTTAAATTGGGAGAGACAGCAAATAATAAGAAACAATGCAGAAAGATAAAGAAGGTCTTAGAGCAAATATTTTAAATACCAACACAGCTAATAAATGCAAATGAAGTTCAGTGCAGATAAGCACAGAATTATGAGTCTGAAAGCAAAGAATAAAAAGCAGGAACTATCTGCTTAGTGGCAATCAGCTGCACTGTAATGACCAAGAATGAGATCTGAGGAATTATTGTGAAAGAAATCCCTAAAGCTTTCAGCCCAGTGAGAAAATGATTGAAACAAACAAGATGATAGGCTTTATTAAACCACCAGAATATAATGCTCAGTTTCCACAATGTGAAGAGTAGGAATGAAGTGCACCAAAATATAAGGATTAAAACAAAAAGAAGCTGCATTAACCTCATAGATTAAGATGGATTTTTGCCCTTGGCTTCCGTCTGGAACCTGAATTTTCTCAATTGTTCTGCTCCTTTGTTACCATAATGTCCTGTTTTATTATTTCACTTCCTTTTATTATTTTTTAATCTGTCATATAAAACCTTATGAGAAACCTAGCCAAGAAAGGACAATATCTCCTTCAAAATCACTGTAATCTATTGTTCAGGTCAGGTAGATTTTTAAAACATAAATCTCAATTCTACCTTGGATGCCTGCCTAGATTACCAGATGACCTCAGAATTATGGGCAAGAACAAAATTAAAAGCAGTATTATTGCAGAGCCTGGGACAAGGCAGCAAGCTTTGAGAAAGACAAGAGAGAAAGACTAGCACTGGCAAAGGTCTGGTATGGAAGTAATACCAGAGATTTATGCAGAGGAAAACCATCAGTCCAGCATGTCATCTCTCACCTCAGGTCTTATAGTACTGGCTGAGTAGCTCTTGGCAGCCACTCATATCTCCTGGTACAATCTTATGGCTCTTCATCACCATCCCTCACCCTCATTGCTGACTCTAAGTACATGGTGGAACATATGCATGGCCATAATCTGCCAAGAGGTTGAGAACACAGCAAAACACAACAGCATTTTCTAAGGACTTTTACATGCCCCTAAGTAAAAGATTTTGCTTGAGGACACCTAAAGCCAGAATAGTTGTATTTGTAACAGTTTTCACATCACCTTTTAATCTCATGGAAAATTTTAGCATCCACACAATCTTGTGGCAAGAAACTCCATGGGCCCACCCAAATAAAGACATTTTATCTACATGAGGTCTTCCTAGTGATGAACAAAGCAGGAAACTGTTTTCTTGCTTTTTTGTGGTTCCGTACCCTGCCTCAGTAGGGTTCAGCTTTTAGGCCACAACAACACTTCAGTTTTTTCAACAGAAGTTGTTCTCAGACAGTTGATCTTAATCATGGCTTTGACAGCAAAAAAACACAACTGCATCAAGCCTTTTCCATCATCATTTTTGTGTTCAGTCTGTTTCTGCAGGTTGCCAACACTATTTAACTTGTCCTTCACATTGCTGCTCTCCCCTCCTCATTTAGTTTCAGCTTTAATAGGATATTTCCTATCCATCAAGTAGGACATTAGCAATAGCACTGACTTGTAACTGAATAAGAATGCAGCTCTACAGATACACTTCCCTTGGCTCTAGGATTGTTTCAGGCTAATCTATAGGTATCCTAGTGCCTACCTTCCTGCTGTCCAACAGAAGCAGTGAATTCAAAAGCTTGAACTTCAAATAACATTCTGCTCCTTCCAAAAACTTAATTGGGCTGGACCTGAATCTGCAGTGTAAAGGAATAAGCAGAAAGACTTTAGATATTCCACTTTGATAACATTTTCAGTCTACAGCTTTTCTGCTCTATCAAGCAACACTTTCCTTTCCTTGGGCATCATCTCCTCCAGAAACTGTGCCTGAGGAATGATTTCTTGCTGGTCCCAATGATTCCTGCTAGCCAAGTCAATTCTTCTCTTGCAGAAGAATAACAAGCACCTAAAATGACAGTGACTCAGCAGTGATGTGATCAGGGTTCAAACAGGGTACAGGTGCAGCTCCCCCATAGCCCACAATTATTGCAAACACCTCTTGTCTTTCCTACAGATTGCTGTTTTCAGATGGATTCCTGTATAATTGTATATTCCAGGAAATACTGCCTCTCATTCTGTTCTAATCCTTCTGTTTTGGTCAGTTCAGTGTGTGAGAGCTCAAATTGAACATTTTCAGACTGTCACAAAGATTAAAAAACCTATTTACTACGAATGAGACTCTCACTTGTAGAAGATGTCAGGCTCCTCCAGACACAGCAGGGTTTCAGTGTTTATTAGGAGCTCTGAAACCAGCCATGCTGAGAAGCATGGTGCTCTCAAGTTGAAGGTACTGCACTGTTCCACTAGCACAAGCCCAAAACCTGTGAGGACAACCACCTGAGCATTTCCAGAGGGCACAAAGCCTCCATAAAATACTCCAGTGCTTTGCCTAGGCTTTTCCAATACAGTAGTATAAAGCAGCTTTCTTTACCCCTTTGAGTCCCTGTCCAGACAACAGAGAGACGCCATAGTAATTCCACAACACCACCAAACCACCCCAAGGGGAGCAGACCCAGAGGAGGGAGGTGATGTTGGGGGCCAGGGAAGGTTTGATACCCTTAGAACTTCTTGAGCACAGCTCTGCCTTTAGGCCATTGACTTTGTGACTTTCTCCACATGGGGAAAAAAAAAAAGGAGAAAAGGACATGGAGAAACTTAAGTATTTGAAAAATACACCCTTACTAGCCTTTCATGGGCAGAATCAGCTGAACTCTGATGCAAAACTACTTTCTGCCAAACTGCATGAAAGCATCATAAGATCTCATTTTATCTCCATTCTCCAGATTTATTGCAGAGATGCCCTCTCCTACTTCCACTCCAAAAAGCATTCCCATTATAACCCACCTCCCTTTTTGAAAGATTTTAACTCATTTCCATATGCGCATGATGCTGCAGCTTGGCATACAAAGTCCTTAGTCCAGATGTGATGTTTTTTTAAAGAGGCAAAAATGCTTTCTTCAGTTTTTGATTTACAGACACATAAAAACTATAAGATTTACACTTTAAAGAGCTAGAAGGAGTACCTGAAAAAACAGAAATGATTGAATCCAGGGGGAAATGAACTATCCCAGATTTTAATCCTGGAATCATCTACTTGAAAGGCAAAATATTTTTTCACAGACCTCATTTTCAGAGCATCCTTCTTTTTAAATATAGCAAAGGCTAAATTGATCCCACCCGCAATAAAGCTGTTGGGGGGTAATAAAGTAGGAACAAATGATTTTTGCCTGTGATAATAGAACAGTTGTGGTATTTGCAGTTACAACTCAAGGAGTTGCAAAGCATGAGCAAAAAAACAAATATCACATCACCTGACAAAGATGTCAGCAAAACAGGATGCTAGCAAAGATGGCATTACATGCAAAAGGTAATGGCTTCTGAAAAGTAAATAACTCTGTGGGATGGCATGATGGTCAACCTTTTAGAAGTATCGCTGATAACAAACAGTCCATACACCCACACAGCTGTCTGTAAGCTGAGCCCATTGTAATGTCCCAAGAGCTCCAGTAAAGCCAACTCAACCCAGTAGTGAGAAGCAAAATCCGCTTTTCTCCAGTGCTCAAGCCACTCCAAAGGGACTGTAGGTGGCATCAAGCAAAGCATGACCCACCTCTGCTTTCTATCATTATTGCCTGCATCCTTCCTCAACTGTTTAAACCATGAGACATACAAGTGGGAACAGTGGGAGTTCCTCTGCGTGTATTTAGTCTCTGGGTCCTTGAAGCTTAGAAAAACATCCCAAGCTCTAAGCTGCTAAGGCTGCCTAACACTCAGCATCCTATCCTCTGACCCCCTCTTCCCTCTGCCTTTCAGCACAGTACATGAATTGAAATTTTCTTTCAGCTATTTCAAGAGCCTTGCCAAAAACTGGATGTTTTACTAAAGCTACATGTTGTAAAATTGCTGCCTCAGACTTTGCCTCTTGCTCAGAGGTGATCCAAGCAAGGAAAATAGGACCGAGACAAGTTCAAAAGTCAGCTTAGTGAAGGTATTTCAGTAGCAAACCAAAACTGCTCAAGATGCTGTTTGTAGTCTTATTAATTGTTTCTTGTAAGTTGAGAAATAGAAGAGATAAAATAATGACTGCTTCATTGTTTTTTTGATAGATTGCCTGAAAGATCTGACATATTTTAAAAGGAGATTGTAATTGAACATTTCAGATGTACCTTGGCATTATTTTAGAATAGATTCCAGAAAACATTTAGATTACTGAGACATAAAAGAAGAGTGCGAGGTGAAGGAAGAGCAGAGTGACATCAGAGTTTTCTTTTTAAGGGGATTTGAAAACCAGCAGTTTGCTAACTGCTTGACAGAGATGTTTTAGTATGAACTTCAGAATATTCAATATGGGACCTCCTCAATCTGCTTTGCAACAAGCAAGGAACATGGAGATGGGACGCAAACAAAGGCACAAGTTTTTAACAATCCATGAAAAGAGTAACTAACAGTACATTAAAAAAAAATACAGATTGTATTTGCCTTTAGGTTCTTGTTAGATTTTCTCTTTGTTTGTAAATGCCTTTTCAGGCAGTATTCTCACTACCTGTCTCCTGCAGCTGTGAAGGTTTTGTTTTTCTCACTTGACAGTGCTTAAAATGATCCCCCAATATGTGCCTCAATGGTGGAAAATGAGATGTAAGTGAAGAAAATGAAGGGCAAAGCAACAGTTTATTTTGCAATCTTGCTTTTCAAAAAATAAAAATAAAACCCACTGAGAACAGGATAATTCAAAAGTCAGTTAGGGAGCTCAGCATCGTCTGCTGTCCTTATTCTACTGCATAAGCTCAGCTGTGAGCAGGGGCTTTTCTTCCACAGCAATGAATCCTGCAATAATACATGAGTCTAGTCTATTTACTTTCCCTCACAAACTGCCACCGTTGAGAACATCTAAAAATGTTCCTATATTCTCTTTCACCAAAATCAGTTCTATAAAAGCAGAATACAAGTTTAAAGAAGGGCTCCAATACTACATCGCTATGGCTGTAAAGCACTGTCTGCATGAGGTATGCTACACTGCCGTTGCCGCTGAGCTGGAGAGACCTGCAATGCAGTAAATGTTTGATATGAAATGAAAGGCTAGGAAGGTATTCATTTCCCTTACATGTACTCAAAGCATTTCATATTTCAACATACTTATAAACATGCCCTTGTTTCAGGCTTTTAGAAAAAACAAGCACAGTTTACTACTAAATGACTACTATCTGCAAGTGGCAATTCCAGCTAGCAGCCTGTAATTTGTCAGGGACAGATAACAGAACACTGTTATATTGCACCTGCTTAATCCAAGCTCCATTTATCTCGTGTGCATGTCAGCGTAGCCCAGAGATGTAAGCGGTAACAAATCTCATGGCATATGCGTGCATGCTGTTGTCTTGTTCATCAGATTGTATTGTGTTTTTTTAAGCCTCATACACAATTTTCTTCCAAGATTTGCTGACTATAGAATGTACCTTTGAACTCTGGGACAGCTGAAACTTAATGGAAACTTCAACTCTCATTCAGCTGTTTTGAGAGAGGTAATGAGAGAGGGAAGACATTTTTCTAAACAAATGAGTTTTCATATTGGAAATAGTCTACTTTATGTTTTAATGCGTCATGGCAGAACATTAAAGTGTGCTGTGAAGGCTTTTAAAAAAGAGAATATTGCCATTTGTGGTTAGTCACCATCCACAGCCCATTATTTGAAGGAAAATATTATCCACTAATGGCAGCACATAGGAAATTGCTCCCTTGATAGAAATGGTTTACAGCAAGTAGGAAACAACTTTGGAATGGAGGTTGGCTAATAGCTTTACCTTGTCTCTGCAACTTTCTATATTCTTCTTTGCTTTACTGCAAAGTTGACTCCTTAATAGGAAAAAGGCTTTATCAGAGAGTAGTACTTATTTACACAGCCTCTGTGAGCAGTGGAAATAAATCATTATAAGTTGAAAATGTTTCTTGAAGACCATGAAATGCACCCTTTTAAATTGCTCCATTAGGTATGATTATTTTATTTATTTCCAGCTTTAGCTTTCTCATTTGCTTGCCCTAAGGATCTAACTTGTAATTTGTCATATCAAAATCACCCAGCCCATTCTAAGCGTAAATTATGTAAATGATAAAATTCATTTTTAGTAAATATGAGGTAAGTTCAGAGTGCCCAGACTTCTATATTAGCAGGAAAACACTACATATAATAGCATGGATCTGGCATTAAATCTGAATGCTGCACATCCCAGTCCATGAATAGAAATTGCAAAATGCAGAGGTTTAAGAACATATTTTTCAAAGATTTAACTGTATAAATTTCTAGCACGCCACAGAAAACACATTCGCACCTTTTTCCATATTGTCTTTCATTTGACCAGTTCAAGTGGCTTTTGAGGTACTAAGGCATTAGCCAAAAATGGTTGACAAACAATTAAATGAGATTTCTTTCTCTGTTCACATCCATTTGAGTTTATGTTCTCTATACAGCCAGAATCCAACAGTTTTTCCCAAGGCAGCCATGGGAGTCTATCCAAAGTGCTGGCCCTGGCTTGCTTTGAACTAATTCACATAATGAACTCCTAAGTGTGTTGATATTTGCAGAAAGTTAAGCCATTTGTTATGTCCAGCCCTAGACCTTCTCCTAAAGAGTTTGGTGAGGCTAGAGAACAAGCCATAGGCAAAAATAGCTGATAGCTGGTAATACTGTAAATCTCTGCCTTCTTTCTGTGGGAGTACAGTCAATCCTTGAAGTGGAGGTCAAGGGATACCCGACTATGCAAGCAGAACTCACGGGAGCTGATGTGCAATTCTGAGCACGTATCAAGCTTTCCGTCTTTCTGGGTGCCCCAAGGAAAAAAAATATATTGTTATTCATCCAGTAAAATTAGCAATATGCTTAAGTCACACTCATTCCATTCATGGTCATTTAGATTATGACATCCAGTGTTTTGGGTAGAGATACACTGTCCTTGGCAGCCTGAATCACCAGATTATGTTCCAGCTGAGTACCTCTAGACTGACTATTCAGAAGAAAAGTTCTCAGAGTCAAGCCTGATAAATACATGACTGTCTTCATGTGTATGCAAATAGACGTATATTCTACCAGCTGTCTGCACAGCTGATACATATGCTAGCCAATAGCACAAATAATATCAGAGCTTGTCTCTTTTAGCTTGGGATAGTGAAAAGAAAAAAAAAAAAAACAACCATGCTAATTCATTTAAGCATCCTTGCTGGGCAGGAGCACATGCAGGTGCAACCCTCTTCCTACACCACAAGCCTATTCCTCCAAAGTCAGTGCTTGCAGTCAGTTGAAGGCTGAACCTAAATGATCACTTCTGCAGCGGGATGGACAAGTTAATACCCTGCCAGTGACAGGAACAGCAAGAAGCTGAGCTCTCCCAATAAATTCTCCCCACCTAGTAGGAACAGGCTGTTAGCTGTCTGCATAAGTTATCCCCACAATCTGTAAAATAAGGAGATTCTACCTGCCCACCCTTCACATCCTGAATATATTGTAACAGTAGGACATAACTCAGTTGCTGGAGATTAAAACCATAATTCAGATGCCCAAGTACTTTATAGGTGAATTAAACCTGTGTTTGAATTTTGTCTGTTAAGCATTTCAGCTGAAAGGGAATGAGAAAGTTGCATAATTTATTATTTAATGTTTTCAGCAGACCTCACTAACATACTGAAAATCAAAGAGTTTGCATGAGACTCATATGTAGACAGGAGTTATAAAAAGGCTGTGCCTCCAGGTTTTATGGCGATGCAGATGCAGTAAGAGGACTGTTTTATAAAGCCGTTTTCTGTGTGGTAGCTCATTTAAAGACTGAAGAACACTTCACTAACTCTTCTTTAACACAAATGTGTACAGGACAAAATTTGGTCATTTGGTGACTGTGGATGGAGAGCATGTCTCATACAAGCTTCCAAACTTTGGTGCTACTTTTTTCTTACTTCTCTTCACAATATGACACTTGCCTATTTCCTTAGTAAAGATGAGTTTCTTTAACATCCCTCACAAAAGATTAAACAAATACATTCCTTCATGCTTTTCCCTGGAACATCTTCCTAGCAAGGTATCGATCCTGCTAGTTCTCATTTTCTATCAGCTAAAAGTTTACTTGCACCATGTTGGATTCCAACAGGGGCTATGCATTATAATGAAATCGTCTCAATTTTTCTTTTTGCACAATATTTAAAAATACTAAAATCATAAAACCCAGATACTGGGTCACCACCCAAAACATGCACCATCTATTCAACCTTTAAAAGTTAGGTATTAAACACCAGCATTGCAACCCAGAGCATTTCCACATACTTTTTGCAGTGGTATAAGTATCATTACTTGCTAAGATGCAGTTACCCTCTCATTCTGCTCAGCCCTTTTAGGAAGCAGAATGAATATATGTACTAGCTCAATGCATTATGCAAATATAGAATCAACTAAATACTTGGCTTCACAATGCCACACAACAATCTTATAATCATATAATCACAGAATGGATTGAGCTGGAAGGGACCTCAAGGATCATCAATTTCCAATGTCCATGCCACAGATAGAGTTGCCAGCTGCTAGATCAAGTGCTAGACCAGGTTCCCCATGGCCCCATCCAACCTGGACTTAAACACTTTCAGGGACAGGGCATCCACTACCACTCTAGGTCAGTGTGTTCCAGCACCTCACCATTCTCTCAGTAAAATAATTCCCCCAACATCTAATCTAAATCTCCCTTCCTTTAGTTTAAAATCATTCCCACTTGTCCTATCACTATCTGTTCATGTAAAAAGTTGATTTCCCTCATGTTTATAAACTCCCTTTAAATATTGGAAGGCTATAATGAGGTCTCCCCACAGGCACTCCTTAATTCAAAATGCTCCAATTTATAACCCAAGACCCTGAAAAGGTCTTTGATTCCAGTGACAAAAGGCAGAGGTTGATATCATCACAGATGAATTACTGGGTTATTCAACACTTTCTCTATCATCAGGCATGTAACTTTACACATCAGATGTTGCCAGCAGGCTTGTAGGAGACTAACTTGCTCACTGTCTAGAGACAACAGTAATGACAGTGACAGGCCAGCTGTTTAAGAGGAAAGAAAAGCAGCAATCCTAGCCCTGAGGGCCCCCTTCTATATAGGGGCGTTAGATGTCTGGAAAGCAGCAGGGAATCAACTATAAAATTCTGTAGACTCCAGTTCAATCGAGGGACCCTGTGGGATACCAGTGGTTTGTGACAGAACTGATTATCAGATGGGATGGGAAAAATGCACAGATAATTGATTGAAGCAACATTTATACCCATATAACCTTCCAGTTCTCTACTAATACTTAAAGGAGAAATAGAGCTACCAATAATGATTACATCGCTTTTCATCCCATAAGATCTTTGGATGCTTTTCAGACTGCAAGATTGCTCATCCACTGCCGAATTACAGCTGGCTACTAGAACCATTTTGTAGCACTATACAATAACTATTATGAATGAAATGAAGAATAAACTTCTCCTATTGATCCGGCAGTAGGAATCTTCAATAGATAGAATGTAATTGCCTGAGCTAACACAGAGGAAGGTTGAAAAATGGTAGTAACTATGAGTGTGAAAACACCAACGAAGTTAGCAAAGTTAGCCTTGAAACAGCCAAAAAATCTCTGGGAAAAGTTAGAGGACATGAGCAATCAACAGTAAAACTTTAGTATCACATCAGGGAGCAAGGGAAAAACAAACCTCAGCTCTGTCCAATTATCCAACTCTTATTCCCCCTCAGAAATAGCATCCTTTCCAGTCAAAACTATTAGTCTCTGGTCTTGTCAAAGTAATAAATTGTGACTTTATATGCAAATATAATTAACTTGGCCCAAATAAATAGAATGAAAAATGAAGATATGGAAATCACCTTTCCAGAACACAATCTCCTTTGCACTGCCTCTTAGGACCTTTTTGGGTGAGAGTTCTCACTCTCTGGCTCCAAATGAAGCCTTGGCCAAATAGTAACACAGCCTGGTAACACCCAAGATTGGCATTTCACAGAATCTGTCTCATTCCAAAATGAAACAAAGGACCAGAACATAGCTTCTGGGGACTTTCACTCTAAAGAATAGATATTAGAAAGAAATTATTTACTGTGAGGATGGTGAGACACTGGAACAGGTTGCCTAGAGAAGTTGTGAATGCCCCTCCCTAAAGTATTCAAGGCCAGGCTGGATAGGACTGTGAGCAACATGGTCTAGAGGGAAGTGTCCCTGCCTATAGCAAGCAGGTTGGAACTAGAAGAAGTTAAAGTCCCTTCCAACCCAATGGCGTGGTTATTCTATGATTCTATGATTCTGTGAAAGAGTCCAGTGGAGGGCCACCAAATGCTTGGATTAGAGCACCTCTGCTGCAAGGAGAGGCTGAGAGAGCTGGGTCTACTCAGCCTGGAGAAGAGGAGGCTCAGGAGGATCTCATCAACATGTACAAATACGTGCAGGAAGGGTGCAACACAAGCAGAGCCAGGCTCTTTTCAGTGGTGCCCAAAAACAAGAGAAAATGGGCACAAACTGGAACACAGTAGGCTCCCCTTGAGCACCAGGCAGCACTGCTGTGCTGTGCAGGTCACAGAGCTCTGGCAAAGGCTGCCCAGAGAGTCTCCTCCCTGAGATCTTCAGAATCCACCCAGATGTGGGCCTGGGCACTGTGCTTTGGGTGTTCCTGCTTGGCAGGAGTTGGGTCCGTCTTGTCCAGAGGTCCCTTTACACCTCATCTATTTGGTGATGCTGTGATTATGCTGTGATTCATCTCACTGCCCCCCACCCCCACCCCACCCTCCCTCCTTGGCTTTCTGACATACCTATTTTTATGGTTCTCGGTCACAGTTTTGTAAGCCGCTCATGGGGTCAGAAAGGCAGGCTGTCTAACTGGACAGGGAGGAAAAGAAATAATATTGATATATGATACTATCATGATTCAGTTGGTGTCCACATAAAGGACATGTGCTGGTAATTGATCCAAAGTCACATCTATAACTGGCATAATTCCAGTTTTACAGCAGTCTGCCTTAGTAGCGTAGAAGAGCTCTGAGAAGCTGTTGTGAGAGATGAAAGCGCTAAAAATTTTTTAAATGGCACCTAAGGAATAGGCTGCAGGGGCAAGGAGGAGTGGGGTGGAAGCTCCTCAGCTCACATTTGAGGCTAAATGTTCAGCATATTGGTTTCCCAGCATCACTGAATTGATGTAGACCTGCTTCTCTGCCCTCTTTCAAGACAGTATTTTGTTTTCTATATCTGAAATCGTTCCTGGCTCACCTTCTGAAGACCTTTCTAGCTCAATCTACAAAGCCTTTTGCAACTCACTGTTCCTCAGTGAAAAGCTATTTGGAAAGGCAAGGAATCGTGAAGTGGTCTGATAAATACTTGGCAGAGGAAAGATGCTCCAGTGCTTGGGCAGCTAGGCTGGGATTTCGACGATCAAGTTGAGGAGTTTTCTTTTCCTTTTTCTTTTTTTTTTTTTTTCCTCCTCTCTGCAGCAGATTTCAAATAAACTTGGGCATGTTATTTAACCTTACTTTCTAGTTCATGGAAGTGTTGTGGGCATGACCACTGAGATAAACAGAGAGAAACAGTTATCACTCTTTCTTCAAAAGAAAAACTGAAGCTTGTACTATTATTTTTGCTACTATTTTTTCTTAAATACACTGTCCATTTTATTTTTCCATATTCTTTCCCAAGATGAATTAAAACAGTCTGAATTTTCATGAATCTTGAAATCATGAATCTTGAATCATGAAAACCTTCCTTACCACTGCACTCCAGTTAACAACTCACGGCAAGGTTTTGCCAAGGACACTATTGTGTTAATCTTTGCAGAGTGATGGATTGAACAATTCTTTCTATTTATTAATCTCTGATCACTTCAAAGAGCATTTGAATCTATGGAAAATAATAATAATAAAGAAATGATGCTTGACAACTGTCTCCCTTTAGAGATATAGATGCTGCATTGTACAATCAGATAAGCATGACAACTTGAAGAGGTCAGTTGTTGACAGAGAGCTTTCTGCGTAGCACATGTAATTGCAGAAGTACTGTTTGTCTTCCTGTTGATTCATTACTATCATTTTCTGTTCAATTTCAATGTCATTTTACTTATCCCGATTTCATTTTATGATCCAGAAAGGCACTTGCTATTAGCACAGGTAAGAGGTATTTTTCATAGCACTTATCTGCTGAAAGTCACCCTGAGCAAACACACACCTGTAAGTAAACGTGCCTTCAGAAGCATTCAGTGTAGGCAGCCAGGCACCCATGGAGTGAAGGGCAGATCTGCAGCAGACACACGCAGTCCACAAAACAGGGGCTAGTGCATGACACGAGGCATCTGCTTTCTTCCCAACATGGAGCAAACTCATCAAAAGCAGCCCTGAAAGCTGTGTAATAGCATCTTTCCTGACGTCTTGAGGTTCCTCTGTGTTCAACTATGTATGCCATCTTCAGGAAGACTCAGACAGAGAGGGATTGCTTTGTTGATGATTTTCTTCTTCCTCTTCTTTAGCTGTATTTTTCTATTGCACTCCCAAAATGCTGTGAAACTTGAGAACTGTCTAGATGATGTGTATACCTGTTTGTACAAATTGTTCTTTGGCACCATATGCTCAAGACCTGTAGGATCTTTCCACTAAAGCAGAAAGTCAGTGATATAAGAAATGAGCAGTGTATAGGTATCTTTTAACTGAGCTGGTAAAAGAGGTTCCTTTCCATGTTGATCAGACTATTTGTGCAAGCTATCCATCTGACTCACTTCAGGAAAAACACTGTGGTGTATGTGATCTAATTTAGATGTCTTGGCCTGAAACAAGATGAAGATGCTTGTGCACTTTTCTCTAAAGATTAGCTGCCAACAAGGGAAAAGAACGATCAGAAGCTATGATGGTTGCCCATTTTTCTGGCATAACTGAGTCTGGAAGAAGTTAACTGAGGTTAATCAAAGTTAACTTTTACCTGTGTTTTTGGACATATAGATGCTTCCAGAGAGCTGTTTCAGGTATAAGCGTTATACACATCGAGTCATGCAGCATCCTTGCTCTGCCTTGGCCTCACACCCACCCACCTTCAGCCCTTTTAGGGAAGCAGTTCTGCATTCGTGTCCTTGCCAAACAGAAAAGCTACAAGAAGGACCTCTGAGAAAGTGACCATATCTAAACGCATATGCTTGACAACAGTAAGTCAAATTAAGGCTGATCACAGATTTGGCACTCAGAGACCACACAAAGGTAAAGAGTGCAGTAAAACTAATCAATATGTTCTTGATGATGTTAATGGGCCATCCCTTTTTTGTCCTGTGATATTTCAGCACACACATCATTAATACTGCAGATGCTAAGCTCCAGATGAGGGCTGCTTGCCCAAGTCATCTGTCATTTCATGAATAGAGCTGGGCACACTCTTGCTATTCAGACCCTGTGTTGAAGGCGCAGCAATGAAGCAAGAGTCCTGGATATTTGCTTCATTAAGGCAGCAGTCTCAGGCTTTCTTGAAAAACTCATTTACTATCTTGGAAATTAAACTCTTGGTAATATGTATTGGAATAATATTTGTTTCAGATGCAGCAGCTTCACATGAGCGACATAACTCAAGTTGATTTCTACCATTCTGAGCTCCCAACAACCTCCATTCTCTAGGGTGGAAATGAATCAACACATTTATGACTTCAGCTGTTGCATGGGAGAACTGTTCACCTGAGATTTATCCACCTCTGATCACTGAAGCCCAGTAACTTTGAGTATAATTATGAAGAAAAAATGAAGCGAGAACAGCTAGTTTGTATTTTACCCAAGTTAATTAAGCATAATCAACTGTGTGTCTTTTGCTGTAATTTGGCAGGCTCTCAAAAGCTGTCTTGCTGAGACCTGATTTTTACCTCTTTACTTGTCCAGTGAAGATGGCTATTTCCATGAAAGCATTCAGAGAAATAGATTACTACCTAATAGCACCAAAGCACTTGATATCTTCTGGTTCAGATGTCAATCTTGTTATCTGTCTGTACCTTTTGAAGTAGCACAAAAGCTATTTATTTACAGCTGACACATAGTAGCTTGCTTTGTTCTGTCTCTCTTCCCTCGAAAGAGATACTGATTACTCAAAGTCAGCTTTCCTTTCCATATTAATACTAAAGAACACTTCACGTCTTCAAAGCACCATAGACATTCCTTTAAGCATTGACTGCTGTTATTAGCTATTACTTTAAGCTTAAATGGTATTGAATTAAAATAATCTCTTAATGATCATCCCCTCCTCAGAGGACTTAATGGTTTTTAAATTGTGTTTTGGCAAGTATGAGACTAGGCAAGTATGCAAGCCTGGATCTTATCGAGAGACAATTTCAATCAATGAAGTCGTCAGGTTGTTTAAATGCATCACTCCACAGCACAACAACTAGCATTTAGTAGAATGCTTGCGGAATATTACAAAGTCTATAAAATATGGATTAAATGTACCTGAGACACAACCGGTTTCTTGACAAACAGGAGATGAAAGCTTTTTTTTCCAGTTTGACTCTGCTGATCTAGACTTGCTGCAAGCTGTGGAAAATACTAGCTAACTTCCAAGCAGTAATATTCCTTGCAGTGGGCAGTCCAGCAAGTCTCTTCAAAGAGTAATTTTCTATGTGAATGATTTATTTTTCTTTGAAGGTTGATGGATTTTGATAGTTGAAAAACAGAAGCTGTAAGGGACTTCAGCTACTAACAGCCTAACCACTGGAAGATGGTCTTCACCTTCCTGTTCGTACTACTGTCTGTCCTTGAATGATCTGTAAAATGTTGCACCTTGCCACTAAATAATTTTTATGCATTTTCTGAGTTTTTGTCATTTGTAATGATATTTACTTTCTTTTTACTTTTCTTAGGATTTTGCATTTTAAATGAATAAGCTACCTTCAAATGCCTAACGACCAAATTGAAGTGTGGCCTTAAGTGCCAGGAGTTGGTATTGTGTGGCCTTTGTTTATTCTGCAAGTACATGACTGTTGGGTGAAAGTGTGCATTCTTTACTTGTATGAAGCCAAAGACATACTGAATAATCTTAAAAGCAAATGAAAACAAAAGGAAACCTTCAGGTACTGTGCTGTTCACATTTTTGTCCATTATTAATATAAAAATTTAGCATATTAGTGAAAAAAACAAGCCTAAGTGGATGTTGCTCATAGGATAGGGAGACATCAGTGAGGATAGAAAGCTCTGAGCTCTTCTATAGATATTCATATGTTATAGAATGGTTTGGGTTGGAAGGGACCCTTAAGATCATCTAGTTCCAACCCCCTGCTATAGGCAGGGACACCTCCTTCTAGACCAGGTTGCTCAAAGTCCCATCCAGCCTGGCCTTGAATGCTTCACAACCTCTCTGGGCAACCTGTTCCAGTGTCTTACCACTCTCACAGTAAAGAATTTCTTCCTAATATCCAATCTAAATCTACCTTCTTCCAGTTTAAAACCATTTCCCCTCATCCTGTAGCTCTTACAAAAAGCCGCTCCCCAGCTTTCCTGTAGGCCTCCTTCAGGTACAGGAAGGCCACTACAAGGTCTCCTTGGAGCCTTCTCTTCTCCAGACTGACTAGCCCCAGCTCTCTCAGTATGTTCTCATAGGCAAGGTATTTCAGCCCTCTCACCATCTTCATAGCTCTCCTCTGGACCCATTCCAACAGCTCCATGTCCCTCTTGTGCTGGGGGGCCCAGAACTGGATACAGTACTGCAGGCCTTGCCAATGCTAAGCGGAGCTGATAACCCTGGTGTCTAACAGCTGCCCAGATTGTATCGATCCTCTGCAGACTGGGACTTGACAAAATACCCAGCTGGATCCAAAGGCACTCCAGCAATGTTCAGCTGAACATCATCTACTGACAGGATCCCACAAAGAGGACTCAACTGCCCATCAGCCCTGCCGATGCTGTCTGCAGACTGATATTTCATGTGTCTGTCCCAGACTGGAGGAAAGCTCGTGTCCTTACCATTATCTTGACAGTAAGAGCAGAACAACTTTTGCATTTCAGTAAGATCTCATTTCACTTATATGACAAAGGAAAAAAACAGAAAACAAACAAATAAACAAACAAAAAACTACCAAATTCAGGACAGAACCTTTTCAAGTGGATTTGACAAAAAGCTACTTACAGCTCTGCTGCCAAGGACAACCACCCTCTCTGTCTGGCACTGTCAGTGGTCCTCTGCTTGGCAGAACATCAACTCCAGCACCACAGGGCCTGGGGCTGCAGGGAGGGAGAAAGCAGATTTAAACAAGTCCCATCAATACTGTCTTAGCACGCAAAGTGCAAGAGATCATTAGACTCAGGAGCTTCCAACAATACTTTCAGTTTTTCCTTCTGAAGTCCTGCTAAACTGTGAGATTTTAGATTCACTGAGTGTTTTCTCTAGTCTGATCGTATAAAATATGACTGAGGGATAAACACAGACTGGGACTCTTCACCAGAATATCTGCTTTCAAACAGCATATCCAGTGGTGTTCAGAAGGCAACGCCACATGAAGTGCTCCTCCGCATTTTGCTTCAAGCTCTCAATAGCCAGCCAGCGTGTTTCAAAAACAAGACAGTGCATCTGTGAAAAGACAGAGACTAAAAAGTGCTGCCAGTTTAAGGTCTTGAAGTCTGGCTACTGCTGTGCCAGAGGAAGAAGGCTGCAGTAAGGGGTGTAGCACCAGCAGAAGAATGAGTTCAAACAATCACCCGGGTGCTTTTTTCTCCAGCCCGTCACCTCGGCTTGCCCTGTGAGGGAGGGGGGAAGGTGCTGGTGCAGGGGATGAGCAATTGTTCCATCCTTCTGAAAAGACACTGCACTGAACAAAAGTTCGCCTACTTTGGGGGAACTGCCACTGACCTCTCTCACTCAGCTGATAAAGGCTTGGGGGGATGTTTTTTCTTTCAAAATCTGAGGGATTGCTTCCCAGAATAAACTCCAGTCTGACAGAAATCAGCTGCTACGACAAGCCATTTCTCCTTTACTTACTAGTAACGTTAGAAGCAGTTAGATTTTAACAACCACCTGAGAGAGAAGAGCTTTTGTTTTTAATGTCAAAATACTTGAATCTAAGTTTCTCTTCAAACTGATCAGCTTGAGTTCTTAAAAGAGTGAAACACAACATGATGAAGCATTTGTTTTTTAATCACTATTAGCACAATACTTGCCTGGATTGAGTTTTAACTGTCTTCAAAGCATGCCAGGGATAGGGAAGCATCAGACATAGCTGATGATTGCCTGAGACTGGCTGGGAGATGAAACCAGTAGAAACAGGGCTGCCAGCAAGGCACGAGTGTCACTGTCACCCATGTCACGGGTTGGTCCACTGCCACACACTGAGAAGAGAACTCCAGCTTTCTCCCAAGGGCATAGATTAATTTTACACCACTGACAGAAAGAAAGATATAAAAGCTTCTGTGAAAACAGCTAGTGTAGAGAATATGTTTACTGTGAGTATACCCAGATATCAAATATTGAAACTATTATATCCTCTTATATAATTAAAAAAAAAGAAAAAAGAAAAAAAAAGTTCAGAGATAAGAGACATTAGCTTCTAAATACCATAGCTCTTAAAGCAGTCTCTTAGGAGTTGGAGAGGTATTCATGGATATTCTTATCAAGGAAAGAACTATTTGAAACTCTCAGCCACTATTAAGAGGCATCAGAATTTGATGCTGTTTTCTTCTAATCAGGATTCTTAGAGAGAGTTTGGGGGCTTTTAAATTCACTTGCACCATAATCCTGAGCTCTTCTTCATATTTCTTTTCTATTTCAAGATTGGTTTTAGCGATTTATTCTGACAAAAAACAAGCACATTCATGCTTAGAGGTTAAACACACACACACACACACACACACACTCCCAAGGAATTTCAATCTTGTTTATCACAAATGCATTTTTCATTTCTGCTTTTTCTATTCCACAGTGGCAACCAGACAAGCCTTCACTTATTCATTTGCATCCTATCCTGTCTCACTTTAAAAAAAGATGAAAAATATAGTACCACTTAAGCACACTGTATTTAATTATT
The DNA here is from genome assembly GCF_905368555.1 of Meleagris gallopavo. NCBI lineage: Eukaryota > Metazoa > Chordata > Aves > Galliformes > Phasianidae > Meleagris > Meleagris gallopavo. Next base: position 68,224,950 of record NC_139405.1, on the reverse strand, counting down.
ACCTGGTGGTTCTTACAAGTCCCTTCTGCTTTTGGAGCTATAAAGCTTTGGGTTTTCACCATCAGCAAGCAGGAAGGTTGGGTAGCTGTTTTTTCTGATCCCCACCCACCTATACCACCTGAATCTCTAAGCACTTCTGCAGAAAAAGGTATCATTTCTGATAATCATCTGCACCTTATATACATAGGCTGTATGGCTTGACATTCGGCATCAAACAGCATTGCATTCTGTTCAGATCAGTGGTGCATTAAGCACAGCGTCAAAGGACAGTGGAAGATTTCTCATTTAAAACATCAAGGTGGAGTGCAGTCACTGTAGAAAGTGCATTAAACCAAAATGAAGAGCGGAAAAAAAATCACAAGTGTACCGCAGCTTTTCCATTCAGTTTCATGGTCTGTTTTGTATTACACATGCCTTTCAGTTTGCCAAAACAACATGGAATTTGGAGTTAAGCTCTGGGAAATGTAAAAGGAGTCCCACGTGGTGCTAAGCACGCACTTGTATGTGCATTTACACTGCCTAAAACCAGGCCTGGGAAAAAGCTGTGTGCATAGGAAGGTATTTAAATTAAAAACGCAAAAACCAAGAGAGCTGTATTTCCAATCAGATCATTTGGACTTCCTTTTGTTCAAAACGTATATATCTCACATCATTGTCCTAACCTGTAAGAAAAGATTGTTTAAAGAACCATCTCAAGCTCTTTCTCATGGGATGAGATAGACATCTCCTACAGGACTTCCATACACTTTAAATTGTCCCTGGATGTGTTATCAATCCTTCCATGGTCACTATCCCATTGAAAATGATTAGAACCATATAAGGAATTTACCCACTTCTGCATGCCCATTCAGTAACAGCATGGCTTACTGGGGTCTGTGGACAACAACTTTGTGAAAACGTCCTGCTATGAGCCAACAGCCATAGTTGGCTTTCTCAACAGCACTTTAACATTAAAAAATATTTCTTCAAAAGTTACAGAAGAGCTACAGAATCCCACATAACCTCAGCAAACAGTAACACTGTCTGAGTTTCCTTGAATTGCCCTGAGAAAAATTAATCCTTGATAATTTAAATTCAAACCAGAATTGAAAACAAGATGAAGCAGTTTTTGGAAGACAGGTGCCGGTCTTTATCAGAAACCCTCTACGATCAGCAGTCTACTGGACAAATACAAAAATCAGAGTGCCCAGATGAACTGAAAAAACTAAAAGTGGGCTACCTGCATTTTCTACTCCCTGAAATGTATTTGAACCTGTATTTTCCCTTTGCTACAGAGCATCATTTAAAAGTCAGAATAGCATGCTTTCTTACTTGCTGCATTGTAGGGGGTCATTGGTAGAGGTTCATTTTTGCATTCCTAGCACCATAAATAATAGTTTTCATTTATGACCTTCTTATCTCTTATGTTTAAGTATCTCTCAAAGTGACATTTTGCTGAGATGCAGTTAGAATATCTACATGTACTGAACCAGATTTGTTAGAAAAACGCTCCCTATTGACATACTCTTTAATGTGGTTCTGCTGTATGTTTTCCTTGCAAATTTTATGACTAATTATTTTAGAGATGTTTTCAAAGCAGAGCAACACAGTTTCTCACAAGTTATCCTCTACTTTCTCAGGCATGCATTGGAATTAGCAACTTATACAATGTTTTACTGCTCATAGATTGAATTACATTTATCACTCTGCAAACGGAAGCAGCGCAACTGCCCTTTTACATGTGAAACATGCAATTCATTGATTTCTGGAGCTGTAACCACAGCTTTACATTTATCATATGTCACTTCTAGTTTACTTAGCAGTCCCCTGTGCAGGACAAAGTAGTTTAAAACAGTGCTATTAAAGAGAAAAAGAGAAACATTTCACATACAATTGTAACATTCATCAACTGTTCTTTACAGAGCAATGTAGCGCTATTTATCAACTACCAGTTCCTAATCTCTCTAGCAATAGCATTCTTATAGACTGCTCAAAGATCTAAGTACAGAATGACAAAAAGAATAGTTCAAACATGGTCCATATAAACCTACTACTTCTGGTGCAGTAAAACCTCTTTTCTGCCATAGGAAGAAGCAATTTTTGATCCCTGAATTTTGTGTCTGAAGGTTCAGATCAGCCTCATGATCTGAGAGGAAATTATTTTGCCCTCGAAATTAATAACTTCTCTTCCGGTTTTGGATACCTCCATCTGAGTGAACAACACCTCACTGAAGCCCCCTATTTTGGAATCCTCTGAATCTCTTGAGCACTTGGCTTTGCAGTAGCAGTCCAGGGGACCATCTGATGATCTGCTGGAGATATTACAAACCCAAACAAACCTTGGCAGTTGCCATTTGGTCTAGAGATGCAATAAAATGAAGTGCCAAAAATCTTGCTCATAACTCAAATAGTAAGCTAAATATCAGAAAACATACAACAGCCTTGAACTGTTCTGAAGCTCTTCTATTAAATTACCTCTTTTTTATATGTGGCATGAAGGCTCCGACAACTGGTTGAGCGTACAGGGCCAGCATCTCTGTTTCCTGGTCAAGTAGAGCCTACACTGTTTCCCAGGAAGTCAGGAGAAGATTATCTTTCCTTCCTTCTCTACTGGAGTGTGCTTGACTGTGTCTTTGGGAAAAATGCAAATTAAAAAAAGACAATAAAAAGTAAATAAAAAAATAAAAAAGGTGGAGATGTGCTGTGTATCCCTTCCAAATCCTGCATGGACAGTAGGAGAGAGGCTGAAAGGCTACACAAACACATCTATGATTATCTACAAAACATCCAGTGATCTTGCCACTTCTTTCTAGACATTAAGAAACAAAGGAAGGGCAACAAAGCGATGACTTTACCTGCCTCCATCCGTCAAGGCAGAGTAGCTGCCTGCCTGGTACTGTGACAGATACAGCAATGCAGTCACACACTCACTCCTGCCCCAGGATCTTCTCTTAGTTCTTTACACTAGCAAGGACATCTCTTGCCAGAAGAACAGCTTATCTTGGGGTAGAAAGGATGTGGGGGAGAAAGTGGCAACTGTCAATGCATCTTCTTCCTCCAAGTGAAATACATTTTCAGCTTGTTGAGGGGAAAAGCAGAATTTGTTCTGTCAGATGACTGCAGGGACAAGTCAACACAACTGCAAGAATCAGCAAACTTAAAACTCATGTAGAAAATATACTCTCCAAGGCAAATAAAAGCAGATTGGTTTAAACAAAACGATCTTTTTTTATGACACTTAACCTTGAAGATTTTTTCTTTCTACCAGAGATACTTTCAGGTGGCTTACTACAAAAATAGAAAAATCACTGTCTCCTTAATCACAAAATGAAGTAGGTCTTATTTACCTCTTCCTCTGTGTGTGTGAAAACTTTATTTTTGGTTAGCATAAAAGATGCCTGGAATGAAAGGCTGTAAAATAAAGAGTCTCCAAAAAGTTTTGGTTTCCAGTATAGTACAAAAATGTGTTACTTAAGAATAAACCATTTGATGATCTATTTCATCTGCTCGGGAGAAAATTATTTTTGTATGAAGCAGGGCATAACAATGGATAACCCTCAAGAATTTCTCCACCTTCCACAAAATGGGGTGGTATGAAAACAAAGTGTGGTCCTTCAAATGTTTCCACTCAGCAGCTAGGACAGTCACTTGAAAGAGGGGGAAGATCCATATTTGAGCCTTTCGTATCAGTTAGGCAAAGCTTCAGTTTGTCTTTCTCAAATTCCAGGTCTGGAAAGGACCTCAAGAGGCCATGTGGCCTGACCTTTTTAAAACAGGCCTGCAAGATCATGGCCATGTTCAGTCAAGCTGTGAACAGCTCCAAGAACAGAGACACCGCAATATCTCTGGACAACCTGTTCCAGTGTTTGACCACCATCATGGTGAAGAAAAAAAAATTCCCCTGTTGAAACTACTGTCTATTGTCTCTCATTCCTTCCTTCTGCATCTCAGAGAGCAGCATTCAAGTATTTCATACATTGCATTCCCTTAAATTACTCACCACAGAAGGCTATCAGGTTGATTAGGCCCACGGTAAATCCATGCATAAGCTGAGGTGTTCCACTGTTGCTGTAGCCACTGCTGAAACACACCACTCACCATCTCATGGTACTCACATCCACTGTTAGGTCTCCACAAGTTCAGCAAGCATCAAGGAATGTGAGTGTCTGTCACTTTTTCCACAGGGAGGAATTAAATTTCATGCCTTTGCTTCGTATGCAGCTCCTAGTCAGATGCTGTTGTGTCAGACTGTCCCTCTGCTGCCCTCTGTCATAGAGCAACAACATGTAACAGAATATTGGTGGGAAAGTTCAATTTCTACTGCCATAACACCACCATTCGCTTTTGCCACAATGGACAAACATAATAAAATACGAGGCATTACTTTCCTAGCAGCTCTTTCCCTGTAGATAGCTTTTGTAACATCAATAGTCAAAGACTATCTAAACTTCCATGTCCGGTGTCTGAAAATAAAGCAAAAAAAGTGAGCTGATAATTTGGAAAGAGTGAAATGTGGTCTAAAGAGAGTGTTCCAGGACAGACAGTACCAGAGAAGGGAGATACAATTGGGTACTAAAGGTATTATAAGATATTCTTTCCTCACAGTCACAAGTACTCACCAATACCGAGCACTGAGTTCAACTTGTTTAACATTCTCAATAAATAATTAAAGGCAAGAAAGACTTTGGCCAGGTGTCCAAGAGCCTGACATTGAAAGCACAACTTGCTGAAGGAATATTTAATTTAGCAGAGTAGGAAAAGCCAAGCTCTAATGGCAGTTGAAACCAAATAAATTTATTTGCAAGTTTTTAAAACAGTCAGGCAAGAGATGACTAAAACACAGTTGCAAGTTAAAAAAAATGGACTCTCCATCAATCCTCCTTCTTGGCAGTCTTTCTGGAAAGCATGTCTTATCAGCAGGGATGTAATTGGTTCCTGAACAAATACACATTGCAACCTCTCTTGCAAATGATCTGATAAGAACATACCCATAGACTTGAATGTTCATAGACCGAAATCAGCATAAAGAACACTGATTCTGCCTAAACAGCAAACGTAATCATCAGCAAGCACCATGGCAAGTTAGATCTGCCTTAAGAGCACCAAATTAAATGCAGCTGGTCTTTTCTGCCCCATTCATTTTCCTTTTACTTGTATTAATAAACTCAAAGTTCTAGGGATACCAACATGAACACACCAGTAATGCAGTAGGGCAACAGCCTGTTCATACTCCTGCAGGATGACATTTATTGCAACGATGAACTTTACAAATACTTCAAGCCAGATGGTGTCTGGTCTCAATGGCATACAGGCGAAGGAGAGCCCCTGAGGACCTCATACAAAGGAAATCTTGGCAGTTCACAAGGTAACAAGGTTTCCTGCTTTTTCTGCCTGAATCAGACCCTTTTAAACAGCTTGCTGTCCTGACCCTGCGGCTGCTTGGTTCTCACAAATAGGCTTTAAATTGCTTGCACGTAAGCGCCAGTCTCTGTCCACAAACACAAGCTTCTTTCTGCATGCTGCAGATATCCCCTTCTGGTTTTATGAAATGTACCTATTCACATCAGCAAGATCTATGTGCTTTACCAGGCTCTTTACTGTTAATTCTCTTTTATAGCAATGAAATAGGATGCTCTTTGAGCTGGTTGAGGAAGGTACTCTTTAAGAATTTGTCATTGCTATTAATGCATTCAAAACAACACATTTTGCACATCTCTGCAGTGCAGCATTTAAGAATGTACCTTTTCACATTACCATATTGCAGCCAACAAATACAAGCTTAGTGCAGCGAGGTAATATTTCCACAGACATTCTATCTATATATTAAAAGCTCAGTTCCGTAGACTCATTTTCATAGACCTGGCAAAAAAATATTTTAAAGGAAGAGATTTAGAAATAAACTCTATTACAATTCAAGGAGAAATAAAAGCAAAAAGCTACAAATTCATACAGACCTCATTTCAGTCTAGTTGAACTTACCAGTTGCTTCACACATTTTCCCAAGCAAATTGAAGGCCGCTGGAGGAAAAAGTATTTGCATGTAGGCACATATATCTCGTGCATACACACAGACATATGCATTATATTTATGCATGCTTGTGGTGTGATTTCTCCTTTATACTGAATAAAGCGTACTGGAGCCTAAGAACTGCTGGTTAATTACAGACGGCCAGCTGTAACTTCAGATATATACCACATCTGCTAAATGACAGAGAGATGGATTGATCACCACCGACTTTTTACTTATTTGATGTGGATGTAATTTATATCAGGAGCAGAGCTGGAAAGCCCATGCGGAGCAAAGGCCGTCCATGGTCTCAACGCGCTGACTCCCCGTTCCCTCCTCTAGTTGTGTGCATCTGTAGATCTATCAACCTGTCAGACCCAACTGCTGGGCTGCTTTCATGTGTTCCAAAGATAAACACTCCTATACTTAGGAGAGGAAATGAAAGACTTCTTTTGCTGATAAAATATGATTTACAACAGGCATTAGGACAGAACCATTCCAATTAAAAGTAACACTTTAGCATTTTTTGTCTTCGCTATCAGTAAAATCAGAATGTCAGTGTAATTCTGTTAGTTAATTTTAAGTTGATTTACTAGGAATAATCCCCCTGAGCCAGTAGCTGACCTCCCAAACATTCCAGCTTCCTGTGGGATAACAAGGAGTAATAAGAAACACATTACTCTAAAGTAAGCATGGATGGTGTGGTGTGAAGTTTGTTCCTGTGCTGTCAGATAGACAAGCCTATAGCAAGTACTCAGCAATAGCCAAATAAATGTCCAGAGACCTTTCTCAAATGGACAACTAAGCAACTTCAAACAGATTTCTTGGGCTAATTCACTCTGGTATGGGCTGATAAAGCAGTATTAATCTGCTTTTAATCAAGTTTCTGCCACAAGGCTACCTCAGTCTCCCCTATGTTATCAAGTATCTTAGTGACAGAAGCGTGTTTTGCTAAACTGAATTTTGTTCTCTTTCAGTACAGTAAGATGTATTTTCCTGACTTCTAATAGGGGGTATAAAAACTAAGATGCCGACAATATCTTTGAATAAATAAAAGTTTATAATTAAAGCCATTTTCTTATGAAGCCTCAATGTTATAGCAAAATTACAAACACTGCTCACCTAGAAAGAATCAATCAAGTACAAGATTTTAAGTGAAAGTCAGGCAGTAGATGGTTAGCTTTTTTATTTACCTTTCTATAGCAACTGCATTTTAAAAAAATAGATGTATATAGTGAAAAAAATCTCCAGGCACTTATAAAACACTTATCGATTCTTGGTGTATATACTTACTCTACAAGATGTCCTAACCCACAGCATCCACTTTTTTTAATGGAAACAGATACTCTTTACACAAGCCTGCAAAGTTAGTGCCCCTTTGTTTCATTGGAGACAAATTTACAGTAAGTAAATGTCTCTGCATTAAATTTACTAAGCTAAAGTTAAAATGAATAACCACAGGCGACAAAACAACTTAATTTTATGGCCAGTAATAGAGCTGCAGGGTGGCTGGGGGGTAGAAGGCAGTAGAATCTATTGCAGCACTGACAAATTTTACAGCCTTCACTTTTCAAGAACAATACCGCAGTCTCCGTAATGTTTAGACAGACATGTCCTGCAGACTTCTTTGAATCTTATCTATTGCTGACCATTACCATTTCAGCAAGTGCAATAAACAGCCTCGGTCAGGTGCTCAGATCAGAGATACCGCTGCCTGACTGCAGAGCAGTAAATACAAAGAACTCTTCTTATATATCGATATATTTGGATTCCACTCCTACTACCGCATTAGGCAGAGCGTTCAAAGCCCAATGCCTGGGCACCTCCGCTCCATCCACGTCAGCTTTGCAGCCAAGCCCATAGCTAGCTGGTACAAGGAGAAGTAATCACCTTAGTTTATCAGGCTTTGGGTGAGCAAGATAGATTAAATTTCACTCCATTGCAATCTACATTATGGGGATAAATAAAGCACAGCTACAGGTTTATTCCCTCTCTAGAGGAAGCAGACTTTCCTCACAAAGTGACAGCCCTTCGCACAACCCTTCCAACAAAACCTTTCCATCTTGTGGGGAGCATTACTTTTTTGGCTCAGCTGGGAAACACGATGTAAAGACTGAATACAATCAGGAACACAGCAAGAACAGAGCAAAGAGCACTGTGAGGGGCTGCTGCCTTGGTTTAATTTTCAGCTGACTTCTCTTGAGTGCTCAGAACTGGCTTACATTAAGTATTCCTGCTTTCCCTCCTGTGACAATAGCCTCAGAGAGAGTCCCCTCCAGCCTCTCCATGATCTTCACCTCTGCATTATCTAACATGTCACAGCCTTTAAATTACCTATGCTCACAATTAGAGCTCTGAGATCATGGTCACAGGAAGGCGAGCAGGAATACCTGAGGCAAGCCATGGAGAGTGGGCAGGGAGGTGGAATGCAGCCAGGAGCTGGTAGGCCTTAGGTCAGCACTGCAGCAGCTTTACTGCAGTTCTGCAAACTATTAGTAATCAAAGGAATCTGTTCCTTTCTATGCTTCTGAAGGGGCCTCAACAGTTTTATAGTCCCATTGTTTGCCCATCATTCCCTCACTGCATTAATTTTATCCTCTTCCAAGTAAAGCTGTTTTACTGCACACATTTCAGAGTGCCTGCAACCCCATTTCCAAAGCAAATGGATGGTATGTACTGGCTCATCCAGCAATCTGCACACATCATATCTCCAGTTTGTCCTGAGTATGCCTCTAAGTTGCAAGATAAATGTTTTTCCAAAACACTGGTGTTCTCACTGGAGACGGCCATAACTGAGATCCAGCAATAAAGGAAAAATATGGTCTTAGACAACATAAACAGAACCATATGCTCCTTTTAAACCTTGGTGGTTTATATTTTGGTCAATATTTTAAAAACTTCTTAGATGTAAAGATATGTAGCACAGTACAGATGTTGACTCTCATATTTCAAGGTGCACTTCTAAATGGAGAAGGATAATCTTGTTAAAGACTCCTTTAAGTGTCCTTATTTGTATTAACTGAATACATGAAAGATTCCTACAAATTTCTGCCCAAAACATAACACAGTATTTTGGCAGGAAAAAAAAAAAAACACCAGAAACCAGAAATGGAAAGTAATGACAAAGCAAATGACAGCCAATCCCATGCTTCACTGCTGGGCAGTTTTTTTTGGTGGTGGTGATTTAGGGTCTTGTCTGTTTGTTGTTATTTTTTATAGACTTTGGTCTAACATACAAACACTAAATTCTTTAGAGGAAAGATCATCTTCTCACCTTTTTTGTGCCAAGGAGCCACTGGTGCTAGCACACTAAGATTTGTTCAGAGCCCCTTTGTCCTACTGTAATACTTCTATAATTTAACAAAACTGTCCTGCACATACATAAGCCAACACAGAAATATTATATGCTCCTTCTATCCCATTTCTTATACCAATTTTCAAGCAAGAGACCATTTTCTTAAACATGCAATTTCTCTGAAGTTAAAAACAAAGCATCACAGGAAGTTCAGCAAAGGCTTCTTAGTGGATGCCTCCTTTTCCCCACCAAGTTACAATAGTCTGATGTACAGGATGGGCAACATTTAGTCCTGCCTTTGACAGGTTTAAGGCCTGGTATCCTGCTAAGATGGAAATCAGAGCATTCTACCACTGGCAAAGGAGAGTTAGCAGCAAATAATTCAAGATAATTACACGTAAATGCATCCCCTTTGCTTGATGGTACTGATTCATTCTTTGCACAAAGTGCACAGCAAAACAAAGCCAGATGTTTACCTTCTCATGCAACATCATATGCCAGAAAAACAACTTAAAGCCTTATAATATTTAAGGGAACGGCTGACAGAATCTTCCCACTTGTAAAACCAGGTGCCACCAATATCTCAGCTCTCCTGCATTCAAAAAGAAAACATAAACATCAACAAAAGTGAATGTACTGCAAGTAGCTCTCTATGCTCAGAGAACAGTCCTTCGAGATCATAATCTGAATTTCATGAACTACAATGCAAGATATAGAGGTTATACCACCTACAGAAGTGGCTCCTCCTTCCCATTATGAAATATTTCTAATGTGTGATTTCCAGTTTCTCACGATGCTCATCTGTCTGTTACACCCAGGAAAACAAAACATCATAAAAATCTCAAATAATTAAGTTCCCTTACTTAAGCAGGTTCAGACATACTGAACAAGCATGGCTGTGTGGTGCAAGATCAGAGCAGACAGTTATCCTGAGGCAGAAAAAGCAATGGAAATACTTTAGATAGATTTATTCCTGGCACTCCTTTTTTTAAAGGCTACTAGTAGCTGATGTTTGGCATATATCACCTTCTGGCTATCTATCACTTTCCAAACGAGAGACCTTCAGGTGTTGCAAGTTCTTTGCTGGTTTACTGCTTTCTATCGCTGCCTTCATCTAGACATGCTCAGAAGCCTTTCCGATGTTGTGAAGTTTGATTTCTCTGAAGGGAAGTATGGCATGAAATTTAAAGATGAGATATTCCACAGTCACAGAAAAATAAGATATTTTTTTAAAAAAGCAGCATCTGTGTAGAGCTGCAGGATGGCAGTCTAGATGATGAGACTGGCACATTTTTAGGAAACCAAGAAACTCCTCACCATCTTTTTTTTCTTGGTTTTAAGTGCTGCCTGCTTTGAATACTGACTTGATTTCTTTTCATATATGTAGCCATTCATTTTACAGAGATAAAGAAACAACACACAGCAAAACTGTACAAACAATACTGACTTTTACCTTTACACTGTCCAAAAATTGCTTTTGGCTTTGTATAAAACATTGACAAGACAGGCTGTTTTATTAACTGAAGCAAGGAGCACGTACATACACAATTCACACTAACAGTAGGCTTTAAGGCATAATGTCAATGCAATACTGAGAGAAAATATCTCAGGAGTTTGAGTGAGATCAAACTTGCTAAAATACAGGCATTGTGCTTTATTTTCTTAAGCTCAAAAATTTATATTTGTAGCAAATATCTACTGAACACATACACAGAAAGCTGTCAGAGGATGTTTGTCATGTGGATGGATTTTCTGTTTTAGTTTTAAGTGAAGAGGAGTAGGTGAACTACAATGCACTTATTAACATAAGATTCCATTTTACATTCACTATGTAACAGAAAAAAAATGTGGATTTTCATAAGAATAGGTTGGATTTACAAGAGCTTGTAAGCATTTAAAAAGGCAGGAGAAACACAAGATGGACTGAGTTTACCATTAGGTTGTTAGCTTGGTACAGAAGTTGCCAGGTGATGTTGAATGGACTTATACAGGAAATACCAAAACAACAAAAAAAGTGTGACACCTGCTAGTCTGAAAATGCCAAGGCCTCTGAGAGGTCCTCATAAAATACCTACTGTTCTAACGTAACTTCATCAGAAGACAGAGAGCAACAACTAGCAACATTTATCTGAAAGTCAAGGAGTCAACATTAAACTGTAGGGATTTCCCAGCTTTATCAAAAGAGCCTCTCTGTTCTGGAGATCCATTTCTGGCTGTAAAGGCCCCCAGTAACAAAGCAGTGAAGGCTTCTGAGAGGACGATTCCCTCAAGGCAAGTTAAACCACCTGAGATATATTCTTATGCAGCGTCCCCACCAGTTCACTGGCTCTTGAACACAAGCATTTAGCAGACGTATCACAGGAACTTATTCTACTCCCCCACAGTCTGTCAAGCACGTAGCCAAGGTGAGAACAGAGGATAGCTGCCAGACGGACTTGATGGGATGGCAAGACGTGTCAAGAATGAGGAGACTCCCAAGGACCTGATCCAGGGAATGTCTCAAAGGAATGGTCAACAAAATTAAACCCTGAATAAAAATACAAATACCACATCTGGATAATACCAGATGCTGCTATCAAACTCATCTCTTCTTTGAGGCATCACACAGATATACAAAGGGTGCCTCCTTCCCTCAGAAGTTTATGGTCTACCTGTACTGTACATAAGCCTGTGCTATTACATGGCATGATTTACTAAGGTTACCAAGGAGGTCAGCGGCAGAGGTAGACATCAAACACAAGCCTCAGCAATCTCTGTATAATCAGTCTGTCCATTGAGCTTTGCTGGCTGTTAAGCACAAAGATACACAACGGTGCAAAAGGCCTTAGTGAACTTGCATCAAATCAGTCAAGAATGAGTATCGGAAAAGCCTGGTGCTGGAGACAAAACAGACAGAAACAAAATCTACAGTCCACCAGTGCAAGACATGATCAGATTTTTTTTCTGTGAAAGACATTAAGGAAAATATTTTTATCAGGCTTTTTCCCACACAAAAATACACAGAGGTATGAGCTATAATTAACACTGGTCCCCTGAACAGCTGTAATCAAAGCATTTAAGAGTACTTACTGAAAGCATAGCTTGATGTTAAAGGTTATGAAAGTTACTCATACATTTCCAGTACTTCAGACCATTTCTCTGGAAACACTATCGGAGATACTGGAAATCAGTAAATTCTGGGAAAGAAACTTCAGTGAAGAGCAAAGACCAAGTATGTTTGTCTGGTCCTTCTAATGCAGTTCTTAAATTACTACAAGGAGACAAAGATTCATATTATACTAAAGCAAAAACACTTCCACAAGAACACTGAACCTAAACAAAGAAAGTGACAGCTACTTGAATTTCATCCAACTGCATTTCCAGCCTTTGTATGTGTGAATTTCTTTAAAGTTAGGAGAACCTTTGCAAGGAAGGCAATATCAGCATTCAAAGTATCTTTTTTAAAAAAATACACATACACACAGATTTTTCCAAGACATATGCAGGCAGTATAAATAAGGTTTAACTTAATATGTCAAAAAGCGAAGGACTAAAAGCACAGATACAGTAATTAAACCCCATGTGTACTGCCCACAGATTTTAAATTTAGAGTTTTTCTTAAATTAGAGACACATTTTAGCAAAGTTATGAGTGCTGTTATGTTTAATGGGAAGCATCTTGTCTTTACAGAAGGGAGTCCTTAACTTGCTTTAGCAAATACTGCCAAGAAAATCTACCTTGAGGCATAGGGAGAAAAATCATCAAACTGAAGAGTCTACAGAAGACTGATTTTGGACTAGCACCAGATGTGATGGAGAGAATTCATCATGTCCACCAACCCTCCTACAGACCTGTCAAGCCCCACTAATTTTCCCACACTTGTGGCAGCAAACAGACAGCAACTTTGAAACCAGGTGGGGAAGGAAAAAGTATCACACCTCAAGGAGGCCCAGGCTCTTTTCCCACCTGCTAGCTGAATGACATGCCTGTTATTGGAAGCATCACTGTTATTACACATGAGACACTACGCACCTCTTTCCTGAAGACAATCTTCACTTTCAGAAGTGTTCTTCTACCACTTATTTTCTCTTTTCTCTTGCTTATGTCTTAAATCTAGAGTACTGTTAATGTGTCGCAAACAAGGGGTAAGTGCAGTAATCATTTCTAGCTTAGTTTACCAGCCCTCATCTGTCACAGAATTTACATTTCCTGTAGAGCAATCCTATCCTGATAACACACATCTAAAAGCCATAGCACCGTAATGTACTGCAAGAGTCCAAAGACTTAGCAATAGCTCCATTTCTTTATATTCAAAAGGCTAAATGAGACTTAACAAGTCTAAAATAATGGTTATGCATAGACCCACTTAAATATGTCAGAAAAAGCTAAGCAGCATAGAGAAGCCATCTACTAGACACCCCTGAAGTCTTTGCCCATTTGTTTGCACGTTAGTATCACTCTTCAGCATTCAGTTTTCTTTCTAAGCTACGTAATTCACAGATCAAGGTGCTTTTATGTACTGGACAGCCCTAGGGGTTCCGTTTCCTTTTACCACAGGTTTTAAATTTGACTAGACAGCAACAATTGCTTTTTAATCTAAGCAAACTGATCTGTCAGAGGCAATCGGTACAGTGGAACTATCCCATGAGAATCCTAATAATCTCGATGAATCACTCAGCTCCATATGAAACTCAATAGTTGAACTCTTGGCATAGATTGTCACAAGCACTTAATGCAGCAAGAACATACAGCTGCAAACAGTAGCCCAGCCATGCATGCCTGAGCTGTATTTGCACTCCTGCTGAAATTCTACATCTTGTGGTAATTTTCAGTTTCTAATTATATTGGTGTAGCTTTGTGTTTTGTTTTTTTTTTCTTTTTTTTTTAAAGCACAATTTCTCGGTTGGGTTGGGGGGGGGAAGGGGGGAAAGCCTGGCATGCATTTAGGAATATTATTTTATATTCCCATCAACAGGTAAATCTTGGCAAGGATTTTCACGAGCACAGCATGCAGGGCCTTGTTCATTGCTGGCAAAAATGCACAGATACTGGTGGTAACTACCTTGAAAAAGAGTGCTGCGTAGCTGAGAATTTGTACTACCAAATAGTGTTCTTCTGCTCTTTGTATCTGTTCTAGCTCCCATGAAAATAAAGAGGAAGCATTACTTTCAGAGAGACCTACGTATATATTATACGTAATTAAAACGTTTTATTTTTCTATATTATTGTTTTATACTTAAAGTGCACATTTAAAGCATATACTGAATATTCATTGTTGCATATTATAAAAATTATAGACAAATAGAAACTAGTCTTAAACTCTGAAAAGTTATTTTGTCTTGGGAAAACACCTTTTTTCTCTCTCACTTTTCAAAATCTGCCTCATACTTCAAAAGCCTTTGGTGGAAACAAGAAGGTACTAAACAAAGCATCACTATGCCTTCCTGATATGTTAAGACAGGGTCATCTACTTTCTCCTACCACAGTTCATGTTTACCAGTCTATTAATTAATCAAGTGGTTTTACTCGAGCAGACTTTCTAATGCACTAGGAGACTTCCCATACAGATAGCATCACCTCTGATTTTTGTTTTTCCTGAGTTCTGCAAAAAGAACTCATTACTTCTTATCTGGAAAAGAAAAAACCAGAACAGTCGTCAATAAGTTGCATGTTCAATTTAACAGTGAGTCTATTTGGCTTTCCAAAGTACCCACTCCAGAAAGATTTTCTGTATAAAGAGCATCTCTTTCTAATCTTCTTTATAATCTTGTATTGCGGGAGTTTATAGGGATTGACTGGTGTAAAGAATCCGAGGCAAACAGCTGACACTGACTCAGAGTTCCAGAAGCTAACAGGTCTCTTTCCCCAGCACATCTCTGCTGAATAATCAAGATGCATAACTTCGGCGTCAATCATAACCCAAAACCTTGTTTTAATATACACTAAAAGATAAGTACGTAACATGGAGAAACCTCAAAGAAGTAAGACCTGCTTTCCACTCTGACCTGCCAGCATTAGGAAGACATCCAACATGCCTTATGGAAGATGTCCTCCTGAAACAACTGTCATTACTGTATCTGATCTCACCTTTCTCATCTGTTTCCCTCATCAATAGAACAAGAAGAACTCCTTTATCCTCTCCCCACTGAACGAAAACTATTCCCTACATACAGAAGAGAAAAGACAACTGGGAAGGGGAAAACAAATAGCAGGAAAGAACCCTCATCTTTGTAGATAATAAGTCCTTCCATGTAAAGATTATCTCCATTTTGGATGTCTCAAGACTGCTTTATCACAACAGAAATAAGAAGTTAAAGAACTCTTTAATTTACAAGCTGTCTTCTTTCTTCATAAAGGTACTTTTTTTTTTCCTTTTTCAATTCACTACTCTTTTTGAATGTATTAATACAAGGTTGCATTAGAAAGTTTGACATGCTAAAGTACTTGTTCAGTATCTGTTAATGTTTTAATAATTGCTTGGAATACTTTACTGTAAGCTATTGTTTACAAGGTCTTTAAAATGCCAATTGCATGGCTTTAGAGCAAGACTTCTGATTACAGACTTTTTTTTGTTTTTTGTTCTAGAAAAAAAATACTAAATTTGGAACTATGTTGCAAAGAAAGAAATGAGAAAAATTTGAAAACTGGCAAATTGGTCTGTTTGTTCGTATTTGCTGACGCATAATCAGCCACAGTACACTGCAAGGAATTCAAAATTACCCTAGATAATAACTGAAGATAACCCAACCAAGGCTATTACTGAGCCAAGAAATAAGGACTCAACAAATATATTTAAATAATATCAAGACTATTTCCCATAAAAAAATAAAATAATGTTGTTACAAAAACTGTTATGCATTCAGCAATTGCAGTGGTTAGTCTCAAGCAATTAAGCTTGTCTTGATCATTGAGGTTCTGGATGGAGGGCACTGGGGAACAAAGCAGGACAGTGTCAGCAACAGACTTCCACTGCCTGAACTGCAAGGACCTCTCGTGTTCAGGCAGCAGAACTGCAAAGAATACTTTTGTTAGGAGTGAAAAATCAATCCGTGATGTATACAAAATGAACTATGAAAGCTTGGTTCAATTTCTGTGACTGCCTCCTATCTAATAGCAAGGAAATTTAACTGGAAAACCTTCTATATATTAAGGCCTGGAGGAACACCTAAGGAGTACTGTACTGCTTGCCTGCTGTCGTGAGGGGCAAAAAGGTTATTGATTTACTTATTCAAAAGGTTTAGAAAAGCAATCTTCTATGCCACATACCTCCAGGCTGGATGTCACTAAAGAGGGCTTCTGTTCCTGTTCAGTTTCTGGAAGGTCAACAGCAATGCTTTTATTAGGCATTATTGAGCTGTACTTGCAGAGCTGAATCAGCTCATTAGACTTCAAAAACAGTCCAACCACAATAAAACTACAATTTTGAGTTTAGTCTTTTAAATAGAGAGTTTACAGCCTTTCAAAGCAGATGTGGTCCTAACACACTTTTTTACTGTATGCACGGAAGTCTCCAAGTCTCTTGAAAATTCAGGCTAACCACCACCTCTCTTTCATTCCATTTTCAATCTTACTGACTATAGTAATTCATATGGAACGTACAGTAGTAGTCATTAAACTACATTTCACAGTTTATGGTTTTAATGGTTTTGTAACATTAGATGCATAACACATTTTCAAGCATCAAAAACTAGGCTCTGCTATCTAACATTTTATAAAGATAATAAAAGTTAATGAGCGCTCATGATCTATGATGTGACAAGACATCTGTTCTTTTCTTTCCTAGATAAAACACTCACCCCCGCCTTCTTCTGGCACAGTGGGAAAGAACAAATATAAACCAATTAATCATTCTAAACTATAAGCTATATTAAGTTGTAGTTTCTCAACAGGCTTGTCATATCCTGTTGCTAATAGGGCACAGGTGTCCTAAAAACAGTCTTGCAAGGCAGCAATTAAATCCTGGTAACTTCACGAGGTCAATTGTACCAGACAGTCCCATATAATGCTTTAAAAAAAAAAAAAAAATTAATAACAAAGACACTGGATTTATGGTATAACTGCAGGAAGAGCTCTATTCCGATTTTCTACTTATTTTCATCGTGCTTCCTGTATTGGGTTTATAAGGCAGCAGAGGTGCTGCAGGGTTGGGCTCTGTGAGCTGAGCTCAGCGCTGCCCAAGTGAGAGCAGAACCAGCTCCAGCTGCTCCAAAGGGACCGCCGCTGCCAGAACTGAGCCGTGAGCGACGCCGGGTGCGCTCTGCGAGAGCAGACGGAAGGAAGGGACGAACCGCCGTGCGACAGCAGCCGGGAGAGGGGAGCCGAGATGGGAGAGAACGGCCCCGCGGGCGCCGAGGTCGGAGCTCCGGACACACGGCAGCGGCTCAGTGCGGCCCGGCAGAGGCCCACGGGCGCCGCGAGTACCCGCAACCTGTGGGAAGGCCATGTGGGATCAGTTGGGGGAACACGGCATCGTGGAAGGGACACACGTGGAGAGGGGATGGAGAGCGACCGTGGAAGCGCGGCAGAAGGGAAGCGCTGTGGTTGAACCATAGGCCCCGTTCTTCTGCACTGCCTCAGGGGAGGCAGAAGAGCATTTGGAGAAAGCGAAGTGTTTTTAGTTTTCTTTTGGTTCTCACTGCTCTAGGCTGTAAGTGATAGGCAATAAATTATATTAATATCCCTACGCTGAGTCTGTTTTGCCCATCACAGTAACTGGTGAGTTGTCGCCCATGTGAAAGGAAAAACTAAGTAGTTTTGTGTAGCATAATACACAAACAGCTGTACTTACACCCAGATACAATTCCAGTTTACCTAAAGAAAGCAAATACTTAATCCCTGGGAAACATCGTGTGTTACTCAGAATGCTTTCCTTGTGTCAGTCCACCTAGCAGAGGCAGACAAAGACCTGAGAGCTGCACAGCTGGGGAAATCAGGCACTGCCCAGCTGTGCAGAAAAGTGAAGTACTTCTGCTGACAGATCCGCGATAACTGGAATTTAGCACTAAAACCCCACATATCTTCCAACTTCAAACCTCTCTAAATAATCTCCCTGAGCTTCCTAAAGGATGCCACAGAGGAACAGCGTGTCTCTCTGCTGACTAAACCAACAGTCAGGGCTCTTCTGACTGAACCACCATGAGGGTTCGATGAAATGCCATGCCGGAAGACTGGCTTCTTTCTACCAACTAAAAGCAATATTCTCCTTAAATTGCAGTCTTTAAGGTGTCAGATGGATTTCCACAAGCACTGCAAAAAAAATTTAAAGTAATACTTATGCATAGTGGTGCACAAACAGAACTTGGGGGGAAGTTTACGTTTAAAGCTTCCCCTTAAGAAAAATTACTGTGGCACCACTGAATCAGATGACCCATGAATTTCTGTCTCCCATTCCCAAGAGGCTACGAGTGCTTTAGATTAAAAGAATTAAACACATTAAAAACAACCCTCCATCCCCCTCCCCTCCCCCCAAAAAGGGGGAAAAAAAACCATGCATCATCAAGTAAGCATCCTATACAGATCAGCTGGTGAACTGTACTATAGAGGCTGTACTTGTATTAGCACTCAGTGTAGAAGAATGTGAGCAAATCAGTAATAAACTGTTTGTGCTGAGGACCTGAACTCTAAAATTTCTCTCTCTGGAGTGTTTGCTAAGCCTGCACTCATTTACTAACTCGTCATATCACCTCTTTGGACCAATGCTGTCCTGCATTCATAATTAGATGTTGATCTGATAGCATTTGGTACATTCATGGACAGTTTTTCTCTGTTTAGTTTCAGCTGGAAATAATCCATATCACATTCTTCATGGCAAGTAGGGATGATCAGCTTCACTAAAAAAAATTAAAAAAAAAAAAAAAAAACAAAACCACTCTTAGCCTGAACCAAAATGCTAATACAGACCTACCATAAAATCTTTTTAAAACTGTTATAAAAATACATAATCTATCCTCACTTACTAAAAAAAAAAAAAAAAAAAAAAACCATTCAGGTGTGCACTTTTGCATATGACTTGAGTAACATACCCTAATTCTATATAAATTTTGACATGAGATTCTAATTATTATAGTCTTGACAGTTAACCTCTCAGTAAGCTCAGGTTCCTTCCCTGTGCATTTGATAATGTCTATCCATAAACTTTAGTAATGCCTTCTCAAAAGCTACTTCCACAACAATTTAAAATTATACACAAGATGAACAAAATCCTAAAAAAAAAAAAAAGAAAAAGAAAAAAAAAAAATCAACCCAAACATACAAAACCACACAAACTTGTCACACTCAGATTCTGGTAAAAATATTAAAATTTAATAATAACTTTTAAACATACAATTATGTCAAGGAAAGAGCAAAGGCATTCAAACAAATGAATATAGAACTTAAATAATATTTACAAATTCTAAACTGTAAGTTAACTATAAAGTCACAAATACTTTAAATATTCAGTAGAATATAGTGTAAATTCTAATACAAATTAGCTATTAATTTCATCTGATATTTTTCCAGTGATAAGTCTAATCTTTACATACTATATACATTAAAATACTAAAAAGTTATAAAATTTTATTTCTGTTACTATGCAAAGAAATGGAAAATACATCAGATCTGTCTTTCTGTACAGTATCCAAATTGAACTTTCCCTGGTGTTCTCTGAAAAAAATAAACGGCACTTTCACATGCAACAAGGCATAAAGTACAAGCCTGTCCATTACCAGTATGCTAGCTGAATGCAAAATAAACAAATGCCATTCAACCATCCAGTTGAAAATCAAAAATAAGACAGTAGAAAGAGATTCTAACTTCCCAATTCGGGCTGAAGTGATAATGAAAAGCATGTAAACCAATTTCCATACAGACCTGTCATTTGAAAAAATGAAAATGCATCGTTCTGAGAAAAGTAAGTTATGTGACAATTTCAAAGTTCCTTTGACAACATCTAATGGAGAAAGAAACCTGATGGTCCTGTATGAATTCTGAAACTCAGCCTTACTGCAGCATCTAAGTTGCTATTCCACTATCAGCTTCCAAAAAAACGACTTCTGCCAGTCTGAATTTCACATCAGTAGTCAGATGAGTTTTCTGGACTTCATTATGCCATTGTGTAACCATAGCTTCCACAGTGCAATGCCACAAGCAGCCTGTCCTTCAGGATTTCTTTACTTGGGTATTCAGGTAACTTGAGCATGTTGATACTGGAAAGGGGAAGAGGAAAAAAAAAAAAATAAACAAGAACAGAAAAAAAGGAAAGGAAAACTCATCAGAACAAGAAATGCAAGAGTAAAGTTTTGTTTTCTAATTGAAAATTCCAAAGATGTCACATTCAGTGAACAAGGAGCAAACAAAGCCAGTTCTGCATTACAGTCCCAGTGAGAAACATTCATATATATTGCAGAAAAGGGTTTATTTTCTTCACAGTAGTTAAGTTTAATACAATAATTTAACTTTTAAATTCCCTTATTGATTTCACTTGATTGAAGTAGAGAAAAATGAGCAAAAAAAACCCAACCAAACAAAATACAACTACTGCCTGGATGATGGCAAGAGAATACTCCAAGAACTGTCGAGGATTTGGGGCCTTTTAATGAAAATATTCAAAATACTTTTGACTGACATTTATAAGAAAAAAAAAACAACTTTATTTTGAAGGTGTTATAATGAGTAGTTGACATACCATGTGCTAGATGTTGGTAAAAGATTCGCAGTATATGGCACAGCAGCAATTGTAAAATTTTGCAATCCACTCCCACCCATTATATGGGCAAAGCCACCATGAGGCACTCTGGAACTGAAAATACTCACAGAAATTAGATCATTGTAAGAGGAGTTAAGCCAAAAATACATTACTAACACTGCAAATATCGCTTAAGTTACCAATACTTTTCTCCCTTTCTCATATCAGTATCAAAATTCACATTGTCTAAATACTTATAATTACAATACTCATACACATTTACATTTATTTGCACTATACATCAAATTCTTTGAATGATATTCAGGAGAATTCTGTTTGCAAAGCAAGCTCACTTCTTCAACCAGTTTTAATAAGACCGTTACCTCAGTTTATTACATTATTACATTTATCACACCTTATTTACATTTTTTTATGTTTAAGTTTAAAAAGTACTGCATTATTAAAAAGTTTATTCTCCAGTTACTGCCTGTGAAACAACTGACCCAAGTGTTTTGATACATCTTCTCATTTAGTACTTCAGATTTAATATCTCAGGTCTTAATTACTAAAAACCATCATATTATCCTGTTGATAACCTATGGCAAAACAATATACAAAAAAAAAAAAAAATCACTAAAGTCATCAGGAATGCATTCTCACTAATCATTTTATTCTTTTTTTTTTTCCTTTTCAATATGTTTTCCAGGATTAAAGTGTAAATAGATAACAGACATGAAGTCTTCAGCATCTTTCCCAGATTTTAAACTAACAGAGACAAATACAGTAAAGTTCAGATAATTTTATCAGCTTAAGTTGGTATGCTTTACAATGTAAAACGTGTTTTTATTACAGTCCTCATTACAGATGTCTTTTAAAAGTGCAACAAAAGGATAAGAACTAATGAAGTTGGATGTGAGCCAGCAATGCATTCTCATATCAAAGGACAGCAGACTCTTTGGTTGCATCAAGAACAGTGACAAGAGGTGATCCTGCCTGTGTTCAGCCCAGATGGGAAACACTTGGAAGTGCTCTCTGGTAGAAAAGAGACAAGGATATGCTGCAGCAAGATGAGCCAAGTGACACAAAGGGACCAGAGCACCTGCCACGTGAGGAGGGAGAGCTGGGGTTGTTCAGCAAGGAAACTCAGAGGAATCTGATCAATGTGTTTAAATTTCCAAATGGGTGAATAAATAAAGTAGAGCTTGGGAAATTGCATTTAAACATGAGGGGTGGTTTTTTGTTGCTTTCCTCTCTCAGTCTGAGGGTGGTCAAACATTGGAACAAGTTGCTCAGAGAAGCTGTGGGGTCCTTGGAGACCAGACAAGACCATGAGCATCCAGTTCTAACTGATCCTTCTTTGAGCATGGAGTTGGATGAGGTCCCTTCCAACTTCATCTATTCTATGATTCTGTAACTAGCAAAGAAAGAATCTGATAAAAATAAGATAAATCTTCCATAAAATATAAAACTGCTGTCAGCATTCAGGACTACAGGAAAACACATTAATGATAATGAAAATAAATAAAAACATGCAAAGTGACTAAAAAGCGAGAATAAGAAGAGAAGAGGAAGTAAAGCTTCCACTAAGTAAACTTACATGGTAAAAATGCAGAAAAGGGGAGGTTGCTATTGCCAGATGTTAAGGAGCTATATCAGAGCTTGCAATAACACTTCTTAAAAACACCTTTAAGAACTAACTTTGGTATCCAACACAAGTATAGTATTCAACCACCTAGATTAATGGCAGCACAATTCAACACATCATTCCTAGCATTGGTGTATAAGGCAACCACCATGAAGAGAAGTACTGATTATTTGCAGCATACCATTTCTGATGTACAAATGCAATTGTGTTTGCAGCTACAGTTCAAAAGAGTTGTAAAGATTTTACAGCAGTACACTCTTTTGTATCATGTTTTTGGCTTGCATTTCTAATACAGTGCTGCATCCCCTGCAGTGATCTTTTGTTCTGTGAGCCAGGAGAATTCTACATTGAAATTAGCAATAAAATACAGACCTCATTTTGTCAACAGCCCACTATTAGCTAACTTTTTTTTATAATTTAACTCATTAAAATGCTTTTCATATAGTAGATTAAAATCATGGCTTTCAGTGCACAAAATAGCTGGCTTAAACTTCCAAGTATGTGTTTTCATCTCAGCAAAACACTGCCAATGTTATAAAGAAATCCTTTCAAAGATGTGTAAATAAGATCACAAAATCCTACCTTTCATACTGCATGTGCAAATAGCCTTCAGCTAAAGCTACAATACAATTCCATTGCTTTGGAAACTCCAGAGCTATTGAAATGTTTAAACTTGCATCTGAATCATAATATTACTATCTATTTTTATTAACAGATTTTGCATAATCCCACTTAAAAAAAAAAAAGCATAGAAAGAACTCTATGTTTTGCTTTAAGAATAATCATATCTATCACATTTATCAAATACATTGAGTTTCCCTTAAAATAGCATTTATCTTATTTATTACTTTACAGAAACTGCAGTCTCCTAAGTTAAATCAGAAGAGCAGACATCCACAGTACTATAACCTAAAAACTCTGTAGCCAAAAGAATACTAGTAAACATTTATCACAGTAAGTACTCAACACTTTCTTCCAACTGTTAACTAAAAAGCTGATCAAAATTTGCCAATGGGTAATTAACAAATATTTAGCCAAATACAGTTATAAACTAGGTGATTATTAAGGAAACGTTTGGGTTCCCAACATGAATATCTGGCACAAGAATATTTAGGCTTTTTCTTCAGTGTGCTCCTCCAAAACACAGACACTGAAACACTAGGTGACATGGAAAGTGCACTGTCAAAAAAAAAAAAGTCTCAAAATTAATATTACTGATGAATTCAATGCTGTAAGTACTGAAACTACCAAAGTGAGCCTTTACTACATGGAAGAGAAAAAGCTTTAGGACTAGGGAAGATGAAAGGTTACAGAAATATTTAGAGATGTCAGAGAAACACTGAAGATATTGTCATAAGTGTAATTAATGTTATTCAACTCACAAAATTAATTTTATAGCCTTTAACTGGAAAGTAAGAATAGTACTGCTTCACAAAAAAAATTCAATTAAGTGAATACGCAGAAGAGACTAAAGGGAAATGGAAAAAATAATGGAAATTTAGAATACAGATGGCAAACCAGCGCACACAGAATCTTAAAATAAATTCCTCATTAAAAAAATGTGGAGTATCCAGCTAGAAAAAAAAAAATCGTTTGAAATCAGATATAACTTTAATGTAAAATTTTACTTGAAATACTGGCCTGAACATCAACTCACAGCTTGGCATCTAAATATTCTATGTCCAGAAACTAGAACTTTCTAGGACATTATTGGATGAACAGTGCTCAAGCATGTATTAATCAGGCAACACAATTGTTTACTCAGTAGAAAATATCCCTGAGAATCCAGGTTATTATCCCAAATGTCTATGAAGTGGCATTCAGTATGTTCATTATCATTTAGAATGTTTTAAGCAGTATTTTAAACATGACCTTACATCTTAAAGATCCTTATTTGCCATCTAGATTTAGAAATGGATTAGCTCATTAAAAAAAATGGAAGACCACCAGCTGACATGCAGCAGATGTGCAGTAAGAATCACAGGAATCATTTCTGTAGAGGATAAAGAAAGATTAGTGTGCACAAAACTAGCTTCTTAAATTGCCTGTGATCCCTAAAAGCAATCAAGTTCATAATAAATCAAGTGAAACTAATATAATTTTTGAAGACTGTTCCATTTGATGATATGCCTGTGACTGTGAAATTTCTTCCTATAAAAGACACAGTTTAATGATCTAAATTTGTATTTTACCACCACTTAATCACAAAATTTATAAACAAAGAAAAGGTCAACTGCTCTGCTGATCCTCAAGTATGAAGGGAACACTAAGTTAAGAAGATGGTGTAGTCTATACCTACTACCAGAAAAAGAAACAAAGCAAACAGTAACTACAAAATTCAGCCAACGTATGTCACTTTGCAAACTATCTGTATACACAGACTTGGCAACACACCCAGATCCAAGTGAAATTTATTGCTCACACCATAAAAGGAAGTGTCTTTCCTGAAGAACAACTAGAATATAGAAATATTATATAAAGCAAACAGTCTTTCTTACACTTTCACTTGATCTTGTCATGCTGCGCTAACATCAAATCCAACTGAGCTTTAGGAGAAGGAAGTTCTGTTTACACCAATTAAAATCATACCTAATTGTCTCTAATAGTAAAACTTATATTTATTCAAAACTTACAGTGGTATGTGTTCCTTCCCATGGCAAAGGGGTTGGAACTAGATGATCTTTAAGGTTCCTTCCAATTCAAGCCACTTTATGATTCTATCCAGTACTCACTGGAGAAGCCAACGGACACATAAATATGCAACAGGAAGGCAAATATGAAGTGTCATTAAATTCATTACCTCCTTGTTTCAAAATTGTCTGAGGCAGCAAATTAACTATACAGAAGTTTGGTACTGGGGCCACTCCTCTTCAACATCTTTATCAATGATCTTGATGGGGGGGGATTGAGTGCACCCTCAGTAAGTTTGCAGAAGACAACAAGCTGGGAGGGAGTGTTGATCTGCCTGAGTGGAGAAAGGCACTACAGAGGGACCTGGATAGACTGGATGGATGGTCCAAGGTAAACTGTATGAGTTTCAACAGGGCCAAGTGTCAGGTCCTGCATTTTGGTCACAAAAACCCCAGACTTGAAGAGGAGTGGCTGGAAAGCAGCCTGATAGAAAAGGACCTTGGTGTACTGATGGACAGTCGGCTGAATACGAGCCAGCAGCGTGCCCTGATGGCCAAGAAGACCAATGGCATCCTGGCTTGTATCAGGAATCGTGTGGTGAGCAGGACTAGAAAAGTAATCCTGCCCCTGTACCTGGCACTAGTGAGGCCTCACCTCAAGTACTGTGTTCAGTTCTGGGCACCTCAACACAGAAAGGACACTGAGGTGCTGGAGCAGGTCCAAAGAAGGGTAACAAGGCTTGTGAAAGGCCTTGGAGAATATGTCCTACAAGGAGCAACTAAAGGAACTGGGGCTGTTTAGTTTGGGGAAGAAGAGACTGGGGGGAGACCTTATTGCTCTCTTCCAATATCTGAAAGGTGCTTACAGTGAGAGTAGGGTTGGTCTCTTTTCACTGGTGACAGGACAAGAGGAAATGGCCTGAAGTTGAGCCAGGGGAAGGCTAGATGTCAGGAAAAACTTCTTTACAAAAAGGGATGTTAAGCACTGGAATAGGCTCTCCAGGGAGATGATTGAGTCACCATCCCTGGTTGTGTTTAAAAACCGTTTGGATGTGGTGGACAGGGACATGATTTAGCAGAGGGTTATTAGAGTAGTATAGTTAGGTTGTGGTTAGACATGATCTTTAAAGGTGTTTTCCAGCCTGAGCAATTGTATGATTCTGTGAGGCCTCCTGCAAAGCAGTCAAGTAAAATAAATGAGTAATTATCTATTTAACAAGCAATATAGGTATCAGAAGTACTAACACACACATTTTGTCTATTTTGATAAACACATTGAACACCAAAATATTCACAGCAGTTTCTAGGTATGTAATCTGAAGTCTTTTGACTTATTTCAGAGTATCCAAACAATATAATTCTTGTTATGTAGAGTTTCTCACCTGCCAGTAACAAACTGTAATAGTAGTACTCTCTCTTCCTGAGTTAGTTCTTCCACAACATCCCAGAACCACTAAAGAAGAAATAAGTTAGTTTGTATTTTCCATCAAATACTTACAGCATTTGAAAAGATAATGGTAAAACAATAAATTGTCTGTATCTTAAATTATAGCAATTTTCACATCAAATTTATACATAACTAAGTCACTTAATACAGGGACACTGTATAAAAAAGCTCCACAAATTTTAACCAAAATAAGCTTCCCCAAAAACACACACACACACACACACGGAAACAGAAAAAACGTCTTTCTTGTGAACTAAAATGCAACAATCATTATTATTTAAAAAAATAATTTTACCTGGATTACTTGGTCTCCTCTCTCATAGCCACTGGTATATTCTGTATTTTTTAACCAATCATTCACATCAATTTCCGGCATACCAGACAACAAAAGCTCCTTCAAAAGAGGCACACAGCTTTTCGTTAGTCTTGACTAACCATTAATTTCAAATGTTTGTGCTATCTAAAAGGTAATGCTTTTAAATAATAATTTTAAAAAAGATTGCAGTTCTTTTTCTGCTTAGTTTCACCCTTACAGAATCTTGTGTTATTACTAAGTTTTACTATCAAAAAATTCTTGAAATCAGGCAACTGTACATGATCTAATTGAAGCACACTACACCAAGAGATAGAAATTATGATGAATGGTCTTAAAAATAAAAGCTCTAAGTTTTACCATGACTTGAAACAAAACTTGAGATACCTCAGTTACAGAATAACAAACTACCCTAAAAAACTTATTCCAATTTGATTCTGAAACAAAACAAAACAAAAAAAAAAAGTGAAGACAGTACACAGCATCTCATGATTTTTGAAGAAATTGTCCTCCAAAAAAAAAAAATTAAAAAAAAAAAATATACACACACACACACACACACGGACAGCAGTTCTCAAGGTACAGTTTACAGCATTTATCACTGGCATTTTCCTGTGACACTACGTAGGATGAGCAGGAATACTCATATTGAGATCCTCATTGATAAATGCAAATGAAAGGACTGAAATGAAAGATACAAAGATACAAAATAAATATTCTTTGGGCTCTGCTTCTACACAATTGCATTACCAAGGAAAGGTGCTGTACAAAGTCTCTGACCGAAAGTACTGGCATCTCTGCTTACCAGTTCATATTCATCAAAAAGCTGAATCAAAGATGGTGGAATGAACATATGGAAGCCTTGTAAAAAGGCATTTATCTGAGGTTGAATGGCTCTTGTCATTCTAAGTTCAGTGACAAGCTGGACATACTCAGCCTGCAAAAAAGAAAATGATGTTAAGACATACAGTAGCAAAAATACATACTGATAATGCATACATAAATGCAGTCCTCCAAATACTACAAGTTTTGTCTCCTGTTGAGGCATTAAGAGTCCTCTATGCACTTTCCACACAGTTAAGCAACACAAGATAACTCAGATGATCCCTTAGAGTCCAGAGATCTTTTTTTACTCCTTCCTTCCTTCCACCAAAGACAACACCCAACATAAGAGCTCAAATCATAGCAGAAGACAGTCAAGATGGACCTAGACCAAGACCACATAAGTGAATAAAACTTGTTTTGTCGTGCTTGCATCTAATATCTAATACAGCCACCTCTGATGCATGTTGTTGCACAGTGAAGCCAAGTGACGTAACTCAGAAAAGGTAACATCCTGAAGCAGTATTTGCTAGTCAAAAAAGCTTGCTTGCTTTTCTTGTGCCTCTGAGAGTCTAATCCCTGCAAACTTTGTTGTATTAATAACTTTTAACTAAAGTCTCAAAAGCCGCCTCAATTTTTAGAGGGAAGAAAGACAACAGTATTTATACCATAAATACGCAAACAGACAATGCAATACTTAGCATGCTTTAGAGATTTGAGGGCTCTGTCTGCTTTAAAAGACTTCCGTTAGAAAAGGAATTCTCCAGAACTCTGCTTTTGTTGAAAACACAAAAGCCTAGCAGGCAACTAAAGGAAGGTTTTTAAGAAAGAGACAGATTTAAAAGTGCCTGCATTAAAGCTGTGCAAACACCTCTCATTTAACCTGACAAAACAATGCAAGTCTAATAAAGTATTCAAGAACAGAAAATTTGTCCTCAAATAGAAATCTATTTCTAGATTTAAGTATATGGTTTCAAAGTAATGTTTTTACTTCCTAATTGTGATTTCTAGTAAGGAAATCATAAAATACACCTCCCAATTTAACCATATCAACCATCATCTTGCTTCAAGACAACCACCTTACAAAAATGCAACATAGATTCTTAATTTAAAAAAAAATCATTAATGTAACACTGAGGTTTTGAACCTGTACAAAAACAATTAAGTAATCTGTCTCTGCTTCTCTTAAACAAGAAAAGAAAGCCAAACAAAATGAAGCGTGAAAAGTATTTTTTCAAAGGCAGTTCCTTATGAGCACAGAAGTACATCATTTAGTTACTTGCATCACAGCCAGAAGATATTCTTAAATGCATTGCTATCATCATAATAGGGGAAAAGGACAATTAATTTGTAAAGAGCTCTGAAGACATATCTAAGCATGTCTTCAGCTGCAGAGCTGTTAGCAAAAATCTAGTTTCAATGTAGTAATCTCCCTCGGTTGTTTTTAGTATCAGTGAAACTGAAGACATCTCCTTTTTCTAATGAATTAGATGAGTTGCCAAAGGAGATTAACTGTGGTAGAGAGTCAGCCTCTGCAACTACTTTCATGAGCTCTGGGTAGAAATAAGAAACTTTAGCAATAACAGGATTAAAAGTAATGTTAACATTGTTCTTCCACGAACAAAAATATTTGTTTTCAAGTCTGTTACTTGTTGGGCTATTCAGAAAACAGGGAAGTAGAGAGGAAATTTCACAATCTTATTCTGAAAAATCCATTAGAATAAATATGATGTACATAAGTACTTATTTTCTGCATTACAAACATATTTACATTAAACACATCCATTATGAAAGAAAATAGTTTCTGTGCTTTAGGTATAACAAGAAATCTTTAAACAGCCTGGAACAGCATAGCATATTGACTACAAGAACTGGTGCACACTGAGAGACCACTACATTTACATAATGTATGCCAGCAAAAAATGGTCAATCTGTTTTTGCCTCTGTTCACTTCATTTGCATTTTATTCCCTCTCCAAAGCCTCAGGAGCACATTACAAAATATATATATCTTCATAACTTTGTAAACAGTCCTACATAGTGCATAAAAGGTACAACTAACACATTCTTCATTCAGTGAGTTGCTTATCACAAACATAAGGGAGAAGTCTAGCTGGAGTAAGGGCTTGTACTGTATTTTCTTTTGTGGTAAAGCAAGCAAAGATAGTACTTTTCTGACTTCACAACCCCATGCACTGGGGTGAGACAAGGATCGACATCCATTATGATGTACAGGTTTAGGGGGAAGCCACATTCTAAAGCTGTTTGAAAAAATTCTGTGGTTTTTTATTGCCAGACAGCACGGCCAAATCACAGACAGACAGGTCTCAAAGACAGAAAAAGAAATATGACTGTAGAGATTTGGACTACTTTTTGAAACAGCATATGGTCAAACTTTGTCACTCGTTTTTTCTAAAAGCAGAAATCTACAAGAACTTACATAGTAAAGAATAAGAAAAACTGCATAGCAAGGAAATGGGAAAAAGCAAGACTTCTCCCTTTGAGGTCTCCCCATTATCATCATTAAAGGTAGTTGAACCACCACTATAACAGAGACTTTAGTTGGAACTACTCAGACAGTCCAATTGCAAGACTGGAAGATTTACATGGTATGATCCCACAGCCATTCACCTATTATACAATTGAGGTAAAAAGAGAATTTGCTCAAAGAAAACACCTTTTTACAAACAGCTATGCAGCTATTACTTCTACTCCTCGATAATATACTTTTTTCCTTTTTGCTTTTCTGTAAGAGGGAAATGGATTGTTTGGATTGTTCCCGTGGGCTTGTTTGTTTTTTGTTTTTGTTTGGGCTTTGGAGGGTTTGTTGGTTTGGTTTTTAAGGAATAAGGATTCACTCAATTTCATTTCAAAATACGTTATCTTCAAGCAGGCAATCTGCTAGTGTGCAGACACAGCAAATTCTTTTAGAAGCTGGTTTTCCTTCTGCCAGAGGTATGGCAAATACAAAGATTTTTAAGCAAAAATCATTTATTCCTCAGGTAAAGGCAGAAAAAACAAAGATATCTGTTGCACGAAAAAAAAGGTGCTGCATAAATTAGAGTACACTCTTTTGTTTAACCTGTTAGAGCAGTTAAGCTAAAACATACTGCAAAAATCATGTCATGTTAAAGAAACTGGAAAAAAATATACTCAAACATATATACTAAACCACGCTAAAACACAGTTCTACAATTCTCAATAGCCTGGTTCACTGATGTCAAAATCAGAAATAAACAGGAGACATTGCCATCTTATAGATGTACGTTGACTTTACATTTTGCAGCCTTCAAATTCAAAAATCAATGAATAATAGCAGTTTTAAAGCTACTATAACAGTTAGCTGTTTCTTTCCACCCTTCAAATAAAAGCTGCACAAACCTCCTGACAGCGCTGAGGAAGGCAGATGAGCTGGCAGGGATACAAATGTTCTATACACATTCAAGCACCTTTTTCAGACAGTGCCCCAAGTCACAAGTTAATGGAACAATGTGAGCTATTAACGGCCGAGGAAATCCTCATGTGGGCAAACTTCTAATTTCATGCTAACTGGTAACTGCCAAATACTTTTTAAAAGGTTGTTAAAAAGAATGCTATTCATTTCATCATCAGATCTGGTTTATATGCTGAAATCAAGACCACCTAGAAACAAGAATCGATATCTTTGCGTTCTCTGATAGGTAATAAAGAAATTGATCACCCACTCACTTCACAATCAGACTTGTTTTATTGTCCGTATTCTTTCATGAATGACTGTATTGCAGGAGACGGGCAGAATCTGGCTAACAACACACATCTTCCAGTTATTGCAATGGCACTCTGCCTTAATGAAAATGAGGATTAAGCATACAAGAATTCGGTGCCAACTGCGCCAAGAGGAACTAAAATTTTGTGAGAGCAAATGCTGACACCAAGTGGTCATTACTATTACAACAGCTGTCTGTGCTAGCAGTGAAACCTGCATACACAAGTATGATGAACGAGTACTGCATACACAAAGTAAATTAAACCTACTGATACAGCTACATAGTGAGTGAACTGAAAATGGCTGAAAAGCTTCCTGCAGCTTTTTATGTTACCAATCATACTGTATGTTACTGCATGGCAATCTAGGACTGCCCTACCTACAACTTTACTTTTAATCAATTGCTATTGTTCTACCCTTCTGGTATTCAGTCATGACTTAACAGTATCGATACATGTAACTTCTAAAATTAATACTGCATTTTTCTTCCAGAAGTTCTGACAGAAAGAACTACAACAATGCTGAACACTTAATAGATACATTTAATAGTACTACTTCAGTAACACATCAAGCTAGAAAAAGAGCCAGTAACTTTTTATTTTGTAGACTTTCTTCAAAAAATTGAGCTTTTCAGAAAAAGAGTACAATCATTTCTTCTTATATTGCCAGCCCCTGAATAAATCTGTATACTCACCTTGTTTTCCTGTGTAACAAGTATACTTGCACCCCCAGGCTTTAATGGCACTTCTTCCATTGCTCCAAATACGTCAGTCTCAACAGAAAAAGTCAGCTCTAAACCTAGATCACTGATATCATTATCTAAAATCCACTGCAAGTTCTTTGCATATTCTGGATCAATAGATGCTACATCTTGATAATTTACAGGTATACCTAAAAAGAAAAATAAAATAAATACAAGAAGGAAAAAAGGGTTCTAATTTTATATATAGTAGAAGATTGCCCTCTAGAGAGGAAACAGAATAATGCAGTAACAGAAGAGTGGGAAAAGGGATTCACCATTATTAAACTACAGCAAAACTGTACTTATAACATTTTAAAAGCATTAAAGTTTCCTCTGGATGTTTTTTTTTTCCCCAGAGGAGCAAATGGCACACCTCTTGAGCAACAACAGCTTGCACAGTTTTAGATAGCTTGTGGATTTCAGTAGAAGCATCTAACAATACAGAATGTATAATGTTAAATGAGTGATCCAAAAAAAAAAAAAAAGTTTTCTATGTAACTTTTAGGAACGCAAATCTATTTTTTTTTTTTCCTGTATAGTATCTCTTCTCCCCAGAAAAAGATTTATAGCTGGAAAAAGAAAACATGAATACTTTTCTGTATTTTGAAAATTCCCTCACTCTTCAGTTTTCTTTCTCATCTTTTGTTATGAGTTCTACTACTCAGTTGAAAAAAAATGATTTATAGAAATTTCACATTTTCAAACTGAACTTCAGGTCACTCAGAAGCACTGAGACACACACTGAGGTGCCAGAAGTTTGGATTCCAGCCAAGTATGGAAACTTCTTATTTATTATCCTCTTCACAGACATGGCACTTGAGAACAAGTTTGAGCAAACACATCAAGAACAAGGTGATTGAGTTTGCACCGAAAAACTACCTATTCACTGGACAAAAAAGCAAACCTGCGTGACTTTATGAAGACAGATAATTTAGATAACTGTCAAAATAAATACCTGGAAAAGAGGAAGAGGGTATAAGTGTTAATAGCTTTAGAGAGGAAAACTAATTACTGGAAAGTATGTCTTTTGCTTCACAGTCGTCTTTGTGCATTTTTAGGGAGTCACATGAATGTTCTGTTAGTAGAGTTTTTAACATGCTATGGATTGCAGGAGCAGCACCCCAGACAATAAGACAATTCAAAGGTTAGCAGCTTGTACAAACGTGTAAATGCAAAAAAACTCTTTACAGTATTTCATTGGAAGGTCTGAATAGTGCTTGAGGCTTTGTAGGCTGGAGCTGGAAGTTTCCTTTTCCAAACAGAAAACTGTCTCTTTAGAAAAACTACAAAATAATTG
Source organism: Meleagris gallopavo (assembly GCF_905368555.1). Taxonomy (NCBI): domain Eukaryota; kingdom Metazoa; phylum Chordata; class Aves; order Galliformes; family Phasianidae; genus Meleagris; species Meleagris gallopavo. Next base: position 68,191,385 of record NC_139405.1, on the reverse strand, counting down.
GATAACAGCAAAAGAGAAAGCATCTTCTCTTCCCCTGTTTAAGCATAAGACAGTTTGAGGGGAAAAAAAGTAACAACAAAAAAATAAGAGACCTTAGTAATTTCTGACTATATTCTTGCTTTAGTTCTACTTCTGTAATAGCTGGTTACTTCTGTAATAACTGATAAACAAAAAGAAAAGTGAAGAAAAATGAAGTTTAAGAGTACAAATAAAAGTAACGTCATCCAGAAATTTAACACATTATAAACCATGTTTTAACTGTGTTGTCACCAGAGTAGGAGATCAATCCTTGCCTACCAGATATTGGTGCAGAAAGATCCCATCACAGTGTAAAAAGGTGATGAGCCCACCTGAACCTGAAAGAAACTGGCCTCACTTGTTTTCACAGGTTTCAGCTTCTACTTATGGCACTTCCACTTCATGTCTGCTGACTAAACAAAAGAGTTCCTGTGAAAGAGGTTCACACTATTCCTCAGATACAGGAGTTCTTGGCACACAACAGTGTTCTATCATTGGGAAAGGCAAGTAAAATAAAGGATTCTAGTGCGAGGTGAGAAATCAGAAAATTGCAACTGGTTTCAGGCTTCAATAGGATGTTTAATATCCATTGCTTATGGAGCCCAGGAAGCTGAAGGGAACCTCTACTATCTTTGTAACTTGGAAACTTGAATTTGGCATGAACAACAGTGTGCATAACCCATAGCTAAACTTGAAACAAAAATAAAATAAATTTTAAAAAGCCCTCAGAAGCATCTGCTAGTGTGCACCTCAGGTTCCTGAAGTGAGAGGAGATTCACAAAGCTGAGGGAAGTGGCCTTAGGAATCCGTTTTGAATAAGTCACTCTAATGCAGGAAAAACAATTACTTTGGGAAACAGAGATAATATTTTTCCATTTTACTGTGTTCAGAAAGCAACAAGAGTGACAAAAACCTGTGAACCTTTTGAACTTAAGTGTCAAACCTCTGAGGAGTTACAGGGTGTCAGCTCAACAGGATGGTAAGACCTTATTAAGAGGTACTGGTGAGATCTTACTAACAGAGGCTATGCGCTGCTGTTTAGGTTTCAAATAGAGAGATGCTTTGTTAGAAGAGATGCTGCCAACAGCTGTTTTACATACTGTGCTAATTTCTCATTTCTGGAAAAATATCCTGCAGCAAGAGTAAGAAGCAAAAGAACAGGTCTGGTAACCTGAGACAAACTTATATTTCAGAAGTGGCAGACATCTTTAAATTCAGACTACAAAAACAGGATACTATTGCAAAATAGAGGGGGTAAAGAAAGAAGAAACAAACCACCAGGTCATCCTGGCAATTTAGAAACCAGCAAACCTAGTACGTAATCACAATTCAATTCAAACTAGAAAAGAACCAAATTAATCAGTAGTCATCTCCAACAGAGGTCACAAGATCAACACCTGACTATTCTCAAAGCACGTGAGCAAACAGCATTAAAATGATTCCCATTTCTGAATACAACACATGGAGATTATCCTGTAAGTGTCATTTTCCTCCTATAGAGGAATCTCTTGATGAGAGGCTAGAGTCAGAGTCAAATTGTACCATATAAAGAAATGTCTATTTCAGAACCCTCTTATCATATGAAGGAACAATTACTATTGAAGTCTAATGGGTCATTGCCAATTTGGTGCTGCTTCAGACTGATGCCCTCCATTACTTCTTGCCCAGTACACAGTCACACAGCATAAAGCAGATCTAAGGGAGAGAAGTAAAAGTTAACCCTATTCCCATGCAAGAAGGTCATGAGAAAGATATCTGCATCATCAGAGTGCAACAGTGCTCCCCAAACTCTTTTAGGAAAAAGAAACAGTAAATCTGAAGTTAAGAGACAATCTATTCCAGATTCAGCAATCATCACACGAAGACTGCAGATAAACAAGCCGATTGTAGAAAATCAGAATGAGATCTAAACAATCCCTTGAACATCTTGCTAGGGCTTAAAGTAAGGTGCGGTTCTTGAGGAAAAGTAAAACAATAAGCTATTTTATACCTCCAAAGACAACTAAGGAATAGCACTTCAGAAGAAAAGACGTTCTGCATGATGTGGCAGTTCATACAAAAGATCAGTATGAAACAGTAATCACTGTCGTATTATGCTGTATTTTGATATACACAAAAGATTAGCAAGATTCTTTGCACTTTCAACACACACACAAAAGTAAAAAGGAAAAAATTTACTGCTTAGACAATTGTTACGAGTAATAAATAGGATTTTAATAAAACCATACCAAGAATATGCTTGTAGAATGATCTTGTGAAGTAAATGTTCACCAGCTGCCTGTGATTGAGAGCTAATCCCAGGATCTGGCCTGCAAAACGGAAGTAGTTCAAATGATCTGGGTTTACAGAAGAGTTGCTGTTTGGCTGGAAGGTTGTTCCTATAAAATAAGAACATAATAGGATTTTGTTACTTTACCTATATATCTACTTTAAGTGAAGTTCATATCTGTCAAAACACACTATTTGAAAACAAAGTTTTATTTTGCAGTTCGAGGTGGCTTTTTTTTTTTTCTGTTCATGTCAGAAAGACAGAAGAAAAATGTATTACAGTGTAATGACATCATATTACTACAATGATACTAGTTAACCACTCTCCAAGACAACACCCTGAAATAATTATCATCAACAGAAGGGTAAGCATGATCTGCTGAACTTGGTCTTCCATTTCTACCTGCACCTTTGCTCACTCTCATGGGCCATGCTTCTATAAACTTGTAAACAAGCTCACAGGAAAGACCAGAATACATTCACTTCCTTTCATCTGGATCCAGCCAGACACAGACAGCAGGCCTTCCAGTCTTGGTCTTCTTGGAAGAGACCATCTCACACAGACATCCCTGAACTTGTCCTTTTAACTTTCAGAAACTGATCTATGCTCCTGCTGTTGACTGATATCCTTGCCACTCCCTAAGACTTTTTAAGCCAGAGGGCAAAACATTTATTACTGCTGCTGATATGAAATCTTTTATTGATAAAGATTTGCTGTGTATGAAGTACCTAAAAGACAAAAATACAAGGTAGATCCTTGGAGACCAACAGATTGTTTTACCACAAAAGTGAACTGCTTGACTTCGTGGTTTTCTAAAGAGAAATGAAGGGATATCACAGAATCACAGAATGGCCAGGGTTGGAAGGAACTTCAAGGATCATGAAGCTCCAACACCCTGCCACATGCAGGGCCAACAACCATTTAATACCAGACCAGGCTGCCCAGGGCCCCATCCAATCTGGCCTTGAACACCTCCAGGGACAGGGCATCCACAACCTCTCTGGGCAGCCTGTTCCAGCACCTCACCACTCTCATAGTAAAGAATTCCCCCCCGACATCCAACCTAAATCTTCCCTCCCTCAACTTAAAACCATTTCCCCTTGTCCTGCAGTTATCTACCCTTTCAAAGAGTTGATTCCCCTCCTGTTTGTAGGCTCCCTTCAGGTACTGAAAGGCTGCAATGAGGTCACCCCGCAGCCTTCTTTTCTCCAGGCTGAACAAACACAGCTCCCTCAGCCTGTCTTCGTAGGGGAGGTGCTCCAGTCCCCTGATCATCTTTGTGGCTCTCCTCTGGACCCTCTCCAACAGCTCCCTGTCTTTCTTGTACTGGGGGCTCCAGACCTGGACACAATATCTTATCTCTACAACTTCCGTAAAGCCGCAGAAGAAAGGCAAACACTTTCTATACTGCTGTCAAAGCATTATGTTCCACTAATACCAGACAGAAATCGAATGGAAACATTAAATAGCATGAATTCATTTAAAGCAACAATCATTCTCCTTTACAAAAGAGAAAAAAAATGTAAGGAAGCTTCACATTAAAAAGAATTCACTTGTGGTTTTAAAAATACATGTTGAACAAATCACTTCTCTACACACAAATATAATTGTCAGTTTCATTTTTAATAAGTAACAATCTTACAGTCTGCAATCAATTAAGTGAATTTCAGATGATAAAAATGTTTTCATTACCCTAAAATTAGGCAACAACAACAACAAAAAAGCAGAGACATACCATCAGCTGACTGGGTAAATAAGGCATAATCTGGGTTAACTATTTCACTGGATAAGATATCAAACCACTCACGCACCACACCCTGTCCCTGCATGTCAAAAGAATAAAACATATTAGTACCTAGAGCTTTTACTACCAGTTAAGGTAGGTAACTACATATTTCTTAATAAAAGTACAAAAGTTATTTTAAATTTGGATTTCATTTTAAGCATTATTCATGAAAGACAGGATTAGTTTTTCTATATAAAGCATAAAGGAAAACCAAGCAATTTTACCCACCATGCCTTCTTCTCCATGAAATCGCACAGCAATCCCTTGCTTTAGTTTTGCACAATTTGCTTTAGAGACAACTTCACAGCTACTCCTAAAAATAGAATCTAAATATAAAGCATCAATTAATTTTAAGCATCAATTCATTTTATTTCAACGTATTTCAGAGACATCCAATTCTGTTTAAAATAATACCTCTGTGAACCAGAAGGATGTCATTTTCATTGACAGGTCTGTGCACCATGTCTGAATCTGGTTGCCCTGAATGCAGGTGTTCATAGAACCATTCACAACGATCTTTAAACGGCTACAAAACAAAAGGTAAACGACGTTAGATAGACGCATTCAACTAGATAATTCCTTCTTCACAAGCATGGTGAGGAAACATCCTTCCATCTAAACATCAGGCAGCACTTCTTTACTGTGCAGGTGATGGAGCACTGGCATAGGTTGCCCAGGGAGGTTGTGGACTTTCCTTCAAAAGCCACCTGGACATGAGTCTGGGCACCCTGCTTTGGGTGACCTTGGTTGAGCTGTGCTTTGGACAGATGGACCCAGAGGTTCTATCAAATTTCAACTGTTCTGCGATTCTGTGAAAATTGTTATGCACACTACAGATTCATTTTGAGATGTGCTGAGTTACTTAGTACTATCTTAATAAGGTAGGAAGCATTTTGGGATGAGGAAAGGGCAACAATGTCAAAATGGGCAAGCATTGCATATAAATCAGACTTTCATAATGAAGTTTGCCTGCTATTTTTTCCACTTAGTTACAGTAGCCTTCTGTAGAGTAGATTTTTGGTCTAGAATTCACATCCCACATAAAAACATTAAATGTGTTTAGGTTACACAAGACATCAGGCTTTTACTTTGCAGGAAAAAAAAAAAAAAAAAAACACACCCACCCACAAGTAATCAAACAGGGGGAAACAATGTTTCACTGAAGGAGCTCCCACTAAGTAACTACGGCAAAATCAACTAATAATGGTGTATTCATCCTCTGTTTTTTTTCTGTTTAACTTATCTTAGAGTATCTCACATTCAGAAGCACTGGAGGACATAATTCTTCTATCCTCCCCTAGTGGATTTTAAAAACAAACAAGCAAAAAAAAACAACTCTCTTATACTAATAGAAATTGTAGCAAAGCATCTCTTGGCGTTTACCTGAGCCTTTATGATGTGCATAAATCTGGACATTAGTTCAGGACACTCAAGAAGAAAATGAAAGTGATCAAAAATGATTTTGGGATTCCTGAAAGAAAAATACTTTGAGTTAGAAGTCCACTGGTCAGAGATCTAATAATAACACTTCATGACATATTAAGGCTACTTAAAGAGCCAGAGCAATTTCTCCTATAGAACAGTTCCAACAGACCCTTCTTTTTTGTAACATTTTCGTTACTGCTTGTTTCCAAATGACTTAAGCTACCTCATCCCTTATACAAATAGAAGACACACTTATGAGCTGGACAGTGCCTGAAAAACAATGAGAACAACCAAATGCACTAACATAGTGACCAGAAGTCACTACATATAACACATTTGAATAAGCTTGAAAGTTGGCATTCACCTCAGAAGAGTAGGATTGGAAAAGCAGAGGAGGTAATAACCTGCTAAAAAAAAAAACTTACTCTGTTGCTCTGCGAAAAAGATTTTCTTCACAAAATCTCACCAAATCTTACAGAAGGTTTGTTTACAAATGCAGAAGAATTCATCTAGGCCTGAGCTCTGAATAATTAACATTCATTCTCCCAAATTTGAAAGGACTAAAGCGTGTTTGAAAAGACCGAGAGCGTGCACGCTGCATATGTCAAAACAATAACTTCAAAACACAATTCCTTAAGAAGAAAAAGTATGTGAGGTTGGACCATACTGGACAAAAAATAAACAAACAAATTAGGAACTGCACATTCCTCGAAGCTTACCGGTTAACAAAACACTTAAGGACATCATCGTGTTTACAAACAAATTCTATAAAACGAGGTGACGTCATCCTGTTCAAAGAAAACCATAAGATATTAATGAAATTATTTAAGGAAACAGAAAAGAATTTGAATTACGCATGTTATTGCATTCTATTTTCTAATACGTTACACAAATAAACTACTCAATCATTGAACAAAACACTCAGCAGCATTAAAGAATATGAAGACGCACATTTCTCTGTTGAATTCTCCCAACTTTCAGTGCAACTGAAACACATGTACAGACAGACTATTATTACATACACCATAAATGCACATTGTTCCATATGCCTGTTCATTAGCTACAAGCCCCAGAACACACCTTGTAAATTGTACTAAGTGAGGAAAAGAGTTATGAAGAAATAATACTACAAACAGTGAACTCATTAATTACAGGGGGGAAAAGTGAAACTTAATAGCTTCTTAAAGAGATCAAATTACTTGCCATGCAAGTAATCTTCTACATTAGCATGGAATTTTATTTTTTCTCCTGCATATGTTCAGAGAACGTGGGAGGAATTTACATGGGATTTATGTGGGTGCAAACTTGTTTACGTTTGTGTGGTGCGTTTCTCAAGAAGAGAGAAATACTTATTGAGTCCTTTAGTTTCTACAAAAGCAATATTTGCAATTGAGGATAAAATTATCTTAACACAGGCAGTATCTGAGAAAGGTGCTGAAAAATAGTGCTTTCAAAAAGTCCAGGACAATAATCCTAAAAGATCTCTGGAAAATTACCACAACTCCGAGTTATTAAGAAAATTAACTACCACAAACAAGTCGAAAATTACAGATTTCCAGCAATAAAAGTCTGAATGTAACAATGCCCCCAACATCTATTTTACATAAAAATGAGCAGCTCTTTTATCTAAACTGAGCTATTTTCCTTCCCTCTCTTGTTCACTAAAATTTCACCATATTCTTTCCCTTGTCCTTACAGAATTTAAACTAGTGAACAAAGTCTTCAATGCTGAGTATGAACATTTTAAAAACACTATTTGGGGCCTGAGATATGGTCTGAGACTATTGAACAACTATAAGACAGCCTTCTCTTCACAGATTCTATGGCAATTCACACATTTAGATGTAACTTACAAAAACTCCCTAAACTCTTCAGTATTGATGCTGAAAACTTGTTACATTGCATTTCAGTACTTTGACAAAGAACAGCTAGATTCAATAAGAGCATTCACAGAAGAAAAGTAATCATGACGAGCAAATGAAAATAACCTTAATGCTTCATATGTTTTCAGAGCTCAAGTGCTAACCCTCTGTTTCCACTCAGTAATTCATTACTAGACAATTTTCCATTAAAGCATGAAATGCCATCTTTTATTGTATGAACATTTAAAACAATGGAAAACTATGAGCTCTGTTTACTCTCCTTCATTAAACATAAAAGACACTCAAATCTAAAATTAGACCCATTTAAAATTATTTTCTGTCTGAAAGAGTCATTTGTTGGAATCAGCAAGCAAAATAGACATACCATTTATTCCCATTGCCATGAAAATTTTAGTGAAGTAGAATAAATATCACATTTTTACATTTATCTACATAGGTTTGAGAAATTCTAAAAAAAAAAATAAAAAAATAAAAAAAAAATTCAGGCATGAACTGCCTTATTTTTCTGTATCCCAAGTTCTTCAAGTTACCAATAAATCACTGAAACAGTTCTGATTCTCCTAGCTTCTACGGCAGCTCTCAATTCTAACAGTATCCACAAGGTTTTTCCCGAATCCCAGCATAAAACGTGTGGAAGAACAGAACCACTGGGCAAGGTCCGCAGGCAACTCAGCAGGATACAGACAGCCTCAAATTCAGTATTGCTATAGACATAAATCAAAGGGGGAAAAGGTGCACTTATTCATTTCTAAAATTATTTCTACTCTGCAGTCATAAATAGATTTTTTTTACCACTGCATCTTAGCAAGTTTTAATGGAGATTTCAAAGGGAATGGCTTATAAGCAGTTTCTTATTCAGAGCGAAGTAAAAGTAAAAGCTAAAGTACAAAGCATTTGTTGAAAGTGTTGATCCTCAGAGCATCTTCCAGAATGCCCAGAGAGGAGACACCAGACAAAACATACTGGCTGACTTGGAAGTTTTTGATCCACTATGTTTGCAGAGAAAGGAAAATCCTTCCAGTAGCAGGAAATAATCAGGAATTATTACAGAATCACAGGGGCTGGAAAGGACCTCCAGAGATCATTGAGTCCAGCTCCCCTGCAAAGCAGCCCCCCTACAGCAAGCTGCACAGGTAGGCATCCAGGCAGGTCTCAAATATCTCCAGAGTAGGAGAATCCACAACCTCCCTAGGCAGCCTGTTCCAGTGCTCTGACACCCTTTCTGTGAAGAAGTTCCCTCACATATTGGTGCAGAACTTCCTATGCTCCAGTTTACGGTCATTAAATCATGCAGAGGGAACCTCACTTCAAGATTTCTCAGGGACCTGGATCAAATCTCCATACTTTCCTAACTCTCCACTCAGAAGGGTCAAAGGATTTTTTCTTTGCAAGTTCACTTGACAGATATAAGCAAGCCTGGACAGACTAAGACCTCGGCTACAGAGAACACACTTTGTTTTAAACCAGACACTGATGGTATCTAATTTACATAAGTTAGGTCATGTCTGTTCCACACAAAATAATACTTGCTAACCTGGGGCAGAATTCCAAGTGTTATTTTGAGATAAAAAGCTTCTTTTAAAAACTTCTGCAATACAGCCAAATGAGTCTTGCCCCAGCTGTCATTTTCATACACAATCTGCATTTCTTCTGAGATCAATTATAGTTGTTGTGGGATAATCACCTTAAACTTAGAGATATTTTCACACTAAGAACCAACAGCAGAAACAGCTAAATTTCAAGAGATCAAAACTACATTTCCTGCATGTATCCCACATGATTAAAAAAAGACAGTCAATATGAAACCTGCTCTGATACAGTTACCAACAGCATTAAGTAAAATTTGCTATGCCATTTTACTTTCATTAAAGCAGGAGAAAAAAAAAGAAATCAAATAATTGAACTAATGAAAGCATCAGGAAGTATGCCCTTGACTGCCATTAATATCATCTGGTCAGCACCAACACTCTTCCAAGAAAACATATACGATTTTAAAAATGTAATAGCTTAGTTAACGAACAGTATCCTCCTTACCCCTGAGGCATCTGACAGGAGCAGCACATATAAAATGCTTGAATGACAGCACTTAGCCTGTTTGCTGTCATGGAGATAACATCCTGGCCATCAGCACAAGCTTCCTGCTTCCCTGCAACTTCATATGTTTTTGAGTTCCCTGTGTCAGTGGATAGTTCTTTTCTGCTCTCTGTTCCTGCAGCAGCAAAGGAAGGCGTAGGAGTAGCATCCTGGTGATCTGGTCCTTTTTGCTTCAGCAAAATAGAAGTAATGTTGGCAGAGTCCCTTTTGTTTTTCATCAGCTCTGTGGCTATAAGAACTAGCCATTCGTCTAATGAGTGCCAGAGTAGTTCCAGTGGCTGCAATAAAATACGTAAAAAAACGACAAAAAAAAAAAAAAAAAGAACATGTTCACATTAGATAATATGATCATCACATCATTAATATTAAGACAAAGAAACATCATTCACATTTAAAAGTTCTAAATAATACTTCAGAAGTCATGTTAGACATAAGGCTAAAATATTCCTAAAAATTCTCTGCTTGTAACCACAAGCACAGAGAGAAAATTTCATATTGAATGGGAACAATCAAGGAGGAGACAGAAACAAAGGTAAAATAATTTAAAGAAGGGTCAAACACTGAACTGTTTAACATAGTTTGGCTTCACTGTTCTTACACAGCATAGCTCTGCCCAACAGCTGCACTTTGTCAAAGACATTAAAGCACATCTCTAGTTTTAAGACTAAAAGCTTATTAGTGCTTTCTTAAGGTCCTGGTCAAAAAAGCTCCCCACAGGTGGATAGAGCAAGCCCTAAACAGAGCCAAAGATTCAGATTGATACATGCATCTAGTAAATTGTGCTTTATCACAGCATGAGATCATACAGCTCATTTTGATAGTATTCAAGATGTCTCAGATTGGGGGACACTAATACCTTTCTGAAATAAAAATAATGTTAGTAGGATGTCACAGCAATTTGTAAAGCTATGCATTTCATTTGAACAAAGTCACTCTTTGCTCACTACGAATATAATGAAAACCTGGCACAATTGCATTGTTACACATTTGCACTCAGGTGCAGGCCTACAGCAGAGAATGGGAAGAGCTGAGACACTTGTGGCTTCCTCACAGGCATTTCAAAAACATCAGGCCCAACTGTGCCACTCCTTAATGCTGCTTAAGTGGACACTTCACAAGTATACGTTCTATGAGTATAGGGAGGTATTTCTGACTGAAGCTATCCATATTGTTCAAAAATCAAAGGTGAACACATTCCCTTTTCCATATATTACTGCTGAATCAACGTTTTTAACCAATTTAGGAATTTAAGGACTTAGCAGGTACTGAAAAGTACATTCTCAACATCTAACCCTACCTTTAAATATTAAGGGCTATTTGCAGCAGAGAGTATCAGGAGCCTAGATTACTTGGAGCACTGTCACTATACCTAATAACCATATACTCTCAGAACAAATTAATTCCCACATGAAAGCTGTGTATTAAAAACTCTTGTTGAAGTTTACTGTTAAAAAAAACTCCAACGATTCCATTTTCTCCAATAAGATATTTAAGGAAAGAAAGCCAGTCTGCTCTCCATGTCTGGTACTGGTATTGTTCTACATACCATATGAAACTAACTTCTTGCCCCCCTAGCAACCACAATTCTCTCTAGATGGCCTGTGGTGAATTACATAAAAGGAACCTCAGTAAAGCAGAGATGGCCCAGTGGTTTTCTTATTCTTGCCAAGAAATAACATTCCTCAGCAGCCTCAGATCAAGATATATTCACCTTTTCAATTTCACTTAGATTATAATGATTATAAGATTATAAAAAATAGATTATACAAAAATTCCAAAATTCATAATACAGGTGGCAAAATTACTAATAATTTCTGACATGCTTCAAAGTACGTTCAAACAGTACACTAATATAAGAAAACTGTAACATAGTGTTGAAAAAAAGAAAAAAGTTTTTCTTAATTTCTTATACTAGATAAAGCATGTTTTTGCATCAGCTTTTTAAAAGCCATCATGCACAGACCTACTTGAACATAAAGGGAATGTGTTCAGAAGAAAGGAAAAAAAGAAATCAGCAACACCCGAAATTGTTCCTCCATCTATTTTACAAGGGTACCATAAGACAGAACTCCTGCCACTGCTACCACAACAACATCCTCCAAATGAAAGTTTCCCAATCCATTCTCAGATTGAGACAGTGCTGGACAAATAACTAGCATCCTATACAGTAAAATAAGAAAATATCTATAGGTCTTTACTTGTTCAAATGAACAGCATTTGAACAAAGTGCTGGTGATGCTAGTACCAATCAAGATAGACAACTCCCAGGTCTCTTCAAGTACCACTACAACAACTAACAGTGTAATAATATAGAGATATAACAAAGAGCTTTCCCCTCTCCTGAAAAGGAGTAAAAAGTGCCCAACATCACATTTTTAAAGAAAGAAAAAAAAAAAAAAAAAAAGAAAAAAGGGAATGCAATAATAGAAGACAAAGGGAAGTCAATCAACTGACTTAGAATTATCTTATCTTGTAGTAACTATCCAGTTATTGCACAATCCAGTTATTGCACAACCAGAAAAGTCTAATCCAACTGCAACTCAGATTAAAATTGCACTGCCAGACCAGCATACTCCGTTCCTAAACCAGAACAAACTCTCATCAATTATTTTACGTTTTTTACTCTAAAATTTAATATCATAGAGAAAGAAAGCACTGGCCCTAAGGAAGGGCTGCCCAAGTTTTAAAACTTCTAAAATAAATAAAAAAGTTACAATGATAAATTTTAAATCCTCACGAATGCTTTTCTTTGTTTGTTCATGCAACAATAGTATATATTATTCTCTTTCATTAAAATAACATTAAAATTGTTTTTACAGAACTCAGAATTACTGGTATTTTCTGGGACAGCTGTGCCAGTTGTGTAGTATTTGTCTACTGCACAAAATTAATCTACAAATCAAATGGAGAAACAATTCCTCCAGCACATAAATTGGTATGGCCACACAGGTAAGTAACTTTGCTGAAATACAGCTTCCTTCACAAATCGTGGTATTTTAATTTTATTTTTACTTTTTTTAATAATGAGTTTTGAAATGATCTCCAGTTGAAGAGAAAGTTCTTTCTATTGTAGTCTATAAACCAGAACAAAATGTAAAGTTAAGCTACTCCCAAGAAAAAAAAAGAAGAAAGGTAACATTATCTGTCCAACCTCCTCACCACAAGTATTTCTGTATTAACTGTGTTCAGCACCATCTGCTTGTTGTTTGATCTGGTACATTTAAACAAGTTTTCACTGAAAGTGTTAAAAAATGGTGCCTTTAATAAAATTATTCTTGTGATTTGGGTAATCCTTTGATTTTTGAAAAGGAATGAACATGTGGTCAAATTCACAAAGTGCCAATTTAGTTCAACATGTTTTAATGAATAACCCTAAAGGACAAATATTACACTGCATACAGGATGATGCATCACATTTTGCACAAATATTTTTCACACTCAAGCTCTAGTCTAATATTAACAATACAAATAAATTTGTTATTAAAACTATTTTCCTATTAAAAAAGTAACGTTTGTTTTCCAAATATTCTAATGTTTTTCTTCTGAGGAAAGAAACTTAATAAAAAATTAAGCTAAATAACTAAACATAGCTGTAGTGTCATCTTTCATGAACTTATTAACATAACTGTTTAAAATTCACTAGAAATAATCTGATAAACATATCAGATCACAAAAAAAAGCAGTCATTTCAAAATACCCTATTTTTAGAACACCTGATAGAAAGGTGAAGGTTAAGGAATATTCTCATCATTTAATCATTGGCTTCCAAATTTGGTGACATGAATTCTGCCATCAAGAGGATGGAAGGAGAAATTAAAACAGAAAAGAAAAAAAAGACTATCTTTAGGTGCTTATCAGTTATACTCCCAATGCACTCGCATGCAGGAAACTGAGACTCCTTTACAGAAAGTAAAGATACAATTTTTGACAGGATTCCTCACAAACAAGTGTTTAAAAAAGTTCAGAAATTAAACACCTAAATGGCCAGAGCCTAAAGCACATTTTTGAAAGCAGCTATAAATCAAGAACCTTTCAAGGGAAGTAGTAAGCTATACATTTTAAAGCATATAGTAACAACATTCGAGAATAACTTGGGGGGGGGGGGAAATCATGATCAGAATGAAAACAATAAACTGATTAGAAATTAAGAACTCCTAATTTTGAAGCAACATTAATACAATCTCTTCTACATTGCTTAATATTACCACATTTTGAGATCACTACATTCTTAAATAAAATGTTTATAATAAAACCAAAGTTTAGCAAGACCAGTTAAGAACTAAATTTTTAACATCTAATAAATAAAACATCAAAATCAAACAAGAAATAAACATAAATAATAAGGTGAAATGTGCATCAATGTTTAAATGAATTCAGTGAAAAAAAAAACAACAAAAGGAAAGAGTCAGGATTAACTTAAGAAGGGATAGGGACATCAACCAAACTTACTTCCTGTTCATGAGATGTCTGATTAATGAATGCATGCTTTGTGAAATTCATCTCTTTAACGTCTATCTTCCTAACAACATCATATACTTTTCTGACCTTGAACACCTGACTTCTTGGAGTTTTATTTCCATTGTAGCCCATGTCATTTCCATTACTGGGAGAGGATGGGCCAATGCGAAAGACATGGCAAAATATCCTCACAATCCTTAAGAGACTCTTCATTTGAGCTTCATAATTACTTGACAAGCTGAGGGAAAAAATGGAATATGTAAGTTTCTTTTCCTAGATCAAAAGAAACAAAGTAGTATATTAAGGAGTAAGCAATCTAGTGGTAAGGTCTGACACACGCTGAAGAAAAAAGTCCTTGTCTTTAAACCCTAATATATTTGAACTTTTATTTCCTGCACAGGTCATGGGTAAGAAATCCAGCTAATTACAGTAAAGATCTCAATGTATGAAACAAATTGGGTTAACTAGTTGAAAACATTTTTCATTCCAGAAGAGAATCACATATAATGATAAAGCTGTAATAATCAGATTTACCACCACAGGTCATCCATAACCTAAATCCTGTCCTAAATGTGAATTAATTATCTTAATCAGCTGAGGGGTCAGGATGATAAGTGTCACTGTTTTTTACAGGGAAAACAAGTGACCTAGAAGATACAACATAACAGCATTGGGTTTTTACTTATTTATTTAATATATATAAGTTTTATGCCTTATTAACTGCCCAACACTGAAATCAAGAAGAACTCCTTCAGTACAAACACAGTGTGAATTAGAGACACTCATGAGTTTGTGCACAAGTGGAATGCTCTTATTCAAACTTAACTTTTGTTTTAAATTCCAAGAGATAAGAATTTGTCAATCCTGAACACACACACACAAAACTGCAAGAAATTAAAATTTCTTTTACTGAAACCTACACAGTTCTGAGAGCAGCCCTTTGGAAAAGGATTTGGTGGTGCTAGTGGATGAAAAGCTTGACATGAGCCAGCAATGTGTGCTTGCAGCCTAGAAAGCCAGTTGTACCCTGGGCTTCATCAAAAGAGAGGTAGTCAGCAGAACAAGGGAGGCGATTGTCCACCCTGCTCTGACCTTGTGAGACCCACCTGAAGTACTGAATCCAGGCCTGGGGCCCCAAAATCAGCTGGGCATGGACTTTTAGCCCTACTCTGGACTCACTCTAACAAAGATGCTCAGAGGGAAAAGCCCCTCTCATAAGAAGAAGGGTGATGTTCAGCCTGGAGAAGAGAAGGCTCCTCATTACAGCCTTCCAGTACTTAAAAGGGACCTACTGGAAAGATAGGGAGGGACTCCTTATTGGGGAGTGTACCAACTGAGCAAGGGGTAATACTTTAAACTAAAAGAAGGGAGACTTAAGTTAGATATTTGGAAGAAACTCTCCTCAGAGGGTGGTGAGGCATTGCAACAGGGTGCCCAGAGAAGTTGTGGATGTTCCACCCCTGTAAGTTTTCAGAGCCAGGTTGGATGGGCCATACGCAACTTGATCCAGTGAGAAATGTCCCTGCCCACAACAGGGGGTTGGAATTAGATACTCTTAAAGGTCCCTTCCAACCCAAACCATTCTATGATACATATGCATATTTATAAGAAGGTATATATTCAGTTTTATCCTTGAAGTACTTGCTTTCTAACTATAAGATCAATATGAGCCAGAACACTGACACCCTTAGAGGATGCATATCTCCGATGCAATTACTAATCTGCTATTTCACAGTCAGTTCCAATCTGCCTAAACTTAAGCAACTAATTATACTTCTGAATAAAACTCTTTCCTCAGTGCTCTGCAGGGAAATTTTTTTAAAGCAACGCAAACTTTAGAAGTGAAAAAATCCCACTGAAACAAGCACAATAGAATTAGACATACAACGTAGCACTCAAGTTTAAACAGCATTAAAAATTTCTAACGTTAGTTACACATAATATTGTTGGAACAGTGCTTAGGGCAACTGTAGCATCACAGTACTTTCACCATGACTTTGCTTCTTCCCACAGTATGAGTAAAAAAAAAAAAAAGACATTGTTTACAGCATAACATTTTAATGACTACCAGTTAGGTGTTAATAAGAAAAAAAATACACCCCCACGCCTACTTAAGGGAAGTACTACACAAATACTACAGAAAGCACAACTTTCCTGACATGATTTTGATTTAAGCTTTCAATAAATCAATTATCTTTCAATAAAGATAAGAAAGAAATACAATGGTAAACATAGCAAGAACGAGAAAGTTTAATTTTCAACTTGGTAACATAAATTTCCTGACTAGTTGGCCTTATTTGGACTGTTAACAGAAGTTCTGGTCACAGCTAAAAATCAGTATTTAGAAAATCTTTACTTACAGACCAAAAGAACTGATGAATACAATAAGCTAATTCAAGAAGTAGGGCAAAAATAAACATGTGAATTCAGGTTTACCATCAGCAGTGGTGCTTTCTTGGTGAAAATTTCAGTTTAAATCTCTCAGTCTCTAGAAGGAGGTCTCATTTAAACAGAAAAATCTTTAAGTGCTTTCAAAAGTTTACTAATGCTTTTACTAGCATATTTGTAAACATTTTGCTAAGCTCAATCTACACCAGCAAGACCAAATCATTCCAGTTATTTATTGGAAAGAGGAAATGGGCAATGGAGGGAAAGCTATTTTAACAAGATTACTGTGGGTTTTTAAGGCAGAAGTCCATATCCACGGTCACTCCAGGCTACCTGCTAGAAGCATTACAAAAATTTACTTTAGATTATTCCAGACTAAACAAAGAATAAACCCAACAGCAATGGTCTGTAGGTTACTGCCCAGGAAACTAATACTCCAATGTTACTGGCTCAGACACACAAGTTTAAATACATGGATTGCATTTTCCATACAATTTGCTAGAGGGAAGAGAGAGAAGAGAGGCCCTAGCTCAGAGGGCTATATGCACCAAGTAGTACCTTCAGCTTCATTATGTTAATGTTGAGCAACTGAGAAACACTTAATTGAAGCACAAATTGAATGCAGTTTTTGAAATTTATATCTTGTAATAGAAAAATAATTCCATATTGCTTGTGACGATATACCAAAAAGAAGTGGGTCAGTAAGAGCCTGCAGGACACTGTCAGTGCAGGCAAATCCAGAAATGCCAGCCCATGCAACAGAATGCTTCTAATTTGTTTTCAGCCTGAGCTAGACAATTCACGTTCAGCAACTACAGAAGCACACAGCACCTCATATTCTGTGACATGTACAAGCTGTTCCTACAGTCTGTTTCTACAGCCACACTGAGAAAATGTTGCTCAATATAATGGAGCAATAACAGTAATAAATCAAATAGAAATGCAAAATCGTCAGTTTAATTTACATTAAACACATTTGAAGTTCCAACACATTACAGATGAGGTGTTTTGCACAAACTGCCTTTAACAGATGCCACAAAAATTAGTAAAGCATACTAGGAAAACACACTTGCCTATTTTACATGCTTCTTCAACTAACTGCTACTTGCATTGCTGAGATAGCACACTGTTGATGCTAGTTTTGCTTTGGTGCAGTACAAGTGCTTTCATACATATATTAGTAACCATGGAAGACAACCAGAGCCAGCAGGCATGATTCAAGTGCCTGAAAAAAACAAAATTCTTCTCAGGCATACCAGGAAAGCATGCAGAAAGTAAAGAAAAGTTGTGAGGAAAAAAGAACAGGGGCTGGGAAGTAATAATGACGGCTGACTAAAAAGTTTCCCTTTCTAATGCTGACATAGCCATGTTAAACTTATTTTTTAAAAAAAATTTCACTTCTCTGCAACTCAATCTTCCTGGTCCTAACAGTATACAAGGAAGATAACACCTTTCTCTAATGACATCCTTGTGAAGACGGTGATCTAAGCAAGCCCTGTTATACAGAATTAGATATGAGCTCCATTTACTCCAGCATGTGCCCAACATCACATGGTTTAGATTATCAAATCTATTAAGTGGCAAGAACTACCTGGTAGCTTATCAACCAATTCATAATCCTCTCAAACTTACCTAAGAAGTTTGTGACCATTAGTCGTAGCAACTTCAGCAAGACTTGTCAGGATTTTAAGATACTGGCTTTCACTCTGCTGAGACAAATGTTCCAGAACTTGCCGCAACTGGGTTCATTAAAACAAAAGAGATTATATAGAGTGTCAGACCAAAGTTTAATTTAGAATATTATTACACAGTCTAGCTCTAATTCCTAGAAACATTAATGTACATGCCTCTGTTGTTGAACAATTAATCTAACCTTAGTTAACATTTATTAACTCCTCTGTTGTACACGTCTCTCTATCATAGGCATTTTCTCACAGAGAAACTAACCCTCCAGTGACACTATTCATCATGCACTCCTACAATCTTCTCATTTACTTCACTTCTGTCACCCCCACTTTCAGAAAGTTCAGTAATCCTTCTCACAGAACTGCAGAAAGGCAAAAAGAAAAGGAATTTCACAAAAGCAATCTAGCCCAACACTCTGATCCCATAAGAGCTACTTACTGAACCTATGATCCAAAATAGTTTGTCTAATTTGCCTGGTTCATTTTTAAACACTTACATGTCTGAAGGCAGCTTCATCAAGTTTTTTTCTAATCTCCACTAACCTTAACTATGTGAAAGCTTTTCTCAGTGCTAAGTTAAATCACTAGCTACAAATGTCTAAGGCAAAATATTTCTTACTGTAAAAAATCACTGAGCAGCCTTCTACAAATTTAAGACAGTTAGCAAGCCTCTTCCTACCCCAAACTTTTTTACGCTACATAACTGTAACTCTTTCAATCTTTTTATAGCAGTCATTTCTTGTGTTTATTATTTTCTTTAAATTCTTAGGAGTCTTCATCTTTCTCTGAACAGTTTCCAAAGCTGGATGCAATATTTCAGCAAAAGAGAACTTGTGCAGCAGGACTGCTATGCGTGTCTTAAAGGAAACAGAAGTTCCTTCCTTCTTCCTTACTCTCACAAACTGAAAAACATGATGCCAATGTGTCAGCACAACTTGTAGCCTACAACAAACGTCAGATCCTTTTCTACAGAGCTGCTCCACAGGCAGCAGCTTCCCATAATCTATTTTAACACTGATTGTTCCTGTGTAAGCACAGGAGCACTGTACTTGTTCCTAGTGAAATCCATTCTGTCACCCTGCAGCTTATCAATATTTTTTCCAGTTTGTGAAGAATGTTTAAAAATGAGTCTTGACTTTTAACTCTTAACGTCATCACACATAATACAAACTGGTCATTATCCAAGTCTCTGTGCAGAACAGTTTGAACTTGGTTGTAGAAAACTATACCTAAGGTTTCATTTGCTTTATTTTTGTTTACAAGAAATATAACTATACAGTGAATCATCTAATATATTTTGCATGGACTTCCATTCAGATCCGACTTCGCACACATTGCCATGATTGCTCAGATGAAACACCCATTTTCCTTGCTTATTGTCTTTGCTTCTGCAATACATGATAGTGTGCTTTGTCATTTACCTTTCGGTGAAAAGTCATTTTTGTTCCATGCTTTTAATCCTTTAACATTCTCTTTGATTTGAAGTCATCTACTCCATCTCCCCATGTTTCTAAAATACACTCTGAGAATTCTCATCTCTGTATCATTTTACTTTATAAAATTCTATTGTTTCAGAAATTTAGCACTGTTTCTATAGAGACTTTTATATCCTCAACCTTGTAGTGGAAGTAATGGGATTACAGAAAACAACAAAAACTTCCAAAATCTAGTAAACCAAGTTCAGTGAAGTGGCAGCCAATACTTCACTAAAACTATTTTTCTTTTTATTTTTAGTCTCAAAATCTGCAAGATTGTTTGCTGTTACTTTCAAGCAAACAAAACAAAATTACCTAAGTTGGGAGAGAAGAAAAATAACCCATACTAACACTCCCCTGCTAGATCTACAAAACATAATACCATATTACCATGTTTTCCCGTAGATCTTCATTCTGAGTCATTTGAATTATTGTCTGGAAAAGTCGAGGATGGTACTGTATTAAGACTTCACAAGTCTCTCCATATCCACCCTAAAAAGCAATAGTTCAAAACAATTTTTAATTTAAAGTAGTTCTCAAATTGGGCTTTACCCTAATATAGGCTTTAAGACCAACTGAGAATTACAAATATTTAAAGAAACACTGACTACAGAAATCCAGTCCTAAAATAAACTCAAAGTCAATAAAGCATCAACATTAGACATCACCAAATGTTTGAGAGAAAACACAATCAAGTTATTTCAGTATATTAGATCAAACATTTCTTGTTGTTTTTTTTTTTTGTTTTGTTTTTGTTTTTGTTTTTTTAAGAGTGTGGATAAGTTCTCCTACCTGGAAAATCAAAGTTAGTTTACACTTAAACAACTCTTTCTCAGAAACTCACCGAAGAGATTAAATACAGTGCAATATTTAGCTTCTCTGCTGATCGATGATACCAATTCACCTAAGAACACCCAGAATTTAATTCTTTGAAACAAATCTTTCCCCAAAGTTTCATAAGATACAAATCTGATTTGCTAAACTAAAAAAATAGGATAAATGTACAGAAAGGTTATTTAACTTCAAAACGAGTACACATGTATGATCCCACACGTGCCCCAGATCAATAGTATTAACCAACTTAACATTCTTCTCAGCTTTGTTATTGGGAAAGAAGAGAACTTGAATTTGTGGTTTGTTTCTATCAAATCTTACTCAACACAGGTGCAACTTTAAAAGGACCCCTAGCAGGTGAATAGATGTCACAAACTGGAAAGATGTACTTTATTGAAAGTTGTAGCTCCAGAGGATCCTTCTCTGTACAAGACAGTTTAGAATGCACTTCAGTGATAGGAGATTCATTGAACAGATTGACTAAATTGCTCCTACTGTCAAGAACTTAAGTATTAAAATCAAAACCATTCTTAACCCTCAAGAATTAAGGAATGTCATCTCTTTAAAAGCAAGGTTATACCACACTAGCAAGAAATACAAAGATTCATAATCTCAGTCCTAAAGCACGAACCTACTTTGAAAATCTAATCCATAATCAAAGAATAAAACTATTGATGTAAAAGAAAGAATATATTTTGTTTTCTCTGTTTTTTTTACTCAGCAGCTTGTCTTGTCTAGAGGATCTCAAATGCAGTATTATCATCCCTACAAAATAGCAAACACCAGGTGTCACTACTCACAACTTAAGAAAAAAACCAGAATTTTGAAGCGGTGTTCATCCCTCTACTTCCCTAGGGATTGTAAATCTGAAAACTAAAGCAGAAATTTCAAACTCTAATCACAAAAAACAAATAAGAATAGTATTATTAAGTATATACTGCTATACTTTCTTACACATTTGTGGATGCAAGAAGCCTCAAAATCAAGTAGACAGTGTGGTTTTACAGTAAGTCATTTTGCCATAATGATGAAAATATCTAGTTCTGAGCTTCACAGAAAAGACAGCAGTGAGACAGTATAGTAAACTAGTACTTCTGAGCAGTTTTCAGGCACATTCAATATACTTCATTTATTTTTGATGCCTTACAATGCTTTTAAAGCTTCGGGTTACAGAAGGCATGAGCAAGGGATCTCCTCCAAAACAACCCTCACTATTTTCTAGAGATCTAATTAGAAAAAGATCATTTTAAAATGAGATGCAATTGGATCTAATTCCTGCTCAGTGATATCTTTGTCTAAAACACACTTTTGAAGATTTTTCCCTATAGTTCTTCGCTGACTTCCCACTTCTTTCCTGCATAAGCCTTCCCAATGGCAATATGAATCAGATATACCTACAGTTGACTCACATCACACTCAAATAAGAGATTTTACAGAACAGTTCAATGCCAGGATTCCTTAAGCCTTGAAAACAGACACAAATGTATAAAGTACCACCATCAACATACAATTAATTTCCTTACACGACAGCATATCCAAGACTCTAAATAAATCCAAAGTCTTTAATAAAGGTACATTATTTTTCTAGAGGAAGGCTAAAAAAGAAGGTTTTTTAAGAAAAATCTCACAAAACAGTAGAGCAGAACTGAGGACTCATTAGAATTTCTCCTGCCCAAAAAGAAATGCTATAAGTAGCCTAACTTGATTAAGTCTTTTCACAGATCGCCTATGAAATAAGTTCTGCAGAATTAGTTATTCCAGAAATATCCCACAGGTGCTGAAGACAGTAGTCATTACCATGTAGACATGGCTACTTCAACTGCAGGTCTTAAGCACACGAGGAATCTTCAGAATTACCTGAGATTATTTTCATCTTCTATAGTACACCATAAAATTCTGATCTTAAAACTTGATCCCACCAAAATAATTACATTCACAATGTGAATTCATATGTGAATTACATTCACAACGGTAACAATGGTGTCCACTAATTTTATTTTTCAGTTGATAGTTTTCTAGTCTTCTGATTACAAGCAAAGGGTTCAAAATCTTTCTTTCCTTCATTTATTTACACAGTATCCTCAAATTGATCCTACAGAAAATTATGTAAGTACTCACAGATCAAGAAAAGACATACCAGCAAGTAGAATAAATAATATTTTACCAAACACAAATTGTACAGCAGTTGAAAATACATAAGACTTTACAGTTTTGTTCTTTGTTCATCATCCAGATATTGCATTTGGAAAGCCTTTGAGAGTCAGCACAACTTCTGAGTGCCTTTACCTCTTATTTGTTAAGAGCTGAGCATGCAAAAACCTAAGCAGAGTCTATTACCATTAGACAAAGTTTCCAAACTTTCTAATCAAATGGATTTCTGCAAACTCTTATGGTTCTTGTGAGCTCCTACCTTGCAAAGATGTTAATGAGATCCCCACTACAAACATTTGCATAGGGTACAAACTGGAAATTTGCAAGAAAACCCTGCAGCTTCATTGAATATACATACATATATATACACACACACAATAGATACACACATATATGCATATATATATATATACACATACATATATATGCATACGCATACGCATACACACATTGCAATTCTGTTTTGCTGAAGAACTACCATCCTTCTTTGGCCTAAAAATTAAAAAGATAACACTGAGCAATTAATATTGTTAGCAAGTGACAGTTCTTAGGGGGAAAAAAAAAAAAAGTATTGGTGACAATACCTGTACACAGAGATCCAGTGGAGTAATGCCATTTTTGTCTGGTAAATATTTGGCTCCTCTCATCAAAAGAATCTGTGCAGTGTCTCTCTGACCATGGCTATCCAAAAGAAGAAAGAGTTACACAGCAGTTATGCTTTATTATGAGTTTTATTACACCTAACAAACACAGTCAACAAAAAAAAATAGGAGGGAACTAATACTACGTAATAAGAAACTAAGAAGAAACATGAGGCAGAAGATAACATAACACTCACATGCCCCACCACTATCCTTCCAAATCACTATAGAAGCCCAGTGGAAAATTAGATATGGCCCATTTACGCAATCAGATTCATCCTCATCATTCAGAAATGAACCATCCTTGTCTAGCCCGCTAAGTATCTATGAGCTGCATTTCCTGCACCCTGGACAACTTCACATAGAAAGTCTTCTTTGCTAAATTAGTTCTTCGCTCACTCCTAATAGACTTAGGGAAAAAAAGATATATATGTATTGAACTAATACAGTTGCACCAAAACTCTTTTCCCTGAAAAAAAATGAAAAATTGAGTACCAGTGATTACATGTTGACTTAATTAAAAACACTGGAAGCCCAATTGACAGCTGCCTTCAAGAATATTTAGTGCAAATACAGACAAAAATGTAATACAGAAGTATCTAATGACCATAACCAAAGATAAAAGATGTAGTAACTAAGGCTACAGATACAAGTTGTCCAATGAAGTTTCAGGTCACAAACTAGCCATTTCAATAGTCTCCAGCTGAGTTCACCTCCTCCATGTCTTTGCAGACCAGGAAATCAACAGGTTAAACTACTGTACCAGACTTGGACCTAACATAAACACACAGTCAGCTACCAGATTTCATATAGGAGCAAAGATTAACTGCCTTATGAAAGACCTCTTCACTGCAAGTCTCCACACCTTTAAAAACAGGGATATCTGAGTCAGACTTTGAGCACTCATACATTTCTCCAGCCATTACCAGACACTGCTACTGCATTCTGTTCACCCTGTCCTCAGTTAACTTTCTCCCTGGTTGGCAGTACCATCAGTTTGCACTTTTGACAATGAGATATGTTTACTTCCACAATGCACTCTGTCCAGCCTACCCTTCCAGCTGCTCCAATTGTTTGTTTCTAAAAGACTATCATAATGGACTCATAATGCATTCCCTTCCCATGGAAAAACGCAAGCTCAGGCAAAGTTGGTTACATCTTTAAAAGTGAGTGCCAAAAGCTAGCAGCTATTTATTCTCTACTTCCTTAGTCTCTTGGCAATTGATAAGTAAGTAGAGAATAACTCCAAAGCTCCAGAAACTAAGACTCCCACAATGTAACTCTTAGCAGGCTACCACTTCTCCTTTTCCTTTTCTTAACATTTAATCATAAGTGAACTATTTATCCTACAGTCATAGGCTAAGGATTACAGAATTTCAAAATAACAACAAAAATGGTCCAATTAAAACAAGAAGTCATTTATCATACAATTTTGAAATAAAGCTGAACAGCATGCACTATAACACCGTAGCACACATTAACAATAGTCAAAACTGCTGTATAAAACTTGCACTTCTACAAAGTTATTATTCTATATATCTACAAAGCTATCATTAGCATAATTACTCTTTCACCTCAACATGTGGGGTTTTCCCATGACAGGAGAAATAATTTATTTAGATGGTATCTTGAAAATGGCACAAAAGTGATCTGCCTGGCAGACTTGTATTTACAAATATCCTGGGGAAGTTATCAGTGTTTAGCTATCCACAAGAGCCTAAAACATGACCCAGTACAAAGAGCTACTTGAATTATTACTATAAAATACACAGGTTTTAAATAGTCACAGGAAAGAGAAAAATATTCATCAAAATAACCTATGTTGATGGATGTCTTCATAAGTCATTGATTCTCACTGTAACATGCACAGCTATATGTTTAATATGTCTGTTACAAAGAGGTATAAAAGCCTGAAGAACTAAGGCAAACATTTAGATAAGACACCAAACTGCATTCAAACACGAGGAAAGATTAAATGTATGTCAGCTTTTATGCTTCCTAATTTTTGTGCCTTCCCATCACTGTTATTGATTAGGAAAAAAAAATACTTCTAGCATGATATTTAAACCATAGGAATGTATACCTGCAAGCAAAATAGAGTGGAGTTGCTCCTGACACATTGGGCCTATTTATATCCGCACCACTGTCCAGCAAACACTGTACTGTCTGTAACAGAAAAAAATACCAACATTAGAGAGACAGCAGCAGAGAAGTCTAATGACTTAAAACTAGTTAGCATCATACACATCTAATTACACTGAAGGATTTAATTTCCAGTAATGAATCTCAAAAGCAAAATTTCTGAATACCAGATAGAGAACCATGCTTGTCGGAAGTCATAGATCTGCCTGTTTTAATAACACCACTTCTTACTGAACTTCAGACACCTGAAATTACAAACAAATGTTTTTGGGTTTGTTTTAATACCGAAGCAAACCTCAATTTGAGGACCGCTTATCACAAGATTAAGCTTTAAGCACACATAAAAGTAAATGTATATACGTAAGCATAATTTAAAATATTAAAATACTGAGCTGATATTCAAACAACTTTTACTGTATTCTGTTCACGTGAAGTAAATAAGTCTATAGATACATAGTCTCTGCAAAATTTCATCTCCCAAGTCAAGATCTGACAATGACAACAGAAAGGAGCTGCGTAGAAAGATAATTTTTGAAACCATAAGTAGTCTTGAAAACAATCTGTATAACTCAAGATCACTACTCTACTACTACATGGCTGTGATGCAGTTCAAGCACAAACAGCATCTAGACTTGTACTCCAAGAGCACATATTCAGCCCTAATGCAAGACCATGCTTAAAATTACATTCATGTAGATCAGTATATGAAGAGTCCGTGAAATTGTTTACTCCTTATTTTAAATATATATCTGATTCAACTTCATGCACGTTTTATTCAGGGTAAATTAAGACCACTTCAGATGTCAAAAGTTTTTAACAGCCATTAGCTGGTACAATTATGAATTGTTACAAGTAACAAGAAAGAACATCCTCATTGTTTTAAAATCACACCCTAAAAACCTGCTGTTAACAAGGCAACAATACTACAGAACATAAGTGAGTATATAGAGTAAGTCACTTGAAGTCCCAAAAACAGCAACACCAGTTATCTCTATAAGAAGAGTATGGAGTCAATATTAAGACAAAAAATGGAGTTCTTCACATATCACCATCATCTCATGCATGACTGGCCTGAAGCTTAAAAAAAAAACACAAACAACATGCAATAACACTTAAGCATTATGCAATTCTTCATGCCTGTAATAACTTACTGAAGATGAAAAACTTACTGTCTTGTGCCCATTTTGACAAGCTACATGAAGGGCTGTCTGTCCCATTGCATCTTCAACATCTACATTACTGACATGCTGCACAAGATCATGAAGCAATTCTGTCCGCCCATTGACAGCCAACCAATGAATCTAAGTGCAAAACAATGATGTATTTCCTTAAGCAACGATGCAAATATTTCATAAGTAAAATTTTAAATCTGACTGCTTAATTGACAACATTTTCACAGGAGAAGCTCTGAATATCAAATACTTCAGTATTTCAGTTACATCTTTGATTCTTAAGAGCACTGGACACAGCAGTTTAGTCTAGTTACAAGTATGATGGCAGAAGCATAAGAAATCAGGATCTTCAAAGTCTGCATTCATTTTAAGTTCACCATGAGAATTAACAGCACTTACTGCAGTCAAACCTTCGTTATTACAAATGTTGACATCTGCACTGTATTCCAGCAGCTTGCTCATGCATTTTTTCTGGCTACAAACAAAACAATACATTAAAATTAAGCAGAGAAAAGTCATCTTCTTAGGCTCCACTCACTCTAATTAACAATTTAAAAAACAATAGCAGAAAGTTTTACTTCACAAAGACTATAGTACTGAGCACCTGAAAGAGAGAAATCATCATTAACAGCACTAGAGATTCACATAGTAAGTGTGACAGGACAACAAAGGGACAAAAAACAACTGTGTAGCTGAATGTTTTTGTTGGAAACCTACAAGTAACTATCATTTTAACAGCTTCCCTTCAGCACGAATTACATTCTCAAGACAAGATGCTGGAGCTAATGGAAATCCATAAAGCCAGTCATCATCTGTACACTTCAGTGAACATATTTATAGTAAACCATTTTAAATCATTATTTAATAAGACGCTCGTTGTAACACCATATGCATTTTTTTGCAAGTACAAAAAAAAAAGCCTTAATCAAAGCAGGAGTGTTTTTCCTCCTTCATGTTTTGTTGGTCTTTTATGCCACTCTAAGTGCTTCAGTCACAATAGTTTAAACTCACTTCTTTTTATTTAGTACTTCTTGCACCTTTTCTCATGTTTCTCTTTCACATAACGGTCTCGTGTGCACTTCTGTATTTTATGATGATGCCACTTAGCTTTTTCTTTCTTCCTTCCCATACACACACTCCTCCCCTAATATTAAACACACTCATACTCACTTGAACAAACAGTTATGATGTAATTTAGTTACTACTAACGCACAGATGCTCTAGAAATAAAAAAAAAAACTATTACCATAATCAGCTGTGTGTTTTCGCGTAATATAGTTTGAGAAATAAGATAATAAAAGATTAAGAAATATTTTAAAAGCTTGGTAATTTTGAGAAGTTTTACTGAAAAAGAATGACATGTTCTACCTAAAGCAGACTTTCAGAAATGTCAGTAACAATTGGAGAGAGAAAGCCATCAGTAGCATCAGAGTTGGAACAGCTTTATCTTTAGCACTGCAAAGCTTTACCTTCAAAATAACAACTACATAACTGGGAGACACAGATTATTCAGGCTGAAGTTATTTTTCCACAAAGAAGGAGAAAACAATCTAAGGCCAAAATAAGATCTGACATTTTCTCAAAAAGCAACTAGAAGGCATGTTAAGGCATGTTCCAACATCATGGCATCTAAAGTGCTTTACGTGCATCACATCTTTAAGTTTTTAAAACATTTTCTTACCCATTCCTTGCTGCTAAATGGAGAGGTGTGCATCCTGAAATGTCCTGATAGTTTGGATTTGCTCCTTTTTTTAATAATAGAACAAGGCATTCAACTGATCCACAGCTAAGAAGAAAGGGGAAAAACTGTAACTAAGATATTTACAAACCAAATTCAGACAAATAAAGACAACAGCAGTACTAGGTGCAGATTGCAATTAACATAAACTTTTAAAACTAAATAGCTTTTACATCTTTATATTTCAAGTCACATACAGCTAAAAGGAAGAACACTTAAATATGATGAGAAATGACTGATCATAGCTTGTACTAATAAATAGATGCCAGGCTTGCATATGATTTTAGTGACTTAAAAACCCAGCAGTCAATCTTTAAGACAGACAATTGTTTAAAGCATAAACCATCCATAATGTGCTTTCCCTTTCAATGCTTTGTTTATTATTTCCTCTCACCTCATCTTTCAGCTATTCGCAGGACTGAATTTTCCCTAATTCCAGTATGATTCTTTCTTTATACTTCAGTGTCTGGAAGTTACATTTAGAAGTTTTAACATCAGAAAAAATCTAAAATATTAGGAAAATGCTAGAACTCGTGCAAATACTTCTTTGCTATTTGATTTCAGTCTGTAAGTTCTCTCTACTTTTCATGTAGGGCAGCTCCTTAGAGTAAGCGATGTCACAAGGAAACTTTGTAATAAATGTTTATTTTGCTTCTGAACTCTCCAGAAAGCATTGATTTGAAGAAAAAAAAAAAAAAAAAACACAGCATTTTTGTATTCATCCTGACCAGTTTACCTATCATTACCAGTGTCCTCAATGACAAAACTACTATACAACAACCCAAAGAAACTGAAGCTTAGCTGTTCAATAAGTAAGTTGTAAAATGGCATCTTGATGACCTTTTAACGATCCAACAAATGGCCAGGATAAAACAGAATCCACAAACTCTGTAACATAATTTCTTGTGTACTGCAATAAAAAAATCTAGCATTTCAAGGAAGCTTCTAAGACAAATGCAAAAATTTGCTTGCATTTTTTAAGTACTTCCTTAGGCAAACTTCATATAAGAAGCATATAATCCAGACATGCAATGCTCATGTAATACATTACTTAAGCCATCTACTCAGAAAGCTGAAACTTCTACCTTTGTTGTGCCCGAGTATCTGCTGCTTATATGTACTTACCTATATGCATCTGGTATTCATGTGCAATATTACTACTTTTTTTTTTTCCATCTGGTTTAAATGTAAGAACTTCCAAGATATTTAAGAAGGGACCCAAACAGAGTGCATTCTTTTATTAATTTAAAGCTTAATTTCCTAAAAGGCTGTTGCAAAAACTATCTGGTTCATTTTGGTAAGGACATTAATCTGATTGTTCTTGGGCAATGCAGATTTATCCCACAGAAGTGTAACATAAATAAAAAATCTAGGTCACGAATCTGAAATTTGCATGCAAGTGTTTTATCCAGGATAAACATTTATTATTTAAAAACATATCAGAAGTGAATGACCCCTTCCATTATGATCACGAAGAAACTCAAATAGCTGCTTCCCAATGAGCACCCAAATGATTCTCACTGTTTCAAAAAAAAGCAAGCAGCACCTACACACAACAGGCAGATGCTTCTCTGAATCTAGAGGCAAGGGTAGCCCAGCTATTTAGGAAATACATAATGGTTACATTTCTTCCCAGAAAGGAGAAAAAGTATCCACCAAGATACTAGAATTCACCAGAACTTGGAAAGCTATTTGACACCACATATAATACCTGTCACTCAATAGGGAGGCAGGCACATTGATTTAATAAAAAAAAAAAAAAAATACAAAGGAAGTGCAAAAACAAATGTAACTGATACTACAGAGTTTTCCAGCTTACATTGATGCCTTAGATTTGTGGTATTATTTTCATTGTTAACTTCTGGACCGGACTCAAATAAGTCTTACTTTGCTGCAATATGAAGCAAACTTCTCTTCACACGTCCAAACGCATAATTCACATCAAATTTTGAATTTGATAGCAGCTCTGAGACAGACCTTCAAACAGAAATACCAGATGTTAATAAAAAATAGCTGACAATATCCAAGTATATACCGAAACTAGTATAAAAGTACTCTATTTCTTACTTGATCACAACTTTTTTCCCCACAACCAACTTCTGAACAAGAGTTCCAACAATATTCAAGCATCTGTGTATTAACACCTACTTCCACTCTTTCACTTCCAACTCACATGTATGCAGTGGAAATGCTAAGTCATGGCCTGAACCAGCGATTGAGCACCTGGTAGGAAGACAGGTCCAAACCAGGGGAGTTCAGGTGCATGCAGGTGCATCTGAGTGACCAGAAGAGGTGGAGCCAGGATCCACCCCTTCCCAGACCTCATGTAAGGGTTGGCAATGAGAGGAGGGTATCTTGCTTGAGGTCCCTGCCTACCTGAGGTCTTCTGAAGGTGAGCAGCTTTTTTCCTTTGTTTCTGCATACGCAGCTGCTGCATTTGGGCTTATCATCACTTGCTGCAGCCTGGGACTCTGCTACCTCACTGTCATTGCTGTGTTTTCCATCACATTGTAGCATTACAACATAAAAAGGAACCGTGACAACAGGCAACTGATGTGCAGTACTTGGCATTAGACCAGATGGCCAAATGACATCTTTACAGACAGAAAACAAGTATATCACTAGCTTATGTTTGAGAAAACTATACACTCTCATTTTCCTCAACTAGAATAGGATGTCTATGTTGAGATATCTACCAGCTTTCCTAAATATAAACAAAATTCAGAAAGAAGACTAGTACAGGAGACCACTACCACTGTAAGAAGACATACTATGATAATAAGACAAACTTAAAAACAACCCTTCAAGTTCTAATGAACTGCTTAAGATACGATAGCTCAAAGTAGGTCAGACTGCAAGTGAACTGGTCATTTCAACCTCCAGTAATGAGCTGATCACATAATGTAAAACCTTTGCATACAGTATCAACAAGATATTATGTGTAACATGTTTATACTGATTAGATAAGCTATTTCTATTTTCAGCAGGAGGTACTACCTGCATGCCTACAGAACTTAATGGAAGGCAGCACTGCTTTGTTGGTACTGTACAGCTCACAAGTCCCAAACATAAACACACTGAGAGCAACTGAGTAAGAGGAAACAGCTGCTTATCTGAGGAATCACAGAAGTGTCAATCTCATTGTCCAGCACTCATTCTATGTTTTTCTGGAGACATCTATATAAGAATAACAGCTTTTATGTCATAAAAAATACACACTTAGAGCTACAACCCAGTTAAAAAACTGTGTTTTCTTTACTCTAGAGCAAATTCCTCTCTGTGCATCAAGAGAATGATGCAGTTCCAGTTTAAACTATAAAATGAATCAGATTTCTCAGCCAGTCACAGTCAACTACTAACTTCAGCTACAAAAGAAACCTCATTTCAGCATTAGAACAACTGAGAACACACCAGCAGCTGCAGTCATTGTAGTCATAGCAAACATGCTGCTTTTTATGACCTTAAAATAAAAACAGGAAATGTAAATAAGCTCTCACCTGTGCTGGTCAGCCATCACCATTGGCATTAGTGTATAAACAGCAGTTTCATTATCTGTAAAGAAATTAAATGACTCCATTATCAAAAAGTAATATTTTTACCTAAAATAAGTTCATCTAGCAGCAGTTATTCACCTTTTAAAAGTGCCCACTGTTCAACAGACCACTCTTATTACATAGGTTATGGGCACCTAGAGTTACATCATAAAGAAAGATCTACCATACTCACAAAGAGGTAAAACTTCAACATAGCATTTTTCTCTCTTTCTATCGATTTATTTTAACTCTGCTACATCAAAGCAGTTAAGGAAATGTGCATTGAGCAAAAAATTAAAAAATATATCTTAAAAAGACATATATTTCCTATATTGCAAGGTGACTTCTATAATCCTCACAGCTATGAGTTTGTGAAAATGAAAGCTACACTACAATCATTTATTTTAAACCCGACTTGAAAACTTGAATACAGTATACTTTATTTGTAATGTTTCATATTTCATATCTGACTGCACTGAAAGAAGGCTGCAACACAAAGATGCAGATCAGTGATGAAAATAGACTGAAAATAGCCTGAGATGCAATGATAGTCTCAGTCAGTATTACCACTTCACATATTAGAATAACGTGTGTTTAGATGTGCCTGCCTGATCACTTACTGACTTTCTGGAGTGAAGTATTATTTTAAGAAGAAATTAATTTGACAAAACTTAAAAATGACTTTAATGTACTAAAACAGCCCCGAGGAAAGAGCTGTTGAAAAATGTATGTGATTATCTCACAAATAAATCGACAAAAAGAAAATAATACTAAAAACCTCTTGCTTGAGCTCTGTTCAAAACGTCTCTTAGCAGGAAAATAAAAGTCTGCTTAAAAATAACAGCAACAACAGAACATGAGAGCATCAAATAAATCTAAGCAGTAGTTAAATATGCGTAGCCAGGCCACAAAGGGTGTTTATGACATAGTTACTCACCTGAGTCCTTTCCTGTTCCATTAAGGGGATGTATACTGTGCGACACACAGATTTTACCTGAATTTTTCTGTACAGAGCTAATTAACTAAGGAGCTTTTCTTCTTATTTTTTTGTAAATACTATCCCTATTCATAAACAAGCTCCTATTGACTCAAAGTAAAAATACATAATACAAAGGCGAAAAGCATTATATGCCTTGTTATCTAACTTGCTTCCATTTCAAGTCATGAATATTAAGGGCCTAAAAGTTGCAGCTCCAGGCTATAAGGCCTGGCTTTCAGGCACTGAGACTTTAGAGAAGAATCCAGGTATTTGTGTTGAGCTCTTACATGCCCAGAAAATGCCTACTGAATAGTGATTAAAAATAAACAAACAAACACAAATATTTTTGTTGGCAAGGTCAGCTCACTGTACTCACTGGCACTGGACTTACGAGGCAATGCTTACTTAAGAAACAAACAAACACACTTAAAATTCATCATCCAGAATCTTGATCTGACAAGATGTACATATTTCCTAACGGGCTTGAATTTAACAGAGATCATCATCCTAAAGAAGTGTGAGCAGCACCTATATAGTACCCCAATGGCTACAGCCCATGTAGAGAATCATAGAATTGCTCAGGTTGAAAAAGACACTCAAGATCATCAAGTCCAACCACAACCTAACCATACTACCCTAACTCCAACAACCCTCCACTAAATCGTGTTCCTGAGCACCACAACCAAATGGTTTTTAAACACATTCAGGGATGGTGACTCAATCACCTCCCTAGAGAGCCTATTCCAGTGCTTAACAACCCTTTCTGTAAAAAAGTTTCCTGATATCCAACCTAAACTTACCCTGGCACAATTTGAGGCCATTTACCCTCATCCTGGCACCTGTCACCTGAGAAGAGACCAGCCCTGCTCTCACTGTAAGCATCTTCCAGATACTGGAAAAAAACAATAAGGTCTCTCCTGAGTCTCTTCTTCCCCAGACTAAACAGCCCCAGTTCCTTCAGTTGCTTTATCTCCAGAAGAAGACAAACACGTAGGTTCAGCACAAGGAAGTTCAAACACACCATTTCATAGATTCATTGAATCATTAAGGTTGGAAAAGACACCTAAGATCATCCAGTCCAACCATCAACTCATCAACCCTTGCCCACTAAACCATGTCCCTAAGTGCCACATCTACATGTCTCCCGAACACCTCTAGACCCACTGCTGCAGTATTCTTGTGACAGTACGCTCTCCCTACCCCTTCATTCTTTCCTATGAATACTGTAACTCCTAGTTAAGGATGGAGAGCAGAGGTGAACTCCACACCTTTACAATTAAAGCTATTCGTGGCACATGAGAAGCCATCGAACCACATGTCATACCAGACTGGGAGTGGTATATTCTAAGCTGATCCTGTCAGTACACGTTGGAGTGAAACACTAAATCCCAAACTGCTTACACAAGAGCTGCTCCTCAATAAATGTTTGAGCAGGCCAATGAATGGCCAGGTCCAGGGATAAGACATTAGATTTACCAGTGCAAGACGGTCATTGAACAGAGGTTATCTTGGAACATAATTCACACTGTAACCACTGACAGGACTAGAGGTAACAGCCTCAAGTTGCACCAGGGGAGATTCAAGTTGGATGTTAGGAAAAACTTCTCTGAATGAATGGCAAGGCACTGGAACAGGCTGCCCAGGGAGGTGGTGGAGTCACCATCCCTGGAGGTGTTCAAGAAATGTTTAAATGTTGCACTGAGAGACATGGTTTAGTAGGAAATATTAGTGATTGGTGGATGGTTGGATTGGATGATCTTGGAGGTCTTTTCCAACCTTGGTGATCCCATGATATTGTCATCATCAATTGGTTGAAGTGTTACTTCATTATTCCCATAAGTTTGATTTTGTGTTGGCAGTATCAAATCAATTCTCACTGCCACTATTCAAGAACTTGCTGAGAAGCAGGAAAGTCCCTCTGAAGTATCTGTCCACTGTGACATTATCAATAACCGCACCGCAGCACTGAAGCCATCCATGGGGACAAGGAGCCGGGAGCAGCAAAAAGCCCCATACACCAGCCAAGAAGTTCCAACAGAGAAAGCATGCAGAAAACAGAGCTGTTCCTTCCCCGCAACACAGGAAACGAGAGCTGGCAGCCACGCAGTCAGGCTCAGCTGTAAAAACAACTCCCTGAAGGAAGCGCAGTGACAGCGCATGACTGACGGCAGCAGAGCCCTCGGGTTTCCCGCAGCTGCTCCGCGGGCAGCCCTCCGGGCAGCGGGACGCCGGCACACGCAGAGGGAGGTCACAGGCGTGGGAGCCGCCACTGCCCGGCAGGCAGACGGGCACTGCTGGGCACCGGGGAAAGGAAGAGGGTGAAGAAAAAACAACAAGTGCCCGGAGCGGGGAGGGGGGCCGGCTCCCGTTCCCCAAGTCACCTCCCCGGGAGGAACCCGCTTAGCCCGGCGGTGCCGGGTCGGGCGGTCGGAGCCGACGCAACCCCCCTAACTCCGCTCTCCGGTCCCCGAGATATCGGCCGCCCCTCGGCTCCTACCGTCCGGCAGCTCCACGGTGCGGGCGCGGCGCAGGGACCTGGTGAGGCGGTTGAGCTGCTCCATGGCTCTCTCCATCCTCGGGGCAGCCCGCCCGACAGCCGCTGGCAGCCCTCGCACCGCACCCCTCAACCCATGGCGGTGGCACCGGCGCCGAAGCTGCCCCGGCCGCCGCCGGTACCCGGCGCTGTGCGCATGCTCGGCGGCGGGTTGGCAGTGCGCATGCGCGGAGCGACGGCCGGAAGTGAAGTGGGCGTGGAGAGGGACTGGGGGTGCTGTGGTGTGATGTTGTTGAGGGTAATCTCGGTCCTGCCGAACAGTTCGCCTGCGGGTGCTTGAACGTCCACGTGGAAACAGCTGCCAGCATGAGTCTGTCACTAACACAGAATCACACAGAATGGCCAGAGTTGGAAGGGACCCCAAGGATCATGAATCTCCAACCCCCCTACCACATGCAGGGCCACCAACCTCCCCATTTAATAGTAGACCAGGCTGCCCAGGGCCCCATCCAACCTGGCCTGGAACACCTCCAGGGACGGGGCATCCACGACCTCTCTGGGCAGCCTGTTCCAGTACCTCACCACTCTCTCTGTAAAGAACTTCCTAACATCTAACCTAAATCTTCCCTCCCTCAACTTAAAACCATTTCCCCTTGTCCTGCAGATGATGTTCGTTTATTCATTGTTAGTATTTTAGTCCTGGTAGGAAATTACCTATTGGTAAATAACAAAAAGTACCAGATGTTGTATATTTTGTCCTTTGTCATACTTCAGGTGCTACTTAATGTTATTTCGACAAGCAAAGAAAATGTGTGTTACATGAAAATGCAGTGAACTAACATGCATCTTGTAAAAAAGGTGGAAAATCATAACCCATGCATTGTTAATGACAACCAAATGCAAGTGAGTGAGAATCCACATGAATCCATCATCTGATCCACATACAACAACTGAAACATACAACATTTCAGTGAGATAGTGGAGCAAAATTAATGTGTTACAGGTTCCAGTGGCTCCAAATTAGAAGTATGTAAAAAAAACTCCGTTGATTGAAAAAGGTTCAGAAGAGGTAGTAATCAAAGACATGGACTGGCTTCCATAGTGATAACTGAGGCAGAATTCTGCTGTCTGGGTAAAATAAAAAAGAAAAAAAATTAAAAAAATAGAGAATATACAATGGAAGATGAAAAACAATGACCAAGCATGGATCCCTGAGGTCCCTTCCAAGCCATTCCATGATTCTATGATAAAAGGAAATTAGGATCCTTTGTTCACTCTCTTCTCTACAGTTGGACAAAGGGACATTCATTGAACAAAGCTTGTAGCCATTAATTTAAAAAGGAAACAAAAATAGGGAGTACAGTTGCAGTTCTTGCCAAATGGAGTGAGGGCTGCTGGAAATTGATGTAGTGACTCCACAGAAATTCACGAACAATGAAAGAAAACTGAATATGTAAAAGCCATACCTGCTCAGGAAGGCCCTAAGTGTTCCAAAGAAATTTGAAGCCTAGATTTAGAGTATATGTTAGAGTATTGCCTAATAGACATACTAGCAGTAGAAAATGTTGTTTAAGGAGGCATACATTTAGATATTTTGTGAAGGGAGCATATAATAGAATCATGGAATACGCCAATCCAGAACAGACCCACAATGATCATCAAGTCTAATTCTCCGCACAGGACCACCCAAAATTCAAGCCACATGTCTGAGAACATTGTCCAAATTCTTCTTGAACTCTGGCAACTTAGGGCCATAACCACTGCCCTGGGGAGCCTGTGTCAAGGCCTGACCATCCATTGATTTTTCTTAGGGATAAAGAGATGACTGGATACCTACATTGGAGTCCCTTCCTAAAGTTCCATGGAAAATATTAGATATTTATTACTAGTAATGTATCAGCCAAGCTTATTTTCTGGGCTTTAATCTTTCCCTTAAACAAAAGTTCCATAGTTGAAGATTCAGAGTCTGAGGGATGTTAACAGCAGTAACAACAAGATTACATACTGAAGACTTTGGCTATTGTTGGCTCCTTGGAAGCATCATATTCTGTTGCTAGCATGCATACAGATCTCTTTTCATCACTGATTCTTGCATTCTTGATAGATAATGTATGGTTTTCTGAGATAATCAACCTGTCTTTTTAGTCTGGAATGTTGTCATAATGTACTTTTTTTGTTGATGAGGCAATAAATACTCAATATCCATTTACTTTATCACAGTAAAATGAATGCATTTTGAACAAGAATCCCATAATCGTGTCACATAAATAATCAATTTAAATAATGCAAAAAAAAAAAAAAAATCCAAACGAAAATGCAAAGTTGTCAAGGAGGAATGAAATTATCTAATGAGTTTTAATGTTGGAGCTAAGGATAATGGAATGCTGTCAAAATGTAAAAAAAAATTTTAAAAATTACTTTTCTGCAGACAAGACTTCTGAATTTAACATTCCCTAATGATGAATGAAAAAGTCTGTACTTTCTAGGATCAGTCTTAGTTTACAGACAGCAGATAAAAACAGGATAGTTGTTTAAACTCTGAAGAAAGCCTTCAACAAGAAAAAAAAAAAAAGGGCAGAAAGATCCAGACATTGGAAAATGGATTGCTAACCTGCCGCCAACATATCTTAAAGAAAAAAATAAATAAATAAATAAAGCAACAACACATAATGACACCGTCTGATCTTTAAAATATATATATATAGCTACCCAGATGACAGCTTGATCTCCTCTGGTAGGTAGTAGCAGCTGAGTATTCCAACCAAAAGTCAGAAAGCTAAGATACTTGAAGACATGTAAAGGAAAAGATGTTCAGCATTAGCATTCTTTGTCTCCGTTGGTCTGCTAGTCTGAATGTCAGCATTCAAGGATCTTGCAAAGCCTATCTGCTTCTCAAGACTTTGTTTTATTGGTGATGAAAGTATATAGTATATATATATATATATATATATATATATATATATAAACAGTATATTTTAGTTTTAATTAGGAATAACAATGTTTAAATGTATTGGTTTTACTAATTTTGAATATTACAGAGTGTATTTCCTTATAATATGAATATTGATATATTTTAGTTATTTGTTGTTTGAGGTGGCAGTTGCTTATTTGATGTTTCATCTTATCTCCCAGAAGATGCTTGCGTGCTTTCAGTGTGGTTATTTACACCAAGTACCGGTTTCTTCCTGAGTTAATACTCACCAAACTCTTGTGAGTTGAAACTCTGGAGATGAAAACTGCATCAGTGCTGTAGGTACTGACCTGATGTTGATTCCTTCCCCTGCAGAACTTCCTACTTCAATTTGGCCAAATGTTTTTGCCTTTATCCACATTTACACAATAAGATGGTAATGCTTTCTTGTATGAGATACAGTAAAACTCCAGTGCTCAAGGCTGTGAAAATGTAAGGGTTCCTTGTGTGTATATGTGATTACGGATACACCTAATTGCAGAACTACAACATGCGTGAACAACCATTGCTTTTCTAGGAACTGAAGAGAAACAAGGGAACTTGAAAATTTCTAAATAAATGTTTTTTGAGACCCTCATTGGCTACAATGATGTTTCAAGTCTGCACCACTACCACATTTAGAATAGGACACATTTAGAAGCATACTTTAAGTTCATCAAAATGGCTGTAACAAAACCAAAGCATTAAGGATATGCAATCAATATAGGTTGTTAGAGGTTTATGCTAGAAATTCCTAGCTTTTAGTGCAGTGCTAAATGCAAAGTCTCCAAAATTAAACTACTGTTACAGCAGTTATGCAAAACCATTAGTGGATTTTATTTTAAATGGAGAATATTTTACAGACACACACTAGATGCGCTGTGATCTGGAAGCAACAGGGCAGAAAGAGTACTAGAGGACAGGTAGACAACAAAGAGCTAGCAACATAATACTTGAAGATATTTTTCAGTTCTTCTCGAGACACAGATTAGTTACAACTATGATTTTTACCTTCCGTATTGTCACAAACTGCTCAAGAAAGAAAAGAGGATACTCACTCCCTGTCTTATTTCCCCAGCAATAAGTTCCACACTCTCCCAACCCTAAATACAATATCTTCCTCAACCTAAATACAAGGTTTTCCACTACCTATCCAATGAGACTTGCTATCAAGCCACACAACTTGGACCTCATCAGGGTAGGAAGAACAATCCTCTTTCCCTAACCAGTCAAGTCCTCCTGACTTTAATTTTGCTCTTGTATTTTTTGTCCCTCTTTCAGGTTTTCCTGTGGAAACTCATTCTACTTACCAGGACGTTACCAGACCAACAGAGGGCATGTTGATAGGTACTTGCAGCTTTGAAGCCTTACTCTTTACACCATAGCAGGAGGAAGTCTAAAAGAAAAAGCATTCCCTGATGGTTAACATCTCCTTTGGCTGTGAATTGTATGAAAACTGAAGGAAGGAAAATCCAAAGCAAACCAAATAGCAGTAATATGATCTCAGTGCTCAGCATCAGTGATCACAAGTGTCAGTATCACTTTCAGAGGCTGTCTTAAATTCTAGATACATCCAGGTACTTTGAAGGGTACATAAATGGCCTCAGGTGAGGCCTTTTTTTTTTTTTTTTTTTTTTTAAACGAACTGCTTTAGTAGGCTTAATCACCTAAAAGAAACCCAGCTTAACCCTGTGAGTTGTCAGTGTATCCTGGGTATAGGTATTTGAACAGTGTGCTTTTCCAGTGGTACTCCTACTATTCAGCCTATGTTGACTGTTCTGGAAAGGTGAATTAGGCATCTCCAAGTGGCAATTAATTCCACCTGCTTTAGAAATTGGTATTATATACGGAGGAAGCACCTGCTGAGGGTATTTGAGTCTATTTCTAGAGTATGCCTAGGTCTCAAACTGAAAACTTTTAACTGACTAAAATTAGCTAAAAGTAGTAAAAATAGCTAAAATTTGTTACACTGTGACAAGTGTAGCTTATAATTCTTCTCAATTTTATTAACTTCCTTGTTGTCAAGGAAAATACGCCTTCCTAAAGAAAGACTAAGATTCCCAGCTTGCAGAAAACCTTTGGGTCACTTGCTTCCTGAACACAATCAGCAGAGTTCATTCCCATCAAGACACAGATAACAGACATGAGCCTATCAGCCCACTACACTCACATATCCAAAAATGCCACATTCAAGCATAAAAGCAGTTGGAGAAATTTCTTTCATGTTAATTAAATCAATTCAGTTATTCCTCCTGTGAGAGAAGGAGTATCTCTGGATTTTACAGGAAGCTGATTGCCAATGGTCTTGAGTATTCTCTGGGGAAAGCAGAGCTGGACTGTTTCTTTTCCAAAAGATACTAGCATCAAAACAATTAAAACTGTGAAACTTACGGCATTTATCTTGACAAACATTTCTGCAGAGATTTGGTTCTATTTTTTTTTTTTTTTCTGGATTGTTGTCAGAAAGAAAATGCAAAACTAAATAAATTTAAAAACCTTCAGCTCTTTTGGTCTGTAATTTCTCTGCCCATTCTTCACATAGCCATACCAAGTTATGAAATCTTTAAGCTGGTTAGCCTACAGCATAGAAGAAAGAGAGAAATTGCTATTGATGCTTCTTGTTTTTAATCCCCAAATCAATCTGTGGCACAGTGACTTTGATGTGAACTCTCCATCTCCTTTTTATTGCATCTGATTTGTCACTGGGTTCTCAGGTCCTCACAAAGAGGCTTCTCCACACCATGCTAAGCCCAAGAACTAAGGCCTAAATTAGACCCTTTGGGCATCACTGGATGACAAAGCATTAGAGCAAATTTAATGTGTGGGAAAATGTGTTTCAGTTATATTCTGTTGTCTTCTTTTACAGAAAAATAAAAGGGGGAGATTCTTCATTTTATGC
Source organism: Meleagris gallopavo (assembly GCF_905368555.1). Classification (NCBI taxonomy): domain Eukaryota; kingdom Metazoa; phylum Chordata; class Aves; order Galliformes; family Phasianidae; genus Meleagris; species Meleagris gallopavo. Next base: position 68,150,371 of record NC_139405.1, on the reverse strand, counting down.
CTTTCACGTTTTGGCAAACTATGAGGCAGGGCTACTTGAGAGAAATCTCAGATCTCATTAGTGAGAAAAAATATCATTAAATATGTAAAAATAGGTAAAAGAGTTGGATTTACTGTTTGTCCACTACTCATTCTGAAGGAGCGGATAGTGTGCTTGCACATTTTTCATCAAGGAATAAACTAAAAGAGTATGGTATTTCTATGGGATACTCCAAATACAGAGGCACAGTGGGGTGTGCTCCGCCCTGCAGCTGCATTGACTTTTACTTGCTTCCAGCTCTGCCAACAGGGATTCTCCTCCCTCTGCAATGCAATGATGGCAGTCAGCACATCTTCTATGCATGGTGTGGAGTCATTTGTCCCAGCAGCCACTCACTGCAGACATGGAAACCACCCATGTTTTCTGTTAAAGAGTTCATAAGCAGAGAATTCACAGAGTGGCAGAAGAAGCTGGCTTCACTCCCAAGGACCCACACCAGCTACCTTACCTTCTTCACTCCTATCATAGAATCATAGAATCATAGAATGGCCTGGGTTGAAAAGAACCACAATGATCATTGAATTTCAAACTCCCTGCTATGTGCAGGGTCTCCAACCACCAGACCGGGCTGCCCAGAGCCACATCCAGCCTGGCCTTGAATGCCTCCAGGGATGGGGCATCCACAACCTCCTTGGGCCACCTGTTCCAGTGCATCACCACCCTCTGTGTGAAAAACTTCCTCCTAATATCCAACCTAAATCTCTTGTCTCAGTTTAAAACCATTCCCCCTTGTCCTATCACTGTCCACCCTCGTAAACAGCCATGGCCCCTCCTGTTCATCTGCTCTCTTCAAATATTGGAAGGCCACAGTGAGGTCTCCCTGGAGCCTTCTCTTCTCCAAGCTAAACAATCCCAGTTCCCTCAACCTTTCCTCATAGGACAGGTGCTCCAGCCCTCTGATCATCTTAGTGGCTCAACTCTAGACCTGTTCCAAGAGCTCCACGTCCTTCCTGTGCTGGGGGCCCGAGGCTTGGACACAGTACTCCAGATGGGGCCTCACAAGAGCTGAGCAGAAGGGAACAATCACCTGCCTCTCTCTGCTGGCCATGTGCTGCTGCCATAAGACATGGATGTGAAGTGAGTCTATAGCCACTTTCCCTGTGTTCCCCAGAACACTGCTTTTGTTGCTGGAGAGATGCTGTCAGGACTGAGGAAATGAGCTCGATCCACTTCAGACGCAGACCCGTGCCTAACCACAATGAAAACGGCAAATAATCCATATGGCCCTCTGCAAATGTCACTGCTAATGCAGCTCTGTGCCTCTACTCTACACAAGTTCATACTGATGTATTCTAGTGTGACTGACCATTTGAAACATGGCTGCAGTTAGACTTCGCAGAATCTAACAGCCATTTATCATGGGATAGAGAGGCTTCATGCATATATACATGGACCCCTGCTTTTCCAAATGCTCTTCTATCACAAAAAATCTTTATTAACTGTGTTGTCAATAGTATTGAAGATAAGAAAATGCAGCATTGAGCTGTTTCACTCCTGTCTGTTACCCTGACTGGAAATCAATTGTTTCATTTGCATATCCACCTTAAAACCAATCAATGCAACCTTATTTTATTGTCAGTGGGATTTATAAGAAAGTAATAATAATCAGTATTTTGTGCTCATTTATGGCTGCTGCCAAATGAAACAAGAACTTGGCTGTGTTCAGATGTAAGTTCTGAGCCTCAATGTTTCTGTTATAGGTGGCAAAGCAATATTAACAAAGGCTGTAATAATAATAGTAACAATAATAACAATGTTACGTATCTCACAAAATAAGATCTATTTTTCAGGAATATTGTCCTACGGAGGAAAAAAAAAAAGTTTTTATATTTCACGTAATAAGATTTCTTAAACCCCTTTTGATATTATCTTTCAATGGATTACCTAAGTTCACCAAATAATACTGAAATCCACATTGTAAAAAAAGTATAGATCTTACATATAATAGAATTCTTTTCGTGTTACTGTGAAGGGATTTCATCCAGAAGTGCAAACCTGCTCCAAGAAGGTTAGGAAAGCACTGCAGTTGCTTTGGTTCTGCCAAGCGGCAGTGAGTCAGGACATCAAGCAAAACCCTGCTCACCTTTTTGTTTTTATTTTACCTAGCTGCATTGTTGATCTGTTGAATTCTTTCCTTTTGATGTTTTTTTTTTTTTTTCCTGCTGTGCTATAGAAACTTTCCTTACTTGTGGTTTCCCTTTCTAAGACTTACAGCAGATCTTGAAAATACATACAGATCTTTCTTGATTTGTTTTAATTTTAACTTGAACGGTTTGGGTTAAAAAATGTTTTGTATTTTCATGACCTACATGATTTATGCTGAGTCTCAACAACATCTCTAAACAAAAGGACCATCAATTACAAATTGCTCGGCATCCATTTCTGCTCTCTGTGGAGCAGTTACTTCTACTTGACTCCTACCTACATTTCCTCAAGGCTGAGTTGCTGAAATTTCTCAGTAATGAAGAGCCCAGAGTCAGTGATATGTTTTTAATTCTTTCTGTCTGATACATCCATGCTCCTGGTCTGCTAATACATCCATGCTTCTGGTCTGAAACAACTCTGCCAGCTCTATCATTTCTCTTTATTAATTTTTCCAAAGGAAGTTTTACTGCACCTTGGCAAAAATCAGCAGGGCTGCTCAAGGACTGGAATCAGCTAAGAGCCCATTTAAACATCTGTCTGGGCAATACAAGTGTATAATTATTCTGTCTTTGTCTGTCAGACTTCGGTCATACCGTCCATGTGATGCAATCTTGCTGTCTGTTGTGCCAAATGACCTGTTTTCCCTGCCCCTTCCTCAGTAGTCCTATTCCTGTCTTTATTCTGTGCAGCTGCAGCTGTCTACAGATGTGACATTTTCTTCCTCCAGATAGCAATTTTTTATACTCTCTTTTTTTCAAGAACATGCAGATTTGCAGCTCTTCAATGATTAATGATCTCTCTTCTCAGCAGAGGTCACAATAAAAAAACCTGCAAGGTGAACAATGTTGAAATGCTATATTACATCCTGAACAATACCTTAAATGTTTTAAATGAATGTGAAATGAATTGGTTAAATTTGCTACAAATGTAGAGCTTCCAGTATACTGAGATTTTCATTATCTATCTCTGTTTCAGGCATTCAGCAACTGCAAAAATTACCTTCAGGTTTGTACTATTTTCTATCATTTTAGAATTTATTTCATTTTGAAGGATTCATTTTCCTCATCACCTGATTTTCTTTCTGGAAATAAATTAAAACTGGGCTGATTTTAGTTACTGCCATTCAGTTCTGTCATTCAGAGAAGTTCAAAGGAAGGCAATCTCCATTCCTTTCACAAGCAAATAAATAAATGAATAGCATATATTATCATCCGAAAATACTGTGTTTATCTTTACTTAACACAGAAATAACTGCAGACATCCCATCTGCTGTGCCTCTGCTACTTGCTGCTTGAGCTGTACCAGTGGAGTCCCATTGGGACCCAAAGGTGTTGCTGCAGAAGCTGATGATGCCTATGAAACAGCTAATAAAGTACCAATGGAAGATCAAAGTTTTAGACAGATGTCCAAATTACTTTGTGGCTTTGTGTCAACATATTGCATGTTTCACATGACTGTCCAAGAGAATTCTAGCATTAAATTCTGAATTATTCTGAATAGAATTCTAGAATTAATTCTGAATTAAATTCAGTAGAGTATGAAGATGTAGCCTTATAATATTAAGTAATCCTTTCAGTGATGTTCAACAAATTGTAGCAACTGCTATACTGTTTGGACTGGAAGCAATAGCATTTCATGCTCTGAGGTGGATTCTATTCTGCAACAGACATTGGCAGTGCATCTTTTACTCTTGCACCACAGCAAAAGGCACAGTGAAACCTGACGGAACATTTCTGTGTTCCCAGTAACTTTCTTGAACCGAATGCATGGCAAAAACAAGGATAGTTATAATGCTCCAGCTGGGCTCTGATAGCTCTTAATTCCCTAAAGATGGAGAGCATCACTGAAGAGATTTCCAGACTAAAGTTTACTCCCTCTTTTGTCCCTATTAATTGCAGGGAAGTTGGACTAAATGACCTTTAATGATCCCTTCCAACTCAAATAATTCTATGATTCTGTGATTAACAAATTCCTTTAAGTTTGTTTGGTGTACCAGAGTAAGATTGCTAAAAATTTTAAATATTTAAGCTGTTAAATGTCCACATGTTAAAAGAGGCATGTCAAGGTGGGCTGTGACTCCAGGAGTAGAAAGGCTTTGCTACATTGGCAATTCAAAAACATAAATCTCTGAAGGCAAACGGAAATAAGTTTTGATAGTAGCACTACTGCTTTTCTCAGCTGCCAAATGGGGATACTGAAAAATACTCAGAATCGTGTAGCTAGTGTGCAGTGGCTGACAGTGAGAACACGTTCAAGAGCTGCTTAAGCCAAGGAAGGAATTCAGTCTTTTGTAAGAAGTGTAACAGGAGGCTGCATACAAGAAGCAACCACAAGATGTCAGCCTTAATGAGTTACTGCAGGTTACTCTGATCAGCTTCATCCTGGTAAGTAACTAGACAGAAAATAACTGTATTTATCATATTGGAGGCTTTGTGAAGAAAATGATTTAAGAATAATATTCCTAGTCATACACACATTCAGGGAAAGATGATCAGCTCCAAATAGAGTCCTGCTGCGTGGTTGTTTCTACCAGAAAGGCACTGAAGTTGTAGTGCTCCTGCTGGAGGTTCACAGGGAGGACAGAACAGGAATTTGTCACCCTGCAGCAACCATCAGCTGTCAGAGCTGCCAGAGGTATCAAATCGGATGGACTTCTGCCTTCATCTTATACAGTTATTTTTACTCTCTTAATATTCTTGGCCACAATCCTGTCCTGCAGTTCTGAATGCTTGTGAGATAATGAGAAAGTCCCAATTTCCAGTGTAGCTCTGGAGACGTTCAAGTGACAGCTCCATTGATTGCGGTTCCTGGAATGCTCTGCAATCTGCTCCCCTCAGCTCGCCTCTTACGCTGATTGAGTAGTTCTGCTCTCCTTGGCTTTTTAAAACAGTTGCTCTTCTTACTTCTAGCCACTTACACAAGCAGTGCTCTCGTGTTTGCCACCAGCAGTAGACATTAGCCAGATTTATCATTAGCTACTGCCATTGGTCACAGCCTCTTACTGTTGTTCCTGCAGGTCTATAGTGCGCTTCTTCACTCAGCTCTGTCCTGACAGCAGAGCTGCTGGCTGCTTCTGTGCCTCTCCCCAGCTCCTCCTTTCTGCAACCCACACAGACTTTTAATTGTGCTTAAAAAGTTCAAGCGATATCCAGGATCTGCAGTGGGCAGATTTCCCAGTGGGATCTCACTCATGCTTTGAAAAAAAAAAAAAAAGAGAAAAAATACTCGAAGATACTTTGAACCAGGTGTGCTTTTGGTTCCTTTGCTGCAAGATACAGAGCCCAGCTGCAGCACTGCCCCCTCAGCCACCACAGGTAGATTGCCCAGGACAGCATTAAAACTGTTACACATCAACTTGAGAGCTCAGCTGAAATGCCCTAAGGCACCCCGAGGCTTGCCAGGAATTTAAGCCCTGTCCCATCCTTTGCTCCATTGCCAACTCTTCTACTAGAGTTATTTTTGGCCTTAAAATTTAATTCCCCTACCATTTCTTTGAGTTTCATGACACTTCGTTTGATGGTTTATACTCTTATACTTTATATTTACACTCTTATACTCTTTATACTCTTATACCCTTTATACTCTTATTTTTATATTTGCTTAGGAGAGCAAGCACTGTAATTTGCAATTAGACATGGCAGCCTTGGCTCTGGGCTTTCCAGTAGTAAAGAGGTGGTGGAGAACAGATCCAGCACCCTGCAGCTTCCCGATCCTGCCCACACACTGGGGACAGACAAACACGGAAAATGTTCTAGGGTATTCGTGCCTCTTCTTGATCCACCCACTGCTTATGGGAAAATGTTCTGATACATCACTTTCTGTAACAATATCTTATACTAATCCCTTGCAAATAGCAAAGCAAAATCATAAAGGTAAAGAACAAAAGGATGGTGTTTCTCATTTCTCTCAGCTTCTATCTTGTAATTTGTCTGGAAGCTGTCTCCTTTTCGTTACAAAATCACTTCCTCTCTGCCTGCTTTCTTCTCTGAGAAGCAGCTAGACATATTGACTGCTGCTGCCGTCACCAGGGATATAGAACCATAGACTCAGGAGTTAGCACACATCGATTTAGTACTCATCAATTACTTTGTAATTGGTACCACTGAAGAAATACAAAATGTCAGCAAGACAGTGAAATAGCAGAACCTATCTAAAAATAGATCTGACATAGATACATTCTGCAGAAAACCCAATGCTTCCAATGTACAAAAATCAAATTTTCAGACCAGTCAGTTCGTTGCATTTATATTTTTCTACATTTTTAATTGCATTATATAAGAATTTGCCCTTTAAGAGGCATGTTCACATCGCAAAATTGATTACTGTAGCCAACCCGGTTCTCAGACCAGAAACTCCTTGAGTCCTTGGTTTCATGGGTACCTTTACATCAGTCAGGACAATCCCAGCTCAAGTTTCACTTAAGATAGATAATAGAGTTACTATGTTCCACTAAGAAGCATTTTCTTTCTTTGCCGGATGCTTAGTTGGCTTCTGCATTATTCTTGTCCCCTTGTTCTCAGTATATGATTTTCTATCTTTAACATTTTAAGACAAATTTATAGGTCAGTGTTTCTCACAACATCAGTTTTAACCATTGACAGTGATGATGATGGATGGGATATACCTTCCCCAATGGTTAGGACACTAATTCCCAGCCCATTTCCTGCCCTGCATTCCTAAGCTCACCCATCACATTCTTTACCTTCATACTCGACCACTTTATTTTTCCTTTAAAACATGTCTTCCCGCAAACATTGCCCTCATCCTTCTCCTATATGTCGCTTCCTATATCACCTCAGGCTTTCAGAACATGCATTTACAGGCAGAAAGCAAACAAATCCAAGTCCAGTAAGACACATGCACTTACAGTTTTCTGTTACAGACTCCTTTTCCTCTGTGCACTAGTGTATTTCCCAGAGGTCAGGATGTGGCTCATTAGCGTGCTCTCAAGAGCTAGGATATATATTTGAAGATATGTGCACTTTTTGAGACCATAGAAGGATAAGATTCCTGGAATGATCCTGGCTTCAGCTTTCCAACAGCTGTGAAACACTTTCTATCCAGAATTCTTTTTTGTTGTTGTTGCTCACTTGTACTGCACATAGTCCATATTCATCTTCTGAAATTTTCAGACCTCTCACCATTTTTGTCACCTGCTGTTCTATTCCTGAACCGGGATGTGTGATGCATTTCTGTGGCTTACTCCCTCCTTGAAGCACCAGCTTGAAGGAGCTACACAGAGATGCTGAGCTGCAGCCAGAGATCTCCCAGCACATCCTGCAGGATGCGATAATCCCCAGCCCAGGGCCTCCTCATCTTCCTGGCCATGTCCAGCAGGCCAGGCTGCCTTGCATTCAGAGCATGGAATCCTCGAGCCAGAAGAATGATGCAAGTCAGCTTGGGGATGTCCTGAAGACCTGTTCTTGTTTGGTCCTATGGCCATGGGAAAGGGTATGTTGGGTGAACGTCATGTTTAAAAGATGATTTGACACATTTAGGTTGAGAGGAAAGTTTACTTATTCTCTGTTACCTTCTGAACATCTAATAAACCCTGAGCACTACAACACAAACAATAATAATAATAAATGACAACCTTATTATTTCTTATTATGATGTTTTTATTTCTTATAATATCTATTGTTATTCAGAGAGGGTTTGTTTTTTTTTTTTTTTTTTTTTTTGTGGGGAATATGCCACAGAATTTAACTTTATGATCAAAAACAATTTCATAAATTAGGAGTTAATCATCCAGAAAAAAACTATATGGTTGGGAAAAACAGCTGTATGGAATACCCAATCTTGTCACTCATGGTTATATCACCATCTCACGAACTTCCTCAGAGCAAGGAGGTGCTGTGGGTCATGGGAAGTGAGGAAGGCGTGTGAGATGAATGATCTATACTTGGGGGAAAAACACATACTTATAGGCCAGATCTACTGAAGACAAAAGATTTATAAGAAGACTAACTCACAGTACATGAAGCTATGTAAGCTATGAAGCTAAGTACTAGCAGCTAACCCTAGATGTAGGGCAGGAATGCAGCAGGCAGCAGCAGCTATTGCAGGGAGATGCATGCTGCACAGGAGTGGAATGCATGTAATGTGCTGTCTGGAGGACAGGAACCTGCTGAAATGCCATGGAAAACATGCTGTGGCAGCCCAGCACCCCCAGGACCCACAGGCTGTACCTGGCTTCAGCTCTCTTCCCATGTTCCCAATACAAGTTTCACAGCTGTCACAACCAAAATACGGCATATCAGATCACACACTCACAGTTCACTGTATACTGACACAAAAAAATAGAAAATATGACACAGCACTTAGACTTTTTGATTCCTGCAATGACCTGATTTCTGACTATTTGTAAAAGCAGACAAAAGTTATTTTAATCTAAAACTTTGGTTTTTGTACCACACCTAAATAATTAATAAAGCAATAAAATTGTTCCCAAATTATATTCATTTGCAAAGGTACATGAAGCCAGATAGACACAAAAGAAAGATGTTGTGCTATTGCTTCTGTCTGTTAAAAAGTCTTCTCAATATAACTGGAACAGAAGTTGAATAACATTTTTTGTCAGTTTTTTGTTTATGGCAAGATCCTCATCATGAATTAGCAGAATATTCTTCACTGTAAGGGCGCCCTGCCATAATTAATGTCTCTCTATTTACATACAAATTATGCCCTTACGTGAAAAAAGAATTAGGGAGGTATCTGTCCTATATCAGGCCAGTTTTCTATATGGATGCGTATGTTAAATATTTCTGGATATGCTAATTCTGCAGGACTCATGTACCGCAGTGGTTGAAGGTACCTAATCCTGATTATTCCTAATCTTAAATCAGACAAAATCCTTTCCTCCCTTCTGCCATCACCTGATCTTGATTCCTGGATTACCTTATAAACACCTAATTGTTCATGAACATGAATCATCTTCTTTAAATATATAGTCTATATAAATAGAGCCTATCTTTCATTACCTCAGTCCTAAGCATTATTCTCATGCTGTTATTTCTCTAGATAAACTCTAGAAAAAAAAACATACTTGAAATCATCCAAATTCTGAATGCTTTTCTCCTGTTCCAAACACAGAGCACATCCACTGAAGGAAGCAAAGCAGAGAACCAAAGCATCACAGAATACCCCAAGCTGAAAGGGACCCACAAGAAACCTAACCCCTTGCTCCACACAGCACTACTCAGAATCAAACCCTATATCTGAATGTTCAAACACTTGGGGCCGTGCCCACTGCCCTGTGCATCCCGTTCCATGCCCCCTCCAGTGCAGAACCTTTCCCTAACGCCCAGCTGCCCCTCCCCCTCCACACCATTCCCTCGGCCCAGAGGGAGAGCAGAGCTCAGTGCTGTCCTTCTGCTCCCTGTGAGAAGCTGCAACCACCATGAGGCCTTCTCTTGTGGCATCCAAATCTGCACACAGCACTTGATGTGTGGCCACACTAGTGCAGAGCAGAGCAGGACAGGCCTCAGGGGGCTGTGCCCTCTCAGCATGCTGGCATGCCTCTGAGGTTGTCCATGCCAATAAATAAGGCCAGTTGGGGCTGGGTGCTGGAACCACAGGCTCTGCATGGTTGAGTCACCAAAGCAATCTTAGGGAGGCTCTTCATGTGTAACTCCCAATCTTAGCTTAGGAATTAGCCAAGGTCAGGGGCCACTCCCAACAAGAAGCTTGCATGCAGCCATACTGGTTTGGAAGGAAGGGCCAATGCCAGCTGTTTTGTCAACACAAGGCAATTACTAGTTTGCTAATTAACAGCTTAGCACAGCAGGAGCTAGTAGGTGCCCATGCACCTCCACCTCATGCAGTTACACCCACTTTAGGTGTCTGCACAGAGTTGGCAAGCAGGGCACAGGAGTTGCAGGACACCTCTGCCTGCTTGGAGGGGTGGTTTAGTGGGTTTCACAAGAATCCACAGGCTTGTTTCATGAGTCCACACTTGGACTCTGCTCATCCTGCAGGATTCATGTTTGCCCCAACCATGCCTCACACCCCATGGACAGTAGCTGTGCCCATGACACATTAGCTCCTGACCCACTATCAGCGAAACCTGAAGGCAATGTGTTTTATTTTACTGGCTACCATGTGTCAAAGATAAAGCTGGAGGTAGGAGGAAAGCAGAATTCTGCACAGTCAGGAAGAACAGAGGAAAGGTGTACACAAGATAGTAATGGGCATCAAGTGAAATTTCCAGGCAGCAAGCTGAATAGGAACAAAAAGAAGGATTATTTCATACAGAAGATAGGAAACTGGATCTAATTGTCATAGAACATTGTGGTAGTCCAGACTATATCTGGGTTCAAAAAGCAGCTAGAGAAGTTCCTGGAAAAAAATTCATCCACAACAGTTAAGAATAAAGTCATGAATACAAGTCTTGCTCTAAAACATCAGTGGACAAAACCAGGAGAAGATACTGGTGACAGCATCACTGTATGCTTTTATTTGCTGTCATGAGTCACCCTGGCTATTGCTGGAGACCAGGTTATTCAGCTGGATAGACTTTACATTCTATCAGTAAGATCATTCTTATTTTCTATTTTCCAACAGAGCTAACATTGTTAATTAGTGCCAGCCCATTATTTGCATTGCTTATTATATAATTACTTTCCGCTAGCTGTTTCTTAATCTTTCAGTTCATTTTAATTTGTTTTAATTAATGCAATTACATATTACAGTGTAAGCACTATTTACATACTTGTCCCATGACTAAAACATTTGTTCCTTAGGCATGGTTAATCAAAAATGCATCTTTCCAGTCTATAATATAATCATCTTGGTTAATTAATGTTCATTAACTAGAGCTTAAACGTGAAAGAAAATTCAAGTTGGCCATATCCAAAAGAAAACTGGAGCTTTGTTTTTTTTTTAAACTACTAGATAACTTTGAGCAAGAATGGCAGCACCCCATCAGATGCTGCTCTGCCATTTATCCAGGCTTGCAACATAAGCACACGTGCTAGAGACGATTTTAAAAGAAGGGAGTAAAGCTTCCATACCTGTTAAAGGGATGTATCATCATTACGGTAGCTCAGAGCTGGATTTACTTTGGATATACAAAAATAGCTCCACCAGCTGTGTAAGGTGAGTTTTGACTTTAGAGATTAGCGTTTCACAGGAAGAAAGGATATTCTAAGAAAGTCCCTACTTACAATTGTGTTTTAGGAATTAATAGTTCTAAAGTCAAACCAAATAAACTGACGAATCACTTCAGTAATGACACTGAAAAGGCTTGACTTTATGCAGCTCTGGACCCTCTTTCTGCTAAGTTAGACTGTGAAGTTAGAGACAGTTAGTGAGTTACAGAAAAATGAACATCAACATAGAAAGTTCTAGGCAGAGTTGCACAAACTATTTTATTTAATAAGTATCCATATGTACTTTCGTAACAGTCCTATAAGGTGAGCAATATGAACAGGTCTGTCCTGTTTTATTCCATCTGTTCATCATATATATATTTTTGGTTTTCTTATTTTTCCTTTCTTCCTTCAAATCCTGGCAGAGTGTATGCTACTAACTCTGACAAGAAAAGCACTACACTACCTAAAACTGGAGAAGTACAGAGTCGGCATTTGGGTTTTTCCCTCAGCACCACCTAACAGCTTGGTCAGTGAGCTTGTTCAGATCCATATTTTTAAGCACTTTCCCTTCAGTAGGATATAATTTTTAGGTTTTTGAAGCTCTAGATGAGAACATGCAGTTATGTAAATGTCTATACTAGCTGCCAATCAGCTAGGCTTCATTTCATCAACTTATTTTTGAACAAATCTGTGTTCAGATTTGAGAGACCTCACCTCACTGTGGGATAGCCTGGGAGGTATGCTAGAGTTGTTAAAATGAGTATTAGTGCATTAGAGGAAAATACTTTGATGGAAGAAGTAATCTTCATGGCTAAGAGGAAAAAGAACATTATAAATGTAGACCTATGAAGTTCTGCTTTTAAATATAACAGGTTTCTAAAAAGTCACACTGGAAATGGTTACTGCAGTTATCCATTTTTTGAGCTCACTTATATCTCAATATTTCAAATGAGAATAATAGAAAAATATGTATGTCCCCAATTACCTGGCTACAAGCACTGAGAGCAAGGCAGTATACAAAAATTCACCCTAGACTTGATATTTAAGTTATTTCCCAAGTAAGTTTATAAATGACAGGTTATAATGCTGACATAATAATACATGTTAATATATTTTTTAATTTTCTACTTGATTTCTACAGGTTTACTTTTCAGTTGGGTCCATTAATGAAAGTCTTACTGGACAACTTCTCAAGCACAGACCCTGGTATAATGCAGAAAAAGATGTCAGTAGAAAACCAAGTTTTGCTGATGTGATCTTGAAAATGACTTTCCATATCAAATGAAAAAATATATATATATATATTTAAGTACAATTCATCAAATCTCCAACCTCCATGTAAATTCAGGAAATTCCAAGAAGGGGTTTTCTGTTTATTGATGAGAGCTGATGACCAGCTTCTAGAGTATGCAAAAATCTGAGACAAAAGAATCATAGAATCATAAAATCGTTTGAATTGGAAGGGAACTTTAAAGGTCATCTTGGCCAATTAGAAGGGAAAAGAAAGTAATCTGGCATCTCTGAAACATATTTCTGCTCACTAATTCCTCTCCTGTTGAAACTAAGAACTTGGTGGTTAGAAAACTTAATTTATGTAGTATTTTATTGATAGGTGAAAAAGTTATCAGGTAACAGTAGTACAAAAAATTCTTCCATGCTCTCTTTGGAGAAAAAAAAAAAAAAAGCATTGATAAGTGTCAAAAATAAGGGAAAGATTTCTTTAAAAGAGAAGGGTTGGGAGCATTCCCTACTACAGCCTAGCCTCTTCTCTGGAGACTTGTTCTACCTTTGTATCTGTTTGAGAGGTTTTGTCCCTAGCTCTCCCTAATTTCCACCAGAGCTTTGAATTATCCAAGATGAGCTATGGTGTTTAAAGGTTAGTACATAATCTGTAGTGTAGGCCACATTTGATCAGTGAACTGATTCAGAAGTCAGTGGGACAATGACACTTCACTCCATGAAAGTTTCCCCCTAAGTACTTTGGTGCCTTTCATACACAAAGCAAATGGTTGTCCCAAACTTATCTCCTGTTCTGTTGTATTGTTTGTTTGGTTGCTTTTTTTTTAACGGTCCACGAGTAGGCCTGCTTGCTAAACCTGTCATGGTTAAGAGGAGCTTTGGGATGAAAATGAACTGAGCAGCACTCATTATGCATTTGGCATGTTGTTTGTATGGTGACCTGCCAGTATTTCAAAGAAAAGGCTCATTTGGTGGTAAGGTGGAAATCAGTAGAAATAGTGTCAAATTTCATTTAACAAAAAAGATAAGTACAAAAGGGATAAAAGATTGATTTCTTCAAAGAAGAAGAAAGGCTTTTCACTTGCCTTGCCAAGTCTTGGGGCAGACATACTGGAACACCGAGACAACAGCAGTTCTGTTGGATGAAGCCCCCAGAGGGAAGAGACAATTAGCTTTACATCCAATTTGGAGGATGTCAGGAATGCTGCGCGGTGGTAGAGAGGAATGGGAGAGCAGCTTCATTTCGAAGAGTATGATCTGCGCCCAATCTGCTTTCTTCTGTATCACCAGAGATTGAGCAGAAAAACCACTCATGCATGACAGCACAGGTGACAGAACTGTTGGCTCTGGAAAGGGCGGTGCTCTCAGATCTCCAGTGCCATTCCACACAGTGCTCCCCCAGAACTCAATTTGTGGTGATGAATCCAATTGTCATTAATTTGTCAGCTCCTCTCTCAGATGAGTCTCTATACTGGCCATTTGTTCAATTAAAAAATATTCAGCCCTTTGTGACTCTTCTCATGTTGCTCCTCATATTTAGTAGGAGCTCTCTGCAATTGTCTTAGCTACTGCAAAGCCATTTCATTTGCCTTTTTTCAAATAGGTCCCTTATGCTTCTTGCAGAACGCCTAATAAAAATATAACAACAGTTAGATTACTGGTGTGCTCTGATCTCGTTTGTCTTATTGTCTCTTGATATCTTTCTGGCAATCCTCATTTTTTTACTAAGATTGTAAATTCTTTAATAAGTCTTTTTCTTCTGTATTTGCATGAGCCATTACACAAAAGATTGTGATACTTAGATGTCAGTGAGAAAGCAAGAAAACAAGAAAATAAAAGTCAGTATGGTTCCACATAATCTAATGCAGCTATTCTTTGCCTGCTCCACTCACATTTTAAGCCCTAGGTCCCCTTAAGTAAACAAAACTTGGAGAAGACTTGCATGTCTACAGTCTGGATTTCACAAAGAGATCTTGAAGGATGAATCCACGTAAGAGGGTGCAGTCACAGTTGAGAATTTCTTCTGTTTTAAAGAGACTCCTTTTTTTTTTTTTTTTCCTTTTTTACCCTAGAGATAATGAAGGGATCAACTCTTTATCTCCTCCTTTCCCTGTTTTTGCTATTTCCCCCTTCATAGTTACCGACTGATTAGTTAAACAAAGAAAAGAGGGGAAGGGGGGAGAAAGAGTCCTTTTTTTCCCTTCAGACTTCCAGCTGTGTTGGCATATCTGCTATTTAGATGTTCCCAGGTCTGGCACAGCACAATAGGATGGCTCTGCAGAGCTGTGTGAGACTTGTCTCCCCTTATTAAGTTTTAGTTTATGGTTGAATGGTGGAGGAATTTATAAGCAGAGCTGGATAGCTGTATAGACATAGGAAGGGCTATAATGAGTGGTAGGAAGTGTTCTGTATCTATGTCTGTTAAGGAGTTACAGAAAACTCCTCATTCTGGTTTGGTTTCCATTTTATTTTCTTCTCATGATCCCACTATTAGCTGTTAAGTGGAATACACAGCTGGCTTTCAAATGAGAGTATATGAATCCCAGTGTTTGTCAACTATGTTAAGAAAGCTGCATGCTAAGGGAGACAGTTCTTTGGGCTTTCTTGACTCTTTCTGGGATTGGCAGTTATTTTTTTCAGAGGGGCAATGTGAGTTGAGGCTAACAAACTTTGAGAAAAAAATCTTTCATTAATGGATGTTTTTATTTTTGTGCTATAAAACTATGAGTGGAGAGGGAATCAGGTTTTCTAGGGAGAGAGAAATTTTAATAGGCAAAAGAGATTCCCAAAATGCCATGCTCTAAATATTGTCACTGATTCGCTTTGTTATGCCAAACAATTCATTCTTTATGTCATCATTTCTGTATCTCTAGAGTAAGGATAATATTTCTCTAAGTACCAAAAGTAACTCACTGGAAGGATGCTGAGTGGCAAGGAGCAATGCTACATAGTCGAGCATACACAATTAGGAGAACACTGATCTCTGATTATCATCCTATCAATAATTAAAAAGAACTTTTTAAGCCATCAAAAGGTTATACAGTCATTCAAGGACTTTTGAACTACTCTCAAGAAGTACTCCAAATTAACATTTTCTTAGTGTACTGAATTTGTTTAATTAAATTAGTATTTTTATTACTTTACAATAATATATGACTTTGGAATATTTTCCTGTTTTAAAATTGATATTTTTCTTCAAAAGTAGTCAGCTTTCAACCCTTTTTTTTTTTTTTTTTTTTTTTTCTTCTTCTGTAGTATACGTATACTGTCTAATTTACAGTGATCACTCCTGTTCACACAGTAGATCTTGTGTTTGGTAAGTTTGTGTTTAGTGGATTGTAGATTTTACAACTTTTCTAAATGTGTGTCATGTTGTTGGAGGTTTTACCTGAAATCTGTTATAATCTAATATTACAGTGCCCCTATAGAGAACCCAAAGAGCTAGCATGCGATGACTTAGTAAATCAGTGACATGAGAGTTACAACAAAAGGAAAATATATAAACAAATACACAACTTTTTTGTTTTATCGAAAAGGTGATGAAAGCTGCAGTAACTTGTGCTTATTTTATCAGATCAGATCTGCATTTCCCCTTCATTTAATGCAAAAGAGAACATTTTCTTAGAAGTAAGAATCTGTACATGAAGCGTTCAGATGTTTTCTTACAGCAATTTTTTCAGCTGATATTCTATTTAGATTTATTCACATCTCCATGATCTCTGGTAAATCTTTATCTGTTCAGTTGTTTCAGCTTTGCTAGCATCCTAATTAATCCCCAAAATTGTGTAATCAAATTTGATTTCCTTAACTTTCGAAGGTTTTGCTTTATAAGAAAAAATAGTCTAATGACTAAAAATTAGGTGTTTGATGGTCATTCACTTTCCAGCTCAGTCATATAACCATCAGCAACAAGAACAAACAGTGTGATGAGAAGCATATGGATACATGTATAGCAGTAAACTGGATGGTGCCAGAAAATGGGTCTGAAGACAGGATTTTGCTCATCTACAAGAACGCTGCAGCAATTAGCTCTTTCTCTGCAATTCGAGGGTACAGCTCAGGAGTTAGTGCATGAGGATCATTTCCAGTTGTGTTAATAATGTAGACCTGGCAACCCTGTGCCAGCTGGCCAAGGCCCTGAGGAAAGTCCTCAGCCATGAGAAGACAAATAGCCTGTTAGTCCCGAGGTAAGCTGTTTTCTTAGTGACATTTGAACTTACACCATGAACGTAATATCTGGTGATACAATTAGCTCTACATGCTGCAGTATATGATATGTTACTGTTGTATGTGAGCAGGTGTACTCAAATTTTATGGCATTTTTTAAACTGCTGTCTGCTCTGCGCTGCTTAGAAAAAAATACATATTTTTTTTCTTTTAATCCTTTAATTGAAAAGCAGAGAAGATAGCCACTCTGGTTGCCTCTTCTCCCAGAAAACATATCTGAGCATCTGGTTTAAAGCCATAAATGAATGAAGCCATGAATGAAGCCAAAGTCTGAATTTAGCAGACAATTTCTTATTTGCTTGATTTACAATCTGTGTCAAGCCTCTTCTCTCCCAGCTGTGTATTTATGCTTGTTTCTTTTTTTATGATGCGAAAGTGCCTGGAGACTAACAGAAGACAAGAACTGTATGGGTTAAGTGTATTCATTGTTATTTTGTTATTATTAAACTATTAGCTTGCAGTGAAAATTATATATTTCTACTTTTGTAACATATATGCTTCTGCTGTCCATCCTCTGTAGGATCTATATTTACTGTTTGTTACACTCCATCCTTATTACAGAACAGTCTTACTTCTACTAAATTGCCTTACTAGGTTTTTTCAAATTGATAATCCATGGATCTTTTCAGAGTCAAAGATATGTCTTTCAAGATCTTCTCTTTTTTTAGGTTAACATTTTTTACCATACTTACTGTGATCTTGTACATGTCTTGCCTCATTTCACAAAACACAATCACAGAATCCTCGAGCTGGGAAGGGACCTCAGGAGATCATCTAGCCCAACTCCTCTGCTCAAAATGAAGTCACTTACAGTAGTGTTTAGGGCTGGGTTCAGTCAAATTTTGATAGTCTCCAAGGATGGAGGCATCACAACCCCTCTGATCAAGCATTTATATGATCATCTTCAAAGTATGTTTAAATGGAATTTCCTGTATTTCGATTCATATCTATTGCCTCTTGTCTTTTCACTGAGCACCACTGAGGAGAGAAGTTGGCTCTGCCTCCTCTACTGCATGAGATCCCCCTGTGCCTTCTCTTCTCCAGGCTGAACTGCTGCAGCTATCTCAGCCTCTTTCCACATGGCAGAGGCTCCAATCCCTTAACCATCTTTGTGGCCCTTTGCTGGACTCAGTCCAGCATCTCTCTTGTACTAGAAAGCCCAAAACAGTACTCCCAATGCATCTCACAAGTACTGAACAGAGGGAAAGGATCATCTCCCTCAACTTCCTGGCAACGTTCCTTGCATCCTGCAGAGCAGGGTGCTGTTGATTTTCCTTTTAATGGGCCAATTACTGACTTAAGTTCAACTTGGCGTCCACTAGGACCTGCAGCTCCATTTTTTTGCTGCTTTCCTGCCAGTCAGTCCCCAGCAAGTGCTAGTTCACTGTGTTATTCCTCTCCACGTGCGGGCTGTAGCACTTCCCTCAGTGGAGCTTGTGGGATCCCTCTCAGTCCATTTTTTCTCTGCCTGTCCAGGTCCCTCTGAATGGCAGTACACATCTGTCTATCAACCACTCCTCCCTGTTTTGTTATAAGAGCAAAGAAAATGCTCTTATAACACTCCAATAACTGAAATTCATCTTTAGGATGCCTCTTATTTCTCTAAAATAGTGTTCAGTGTCTTTCTGCAGGCTCTTTTGGGTGTTTGTCTTATAGAAGAAATACAGAAAAACAGGTCTGGGTTACAAGCTATAAATATGTTTTACAGGGTCTTTTGCTGCACAGGGGAGCTAACCATGTTCTATCTCATATAATTGATACCAGGAATTATAATATTTTTCCTAGTAATTCTTGTTTCAAAAGTAAAACTGAATCTTTGATAAAGTCCTACAGGTTCAAATGAACTTGGTAGAGACCAGGAAAAAGAGATATTGGCATTAATTTTTAGTCTTTCTAGAAACAGTGAATGTTTGAAAAGAAGATGGAAAAGACAGTACCCTGATTAACCCTACATATAACAGGTTAAAAAGCAATGCAAGTCAATAATATATTTGTAAGTGTAAGAAGGATCCTGCAAGGTGCTAAGCAATGTCAAATATTTGAAGTACGCACTTGTACCAGGTGACTGTCATGTGACTGTAAAGTCATGTTTGATGTCCTGTATATGTATATAATAAGTTGAGCTGGTCCAGCAAAGAGCCGCTAAGATCATTAATGGGTTGCAGCATCTGTCATACAGGAAGAGACTGAGAGAGCCAGAGCCATTTAGATTGGAGAAGGTACTTCTTGTTGATATCCAGTGACAGGGCATAAAGAAATGGCTTCACATTGTGTCAGGGAAGGTTTAGATTGGATACTGGAAAAAAATTACTCATGGAAAGGGTGGTCAGGTGATGGAACAGGCTGCCTAAAGAAGTGGTGGAATCAACATCCCTGGATGTGTTTAGAAGATGCATGGATGTGTTGCTCAGGGACATAGTCTAGGGTTCATTGGCAGACCTGGCAGTATTAGTTTGATGGCTGAACTTAATGATCGTAAGCATCCTTCCCAAAATAAATGGTTCCATGATTCTATAACAGGGTTCTATAACAGGAGAAGCAATGAGCACAGACTGAAATACAGGAAAATTCACTTCCATAAAATATTATTACCTCTGTCACATATTTGTGCCAGAATTAGCTTGATGCAAAATGCTTTTCCAGCGGCTCTTCCAGATTAATGAATGGCTCAAACCACAGTATGGGGTGTTGTCCTTATGAAAAGAGTTCACACCTGAGAAAAGAACCAAGATCTACCTGAGAAACCAATGTAAAGTCATCTAGAACACAGCCTCTTCCAAATTGTACTCTTTATTTCCAAAAACAGATCCTCCAGGTCAGGACCAAAAACTGTCTTGCAGCAACTTCCCATGTGTTGCAGTGCTGTAAACCTGTTTATCTTTCAAAGGATTACCAATCTGTAATCTTTTATTGATGTTACACGTGCTTATGTAAACAAACAAACAAACAAACAAACAAAACAGCATCTTGAAGCAAGTACAAACTCCATGTATTACAGCAAATATCTTCTGCTTTGTCCAGTAATAAACTGTGCTAATCCTACTTGCAATATATCTCTTTACTGTTTCAAGCTGTACAGATCTCAGTTTTAATCTCTCATTAATGTTTCAACTCTTCATTTCAGGATTGTTGTTTTATGGGTTCTCTGTATTTTCACCTTTCTTCAAACGAAAGCAAGCCTGATTTTTAATAATGAACAAATGATCTCCTCTACACTAACCATAATGCATGTATAATTAACAATGGAAGCAAAAGGTTGAGTAAACCAAAGGTCATGGTATTTGAGTCTGATTCCATTAGGCGGTGCTGGTATGCTATTGTTCCCAGTGCAGAAATCTAGGTCACAGGAAATTATCGTTCTCCTGTTAATACTGGTCACCTACAACTATAACTATAGTCACAAGTGGGCACTGCTAATAAATAACATGAAAATGATAAACGAGTGGAGCTATGAACATGCTCTCACTAAAATAATTCAGATACAATTATGGTCTTTCACACTTATTGGATGGTATTTTCCAGTATGAACACTCATTCATGTGTGCAAGGATAGAAAACTCTCCACTGATGTGTATCACTACAATTTTTTATCTCTTGATAACAAAAGAGGAATGGGAAACTTGGGTCCATGTGTTTTGATAAATTAAAATAGGGCTAGGATTAGGAAAGGATACTCTATCACATGAAAACTGAAGCACAGTAACTGAAGAAAAAGAGCAGCTTTCAACTCCTTAAATATATTATGTATTGCTAAGGTACAAATAAACTACCTTGGGGAAAAGGACTGTGCTTAAAGCTAGAAAGCACACACTTGACTACTTAAACACAGTACTGGGGTCTAGAATAATTTCTTTGATACTTCCATTGCCGAGAGTGAGGTTTTTTCTAGCTATGGATTTAGCTTTGCACTTTAGTAGCCTATACAATGAAGCCTAATAACTCTAGAGTATCCGTGACATGATGCCACTGCTCTGCTCCTGACAGATAAAATGCAAGACGGTTGGATGCTTTTTACATATTCACAGTTCATCGCCCAGCTTTCCAGCTGCTGAGCATCAGCCCTATGTTTTTTCTTCCCCTATCTCCACCTGGCTCTGGCATGAAGCCTTCTTTTCAGTGGCCTCATCAAGCAGCAAAGCATTGCCAGTACTCACACTTGGTTCTTCTGTAATTGTCAGATTTTGGATGCTCCAGTTTTCCTGCCCTTCTTTTCATCAGCAATACTTAATCCCTGATTGCACAGAGAATCTTTGTTGCTCTCGCCATTCTTTAACTACCTGATTTGCTCACTTTTATTTTAAGACTCAGCCATGCTTTTTTTTTTTTTCATGCATACACATATATATATTGTTGGAAAAAGTCTTGAAATCTTTTTCCCACAACAAGCTAATCCTCTGCCTCCTAGCTCAGCCGTGACCAAGAAGCACTTCTTTTTCCCTTTTCATTCCATGATTTTTATCTCTGGCTGTTACCTATAAGGTTTTTGCACATCTAAACAATTAAATAAGGAGAAGTTTCTAAGAGCCCCATGCCATGCCTCCTTCCTCCCTCACATTTTTACTTGGATTCTGAATTGTTTTCCGACTTAGTTCTGACGGCAAGTACGTATGGGACTTAAATTACAATGACTTGTGAAGAAAATCAGAAAAAAACCCTCAAAATCCACTAACACTTTGCTTCTATTTCCTTTGTTTGTATGTTTTTTCAATTACACGGGTATGGAAAATATGAAGGGATCCTGTCCTGCTTGAAGACATTCCCCATTCCAACAAGCTTGGTTTTCAATCAGTTCACCCTTTAGCACCACAGTGTACTTCTGCAATCTGTGAGTAAGTTCCAATTTACTTTCATTGAAGTGGCAGTGGCAAGCCAGGAGTGAAAAGAATTTTATTTTTGAGACTGTGTTTTGAGCACGTCAGGACTTGCTTATCAATTAAGGTTTCACTCTTAAGCTCATGTTTAACAATAAAAGTGACACAGAAAACGAGTGCTTGAAATTGTTGTTCTAGTTGCATATTATTCTGGTTTAATATAGATGCAGAGAGTCCTTCTAAGTCTTGTTAATTTCTCAACCTATTTTTTTCAATATTCAATAGAATGAAGACATGCTGACCTGAATGACTGTAATTAGCTCTTGGGATTGGAGTAACGGCAGATGAAAAAACAAAGTATATGTATAAATTAACTGTGGCTTACCACCCACAGACTCACGAAGCAGGCACTTTCTCACTTTACGCCTCCAACTCCAAGTAATCATTTCCTTTCTTCACCACTCTGTACTTTGAAAAACATTCTAATTTTTTTTTTTTTCCTACCAGCTAACAATTCAATTTTTTGAGCCTTCGGTTCCCCAAGGAAACTAGTTCAACTTCCTTACATCAAGTTGCTATAAGGAGCCAGACAGTTTGAGTTGATGAAAATTGCACACAATGTAATGCAATAAAACTCACAAACCAGTCTCGATCGTAATAAAATAAAACTTATTCCTACCACTGAGTTAACATTTTCTTACGACTGTTATTCTTAAACGCATACATATTGATTTAAAAAGCACTAAAATATTAAGGACTTGACAACTATATGTCAGTGAATTCCTAAACAACTATTTCAACATGACTGTGGCTCTTTTGAAATAATTCCTTAGGTCTGAAGATCTTACGTGCCAGTTCAACTTTCCTGTAAAATCCTCATCTTGTGCCAGGAGGGGCTCTTGTCTATTGTTACTGCTTCTGATGAGTTAGGAAAAAAAGCTAAATACTGATCTTCCTGATCACCATTTGATACCTTGGACAGTCAGTTTCCACAACTCTGTTTCTGCACCAACCTAAATACTCAGAATGATCTCAGCCTTCATTCCAGTTGAAGGCTGAGATTCAGTCTGGCACAGCTAAGACACTGAGCAAGGGCAGAAACAATCATACATTCAAAAAAGTCAAAATAGCTACTGGTTTGGAATTAAATATAGTCTTGTAAAGGTGGTAAATACTAGAGGGTTAGAAAAGTCTAAAGAAGTTTACAGTTGAGATCTGGCAGATTGCTCTCAGTGGGCTGGTAACAAAGACTCGACTGAAATGCAATTGACTTGGCTGCAACTAAATAATTGTACAAAAAGGCATTTGTGATAAAATACTTCTCTTTGATTATCATATTGAATGTTTATGTGCTTAGATATCTCCCTAGATTTGCAAATGGAATGTTCTTGGCGATTTTATATTAAAATTTAAAGCTTTATAAAATGCTACTTGACTTTCATAAGGCTGTAAAATAAAGCAGAACTGCGTATTTTGGCACAGCTTTTCCAAACTAATTTTAAAAAGAATAACTTTCTTTTTTTAGCCCCATTGGGAAAAGCAAATAAAGAAGGAGGAAGACAGAAGAAAAATAGAAAACTTCTCTATTACTAACATTTTCATTGGGTCATTAAAAAATTAGAACAATCCCAAAGGGCAAAGAAGGAGACTGACTAAAACTGGAAGAAAAAAAAAAAAAAGAGAGAGCTCTGTAACTGCGTATAGTCATTCCTAGCTATGGCAGAAAATGCAGTTTGGATCTTCTTTTCCTCTTCCTTCTGCGTATCCCGATCTCTTACCAATTTCCCATGGTTCTGTAGTCCATCTCCCCCACACACTTCCCCAGTCCCTCACAACCTAACAGAAGCAGTGCTGCTGCTTCCCACAGACACAGACAACAGCTTTTTGGGCCAACAATAACTCATACTTTGTGTGCTGTGGATTACACTACGCTGGCAAATAAACCATGCAGATATGAGGAGAAATGTTCTTGGCCAGCGAGTCTATGATTTCTAGATTTGGCTTTTTATCCTTTGTACAGTCCAGATCTCAGGAGACCCTTTCTCTTAATATAATTTTTTTCCTCATCCTGGCCTGGCATTTGTCTTTTTGTCCTTTTGACTCAGACAGCTTCTTCCTTCAAGATTCCAGGGTGTTAGCAGTAAGGGTCACTAAAAGGACGAAGCAGAGAAATTCCTTGTTCGCAGTTTCAGCACAAGAACTTGTCTGGGAAAAGCCTTCTCTTAGGTTCTGTAGCTCTGGCTTAGAGATGAGGAGGGGGAGCGTGAGAACTGTGCACATTCACTTCAGAACTGAGTGTTGAAAGTGATTTGGGTTATTCTATGTTACAGCCAAATCCTTGTAGATTGTAGCTGTTCAGAAAGTCCCTCAGCATGCACACATTGCAGTTAGGCAGAGCTCAGCCAGCTCTAGATGGAGCAACCATACAGGCAGCAGAAGGCATTTTCCTGTCTCTGTACCAGAGTACCTGCTCAGAAGGACTACTAAATTGCTTTGAAGAAAACCATTTTTTAGCTGGACAAATCTTATCTTTTTAATCTTCCTCCTATAAATGACTGCAGATAACTGTAAAGAGCCTACAATGGAAGGTGTGGAAAATCTAAAACCAAAGAACTATCTTGTTGAAGATATAATTGGAAAGTTTGGGGCAATTTGAGTATTATCTGACAAAAACACTCTTGCCTATAAGAAATAACATTTCATAAAATATTGCAGGCTAAACTATGAACAGTCTCAGACTGACTAAGCTGGCAAAAAGCATGAATAATGGAAGGGCTGGAAATTTGGAGATGATATTGTTAGAACAGAAAATAGTTTGGCCAAAGCAACATAAAGATGGATAAATGTGGAAGGATGAGAAACTTGGACTCAAAGCTGAGAAAGCCAAAGACTCTCTTCAGGATAATGTGACTACAGACACTCTGCTGTGAGCAGCAACGGGAATGGAACAGGACCAGCCCTTCTCAGTCTAACACCTCTGGGTTTGGACCAGTCTCCAGAAGGTGCCAAGGAAAGCGTTACTTGGAACCTCAGAAACTTCCTCCCCATATCAGTTCCTTCTTTTTAAACGTTCAACAACTCCCAAAGAAGGAGACGCTATTAAAAAAAGGAAAACTGCACCATTTATTGAGTGTCGGGGCTTTTTTTTTTAAAAAAAAAAAAACTAAAGTGAAAAGGCTTTAGTTAATCTCACTAGGAAAACTATATATTCCATATACATTTCCATGGACTATTCCAGACAATATTTTGTATAGCAGCCCAACACAAACAGCCTATGTAATTTGGTTTGCTTGGAGTGGAATATATTTTACTAAAAATTAAAAGCGCTTTTCCAAGCACTGTTTTTTTTTTTTCCCAAAATATCTTCAGTGTTTTCTTTCCCCCTCAGTGGCAGCACATCATTAACAGAAAGCCTTAAAAAAAAGTCTTGCACTTCATGAAAATTGATAGATCTGTTTAATCTGCATTAGAAGAAACAAATTTTCCACCCACTTTTCAGGGGAAAACCTATGAGCAAACAGTGACCATAAGTTGAGAAACTGACTGTAGCAAGGAAGCATTCATTTTCACAATCTTTCAAACTGTTTGCAGCTCGGTTATTTCTTGAAAGAATAAAAAATTGTTTTAGTTTACATCTGTAACTTGCTTGATAAAAACTTGCTGTAAGATTCCACCTTGCGGAATGCACAGCCCTGAAGCAGGTAGGCAGACTTCTTTAACTTAAAAAAATGTCTCAGTCAAAATACAGAGGCCAGGAATGAACTTTTCCTCATCTATAAAGGAGAAAGAAAGAAAGAAAAAATTAGATTTGAGTTCTGACCACAGTTTTTTGGTGGGCTTTTGTTGTTGTTGCTTGGTGGTGTTTGGGTCTTTTTGCTTGGCCTTGTTTTGTTTGGTTTTGTTTTTTTCTGAAAATATCATGCACACCCTTAAGCTACCAGCAAAATATTGCTAGATATGCATTAGAGTAATATAGTTCTATGTCAGGGTAGATTTCTTTATACAATTCTCTACACATGCAGCCACAAACACAGAGAGTACACACTAAATTTTAGGTCATATAGTCAAGTTTTAGGAGTACTAGCAAGACACAGCTACTTCAATCTCACCTATGAAATATGAATAAAGCAGTTTTGTAGAGGCTATGTTTAAGTTATAGAATCACAGAATAGTTCAGCTTGGAAAAGCCCTTTAAGATTACCTAGACCAACCAACCCATCCCCACCATGCCCACTAACGACATCCCTCAGTGCTACATCCACACGTTTTTTTGAACGCCTCCAGGGATGGTGACTCTGCCACCTCCCTGTGCAGCCTGTGCCACTGCCTCACTGCTCTTTCTGAGAAGAAATGGTTCCTAATATCCAACCTAAATAAGTCTGTAGCAGACAGGGACTCCTATACTCCTCTGCCCACCACAAGACATTTTTCAGCCAAGTAGAGCAGAATACTGAGAGCGCCTTTTACACCAGCTGAGGCTGCCCTCTATGCGATGCTTTTTCGTGAAAAGGAAATTAAAAGCCGTGCACGGTGACCGGGCTACGACAGGACTCTTAATTGTGCTGAAAAAGTCCTCCTGGAGCCTCTAAAATAAATCCTACAAAAGAAAATCCAACAATGGGAAATTGTGGCCAACGAAGGCAGCCCCACACCTTAAGACAGTACTCCAGATAAAGGAGACCCACAACCCACCCAGCCTCAGCTCCGGGCCGCGGCCTCAGCCTCAGCCTCAGCCAGTTCCGATGGGCGCGGAGGCTCCCGCCCCGCCCCGCCCCGCCCGCGGCTCTAGCTGCCCTCGAGCGCCCCCGCGCGCAGCCGCCGGGCGCCCGCCCGGAGGAGGGCGGCGGGCAGCGGGCAGGTGCGCGGCGGCGGCTGCGGCGTGAGGCAGCGTTGGGGCCGCGTCTGCCCGCCGCCTGCCCGCCCGCCCCGCCGGCCGCTCCCTGCCACCCCCGTGGCGCGCCTCTCCTCGTCCGCCGCGCCCTCCCGGCGGTCGGCAAGGCGAAGCCCACCCCGGTGCCCGTCGGCGGGTCCGTGCCTGGCGCTCGCCTCCCGTCCGCGGCACGGCAGCCCCGCTCAGCCCGGCCACCATGGCGCGCGGGAGGTAAGCGAGCTCCTTCACCTCTCCTCCGCGGAGCTGCGCGGCCACCGGCTCTCGCCCTCCCGCCGCCGCGGCACCCGCGCGGGAAGAGGGCGGCGGGCGACTCCACCGCGGCCGGAGGAAAAGTTGCGCCGCAGAGCGCGCGGTCCCGTGCGGCCGCCGGCGGGGTGGGTGTACTTCCGGGTTCACACCTTTTTTTCCCTTCGCCTTCGGGCCGCCGCCGCTCGGAGGGGAGCCGCCGACACCTGCGCGGCGGCTCCCTCCCGGGCGGGGCGGGGTGTGGCTGCGCCGCCCGCCGGGAATTGGGAACGGCGACCGCTGATGGACGGCGCCTCGCGCGGGGGGCGGCCGGGCCCGGCGGGGCGCTGCGGCTGCACGACGCCAGGGGGCGGCCCTGCCGCGGCATCGGGGGGGGGGAGGCCGAGCGGGGAGCGCGCGGTGCGGGGCCGTGAGTGCGGGCGGCGGAGGGGCCGCCATCTTGAATGGCTCCCACCGCTCCACGGGCGGCGCGGGGTCGGGGCTGCGGGGGGGAAGGGGAGGCGCGGGAAGGGCGGGCTCGGCAGGTAACGGTCCCGATGTGAACAAATAAAGCGCGGAGTGCCGCCGGGCCTCCTGGTTCTCCTCGTCTGCTATCTGGGCTGGGACGGGGGCGAGGCGGCGGCTGCTGCTGCTGCTGCTGGGGACCGACTCGCCGTGTCTGCTCGCGTTTCGGCGTGCAGCCGTGTTCTGGTACAGCGATTGGGCTGTGGTAAATGAGGCAACGTCAGCTAAACAGTGGGCTAATTGAAAAAATAACAGCAGCACGTCTAGGTGTTTTGTCCAAGGTATTACGAATTATGATGTAGACATATTCAGAACGAATATGAGTCATGTGAGTCTGTGAATCTGAAAACTCCAGGTTTGTGTTAAACCTCTTCCCGCTCTATGTGAGGGAATTACCCATTGTAATGTGATGAACATATTGTCCTGAGATGGCAATATGCCCTGTGGTACATTCATGACATCCCTTCCTTAGCTTGTGTGTAGGTGTGAGCACATGGCATCCAGCCTTCTTTGAGCAGTGAGGAGGACACGGCATTGCCGTGTGCCCATCTCTGTGCAGATGGCACGCTGCTCTCTCACACACACGTTCTGCTTCCCTTTTCCTATAGGCCATATGTTGGGGTTGGGTTTTCCCACCCCGTAGCCTGCTTTGGCGTTTCACCTCTTGCATGCAAGCACGGTGAACACTCAAAAGAACAGAAAGATGTCCTGTCATGAGCTACGTTGGTTGATAAAAAAATAATTGTAGTTAAATTTGGTTGTAGTTAAGTTCAATGTAATTGTGTACAGCTTCAGTAGCGTTCAGGTATAATACCATATGAAAATGCAGTATTGTATGTTGGGTTCATTCCTGTAGGTAGGCATTGCTTTACAGAGCTACAGTGGTCACTTATTTTTAAAACATACTTCAAAAGCTCGAAAGCAAACTTGGTAGAGTTTGTAAACAAGCAGAGCTGCAAAGCTTGTTTGGAAAACAATTGATAAGATGTGCAGGTAAGCCACAGTGCTTCAGAGAGTGACAGTGTGCTGTCCCCTCAGTACAAAGCAGTAATAATCCATATGAATTAAATTGTTGCCTTAATAATTAATACAGCAGGAAGCCCGGTTGCTTTTGCTGTAGTGAAGCAAATGCTGCAGGTAGTGGCAAGAGCAGTGCCCGGGGCTCGTGTTGATGCTGTAGCAGAGATGCAGCTGCAGTAGTGCCTGTATCGCTATGGCAGACAGCGGTCCTATTGAAAGCACGTTCTGCAAAGGGCATGTGCCTCCATCCCGGTGTCGGCAGAGCTGTGCTTTTTTTTCTTTTAAATTTGAAAACGTGTTTTCTGGCATGCCTTAAGAAAAGAGGAAATAGCGGTAAGTACACGAAGAAAGAACGCAGGCCCCCTCCGTCCTAGGCCCGAGCTCTCGCCGTCCTGCTACCGCACGGACGCAGCCGGCCACCGGCCGCGCGATCCGCCGAGCCGCTGTTAGGAAGGAGAGCCGCGTTTGGGCAGCGCCGCGGCGCCTCGCACGGTCCCGGCGCGGCGGGCGGGCGGCATTCGGTGCCCGCGCCGCGAGCTGCCGGCTGTCGCTGGCCGCAGTGCTGAACGCCGCCCGGCTCGGCCCGCGGCGCCGTGGGTGCTGTGCGCGGCGGGAGGGCGGCTGTGCGAGGCGCGCCAGGGCCGCGGCACGGAGCGCACCGCCGGCAGCCGTGTTGGAGCGCGCCGTGTCGCTGCGGCGCGGAGTGCTGGCGGCGAGATCGATCGCGGAGCTTTCTTGTTCGGAAAATGATTCCTTCGAATCAGGAGAGATTTTTGTGTAGACGACTTACAAAGTGTAACGTTACCTACGCAAAATGGAAGTGGAGCTGGAGCTTGCTACCGGGCAGGAGCTTGCAGTTCGCTGCCTGTAACCGCACGTTTGGTTTATGAGAGGACGTTCAGAAAGCTGATAGCAAACCAGCACGTAGTGATGGGAGTGAAATAGCTGCTGGCAGCGTAGAGAGAGCTCGGGCAGGCAGGTATCGGTCAGCAGCAGCACACACAAACACGAGGGGCTTCCCTTTCTCTTTTAAAAAGGGACATCACGTTTAGAAAGGTGTGCAACCCTCAGTATTTTTTTTTTTTAATTCCCTTTAATGTGCTTAGGCATCTCCAGAGCAGTTAAAAAAAAAAAAAAAAAAAAAGGTTTTCTGTTGTGTTTTTTTTTTGAGCACACAGACAAGTGTTCATTCACTGCCATTGCATGCTGGCTGTTTCCAATGCAGCTGTGTGATAAAAAAGCAAATATGCCACTGTGACTTGATGCATAGGTGTTAAAAAAAGGAAAACAACCCATGAGATTGCGTATGGGAGGATAGAAATGTTAAAAGTATGCCGCTTTCTTAGCATTCGGCTTCTAAAAATAGAACCAATTGATATGCAAGGTCTTCGAATTAAAGGTCAAAGGTGACAAACCAGGACAAAGGTCACGCAGCTCATTTTCAAGCAATCAGTTTCTGGTTTTTTCATGGTCGAACAAAAGCTTAATTATACAGAAAAGCCGAGGCTGTGATATTAACTAGTCAATTTTAACAGAGAACTCGGGGTAGTTTTGCACTATTCCCTCCTTTTTCATAATGTGGTTCTGCTGATGGTGCAGATTCAGGTTTGACTGCATCAAAAACGGCTTTAAGTGTTTAATGTTTAACAGTTTGTTGTTTCTATTTACAACTCATACATGAAAACTGAGAACAGAAAGTAGCCACTTCCAGTAATCTCAGTGAAAAAAAGTCTGTCTCAGTGCTGTGTACTATGATTTCAATGGAGTTAGAGTGCAGGTATTTGCATTTTGGCATTGGTGCCTCTCTGAATGATTTCTGGCAAAGCGCTTTCCAGAAGCCCAGCTTGTGCTCTGGAGCATTTTGCATGTCAGTGGGCAATAATTACATAGACCTGGAAACTATTCATTTAATTACCATGTATATGTGCTTGTCACGTTGCTATGTGCAGCATCGTATTCTTTCACTAATTAAGACTGAGTTCTATTTGAAGGTATTGCTTCAGTACTTTTATTAATAAGACCACATATAAATCAAATCATATTTCCTACAATATTCTGAACGTGTTTAATAAACATTATGTGGGTAACACTGGATATATGTTTATACCACGTGCAGTATTGCAACATATATCCACAAATTACACTGTTAAAATTTGCATCCTCCCTGGTGTTTTTGTATCCCATTACACCTGTCTTATTTTCTTCTTGACACTCTGTCTCCTGCAACTACTTTTGATGTGTGCGCTGATTTTTTTTAAAGAGCTCGTGACTTTTTAGTTCTATGCCACCAACATCCCTGTGTAGTTTTTTTCTGGTTTGAATTTATGAGCTGTCTGTACTAAAATGTATAAACAATGGCCACTGCATTACTGTATATTTGCTTGGTTAAACGGTGAGTCAGAAGGCTGCATGTGTACAGCTACTGTTCCTTCCAGTTAAAATCAGAAAAATGCATTATGCCCCCCTGTGCAATCCATGCTTCTGGGAAAAAATTAATATTGGTGCTTAAAATAGTGAGCTTCTGTTTTCCTGTCGTAACCTTTGGTTTGCCTGTTTCATTCCTTGCTGATTCTCAGTATTCACAGCAGTATTTGCTCATTGCGCTTTAAAATACAAATGACAGGAAAAAACTAATCTCTGTTAAAAGCTATAAACATTCTCAAGTATTAACTCAGCGATCCGAGGAAAAAAATAATCTCTTTTGTAGTGTAATGGCATGTAACAATAAAACAGAAATATGTGCAAGGGAAAGGATATGCCATAGGTTCAGTGTAAGTTCCATTAAAAACAATTATTAACATAATGTGAAGTATTATTATTATTATTATACTTCAGCATGGAGAGGAAGTTTGAGCAAACCATGCTGAAATTATTGTACAAAACCAAACCAAAGTCTGTAGAATCTTTTCTTGATACAAGTCGTTGTAGCACAATTGCTTTTGATGGGCTGGTGTTAAACTCCTAATTGGTGAGAGTGCTTTTGTACTAAATGAAAATTATAAATTATGCAGTTTATTACTTCTAAACTTGGTTAGATAATGGTTTTACATGGAGAAAGAGCATACAGAACTCTGGGTTAGAACTGTGATGTTTTTACACCAAACATGAATGATACACATTCATTCAATTTGGTGTAAGCTTGGAGAATGGGGAAAAAAGTTTTTCCTTTAACTAAAAACTCAGCTATTGAATTTGCCTTCTTACCTTTGTAGGTGTACACATCTTTCTTTCGTTAGCCTTCAAAATATCTCTCTGCAGGACTT
Organism: Meleagris gallopavo; assembly: GCF_905368555.1. Taxonomy (NCBI): domain Eukaryota; kingdom Metazoa; phylum Chordata; class Aves; order Galliformes; family Phasianidae; genus Meleagris; species Meleagris gallopavo. The sequence continues at coordinate 68,118,894 of NC_139405.1, read as the reverse complement.
TATTTATATTGTTTTGTTTGCAGAGAAATGTTATTCTCTGCCTCTGAGCTTACAAATCAGTATAGTTTCTTGCACACAAAAATAAGTACAATATCTGAAAAATATGCTGATCTACCAATAGCTTTAGGATCTTGGCTTTTAAAGTTGGTGGATTCTGTTTTTGGTTTTGTTTTGTTTGTTTGTTTGTTTGTTTTTCCATAAAAGGAATTAGTTTAAAAGTAATAATAATTTAAAAAAAAAAATCAGTCTGAAAGCAAATGAATGCTATCAGAAGGAAGGTTGTTTCTCATGATTTCATTTGCTTAGGATCATATAGAACCTACATGAATGAATTTGTGGCAATTTCAAAATGCCCATGGTAACCATAAGTGGGGTTCAAAGCGCTGCCAACAAAAACGAAGCAGGAAAAGCAGCAGTAGGAGAGGTGTTGGTTCCACTTTTCTTAATCATGTATTTTGAAAATGTTGTCTTTGAATCTTATAAAACACGAGCTGTAACATACTTGTATTTCATTGGTTTTTATGAAGTAATTACTGTTTGGCTGCTTAACCTTTGTACAACTAAATGCAGACTGCATGAAATGAAGGATTATATAAATGAAATACTCTTAAGAACTGGGGTTATCTAATGCCTGTTTTTAAATTAAAAATAATATTGTTCAGGATGTTCTTTTAGTACGTATTATTAAAGCTCTAAGTTAGATGAATCCTAAATATTTTAATGCAAAAGTACTGTCCATATTAATGTAACAATAGTATTTCATTTTAAAGAGAAACTTGCGTCCCATTCAAACTGTAACTATCCTACATCAAATCAGTTACAAAATAGGACCCAATGAATAAAAACTGTAGGTTTTTTTAGCTATTGTTTAATGAATTTTCTTGAATCAGTAGTTATGAAGTATTTCAGCATTGATGCTTGGAATTCTCACGTGCTCAATATGTACTCTCTCACTAATATTTTAAATAAATTTTTGCCTAGACTAAATTAAATTGTGAGAACATCCACATATCTTTTACCCCTGTAATTTCATAAGGATACCAACACCTGAGCATCCATTTTCAGGAGTCTTTTGTTGTTGTGCATTTCATTCTCACTATTTTACATAACGAAACGAAAACAGAAGAAGAGTTAAAGCAGTGAGAACTCCTCAGGAACATATCCATTATTTAGAACTGCACATTAAAGAACACAGGTGAATATTCTTAAAACAAGTTAATTCAGAGTGTAAGGCAATGCTCACTCATGATTTCTAAAGCCGAAGTACTGTGAGCACAGTGCTTTAGCCAGCATTCAACAACTGTAAGCAAAAGATAACAGTCAGTTATTTTTTGATTGGTTGAAAATATAGACAACAAATTGGTGATAAAATGTGTTTTCTAACCTAATAGCATTTGACCAAAATAAAAATTAAAAACAATAAAAACAGATACTGTATGCTCCTCCTATACTTGGGTTCTGTATATAGAGGTTTTAAATTTTGGATGTATTTTGTAGCATTCATCTATTTAAGCCTTCGCTGCTGATGAACTCTACTAAAGAGCTCCCTTAACAGTGCATGTTTTCCCCTGTTTCTCGTTTGTTACAGCATGAAGTATTGCTGAGTTTTCTCCTCCTTCCCTCACTCTAGGTAGTGCTTACAGGAGTCATTCCTGGAAAAAAAATACTTGTGGCTTTAAATCGGTCCCCTTGCTACCACTGCCTGTGAAAGAAGCAGGGTTAGCCTCTGAAATTTCATTTTTGACTTATTTTTTTTGAAGGAAACCACATAACTTATTTAATGAAGTAACTGTGTATGTCAGTTTTACTTTCATCTGAGGAAATTATGTTTCTGAATCTCTCAAGCAGCAAACTTCTCCACACTAACGGGTGTATGATGTGAAAATCAAAACACTGCTTAGCAAAGAGACTTTTTAAACAAAATCGTATATAAACTTATTGATCAATGGAAGATAACAGTAAGAAGTCATCAAAAAAAATAAACGATATAAGCTGCTAAGCAAGTTGAAAAGCAAGCCATGCACTATTTGTAAAGAAATGTGGATTACTGTTGTTGTCTATCAGTACATCTTTAATTCTTTTGCAATAATTCCACACACTGTTCAGCTGCACCGGTCGTTGTGCCTATTGCCCCTGTATCCTTCTGCACACTGTGAGTGCAGAGCTGGGGCTGCTTTCAAATAGGGAACCTTTTTTTCTAAAGTATCTTGCTGTTTAGAACTTAACTCCTAAAAGTTATTTATTATTCAAAGTTGTAAAGTTCATGTAAATGCCAAAATAATTTCAGAACTAACAAGCATAAAAGTTTTCTTTATTTTGTAGAGTATAAGGGGGTGTAGGAAGATTTGTCATCAGTTCTTTCAGAGCCCAGCCTGCTTCCCTTTAAGTCGGTGACTGAATTCTTGTGGATTGCAGTGGGATGCAGCAAAATACATACTGCTCAGTTTTTCATTTATGCTGTCTGGATTAAATGAGTTCCTAAAATGCTCAGGCTTTTCCATAGTAAAATCCCTGGTGGTAAGTTCTGTGCATCTTACTGGGAAGTTATTTAAAACAACTACTTTATATATAAATAGATAAAATTGCATCTCCTTCCTTCTACTTAATAATGTGGTGTGTTTATGTAGTATTTTTAAATGTGCAGTGCTTAGAAAAGCTTTGGAACACTGATACAGGAAAGAAGAGTAACTTGTGTTTGTGCTGTTTTCTACCACAGTTTTTAAGAGCTGTGCTTTATTTTTAGTCCTTTCATAAACTGAGGCAGACTTCACGTCAAAGCCAAGAACAGATCCTTTACTCTATGCTTGCATATTTCATTATGTTGCATAAATAATGCAAGTAAATCCGAAAGACACAAAAGCCACGTAGCCACAGGTTGGCAGAACAAAGGAGCAAACACAGAGATTGGACTATAGTGCTTGAAGGTGTAAAAGCAGGGTTAGGTTCAATGTAGAGCACAAGTCCACACAATTCTTATGAAAAACTCAGTTATTACCAAGGGGGAGGGGCTGAATTTGCTTTCTGCTGTCATTGCACAGAAAGGAAAGACAGCACCACACCATTTTCCAATTCCCAGCATTGTAAGGGACACAGAATAATTGGGCATGGGGGGAAGAGGAAGCTAGAGAAATTTGATTCTCGTTTGTCTTCGATAATTCATCTTTTGGCTTTGCTCACTCCTAGTGGAATATTCTTCCCCCCTGCCCAGGAAAAACAGGGGTCAGGCCACACTTTTCCATAGTGAAAAAGACAAATCTTAGATTTCTCTAAAAGAAAAGAGAATCAGTCTTACATCTAAATAGGAAGATACGTGCTTTGGTCGCATTTTAGTTAAAGTAGTTTAACCAAAAGGTAGGAAAGGGTCACAAGTGGACAAGTTTTGTAGCAGGTGAGTTTGTGCATGCTCCTGCCTCTTCATCTTTCTTGCATTGAACAAATTGTATAGCCTGGCTCACGGGATTGCCCAAACCCAAGGTCTTTTCCTCTGTGCTTCCCACTGTTTGTGATACTTGGTGTCTGCATGGTATTTTATTGTACAAACTCAGCCAGGCCTTGCTCAGCTCGGTCAAAAGTGCACTTTCCATAGTTTTGATAAAGCTAAATATCCGTATTTTTGTGAATAACCGGCTTCATTCTGTTTGGGATGTAGAATGTAGCTTTGTTACACCGTAATTCTCTATTTGATTTAATTGAAAGTATTTTTCTCAAATTGGCACTGAGTTACAGTTTTGACAAGGAAAGATACCAAACAATGTCTTTTTTATCACTTTTTAATATCATGTATCATGTATGCCTGAGTGCTTAATTTGTACTATTTACACATAGGGAAGACAAGAGTCACTAGTTCTTAAGTTACCTACTAGCTTTAAATATTGATGAAGGAAAAGAACAGCTTCCACTGCCCTGCAAATCTGTGTCTCTTCCTTCTGTTGCCATCAGATGCACAGCTTTCTTGAGCACGGTAAAAGGGAGGATGCATTTAAGGATGCTTTAAAAAGAGAGACTCGGCTGGTTTTCATACTATGTCTTGGTTATCTCCTGGCGTTTCTGATGAGCTAGGTAAGTCTCGCAGCCTGTACGGTTACAGGTCACTTCACAGAGCCAAGTACCGGCATTTTATGGCCTTTTAATGAGCCGTTAAACTGGAGAAGAGGTAATTAAATATGGAACTCGGTACAATGTACACAGCACTGACTCCAGCTCTCTGATTCTAGGTGCCTCAGAAGACGATGAGGTCATTCAAGAAGGTCTCCTCAGGCTCAGGTCAGTCCTTTCTATAGCATCTTATGTGGCTTGCTTTGTATCTGTGAAACTGCAGTTTTGTAGTACTTCCGTCCCGCTGCCTCAGTTCATTTACTTTTCTGAGAGAATCGTTGGTTTCATCCACAAGCTTCAGAGTTCTTGCTCATTGTACTTTGAATACGACAAGTAAACATCATTCTATAGAGGAAGTAACATACCTTTGGGTACCTGTTGTAAACTATGAGCCCAGATGCTCAGGAGCTACCACAGAGGTGCACTTCCCAAAGGCTCTGCACACCTCAGTCGCTAAGCTCCCAACTCGGCTAACTATTTCCGTGGCGCCTTCGAAGTGCCGCGGTGGTGGGACGTTGCCTCCGCCCGCCCCCACGAGCCCTCCCCCGAGTGCCCGCCCGCCGCGGAGCATGCGCGGAGCGGGAGGCGCGGAGCTCCCGCGGAGAGGAGTTGCGCCGCTGAGGGGCGGTGGCTGCGCGCTCTCGGCACGGCCGAGTCCCGTGGGTCGGCTGGGATCGGTTCCCACCTGTGTGTGCGCCGAGGCACGCGGGAACTGCGCAGAACGGCAGAAAGGAGCACGGGCTGCCGCACGAGCGGCTCCCGGAGGGCGCTGCTGTCTGCCTCGCGCTGGCGAGCGCTGCCTCCGCGCTTCCCGCCCTCGGGACAACCGGAGAGCAGCGAAGCTCGTTTAATTCGTTTAATGGTTAGAAAAGTTTCTAGGGTGCTGTTCGTTAAACGCTACCTTCCCGCTCCTGAGGGCAACTGCGTTTTCTGGGGGCGTCGAATGGAGGATGGAAAGCGGCGCTCCGCGTGGAGGTGCGGCGGGGCACAGCCGCCACCTCAGACGTCCTCCGGGGGCGTTGGGCGCCGGGAAGCGGGTCCCGGAGCCGCAGGGCCGCTGCCGACGGCGGAGCGCGGCGGGCGGCGCAGAGCCTGCCCTCGGGCCGAGCGCTGCGCGGCGTCTGTGGCGCGGCGGAAAGGAAGGGGCGGCTTCGGGCGCGTAGGTGAGGCGTTTTGGCGGGAAGAGCCGCTGCCTCGGGAGCTCCACCGCCATCACGTCGGGTCCCGCGGGTGGGTCGGGAGCCGGGCCGCGGGGCTACCTGAAACCGGCCCGGCGGGCAGCCTTCCGCCTTTGATCTCCTTTAATGGATTTTTCGGGGCTGAGCGAGACCCGGGCCCGGGGTCCCCGCCCTCGGAGGCTCTGCCTTCTACACGCTGCCGTTCCCCGACTCCCCGGGGCAGGGGGCGCTGCCCGGCGTAGGGCAGGAGGGCGGCCCCGCCGACCCCCACGGGGAGGGGCTTCCCCCGCTGCGAGAGGAGGGCGGCTGGGATGGAGGGAGCTGTTGCCGTGGCTCCGCTTCACGTGCAAGCCCGGGGTTGGTTCGGAGGCACGCGGAGTGCTGCCGGGTTTGTGTCGCTTTTGCCGTCTTTGTCGATGTAGTTCGGTGTGGGTTTTCTTGGGGGGGGAGGGATGAGGAGGTGTCTTGCCCCCCCCCCCCCTTTTTTTTTCTTCTATTTTTAAAGGGATAGAAGTAATCGGAGTTAAGACTTCAAAAGTTTTAGGAATGTGGCGATTAAACTATCGCCAGTGGTTATGTAGTTTCAAGTGGGCTCGCAGTGCGTTTATGCAGACAACGATCCGCTTCCTGTAGTTGTCTTTATCCAAATTAGCATCTCTGTAGCGAAACGTGAGGACAGAAACACCTCTGTGTCTGCGGGCTGCTGCCATTCAGCTAACTTCGCCCTGACCCGCTCTATGGGCTTCTTCCCGTTTATTCCCTAGGCTGCCCGCCCCCTTCAACGGGAAAAATTAAGGCTGATTCTCAGCGAATGGGTTCTGTGAGGGCATCGCTGGGCTGTGCTCCGTTGTTCTTTCTTCATTCTTTTCTTTTTTTCTTCTCTTTCTGTTTTCTCCCTCCCTCTCTCTCCGCAGCCCCCCGGCTGCCACAGCTCTCTCTCAGCACTTGAAAGGCCGATGTCCCCGCAGGAAATGAGTGAGCCGATAACATCTGACACCGCCGCCCGGTCCGGTGACCCCGACCTTAATTCCACTAATACTGGAGGCCTGAAAATCGCAGGAAAGGCTCCTTGCACGCACACACCCCCATTTCACAAAACCTGCATTTATTTTGCAGCGTAAAAACATCACAACAAATATATGTGCGGTTACCGATCCCTCGTTTTTATTAATCGAAAAACATCACGTAGTTAATTTTATTTTAAATGAAAGGTACTGAGCAGGGATGTTCTGGAACCATTTGATGGGCTTGAACAACGTTTGTGCCTGTTCATCCCACGCGCTCCCATCCGAGGGTCTTTATTGCCATGTGTATGGAGTGTTTTTTGAAGGAGGGGCAGAGGGAGCTCCTAATTTTGGGTCGTTCTGCTGCACTGGGAGTGCTCTCAGTCACTTCCAGCCGGTGTTACAAGCATTTTTCCCGCAGGTGACCTGAATTTCTTTTCCGTGGCTGAGGTTTCACGCACGTTAACATCTCCTATATTTATTACATATTACAAATCGTCACGGCCATAAGACCCAACCATATAAGATTACCGAGATTTAATATGGTAAAATAATCGCTGTCGCACGGAGGGAGGAGGCTACGAGCAGAGGGGAGCGGTGCTTGGAGCAGCTCGGCACAGGAAGCCGACCGCCAAAGTAACCTCTGGGAAACGTCCGGCTGGAGGCTGCGAAGGAATTCAGGGCTACAGCCCGCTCACCGCTGCCGGCCCGGCGGGGGCAGCGAGGGGTGCGGGCGGGTGATGGGAGAGGAGCGGAGCCCGAGGGGCGGGCGGCGCGGAAAGGGCGCATGACGTGGTGACACGCGAGTAGGCGGCGAGAGAAAGCAAAGTCTCTTTTCGTACCTCCATTTGTACCTTTACTACGGAGGAGATGAGAGCGATGGGGAACGGCACGGCGCGGAGCGCTCTTTCGGCGCGTTGAAGCCCGGCCGCGGGCAGCGCACGGTGCGCCCACCTGCGCGGAAGCACGGGGCCGCGCCCGCCCGCCGGCAGCGGGAATTTAGCGCAGCAGCGCCGGTCCGCGCTGTCTGTTCTCTCTTTGTCTTCCTTCTCTCGCTTTTTTCTTTTTTTTTTTTTTTTTTCCGCCTTCCTCTCCAGCAAATCCTTTGCCGTTCCCCCTCCTTCTCTTTCTTCCCCCTCCCCACCACGCTCCTGGGGAACAATCGCCGCCGCCCAAGGTTCGCTCTCCCACCAGCCCTTAAAACCGGGCTCCTATTTAGGAAGTCATTAATCACATCCCCTCCCCGGAAAGAGATGGCGGAGAAACCTGTGAAGCCCGATGCCTCCCCCCATCCCCCTCGAGGAGCGCTCCGAAGGGCCGAGCCCGGCGCTCCTCAGGTGCCGCCCGGCCCCGCAGCTCCCGCCCGTGTGCTCCGGCCGTGTGCACGTGTGGCACCGCGGGTTCCCGCACGGCACCGCGCGGGTGAGCTGCCGAGAAAAAAAAAAGAAAAAAAAAAAGAAAAAAAAAAGCCGCGTTGGAAATGCCGTGTTCATTCATAAATTATTTCGGTGTGTCAGGCGCGTAGAGAAGGCGATTGGCTGCCGCCGCTTCTCCCAACCCCTTCAGGACCCGATGCGAAATTAGTAGCGAGAAAGCATGTAATTGGCAAAGTCACGTGTGCGCGGGGGGCCAGAGACCGAGCGCCAGAGAAAGGGAAAAGGCAAAAGGGGGAAAGCACGTTGGACCATGCGAGCGAAATTGGGGCTCGTGCAGACGCAGGATGTTGGGTTAAAGCAGAAGAGCACTTCGATCCAAAGGGAAAGTTTTCATCTCACGAGTTTGGAGCAGAGGGCCCGTGGGGCAACATGGCCGAAGGTTAATTTTCTTTTTCTATTGTTTTACTCCGGTTTCGTTCGCTCGCTCCCCCCGCCCTCCCTTACCCCCCCGCCCCGCATTCCCCTGTTAGCGGCCCGCGCACGGGGGCCGCCGCGGTCTCATTGTTCCGGACCGCCGCGGACCGCCCCCTCCCATTCAGCCCCGAGCGGCTCCCGGGGGCCATTGTCCGCCGGCTCCGTCCGCCCGGGCCCCGTCCCGGCGGCGGGATGAGAGCGCGCCCCTACACCTGTCCCGGCCGCCGCCGCCCGGAGCGCGTTCCGAGGAGCGATGGGCACACGCTGGGGAGCGGCGGTGGCCGCGCCGCACGTGCCGTAGCCGGCGGTACAGCCCCCCCCGTCCGCCCGCGCCGCGCCAGGAGGGACTGATTGGGCCGGGAGCCGCGCTCGGGAAATGGGATCGGTCTTAAAGCAGCAACACCCAAGTAACGTCCGAGGGCCGGGATGGGGCCGCGGATGGAGCGGTGGTGGCGAGAGGGATCGGGCCGAGCCGAGGCCTCCGATGGACGCGTTTCGGGAGCTCGCTGCTTGCTTCCTTACTCAGCAGCAAACAGGCTCCTGCCGCAGTTTGCTCTCGCTGCGTTTCGTTTGCCTTTATTTCTTTTTTCTTTCTTTCTTTCTTCCTTAGTAACTAATTTACGCGGTGGCCAAAGGATGTTCCCAGAATTTAACTCCTCTTTGCATCTTTCTCCTTCTCTCCTCCCCTGCCCCCTCTCCCTCAGCAGGGGCGAGTAAAGGCGGCGAGGAGCCCGTGCGGCTGCCGGAGCACGAGGAGGAGGAGGAATCCCCGCTTTGGCACGGAGCCGGCCACTGCAAATGGTTCAATGTGAGGATGGGATTCGGGTTCATCTCCATGAGCAGCCGAGAGGGAAGCCCCTTGGAGTCCCCGGTTGATGTCTTTGTGCACCAAGTAAGACCCTTTTCTGTCTTTCCTCCTCTTTGGTTGGCTGCAGCAGGGCTGTGGGCTCATGTAGGCAAGTAACGTGGCTCCTTTGGTATTTGGAAGCATCTGTAATTACAAAGTTGCCTTGGGTCAGTTCAATGGACAGCGTGCTGCTGGAGTAAATGGTTTGTTGGCTTGTGCTCTGCAGCTGGAGATGCTTTTCCTTGGAAGTGCTTAAAAGCAAACTCCAGAAAGAAGAAATAAATACACTTTTCGTTTAGGTAACATTTGAATGCGTTGATTGTAAACCTCAAATTGCTTTTTAAAAGCACATTTGAGATCAGTCAGTGAAATTAAGACATCGTTATAGTGTTGTTTTGCAGTAATTCAGGCCTGAGAGTGTCCCAGTGGTGCTACACTGGAACTTGGGGTTGCTTTGGCTGAGTTTTAAATACTCCCTCCCAGGAGAAAAAACAAAAAACAAAAACAAAAAAACAAAAAAAAAACAACACTGCAGTGATGACGAAGTGAGCCAAAAGCTCTCTCTAAGGCTGTGGGGAAGAGGCCTGTGGCTACTGGTTTGTTTCTAAGCACATCAGTGTGAGTGTGGGCACTTACGGCATGGTGCCTTCAGATGGAGGCGGTCCACAAAGCCGTGACCCCAAGGGAGCTTTTCCCATGTTCAGTGGTTTGTGGAAAAGGTGCATGCAGATCTTCTGGGCCTTGTATGCTCAGGGCCCACATGTGACAGGAACCATTCGAGGTTAGCCAGGGCTTTGCCAGGGAGGCGGAAAGGCCCCTTAACTTTCGGCATGGTTGTCCATTTTCTATGATGTTTGTATTGAAGGAGGGAGGGTTGGTTCATGAGGGCACAGCGATTCCATTTCTCTATTTTGTTTGGTGGCTGTTTGTGCTGTCTTTCACCAGGCTTTCTCAAGGAATACGTTTAAGGGTGACTCAAATTTGCAAACAGTGCTGCTGTGGTATATTGTGTTCTTTGTGACCTCACAGTGTTACGCATACTCTGTACTTAAGCTCTTGGCAATCAGTATCAGCTGTTTGCACTTGGAATTATGGGCCAAGCATGGAATTAAATAGTGAATTTATTACATCATTGCAATTCTGACTTCGTACTGGAATATAAATGCCCTCTCACTTAGCTACTGCTATTTTGCTTTTTGTTGTTGTTGTTTAAACAGAATTAAAAATATACTTAAATAAGAGCATTCCTCCTGCTTCCCCCCACCATCTTCCCTTCTTCCTACATTTTTAAGTGACAGCATTGGTCTTTGCAATTCCATAAATTTACTTCATAGATAAATGAAGGTGGTTTTTTTGTTTTTAATTTTGTTTTATTGCATTATTGAACAGCAGGAATATTAATAAAAAGATACATTTAGAAACAGTGATATTCTTAGAGCTGTGAAAATGCAGGAGAGTTGAACTGGATGATAACATGATGCATTTGAGTAATGCTAGGCATGGTGTGCTGTCTTATAATGTACAGTAGCTGTAGAAAATAATAAAAAGTTAAAAAAAAAAAAAAACAAAACAGCATGGTAAATGTGGAGTTCTCTGTTCTGTTGTTTCCTCTCCCTGAAAGAATGCAGTTTTCTAGAGGTAGGATATATTAAAACTATTTGTTGACACTTCAGTAACTTAGAGTCTATCAATATTCTCAGGTTGTAGTGCTAAATGCAATGAAAAGTGGCTTCTTTCACTGTGCATAGGCTGTGTGCCTCAGTCCTTTTGAATGTTCCTTAGAGATATGCCTCAGGGAATTTATTAATGTTCTGCAAGGGATTGCTCTCTGAACAAAGATACGTTCCTCACTTTTTTCTTTCTGTCAAAACCTGCAGTGTGCATGAACTTCACGTTTACATTATCTTCCTTCCATCAGTTAGAAGTAGATTATTTTTTTTTTCTAGTTAAAGAGATGCAGAGAAGCAGCATCTACTTTGGTTCAGAATACCTTTTAGATAATTTGTATTGGTGTACAGATTGCTGCCGATGGTGCCAGTAGCAGCCAGAGCATAAAAATGTCTCTGAAAAATCAGTGAAGTTATTTTACAGTGCGGCTTTTACAACAGAGTGGGTTCCTTGATAGGACCCTATTCTTATTAGCTTCATTCATTTGAAAAATTTGCTCATGTGCACTGTTCCTTTCAAGGCAAAGATGTGAGTTTATTAATCTGTGGAAACAAAATACTGCTGTTACAAACTGCTTTGAAAACAGTTCATCATTTAAGCATGCATGCTGTTCTGTGTGCGTTCACCCCTTCTGCAGTGTTTCTAGCTACTAAAATAATTTTACAGAATCAGTCTAGGTAGAGGAAAGAAGCCTCTACCTTGCTACAAGTCAGATTAAAGCTAGCTTGAAACCTGCAGCAATGTTTTTATTGCTTCATCTTTACCTTTTCTTGGTAAGGTTATGTTCAGTTTATGAGATCTTGCTGTGAGCAAAAACTACTTGGATGTTGAGTCAAAATTCTTGTAATAGTTTAAGCTCATTATGCCCAGTTTTTTGAGCTTGCAATGAATGATTTTTCTTTCTTTGTGGAGTTAAGCCTTGGTTGTGTGCAGATTGCAGTCGTGTTTTTGTAGCGTCAGTGCTTCACTAATTACACAATTATATTGATAACTATTTTTAGCAGACAAGGCTTGTGTTGAAACCCCCTCTTCTTTTTTGCTCAGTGAAAATTCAGTTCGTAGAACAGCTGCAGTACTCAGTTTTTAACTCTACCTTTTAAGTCTTTCCTACAGCACTAATCATTGTGATTGATTTTCTCCAAACTACCTTTAGGTGGTTGTTACCCTTCTGGTAATGAGGTACCTGGAGTTAGATGCATTATTTCGGGCAGAAACATGTCAGTGATTATATATGGGCGTCTGCGTATTTGTGCAATGTATATAAGGCATGTCTACAAACATTTACTCTCCCGTTCCCCCCTCCTCCCTCTCTTTTTAAAATATCTCTATTCTGATGGTTTATATTTTGTCATGCGTTAAGGTCATTCAGTATGGTATAAAAATTACAAGTACTTAACTTTTGAGACAAGCCAATGGCAATGTGCACCTCACTGAATTTTGTTCAGAGTTGTCATTTTGGACTTTTAATAAGTTAGCATGGAGTGAACAATATAGGTCACTTCTCTTTTATGATGGGATTCTGCACATAGTCATGTGTGAACAGCTCTTGCTAAATTTTAGATGATTTCGTTGTCAAGGGGTGAAACAGACTTGGAGGGGGGAAGTAAGAGCAAACCTTTTGTTATGCACATGCAAAAAGTCTTCACTGCTGAGAACTAAGAAGAGTTGGAGCTTTGATAGAAGAAAAATGTTTAATTGCATGTTCAAAATCGTACAAGCAACTTCAGTAAGTATAACTTGCTCAAATTCTGGCAGCACAGTGTAAATGCTGTGGATGTTTTTTATGCATGTTTTGTACAGATTATGTTAGAAAAATATATTTTTCTTCAAGCATGAAGCATGTATGTTAAAGATGATACTGAAGAGTAGGGTGCTGAATGTAAATAGATGGAATTAAATGTTTGTGAATTTCAAGGGTTGTAACTTCATGTTCTGAGAAATGTGTTTTCTCAAGATGGAGTGGGTTGATGAGTTTAGAACATGTTTTCTTGGACCTGACTATAGTCCAAATTCTTTCCACGTTGAGAGTTTGATCTAGGATTTCTCAACTGGGACCTTAAACGTGATCCTTCTTTGGGATCCTCTTTTATGAGATGGGGAGAGGAAGGAAGGGAGGAGCAGCATGCGGGAGTCGGTGTATTTTTTTTTTCTCATTAAAAGAAACATGGCTGGTTTGAAATTTCTCACTTTCATCTGAACTTTCTTATGGTTGCTGCAAGTTACTGTTATTGCAAGATCTGATAACAATAGGAGACAACCTTTTTTTTTTTTTTTTTTCCTTGCAGTGAGCCTTTCTTACAGTGTTCTGAACTGCACTGTAGTTTGTAGGTCCTAAGTTTTGTTCTTCTATGTTACTGTTGCGAGTACCTGTAACAAAAGAAAGAGGGAAAATTACTGAGCCTCTTCAACTAAGACATGCATAAGCAGCACCTAAAAATTCTCCCTTTAATTTGGCCAAACATTCTTTCTGATGGTGAATCAGATGCCTCATCTTTAAAGTCCCCATGTTTTTTTAGCCACAGTTTAACTGCTTCTTCTAAGATAAGGTTGAACGTGGCATAATGCATTTAGCACTGACTTTTTCAATTTCTATGACACGTGATTCTGTGCTTTCACAAGAATGATTTCATTTATCCAGCATATATTTTCCATTACTGCATCATCGTGGTAGGAGCCTGCAAAAGCTACTTACTTGTTCAGAGTAACTGGAAGTTCTGGGCGAGCAAGAGGGATCAATATTACCTCGCTGCTTGTTGTTAAATGTGACATAGCAGTGCCCCCTTTGAAGAGGTCTCCATGCAGAGTCTTTTGTTCCAAACTTGACTTCTACTAGGGTCCAGGCAAGCCCAGTTCTAATCAAAACAAAAGTGACTAGCAGGATTTAGAGAGGGAAGCTGAGGAAGGAAGTGAATACGGAGTAAACGTGTCTGCAGTGAGCACATGTATCAGAGATCTGGCAGAGATGAGACCTACTCTGAAGGTGTGTGTGTTCAGCAGACCCACCGCACGTAGAAGCTATGATAGGAGCTGGAGCTTCAGCTTTGGTGCCTCAGCTTTGGTGCCTCAGCAGGCGAGGCACAACACAGAGGCCTCTGTGTTGAAGCATGCAGAGAAAGTTAAATTACGTGGACTGTGTGTTTGTGGTGCACTGCAGCACAGCATTGTTTGGAATTCATTTATTTATTTTATTCTTTAACTGCTAATTAGTGCAAGTCCTATGTTTTGAGTCCTATCTGTGGATGCATAGACAGATGGCAAAATACTTCACTAAGAGCTTGAAGATTTAAGACAGTTGACTGAGGAAACTTTTGGTATTGAAGTTATGGAATTGCCATCTGTGAAAATACCTTCCAGATTTCATCTATTTACATTTAAAACCAACGTTACAGTGCATTTTTATCTGCAGATATATATAGTACTTAAGTGAAAAGTTCCATTAAATCTAAATGGTTTGGGGCCAGATCAGATTTTGCTGAACAAGTTTAAACATTGTGTTCACAAGGAAAAATTATAAATGCTCTACAGACAGAGGCTTGCAGTGGAACTATTTTATCTTAAGAGAAATTTCCTTCTTTGACGAACAAACACTTCGAGACCATGCTGTCCTTTTCTTCAGGACTGAGGAAACTGTGCACAGGGGTTGGGGTGCTGGGAGGAAGAGGATATTTTGTTTGAGGCACAAACAGAAGATACCAAAGCAGATATAGGAACCGAAGCTAAAAGGAAATGGAATTGTCAAATTGGGAAGAATGTTATCCTTACTTGTTCTAGTTTGCAATCAGATTACTGAAGTATTAAATACATTTAGACCCATTCTGATTTTTGTTTTACACAGTTGACAGCTTATACTTCTAAGTGTTGTTTTACTTGTTGTCCTTAGGTAACCCACTCCAGTAAAGGCTGTAATCTTTCCCTGGTTACATCTGTGGAAGCAAAATTAGGTTCATGGAGTTTTCCAGAGGTGTATAAAAGTGAATATAAAGACTTAATTTAAATAAGATGTTAGGAACCTAGGAACTGGAGAATAAAGACCATATATTATGCTTCTCAAAAAAGGGTAGACTGTTTAAGTTTTTCATTCCCTGCATTTAAGGGTGTTTTTACTTCTTTTTAAATCAGCCGAAAGCTATCATGGCTAATATAAAGTTATTATAATCAGCTCTTATTAAGGGACAGTTATTTTCCCTGGACAAGAAGCTTTTACTTGCTGGTTATCATTGGTAAAATAATGAATCCTTAAATAGCTTTGTATCAGTCATCACCTCTCCATGGCAGCCTGGGAGGTGCTTCTGATTGATTGAATATATTTAGTTGGAAAAACTGGTGTCCAGAATTTTTCTGATTATCCTGGATGTTCCTGACTTAAAATGAGGGTTAACTTCCTGGGAGATGGCTAGAGTGAATTCCAGATCCCCACCCCAGAGATGGCTCAGCTGCTTGCATAGCAGCTGTGGAAACTGCTGCAAGTTTTACAGTCTGCAGTATTAAGGGAAACTGGCACTGATTTTGATTTTTTTCTTAACATGCAAAGCTGTAACATGCAGCAGGTCAGCAGCTGCTCTGCAAGCAGCTGAATTGTCTTTGCAGTAGCAGTGTGGTGAACAGGTGGAGGTTGAAACTCCTACAGCCACCCTTCTTGGCGGGGGTCCTACAGCCACGGTTTTACATTTGGCGGCGCTACTGCTTAAATAAGCTTCAGGAGCTTTTATAGCACTCTCCCTGTTGGGCTAGCATAAGTGTTTGTGAAGCTGTATGGTGAACAGACTGGGGAAATGTTTTTCACATCTGATTCTCATCAGTTTTCATACCTGAGAAACCCCTTGATTCCCACAGTTAAGTGTAGGCAGTGCTGGCACTGCGGAAGGGTGGTCAGGATGCAAACAAAAGCAGTTATGAAGTTAAAGTGAAGGTATAGAAGTAAGAGTTTGAAGCTACTGCTGCAGAAAAGTGAATGAAACTGCAGTGTCCTCTGGTGCAAAATAGCAGAATTAGTATTATCTGCAGCAGTGGGTGGAGTGACAATGAAAGTCGTAGTGACTTCTCAAGAAAATGGACACTGTGGGTACTGGAATGAGTACGAGTTTCTGAGTTCCCCTTGGAAATTGAATATTTCAAGGATCTTCCTTGGGTTCCATTTCAGATCAGTTGCATTTTTTTGTGAACTTCTGGTTTGCTTTTGTTTGTTTTTTTTTGTTTTTTTTTTGTTGTTGTTTTGTTTTGTTTTTTACAATTTACAATTTTTACAATTTAAGCTTTGACATTGAAATGTATTGAAAGCAGTTTTAAACAGCATTATTTTTTTAAAATGGGGAGTTTTAAGGTCACGATAATAACGTGTTTCTTTTATGAAACAGGTAAAACTGTAGGGGATGTTCATAATAACTTGGGTATATCTTTTTAGCGGATAAATAAGAGCTGTGGTGAAATTAGTTGTGAATTCCTTCACAGTCTGAAAAATATAGCTTCCTAATTAGTTATCCTGTGTGTATAACTTTGAAAGTTAAAGATACCAGTAATTTAAAAGATGTATCTCTGAGAGTGTGAAGTATATTTTGGCTCTCATGTCATTACAGTATTCAAGAAAATCACACATACTTCTTACGCCAAAGATTAGTGCTAGAATTACATTTCAGGAAGGAGGGCAGTGGGAGGTGTGTTTTGGGCTGGCTAGCATCATAGGCAAGTATTTTCACCTGTTATAATTATATCTGAGTGACTACATGTATAGTCAGTATTTGAAGTGTAAGATTATGTAGATGAATTCATAAGTAATATTCCATTAAATACAGTATCGTATATTCTGTATAGCAAATATGAATATAGCCAACAGCAGCTTTCCTCCCAAAAATAATCTGTTCTCATCCAATTAGTCATAGTAATTTACAGATATGCAGTGTTGAGGGATTTTTTTTTTTCCTAGATTGCTTTTATTAGAGTGCCACTTGAGGCTACTTTGATATTTGTATTATAGAACCACAATGAATGAAAGTTATAAAGTCATGTACCAAAATAAACTCTGGGTTGAAACTAAGGGTAAAAAAGGATAGTGCTTGTGTTCTGTAGGGAGACTATAACAAACATGAACGTGGTTGTTTTCAAGTACAGGTGCCTTCGAAATCTCTTTATAGTGTACCTGTGCTATAACTTTTAAAGGTATTTCATTTTATAACTGTGTTTTTCAAGTTAGTAACCAAAATCTCAGTTGTTTTTATGACTTTTTGTAATAATGCTATCTTGGTAGAAATAGGGCATTTTAAAATGCTTCTTCTGACCATGTGTAGTATTTTCTTTATATTAGACTCATTTTATTAGTAATATAAGAAATAGATAACTCTCTTAGTCTAGAACGTACCTGAAAGACCCAACCTGACTTCCTTAGACTTTATGAATAGACCACTGACTACTCCTAGTACTTAAGAGAGATTGCTGCTTTGCAGTTACCTGGTCTGAGACACACAGATTGTGCATTCTGAGAATTAGCCATTTGTTAACTGAAGTGGAGTAAGATCAAAGAATTGCTTGCATTCCTGCTCACTACAGGCTGTCTCAGATTCAGTGTATATATATATGTGTATGTGTGTATACATATGTAGTAGTTAATACATCAGGTGAATGCAAATTCAAGAATGTTTTCAACAGTAGACAGAAACTCATCCTTAATATAATTGAATTATTACGTCCCTTCTTTTCTTGGGGAAATTACAGTGCTGATGGGGCAAATTCTACTCAGTCTTCTCATGTGAAGTGGTCCCACTGACCTGTGGGACTTGTTACTGGGCAGCAATAGGAATGGATTTTAAGCATTTCATATGAATGTTCTTACTGGAAGTATTTCATTCACATCCTTTGGTTGGTTGGTTTTGTTTTGTTGAATGTGCATAAGCATGCTTTGTATGCTCCAAAACTTGAGGGCCATATTGTGATCTAATTTGTTCCCTGTGTAGCGCCTAAAATGTAAAGTAGGGCCTGCTTCAGTTCTGCTTAATTAAAAGTTAAATTATGCAGCTTAACGTCATGTATATACATGAACTTGACAGTTCTGTAACTTGTACATAATTTTCACAATAAGCTATTTTTGGTAATGTGAATGTATAATATTTAATGTCTTGCATAACTAAATTGACTTTACCACCACTCTGTCAAACTTCTGCAATGCAAAGTTCTTGGGCTGATCATCTTTCAGACAATTTATTGAAAAATTGTTCAGTCCTAAGCCTTTCCATAGGGGGAAAGTGTGGTCAAATAAATATGTGAAATACTCTGGTTTTAAAAAAAGCCCTTACTATGTGTGCTCACAAGTTCTGTTGAAGGGAATTAAGTTCACTCATTCAGCTAAAGCACCTTGGAATCTTAAACAACTATTCAGTAATCCAGAGAAATTTGAGGCCATCCAAAAATCAGAGGTTCTGGTCTTATGATTTCTTGCAGGGCTAATAGGATGCAGGAGATGCTGGGAAAAAAAATTCTGAAAAACTTTGTAACTACAGCACCTGTTCACAAGGAGGATGGGAACCCTCCATGGGTTTCTCCAGCACCCCTTCAAACATGCAGATCTCCTGCCTAGGCATAAGGGTGGGCACTGACTTACAGGGAAGTAGCTGAATCCCCTTTTCAGAGAGGTGGGAGTGGGCAGCTGGGGAGTACAATATAGTCCTCAAATATTTGTGAATGCATTTACTGAAAAAAGTTTCCATTTCACCACAGTGTTCAACAGCTCTCCACTGCAGTAATTAAATTCTCATTTGGCTATGCCAAATGTGTTTTGTTTGTCTGCCCCGTTGCTTCTGTGTTAGTTAAAGAAAGCATGTAATTTAACGTTTTTAATAGATGTTTTACATGAATCAGAATCACTTTTGCTTAATGATTTCACTTAGGGTGTTTTGTTACAAAACTGTTTTATGGTTAGGAAATGTAGGGTGGAAGTTAACCCTACAAGGTGGGGACTGTGAACGCATGGTTTCTCATATATGAGAAGTTTATGTGTCTGTACTGTGGGTGTTAATTTTAACTAACAGGACATTGAGCAGTGCATCCTGAGCATTGTATGTGCTTCTGGTCGAGAAATTAATGCAACAAAGATAAAAGTAAAATAACTTGTTTTTAACTGGCTTGAGGAATTAGTGATTAAAAAAAGACAAACGTTAATTGTAAGGTGATCTGGGTTAAAGTCAAATACATGGAAAAAGAGTTCACTTGTTTTTGAATTCTGCATGTCACTGTTGACTTTATCAGCACTATGCACGCGAAAATAATTGTGGGATTGGACTGTAGGTGGTAAAGAGCAAAAGATTTTTAAGAGGTACGCTGTCAAGTTGAAACTTGTATTCAGGATTTTCAGACAGAAATATGGTACAAAATCTGTCATCCAATTTTGAAAATTTTTTATTTTGTTTGTGTTAATTTGTGTTTCTGCTAACATTTAATGCAGCAGTAAATACTACGGCTTCCCTTTTATTTGCATGAGCAAGTAGTTCTCCTGGGCTATAGACCATTATCTGCATCAAGAATGAAGACTACCAGATTCTTCTGGTAGCAATGCCAGCTTTGCCTCAAGCAGTTGTTTGGTTTTTTTTGTTTGTTTGTTTTAAAGCGAAATCTAAATATGATGATCTATCCAATAGGAAAATGCTTCACATTTATTTAAATTCAAAACATTCAGGTTGAAAAGGTTCCATTAAATTTGATCTATATATTTTCATTAGAATTTAGCAACGAACTTTGTACAAAATGAAAATGTATTTGATATCTTGCAGTCAATGATTGTATAACATTTTTGCAAGACATCAGTATACTTTGAGCAATATAACAGTGTAGCTGGTGGATTCTTTTTCCTCAAAGAATTTTTACATTAATCTTCATTAAGCAATTCTGTGTTTTTGGGGTTTTGTTCTATTTTTATGTCAGTCATTTTATTCTTTTGCTAAAGCAGTTTCTTTTCAACTGAAAATGATTGCAGTCTTACTGGATAGCCAACTCCATCCATGCTTACATGGATTTATTGCTAACTTTCTTCATAGAGAAAAATGGTCATTTGAGGAAGAACTATTATTTAACTGGGAACAACTGTAAATGGACCATGGTTAGACTGTTAAAATGGCTACAGTTGAAGCAGTATCCTTCTTCAAAAATTATTTTAGTATTCACTGCTCAATAGTGTACTCGATGTTTAAAGTTTTGTGATCTATGTATTAATAGTTATTTATACATGAGTCAGTAGTTTCTGCCACTACTGCTCTCAATAAAACAATGCTTAGTTATAATTTGTTTTCCATGTATCTGTAATTTAATATAGATTCTTTATTAGTAATATGAACCTCTTAGAAAACAAGGGAGTTAAAACAGCTTTGACCACAGTAGATGTCATGAAATGCACCTATGGTATATTATAGCTTCTTGGGAATTATTGAGGCAGTAGGCATGAAATAATTTAGTTGTGTTGTAGTATTTCTGGTTTTAGGACAATGAACATAATCTACATGGTAAATTGTTAAGAACTGGTAAACCTTGGCTTAGTTTCTGCTTTGTCCTCTCTCCTTTTACTTGACTTACATTTTAAAAGTACAGGATACTTTTGAAATATTTCAAGGTCCAATTGTTACTAATATTAAGAGAGTAAGTGTTGAGCCTGGTGAAATCAGTGGCAAAATGGTCAAGAAGTTACTGTAAGAACTGGTTTTCTCAAGGATTTTTTCTTCCCTGACAGTTTTGTTTGGGAGATTAGATACATTTATTTGATTAAACTTTTCTAACTGAGGTTGGTTGTGGTTGATTTTTGTGTATGCCAACTATCATTCAATAGAATGTTTTTACTAATGTTTGCTAGTGTTTCACAACCTTTAAAATTATCCCAAAGGTAATTACATAATAGCAAATGAAATACAGTGTATTTGAATAATACAGTCATTTGTAATAACTACATTTTTATGCATTTACCATCTTACTGAATACTCATCTAAATTTCATGTAGCACATTAAGCTGAAAAGCACATTAAGAGAAATGTGACTGCTTTTATTTACACCTTACATGACTGAAAATATTCCACTGACTTCCTTTGTTTCTTTTCACCAGGGTCTTGGTTATTTTAAGTATAGCTTTGCAATTCTATGGACAAGTTGAAATTCCTGGCATTTCAGGTCTGAAAGAGGATTAACTTGAAGATATTCATTTAACTAAAAATATGTAAGAGAATAAAGAAGTGTACAGGTCTGTGTTTTCCACAGAAGTTAACATGTAGAAAGTTTGTCATTGTTTTCCCCCCTTCCCTTCCCCCCCCCCCTTTTTTTTTTCTTTTTTGAATTTTTAAATGGGTTGGTATTTAATTTGGAATTAATCTGATTTATTTGAATTTTTAATAGTCTTACTCACACATTCATTGTTCCTGTGTGCACACTTGCATGTAATTGTCACGCAGTGTAAGATGAAGTACAGAAAAATCAAATCATTTGCTTTCATTTAATCTGCATGAAAGTTAGTTTTGAAACAAATATACATGCTAAATGTATATGAAATATAGTAATCTTCACTTCCTTTAAAAAAAAAAGTTGGAAAATCTATTGTAAAAGACGTATTCATACAAAATATTTTGTGGGAAAAGAGCTACTCAGATTTTGAAATGTTCAGTTTCCATCATTTGAACAATTTTATAAAAAGCTTCATGGTAACAATGTTATCAAAACATTACTGTCACAGGGCTACATTCAACTTTTAAGAAATCAGAAAAACGAGTGAATGTGCAAAATAAAAATACTCATTATGAATTAGTACGCTTTCCCTTAAAAACAAGGCTTCTATAAATACCTTTGTCTTTTACAGCTTTAGTGCCATTTCAAGAAGTGTTTTTAACAATGTAGGTCAGTTTGGGTTGTACCGCATAAAGGAGTGGCAGAGACCAATGCTTATTGTCACAGTGGTCTTTAGATTTGTCAGTCCCCTTCTGGATCAGTGCATTCCAAATCCGCGTAATGAGGATCCAGAAGGGGCCAAAAATACAGATTCTGAGTCTCAGTTTTTCTACTTGTTGTTAAGATTTGCCAGTCAGCTATTGACTGCTGCGCTACTGTTGGTGTAGATGGATGAAAGAAAGCCTTTGGTCCTGCAAGGAATTCTGTATTTTCTCCTGTTCTCATTGTTTTATTTCTCATGGGCTGAGTTGGTAGTATCCAAGCAGTGCAGGTTGCCTCTGACAGCATGAAAGTGGTTTATGTGGGGCTGCTCTGTTGCGAAGGGGTTGCAGGATAAAGGCTATTAGCACCTCTGTTTGTTTAAAACACCCATGAATGGAGGCGCAGCAAAAACGTGGGCTTTTTTTTTTTTTTTTCTTTTTTGGTCTGAGATCATCACTGTCAACAACAGCAAACCGCTACCAAATACAAGGAGCAACGCAACTGAAAATTCTGTTGTTGTCAGCTGCACCTTTGTAAAATTAATCCATCAGTTGATGGGAAGACAGAGGCGATCCCAATCTGCTTTTTCATGCCAGCAGCCAAACAAGCAGACAGACTGCTGTGTTTTTGCTTTTAACGAGCAATACGACTCCATTACCAATGTTAACATCTAGCTGAAGGAATTCAGCTATATTAACCAAACGGGCACTAGAAGCGAGGCGCATTCCAGCTCTGTGGCCGGGCAGCCCTGTTCGTTGGTTCCCCTCAGGGCCGCAGGCCTGAGCCTCCTTAACGGTCGCCCCGTGCGGCGCAGGGGGGGCACAGGGCAGGAATTCGCGCCCTCCTGGCTCAGGTTGCAGCCCTCCTGCTCCAGCCGGGGTCAGGCTGCTCACTGCCGTGTGCTCCTCGGGCCATTTGTAACTGCTCCTCTGCCCGCAGCTAATGGCGCTGCTGATTGATGGAAAAGATTCCCAGATTTTCTTTTTATTAGCCTCTTAACACGGTCTAAATCGTTTCTTAAAAGAAAATTAGCACGTAGCACAGAACTGGAAGTGTGGTTTAACATCTTTGAGAACGTAAACGGCGGGGTGTCAAGGCACAGCAGCTACAGCCTGATGTTGTCCAAGGGGCCATGCTGCTGGAATTAATGGATTTAATGCTGCTCATTCTTTTCTGAGTCCTAAAACCTGAGCTGTCCGCCCACTGTCACTGGAGAGGCACACCTTTTCCCTTCTGCACGGCCAGCTTACAGCCAGCCGCTGAGCAAATTAATCTATTGACAGCGCCAACTGAAGTCATGGCCAATAGATAGCAGTGCCTTCATGACTAACTCCGTTTATTTCCTAGTGGTTGTTGCTGCTCGTGCTAGCGCTTACCACCATGGCCGTGTCTGTGTATTTTAGGGTCTGTGGAAGACGTGAGCTGGGATTGGGGCTGCCGGTGCGGTGGCCGTGCCCAGGCCTGCGGGGCTGCCCACCAAGATGGCGGCGGCGGGAGCGCCCTGTGGCTCCGGCACGGACACCCATGGGGCCTAACCCCGGCCCGGGGCGGCTTTTTGGCATGCGGACCCTGAGCGGCTCGTGCCAAGTTTTGTTCTCCCTGCCCCCTTCCCCAGCAGAAGGGGAAGAAAACACTTCTTTTTCTTTCGCTGCTGTCGTCACGTGATTTCCCTTCGTCAGTCACGGGGGGTGGGGGGCGAAGGTGAAGCGGAGCGGGGCGGGCGGGGGAGAGGCGATGCAGCGTTCCTGCGGCTCCGCGCTCGCCGGGTCGCGTGCTCGCAGTGCTCGTCGTAACGGCCGCTCGGCTCGAGGCGCGTTCCCGCTCCGCTGTGTCAGGCGGCTCCGCGGAGCTGAGCCCTGCGCGCCCCTCAGGCGGCTCCGTGGGGCTGTGCCGAGCTTTGAGGGGAGAAAAGATAAAAAGGCAGAAAGAAATCCGGCTTTCCCTACCACCTAGCCGCTACCTAGTGCCGGGGAGGCCAAGCCACCCACCTAGCCCCGCCGGAGAGCAGCGATAAGCGCGTTTACAGGCAGGGGGATGGTGCCGTCCTTTTTTTTTCCTCTCTCTTTTTTTTTTTTTTTTTTTTCCTCCCCCCTCCCTTCCCCATTCACATTGAAACCTACTTTGAAGACGCCAGCACAAGCGCCTTTTCACGAGCATATGAAACCAGAGAAGGGCTGCATTCGTTGGCGGCTGTGTGGATGTTCAGGGAAAAAGGAGAATGCTCAACGCAGAGTTAAATGTGGATAACGAAAAAAGCTGTAAATTTGGTGATTTTTGCAGCAAATAGGTGGATTTTCCCCTCTTCGTGATCGGACTGAATGTGGTAGCCAGAAACTTGCCGTGTTGGAATATCTGTACTTAAACAAATATTCAGAATTGTGAAACACCCATTTTTACCAAGAACTGATCAATTTTGTTACAACCATAAAGCTGTTTCACTTCACGGTTTTAAAATTTCAATTCAGCTCCAGAATGTTGTAACATGACAGCACAAAGGAGGGCTTTGCAAAATATCCAGCAAAATTATCTGCTTTTGTTTGTTTTGAAGGAGAACACAGTCCCTCATGCTACAGAGTCATTCAGAAAGATTAATGATTGTAGGATTCCAATCTTGCAAACCCTTGTTCTTTGAAAGAAGAACTGTTCGTGTAAATAAAGGTTTCAAGATTAGAGCCTTAAATGCAATTTTTATAACTTAACCCCTTAAAAAATGGTCTGCTTCAGCCTGGCCTTGGGCAAAATTTCACGTGGACTCAGTGGGATTTTCTTGTCTGTAGAAGGACTATAATTTCACTGTTTTTTGTTGTTGTTTTTATTGAGGAATTGTTAGTCTGGTAGTTCTTTATTTTTATAAGTAAGGAAGTATACGTATACATATCTCGATTTCACATATCATCTAAAATGCATACATTCACGATCAACAGTTCTGTAAAGGAAGTATAGTGAAGCAATCTTCATTAGTGTGGGGCTCAGGATGCTGGTTTTTTCCATTTGTGTTCATGAGTTGTGTAAAGTTGTTTTGCAAGTTCTCCAATTGTAGTTTGTGATATGTTATGTGATAGAAAAATCCTTTTTATTTGATGTTGGAAAAATTTAAAAAATGTATTTTCTGGCTTTGAGTAGTGTCCAATGATTCACTGCTCTGGGGTAGAGTCTCCTGTGGAATGAGTTTGATGTAATTCCATTGATTACAATAAAACTGTGTCATTTGCTACTTCCTCCTCAGTCAGCTCAATGTAATCTCATCTGTTCCTTCTGATAACATTTTTATTTGCTATTTTTTTAGATACACGTGTTACCAAGGAAGTTTGTGCTGACAGATGTCTAGGCTCCTTTTGGTTGTTTCAAAATACACTAGTGCAGGGATTAAAGGTTGCTGTACTTGTATTATTAGATTCAAATAGGTGACGTGCTTTGTGAAAGTGTTTATCAAGCAGAGGTATTTCATGTTTCAGATACAGATAATTTTGCCTTGGGTTTTCTGTAGTTTTGATTAGTTCATGTATGGTGCAGATTTGCAGTTAAATTTAGGCTTGTTTTATAAAATGCAAGAATGTTTTTACTGCAAGTGTTGGATAACTGGAATATTTAGGTAACATTACCTTTAGAGTTGGCAACTTATTTTAACCTTTCTTTGTAACTTTTTTTTTTTAATGCTGATTATGAACATTGCTTTTACAATCCCCAAAGTGATAGAAAAGCTTTTCAAAAATCACAAATCTCTGAGTGCATTGTCACTCCATTTGTTGGTACTTTAATGACATTTTGGTTGATACACATCCAGGGTTTTTCTCATTCCCATTTTTGTGAGCCCCAGAAATATGCTGCAAGATTATTTGTAAATGAATTAAGCCTCTATTAATTTTGAGGAAAAAAATAGTGGCTGAAGATATAATATTGTTTTAGGGGTTTTTGTTTTTTGTTGGTTTGGTTTGTGTTTCATTTGGGATTGGTTTTGCTGAGTTTCTGGTTTTTAATTGTTTAGGTTTTGGTTTGATTTTTGTTTTGATTATTTTTGTATTTATTTCTCCTCTTGGACAAAACCTATGTGTGTTTTTAACAATGCAGTTTCATTGTTGCTTTAAACCATCTCACTGTAAGACTTAAGCTAGAAGAAGCAATCCCACCCCTTCCTCTTCCACATGTTCACACTCTTGTGTCAATTCCAGTGCCCTGTTCAGCTTCAGGGGGAATTACGACCCATTGCTGTTTGGCCTGAAAAAGAGTCATTCAGTTTGCATGTTTAAATTTAATTTGTATCAGCAAGCTCCTAGGATTTTCCTTTTGTTATACAAAGACTTGAGCTAACTTGAGGACAGCAGTGGATGTATGCAGCTTGAAAAAAATGCCAAATGCTAGTGTTCCACTTGTTTTTGGGGCAGTGGCAGAGTACAGCTTTCAAGGCAAAATTATATGGGAGGACTTGTTTACATGAACATTGTTTTGTTCTAGTGATTAAACTCAATAAGCTAGGTAAAGATGGCAGTTCTTCTGAATCATGTTTTGCACAAAAGAGTTCCCTTAGCGACTACTGGAAGAGTTGGAGGAATTAAAGTTTGGGAGAAGACCAGGGGCTGAGCAAGTCTGCTCGTGGAGGGATCTCACAGAACCTCTGCCCTTCTGATGGCTCCTTAGAAAGACGCACTCGCAGTCCAGTCCTGCAAACAGTAGGAATGTCTGTTTCTGTAAATTTTTTTTTAATAGAAGTATCTGTGATTGTTTCCTTTTGCCGTGGGCAACATCTAACTTGTGAATGCCTGCTCTCATATAACTAGCAGATACAACTAAACTGTTTCCCTTGACTGTTTATGTTGTTTGCATAATATTAGAGCCAGGCTTAAGTTAAATTCCCTTAGTCTATGTGCTTTAAACTGTCCTTTTAAACAACTAGCACCATGTCAAACAAGCCATCGTCAGCTTCCTTCCTGATATCTAAGCTCTGAAGTGACCTATATGAACTGAAGTGTTTTTAAAGAAATACTTCTTAGGCACAAATACATGTTTGCCAGTAATGGTATTTGTGTAGTGCTGCACAGCACTGTTTCTTTGTGCCATACCTACAAAGTTAGGTCTCTTTCACTACACTGCACTTGGCTGATGATCAGGACCGAGTTGCACAACACCGAGTTGTGTGCAGGTGTGCCTTGTGCAGCAAGTTGCAGGGTGGACTCTTAAACTGTGAGAGCAGGTAGGACTGGCTTCTGTCCATGAGATTCAAGCTACTGTATAAAAAGCATTACATGTATGTTAAAGGAGCTGTTAGCTGTTATTTCTAGCATTGTCTGTGCCGTGCCACCAAGTCAGCAGGGGCAGCCATTGCCTGTCTGACAGCAACCTCCTAAGCCTGGCAGGGAATGCACAGCCACTGGCTTTGGAGGGAGTAAGAGATTTGGCAGCTCTTTGCCCCACTGCTGACACCACTGGAAAGGAAAACTGCTGAGTGTGGCTGGTTTTAATTGATAAAAAGGATGTTGGGGAATGCTTGTCATGCACAGGTGGACCACTGCTGCTGAGTGGGTCCTTTAAGTGAAACTCTGTTAATAGCATTTGATAGGAACCCTAGTCATGAAATGGTTCTTTTATGTATAAAATTATATATGGGTTCAGTGTGTAACTGCTCTTCCTGTAGGTGCATCTAGGTATTTATTTTAGAAGGAAAAATTGGCATAAGCCATTAAAAAAAAAAAAAAAATATATATATATATATATATATATATCGTTCAGCTGCAGCTTGTAATTATGAGGAAATTGTTACACTTTTCAGTAACATTCTATTATGGCATAGGATATGGGTTGATTAAAGTCACTTGGAACTTTCTGTTGCAAACAGTAATTTGTGTGCATTGTGCACTGATGTTAAGTACCCAGTCCAGGTGGATCACAGCTGTGAACAGTTACCTTAATGCAGGACTGACCGAGAGAGGTAGGACTGTTTCTGGCACACAGATAAGAGGGAGGGGTATGTCAGTGTTGAGTCTGTTATAGCAAATTGAATTACTTGGCACATTATTCAAGCAAAGACTGAGTTAAGTGAGCAAAATACAATTTATCTTTATTTGTACCTTGTTCTTCAGGTCGTTACTGATTTCCAAATTTCAGGTAGTTAGAGTAAGTAACCACAGTGACATCAGCTGTATATGATTTATCCTGTTTTCATTTACTGGGGAAGGATGTAGTGAAACAGATGAAAAACGTAATTCAAGAAAGCAGCTGTTTATAAATGTATTTTTAATAGAAGTGTTAGCTGTGAAAGCCGTGCTACATATAACACTGACTATAAAATGTAAATTTAATTTCTATTTGAAAGGTATTTGTGTAGCACAGGCATTACCTTATTGTTCCAAATGATTCAATATCTACCTTTTCTCAGCAAAAAATGTATGAATCTCTAATTTTACAAAGAAGAAATTTCATAAACTATTTTGTCTCCATCAGCTTAGCAATTGTGGGTCAGTATTTTACGATGAATTCCTGATTTCTTTATTCTTACTTTACATTCACTCCTGGAAACTTTGTGAGGTTGATGAGAGAAGGCTTATTTTCCTCACCACCTATTTTAAAATTCTTGAGAGTGATAAGGAAACCTTACCTCAGTTAGAACTGAGCAAACTACTTGCTGTGCTGTAGGCATTTTTGCAGACTTTCCTTCATCTTCTGAAGGTGCCCCTCCTCCATTTTGTTTTTGTTTTCCACGACTTTTCTGGTTGTGCTCTCTCTTGACCCCTCTGTGTGAGCTTGCAGCCACACAGGACACTGGCAGGATCAGAGAACACCACTGCTGAATTAAAGAGTGAGTGCACAGTCGGGAAAGAGGCTGCCAAGGTAGCAGGAGAGTCTCTTATTTATTCTTAAAATGACATCCTTAAAATGAAATCTAAAACAGTGCTTTTAAACTAGGGCTTGAGGCTTTGTACAGATTATCAGAGTTTTAGTACTGAATGATAGCAAGGCTATTTGTAAAAGATCACCAAGTAGTTTATGTGTTCAGTGTCGTTTTTGGTTTGGTTTTGTTTTTTTTTTTTTGGTAACATCTTTTGTGATTTATTATTGCAATCCAGAATAATAATAATAATTAAAAGCAATCTGTCTGAAAAGGTAACCAGGCTCTAAACTGAATGAATTATTTCATTTCCAATTTTGAGTTTTCTACACTTTTCCAACAATTAAGGTAAACTCTTGAAAAACATGACACCAATTTAGATACTAATCATTCCTTTCAAATAAATGCCGTCTATATTATTTGTTCCTGAGAATAAATGCTTTACTTGTCCCTTTCTGGTCTGTACCTAAACTCACTTTTTCATCCACAATTTGAAGTTAATTTAGTCTCTTGTAATAATGGCATTTAAAAATCTTCTACTGTCATACTTAACCTATTTCTTGGCATTAGTAATTTGGGCTCTGTGTTCTGTAGAGTAGTGCATTCACTTAGAAATATCTTCTTCTTATATCCTTTTTGTGGTAAAGCGTATTTACACCTTGCCATCTGAGAAGATGAGCAAGCTGTTTCAAGTTGTTTTAGAGAGACTTTCTTCAGCTGAACAGGAGAAATGTACATTTCTCTCGTCCTTGAATCTCTGAAGTCACATTCATCTTTTATCTGACTTTCATCTTCCCTTTGATAGGATTTTAGAACCACCATTTGTTAACCATGTCAGCTACCTGAATGCCAGGGAATGTATTGTGAAGTTAGCATTGAATTTCCATCTTTATCAGTCATGAGTTTCCTGGTACAGTGCAAGGAGGCATTCACAAATTTTGTGAAGCAGGCACGGTATCTGTTCCTAGAATCAATCTCTTGAATACTGTGTTGCAGTGACTTGTAAATAAGCTTTTAATGGGAAATAAATATATTGCATTCGTTTGCTATTTTCTGTATGTGTCAGTCTGCTTTTTACAAGTCTTGACTGTGGAGTTTCTTGGTAAGTGCTTGTGGGTTATGTTTAAAAAGCTGTGCAGATATTTCTGAGATCTAGAGGTAAGACAGGATTGTTGCTGAGCTGTGCTCACAGACACTGGGGCACAAAAGGGCACAGGTTCTTGCTTAAATTAAGGCATGGAGGATCTGAACGTAGTTGCTGCAAGCAGCAGGCTGATTTCTAGCAGGAAGTCTTCCTTATTTACCAAATCAGTGATATTCTGCAGGCATTAAAACTGCATCTAGCATAAAGAAAGCAGGAACAAGCCAAGACAGTGGCATCTCACCCTCCGTGCTCTATGAAGAGTAGCATGGTATTCCTTACCAGATTTTCCTCTCTACCGTATCAGGCACACCTGGCAGAATAGCAGGTGCTCAGCTGCTCTGGTCAGGAGTCTGAGCACAGCCAAGCTGCCTGGTGGGGAGAGATGGGGAAGGATGGAAGGTCATCAGACAGATGCTAGGTGATGCTGTGCCACTTTGCTTCAGAGCCAGGGAATGACCCTCACTGGGTGCATGTGTGACTGTCAGCAGATGTAGTCAGGAGCTCCGGATAAGGGTATTTTTATTTAATTCATTTATTCTTTACCTTTCTGATTAATAATAGAAGATTGCAAAGATAGCCTGTGGATATTCTTCTTTCCTCTCCAAAAGGATTAGGTAATAGTAAATTATAAACAATATGGAGTCCTAGAGTGGGTGGGTAAACCCATGCAGGGTTTAGTTTGTACTTGTTTAAGGATAGTTTTGCAATAGATTTACTCCATGTGAGTGCGATAGAGGCCTTTGGGAAGGCAGTGCCATGCTGCTTTTTGTCAGCTGTGTGGTTTTCTATTGGTTTGAACCATGGGTGAAACTGTCCTGAGTTGCATATTGCTTGGTATGGTTGAGTGAAGTACTTATGCAATGTGGGAGGTAACAGCAGTTCACTAAGTACACATGCAAATGCCATGTGTGGATGCACTGACTCATGTTAATGTAATTACCTCATTGTAATTGAGTTAAGTACAATTGATTTAACAGTAGTGAAGATGAGCTCACAGTTACAGTCTAAAATGTGAGTTCATATTTGATCTTCGAGGTTTTTGATATCTGCAGGAGGTTGGAGTTTTCCTTTGTAATATAGTAAAACATGCTTAACTTGAGCCATACCTGTGGTCCAAGTAGAACTTACTCAGGATGGTGATTTCTCTTCGTGTATGTTTTCAAAATCCTGGGTGAGCTATTGGTAATACACGTTTTGCAGTGGGATAAATCATCACATTATGTGTACAGCACTGCTGTCTGTAGGCTGAGTTTGGATACTGATTAGTGACTGTGGTTTTTTGGAGGGGGGCGGGGGGAGTGAAATCTCATGGCAATAATTTTTAAGGCCTGTGGTTCAGTGCTCAGTAATTGTGGCATTTTTCTCAAATATTTTTCATAACTGCTTTATATTTGTTTTTAGCTACTAAGAAGCTCAACTCTTTACTGAGACATATGCTAATGGTAGTTACCATCTCTAATTCAGTATGCTAGCATTTGCTAATCCACGACGTTAAGGCAGTGGGTTTGTCAACAGCAGTGTGAAGGTGATAGGAGAAAGGGACAGAAAAGAATGAGCACCTTGATTCATCTGCTGTTGAGTAATGAAGTTAGGACATTGTATCAGATATGAGTTGTATGGAATTGGTATATTAATACAAACATATTTATTCTCCAGTGAAATGTGTTTTTACTTTGAAAATCTCTTGTCTAGAGAAGTCTGTGCTTCTCTTCATAATTATTGACAGAAGGATTTTGTTAGAAACTCCAGATTTTCTGTGAACTGTTCAGCCCTTTCCTTTTTAATTCTTAACATAGTTTGACTGTTTTAATGAGACAGCCCACAAAGAAAAGCATTCTAAAATTGTTTTTATTTACTAAACTTTATCTGTCCTTTAAAGGTTCAGGTGACTGGTACTCTGAAGTTATGGTGTGACATTAGAGTTTAGCCTGTTTAGGAGAGCTGCAGCAGAAGGAACAGTCTTTAGTCTTTTTGCACTGGCCCAGACTCTCTCATGAGACAGGCAAGCTGTACCTGTTTAAAAGTGTTATCTGTAGAGCTAATTTTGTGTGGTGTAGCTGCTTAAACTGATGATGACTCAGATGAATGCTGGAGTTGGGTACACAGTGTGGAGGAAGGAATTGCATCTGGGGCTGGGAAGAGCAAAATGGAGTGACTCGTTTTTACTGAGAACATAATTATTTAAATTAAAAATGACTTTAATGAGTTTACATTAATAATTTTAATATTTTACTTTTACTGTCAGTATAAAAATAGTTTCTGAAACTAGGTTGCCTGTATATATCTGCAGAGAGATATCCATATCCCTGTCACTGTCCATGTGTAATCCTAGAAATTTAGTAAGATACTTTAGATTCAAGTTGCTGTATAAAAGTCAAGCATTTTTGTTTCATGAGCAGCTAGTTTGTAATTTTTACTTCTATTTTTAAAAACCAGAATATCATATTTAACAAAAAATTTCCGTGGGGACCTTCTTGTAATGGAGCAAAAGCCAGTAGCATCCAAGTGTTACAAGCAATTGTGAGTAGAACATGTTACAGTGTAAAAGGTAACTAATATGTGCTATAAATCTAAACACATTATCAATCGTATTTCAATTTCTTTAATAGAAATTCTTTTCAAGCTCTGATGTTGAAGTATGTTAAAGAAGCTAAAAATATGCCTGATAATTAGAATATGACTGAGTCAGAAGGTTTTCAAGATTTGGGGGCAAGCTGTATCAAGAACTGCACAACAATACCATCAGAGGCAGAAAAAGCACATGAAACAGATGTAGCAAATGTTCATATTCTTGCCAGGTTTTTAATATGGTAGTAGGTAAAGTTTTTCAGATCTCAGAGGAGCATTGCTGATGGCCATCTCTCTAGTAGTAATAGAGTCAACTCTGAGATGTGGTGAATGAATCTCCTTTTGGCTCAGCGGAGGTTTGGAGAGCTGCTGGAGTGCACAGTTACTACCATGCCCTTTTCACCAGGCAACAGATGACTGCTGCTGGTTTTGACTCTGAAGTGATAGACCTTCATTCCATGTGGTATCACTGAAGGAGCAATGGTAGAAACCCGAAGGTTGGATAAGTGAGAGAGAAAGAGAGACCTGTGATTTAAGCATCTCTGAGTCCATTTGCAGTACATGATGGCAAAATCAAGGAACATTTTCAGACACTCATTTTCTATCTCTGCCCTCTCAGAAATAGTGCAGGGGGATTGTTAGTTTTGCTACACCAAGGAACAACAGCATCCCACAAATCTAAATCAGCTAAATACATAGAAGAAGCAGGCAGCAAATCACAGGCAAAGCTGTGAACTCTGTGAAGTAGCTTTGCCTGCACAGGCAGTGTTCGTGGAGCTGGATCTTCCAGTTCTGGTAAAACAAGATATCTGGAGATTTTTGACTAAGGACAGATCTTAATAAATACTGCAGTACAGTTCTAACAGCATAAATCAGTCCTCATTTTTACTGTCTAAGCAAGCTTTTCAGTCAGTTTAGATTATGTTAATTAAGGCTGAAAATAACACGACTTGGCTGTGCATTGGTATCTATTTGGTAGTTTATTGTTCAACTCTTCTAAATCCACACTTGAACTGAAAACCTGAATGCTTTAGTCATATTCATTCTTGCCTATTCAGCTGTTCTAGTTTCAGTGACTTACAGGAGAGGGAAGCATGGGGTGTGGAAAGTCATGCATCCTGCAGCCCTGTGTCTGTGGCCATGGTGCCTCTTTGTGCATTTTGGCATCCTAACTGTCTGCCAGGAGCTCTTCTCAGAAAGCTCTTTTAAGTTTCTCATTGTTAGCTTCAGGGACTTAATCCTATGGAAAGAAAATCTGAGTGGTTAATCAGGCTAATTTGTATTAACTTCAAAAATCCTAACTTTCTTATTTTCTTATTAACTTGTCTTAAAATTTGTTATCTCAAAAATACCTTACCAGTCTACGGAGCAGTCATTTGTGCACCTGATTAATCTGAAGGTATTTCCTGGATGAAATATTCCTGTGTCCACAAAACAAAGCCAGCCATAAGAAGTCCCACAAGGTATATGAGCTGCAGAAACTTCACAAGTGACTAGCCATGAATGTGGTCTTATGCTTTCCTTTTTTTCTTAACGACTATTCGCATGACTTAGTGGTCATTTCTAAGTGATTTGGGGGATACAGAAATACTATGTAGCTATAAAGAGAGAAATTGTTTCATTGATTTGTTCTTAAGAGCCATGGTGTGGCCAACACCCAGTTGTAGTGCTGCACAACCAGCCAGCTGTTTGTGCGTGGTGAGCAGCTCATGTAGTCTCATGTGTGCACCTCTGTAGTCATATGTTCACTAACACTGAAAGTGGAAGTGTGAAAGTGTGATTGTCTTCTCCATGCTGCATTGCTGTGATTGGCTTCTGGGATTAGTGCAGTTCTTTAGGGGTACAGCCATTAGTTGTGTATTTTTTGATAGTTCGGAATGCTGAATAGATTTACTGGGTTACATTTGTGAACAAAAATGCAAAGACTCTACCACAGAACATTTTCTTAGATGGTGTCTGTATGATTAGAGACATATTTGTCATGTTACCCAAAATGGGTGGAACTTTTTTTTTCCAGAGGAGATCTTAAGCTAGCTTGGGTATCAATACCTTATTTGTCGTTTAGTCAGTGACATTCTCATCTGCTCATCTTTAATCCTGCACATGTATTCTAAGAGAAAGCAAGATTCTCTGTTGTTTATATTCCCTTCTGGCTAAAGCAGATCTGCTCCCCAGCTCATCTCTGCATCAGTGTGCAAGCAGGGCTCTCTGGCCTCCTCTCTTGACAAGAGGAGGATGTGCAATCCACATCTGTATTTTCTTTGTTTTGTTGTATGGAACCTAAATGACAACTGGTAGATCCCAATCCTCCCCTTTCATATCCTTGGCAATCTTCTGAGTCACATGGAGACAATCTTTCCCAGGCAACAAACAGGACCCGAGGAAATAGCCGCAAGTTGTACCAGAAGAGGTTTAGATTAGACATAGGGAAGAACTTTTTCTCTCAGAGAGTGGTCAGGCACTGGAATGGCTGCCCAGGGAGGTTCAGAAGTCACTGTCCCTGGCAGTGTTCAAGAGGTGTCTGGACAAGGAGCTACAAGATGTGATTTAGTGCTTGTGGTAGCAGTGGTAATGGGAGAACGGTCCTTTCCAACCCTATGATTCTATGATTCTATAATCTTTGACTGAGTGAGCAAAATCTCACTTAAAGTGAGTGTGGAAAGAGCAGGGTGGCTGCTCTGTTCTCATCACAAGCACTTATATTTATCTTCACTAATTTTGTGTTGTAGTGTTTTCAGGGGTCTAATTGAAGGGCAACAATAACAGCCTTGCAGGTGGGACTGTCACTTGAGTCCATAACAGTCTACTTGCTACTACTAAAGGCTGTTAAAAATAATTTTGGGAAGTGTTGTGGTATTTTTGGATGTGCTTATGACAGTGGTAACAGATCTTCCGTGTGTGTTGACTCTTAAGCATTTACCATGTTCCTACTGGAGGTTTTCAGGTTATTTCATTTAGCAGTTTCATCTACTGTCTTCCAAAACCTCACTTAGCAAAAGCTGAATCATTCCCACACATAGCTTTTTAAATTTTTTTCTGGGTAAGTTTTCCTTCATTGCATCTCCACAGCTATTTCTTGCTAGAACTGAAAGTCAGAAACTACATAAATGGATGCTGACTTGTTCAGATGAATGTATTGCTAGAGTTCGTGTAATCACAGTTTAAGTAATTGCTGAACATCTTTACTTCTCCTAGTTCTGTTAGCTCCCTCCCCAGGTAGGCTGTCTTTGGAAACTGCTGGTGAGGGTGCATTTTAAGCCTTTAACCATTTTATTTTATTTATTTATTTAAATCAAAGTTCTTTTGATGGAGTGAGAGCTGCCCTAGGACTGTACACAGCAGAGTGGGCAAGCGTTTGGAGCTGGTGGTGTCAGTAATGGAAGGTCTGTGAGCATGTGCACAGCTGTGTGCTTTGCCTTTCTCTCCCTGTCCCTGAACACACTGCACATCTGTCTGAAGACATTAATATACAGCAGAGAGGCCCCTGGCCTCTGAAAATATTGAAGGTGGTTTAATACTGCTATGTGCCTGCTCTCCAATAGCATAATGTGTACAAGAGATGTTCACAGAACATCTAGAGCTAGCTTTAAATTTCATGCATATACACGTGAATACACGTGTATACACACGTGCATATGAATTGTGATAAGGGAAAGCTGAGTTTGTATAGTCAAAAAGAAAAACTGTAGAGGGCTCTGAAATTGAAGTTGCAGTTGAAACTCCAGCCCCATTTTATTTATCACAGTTTAATTCATAGTTATCAAATTATGTGATCATCTCCCAGCATCACACATTGTGCTTTGAACCACACATGATTTTATCTTCGTGATCTGACAGTGACAGTAAAAACGGGAATGGTTTTAAACTAAAAAAGGGAAAATTGAAGTTGGATGTTAAGAGGAAATTCTTTACTCGTGTGCACTGGCACAGGCTGCCCAGAGAAAGCTGTCTATGCCCCATCCCTGGAGGTGTTGAAGGCCAGGCTGAATGGGGCCCTGGGCAGCCTGATCTCATGGTTTGCAGCTCTGCCCATGGCAAGAGGTTGTAACTTAATGACCTTGAAGGTCCCTTCCGGTCCAACCATTCTGTGATTCTGTAGTCTTACATGGCTGTCACTGGAGAGTCCAAATAAAGAAATAATTCGTGGAATTTATTGTTTTCACCCACAATTCAGCTATGCTTCTTGCATATTAGTTACTATCTGATGTTTCTCTGGTTTTAGCCTTTGGAGCTTTCTTTTTCAAACAGTCCAATGAAAAAGGGAGCTTGGAATTTGTTTGCTTCTAGTATTAAAACCAAACAGTCAGGGAGCAGGCAACTTTGATTGGACTCATAAAGGAATAATACAGATAGAAACTGTATTATTATTTCTTTCTTTGTCCCTTTATCATTAGTTTTTTGGGAGGTTCTGAGCTGTTGGTGGAGGGGAGGTACTGCAAAGCCAGTATCCCTGTCTTGTGATATCTTGGTCTGAAAAGGGATGGTTAGGACAGAAGATGTTTTCATGTTGTTAGTGGAGTAGAATCTGCACTGATGATAGTAGAAAATTGAGTATGTTGCACATGGAGTTGGGATCCTACAAAACTCTAGGCTCTCAATAAAGAAGAATGAGGAGGGTGTGTGGCTCAGGTCATGACATTGAAAAGATATCAAATGGTGGAGGTGGACCATATGTTTGTGTTTGGAAGAATTTCTGTTGTGGAATATTTGCCTTGTAATTACATCAGAACTAATCACTTGCCTACATTTCATAGGGTCATGCATTTTTGATGCATAGCAAACTCACAAAAGCAAGCAGATTCAGAGTTAGAGGCTAATGATTCTGGGTCTCCTCTTCCCTGTAAGTATTTATGAGAGTTGTGTTGACAGATTGCAAGAGGAGTTGTCCTTAAGGAATTCCTTCAGATCATTGTACTGCTGCTGGTCTGACCCACTTTCAGGAGGCTTTGTGAAGCATTTATGTTCATTGGCTTAGCATGGTACAACTGGGGTGTAAATTGACAGATTCAATATTGGAGTCTAAAGTAGTATTTAAGCAGTCTTGCATTATGTAATCTGAGCAGAAGCCCGCGTTACTGTTAGTTTATAAATGTGGCATATGCATGACGCTCCAGTTTCACAATTACTTCCTCACAAAATACTATTTGGTAGTGATATTATTTTAAAGGTAAAAAATTTTAGGTGTTCCTGAGTACTTCCACAATACCTCTGGTAATAAGATTTGTCCTTGGCAGTAAAAATCTTGTCTTCTTCAATAAAGGACTCTTCAATTTCTTCCATTTACTTTGGAGAGGTTTTACCTTAAATGCTGTTTTCCCATTTGTATGGCAGCAAATTCAGAGGTGCTTCATTGAAACCTGGGAAGTGTTCTTTGTTAAGAAACAAATAAAAATCTAACTGGTTGTTCTTTGGTAACAAAATGTCTTCCTCCAACAACCAGCAACTTCAATTAGCTTTTAAAATGCAACTATTTAGAGAACTATTTCACAGTGAAGTTATAAATATGCACCAGAGTAATAAGTTCAAGTTAATTTTCCAGTCATCAACATTATCTCCTTCCATTGCTATGTATTTCTAAAAGTAATTTAACTTGAAATCACCCCCTCATTTCCTGTTAGGTCCAGACCGTTAGACTTTTATTACTGGTTTTCATTTCTTTTAGTACTTTAACTATGATGTGCTTAGATGATCTTCCACTCTCTCTTCTGCAAAGAAGGTGTTGAAGGTTTGAAGTATAAAATAACCAGATGCTCGTTCTTCTTCAAAGACAACTGTTGTTTTATGCAGGTATTGATTAAGTCCTTCAGATAGTTCTGACTTAGGTCATTTATAGTTCTGACAGAACAGATGGAATGCTCTAGGAAGTTCTTGATTAAAAAAATTGAAAGATCAGTGAGTGCATAGTTTGCTGTACAAGAACAGCTAAGGAGGATTAACCATCACACAAACCAACTGAAGAAAAAAAACTCTTAGAAACACTAGACAACTTGAATCCTAAGTCAGGAGTTGTTAATACAGCGTAAACACCGCTGTTCAATTGTGCTTTTGTAGTGCAGGATTATGTTGTGAAAGTAATTTTAAATAAAACTGAAAATTCAACCTTTTTATCACCTCTCTGCTTTATGAGCAATTACTTTCTAGCCCCACGTGTTTTGTTATTTCTGCTTGCATTAAGTCTTCGTGGCAAGTTGACTTCTGGTAAATAAATATTCTAAGCAGTATTTTACTTTTGTTTCACTTGTGTATTGACATTTTAATTCAATTGAATTTTTAAAAAATAGCAAAGTAAATTCTGAGTTCTGAATGATTTAACAATCTGTGTATTTGCTGCTGATAAGCCATGCCCGTATGATTTGTGCAGGACCTTGTGCAGTGCAGTGTGAGTCCTCAGTAGGTGTCGAGGACATCTGTACTATAAAAGGAAGAAAAATATTTGCCCAAAAACTTAAGAACAATTCGAGAGAGGTTCCTTTTTACAAGATAATGAATTTTTATCTCTGGATTGTTTAGGGCATAGTAAGTCTCAGTTGGCTGAAGTATCATCTGTGCTTGCTTACTTTCTCGCTCCCTTTTTCACAATATCTTTCAGGCAGCTTTTTTCTTTCTGAAGGATTAGAAGAGGTTGTTCAAGCATGGAAGGGCTTTACACTAATGCAACTTACGGTGGCTTTCAGAAAGCATCCTCCTTGTTGAGGATATGGATTTTCTGAGGTGAGGTCCCACAAGATTGGTGTCATAAGACTCTCAGGCTGTACTGTTCAGTTTAGGGCCTGGTGGTGGTGGTGTGAGGATATATAGATGACCAATGAATCTTTGGAAATTTGGTCACTCCTTTCCTCCTCCTATGGACAGGATATGACTGGTTGGCTCTTTGGGCTCCAGTCCACAGGTAGGTGGGACCAGCCAGGGTAAGGGAAGATGAAGGAAAAAAGGAGGTGGTAGCAGAGATGGACTTCTACTTCTAGGGCCTTAGCTGTGCCTGTACTTTCACAGCCTAGGAAGAGAGACAAATTTGTTCATTAGCTTTGAGAACCAATAACCTCTGTAACAGTTGGCCGTTGACAATCCAGGGATGGGTTTGAGCTTGAATCTCCAGCCAGGCTGTTGCCCCAGCTCACTCTTTGTAAGCTTCACCCCTTATCTTATGATAGGGCCCAGTCCTTCCATTGCCTTATGCTCTGCCTCTTGACCGCTTCAAGTTCCTGAGATCCAGCAGGATCCAGCCACATTCATCTTGTTCAGCTCCATCTTTTCCCACTTCTTCAGTCCTACCTGACTTACTGTTCCCAAGTAAGATCCATTCTGTCCATGGGTATGTTTGACTTGTAACCGGTTTAACCTATGCTGTCTCCCCCACAAGCTGCTGTTCCTTGATAGTTGGTAATTAGCTGTTACACCACGCTTCAGAAAGGAGGAGACAAATGATATAGTTTTGGTGTATTTTGCCATGAGAACGCGGTGAGCTGAACTGTCCCTGTACTAACATGTCAAGTCATTTGTAAGAAACGCCTGCTTTCATGTGTCAGTCTGTGGCTACTGTAATTGCCAATTGTGAAACACACAGTTTTCTCACATAAAACTAGGACACAGAAAGGCATTTAAACCTCTTTGCTTTTTCCTGGTATTATTTTTCAACCTTGGTTGAAATGCAATTTAAAGGTTAAGGACAGCTTCAGAGAGATTGAAGTTAAGGGTTTGCAGTGTGAAAATATGGCTCTTTTCCAAGACGCTTCTGTGCAGGAAAAGGGAAAGGTGCATGTAAGGAGATCCTGTTACACTTGAATTAGCACAGCACAGTCTGGGCCTGATTTCTATTTTTTTTTTTTTTTTTTAATTATATGTAGTCTCTTGAGGTGATAGGAGGTGGTAAGGAAGTACTTTATATGGCTTTATATATGGTACAGGGATTGTCATTGCCATGCTAGGAAATGAGTAGAGAAGCACAGGAACGAAGGCTGTAGACAGAGTAGGGCAGGCAGGGAAAATGAGAGTGCTGCAGCTGCTTCTGAAAATATGGTTAATGACACCAAAACGGTGTAGTAAATCTGAAGGAAGTTGTGGTTTAGTTTTAGGTGAAATAACTGTACCATTGACTTAGTGCTTTCTACAGGAGCAAATTCTCAGTGCATGGAAAATGCAGCAAAGTATGCGGGTTGTAAATTGCACCTTCCTGTGCTCTTGCAGTTCTATCTATGCTTATGGGACTCTGTTGAAATTGGCTGATTTCTACATCTTTTAGGGGACGACTGTGTTCACACTGTATTTGGTGTATTTTTAACAAGAGTGAATCATAGCCATATTGTGTGCTGTCTCTCACCATTAAACTCATGGGAGAAGTGCCAGAAGGGAGAAAGCTCTGTTAGATTCACCAGGCAGATTTTGGTCCATTTGTATCCCCCGTAGAAGAAATGAGAGAACCAGGCTTAGTGGTACTCATGGATTTTCTGGTGTTCCACTTTTTTTTTTTTTTTTGGTGTTTCAAAGAGTCTTGATGCAGTCCCCTGCTCTGAAAGAAAAGGCCCAGGACTTATTATGGCATGTCCATTCTTCTGGTAATGTGAAAAATGCTGCAATAACTGCTTGTTTTGACCTCCACCCGGGTGGTTTGGGTTTCCAACAGAAAAGGGGCTTAAAAAATACTCTGCCCAGAACCTCCTAATGAAAATTAAGAGGATAATCTGTCTGAGGCAATAATATTCATTTGTTCCTAATCGTTGTAGAAAGACCCTCTTGAGTTTCTGCTAAACTACCCGCAGCAGATGAGGGTACCTGTAACAGAAAAATGGCAGCTTCTGCTGTGTGAAGTGACAGCACTCAGGTCAGTGTGGAGTTAGTGGCAAAGAACTGAAGGGAGCAACCCCGTCCTGGGAAGATTCATACAGTTCCATAAGACGGTATGGCCAGGCAGTAGTGGGGACAGTGGAATGTGTTCAACCATTGAGAGACAATGAGGAAAAAAGATACTCCTCAGTGGTAGACTTTGGAGAGTATTAAAGCCTCCTAGGATTATTGGTGTGGTTTCAGGGTATCACAGAGGCAATATAAGTGACATAGTGGTGAGGTGCAGTCAAAAGAAATAGTGTGCAGCATGGGGCGGTCTCTCCTTACCTGCCACGGCTGCACTCTCACACAGCAGCTTCTGCTGAAGTGTGCTGGTGGCTTTTTGGCTCTGTGGAGACTTGATTCATCTGAAACACAGCAAAAAGCCTTACACAACCAAGAATAGATGAACGGTTTTCTTTCTGGGTTGGTAGTGTGAGGCTGAGGTTGGGGAAGAGGAACTGTCTCTCTGAACCATCTGAACTGTATCCTAAAACTGTTACCTTGTTGCTGGCATGACTGGTGAAAAAACAAGTAAACTAAGAAATGAGAAAAGAGACCAGCGTCATTTTCATGGTGACAGAGAAGAAGGAAAATTGGATGAAAGAGGATGGTATGCATTGTAACACAAATGTTCTGAGTAAAGAAAAGGCAATAACTAGTAGTAGAAGACTAGTTATATGGGTGCTATGCTGTAACAGAAAATTGTACTTACTATGGTTAGAAAGCAGGGTGAGATTAGGGAGAAGCAAATGAGATGTTTATTATCCAGATTCTTTTCATGACTATACAAAACTAGAACAGCTGGTGCTGAATATGTAACCAGATATAGAGGCAGCAGAAACACAGTCAAGTAGCATTTGGGGCCTGAACGCAAATACTGAACATTATGCAGAAAATTAGCGAAGTGTTGTGAATGAAGCGGTGCTGTGTAAAGAAATACACAATGCAGTGGAGTATGTTTGATCAGATCACATTGGGAAGTATTCATGACCAACCTGCTGTAGACTTCTATCTAAGGATTTATACACAGAGAGTGTAGTAATAATATTACAAGAAATACTAGTTGGAATATTGTCATTAAAATTTGACTGTATTAGGCCAGGCTGTTATTTAAACACAAATTATAACTATATTCTTATAATGATGAAATATTTCTGGACATTATATTCTCTAATTTTCTTCTCAGAACTGTAATCCAGAATAAAAGTCATGTTATTTGCAAAGAATTGATGACATTATAGAAAATTGGTTGTTTTAAAAAACAGAGACAAGGCATGGACTCGGTTAATTTGGTTTAAATCAGGAGATAAAAAGTCAATAGTTTGGTTTTTTTTGTTTGTTTGTTTGTTTTAAGGCTTAATTTTGTTGAATGGGGAGAACCAGTCTGTGGACTTGGGTAAACTGACCCACTGGAGGCTTAAATGGAGAAGAGGTTCAACTTGAATACCAAGTAATGAAAAACGGAGAGAATGTTGAGAAATTACATGTGTCTTTCTAACAGTGGACTGAGTGTCTCCTAGCAGGGCTGTTGGTAGTGAAAAGGTAATGTGAAAGGAAGGAAGAGCAGAGAAGCTAAGAAAGAAATGCAAGACAGAAACAAATTCCAAGTAAATGAGGATGTGAAACTGTGGTGTGCCAGCTGCACTGCTGTACCTGCCTCGGTACCAGTTCTTTCTCTATTTTAAAGTTGCATGAAATTGCTTCCCCTGCCTAGTAGCTGTCGTCTGTGTGTTGTATAGGTGGCTGACACCTGAAGTGCAAGTCTGAGAAATGCCAGAAAATCTTAATAGCTTTATTTTTCAAGTAAAGTTAGAAATATTTTTTGTAATCAAACTGCAAATTAGGTGCTGTAGCTAGTAATGTGGTTGGTTTGTTTGTTTGTTTGTGTGATGGTGGTTTTGGGTTTTCAGTTGTTTTATGTTTTTTGTTTTCTTTTAACATTAAATACTAAGTTGCACATCCTAATTTCAGTAGCTGCGGTGTCCACTGTGTGCACCCTGGAGCTCATTGAACCATTCTGTGAACAGATTTAGCTCACTGGAAAAACAGAAATCTATCCCCATTTCCTCTTCCTCTCACTCCTCCCCCTCACCTTTTTCTTTTTTTTCCTTTTTTTTTTTTTAACTGAGTTTGTTTCCTGTCAGATTAGTGGGTTAAATTGGCTTACGGGGAGGACTGAGAAGTGCCAGATTTGGTGCAAGATAAGCCTCTAGGAGCAGGAAAAGACCTTTAAGGTCAGCAGGAGCAGGGAGCGGGGAGGGAAGAGTGGCAAGAGGTTAGATTGTTGCATGGATGGACGGCCCTTGGGTTCAGTGTAAATGCAGAGCGACTTGCTGCTCTTTGAGAGGCTATTGTTTAACACAGTGGATTTTTTTTGTTTGTTTTAGCATTTGGTCTGCAAAAAAATATTATCTTTAACAGACATCCTAAAGTGAAGTTTAGTGGACACTTGCAGCAGTCCTTTAGCCTGGCTGGGCTTCAGGATTCCATCCCTCGTATCTGGATTTAATTGTAGGTAATTTCAGAGGAAAAACCATTTTCTTACTTTGTGAAACTCAGCATACTGGTGGCATCTGGTCATTGTACGGAGCAATCAATCAATCACTAGATAAAAAGAGGCAGAAATGAGAGATACAGAAAATAAATGATCTAAGCAGAATTGCCACCAAATAACTCCCTCCCCCCATGAATTTAATGCCTGCCCCAGCAGTTGTTTACAGCCCCAGCTAGAAATGCAGAGAAGTGCTGAGGAGGCACATGCTGGGAACCTGTTCTCCTGACTCCCTGGACATATTAATAAAAGCAATGCAGACTGAATATCAGAGATCAGACCCCTGGAACGAGCCTGAATTCCAAACTTCCTCTCTTTTGTAGAGCTGAGGGAGTGTTGCAAGCACTCCCTGACACTGTCAAAGAAATGCTATTTTTCTCTGGGACAGTCTTGTTAATACAATTTATATTTGTTATATTTTGGGATTTGTTTCACACTAAACAATACTTTTCAGGAACTTGTGATCATGGGTTTTTCACTCCAATTATTTTTTTTGTAGTTATTACTGTCACAAAGTTCACAGCTTTTTGGGCTGCTGCTTGTAAGGAGATGTGTAAGATGCTACATTGTGAGCTAGAATATCAAGAAATAATTGGAAGTCTTTTTTTTTTTTTTTAAGAAAAAAAAAATCTTAAATGGCACTGTCAAAAAAAAAAAAAAGACAAAAAAAAAACCCACCAAACTGTCTGAAGCCACTGTATTGACTTCTGGTAAAAATAACAGTGAAGTCTGTGACAGTTGAAAGAAAGAAAGGAGTAAAAGCATGGTGCTTTTAAGTTTTCTTTCTTCATTGGCAGTGTGCCCATACACCCCATTCAGGGCTCTAGGAATGGTTCACTGACTTGAAATTCTGGCTGCTTTTAATTGTGGGAGTTTTATTTGTTTAAGTAATGTGAGGAAAATACTGAGTTAGGACTCCTCACGTTAAATTATCAACTTTACAGACATTTTTTGTTCAGCTCTTCATCAGAGTTGAGAAAGACTCTTAAGGGTTTTAAACTTTTTATTTTTTATTTCTTTATTCTTTTCTGGTTTCCAAATGCCAATTTTTTCAGTCATTACTGCACCCACAGAGAATCTATGAGCAGGCTGACAGTGTTGTACACATTCACATAGTAAGTCAAAGTACACCAAATCCATCTGTAGCATTGATAAGCTGTTAAGGTGCATTAAAGGAGGGTGCTGTGCCAGTCATTTAGACTGGTTTTTTTTTTAACCTTTGCTGCTGTAAGAAGTGCTTGGG
The DNA here is from genome assembly GCF_905368555.1 of Meleagris gallopavo. Lineage (NCBI taxonomy): Eukaryota > Metazoa > Chordata > Aves > Galliformes > Phasianidae > Meleagris > Meleagris gallopavo. The sequence goes on along the minus strand of NC_139405.1, from coordinate 68,074,219 downwards.
GAAAAAAGCATTCAAAAAATGCTTAATGATTTATGAAAGCATGATAATTGTACCATAACTTCTGCTTGTAAAGATACTTTAAAGAAAACCTCTTCAAAGTATGCTTTATTTGGAAGTGAAAATTCTGTTGTTAGAAGCGAAAAGACAAAAAATGGAAGCATTTTAGGCTACTCATAATGTCCTGTCTTAGGTTGTACTTTAAGTGAGTACTTTTTTCTTTTGAAGTAACGCAGAAGATACAACATTACGTGCATATCAGGTATCAGCCTCTTGGTGTTTGTTTTATAAACTGAGACTTGGAAAGGAAAAAGTCTTGCTGTGAACTTACCTGTATGTTCATTAAGTTGTAATTAAACAAAAAGATAGTAACATCCGTGCCATATTCTGTATTAGAGAAAAATTGAGGCTTGTGTTTATCTGCTTGAGGTTCCCTTTGTGATAAGCAGACGCCTGTTTTGTAATAATGGCCTGATTTTGAAACAGTTAATTATATGCGTTATCTGGGGACAAAATACTTACCATTTACCAATATTTCTCTCATGGCTGTTGAGGAGGTATGGGTGGGCCTAGAGATGGATTAATGGCACAGGCAAAATCTGTTGTTTCAAGTGATAGTGTCATCTTCTGGGCATGTTTTCAATTTTGGTGTGTCTTCACTGTGTCAGATTCCTTTACTGCTCTGCAGACATTTCAGAATGGAGGGCTTGCCTGAAATAATGCTGGATGGTTTATTGGTTTATATATAGAACTACTGTCTTCCCTGTCAAGTATTTGTTTTAATGCTTAACAACGCTTACAACGTTTTTTGGAAGAGCCACATGTGCTTGAGCTGTGAAACTGGATAAACAAAAATAGCCAAAAGTTAGCCTTTCTCTAACCAGTGGAATTGTGTTGGTGCTTACTTTTCACTGCTGGAAAAAAACAAGTAACTGAATCTGTCTGTCAGACTAATGTTAGAAATTTCTTGGTGCATTATGAATGGTTGTTGCTGGGTAAACTTGGCTGGTCAGGTACTTGAGCTCTTTCAAGCAAATATGTGTGTGTTCTTTGATATGGTTTTGTTACAAAATAATTGGGAATATTTCTTTAAATTTTTAATTTAGCTTAGCAGTGCTGCAGAAATGCTGTTCTACATTATACTGTGTATGAGTGAGCTCCAGCATATCTGAGTCATAAAGAGTGTGGTTGGAAGGGATCTCTTGAGGTAGTCTAGTCCAACTTTGTGTAGAAGGCAGGACCTTAGGTTAAGTTATTCAGTGCCCTGTAAAGCCAAGTCTTAGCTGTTTCCAGCAAGGGGAACTTGACCACTTGTCAGGCTTCCCTGTTTAATTCTTTTTGTACTGAGTGACTTGTCCTTACATCAAATTAAATTTCCCTTAACCCAGTTCAAGCCTGTTGCTTCTTGTCCTGTCTTCAGTTATCCTTGGGAAACACCTCTTTCTTCTTTTCTATATGGACTCAGTCAGCTTTTGTTCTTGTGCTCTGTTAAAAGTCTGTGAAGATAACATTGTCAGCCTACAGGGGAAAACATCTAAGCTGCTGCCAGACATAGGATTTAGATGCCAAAACAGGAGTGTATCGTGCTGTTTTGTATGTAAGAGTGTTCCAGTCGCTGCATGGGCCAGGCAGTGGTGGCACAGCCATTAGAGGTGACCCATTGTCTTATGAAACAGCAGTTAAAAGTCTGTGGGGAATATCCCACAGTACCTAAGCTGGCTCAAATGTCAGTGTTTGCACAACTGATTCTCCCTCTGGATGTCTACTCAAGATCCACTGAAGATATTGGTCTGCTGTCTGTTGATGTCACTGATGAAGATGCTAAGGAGTATCGGTCCCAGCACTGACCCCCCATGGGACACCATTTATTGTTGGTCTCCATACATACACTGAGCCATTGACCACCACTCTCTGGACTCAATCGTACAGCCAGTAAATTTTGGTGGTAGATAGATGAGTTGGACAAGGTGATCTTTCCAATCTTACTCATTTAATGTATATCTTCTAAAATAAATGGCTAGTACAAGCAGTGTCTATTGTATTTTTTTTTTCCCAAAAAATAAATTGTCTACCTTAACTTGACAGTCGTTTTTATTTAAGAGTTAAATTCATCACTTTGGTCCTGGGTTGCAAATTAACTATTGTATGTAATTTATAGGAATCAATATTAAAATTTTCATTACATTAAAATCAGTGGTGAGCTTCTGTTGATTCCAGTTGATCCAAGATCGTGTTGCTACTATGTAATATCAGACAACATACTGGTATTTATTTTACTTGTTCTTGTATTAATAATTTCTTTTTCTGTGAATGGAAATACAGATCTGTACTTCCCATTTCATTTTAAAAGATTTTTCACTTACAGCTGTCCTAGAATTTTTAAGGTTGCAGCACTTCCCTGCCTTCTTAGATCAATAGTATTCAACATAGATGAGGAAAATATTTCAATTTTGTTCATGCTGAAAAGAAAAACACATTACTTGTTCAGTGTTGAACAGTGTTTTCAGTGTATCCAGGACTAGAATTTGTAGTATTGTCTGCTAGCTCATGCAGAGGAAGCTGTTACTCAACTTGTATATATTCTAGAATAGTAGACAGAATAATTTGTCCCGTCGATTATGAATGTAAATATTGTTTTTAAGACAGTGGTAACCAAGAGTGTTTTTCCTATTTGCAGAGCAAGCTTTACATGGAAGGATTTAGAAGCCTAAAAGAAGGAGAACCAGTGGAATTTACTTATAAGAAATCTTCCAAAGGCCTTGAATCAATACGGGTAACAGGCCCTGGTGGGAGCCCCTGTTTAGGAAGTGAACGACGACCCAAAGGGAAGACAGTACAAAAAAGAAAACCAAAGGGAGATAGGTAATTACCTTACTTTGTTATTTCACCCTTCTTTTTTTCTCTTTATTTGAAAGTCTTTTTTTGAAGTTATGTTTTCAGCGTTTATTGATTTGTGAAAGGAAACCCTTCTGTGTAAAGGTGCTTTTATATGTAGCATAGTAATTTGATTAAGGCTATTAAGCTGTACCTGTACAACTACATAAATCGCTCACGTGATTGGTTTTTGTTGAGAAGGTTTTATTGAATTAGAGGAAGTCTGCAAAGGAATGTAATACTGTTTTGAAAATACTGATGATGGAGTGTGAAGACAGGTCGATCTGAATACAGGTGAAGTAATGTCATGTTTAGTTGAGAACTGTGCATGCTAAAGAGACTGTTGTGTGCACTGACATTTTAAATTGTGCATCAGTAGTTCTATACAGAAGGGGTGAAAGTAATATTGGTGAGGTGTGTGTTACTTGGTTAATTATATTTTTACTCAGTGAAAAGGGTATCTGAAGTTTCTGAAAGTCATAACGGTTGGTGTCTGAAGTAGTATTGTAATAACATTGTACAGGTTAATGTTTAATCTGTTTATGTTTAATCCAGAGATGCAGTTATGGAAGTGCAGCAGTCTGACTTCTGTTACTTTACTCTCTGCATATGACAGCATGACAAAGTTCTGTAATTCTCTTCACTGTGAGGCTACCTGCACTTTATTTCCTAAGGACAGCCTTTCCTCCCAGAAGCACTTGTATTTTACGTGACTCTCACCTTTACCTGAATCTCCTTTTCCTCATGACATTGCCAAACCCAATATGTCATCACTGAGATTAAGGGAAAAACATAGCTTGTGAATATACAGCCCATTCAGAGCATCCCAACAGCCAAGTTTTCCCTGCAGCATGATGGAGAAATGGCTCTCTTCAGTTACAAATTCTGGAACTAAGAATACCTTGTGAAAGATATGGTCACCTAGAAAGGAAGCATTGCCCAACCTCTGGAAAATAGGGATGAAACTATTTGCTGGATACAGATGAACTCTGCTTGTTCAAAAGGCTTCCTCTTCCTTCTTCTTTTCCTTTTTTCTTTTTTTTTTTTTCTTCTCATTCTTTTTGTTCTCATTTTCTCTTGTTCTCACTTTTTTTTTTTTTAATTAAGGATTGGAGTCAATATGATAGTTGTCCCTCTTTCACTTTCTTTGTGAAATCCGAGGACCATGAACAAAATTTATTGCTGCTGTAACAGATCAGAGTCCATAACCACAACAAGGGTAGACTTTGTAAGCAGGACAAAGCTTCCTATTTGGTTGGTCACTGTATCTGACCTCTCAATGTTGTGTTGCATGCAGTGGCTGTGACAAATCTTTTTTTTTCTTTTTTTTTTTTTTTTAAGGTATGCTTCTAGTATTCATAGCATTGTTATTGTTGTTAATGTATTGTAATGTCGCAGCAAACAAAGGCTACAGTCATTATGCTTTTGTTCTGTTTATTGAATATCTATGTATGAAGAAAGACAATCCTTGCTTCAAAAACCTTAAAGTCTAAATTGACAGGTCATAAATAGACCAGGAAAATTAATATATATTTAGGGAGAGAGGAATTTGAACAACCGTAAATATCTGTAGTGCACAGGGTAGTCAGTGCAGAGGAAGTGATACTTTTAAAATGTAACTCATCCTAGGAAAGCATCTAAGATATATGGGATGCCTTGTGGTTGTCATGGACTTCAGAACAAGCCTAGCTCCAATGCTGTAGATATTTCCTTTGCAAGTCTCTAAAGATAAGTAAGATGAGTCCTACTTTCAGTGACATTTTTTTCAAATCTAAAGCATAGTCAAAATTGGGCAGATATATCCTGGAAAACATTGTTGATGTTCACCTTACTATAAAGAGGGAAAAATTCAGATTTACACTGGGTTAATTTGAACATGAAATTTGTTAATAGAAGTTAATGTGCCTATGAAACATAGGCAAAAGCCCACCTCTACCTTCAAATTCTTACTTTCAAATAAGACTCCAAAAAAGCCTGAAATTTGAACTTCCTGAAGTAGCGCTGATGTTATTTTTGATGATGAACAGTGTCTTTCTTGAAGAAAAATGATTGTTTAAACAGCCAGCCAATGGAAAAGTGCATCTCCAATATGCATAGCGGAAGATTTCTTTTAAGATTTCCATTCTGCTGTGAAAACTGCCTATGTTGATGAAAGTTAATTCCATGTTCTGGTGTTTGTCTCTTTTCCATACTACTGGTGTAACAGCATGGGGGGCAGCCTCACTGCAGGTTTTGAAACTTCTGTTTAAATCGATCCCATGGCTGTTAGTGATAGGAGCAGGATTCAGGGCAGAAGGAAAGAATGGCAGAAATGGTTACAGATATCAAAGACGGAAAGAGAAAGGGAAGAGCAAGCAAAACATGAAGGAAGAGGTGAAAAAAGCCGTGATGCTGAGGTGACCAGATGTTGCTGGTTTGTAGATTTTGTGGTATTTCCCCAATAGACTTGGTCTCTCAGTAATTTGCTGAATATTGTTGCTGTGGGGACATTGCTTTGATAATAATTCCCCCTCAACATTACTGTTGGCCACGTTAAGTTTATAGCAAGGTGAGGGAAAGGTATGTAATTGCTCACAGTTGTACAGGCCATTTTGGCATGTTTCTCAGCCAGCATGCTAATGCGTACTAGTATGGGGAAGAGAAAGTCTTGTGGTCTGCATGAAATGAAACTGTGGCCATAGGCAGCTGGCAGGCTTTAGGTTCCCAGACCTTACTTTAAGCTTTTGTAATATCTATGTGTCTTATGTGTTGTTTTGTTTTTTTTTTTCAAAATATTAAGAATAATTTGGACTAGAGTGGAGGCATCTGAATGATGCTCTGCTGGGATTTAAGTCTTACAGATGCATAAATGTGAAGGAGCAGCTCTTGGCATTTGACTACCTAAGACATCCAGGGATTGAACAGGCTGCACAACAGGATGCAATTCCTTTCCTAGGAGCCCTTATCATTTGCTGATATGTTTTGCTTGGCACGGATGTGTGTAAGAACTTCTTTACAGTGAGAGTGACGGAGCACTGGAACAGGCTGCCCAGGGAGGTTGTGGAGTCTCCTTCTCTGGAGATGTTCAAGTCTCGCCTGGACGCCTACCTGTGTGACCTGGTGTAGGGAACCTGCTTTGGCAGGGGGGTTGGTCTCGATGATCTCTAGAGGTCCCTTCTAACCCCTACAATTCTGTGATTCTGTGATTAGTAGTGATCTGACTCAGAAGTACTTTGTGCAGCTCTCTGAGAATGACCACCAGGAGCTGACGTGAAAAAGATAAATCACTCTGAATTCTTGTCTTAATCGTCTGCTCCATAACTTGTAGACAAGTCCATGATATCTTGATTGAGAGCAGAAAAAATAAAATTAGAACTTAACCAGCCATCTTAAGAAAAGGTTTGGAATAGGGGAAAAAGAATTATGTTTTGTTTTGTTTCTTTTTCCCCAAAACACTTCATTGTTTGTAATTAACCTAGAACAAAACTGTGTGAAGGACCATTTTATCACTCTAGATTTTATTTTTCTTTCCTCTTTTTTTTTTTTTTTTTTTCTTCCCACATCCATACCTGGAAAAATATTCTTTTAGTATAGAAAATATTTAAATAAATGGTACCTCTAGGTCTTTGCCACAGTATTAACAGAAAACATGAGTGATGCTCTCAGGACTTGAGAGCTAGGGCTAGGGCTATCTTTGAGATCTGAAAATATTATCCAGTATCTATAAATATTTCTGATTCAAACTCAAAGTTTGATACTTTTTCAGCAGAGTGTTTGAGGTGTACCTGATTGTATTTGGCACTTAATTCAAGTGGAACATTTTGGGTGAAGAGAGGGACAAATTTTTTTTTTTCTCATGTTTGGTGTCTTGCGCTGTCCTCCACTAACACAACACTTGTAGCTGAGATGCATCCTTCTAGCCCAGATGAACTGCATCAGTAAGTGGTTTGGATTTAAACCTGTAGCAAATGGGGTGTTCTGAGACTTTGATTTTGATGTGAAATATTCCACCAACTTGCTTTTACAGAACAAACCTGCAAGTAGAGCATGAAAAGGAAGCTGAAGTCTGCTAGAAATTAAATATTGCCACTGAAAAGACTGTACATGCTGAATTTTGTTCTGGGCATGTGGCTAGTGAGATAGCCCTGTATTTGTAACTCAGTTGGTTAAATTGTAAGGAACACTGGAGCACAGATGTAACACTTCCAAAACCTTTTCCAATGTAGACAACTGCTAATGAGAGACAACTAAAAAAGAAGTGTTTTTTGTGCTAAGATGTTAAGTGATATTTTTTAGTAATTCTCAGATATGACAGAAAGCATAATTTCCAAATATTTCTAAATTGCCAGCTGAAATACAGCCACTTGAGGCACCGGGCTGTATCAAATAATAAAATACTTTCCTGATGAACTGTCACTTAAATTAGTTTGTGTCTGAGTCAGAAAATGAAGTCTTGAAGGCATTCTGCAGATGATCCAAAGTTAGGTTTACAATAAGAATATTGTCTTTTTCACATACTGCATCTTTAAGAGCTTATGTTCTGCACAAGCAACTCTCAGAGGCGATGGCACTGTGGTGTACTATTGAGAGCATCTGGGCTGAAGTTAGTAGAGCTAGGAGAGCTAACGTAGGAAACAAAAGTTATGAGATACAGCCATTTCAGATTATATCAAGTTCCATCTTCACTGGCTAAATCATCCTCAAGTGTCTAATTCTTCTAGAAAAGCTTTTGATGGCTCAAGCTGAGTTGGATCTTGCGATGGATATTGAATAATTTGGGTGGTACAAGCTGTGAAGGAGAACATTGACCTAGTAGGAAATGGAAGAAGACCATAAAAGCCATACTTACAAAATGGTGGGGACAGGGTGGCTGGGGAGAGCCCTTCAGAAAGGGGTACTTCCACTCCTGCTTGTCTTACCCCTCTGCCAGCCCCAGAATGCAGCTGTTCCCTGGGGACCCACTTCAGGCCCTGCCATAACATCAAAGGGCATTAGGGCAAAGGAAGTGTGAGAGAGCAGCTGCACGGAGGATGGATGAAAACCTCAGAGCTTTTCCCTTCGACACAAAATGGTGTCAGCATCTAACTGTCAAAGGGCTGAACTTTACTGCTCCTCTCCTAGGTAGACAGCGTGTATACTTCTGCCCTTTTCTAAAGGGGAAACTGGCAGAAGAAGTCATGCAGTTTTTTGCACATTTCTTAAAAATGCAGCCTTGCAAAAGAACGTTACCTGAGGATGGCATGTCAGTTTAGAATGTGAATATCTCCTTTTCCCTGGCTGTCCTTCAATTAGTTTTAGATAGTAAGAATTTGTTTCTTTCCAGTTTTCATTCTTCTTTTTGCTGTTTTTCAAGTGTAGTGTATTTTGTTCGCTGTTTGCTTTTTCTGAGCATCCCAGGGATTACACTGCATGTGGGGATTGTGAGGATCACCATGGTTTTTGTTCTTTTTCATAAAAACTATCACGAGATGAGGTCCCTGTGGCTTAGCACACAGTTTCCAACAGAAGCAAGTACCTAAGAAGAGGCTATAGGAAACAAGAAGGTTTTGCTTTCCATCTCTTGCATTTAGAGGTTTAGTCATCTCTTCAATGCCAACACCTAATCTGCACAGGATGGATAGATGGTGCTTCAGGTGCCTGAGAAGAGCTGGACACAATTTATTTCCTTAAGCAAAATTTGAGATTATTTGTACAGAAACTTATATGGTTAAGAATTCACACTTCCTTAGATAATAGGTGATAAACCAAATCAGATATCCTTTTTTAAATGATCTTGTTTTCATTCTTTCTAGCTATGCCATAATAAGCCACCAAAATAATACAAATTACAGGAGTAATTCAGCAGCACAATGCTGCTTTAAATCAAACAAACAAAAAACATTTAAAAAAAAACAACCAAACCTGAGAACTTCGCACTACTGCACATACTTTCAAACACTTAAATCTTTGCTGGACTGTAATCACTAGGGAAGTATATACTTGGGGAATTCTGAACTTTCTTCTGTGTGTAGGCTAACCACTTTTTGGAAGGTGTAACAACAGTCCCGTTTTTGGTTTTTTTTTTTTTTTTTTTGCAGGAGTGGGGTAAAACCAGAGGGCTTAATTAAGAGAGTTAAAAATAGGAAACTTAAAAATAGCTGTCACTTGGTGTTTCGGAATGGAGGCTTGAAAGCTGGCTTGGAGATGGATCTCTAGGGCAGGGGGTTAATCTTCCCTCGTCTTTGTGCAGAGCCATCCAAGTCTAAGTTACAAGCCTCTGAGAAGTGTTACTGCATATATTCATTAGACAGCCCTTGTTAAAATCTCTAAATCATCCATCTGTGTTTAAGTGAGCTGAGCAGCCACAGACTGGCTGCATACCAAATACACAGGCATGCTTCCAGGACTCAGCATGTCCAATGTGATGAGAATGGAATCATATATCCAAAAGTGGATATATCTTCAGCAAAAGATGAAAGGAAGGTGGCTTAAGATCATGAATACAAAACAACTGCCACTAACCAGAGTGTATAGCAACCAGCATCTGTGGACAGGACGTTGTTTGGCATGATTTTATCTTCTGATAAGATAAGACTGAGGTGTTACACATGAACTTCAGTCTTCTGGAAGTGCCAGCTGTAGGAGCTATGGAAGAGCAAGAACTCAGAGTGAGAGCACAAGCTGGGAACCCTTACCTTTCAGAAGAAAACAAGCTTTGGCTCGCCTAGCTTCTACCCCTAGGTCTAGCATGCAACAGTGGGAGTTGCTTCCTCAAAAGATGATGGCTTTCTCTTCCTGCCTACTTCCGTTTCTCAAGCAGTTGCAGGCCAGGATGCGGAGCCGAAAGATCAATTATTGAAGTGTTGGGCTAGGCAGAGGAATGTTACAGTTGTGCAGAATAATATGTGCGTTATTAGAATAAACGTTTCTATTTTTCAGAAGACTCTTAGGAAATCACATTCCAAATTTCGTTTTAGAGAACATTATTTAATTTATAAAGCCAAGTGCCCACTAGACACAGGCTACAAAGCTTGATTTGGTCCCTAACAAGCTGCAGTGCCTCTAGACGAAGATCAGTTATTTTGGGGTACCCAGGCATAGTGCTGTAGTATGCTGCGTGGCAATGCAGGCATTTCCTCATTCATTGAAAAGGCTGCTTTTTGTTTCACATGTTTTTAACTATCAAATTCACCAGAAGGCAGCTTGAAAGTAAGGGCTGTGTTTTTTAGATCCCGTGCTACTCGTAAACTCCCATGGCCATGCTGTGCTTCAGCCTAATTGCTCAGGTGAAGGCAGGAATTGGGCTTTGCAGTTAGGCACAGGAATCAACAAAACACAGTAAAATACATACTTCCTTTCAATCATACGTACCTTCTGGTAGGGCTACTCGTGTGTTTCAAGTGAATGCAGATTTCTGTGCTGAGGGAAGAGCTGGAAACCTGGTGGCAGGTTTGACTGATTTTCACCAAGTGGTGTCTAAGGCTGATTTTCTTCACTAGGAGCTTGCTGTATGAACAGAGTAGAGACTGAATAAAATTGTCTGTGGTATCTGCTTGTATGAGTTCGCAGTTGAAATAGGCCTCAAATTTTCTATAATGTTTGTAATAAATACAAATTTGTTGTTAAAGTAAGTAGATAAAATTCTGAGGAAGTACAAGGAACAGATGAAGTGAGTAGGCTGGTGTCAATTTTATACAGCCTCATGTAGAGTAAAACTATCCCTGCACAGCAGATGGGTTGCTTAAGTATATACGCTGTTTTCAGAATGCAGAATATTTTTCTTTAATTGGATGTCTTCTTGAGCCTTGTGTTTTCAGAGTATCTTGCCACCTTTCATCAAGTGATGAGCTGTCTCCCATTTACAGTAAAACACCAACATATATTTAAGCCTGTGCTATGGTGTTCTCTTACATCTGATGATAAAACTGGAATCTTCCTTTGGGCCTGGAGGAGCAAATTGCTACAGAGTATCATGGACATCTAAACTTTTTCAATATGCCATGCTGCAAAAAGCTGCTTAGAGAATGAAGCTCTGGAGTTCAACCTATAGAAGAAAGGGAGTAACCTTTTCAGCTGCCCCATTTAATTTGCTGCTGTTACAATCAGCTGCTGAGATCGTGTTGCAGTTGGAGGAGCTTATGATGATATTCCATAGCCTGTTCACCTTTGAGGAGCTTAATTCTTCCCGTAGCACTTGCTTCTTTTTATGCTAGTTGGACAGGCATGTGCTTTACTTTTGAGGAGATTTTGAGACAGGATAAGTTAATTTATATAACTAATGGCAGAAACAAATGTTTTTGTTTTACATTTTGTGTATATTTTGAACAACTTCAAAACTTTCAATAACTTAAAATAGTACTGTTTCTTTCAATAAGACAGGATCTCTCTATTGGAAAACACTTCTTATGATCATCTCATGAGAGCTCATTTTGCACAAATGCATAATATTGTTAATTCAGAAGAAAAGAAATGAAAACTTCACAAAACATACCAACTGCTTTTCTAGTCCTGTAGTAATGATTCACTCAAGGAATTTGGAAGCAAGAAAGAATTGAAGAGTTGCACACTTGGGAATTTTGCATAACTTGAGAGATTATGATATGGAATAGATGTTAGCTTCAGGAAATACAAAGCATCATTTCAATTTCTAAAAATCTTGCTAATATAACTGGTGTTTTCTTCATTAATTCAAATTTCTTACTGTTTATTTCCTTACTACTAAATTAATGTACTCCTTTCAAGTAGAAAAGAAATAATAAAAAATGTGTATGCATTTTCAGGGACCAATTCAGTAAATTCTTCAACCTGTCCTTTGAAAGGAATAGGGAAAAGGACAGTATTTTAAAAGATTTCCCTGACTGTAGAAATTTCTTTCCAATTTGATGTTGACCTGACCTACAGATTGTGCTGCTTTTTTTTCTCATGTGTTGCTCTATATAACTATCAGCCAACTGAGAACAGAACTGCTTGCAGCAGGGCAAACAGTCCTTCAAAAAAGATGCTGTATTGCATTGGTAAAATGAAGCCCCAAATCCATTTTTATTTCAGGAAAAGTTGCATGTCCTTGCTTTTTTTGGTGTGTTGGACTCCAGCATCATGTAGGAAATGTACTGAAGGCACGTAATCAATATATAAACCAAAAGAAAGGTTATAATAGTGATTTCAGATGATGGAGAAAGAAGTGCCATCTTAAGTAAACTGCCAGGGAATTGAAAGCTGGACAGACCTAAGTATAGCCTAGCTGCTAAGTGAGGTATTCCCAAAACATTGCCTTTGATTTACTTCTTTTGGCAAATCTGAAGCTCTTCTAAAGAAATAAAAGTTCTGGAGCCCTTTAATACGGTAATACAGTAATATAATTCCAAATTGCAGCAGCTGTTTCTTTTATTAGCTGCAGCTTCATGTTTCTGTCCCTGACACTTAAAGATCAAACCTGCTTAAATATGAATCATTTATAAATGTGCATTTACTTCAATATCTTATTTTGTCAAGAAGCTCAGCAGTTCATTATGTAAGAGGAATGTGTCACAGAGGTAGTCATCTCTGTAGTGGTGCAGTCACATTGCAGTTATTGCTCTGTGAGTCCCTCACCTCTGTGAGTGTGCCTACAATGTGCTGGAGTTCTTCTCAAACAGGCAATAAGACATATGTTATGTCCTGAAAAAAACACATGGTTTTAAGGGCATGTTTACAAGAGGAAAGGTAGTTTTATTTAGGCAAAAAGAATGAGGTCCTACATCCAGAAGCAGCAGAACAGAATGGGAATTTGCAGTTGCTTCTTCTGATTAGATGAAGCTGGTCAAAGAAGAAACAGTGGAGCTCAGAAGGGTCCTTCAAGCTGGCTGACTTGGACAAGATGATACTGCAAGGTCAATGAATAGGGAAGAGATTAGAAAAGAATAGGGACATGCAAACAAAGATGGACTTGAGGTAGATCAGGGATGAGAGGGAAGAGTTTGAAGAGGAGAAAACTAACTCGGACTCTTGGCTGAGGGAGGCATACCACTGAAGACTGTGTCATATGAGAAACATAGATTTTCCCAGCCTCCAAATTGTCATCCAAAAAGTTGATAGGGAGATCTTCAGGGAGTGCAAAGAGATCAAAACTGAATTGGTTTCCTCCCTTTTGAAAGACTGCCAAACCAAGTCAACAGCTAATGTGTAAGGAGCTGAAGCTGAGGTGGGAACGAAGCACCTGTTTTACAGTCCTGTGGAGACTCAGGTGATTCCAGCATATCTCTTCTTGCTGATCTGAAATGAAACTGGCCAGCCTTCTTTTGATGCAACCCTGGATATAGTTTGCCTTCGGAGCTGCAAGTGCCGCTGTTGACTTGTATCAACTTTTCATCCACCAAAAACCCCATGTCCTTCTCCACAGAGATGCTTTCAGTGAGTTCTCCCAGTCTGAATTCAAATCAGAACTGTGACCAAGGTGCAACACCTTGTACCTGGCCTTGTTAAACCTCATTAGGGTCACATGGGTCCACTTTTCAAGCTTCCTCAGGTCCTTCTGGATGGTGTCCCTTCCTTCTGTAGTATCATCTGCATCACTCAGCTTGATGTCATCTGCAGACTTGCTAAAAGTGCACTCCCACTGCTTAGGCTGTTATAGACGATACAGAGCACCGGTTCCAAGACAGACCCCTGAAGGAAATTTCTTCCATTGCTGTTAATAACTTTTGTTTTCTAGTCCCTTCACTGGCCTTGTTGCTATTCTCTGCATGTGCTTGAGCAACTCAATATCCTTCTCATAGTGGAGGACCTGAAACTGTAGCATGCATTTGAGGCGCAGTATATGCTTTCAAGGGGCAATCGCTAGTCCTGCTGACGATGTGATTTCAGCATGCTGTTGGCCTTCTTGGCCATCTGGGCACACTGCTGGCTTGCGTTCAGCCCACTGTTGGCACCCCCAGATCCTTTTCTGCTGAGCAGCTTTCCAGCAGACTTTTCACTCTTCCCTGAGCTTGTGTTGCTGAATCAGGATGTTATGACCCAAATTCAGGACCTGGCACTCAGTGTTGTTGAATGTCATGTGTTTAGACTGAAAAAAAATATCAATGCTGCTGTATTGTGTTCAAGATTTAGGTGAATTTTCATGTGAGTCTAGGCACTGAATAAACTAATAGACTGAAGAAGTAGTATTAAACTATTGTGTTTGCTTCCAAGCAGTAAGTGAGAAAAGACCATGCAGGACACCTAGCATGCTATCCTATAGTTCAGCCAGTTAATGCAGTATAAATTATTTCTTGCTCTTCAAATGCTGAATTTGTAGGTAAAGAGTAGAAATTAGCTTGACTATCTGCTTGGTTGCTGCTTGCTTTTGTTTGATAGTATACTGAAACACTGTAGGAAACGGGCGAAAGGACTGATTTCACATGCGTATAAGAACAAAGGTGGCTATAGCAGAGCTGGAGAAATAGCAAGCCAAGGCTGGCAGTATTGATGAAGTAGATGGAGCTGGGTTTGCTCAGTAACAGAGCAGGGGAATGGTTAAGGAGGAAGGAGTTGTGAAGGGTCACTGTGAAATATGGGAGTGAGCTAAACAATTTCTTGTCTTTGATCTCCGTTCATTTATAATCTTAAAGGTATTGAGTCTCCTGGCACTATATCTTTTACAATGAATAGTTGAAAGTAAAATAAAAATCATATAAATTGCAGCAGTGTTGTGCTGAATGGCTTTCTTAGCCGAGAAGTTTCTTGGAGTTTTACTCTTCTAGCCATCGGACAGCTTAAATGCTAGGCATTTAATTTACTTCAGACGGCTCTGAAAACAATAGCAAACCACAGACTGCTCTTATTTCTTTGTCTGCAATTAATGTTGCAACAGCCTTTGCATCAAAGTTTAACCAGAACGCTTTGATTTCTCAATGATAAATGGATATCTTCTGACCAATATAGAAAATTGAAATAGCTGAACGGTTCAAATTCAGCTTCAGATTTGCTAGTGTTGAAAATTGATGCCTCTACCTTTTTGTTGTGCTAAACTAATAATACAAAACAAAGAGAATAGTGTGTGTGTCAGTGTGTCTGTGCAGTGAGATTAGTTGTTCCATAAAATCAGGCAGTTTTGTTTCTTCTGTTAATAGAAGGCAATCATCAGTAGTTGGCAATAGGATTAGAAATTGTGACTCTCATATACAAAGAAAAGTCTTATTTATTTACCCTTTGAAAGGTTTATTCACATTATCTTTCCCTGAGTTATTCATAGCAAAAAAACTTCTTTCTAATGAGTATTTCAAAAATCTTTGATTTCTTACTGATTGGGTTAATCTTTCCAAGTTTTGGACTTTGATATATGTTGGGGGAATCATGGTTATCAGCTCACATAATTGCTACTGGCAATATGTGCCTGCCTCTTCTCTTAATAATTACTTAAAATGTGCTAAGCACTTGAATTTTAGTAAGTAAAGGAGGAATCCACAAAATTTAGTTGAACAGAGCTGTGGAATTTTATTAAATATGAGATCATTAATCATTTCAGTTCTAGAATTTTTGTCATGTGTATTGTATAAGCTACAGATTTTACTTTGAGCTCAGAAATGAACTGTTTATGCTTTCATATTTCTAACTCACTGGAGCCTCACAAAGTTATTGTTTTCCCTTACCATCTCTGCATTTCATTTATACTTAAAAAAGAAATGTCTTGCATGTTTGTTTCTTTGGGTGTTTTTTGTTTTTTTAATGAGAGCTGTATTCCCATTGTCCAAACAAGCAGCAAGGAATCTGCTGTATAGCTGATCACAGCAAGAAAATGAGGGAGCAGTCTCACCGATAATCAGTAAATTTGTATGAAGTGGTGCTGTTTAATTTTCTCAGTTAGTTATGCTTTATCTTCATTCCTAAAAGAAAACAAATCATGTTTAAAAATGCCTGTTTAGAAAAATATTACTTTAGAATATAAATACTATGGATATTTAAAACATACCTTGTACATTTCCATGGGTTAAAGATGCAGGCTCTCAATTCTCTCCTGTCTAGAGCTTTTCATTTTTATCTTTGAAGTTTGGTCGTTATCCTGTGTTGGTGCCATTGTTTTTATTTTAGTATCCTACAGAAATGAATTTATAGAGTATCTAGTCTTTTATTTATTTTTTTTTTATTCTTTTTTAGGAATAGTTGTGAATGTAACATATCAACAAGTTTATTTTTATATGGTTTGTGGAGCTGGATTTTGGAATTTGCTTTTTTAGTGGTTCTTTTGTGGAAAAGAAATCTTTCAGGCATGAATTGATAGTCCAGATCTTTTGAGGTCTGTCTGTGCTAACCTATGACCTCTGTTCTTACAAGGTCAACATCTGAGGGCAGGAGATTAAGGCAGTTAAAAGATTGGAATGGGAACTGGAATGGAAAAATTAGCCAGCACATTTTGGGTGGAAAACATCAAAGTCATCAAACAATTTGCTTATTTTAAACTCAGTTTAAGGGTAACAAGCTAATTGTACTATGTTTGTTGATGCAAGCAATTTATATTATTTGAGGAGATTAACTGAAGAATTTTTTTATTGGAGAAATGTAACGTCTGCTCAGTATAAATGTGCTAAGTATTTTGTATAGTAAATGCCTTTACTAACATTTTTTGGTTTAATAATTCAAGATCTGATCCTACAGTCCTTGTACTTAATTAGCTGTATTTCTTACAAGCTGCAGTAGTAAGTGTTGGAAATCTGAATCTTATTTATGATCTGTTGAAGGCCCTTCATGGCTATTGCAGAATACAGGTGCTGTCTGTACATGAGAAAAAGTTATGACTCTGGTGCTTAAAAACATTTGCTATATTCTCTTTTTGTTCTAGCTTTTCAAATGTGAATTCCTTTCCAATGCAAACTTGTCACCAAGGAATGTTCTTTCATAGATTATAAATGGATTTAAAGAAAATGGTCTGTTTGTTCTTGCCTGTCGTAGTTCAAAATTCATTAGTTTGTTTTAAAAGAATGAGGTCTTAATCTTTCATTTGTACAATCAGTTTCAAAGATGATACTATCTAGAGAAAGACAACTTTCCATGTCTAAAAATTAGGTGAGTTTAGGCATATATATATGTATATATATACACACACACAATCATATTTTTCTCTTGCTTGTTCGAAGTGCATATAAAAGGGGTTTCAGTGTCACATGCATAGAAGGACTACGTGTTTTGTTCTGCAGTCCCACCTAACAGAGAAAAAAGTTACGGATCTCAGAGCTCATGTTCTGACTGATAGATTCTTTGTGGATTCATTCTAGCCCTATAGCTACATCTGCTTATTAAATTAAAGCACTATAAAATACAACTAAACTAAGGAGATAGCCGCAGTCTGCAACTCAGACTTTAATCTTCACATATTATCATTGTCCTTTTAATAGTAAATAAGAGGGCATACGTGAGATTTAAGCACCTTCTCAAGCTTATAACTTTCCAAACAGTTCATGTGAAGGCTGAAACTGTCCTTTTGCATTTTTTAGCTCTGACTTGCACTTGAGGGAAATGGAGAAAAAATGGTCACCATAATTTTTTCTGTCTTTCACGGAGGAAAATGAAGGGAAAGCAAGAGGAACTGTAATGGGCTGCAGCAGGCCTCAGACCATCCTCACAGATGCAGTACCCTTTGGCTTCCTTCCCGCCATCTCACTGGGCTGCTGGAGAAGCTGCACCAGATGCAAAGGCTACCACAGCCGCTGTGCCCCACAGCCCTGGGAGAGCTGCAGGCGTGGGGAAACAGGGAGTGTTTGGCATGGCAGGAGCAATCCTAAGGGCTGCTTAATCTCAGAGTCTGCTCCCTGTTGAATTCTAAGGGTAAAATGAGGTTGCTTCTTATCAGCCATTTTGTGACGCTTGCCAGCCCTCTCTGTGGTTAAATAAGTAGGCAGGGTGGGCAGGTGCTGAACTAATGCTGTTATAGAGAATGGCTTCGGTTACTCACTTACAGAAGCTGTAATAAGTGCAGTGAAATATGTTTTTTTTTTTTAATCGGGAAGACTCACTTTTCAGGATTTTTGTTGGAAGCGTGTATCCCCTAGTAGCAATTCGAACATCCTGGCTATAAGCCTGCTTTTCTTAGTTTTCTTTTGGACAACCTTAAGAAATAATTTATAGATGACTGAGATTCCTGTAAATGGAGAGTGGGGTGCAGGAGGTTTTGCATCCCTTAATTTCTACCTTAGAGTACCAAGAGCTGCCTCCAAGTTTGGTAGGCAGTAGTTTGCAGGACAGCATAGATAGTTTGCTGAGTTAGAGGGAAGGGGAATTCAAAACAATTTTTGCATGACTCAGAAACTATATTTGACTTTTTATGATGAAACCCTGCTTCATTTTTGCTTTTGTGAAAAATAGGTAGACAGTATTTCTCAGTTTCCTTGCACGTTCCCTTCACAACAAAAATTTGCTGCTTAGCTAGAGAAAACTCGACAGAATTGCTGCAGATAGCATTTTGAGGCTTATGTGTTTGTGAGGGTTGAAATTTCTGCCAGTGCAGCTGCTCTGATAGATTTCTGCCTGCAGACTCACTGTGCTCTTGGAATCAGCATCTCCAAATGGACTCTAATTTGCCTCAGCTGAGTCATTTCCTTGCCACGAACTGCCATGAAGAGACAATTTCTTCTGCTTTGCTTTCTAGGGTTTAGCCTGCACTGCCCCCACTCTTTTCAAAATAAGAACTGATCAGAAAATACCTTTTGTAATAATGCATTCAAGTTCAGAGGGTTTTAGAAATCTGAATTATTGGTGGTCTTCTTAGTTGAAGTGGCTGTTGGTTTCTGTGTTTTTTGTTTCTCCTCTCTTGGTAGCTGCTAATTTGAATGAAAAGCCAACAAAGAATCACGTTGCTTTTCTTTGTAAGAGGTAGTTGCAATTGTCCTCCAACTGCCAGGTGAACTTGAATGTCCGAGATACTTCAGTATGGTGATGGCTATCCATAAAATCTTCACAAGTACATCTTAGTATATACAACCTGTTACATCTTTTTTACTTAGTGACCCCCATTTCTTGCTTAATTCTTGTGTAAAATATGAATGAATATGAATTAATCAAGTTTGAAAGCTTTTGAATTTGTCAGAATAATAATAGCCGTTGGTGTAAGGTGTAGATGCATTTTATAGAAGGTTGACTTACGGTTTATGAAAAAAATTTAAAAAGATTTTGTACATTTATATTGTATATGTGTATTGCATACTCTTGTTATTGTACGTGCACATATTAGATTTATAAAAGGTTGCTCACGCTGAAAGATGACTTAATCAGATCAATTCAGAATAAGATATACACATTGATGACCTCATCAGTTCAAAAAAGTAGTTTTTATAGTTGCAAGGTAAAGCTGACACAAACAGATCAATGCTTTTTTTTATGCTGGCAGTCATATTCCCTTTCTACTCCAAACTTTCACCAAGTGAACCAGGTAGTTGTGTAATAAAGTGATTCTGTGGAATTCATGGCGAATTCCAGCTTTGTAACCTGGCTACTTTACTGCAGTCATTGGTAGCTAGGATCGTGCATGACTGGCTGCAAAAGGTGCTGTGTGTGTTGCATTAGTAGGACATGTTCTAACCAGCCAGCAGTCCTTAATCTGTGTCACACTGTGCTCTGTTCTCCCAATTCTCTCTGTTGGTGCATCTCAGAGTGCTTGATTGTACATAATTTGTGTACTGCAGGATATGGTGTTAGGCAGAATGCAGCAGTACCAGCACAGTAAGGTTTTACCTTACTCTCTTAGACCAGACAACAGCAAAAGCAGCAATGTAATGACATTGCATCTTGCCCGTGTCAGGTCAGTTGAGAGTTTTCACAAACCTGCAAACATTTTGTGAACTACAGATTATGGTTTATACTGTATGTGAAAAAGTCTATAAAATACAAAGTGCTATTAGTCTGGGAATTACTCATGATGCTGTATACACAGTAATCACTGTAGTGGAAACATCCATCTGCTATAATGAGATGCTGTGTTGGGAAGGGGATACTGCCATGTTTCCTTTCAGTGGTAGCAGGTGGTAAATTTGCTTAAGCTTGCATATTTTGTTACACTGTAGAGGACTGCAGTTTGTGGCATATAAATCCATTTTCAATTAACTTGGAATTGTTTTTTTTTTCGTTTTTAAAACAGATTCTCAGTTAAAAAAGATTCCACAAGGACTGGTTTATGTATAAAGACTTAAATCTCCTTCAAAAAAAAAAAAAAAAAACCAAAAACCCACAACATTGTTTTACTAAAGGATAGTTCAAATTTGTTTACAAATACTTGTTTCCTTGAAGAATCTAGCTGTGACCTGCGCAGCGGGTCATGCACATTAGTAATGTGAAAACTAAATGTGGTGTTGAGGAGCAGAATCAGGATGGAAGTGATGGTATTAAGAACTGGAAATGAGGTAAATGAGGTCATTGGATAAGACATTTGTGGGGTGGGGCTGATGGGATTGAAGAATAGGGGTGAGCAGTGCTCCCCTCTTCGTGGCAGGGAGTGGAGGCAAGGCTGGCATGCAGGGAGCAAGGGGCTGGTTCTCCTGGATGTGTATGGAATGTTGGAAGACAGAGGCTGCATGGTATGGAATGTTGGAAGACAGAGGCTGCATGGTGTGTGTGCTGCTGCTGTGTGGGATGTGGGTGTCTCCAAGGATAGCTCTATGACTTTCCCTTCATGGCCTTCCAGACAGGTTGCTCTGGTGCTGCTGCCAAATACACATGAGGGCTGAGTCTGCTGGCATAGCCCAGCAGTATGGCTGGGAGGACTCTCCTGAGGATGCTGTAATATATACAGCCCTGGAGACCTGTTGGCAGAGTCTGCCAGTAATTTAATTTTGCCTGTGCTGCAGGCTCTGTCTGCGGTGGAAGCCTCTGTGGAAGAGCTGCAGGCCTGCAGCCTGGCCAGGCTGACATTCCCCTGCAGCTAGATGGCTGCGTGCCCCTCAGCAGACAGGCAAGCTGCGGAGGTAGCCCTGGTCTTGACCTCAGGCCATGCCCATTCTTAGGGGTGAGTCAGACACATTTCTTCAGAATTGGACACTAACTTGAAGTTTCTTGTGTCGGTAACTTCATAGATGATGGAGCTCTTAAGTGTGCATTAAAAGTGTACATTTAGATTATTGTCAATGAAATCATTGAGCATCCTAAGATTACTTTTTTCTTTGTGTGTGCTTGTAAATCATTTATGCTTAATTATCAAAATTATAACCACTGCAGCAGCCGGTTCTGTATATCATGCCTATGTCAATTACTACACAGCGGTGTCTTGGAATTCTTCCTCTTCACATGCTTAGATCCTCTGGGAACACAAAGTTTATTTAAAATAAAGTTGAACCCAGGCTTGCCAAAGCTATCTCCAGTGATTTCCCCAAAACTCTTCAGTTGTTGCTACTTACTTGTCCCCACTGTGCAGCATATGCTGGAGAACCATTGGTCTCCCAAATCACAGGGAAGTAGAGAAGAGATGATACCTTGCGATAGCAGCTCAGCACCTGGTTCATCTGTCTGCAGGCCTGTGAACAGCTCAGCGTGAAACATGTTGTACTCCCTGCTTGAAGTCTTTGCAGCACAGAAGTGGCCGTGCTCAGGTATCCTGGTGATGGATTGCATTGGGAGCACAAAACCCCAAAGAGAGATAAGTTTGGCCCAGCAAAAATGCTGGAGGTGCTAACAGGCACTGGGGGCTGTTCTAGACAAGGCTTGTGCTATTCAAGCTATCCATATATGACCACCAGCAAAAAGTATATGTAAGATCCCATTGCACATTAATTCCCTGCAGGAACAATGTGCTGTGTTGTTAGAAGAGTTGCACCTTTTGTTTTTTCTGATCAGAGAAAGAAAACAGAGTGGGAAACACAAATCCTACCTATTTTAGATGCTTTGATGCCACCTCACCGTTAAATCATCCATTAAACTGTAGTGTGAGTTGGGGAGCTTAGGAGAAGTGAGGCTCTTCTAAGCACACTGTTTATTTAAGTTTGATTGGGAAGTTTGCACCTGGCCAAGAATGCTTCAGACATCCCATCTGCCTAGAGGAGTGCCTTTCAGTACTGCAGTGACCAGGTTTAATTCATTGCTAACTTCTAGTTTGGAGGCTGCGTATGAACAAGCAATGCATGTGTGATGGTTATTTCTCAGCTCCCTTCCTTCCTTTAGCAGTTGCTCCTCAAAACTTGCAAAATCTGAGCCAGTGTATTATGTTACCACAGCTCTTCCTTCCCTACCAGCTTCCTCTAAGCAATCTGTTTATTTTTTTTTCTGCCTCTGTTGCATTAATTTGAAGTGCTGTGAATGATGTGAAAACAATAGGAGATGCATATTAAAAATAGTTTCCAGTTGTAGTGTTCTGGTATTTCACATCAATGCTAATAGTTTAAGTGTGGTATGGTTTCAGGCTTCGGTGTATTAAAATGGTAACCAGTCTTAAATAGGATAGAGCTGATTAAAAATAAATTCACACACTGTAGCAGAAATTATATTCCTATCCTCTACTTTATTCTATGCATCAGTGATAGAGTATTTCTTTGTAATGTAGAGAGGAGTTCATGTTTCAGGTTTCTTGGTGACCATTCTTCAAAGGAAATTTTTTCACCGAGTGGAACAGTAGGATTATATAAATGGGGACTTAAAGCTAGTCGCACTGCAATGCTGAAAAGTGTTCTGAAGTATCAGTAACATATACTTTGTGAAGCCCAGTATATAACCCATTAAACCTGTTTTCTAGGCTTCCAAAAAAGGATAGTGAATATTCCCCAATGTTTCCAAACATGCTTATTTTCCTACTGTTTACTAGGAACGAGTGAATTTTTCAATGTGTACTCATAACTACTGAACAGCTCTGAAAGTATTTTATTAAATGTTTATTTGCTAAGTTGAAAATGCAAACCAGTTTTAATGCAAATCTCTCAATTATCCCATTACCACAAAAGTGAAACGAGTATTCAAGTCCTGAAATTTTGATGGCCCCTCTTATTCAAGATGTCTTTAGGTTTTCTTGCTGTCATCATTATTAGAAGAGAGAGATCAGCTGAACTAATTCATGCTACAAGACTTCACAGGAAAAAAAAATCTGCATCTATTTTTTCTAACTTATATGAATGTGATACTAACTGAGGGTAAGAGGCAGGGCAAAGTATGGAAATGCAAACTGCTACTTCTGAAGGAAACAAAGCAGCAAGGAAGTTTAATGTGCTGAAATCAAGGGAGGTGTATCCATCTCCCTTCTATACTGAAGTGACAAACATCACAGGGTTTGTAACAGCTATCACTTGGGGATATTAACTTAAGGCTCAAGAGAGCTCATGAAAGAAAGGCATGAAAACTGCAGGCAGCAGCAGTATAGCCACTCCGATCTCAAAATGTGTCCTACAGCCTTGCATCCTATTAATAGAAAAACTGGGAAGAGTGGGTGAAATGCAGTGTGTGTACTGGTTGCAAATTGTACCTTAGCTTTATTATTTTACCTTACCTAGCACTTGTATTTTGTCAACTGGGTGGTTTTCTTTTTCTCAATCAATGGAAGCGTGCTAAAAATAATCTGTTTGGCTTTCAAAAATAATCTGTTGTAGTATATAACAGAAAATTACCAGGTAAAATAAGCTTTATTACCATGTGAACTCCAGAATGGGCAAAAACGAGTTTGCCGAGTCCAGCAGCTTTATTTCTGCTGGCACCTCTGTTGTTCCTCTGTGAGTTACGATTTGGAATTAGAAATATTTTTAATTTCATAATTATTAAATTGCTGTATCTTATGCATTGAACCCCACTGAGCCAAAAATGGCAAAATGTTAAGGCCCTTAAGGACAATCTTAGCAAAGAAATCTTCAAAATTATTTTCCTTAGTTGCACCTTTTAAAAGATAAGGGACAGGATTTAAGTTTGGCCTTCTTCTTGTGGGGAGAAAGTAGGGGTGGTTGTATTTTGCCTTTCCCCCTGACTTGTCTGTCCTGGAGTTCCTCAATTCATTGTTGTCTCGCTGGCTGCAAGCCGTGGTTGCCCCAAAGCTTTTATGTTGCATTACAGGCTCACTGAGGAGGCGTTTGGCTGGCATTTCTCCTGCTTTTGGGGAAACGTGTGTAGGAAAGGAGACGCTGATCTTCTGATCATGTCCAGAGCAGCCTGGGGGAAAGAAAAGAAATCATCAGGTCACAGGTTGCCTTCCCTGGTTCATGCTATATAGCAGGCTCTGTTCGCCTGTTCTGTCCCTCCTGGCTGCTGTTGCCAAAGGCACACAGACCAGCTGGGAACAGGAGGAGTATAACAGATATCCATGAGTTGTATGGCTTCTTCACCCTATGAGGCACTGACCTGTGGATTTGGTGAGGGGATTTCCTTCCTCAAACTGCCAGAGTAGTGCAAAAGCAAGTAAGTTCAAAGAGGTTAGAGAACTTTCTCCATGGTATTGACCATGGCTTCTCAGCCCCTTTAATAATCCAATCAACCCTGATGCTGCAAAAGCTTCTGTGCAGTTTCTGTGACAACAGGTAAGTGTATGCAGCATCCCTTTAATATCAGTCATGACTTCATATACTAGACTTTGATAAAGACTTTGATGTAGCAGTCTTCTTGAGCTGCTATATCAAAGTCCACCTCCAGAAGAAAACAAACTACCTTAGCACTGCTGCTCAGTGCTGCAATTCAGACATCCTGGCTACAATCTGCTGTTTATGTGGTGTGGCTTGCCTTAAGGTAGACCCATTGGAGAGGAAGGGCTTTGCAGTTTTCTCATCCCGTTCCCATCAGCATGCATCACACCTGTAGTAAACAGGGAGAAAGTCGTCCCCTCTCCCATTCACTGATCATGTTCCAGCAGTGCCAATGAAACCTGCTAGAAGGCCAATCTTTACTCAGAACTCTTCTTATTTTATTTCTTCTCTCAGAGAGATCGAGACAGGGAAATTTGACCACATTTTCAGAAGGTGATGATGAGTAACAAAAATTATGCAAGCGCATATGCAAACGCAAGTTTGCCCGGATTGGGTAGGAAAGAAATTACATTGGGACTGTTGATGAAGTCAGTGATGATTAGTGGTATGATTAAGATCTGCTGGAGCAGGATCTAAGGCTGCATGGAAGGAAGAAACTGAGAATTTTCAAAGAGTGTACAGGGAAGTGAGCCCAAGGTAATGTATGATATGCTTCATTAGGACACAGGGTTGGTTCTACTCAAGGACTGATAGATCAGGATTTTAAGGAAGGCAGGGGGAGAGTGGGGGAGTAGAATGGACCTGCTGCTGCTGCTAACAGCCATTAAAAAATACAAAGCCAGCTGCTCTCAGAGCAGAGCTTGATCCTTTCAGTGCCTTTAGCAGCACAGTATATATTCAGAGGAGGGGAATTCATGAGGCCCTATGGACCTACACCATGGCATTACACAAAAATGCAAGCCTGAACAATGGGTGGCCTCAGAGGTTCCATCTGGCTTGCCATTAACAAGGTTAAAGTAAAGTGGGCTGCTGTGTCTGTGCCGCACACAATTTACACTTCAGATGTTTTAACTTCGGAGCCGGACTGGAGGAAGTGCAGTTCTGACTGCACATGGCAAGGGGCTTGTCACATGTCTGGCAGACGTATTTGGCATTGATGCTCTTTCAAGGATACAACAATATTATTTGGCTAATTTGTAAGTACTCTTTTCAAAGTGAAGGCCAGCTCTTTTGACTAAGTCATTAAAGATATATATATTCAGTCAACAAATGGGAATTGCAGTCGAGTCTTACTTTCTCAGGATATTTTAATAACATAATATTAGCTAGCAGCATAGAGGAAATGTTGCAACTGGCATTTCTAGCAACAACGTGAAAACTGCAATCCACTTTTAAGCTAAAAGGGATATTGATCCATACATAGAAATGTATTCTATGGTAAAGCATTGAATTTTTGGAACTACCAAAATACTTACCTGGTAGTGTTAAATATGGTAAATAATTTGTTTTTAAATTGAGATATTTGCACTTTAATAGGTTTTAATGATGCTGATCATAACTGTAAGCACTAGTAAATTTAATAATCAGTTGAAAAAAATGAACTCACTGCCCCATTATAGTATTGCAATTCTGAAAATACATTTTAGTCACAGTCTTGTACTTTATAAAACAGTACAAGGGTAGGCATCTTTCCAGTGCTGTAGGAAAAGCATAGATTATGGCTGCTCTGGGTAGGTATCCTTTACATTTTATTATTGATTCATTTTTTCATCCAAATTGCACTGAGTTGCCTTAAAACAATATAGAACCCTTAGACTGCCTTCATACGTGTGTATTTGATTTTTTAAAAATCCTATAATTTGACCAATGAAAAAACAGTAATCATTTATAAGATACTGCACCTGAAATATTTTAATATATTGCAGTGGTTATTATTCTGTTGATATCAGATAATAGTGACATTTTTACTTCTATTTTGTTAGCTTTATTCATGAAGTAAATGATACTTTTGTAGAGAGGTAGTGGTATATCAAGAAGTATAGACATGGCTGAGAGGATATAATTGTAGCTAATTTTGGGATATTTTCTGTGCTGTGACCACTAGGAAATCCCAGGTGCCAGATGCTGTTTCATACTGCAGTTTCTCTGGCAGTAGTGCTTGAGGGGATGATGGGAATCTCAGTGCTGGTCTGTTCCTTCCCACCTCCTGGCTGGGTTTATCACACCCATGGTCATGCCAGGGCAATGGCTTTTTGCCTCAGAGCTGGAGGTGTGAGGTGAACCGAACTAAACGAATACTGCAAAAATGAAAAGCAAGTAGGTGAATTATCTGAAAACTTTTGCTGTAAATGAAATGCAGAGCAGCTGAGCTGGACTCCTGGTAACTGCTTACAGTGCTAGATGGCTTGCAGTACTCGACCAGCAGTGTTGGTGTAGCATGCTGCTTCTGGCTTGTTTCACAGCACGGAGTGTGAAACCAGAAGGGTACCACAGGAGCAGTCGCTGATGCTACCAAGACAGCAGTGGTGGCACCTGTGCTGTGTAAAGCTGTGCATGAACTGAGAGGAAAGCTACACATTAGTTAGTAGAAGGCATTCTGATTCAGGCTTTTACACCATGATGGAAGCATGTGCCTTCCTTGTCTGATTCTTCTTTAGTCCTTCCTAAACACAGACTGAAAAAGATGTGTGAAGAATTTTTTCTGCACTTATTCAGTTTATTTCAATAACTCTCCTTTTCCATTTAATGTTTGAGTTGCGGCCATAAGAGGAATGGCTTTTCACAACTTGCTTTTCATCCTGGTGGTTGGACAGTACTAGGAGGGCTGTAACGTGGAAGACAGCTTCCAAATCAGATATGTATTATCTGTATTATAAATCTGCTTGATTTTTGTTCTAGCTCAGTGAATTCCAATTGATTTGTGACCTGTTCAACCATAAGATGCTGTACTGTTGTACAATGATTATTTTCTTAGTTTACCATATGTAATCCAGAGGGGCACACTCATATCCTCAAAGCTATGAGGAACCTGATTGCCCCAGAGGTCCACGAGTTTGACGTTTGAATACCTGTAAACATTTGATTACATCTGACCCTTAATCCTTTGGAAGTCTATTATCAGCATCTCTTTTTCAGATCTAGTTCCCAAAAGGTTCCTTCTGTATTTTCTCTCACTGATGTCATTTACTTAAATCTCCATCACCAGTGTCAAAGCCCGGGAAAGATAAGACTTCCCCTGCAGGAAGTATGGGGACTGTGCTTGAGGTTGAGAGCCATGGGTGAGAGCCGCAGTTTACCTCCAGTCTGGAGTTAGTTGGAAACAAGTATTTGCAGATTTGTTGGATATTTAGAAGTTCTGTAAGGAGAAAAGTCAATGGGATCTGTCTTGACTTAGGAGCATGGCTTTCTGGCCTTTCAGTTTTTCAAGAGGGAGGCCAGTTTAGTAAATAGATTGTTCCTGGAAGTATCCAGGAATATTGTGGGAAACATCAGGCTGTTAAAGATCTGGGCCCTTAGTCTTATAAGGCTAAAGCTGCGTAGATATTATGATTTTTGATCACATAGAAGGCATTGGGTTCCTAGGTGCAACATTTGAGTGCTGCCTGGAGCCTCAAAAAAACTGATTTATGTGCTGTCTAGATGTACTGTGCCTTGTATCAGCTGGGCTTTCTACAGAACAACCGGAAACTCAGTGCTCTAACTGATAGCAGAATCCACAATATTGTCAGATTGGTTCCGGAGCCTTGGTTTGTATGACCCAAAACATTTTAACCTATACAAAAGACACCCAAGGGATCACCGCATACCTAGAAGTGTTCACGCTGTGTGTCTGAATGCCAGGTCCTTTCTGTCTGGAGGCTGTTCTCTACAGATGGTGGCCTTTTGAAGAAGGATTAATAGATTCTTCTTGTGAGATAAGAAACAAGGGTTGCTCTTCTCCACTGTCTCAGGGGAGCAGGTATTGCTTACCAGATCCAGCAGGAGCGCACCATGTGGAGGAAGCACAGCACAAGATGCAAGGATACTGAGACTGAGGAAAGGCAGGAAGGATCTGGGCTGTGCAGGCTGATGAGTGCAGTTGTAAAGCATACAGCAGCTCGTAAGACTACTGTTGGGATTTTTTTAATGATACAAAAATAAATATCCAGTACTGGCACCTGATTTAATTAGTTGTTGCAGGGAGCTGGTTTGTTAGCCACCCCTGTGCTGCGGAGTGACTGAGGAAGGGCTGGCACAAACTGGGGAGGCTGACTTGGGGCTGCAGCCCTGCTGCAGCCTGGACTGCCTGTGATTTGCCTTCTCCTCAAGCCAGCAACGGATATTTATCCAGAGTGGCAAAAAATAGGTCTAGTTCTTTGTTCAGCTGCAGTATATTTGGATCTTGTGGAAGGATACTCTCAGTTTTTCCTGTGGAAGATACTTAACCACAGGAAGAAACTGGCTATTAGCCACTGTTTCCAGTAAGGGTTAGTATGGATTCCTATGAATTTTGACATTACACATTCCAATCATAGCCACTGCAGTATGTTCCTGTCACCTTTCTGTGTCTTCTAACTTGCCTTCAAACCCAGGATTGAAGGAAGGCAGACAGACTGACAGCATAACTGGGTAATTCTCAATTTTGCTAGAAGTCAGGATTTGCACTCCAAAATGGAAGAAATGTGAACTGTCCCCCCCACGGAAATTCAGTATCTTGCTGACCTGTGCACACTTTGCATAAATGAATGCAGAAAAATATTTATATGCCTTCTTTGGTCCCCCACCAGAAATCAGATTGATCGCGAGCAACTTCAGGGCTTGCATTAAAAATATGTCAGCCTTTCTGCCTCTGCATGCTTCCAGTCTTAACGTTTCAGTTTTCCTGCCCTGTGCAGTTAATACTGCTGGGTAAGATGTTCGGTTTAAAGTATAGATGAAATGTTGAGGCACAGACACAGTACTGGTGTTAATCACTCTTCTGCTTTGTGACTGCTTTCTACATTGTAAATTCAGGGCTTCTGTAATTGAAGTTGTGACTCGGGTATGAATTGCTGATCAGAACTACAGATAGCTGGTTATGCTGTGCTTGGCAAGCATATCCATCTCGTCTTTCTTACTGTTTTTCTTTGGCTAGTGCATGTGGTGTCCGAGTAGTAATCTGCCATCTGCAGTGATCATAACTAGGGTGTTCTTATCTGAATTGTTCTTTATTTTCAAACATTCTCTTTAAGTTGAGGGCTCCAATTATATATAAATCTCTTGAATCAGATTTCATTGGTCATGGCAGGAAAACTGATGCTCGGCCTGTAAATGTCCTTTTTTTGAAACAGTTAACTCATTCTTTCTTACCTTGGATGGCTGAGTACAAATGGCCAGAAGAATCAAACGTGTCACTTCTCTACCTTGGCCAGAGTTCTTTGGCTTTGCTATTCTAAATATTTTGTTGTGTTGTATTTTCAGGTGTCACATCAGCTAGCAAAGACAGATTCACAGGTGAAACTGAGGTGCTTCCTCCTCATGCAGTACGCGAGGCAAGAGCCTGCACCGCTGCAGTGTGACTTTTAAGTATTCATACACAGTGAGAAATTCTCTCCTCAGTTACACTATTAAAGTTAGCCAAGAACAAGCTCCCTGAAGTTAGCAAAACTGCTCTGCGTTTACATTTGCGTGACTGACAGCAGAATTAAGACCATTAAGATGATCTGTTTCTGGATGATGCTGTCTTTTTTTCTTTCTTTTTCTTTTTTTTTTTTTTTTTTTTAAGTTTTCTTCACCTCATTGTTAGCATTTTACTGAAGTGATACCACATAACATGCCTAATCATGACCAAGAAGGATAAAGTGGTATAGTTTACCAGATATTTTAAAATGCTTTCATTAATGGTTGATTATTTGTAACACTACACAGAATTAACAGATTTCAGAGAAAGAAATACTGAGCTCAAACTCATGCCATCCCGAGGCTAAATTAAGAAAAATGAAACACCAAATTTTGAATTGACAGTGTTGTTTTTATGTGCACAAATGTGTGTTTTGTTGGTGATTGTTTTTTAACATACGTAATTATATAGAGAATTAACAATTAAGATTGTTGTAAAATAGATTGGAATAAAAAAACATTGAATTAATTTACTTGTAATTCTCAATCCATGCCTCAGGTAGGAATTAAAAGCTTTAACATTTGAGTCTTAATCCTTTTGCTGCCGAAATCCTCTTTTCACGCTTTGCTGTTGCCTCTGCATTTTGATACGAAAAGCTTCAAGTTAAAATCTTAAGATGGTGTAAATCTCTTTAAAATGTTACACAAAATGCTGACTTCAACTTTTCTTTAGTAACGTCAGTATATGGAGCTTGTCCATGTTAGGCATGTTAGGTGCAAGTTTGGAAAAGTAAACTAGGAACTGACTACTTTCTTCCTCAGTCAGTAGATCACTATGATGCAGATTCTCTTAGCACTAAAATGTGGCAATAGAGCTACTGAATAATTCTCCCTGCAGGTATTGAACGTATGAAGTTGCAGGCACAGTTTCATGGAAAACCATCCACCATGTTTGTTGGCCTTTTGCTGGAAAGGGAAGCCCTACATGTATTTAATGTGAATTAGAGTTATTCTATCAATTTCATGAGCTCTGGAATGATCCTCCATAGGGATAACTGACTTGGCCTTATAACAACAAATGTGGCAGTAACTGTCCTTTATTTCTGAAGAATGAAGAGTGAGGTGCTGGTCACATTCTGCAGTCCTTAACACTTGTGAAGCCTATGTTCGTGCAAATCATTTGATCCATGATAGGACAGCTTTTCTGAGAATCTACTTCAAGATTGGGATTTCAGTCAGCGCCTACTTTTGTTGACTAATATTTGTGAAACTGTGTGTGTGATACTGATTTATAAGAGATACTTGAAGTTACGTGACCCTCAGACTAGAAAGAGAATGTGTTATGAAACTTGTATTTGCTGTTAATATCAATGACAGAATAAGGAACAGTGGGGAAATGGCAAGTTTTTACTACCAGTTCCCAGTAACGTACTGCCCTTTTATCAGGACTGTGCACTTAGCTGATGTGTGGATGTGGACACGCTGCAGCTGGATCTGTGCAGAGGCAGATCAGGGCAGGCATGCTGTGTAGCTCAGGAGCAGCACATGGCTGACCCAGGCAGAGCAGAGCCTGTGCACCATTACCTGTGTTACTGAGCCAGGGTTCTGTACTGCAGGCACTGAGAAGCAGCTTCAAACCAGTCCAGGTCTACCCAGTGCTGCGCATGGGTAATGCTGGCAAATACACTTCTCAAATGTGGGCACACACTCTAGGGTACCTGTGGTAAATCTTTATGGTGGCCTTTCCACCAACATGAACTATGGAAAATAACTATTATTTTAAAAAGTACTGCATAGATGACTGCTTTTATTCTTATTTCTATAGAAATGAAGGCTTACAAATATTCAGAATATTTGTGTATGTGGTTTCGTAATGCAAGAAAATTAACAGTAGGCTTGTTTGAAATCACAGCATAGCAGTTCATGTTGGAAATGCGTGATGTAGGAGTGTTTAAACCATTAAACCATCACTGATCTTATATCTGCTCTATCTGGATGGGTTGGAGCTATTAGAATACGCACATTCTTTCCACATTGTATTGATACTTTTGGAGCAAAAACCATCTCTGGTGTTATGCTGAAAAAAAAGACCTCATTTTGTAAGTTGTTATTTCAGGAGTTCCTAACTCTCAGTGTAAAGAAAACCCTTTTATTGTAAGGAATGAAAAGAACATCCAGAGCATTCCTCCTTGAGGATGCATTTCATAAGGATTTTTTATGTGATTTATGCAAAAAAATAATTTTCCTTCATGCCTCTGAAGAGGGCTGAGTGGATAGCACAGATAAGGTTTCATGGAAAGCAAGAAAGAAAGGAAATGATATTGTGGAGGTTGTTTTCTAAGAGCCGATGTCTGTGTAGTTCTTTGTGCTTTGTGAGCCACCTTCCATTTCATTGTTCTTCTTGCTTTTCGAGGAAAATAAACGCGTAAAAAACATCTTTCAGTAAAATTGTATTAGCAGATTTTAAACAAATTTCTTTCAGTGAAGCTGACCAGTGCCCCAAAAGGCCTGGTTTATCAGACAAATGCACTGCGTTTTTGTCAGTGTCTTTGTTGGGGGGGGGGGAGGGGGATGGGAAGCCCACACAACAAAAGACCACAACCTATTGATACGGCTTCTGGATGCAGGAGGGAAAATAGATTGATTTAGAGCTAAGCACGGAAAACTATTCGATCTGATGAGTTTACGATTGAGCATTTTTGTTTATTTATTTGTAATGAGAGTATGCACTGTCAATATTCTACCCTGTGTTATTGGAAGCTTTGCAGAAGGTGGGTTTGTGTCAGCATGCTAGGGCTAGCTGCAAGATGAAAGAAAGCAACCTTTAAAAAAAAAAATAATGGTGGGATCTTGTTTTCCTCATTGAAATTGAGTGGCTTCAATAATGTGCTGTAGGATTAGCCAGAGGAATAGATAAACACTTTTATTTCATCTTTATTTCTTTCGAAGAATCACCTGGGTATTAAAAGGCTATGGCTTTTAATCTCAAATAGGTAGAAAGGCACGGTACATTTTCAGACTGAGTTTTACTGAAGAGTAGCAGCCTGCAGTTAACTTCCCAGCATGTCAGCTCTGCACTGCCTTTTCTGGGGCAGCATGTAGGCACAGGATTAGGACAAATCTAGATGTGGCCCCTGCGTACACGTTCTGGATTGATACCATACAATTTTGCAGTATATCTGACAGAAAATAATTACAGTTTTGAGATTCAAATAATTGTTGATCTGTTCTCATGGATTAAAAAATGAGGTTGTTGGTTAAGTTTTCTATCTTAGCATCACTCTGCTTTCTGGGCGCACCATAAATGCTATGATGGAGAAGCTAGATGCTCCTTTCTCTACTGTATTTAACAAGATAATTTTATGTGGCCTAGACAGATTCAAAATACAGTTTTTGAATACTGATGCCTCATTAGACCGTTCTCAGAGTTACTTGTATTCCCACTGCATTCAAAAATAGCTTAAGAATTGCAACTTAAAGAACAAAATAGCGTAAGAACTGAAAAAACCTTGTTTTTGTTTTGTGAGGAGAAGAAATTACCTTCTGGGCCTGAGCAGGCAGTGCACAGATGCCCAGGGCATTTTGTGTACATCACACTGACTGTGTTTATCTTGAATTAAAGTCACGATCAGTAGCTCCCGGGCTGTTTGGGAACCCCTCTCAGCCCCACAGAGGTTTTTGTGACCCAGCAGTGTCCTTTTGCACTGCCTGTCACTAGGTCTGTGGGGCCCTTGGAGAAACACCTCCATTTTGTCTGAGATTTTTGTTTCTGTTACATCAGTCGTAGCTGAAGCTCCCTTCCCAGCTAAAGAAGGAGGCTGAAGCCATCTGCAGTGGATGCTGTTGGCAAGAAATGTCCTTTCTTCAGATTGTTGTGAAAACAAAAACAAAAAAAAAAAAAAACATATCTAGCTAGGTATGGCTTTAAGCATTCCCTTGTAATTATTTGATCCGCTTTAACTGCTTTGCTGGCATTCAGCACGTTGTGAAAACATCATACTTGCATATGCCATTATGAAACCTAGCTGTTTTTCAAAGCATTTGAACTGCTGGATGAAGCATTGTTTACCATGGTGCAGCTTTTGTTACCCGATAGCATTCCAAAAAATAAAAAGAGGAGCTGGTGTTGGGAATAGCACAGTGAATTATTTCAAACATTCTACGCTCTTCCTCCTTTCTTCCCTTTGTGAGCTCCATCAGATATGAAAACCACCACCCTCAAAAATAGTCACTAGGGCAACCCTAATGCTTTTCCCCCAACAGATAATAGAGTGGAGCCACACAAATGATCCTCTTCTTGTCGTATGTATTGGATTATCATCCAAATCATATTACGTGAAGCAGAATGAAGAGGGAAGCGGTTATGCTTACCCTCCTTATTGCTTAGCTCAGCTGAGCTGTCGTGAGAAACGTGTTGGTTTGATGGCTGTGTTGTCATGCTAAAGGTGAGAGGGTTAGAGAATGCTTGCTTCCTAACTATGAGGGGACGACTGGGACAAGGCAAAATAGATGAAAACTAGGGGGTATTTTGTTTTTGCATTTGGTTGTGGTTTGGAGTACTTGTCATGAATTTTTGGTCATCAGCTTTTTGGAACTAACACAATACGTTATGTTGGAATCCACAGACTTTCTGCTTGTTCATCTGTTTCTTCTATGTGTAGTTTTGTGTAATCACAAATCATAGCGAAGGAGAATTTAGAAGTGTGTTTAACTTTGTCATGTGTTCTTTCTTTATTAATAGTAATTAATGCTACTGTTTTTTGGAGAAATACAGTCCTAGATAAGTTCCTCCAGATATTCCTTCATTAAAATCTTCATCCTTTTTGTATCAATGATGAGTACTGATCCCCCTCCTTCCTACCCCTGCTGTAGTGAAGGAGGGATTGCCTTTCAGGATAATTGCCATCTCTTTATGTACATTGTTGCATTATTTTGAGCCTAAAGCTGGCATTAAATCATGAGAGAGGACATTCCTTTTTTAGCGAATCTTCCTTGCTGTTGCGTTTTTCTAAGGGTTGCTCCTACTATAGAGGCACTTCTAAGGGCTTCTTGTGGTATTTCCATGGTGTTTCTGAAGAAGTATTTACTGCAGTTGCACTTATGTAGAGTTTTTGAAAACACAATTGAGTGAGAGTGTGCTGATTTTCTTAGCAGGAGCCAGCTTGCACGTTGTTCTATGTATTTATAGAGATAGCATTGTGGATACATAAATCTGTGTGCAAGTATCGTACATTATCAGTTTTCATTATGTTGTAATGCAGGTTTATATGGCAGAGACGAGCAAAGAGCTGAAGCATTTTGGACAAAGGGTTAATACCATACCTTAATGTGCGTGGATGCTGCCACGTGGTGTCATTTGCGAGCTCCTGAGATGGCTGCCCATTTCCTTTGGGTGTAAATCCCTTCAGAAGGAAGGCTTCTGAGTGTGGGGTGTGATCTCTTCTCTTGGTAGGAGTGATTGACAAGGAATGAATACATAGTTAAAAGAAGGGAGTGAATACCACCCCCCTGTTTAAGTCCAGGCACAGCCAGGCTGGCACATATGTATTCTGATGCGACACAAGAGCCAGATGCTTGGGTTGGTTAGTCACAAAAAGCATTCCTGAAAAGGCAAATCATAGTTTAATTACAGCGGCTGCTGACATCATTTTATTTTACAGTGACATTTTACAAGGGATTTGAATAAAAGCAGAGAATATTTTTGCAAGCAAGATGTATTGATAAAAATATATGCAAAAGGTGACTGAGGCCTCTTGAGTGGAAACAGGGGCCCTGACAGCAGGTTCTTGGTCAATTGGTAAGGTGAAATGGTTCATTGAATTGGATAACACAGTGCATACCATAGTGACTGATTAAATTGATTTGTCCGCGGCTACCACCTCCTCTGCTACTGAAGCCCTTTAACCTATTTTCAAACTTTTTTTGATGATCCTAAATAAATGTGATGTTACAGAAGGAAGCCAACACAAATGCATTTGCAGCTATAAAATTCTGTATTTCTTAATTAAGGTAAAATGCACGTTTTCCTGAATGCACACTCACATGTGATATTGTGTTATGCTGTACTTAGATTAAAAAAAAAAAAAAAAAAAAAAACTAGGAAATAGTTCACTGCTAGAAGCAAATGCACAGGACATTAACAAATAACATTCTTTAATATAACCTGCATTATAATAAATTTTTGAAGTCCTAGCTGTATTTACTGGGGAAGGAGAAAGTAAAATATTTAAGAGGTTTTGTTGTTGCTGTTCTTGCAGGGGTATTGTTGTTGCTGTTCTTATGTTTTTCTAATTGCAAGTTTTACTGTCTTATCATTTTAACCAGAGGATGTTTAGTAAACTTGTCAGGGAAATATAATTGAATGCCTGTTAAGACTGAATGCTGCTGTTAAGCAAGGCCATTAATTTTAAAAATACCTACAATGATTTGGAAAAAAACACTCAGTTAATATTGTTTATTAACTTAAA
This sequence comes from Meleagris gallopavo, assembly GCF_905368555.1. Taxonomy (NCBI): domain Eukaryota; kingdom Metazoa; phylum Chordata; class Aves; order Galliformes; family Phasianidae; genus Meleagris; species Meleagris gallopavo. The sequence continues at coordinate 68,037,984 of NC_139405.1, read as the reverse complement.
ACTTTTTATACTACAAGGAAAAAGGCTTAATGTTTCTGTCTTAAACCAGGATGTTCATATTTTACAATATGTTTAGTATTTCTTTGCTAGGAAGATGTGCACTAAATGACTGTGGGGCTTGTTCATATTCTCTCCTTGGCTGAAGGGAAGCTTTATACTTCATTTTCTCATGGGTTATTTCATAGTATATGCAGTCAGACTAATGCTGGCATAGCCTTCAAGTTTCTCTGAAAATCAGATAATTCTGTACACTGATGGTGAAGAAGTAGAACCGTTTCACCTAAAATTTTCTGTTAGTCTCTTAAAATAAAGATAGGGTTAGCATCTTGCTAGTAGGGAAAAAGAAATACAAATAGAGAAGCTCTTGGGACTGTTTCTTTAGAGCGGTTCTGTAAACTTCAACAGCCATTTTGTAGCCTTTTTATCAATTACACAGGTTTTATCAGTAACATTTTTATGTAGACAACATATATTCTATGAGACATCAGCTATACATACAGCTTTGCATGGGCAAAACTTCTTGTGTTTATGTAGACTAACAGATTACTGAATGCAAGCTCAGAACAGTGCCGTGGTACTGCCCAGGAATCTGAACATTTTGATGTAGGCTTGAGCAAAAGCACGTTGCATGATTATAAACCTGCAGTTCCTTGTACATAGAGTCTTGTTGAATTCTTCATGCTTATACCAACCATGAGTATTTGTGCTACTTTCTTTTTAATTGATTCTTGCAGTTAAGGGAAAGAAAAAAAAAATTATTATTGGGTTAGTTCTCTTCAGCAGAATGCTAGCTGATAGTAGATGTAATCCATATGCATTCGGTGCAAGTATTTGTAATACAAAAAAAGGAGAACCATAGAAAAATAGTCAAAGTAAGAAGCTGAGTGGTGAACGTGACCAGCATAATTTCATCAGGTAATTATTTCCCTGTATCAGGTGTCAGATTAATATAACTCGAGGATTCACATTCCTGGTGCATGTTATAAAGAGGGAGTAAAGAGCAAAGAACTGTTGGAGATTTCTTGATAAAAAGATTAATAGAAGTGTTTACATTTGGGCCATTTTAAAGACCTGCTGTTGCCCCTGCAGCTTGGAAGAGGTGCTCTGCCGTGTGTCTGCCTCTGGCAGCTGTTCTTTTGAAGATGACACCCCAGGTCACCACCACTTGCAATGCGGTTTGGGAATTCCAAGAGAAAACAAACAAGCCCTGTTTTATGACTCTTGCTAGGGCTCTATTTATTTTGTTTTGAATTTAAACCATAAAAGCCATTACCAACCCTCTGAAACATAAGCATCATAAAAGCTTGGCCGCAACCCTCCTCTTGGTGTGCCTTCACTGAGGCAGGGTTTCGGACGTGATCTCTTATGAGACTGAAGAGTTTTTGAGCACAGAGTATCAGAAAAGGCAGCACATTCTAGGAGACGTGGCATAGTCTGAGGCAGCTCCTTAGGAAAGGCCAGAAGTTTTCTCCCTGCTTGTTTCTCTTTATGGCCGCGAGCCAGCAACTCATGAACTGAAACATCGCTCTGAGTGAAGAGCTGGGTACTGGTGGCTGCCCCCTCTCCCCACCCTGCTCCGAAATGTCTGTCTTGTTGGGCATATGAAGTACTAGCTCACAAGAGTTGGATGCTATAAATACTTGGATAAGGAGAGCTGTTTGCTGCAGGGATGCATGAATATTTGGTGCCCTCTAGTGGGGTCGGAGCTATGTCCAAACCCCAGCATCTCTCCTCTCCTTTGGGGAGAGCCAGGAGGAAGGGCTGACGTGGGGATTTTGCTTGTTTATTTGATTTTTGTATTCAGGATTTTAGCGTTGTATTTATGAAATTCTCAGTGTGCGGCGGGGTTTCTAATGTAGTTGTACAGTGCCAGTGGCTTTTTTGACAGTGGGACCCTTGCAGTGTTGTTCTCGTGCTGCAGGGGTTCATCTTAAGCACGAAGGGCACTGAGGCATCTAAAGGCTTTCATCAAAGTATGATTAGGCCCCTGCTTGTGCTGGCCAACAGATTTAGCCCATCAGCCAGTAGAAAGGGCCTGCAAGTTAGGAGCTACTTAAGGCTGGTCTTTTCGTTCAAGGAGTTCCAAGGCTTTTGATAGCAAGATACTGACTGATAAGGACAGTGGTAAGAGAATCCATTTCCCAGTAAGTGTTAGGTTTGTTGTTTTTTTTTTTTTCGTTTTTTTGGTTTTTTTTTTTTACCAGCATGACAAAGGGGCGCATTCCAAGTGTGTTACTTAAAAAGCAAAAGTGCCTGCAGCAGTGGGATGTCAGTACAGATGCTCCTGCTGCTTCACCAGCAGACAGGGTGTCCTCTGAGTTTATGATGCATAAAAAAAATCTTGACAATTTCATACTGCATTTTATAACCAGCTGTCTCTTTTCATTTCTAGATGCTACAACTGTGGTGGCCTCGATCACCATGCTAAAGAATGTAGTCTACCTCCACAGCCAAAGAAGTGCCATTACTGTCAGAGCATCATGCACATGGTGGCTAACTGCCCCCATAAAACTGTTTCACAACAGCCCACTAGTTCTCAGGGAAGACATGAAGCTGAACCCCAGCCTTCCACTTCTGCTTTCCTGAGAGAAGGGGGAGGAACGTATGGCTATTCATCTCCATCGTATTCTCAGGAGGGAAGGTCAGAGATCTCAGAGCGTTCAGGCAGGTCACCACAAGAAGCTTCTTCAAGTAAGTTATCTGCATCACCCGAAGAACCAAGCAGAAAGGGGCCTTCTGTTCAGAAAAGGAAAAAAACTTAAAGCATTTTCCATAACTTTCCATTTTCTTTATCCTCTTGGGATGTCTACCTCATGCAAGTACAGGGGAAATAATTTCATTATCAGTAGCTGATGTGGAATTTTAACTACTGTTGAGGAACTGTGATTTTTTTTTTTCTTTAATAGACAAATCACTCCAAGCAAAATCCATTTGAGCAGGGTGCATTGCATTTTACCTTCTGTATGTGTGTGTGAGTGTGCACGTGCGTGTATGTATACGTATCTATATTTTTTTTTTCATCAGGACACTCTCCAGCTCCCACAATATGTTACTGTGAAGCAATAGACACAGTACCCATAAATGTTCTTGAACTCGTTCCCAGAGTCTGTTTTCAAACATGTCCAAAAAGCAAATAAGAAAACCCAAGAAAACTCGCAAAATGAAACAAACCAAATCTGAAAAACCACACTCAGAACTAAGATAAAGACTGTTACTTTCTTGTGAACCAAAGGATATGTTCATATTCTAAAGCTGCCGTATGGTACTAAAGATACTAAGACATCCCCCAACCACCAATTTGAGTTACTTTCTTTGTCATCTCCACAAAACATGACTTTCACCCTTCCCACCCCTCCACTCCCTTGCCTCAGAAGGGCAGTGTCACAACTAAACATGGCTCTCGTTGCCACCATCCTTTGATGGTAAGGAGTTTAAAGCTCCAGAAAAGAGAATGAATGTGTAGTTTCTGTGCTGGTTTCTCAAAATGTTTTGTTAAAGTAATATGAGTGTAACTGTAATTTAGATGATTGTTGTGTAGGGGAGACTGTGTAAGTTGTTAAAGAACAAACCTCTTTGAGCGGTGTCGGGATACCGTTCTGTTGAACCTTTTGTATTCTGTGAACATTTAGGAGACCTTGGTGGCAGTAGTAGCAGCAGCAGCAGCAGCAACTTCTCTTGGTCCCAAGGAGTGCCCTGCAATTTGAAGGGGACTTCTCCCTTATTTACTGTTGGGAGAATTGTGTAGGGATTTTTGTTGTTGTTGTCTGTTTTGTTTCTAAAGAAAACGAAATGCAAAACTAATAAGATCCTGAGATAAATAGTTTTTTAAGATAAAAGGTAATTGGGTACTCATAGTTGCTCAGCCAGCCTCTCTTTCTGATGATACAGCATGTGTACATTAAAGAAGGACAGGTGTCTGCTGCATGCAAGCCTTAGTGAAAAGGCACCTGCAAACTTGCCAGAAGCCGTGGACATCACCTGCTTCTTGTGAACGGGAGACTGCTGCTGACCAGCCATGGTCTGGTGTGTGCTGGGACCACACACTTCTGCATTACAGAGGAGGAAGATTGGTGGTCTCAGAGTGAGACTCCCTGGGCTGCAGCCCTTGCTGGGGGTTAATAGAGTTGGAGCCTGTCAAAACTTCAAGTCACTTTCCATTTGTAACTTGTACATTACCAAGTCATACGTACGATAACATACTTTGACAAATCCCATTGCAGATGTAAGTTAATTAGAGAAACGTATGTAATCCTTAGCATTGGCAATAAACACAGGCTGTTAAAGCTTGAAAGAGTCAGGTAGGTTTAAGCTAAGATAATCAAACTGAAGAAACAGCCCGCATGGGAGGCTGCAGTGAGCCCAAGTCCCAGATGTGGTAACTCGTGCAGCCGATGGTTATGGCAGGCTCGCTGTGTGGCCGCTCCCTTCCCAACTGTCCTGCCGGTTGAGACTTGTACTGTTGCTGCTGCTGCTGCTTCAGTAAACAGGCAGTAAGAAGAAGCCTCAGCAAAGGGCACAATTTCCAGACAATTATTTTGTGTGAATTCCTTGCCAGTGTTTGCGAGAATCTCAATGGTTTGTACTGAAGTTCTCAGTGTGCTAATGCAAAGCTTACCTTTGACGATATTGAATGTGATATATCTATAGAGAACTTCCTTGCCTTATGTGAGGATAGTAAACCTATTTAAATTATGTAGACAAATCAAAGTGGCATTGCTTAACCTTCTAGCCGGTGTAAAAACCCAGGTTAAACAGCAAAGATGCAAAACTTAGGTCACTTTGAATGTTTAAACCAAAGTTCCTTATAGAAATAGGCAATTGTGGATTTGAGAACTGGTCATTCCCTGTTTATATGTAAGAAGTTCAGAGCTGAGAAAATATTTTCAGTGGGCAGATTTTTATTGGTGCTGTTTGAAATCACTGTGTGCACCAAAGTCAGACTGAACTGCAAAGAGCACATACCAAACCCTATCTTATTGTTGATAGCTTAAGGTTTTATTTTTATATATTAGAATGTTATCACTATTACATAACATACTCAGGACAAAGAACTTTGCTCAGGGAATATACCATGTAATGTTGTTTTTACTTTACAGAATAGTCTACCGACTTACTCAGAACAAACCAGATAGACTTAGCCCTTTTTATCTCTCTATAAGTATTATGTACTGATGTTAGTAACTACCTCTGAGTTGACATAGACCTACATTTCTGATAATCAGATTTCAGCGTTTTGTATTATAAGTTCCTGTGAAATGAAAAAGTGGCATTCTGTACTGGTTGCTTATGTGAGCATATGTGTCTACATTCACAGGGTCTGAGCTTTCAGAGAAGCTGGGCAACCACAGCTCCCACTGACTTCGAGTTGGAGTTACGGTGCTTAGCTTTTCTAGCAAGGGAGGGGGTAGGGGGGAGGGGGAAAAAAAACACAAAAACATCAAGCCCACTTTGTTTACATAGGTGACAATAAAATTATTATTCTGTTTACAGCAAAAGGCTACCTCATATTTACTGCATAAACACACCTTTGTGCTGCTCTGGCCTTAAAGGTGGCTGTTGATCTATGGTACATACTTTTTATCTGTACTGAATATGTAACTGATGTTTCACCACTGCATACTTTACGGCAAATACTTGTTTAAGATGAAGCAACCATTTGAAATGATGAGAAGTTTCCAGACATTTCTTTAGAAGTTTTTATTTTTCTGTCTAAAGGATGATGGGCACTGTTCACAAAAAATAATATATCTCCCAAGCAGACAAAAGTATACATGCCTGAGTTAAACATAGCAGTGCAAGCTATGGCAGGTAACTACTTACTTAGCACTGGGCTGCTGTAGGAAAAAATAAAAAATGAAAAGAATCTAATTACGCTCCTTCAATAGGCTGCTCCAAATAAGCAAAAAACACTTCACGGGAAGAGGCACAGACTTGAATTTGGGATTCTTTCTTCAAATCTAAGGATGTAATTAATATTCTACAGCATTGGCTCAGCCTTGATTTCCCCTATTCACCAGCTGTCCTTGCCAGAATGCCTCACAATAAAACTCATTTCAGTAGAAAGAGCTCAGGTACCAGCTCGGAGAGATGCATATTTCTTCAGACAATACTGGAGATAAGGTTAAACCCGAAACGAAATCTCTCCCTTCCATCTCCTTCACTCCAAAATACTCAGTTTGATCTAACCGTAAGGGACATTGTGAGATACTTTATATTCTCCCCTGCGGAGAGTTAATGGAATCTATTTACAAACTAAAGAAATTAAGCAGTGAAGAACATTTGGAGGAAGAGCCAAATAACTTTTTGCTGTAGCTGCTGGTAAGTCTGGCATTGCAGTACCACCTGCAGTATTTTGCTTTTAGCTAGCTCTCAGGGAGTGCCAAAGAACAGATCTGACTCCTACTTTTTCCCTTTGTAGGCCATCTTTTTCAGCCCAGCTTTATTCTGCACCAGTGTTATCCTGGAGTTCCTGCTTAGTCATACATAGTTTTGTGAATAGAGCCCCATAAAAAGTGTTTATAGATCTTGTAACATTCTTTGTAAGAAGAATTATAAAAGAACATGGGAAATCTCATTGAGTCTTAAATTTAATTTAATTAATTTATCTGTAAGAAATGTTTATCATAAAAATATATATGTATTCCCCTGTGCTAGATATAAAAGTAATTGGGAAGATGTGTACATGTGCAGGTGCACTGATTTTAATTTTCTAGAAGTCTTAATGAGATTTGAGTATTGTTTTAGAAACAAGCAGAGCCTCATTAAATGCATCAATCTGATTTTGCTTAGTTTATCAGCAGCCTCTTCTTTAGGATACGCTGGTTGTGTGTGACCCCGTTACAACCGCCGACTAATAGCAAGAGGTTGATTTATGAACACACCCTTCTTTCTAATGCTAAAACAGAGCTGTAAATTAACAGCTTTGGTAGTGTTTTTATAAGAATGTTGACAAGTACCAAGGTATTTGCTACCACTGTATTTGAACCAAATGGAAGAGCAACCAGCTTAACAAAGGATAATGGTTTTGACTACCTCTTGGATTACTAAGTTAAGCAACAACTGGCTGACAACCATCACCAGACTGGCTTAAACTAGTATGTGTTGCTTGTGGTAATAATAACAATAACCATACTAGAGACCAAAGTGAACACTGATTTCTATATGTCTTTAATACTGTGTCTTATCTAGTGTTTTTAAATTATCTTCTGTAGTATAGATTACCTCATTGTCCATTTTGACTTGTATGTTGTTTACAAGGTGAAATAAAGGAAAAAAATCACTTGAATTCTATGTTTTAAGAAAAAGACAGTGAGTTGACATTTTGAAGATCATTTCACCTGTTTACTGTCTTGAGGGACTAAAGCACTGATTGCCTTTCTACATATCATGTATTTTATATTCTCATTTCATGCCTAATGTCTTTTTTTTTTTTTCCTGTCAGTCATGGATATTGTGAGGTTTAAAAGAATTACTTGATTGAAAATAAAACATATAACGTTGACATTTACACAAGGCCTTTGAGATTTTCTTTATTTGCATGATTAAAAAAACACCGCAGTCAGTGTTCACTTAATTTTAGGATATTGTCCTGCAGAAAGATAATTTGCTATACGTATTGTTTGTGGGGGATTTATGGAGGGATGGTGGAATGGTGAAATAAATTATTATTGTATGCCTGGCTCACACTACCAGTACTGCAGAAATTGCACCCAAACCACTTTCAGCTTTTTATCAAAATTAAACTGCAAGATTATAGCTTTGGGTTCTTATTCTCTGTGAGAACGCAGCGGTCATTAAAGTTAGTGGACATCTGGGTTGTTCTCTAAGATGAAAAGCTTTTAGTATTTAAGCCTTATCCTGTCTTTATTACTTCTTTCATAATCTGCAAGCTCACATATATCTTTTGTATGCTAATTTGAAGTAATTTTAGGTATTGTTTTTCAGCAATGAAAGCGCTGTCATCTGCTATTACTTAGAAACGTCATCTCCAAATTACACAAAGTATCTTAGCGAATTCTATAGCATTAGCTCATCGTTTTGTACTAAAAAAATGGGAGGACTTCAATACATTAGCTGCATAGCTGTTGTGCATCTCTACCAATATAGGTGATTGGCAGCAGAATGTTACAAATCTCTGAAATACAAAGCAGAAAAGTTTTTTTCTCCCTGTTTGTACAAACATATCAGTATCAAGGATTACCATTTACTCATTCTAGCATCATCTACATTCCCAGTTGCATAATATATATATTTTTTTGACCTCTGGATGAGTAAGCTATGAACATGTGAGCTATGAACATGTTCCCCCTCAGCTTGTAGCCTGATAGTTCCATCTTGACTTGTACAGTACACAAAGATGGATTATCAAACGTACCTAAATCCAGTGCTGTAAGCCAAGCCCACCATTCTCTGCCCTGCAAAGAAGTGGTAACTACCTGTGGCATTAGCATCATTTTTAATTCATGCCAAGGAGAAGAAATGCTTGGGTTGAAGCTTCCTGAACAGAGTAACACCAAACTCACAGGCACAGCTTTTTCACTTGCTTACCTGTTGTGTAAGTCTTAGGACATTTGCTTCTGAGATATTTGCCAGGCTTTCTGTAACCCTCAGTCCTGAAGCAAATCAGCCTTTTTTGAAAGAATTGTGTTTTTCCAGTGAAGTGTTGGGTCCAGGAGCTGTGGGCAAGTCAGTCATTTCAAAAATATTCTTAATTCATGAAAGGCTCCACATCCATCTCCCTCTCTGCATGAGTCTTCTTGTCCCCAGTAATAAAAATATCCCAAATGCTTCACATGCTTAACTCTCTCCTGTATGCTTATGCAGGAAGAAGTTCTGTGGCAGGGACAAGGGAGTTCTTTCTGTGGATGTCCTGCTCCTGTTTATTGGTATAATTTAGGTGATGCCTTGTAATGAAGTTAGATCATAGAGTGGCTTGGGTTGTAAGAGACCTCAAGGATCATCAAGTTCCAACTGCCCTGCCACAGGCAGGGCCACCAACCTCCATATCTAATACTAGACCAGGCTGCCCAGAGCCCCATCCAGCCTGGCCTTGTACACCTCCAGGGATGGGGCATCCACAACCTCTGTCTCTAGATTCCTCTTTAAATTGACCTTCTCCTTTCCTGTGAAGGGCTCAGCTGTGCCTGGTGGCATCTGCAGCCACAGTGCTGTTGACCCCAAGTCAACCAGTCAGCTCCTGCAGGTTATCCAGTTCCTACTGTGTCCTACAAGCATCGCCCACTGCACAACTGCACAGTAGCTGCCGTCAAGCCCCACACACATTTTCAGGTTGCTGAAGCTCAGTTAAAATGCAGCTGGTCAATTTTTGCTTCCTGGCTGTTGAGTGTTTCACCCCAGGCACTATTTGCTGTGCAGCACTTAGCCTAGATATGCTGGGCTAAAGCAGCCAAACACTTCATAAACCAATGAAAGTGAACTGGTGACATGACTCCCATTTTACCAGCCAAAACAAGGTGGATGAGGTGAAAAAACAACAAGTACTGACCTTTGTATCCAGCTTTAGATGCTTACAACCTCTTTTCTTTTTTACTCTCCTCCTCTGGAGTCCTTCAACTTTGACTCCGGCTTTAAGTGCAGTCTCCTTCCCTTAGCCACAGTACGGCTCAAAGGCTTTCCTTTTCTGCATACATGTATTCTGTCCAACCATTTCCTATTCACATCACGCCTTCCTTGGAGCACATCCTGCAGCTGCTCCCAGGAACATTTCACATGGCCAGTTATTATTTTGCACCTTTGGTGTATGTGTTGGTTCCATGCCACGAGTACACACACTGCCTCAGTGAAGGGCATGTGTCCCCTCTGTGCTGTATTTGCACACCATTAACTACAGTAGGTCCCAGCCCTGGGACCATCATAGCTCAGGCTTCCCCCTGCAGAGCTGTGCACTTACTGCCTACAAGGACACGAGAGTCCCCATAGCTGAGCTCAGTCCAGACTAACCCTCTCTGGCACCCCATTCATGAAGCTCTGCCACAGTCACAAGAGCATTGCACCCATGAGAGCCTCCCTCACTTTTGAGTGTAGCCAACCAGCATCTCCTCCTGACTTCTCTTAGACGGTTTTATCCACAAGCTCCCAAAATTCCTCAAATCAGAGGTAGTGGTGCTTTCCAAGGATTAGGAAATATTTCCAGCTGTCCCTACAACTGGAATAAGCTGTGCTTCCTCTTGTTGCTAGCAGCTCACTAATAGCAGCCTACCCGTCTCCTTCATCCCTTTTAGCTGTCCTCAAGACACCTCTGAAAACAAAATGGTATGGTTTGTATTCCGTGAGCCTTACAGCCAGTCTGCATAGACTTGTCTAAAGAGAGCTGCCCATCCTCATCTCTGCTATTTCATTTAGCTCACAGAACTCACAGAAAAAAGCCTGCCCACCTCTTTTTACATTGGTGACAGCTAGGCAGGGGGACACAGAGAGCAAAGGGGACAGAATGGAAGAAAACACTGATCAGCACAGATGCTGAGCAACACAAGGTGCAGTTAGCAGAAAACCTTGTCACTCCAGTGAGTCACATGAGAACACGCCATGCTCACACAGAGGAAAACCAAAACCCCCCATTTCCTGGGAGGCCACCGCCACAGAGCACAGGCTAGAAAGAATTGGGGCAGGGTAGAAGAGGAAGGGCTCATGGGAGAATGAAGGAGGAGGGCAGGAGCTGGCTGCAGAGATGCGGGCAGCTCATGGGGGCTGTGGGGCTCCAGGGGTCACTGGGGCTCCCAATGCCTGCACCCTGCCTCATCCAGCACCTCCAGGCCTATCCAGATGGGTCCAGCTCTCTGGTCTGAGCCTGGTTTAGTCCCCTTCAAGTCAATACGCAAAGGATTTGGGTCACTGTAAGCTTTTGTCAGCAGGGTTGCCTGAATTAGTTCTTCTGTTTGAGATGAAAGGACGAAAGAGGTTCATCTTTGTTCTCCTGCTGTCATGACCCTATCCCATCCCTGTAGCTATTCTCCAGTTCTCAGCAAGGCCCCAGCACCAGGTCATAGGTCAGAATGATCTGCAAACTGCTTCCCTAGGGAAACCTGAAACGGCTCCAGTGCTTCCAGAAAGGAATGGAGCCAGTTGGTGTCACTGAAGTTAACTCACAGCAGCTGTCAGAAAAAAACGCATCCCATATATCCCATATACACAAATAGGCACCGACTAACCAAAAGAAAATGGCATCTGTGAATCTGGGGGCATGTAGGGTTATACGTTGTCCTCCAGTTCTAAGACCTGTTCCAGAGTTCACTGGTGAGTGTTCTGCTCCTGGAGATGTCACCATACAGCACAGATGAGCCCATAGGACAAAAGCATGATTTTGAACATAACCGAAGCACTCAGACTGGGTGATAATATATATACATAGTCATATATTACACAGGAGCTTACTCAGGTCTTCTTTTTCCTCCCTTCATAAAAACAGGTGAAATAGGAAAAAACACTGATATAATTGCAGCTCACATGGAGCAGGCTACAGACCTAACATGAGCCATCTGCCAGAAAGAGATTTTCTTGACTCACAGTTTAAGATCTAAGCAAGGAGAAAATGTCAAACCATCAGCCTCTGGCACACACTTATCTCAGTCAGCATTTTGTGAATCTGTGTTAGATTTATTCTATATAAATCTGCTTCCCACCCAGAGCAGAAGTGCCTATTTCAGAGGTGAGCTTCCCCACAGCGACCAGAAGGATCCGCTGACTAAGGGATGCCCACATGCACTGTGCAGCCCATCCAACTGCAATCTAACTGCAGGGTTGCTGCTACATATACATAACATCACATAACACAGGTCAGCAGCCCACATGGGCATGTGCTGCTTACGCAGGGAATTCACCCTAGGAATTAGGAGCTGGCACTGCACACGGCAACATCTCAGCTGCTATTCTTGTTGCTGTCCAAAACAAGCCCAGATGCCCCATGGCACAGACCTATGCCAAGAAGAGGACGTAGCAACTCTCTCAGCTATCTGGATGACACTGCATATCTCTGTACCAAAGCCCAGACAAGCCACTGCTCTGAGCTGCATTCCCACAGCTTGTGATATGCACAGCCACCATCCACACAGAGTAATCTCTTGCTGGTCACTCCCACGACACCAATACCTACACACCAATCACCCATACACCTCTGTACTACCTTTTTCCTCTTTCTACCATGCTTTCAAGCCATACTTCTGATGGAAAGAAGCAACAGATAAAAGAGGGGGGGGAAATAGCATTTTTCTCTTCACATTTTTCTAATATAGGTCCATATATCTTTATACTGTTCTTCCAGACAGCTTCTCTCTTGAAACATAACAGAGAGGTCTTCTGTACCTCTGCAGAAGCTCAGGACAGGGCTCATGTCCAGCAGCAGAGACGCCTTGAAAAGGTGAACCTCATGCAGCCACTGCACTGGTGATTCTTCCTCCAAGAGGGCACCCACAGCACCTGCTCTGCTCAGCTCCAGTGGAGAACAGGGGGTGCCCTGAGGAAACACAGGTGGTCTGAAGATAAAGGAGTAGCAGCACCCTGCATTGTCCCATCCACCTGTCCCCGAGGGCAGGGCTCATCTGCTGCCAGTGCCTATGGTCCGCTAGTAACAGCCTGGGAGATGCTGTCTTTTTCTTTCCATAGCACAAGCCACAGCTGGGCTTGAATATTAGTGTGTTAATATAGACAGCATTGGGTCAACAGAGCTGGTGAGGAAAACAGAAGGAGTATAATGGAGTAATTAAAGGGAAATGGTTTTCAAAACTGATGTTTAGTTTAGAGCTGGAGACTGCCAGATGACAGCGGAAATTCTCCAGCAACATTTCCCTCTTTGGAAAAGAGAAATCGTTTTCCCCCTCACTTCAAAAGCCCCTCATAGATTTCCTGTACTGTTTACGTCACCGTCTTTATCAGCTCAGCTCTGTTGGGGATTTCCATTACTTTCACAGTCAGCACTTTTCAGTACTTCTAATGCACTGAGCACTATGATGAATGCAATGCAGGAGCAGAGCGGTGCTCAGACCTCCTGCTCCGAGACACACCGAGTGCAGCCATCATTCCTGCCAGGACGTGATGCAGCTGCTGACTGCAGCACTGATTTTCCTGCATCTTTCTTCAGTGGAGGGTGGGAAACACGAGGAGAGATAACAGATGAAAGCGGTGTTGTACCTGTGGTACACCAATATCCACATGGATCTTTAATGGGAACAGCCATACAGCAAAGTTATTGCAGGGATAAGTACAGATCTACCCATTATTGATGCGATTCTGTTTTTGTAGTTCCTCCCTTTCCCAACAAGGTTTAGACATGAGTACACCCCAGTTCTTCACCCCAGCTGAGAGAACCATTCCTCCAGCACTGCCCAGGAACCTGCAGGGCAGTGCTGGATTTATTTATTTGTTTATTATTTTTGGTTTCCCCCATAACATCGACAGTATTTGCAAAAATCGGGCATCTTTTATCCTCGGCAGAGACTGCTGTTCATCTGCATTCCTATCTTCTAACATGAAAAGTAAACCAATTTGAGATGAAAACAATGTAAGAAATGTACAGACAAACTGTAATTAGCACCTGTTGAACAATTTAGAAAACCATAAGAAAACACAACCAAAAAAGACAACCACATATCCACGAGTTCCTCTAGGACATGACCCAAGTATATTTGTCCTGTAGGGAAAAAGAGGAAAAAAGAAATCCAACCATGCCAAAACAGCAGGGCTCTCAGTCTGATGCAGGCAAAGGTTGACTGCAATTAAAGGATGTCTGAGGCAAACGACTGCACCGTTGAAGGGAATAAATTCTTAGCAAACAGGAGTTTGAGTAATGTGTTTTTTCCCTTTGACATTCAGGTAAAGATAATGCGGTATTTCTCCCACATTCTGTAGGGTGCTGTACAACATATTATGTGCTTGGGGAGGAAAAAAAAAAAGAAGAGAGAGAGAGAAAAGAAAAAGAGAAGTTTTATGTTCAATGTGTTCTAAGTCAAAAGGAGCAGTAACACATTATACAGTTATTCCTCCAACATAACATAACACTAGCTGATGTCAACCTGAGTTTTTCAGGGACTCTGATCAGAGCTGCTGTTGCTATGTATGCAGCCTAAGGATGGACATACCAAAACCGTATCAAATGAGCACGATACAGTTTCTTTTGATAACTGCCCCCACTGCCAAACTTGTTTTAAAGAAGGAAAGAGGGAAGGGAGCAGGACAGAGACAGCCCACCAGACACCCCATCTGTTGGCGTACGAGCTTCACTTCTTTGTAGGGCTCCCACAAGAGCAACTCAATTTTCCAGTCCTCACAACCAAGCTTTTAATTTTTGACATAGTTTTTTTCATTGCAATTCCTCCTTCTGATACTTGCAAAAGTGAAACATTCATCTAAGAAGGACAAGACTATGTGGCTACATAAGCTACACAGACCATGCACATTGCACTCAGGCACACTTACCTCCCACAGACAAGTCCACCATTGGCACACTGAACACAAACAGAACTTCAGAAGATTCCCCAAGTACAGAAGGAACCCACAGAAGATGACTCTAAGGCAGCACATCCACACACTGACTTGCTCTTACAGGCTCTGCTCACCCCTCTCTCCTCACACCCAATCAAACGAGTGAACTATCTCCACCTGAGATTGCTCCTGCTGCTGGTTTAATGCTGATGAAGAAAACCTGCTCTCCTAGCCCAGCTCTCATCTTGCTCCCAGCTGTGCTTTCTCCTTAGGACCTTTCTCCTCACCATTAGAATCAAGGAGGAAACCTCCCAGGCCCTCCATGCCGTTGGCACTTGCCTTCAAAGCCATGAAGGTACATTTCATACACACCAGGTCCTCCATGGTGCCAGAAAAGCACCAGAATGTAATAATAGCTCACCAGAATGTAATAATAGCTCAAGGGGTGGAAAGGCCCTGGTGGGTCTCTCCACAATGTGGTGGATCTGAGCTGCAGGTATGCAGGTCAGGTTGGCAACCAGCAGCCTACTAAGAAGAGCAGTCTATGCTACACCAACTTGTGCGTGTAGAAACAAGTTAATAAAGCAGGGGAGGGTGAAGGAAGAGAATAGCTTTGTGTTTAGAGACACACATTATAGCTGACACCCCTTTCACCTTTACACAAGCTTCTGCAGTATAAGAACCTTCCCAGTCTGGGCAAATATGACCAGCCTAGGTTTATTTCTATCCAGACACATCTGGATAGAAGGTGGAGGTGGATCACCTCCACACGAATGGAATAAGAACAGAAATGTGTTTTCATTCAGTTACAGCGCTTGTATACTATCAGTTCTGCTTCTTCCTTTCATTGCTGTCATTTTGCTTGCTGCTTGTCTGTTGCACATCGTATGGAGGGAAGCCCACATACACTGAACAATGAAAAAACACAAATTGCAGCAGATGATGCGATCCAGGAAATAATTTTATTAAAATCGGAAGGGCAGCATGCTTTCTTCAGCATTTAAGAACAGAAAAGATTTATAAGACTTCTCACTATTTTTGCCATGCAGTGTCTGCACTATTACTAAATTTCACCACTTTCTGGAACAAAGCAGAGCACTGAGTACCAGTGAACAAAACAGTATTGATGCAGTAGCGCATGCATGGACGTATTTCTAGAGGTATTGCTTTTGATCTGTTCTTTGCTACAAAGGATGATGGGGAATTGCTGTCCCAAAAGCACTTTGCACAGGAAACCAGGATGTTGCCATAAGAGATATTAATCCCCAAGGAGAAGGCGAAGGAAGAACTCAAGCGCAGCAAATTGCAATGGCTGGGCAGCGTTCATCAGAGGCACCCGATTGCTGAAGGAGGCAGCAGAGATCGTAACCCAACTTACATCCATCCCTGTGCAAAGCTGTAATTTCTGCTCAAGTCACAGCTTATGAGTCTTAAAGAGCTTCCTGAAAAACAAAACAGGTGTTCTCAGCAGACACAGTCATGGCGCGGCTGTAACTTGGATTTGTAACATATTTTATGTTCATCATGTGCTAAGTAGAAGTTCTCGTGCACCTAAAACTCATCTAATCTTTCAGATTGCTGAAAATGCCTTATCCTCCCCATGGCCATCATGACTGTCAACTGAAAAGCATTTTGCTCTGTTAAATAGCCCAACGCCAGCCCATCCGCTTCTGCTGCTTTGTGAAGGGTCTGCAGGGCTCTCCTTCTGAAGAGAAGCGTGCAGACAGTTTGCCAATCAATACCCAACAATTCCGCAACTTTTGCTATAACATCTCCTCTCGGTACTCTCTAATGACTCTCTTATCATCCTGCTCTCAGGAAGCTTAAATGTCAGGACTAATTAATTAAGATGGTTTGTCTTCTCTTATTAATCCCTTAAGTACTGAGAACCCATTCCCCTTTAATCAAGAGCAGCTGGGACCAACACTGCACAAGAGACGGAAGAGCATTTTACTCGGACGTACTTCCCGTGACTGCATTTCTGAAACAATCACTAAAGTAACGGTCGCTGTTTTTCCAGTAACACTAAAATGTGTCGCTATGATTTCACTTCCCAAAACTCCATCAAAATGATCCCTCAGCCCATATCCAGCCCAAAGTAAACCGTACTGAGCCCAGTGCTGCTCGCGAAATTGCCGCCTTCCACACCTGCAGGTGCTGAGCCTTTACTTTTGCAGTTGGCTCTACGTGGGCACCAGAAGTTTATTGAAGGACAGAGCCCTGCCAAAACCTCACGCGTTTACCCAAGTGTCTGTTATCTCATGGTTTTGCATTCCAGTGCATCTATCAAGTGAAGATAAGGAGATTATGATTCAGCTGTGCTTATTTCTTAAGTGGAAATAGCACAGGATAAAAAATAAGGTTTTTGCTATTTGCATTCCACTTCATCGCGCTGGGTTTTTTTAATTCAAACACATAAGCTACTACTTAAAAAGAAACAACGGCAGAGTTCTATGAACCACGCAGGCCATACTGAAATATTTTGGATCACTGGGGCCAGAGCTGGGACCTGCAGAACTGCAGTCTTGTAGTGAGGGGCTGGATCATCGAGCCCAACCCCTCTGCCAAAGCAGGCACCGTACCACAGGTGGCACAGGTAGGCTTCCAGTTATGTCTTGAATATCTCCATAGAAGGAGACACCACAGCCTCTCTGGGCAGCGTGCTCCAGCTCTCCATCACTCTTACTGCAAAGGAGTTTTCTTCCCTCCAAGGCATCCTAACTAGCAAAACAAAATATCTGCTCCTGTAATTCACAACTGCCGCATAGTAAAATTGCTATGACCAACATAATATGATTTAACAATTTAGAAGCATACGCTGTTTTATGCTTGATTTCCCAGATGCACCTTGGAAGGAGCCAGCAATGGGTTTGCAGCCTGTTCTCCTCCACCCGTGCACACCAATGCTCCTTTAAATCTTTATTATTACAGGATGCTTCTACCTACCTCTGCAGCAGTGATGGAGAGTGCCTCATTAAGTACAGAAAAGCAAGCTGCAGCCTGTTTTAACCTCTCTTGTCTCGGAAACAGCCCTATTTGAAATAACAGGTAAATAGACTTTGCACATTGTGTACAGCAAGTAAACATTTGCTATTCATTTTACCCATTCACCCAGAATGTTTAAATTTCCAGCCACGCATTTTTTGCAGTAAAACGCATTGCTTCCTGTAGTATAACACAGTTCTTTCTCGTTATTTGCAGTGCAATGCTCTGTGGGCACAGCACAAGGCTGGGCTCTCACTGCCGGCAGCTCACGGGGCTGAGGTGGGAGGTACGACCTGCACAGCGCTCCTCAAGTCCTGCTCAGGAGCTGCATTTTCTCCTGGCACTGAATAATGTATAGCAAGACAAAAGAAACGAGTGTGGCACAGAGGGAAGAAGAGGAAGGAAAACCATTATTTGTACATTGGGCACTACAGGCTTCCTGGTAATTTACTTGCTAATCTACGAGGTCTATTCCAGTAGTGTAACTTTCCTCTTCAGAGCATGAAAGCGGGCAGAATTTAGATAAAATTACATCAGGACGAGGACATGGCTCCCTGCATTTCCCTGCTGAATAAAACTATTCCCAATTTCTTTCCTGCTCTCCCAGCAGCCGAGAGGAACACCCAGAGATCCCAGGAAGGGTGGCTGCATTCAGCACAGAAGCACTTGTTCCCCGCCTGTGGCAGGTCCTCAGGTTTCAGGAAGGGGCAGGACTTTGTGTTATTTTCACCAGGGTCATTGATGTGATCTTTTTTTACTCTGCCACTAAAAATCACAGCAGCATCCTTCTCCCAGCTGGTGTGTTTTATCCTCTGGAATGGGATATTCATCTGGAATGGGAACATCCCTCCTAATGCTGAGCTCGGAACTGTTCCCCAGAGCAAAGCACGTCCCTACCAACCCATGCATCTCACCATTTTGTAACCGACTCAGCTTTCTGATCAACTTTGTGAAACAAGTTTTGTAAAACCTGCAAGTATATACAGAATTGTTTTATTTATTAAGCCTGGCTGTGCTGTAATCTAAAATGAATGTCTTTTAGGTGTATGATCCAGGTTCCTCTAACAGCACTTGTTGTGCTTTAGTCCCCATCATTTACAGCGTTCCCTCTCACCTGGAAGCTGACCATGCTTTGGGCAGCATGGATCATCCAGGATGCTGGATCAGCGGACCTGAAGCCTGATTACAATCATGGAATCATTAAGGTTGGAAAAGACCTCTCAGATCACCTCGTCCAACCATCAGCCCACCCCCACCATGCCCACTAATCACGTCCCTCAGTGCCACATCTACGTGGCTCTTGAATACCTCCAAGGACGGTGACTCCACCACCTCCCTGGGCAGCCAGCATGAGCATACATATCTCTCCCTTAGCATGCATTTTATTGCATTGAGAATATTTGATGTTCCTTTCTACTATATTCAGTCGTCTACAGTATCATAGTCATAGTATTTAAGAGTCAAGCACTACGACGTGACATATTTTCACACACGCAGTTGTGTTCTAGTCACTGACCTTGTTTTATCCCAGCAGGCTCCCTGCTGATTCCATCTATCGCCCTGGTTTTTCAGTGCAGTGGCTTTAGAAGCTGTTTCAGCTCTCACTTACCTACAAATAGTGCGTAATGGCTGCAAGAGGACTTTGTGCTTCCTACACAGGGACTTCCATAGCACAGGTTTCGATGACAAGCAACAACTTCCAGCTGAAGCCAAGGTGCTCTCTTTCACATAGAATATGTGGTGTAAAGATATCCCACACCTATTAACACGAAGTTGTAACCGTGGCTCTCCTCAGTGAGACATTTTTAATAAATCAAAACTGAGCAAGCCGAAGATATACCAGTTATTATTAACCACAGGATTTAAATTCACAGAAACAGGAACACTACCAATGCAGGTCACACTTCTGATCATTTAGGTGCGCATTTTGATATTTTATGAGCTTTTGGATAGGGAACAAATGGTTCACATACCTCAGGTGTAGGGTGGTATTTGGGTCCTGGCTTTGCCAGGACACAATTTAGAACTAAAATGAACGACAGAGCTGAAACAGCCTCTAACACCTCTGACTGCTTGAGAGCTCATGCCAAGTTTCCGTACCTAGCAGTTTTGTGCAAAACAATAAATGAAATCCTATCTACATTCTGTTTAGTTAAAATAACACTGTTTGTTTCATGACAAATTTCAGGAATTGGCAAAGCACAGACTGATAGCTACTATCTATGCGTCTTCACAACCCAGTGGGAGCTGCTAAAGGTTCCCAAAAAGTTCCCAATGCCTCCCATTACAGGATTCATTTTAACAGTCTGACCTGAATTTCCTGAATCAGCTCTACGTCACATATTGCTGTGTGCAAAGATTAAGCCAGAACAAATCAATCATCCCATGGACAAGCTTAAGTAAAAGTGTACTGTTTTGCTCATCTTAAGAAAGTAAATCAAGAGACGACAGTGGGCATCCTTCCCTCAAGAGGCACTGGAAACATCACAGCCTTGTAAAGAGATGTACATTTGGTACCAATGGGCTGCACAGCTTGCATGCAATTTCATTAGACTTTGACCTTCTCTTGTGGAAAAAAAAAAGAACAAAACAAAACAAAAAAAACAAACCAAAGCAACAACAACAAAAAAAAAAGCAACCAAGGCTTCAGTATTAATATACTTACCTACAGAAGTAGTTAAGGTTTGAGGCAACATTACATTTTCAGGAAACACATCAATGATTTAGTGAGCATTGTGGTGATGGGTCGACGGTTGGACCAGATGATCTTAGTGGTCTTTTACAACCTTAATGATTCCATACATATAAATATTTTGACAAAATAATAAAAAAAGTCATTATTACAACTGTGGAGTCAAGCTGTCAGGTTAGGAAGTGCCAGAACTAGAAGCAAATACCTACCAATTACACAGAATAGTAGGTACTGTGTCACAGGAGGCTTACAACAATGATGGTACCTAAAAGAAACCACAACTTTGGTAACATAGTTTAAACATCTCCCACTGCAAAGCACTAACGTGCTAAAAACTTAGGGAAATGAACCTTGAGATACTCCATCTCTACACTCAGGCCAGTGAGCCACTGGACTCTAAATGTATAACATCAAGAGCTGGAATAAAAACAAAACAAATATCCACATCCAGAGAACAGAAACAAAACTGACACAGGTATATTTATTTCTTTATTTAGAAGTAAAAGTGTGACATTTCTGTCTAGGAGCCACTGACACATGGTGTGGTAAATTCAAAGACAGAAAGATGTTCTTAGCTTCCAGACTCCTTTCTCTCTCCCTGCAGCTTTGTACAAGCTCTTACACATGAGATGACAGATTCGTTCAAGGCAGCCGCCGCAGCTCCAGCTTTTCAGCTGACGGTGCTTCAAAGACATCATCTTCAACACTTTCTTCTATTGGCTTCATCTTTGCTGAAGTTCTCAGGTAGGGTGATGTCCGGCCTGGGCCTGCCACAGTGCCAAAGAAATTAGCAATTAATTTAACAATACATACTTGCTATTCATACCGATCTGTAATACAGAGTACAGACTCTGATGATCCTTGTCTAATACTCTCATAAGAGGATTTTATGATTGAAGGTTTCTTTTTTTTTATTTTGCCACAGGCACGAAGAAATCCTAGGTGCAGGACAGCCAAGCTGACATGCACCAGGAACACTTTCAGAGTTTAAATCCTACAGCCACTGCAAGCTTCAGTGCAAATCCTGACTGCGTGAGATGACACCTTGGTGTTCTTGAGAACCATTTTCTTATTGTTAGATTTGATACAGGCTAGTTTGTTTAGCAATGTATCAGTTTAAAAACCAATATACCTGTTTAGCAAAAGTAATCAATGAGTGCTAGTTCTAAATCTTTCCATTTCAACTTTGCTTGGTGTGTGCACAGCCGTGTTTATCTCAACTTGCATGAATAGCCTTGTTTCTCTCAATAATTCTGCTTCACAAGAAGCACTGGAACCATAATAGACTACTTTTATCTTTGCATTTACCAGGTGCAAGGTCCTCTTCCTCAGATTTCTCATATATTGTTTTGGATTAGAGTGCACTAAGATAGAAAGTTGCTCATTACGGCTTAGCAAGCCAAAAAAAGTTTGCCAAACTGGGGAAAAACAGCTACAGGTCAGCTAGAAGTCTCTGTGATGAAGCTGATGATGTAAAAACAGGGAGAAAGTAAGTGGTCGAAGACCACAGGCAGGTGCTTCTGCACACTCCCAGAGGGACGTAAGCATATATTATTGAGTTCTTGGAAAATCATGAATACATATGCAGTACATTTGCATACATATGTCTTAGCTGTTCAAATGTAGAACCTGAGTCTGAGACAGTGAGCTCGTTTTGTCAAGTTGCTCAGTAGATATTGTGAGGAATAAAGGAATGCCGCTTTCTGACACCACAATGAAGAGAGTTTTCTTCCCAGACTTCACATTTTTCTCCTAAAGGACGCTAGGACTGGTTGCCTACATACAGAAGTTCCATACATCTGCATGCTTGCTCTCACCATGAAACAACTGTTACATTTGCTGGCTAACCTCAGACGGCTACATGATCTC
This sequence comes from Meleagris gallopavo, assembly GCF_905368555.1. Taxonomy (NCBI): domain Eukaryota; kingdom Metazoa; phylum Chordata; class Aves; order Galliformes; family Phasianidae; genus Meleagris; species Meleagris gallopavo. The sequence goes on along the minus strand of NC_139405.1, from coordinate 68,016,005 downwards.
AGCCCCAACTGCCCTAGGCTGTAGGCAGCTGAACAGCTACCAACGACCAAAAAGAGTAGGGAAATCTCTGAAACACCATTTCAGAAGAGCAAGAGGCAGTGGTCCTGCCTGATTGATCACCTGCATACAATTTACAAATGCAAATTTTCTGCAAAAAGTACTAATAGCTATCACACAATCAGTCAGGGTTGCTCTCACTACATAAAAAAGGGCACACAGCAAAGCGCTCTGCTGAGGAGGCCGACGAGGAAGGACTTCTTTCTGCAGCATATTTCACACAAAGAACAAAAAATCCTTGCCACAGGCAAGACCAGCAAGTGTTATGGTATCACATTTTTAAGTCACATTCACACAAATGCTGTTTAGCTTTCTGGAATTTTTATGTTAAACGTGTATTAGTAATTTATTCTAGCATTCAAAACGCTATTTTACTGGCATGATAAAGGGTTACTCACACAATTTTAAGAACTGGAACTGTTAAGCACTCCTTTCTACACAAATGGGCTTTTACATCCTAAACATGTGATGACCACATCAGTTAGCTGTCTGAATCCAAAGTCCAGCTGTAGCACTGACTTTGTTAGGAGACTAACAGATTACACTCAAAGGTGAAAGGATGCCTGAAAATGCTGGATTATAGCTTCAACTTTCTTTTTTCTATTTCATAGATTAATTTATTGCAATTTTCAAAATGGTTTTGTTTTTAAGTGCTTACTTCTCAGAAGTCGAAAGAAAGAAGCTGTAACTGACAAGCAGGACTCCAGTATCAGAGCTAATGCTGTTGTTTGGTTGAACGCCATGCCCATATTTTCCACACCACAAAACCTTGCCTGTTCATGCCTTCACCCAGTGCTGAACAGAAGTTTGAGACTGAACCAGATCTCAAAGGCAGGCCTTCCATACACTGCTCCTGCACTCTCCTGAGGTGCTAAACTCAAACACCTATTAAAATGCTATTTCCTAGGAAACCCAATTTTGCTATAAACCACCAGCTGGGTCAACATGACAAGCACACAGTGAGAAAAGGCCGATAAACATACTATCTAAACAACATGTTCCTGCTTAGCTCAGAAATTTACAAATTCAGATTCATAGATCAGCAACTTTGAGTGATCTAAAACAAGTGCTGCAGGGCTGGAGCACCTCTCCTATGAAGAAAGGTTGAGGGAACTGGGCTTACTTAGCTTGGAGAAGCGAAGGCTCTGGGGAGACCTCGCTGTGGCCTTCCAGTACTTGAAGGGAGCATATGAACAGGAGGAGGAACGGCTGTTTACAAGGGTGGATAGTGATAGTGGACAAAGGGAAATGGTTTTGAACTGAGACAGGGGAGGTTTAGGTTACATATTAGGAAGAAGTTTTTCACGCAGAGGGTGGTGATGCACTGGAACAGGTTGCCCAAGGAGGTTGTGGATGCCCCATCCCTGGAGGCATTCAAGGCCAGGCTGGATGTGGCTCTGGGCAGCCCGGTCTGGTGGTTGGTGACCCTGCACATAGCAGGGGAGTTGAAACTAGATGATCATTGTGGTCCTTTTCAACCCAGGCCATTCTGTGATTCTACAAAAAGAAGCTAACTATATCATTAGTAAGTATGACTATCAAGCAATAGATTTACTGAACAGAACTCAGTACTAAAATGTTTTTAAAAGACTGAAAGCCAGCTGAATCTGTCCTTCTGATTGAGTTTAACTACTTCTGCTTATCACATACTTTGGAAAAAGAGATAAATCAACTTCACTTATTAACAAGTTACATACAGATGGATCATGTATGTCAAGCACATGTACCATAATACACAAAGCTCACATTAATACCTTTTGGAGGACGCTTGCTGAGTTAATGTGATGTTATCAACAGAAAGCATCATGCTGCAAACGACTCACTCCGTAAGCATTACAGAACTCGTGTTGGTTATTTCCTTAATATAAAAGCAAACAGTTAGTTGGGTTTCTTAATTAATTACATTTAAAACTCAGTTTTGTTAGTAACTGCAGTATGTGGCCAATTACTTAGAATTTTTCAATCTTTCACTGCTAAGCACTTTGTAAATAGCCTTACATCAGTTTCTTTATGAAATGAGTCAGTTGGTAATTTTCAGAACAGCTAAAAGCATAATTGTTTGGATTATACAAAATAATAAATGTTCACTTTTCCAAGAACATGGAAGTTAAGAGAATAAGATCCGTTTTAGTTGTAGTAGTCAAATATCATATCTGTAAAGGGAAGCTTCTGTCCACACACTTGATCATCCAGCAATGGCAAGACAGAAACTGTGCAGAACTTCTGTACGCTGCATTTCTCTCATTTGTTGCTTCTCCTTCTAAAAGAAATACAGCTGTCATTTCCATATGTTCCTCACTGAATATTCTGTCTTTTTTTGTTTGTTTGTTTGTTGTTAAGACATTAGTGCATGATTGCAGGAGAATTCAGGTGAACACAGCACTGGGGCCTCTGTAGGTACCTCATACTGAAAATTAAAAAACATACATGAAAAAAGGCTGACTATGCTGTGTGAAGGTTTTTGAAAACAGAACAGTGGGAAGGTAAATAGCAGCTTTTTTCTTCAGCTTTGCCTGCAATCTGAAAAAAAGTACATACATAGGCACAGCACGAAGTCAGTACAGATCTTCAGACAGAGCTCACCTTGGTAGCAAACCCATCATTGGGCAACAGCATTACAAGAAAAACAAACTAACAAGTTATTTTGGCAAAAAGAAAAAATAAAGCGTTATGATTTAGTCAGGTAAAACATCTTTTATCAACTGCAGGAGTCAAAAGACATTAATCAAATTGCAAAGAATGAATTGATAGCTTTTCCTGAAGTGCCTTTTACACTGCACGATGAGTAATCCCCCCTGCCTCCCCAGACATAAGAGAAACATTGTACTCCAGAGGCTGCTATCACACCTCTTGTTGCCAGTGATGTGATGGCAGTGGCACAGCCAACTGTTGTTTTCTGAACATCTAAGAAATTTCCATCTCTCTCTTGAGGAACGCACGCACCACACACCAGAAAAAATACGATACACAAACCAGGAGACATACAACAGAAAAGTGCTTTTAACAAGTACTTGCTAAGAATGGGTGCATCTCAGGAATTAATGTAATTACAGGTGGAAATGTCAAGCATTTAGATTACTTTCTCCCAAAGCTGAAATACTGGTGTAAGTGTTCTGCTTCTAGGCCTGAAAGAGAATTTTAAATCCAGCTAATTGTACAAATATCTATTTACAATTTCTTTTCGGCTTCTGAGAGTGCCAATTTAAGTGCCTTCTATGCAAAGAACCAGCTTCAGTGCCATGGAGCTTTGTCTTGAAACAGGTGAAAAGCCAGCTGAGAGCTTATGGGTAAAGATCAGAGAACAGACCAACAAAGGAAACTTCACAGCAGGTATCTGCTTCCTGAACAAGAAGAGCAAGTAGATGGAAGCCTCTTCAGATAGCTGGATGATGTCTCACAGTTGAAGGCCTGGATACTTGGGAGCTCTGACTACCCATGTCTGGTGGCAGCAGGGCCAGGCACGAGTAGGCCAGGAGGTTTCTGGAGACTGTAGTAGACAGTTTTCTTGCAGGAGCGATCGATGAGCCGATTAGGGGAGCTGCTCTGCTGGACCTGTCACTGGTGAACAAGGAAGAACCCATCAGGGAGGTGAAGGCTGACAGTAACCTTGGTTGCATCTTCCAGAAGCTGGTGGATTTTAAAGATACTAAGAGAGCTGTGCAGACAAATAGGAGAGTTACAGCCCTAGACTTGAGGACAGTGGACTGCAGCTTAGTTAGGGATCTACTTGGCAGAAACAATGGGGCCACAGTCTGCAAGGGCAAAGGGACCCAACAACGGCTGGCTGATCTTCAAGGACACCTTCCTCAGAACACAAGGACAGTTGATTCCCAAGTGCAGAAAGTTGAGCAAGCGTGGCAGAAGGCTGTCACAGAGGAACAGGAAAATTCTGACAGAGCTCAGACACACATACAAAGTGAGAGCAAGGATGAGCTCAGGAAAAATACAGAAACGTGGCCCACACATGCAGAGATGGAACTGGGAAAGCCAAAGCTCAGCTGGGCTTGGATCTAGTGAAAGACAACAAGAGCTTCTCCAAACACACTGGCAACAAAAGGAAGACCAGGGAAACTAGGAGGTCATGGCTCAGAGGGGCACAGGATCTAGGGAGAAAGCAGATGGAAAAGGCTGAGACAATCCACATCTTTTTTGGCTCAGTTTTTAAACTGGTAAGTTTGTCCTGAGGCTACCCAAGTCTGCAAGTGCAGTGGCAGAAACTGGGAGACTGATACTTTACTTATAGGAGTTGGACTGAGTTAGGGGCCACTAAAGCCAACAAGCCACACAAGAGACTTCGGAACTTCCTGTTCTGCATCCATGAGCACTAAGGGGGGCTGAAGAAATTACGAGACCCCCCTCTATCACCTTTGAAAGGTCACAGCAATCAGATAGAGGAAAAAGGCAAATGTCACATCCATTTTCAAAAAGGACAAGGAGATGATCCAGGGAACCACTGTTCTGTCAGCCTAGTCTGAAGTTCCTAGAAAGATTCTGGAGCCTATATTCCTGGAAGCTGTCTCAAAACATATGAAGGGCAGGAACATCGCTGGGAACAGCCACCATGGAATTTACCAGGTTCAGACTGTACCCCATCAACCTGACCACCTTCTGTGGTGACATGACTGGCCCTGTGGATAGAATGTAGTGAATGTTGGATCATAGCAAGGCCCCAAGCAGCTTGCCATCAAATCCATCCAGTGAAATTGCTGAGAAACAGACTGGACTACAGCATGGGTGTAAACTGCTAAGATTGCTGAAATCACAGGATAGTGAACAGCAGTACAAAATCCAGCTGGCAGCTGCTTACCAGCAATTCCCCTCACAAGTCAGCACCAAGGCACATAAACTTCAGCATATCTTTGTTAATGACCAGGTTGATGAAACAGAAAGCACTCTTGCCAATTCATTCACGACAGCCACATAAAAAGGGAAACCATATCCCAGAGGATAGAGCTGCCAGTCCGATGGGGCATTCAGAAGCTGGACAAATGACATGAGCTTCTACAGAGTCAAATTCCTGCACCTGAGACACTACAAGCTAAAACAGCATTACAGGTTGGGCACTAACTGTTTGTAAAGCAACATTTCAGAAACAGACCTGGGATCCTGGTGGACACCAAACCAAATACAAGTCAGCAGTGTGCCTCTGCAGTGAAGATTCATAAATTGTGCTGTATTAGCCAAAGCACAGCCAACATATCAAAGAAAATGGTTATTCGTCTGGATCTGGAGTCCAGTTTTGAGCTCCCCTGTACAAGAAAGACATGGACATACTAGAGAGTACAGTGAAAATAACCAAGGTGGTCAGGCTGCAGCACATGGCATACACGGAGAAACTGTGAGAACTCGGTGTGCTCAGCCTTACAAATAGAGGACTCACAGAGAACCTTTCTGTTGTCTCCATCTACCTAACAGAACAGCAAAAAGAAGACAGTCAGATTCTTCTCAGAGGCATGCATTAAAGAACAAGGGACAACAATCATAAGCTGCAGTAAGGGAAATGTTTTTCACCACGAGGGTGGGAAGGTACTGGAATGGGTTGCTCAGAGAAGGCGTAGGATGTTCAACCTTGAAAATATTGTAAGCTTGATCGAATATGGCCACAGGCAACCTGCTATAGCTGACCTCACTTTGAGCATGGTGCTGGACTTGATCCAGAGGTCCCTTCCAACTCAACTGTACTGTGATTCTAAATGTTCTTTTAGGAAGCTGAGGAGACATGAAAATAACACTGGAGTTTTCACCAGCCCTTAACAACTATATATAGCAGCTGTCACCCTAGACATTCTAGCAGGGTGAAACACTAGCAGAGCTTTTGCTTCCATTTCTCTGGGAATGCAGACTAAATGTAAGGAGTGAAAACAGGTAGGCCCCCCAGGTCTGCAGGAGCTCTTGGGTGAGAGCTGTGAGGAACACAATGGAACAGTTACATGGTAAAGTACTTTCTTTTTTCCTTAACTTCAGCAGAATTTAGCCACAATAAATAACTGCCAGTGATTCTTTTCCTTATACATCTAAATTCTAACTACCCAAGAAAAAAATATTCCCTGAATCAAAGTAAATAATATTATGTGACCCTTTATAATTGCTAAACAGCTTATGGCAAAAGAGACAATTGAGCATCTTCTGTTATGCTGTTATTGTTGCTGTTTTTAAAAGCTGCTTTCTGGAGTTCAGACTATTGTTAAAATTTAGATTTGGGAAAATTAAAAGTAAACAAGATCAAAAGCCTAGAAAGAATTGTTTAAAAGGATTCTCTAAAGGAATCAATTCCAAGATTGGAAGCTAAAGGTCAGACGTGGCTTCCCTCACTTTGTTCTATACTGATCCCATCATACAAAGCACAAGGAAGTAGAGCCTGGCAGCACATTTGGAGATTTTCCAGGTGGCCTCAAAATTAGTTATGCACCATCCCTCTCCAGATGCTGCCAACACAAACTGCCTCAGAAGAAATGCAGAGCACGCCGCTGATGAGGGTAAGCGGTTTTTAATTTCTACAAGTACCAGCCACAGACCAAAGGAGATACTACTGTGACAGGTACTGTGCATTCACACAGTTTTGCTCCACTGCTGTAAACATTCCATATTATATCTATACATCCACATTATACTGCAAAGGATTACAGTACATGTTGCTTTTTCCACTGTCTACATAAAGTAGCTTCAGTTAGCATACTAAGCCTTACGCATTTATAGATTCCCTTCTGTCAGTTCCCTACACTCGACTGGTTCACAGCAGCATCTCATCAGCTAAACTCTGCTTCCACTGAAGACAGCAGAAGTTCTACAACCATCTTCAGTGATCAACCTGTGTTCAAAACTGGTATGAGCTATTTTTGAGCACTCACGAAGAGAAGATGAAGAGGAAGTCCCGCGAAGAAACATCTGCAAGCCATCCTCGCTGTCACTGGTACTGGCCATACTGTTCCTCATCTGCATCACAGAGAGCTGTGAGCAAAGACTTGGCTGCCGATCAATCTTTTTTGAGGCCTTAAAAAAATAAATAAGAAAAGGGATCAAGTAAATTAAAAATTAAAACAGAAAATAGCTATTTCTTCTGTAGTTGACAGTCTGGTCTCAGCTATGACTTTGAATCAAGAAACAGTGAAAGATTCTATGCAGTGTAAGTTGATTTAATGCAGATACAAGATGCCAGTAATACACTGGAATTAGAACATCAACAGCCATGAATTATTCACTTTTAATTCTTCTTTGTACAGACTTTTCAGGTATTTTCCTACAAACAAATTTATTTTTATTATCTGGCAATTCATCACTAAGGTACTATTGGCAATCATGTAGGGCTTTCATGACATTTTACCTAACGAACTGGCTTTTGATTCTGATGAAAACAAATAAAATGCAAAATCCCAATGTCTTTGCATAGAGAGTAATGGTCACACAATGCATTTACTTGGAGTGCTCTGAGTTATCTTATAGCACATTTATATGAAACAATACATTGCATCTCATTAGGTATTATTAAGAGTTAGAAAGACACGTGTACCTGAAAGGTACAATGTGCATGACAAATGCATAATGTATAACTCAATTCTATTGAAATTTAACAGTCAAGAATTACCACTTCATTTCATGTAGAAGTATTGTTTTCTGAAGTCTTTGTGATACATCAGTTAGAATAGTCTTTCATGCAACTACTTTCTCTAAAATTAAGGAGTTGCTGCAAACTAAAGTGAAAATATCATTTAATGAAGAAATATACAGCTATTTGGCTTCACAGTCTTATGTATATTTGTGTGATCTCTTCTAAATGACTTGTGAATGAAATATATACTCAGTGTATAAATAACTCCAAGCTGCTGTTGGCTGGAATAAAGTTAAAAGGAACTTTGTTCATACTGACACACCTGCATGTTATGAAGCCATATTTGAACCTTATAGGGACAAACACAGACAGGGTAAATGAAGAACCTGAAAGTCCCTTTCAGTCCTGATCTCACCTAGCCTGATGGGCTGGGCATCTATTTGACTTTCCAGGCTCTGCAGATACAACTGAACATCGATCAGAAGAAGCATTTTGAATAGTGAGGTCTGCCACATGATGACAGCAATACCTATCAGCAACACAAGGATTTAGTATTTGGCAGGTATGATAAGGACCTTTCACTTAAAAAAAAAAAAAAAAGTCAACAAATTAAAATCTTACACTGAGTATCCCATGTGGTATTATCAAGAAATACTACTGCTACAGTTCTGCTGTGCCAGATGTCAGCAACACAAATGCGTTGTGGATAACTTCGTACACCAGGCACAGTAACAACATCCTAGTGTACCTGGAGTCATCCACACACTAAAAAGAAAAGAAGAGAATGAAAGAAATGGGGCAGATAAGTAGAGAGAAAGGTAGAGAGAACAGAAAATAAATAGGAAATAAAAAAAGAAAAAAGATGAGAAAAAAAAAAAAGAAAATTGATAAAGAACGTGGGAAACAGCAGTCACCTAGGAGATGCTGGCTGAATGCAACCCATAGAGCACAAAGGAAGCATGTTGCTACATGTTTGTACTGCCATACTCCAGAAATGACCTTCTACACAAGCATTTTTTATTTTTAATACAGTACATCTCGCTCCTGTTTTCTTGCCATCCTTTCACCATCCCCCCTCCAAAAAAGAAGTTAACCACATATTTTGTAAGATGTAGATCATAGATGGTATATTCCTGCTAGATCACTTATCTTCTTGCATTAGTAAGACTTACAACCTCAGACGATCAATGAAAACAAGGACCTGAAATAGTTTTGAGGATCTAATTGCAAGACAGGGTAACCCTCTGTTTCAGTGTCCAGTATAATTCTGTATGTCCTTAACCAGAAGGCAGAACAAGCAGTGCTTTAACAACTGTCCTTCCAACACTCCTTTATTTTTCTCTTTCTATAGCCTACCGAAAAAATTCAGAAAGCTTTCAGTATCTAATTAATCATAAATACATCACAAAATATATCAGTAGGCTTCACATGTAAAGAAGCAGTGGCAGCCACTCCTTTTGGATCTTTTTCCAGTAAATTCATAACTTTGCAGAAATAACTATTTAACATATATTTATATATGGGCAATCTGATAAGGATTTTTGCTTTGAGTCAGTGCAAGTTAATAAATACAGAATATGAAAACAGTATATTAACATTTTCCAAGCTTTTCATAAATGATGGTGAAAGTTCTTCAAATAAATTATGTATGAGAATCCTCCAGCCAGTACATAAATAATAAAAAAAACCCACTACCAGCAGCCGAGTGGCATCCCTTGCAAGTGTTGAAAAGCCCTGTAACCATGGAAGGAGACAAAATGAAAGTAAAGTAAGATAATCAATATATCCACGACTACAAATAGGCCACTTACCATGACACCTAAAACACGCTTCCTCTGCGTTCAAAGAAGAATGAGTTACAGTCAGAGTCCTTAGCAAAGGTATTTATACAGATTTCATGTCTTTTCCCAGTGACTATCAACCCAACATTTCCTTTTTCCCCCTTATATTTACAACCTGCAAACACACTTTAATGTTATTCTTCTTGGCAAGATGTATTAATGCAGCTGTTTGATTCCAGCAGGGGAGTTCTTTTAAAAATATCCTGAAGCCTCTTTGTACAAAGGTACCCATTTATTAGTAAGAGAAGATATCCAGGAAGAAGCACCTTTTACCTGCTGGGCACCATGTCCACCAGCTGATTAGCCAGTTTGTTCAGAATGTGCTATTCACCTTTCTTGCACATGACAGTCCTAACAACCACCAGTATCAATGACTGACAAAAAAACACTGCACTGACACACACTTTGGCACTAAAAGGCAACAAATACGAATTCAGCAGCCAATAGTGGCAGATTAAAAAAAAAAAAAAAAAAAGTACTTTAAAGTTGAAGCAATGATACATTTACTTGTGTGTAAATTTCAAAATGAAACTGCAGTTGCTTACCTTGTCATTTAAGGTTGGGTCATTCAATGAATAGAGTTTATTTGTAATATCTTTGCCAATAAGATACTTAAAGATTTCATAAAGAAATGGCTCAGTTTCCAGAAAGTATGTCAGTCTTTCTCTGGACCAGCAAAGGAACTTGCAATTATCATCTGCAATAATGGTGACCTGAGAAAACACATAGAATTAGCCCTTCTCTTTTGCTTGCAATTAAGTGCTACCATTCCATTTGTGTCTCTAGTTAAAATAAATTTAAAGCCATATAACTTTTTGATATCCCTTAGAAAATTGTATTTACAAATTTAAATCTTCTCAGATGGTTATCACTATCAGATTTTATCTGATAAACAGACCAGTTTGTTTTTCAAGAAATCCAGAGGGAGATAACATGAACGGGAAATCTCTCAGAAGTCCAAAACAGCAAACATTTATGTTAGAATAGATTTATATACAGAGTCAGTCCTGTACTGACGACACATCCCAACAGGCCTGCATGCTTCTTGGTTTTAGTTCACGTGTCTGTGCCCAAGTAGGAAGAACTGGTGCAAGCTAAAGGTTTCCATGAAAGAGTTTAAAAAAGGATATGGTAAAAAACAAAACATCATGCCTTTTTCTCTTCTACCTCACAAGCACTACCTCCTTGCACTTAGACCAGGGACCCATTGGCTTAGGTACTGACAATTCTGCTGTGGATGGCTGCAGCCAATGAGGTAAGCTATAACACCTACAAATTCCTGGTCAGACTTGTCCAGCTATGCCAGAGGAGGGCAGTGGCAGACAGAAATCAGCTCTGGGATGTTGCAACAGCATGCTTTGCAATAGGAATTCAGAAGAATTTATGAACTGTCCTATCACAAACTATCAAAAGTATTTATACACACACACACACACACACACACAGACACATATAATATAAATACACACACTCACACACACATACATATATATATCAAGCCTAAGATAAAATGGAAAATTGTCACATACTCTCGGGTTTTAACTTTACAGTCTGTGACAGAGGAATATCAACTTGGGAAGAACTTGGCATCATTGCCAGCAGATGGAGTCCCTAGGACGAAATTTTCATCCTGTGTTGATGGTGCTGCCAAGAACATTTGTGTCATAGCAAACTGCAAGCAAACCTCACAAGTGAAGGACGCACAAAGCACCAAGACTGCAATAGTTTTCCAGGCAGGCACAACGAGGGGTGTGAGTCTTTTCCCTTCAGCAGAACTGATTCACATTTAGTAATTAATGGAGAAATAGATGGTATCAAGAGGGGTACAGCACTGCCGGACACCTCGCTGCCATGAAATGAATATGTCCTGACAACTATCTCCCTTTGGCACTAAGCCTGCTGCTTGACTGGAACATGTTACATCAATCACTGATTTTAGATTCTGCCCTGCTCTTCCTCTCTCCTCCTTTGCCACAATATCAGCAGGGACGTATCCAGTCCAGCCACAGGCAGTCAATATGACACACGCAATTGAGGAAAAGTACTGAAATCACTGTTTACCTCTTGCTATATGAAAAAAAAAAAAAAAAAAACCCTCTCTAAGTAGTATCTTTACCACAAACTAGTGTATAATATACTCATTAACATTCTAGTATAATTACATCACTAGAGATATATACTCCTATTGTACCACCTCTAAAGATACATACTCTTGTTGTTCCTCTAGGAATATTTTAATTCTAAACAGTGCTACCTCTTTCAATTCATGCTGTTTTAACAACTTTCAAATGATTAGTTCCTGCATTTTTTAAATCTTTCATTTTAGTAATGAATTTAGTAATTACATTACACCATTATTAGTTTTCCTATTCTGTTTTTGAACTAGCAACGAGACTGCTCACATCATCACTTACCTCAGCAAAACTCTCACCTATAAATCAGTTGTCTCAAATAATCCTACAGCACAAAATAAGCTTGCAAACAGTAAAATGAAAGAGAACAACAAGAAAAGACAGACAGTAAACACCATCATAATACTGTTTTGCAGCATTTCATTTTAAAAGTTATTCCTGACGTGGTCCAGCATCAGACACCAGTATTAGAAAGCCAGCAAAATTACACAAACCAAACAGTTCAGTATTTCCTGAAATTATTTGGGGTTTATTGCTGTCAGTTTTGTTTATTTGTTTTCTCTGAGTTTGTGTGTTGTGTTTGGGTTTTGCTTTGTCTTGGTTATTATTATGATTATTTTTTTAATTGTCTCGTTAGTTCACATCCAGTGACATTTAAGCCAAAGCGTACCTGGAATTTTTCACCCCGGTTCATCTGAGTTGATCGAAATTCAGGTGAATCTATAAAGGCACAGGGGTAAATATTATGCAGAAAATGCCCTCGATAAGAAACCTTCATTCTGGAAATAAAAAAGTGTGAAACATCAATTCAGAACTACGGAGGTTGACTTATTTTATTAAAATTGAGTATGATTACTGACAATGGTAATGCAGAAGGCAACAGACTAAAGTATGTACATCTTCTGGAAATGGAGTCAACCTACTTTCTGCCTGAACATCCACCAAATCCAGATGTAAGGTTAACAGCCAATTCTGGTTGCCTGATGTGGTGTGCAGCCCCAAAACACAACTGTTAAAAAGGAAAAAAGGTCTGAAGCGTGATGCTCTAGATCCAAATCAGAATCAGGCTTCCTTTAGATAACTAGTTTCAGGAATGAGCTGCTAATGACTTTGAAGAAAAGTGATGAAACCTGACATCTGTACGGAGGCTGCTTAAAATTTTGGGCATAACTTAGCGAGAACCTCAAGATTACAGCCTGGACATGGTAATTTATTTTACCCTTTCTCATTTGGGTCTGCCAGCTAGGTCTGAGCAACGCACCTTCCCCTTTCTGTCTGCATGTACAAAGTGCAATGAACCAACTTCAACAGGTCTCTTGGTTTAAAGCCTAATGGATGGTTATTTTCTCCTTCCCTCATGCACAGTACTTTTTAAACCTTAAAACCTGAGACTGCACCGAGGAAAAATCTTAGACACCTAACACTAGAACGAACTTCTTGTTTGCTCTGGAAGACTCTTTGGTGTTATAAGAATGTAATCCCCATTAAAATCAATATGGCTGCACACACGCATGGAGGCACAATGTTTTTGCATTAAGAGACATCACAGCCATTTGAAGAGTACCAAAGATAGTATATGGATGTATACTATGTGGTGATAGACCATAACATGCAACAAATAGTAACATTTAAAAAATTAACACAAATATCCACCAACTTTCTCATGAATTCAACCACCACACAACTCATAAGAAGCTTTATAGCACCTACTTCCCCTTCAGTAGGATGCTTAGCCTGTCATCAACTGATGTTTTATCCTCTGCAGCATAAGCTTGACCTGCCTTCAAAGTCTGAATGTTGCAGAATTGCCCAGTTAATCTCTGGAATAGCTCTGGAGGCACATGGAGTGGTTCAAACATTCTCTTGTACAGGCTGCTGAGCTCCTTCTCTATCTTGATCTAGAATGCAAACACAAAAGACATCAATACAAAGAGACAGTCTAGCCAAGAAAGGGTAATACTACATGCATGCTTTAGCTGCTAAATCTGAGTAACATCTTTGTATTCCTTCTGTTTAGGCAAGAAAATAACTGGTAAATGTGACATCTATCTACAATGCTGCCTATGACTGGGTGACCAAAACCTTAGCTACAACTAGCAACTCCAGCAATCTGGTGCTTTAGGAACACACATTTCATATAAAAAGTATGGTAAAACAAGCACACGGAATCTTTTGAGACTTCTGATCTAGCAGTGAATAGAACTTGCACCAGATTTACACAGGAAAATAATGAGATTGCCTGTACTTCCCACACCATGCCCACAACTCATTTTGGCCATCTCTTGGGCTTTCCTGGGAATCTTTCATCCCTTACTTCTTGGCTTACCTGCAGCAGAAAAACAGGACTATGAATCCTATAAAACAAATCCATCATTACAACACATGTGTTGAGGTAGAAAAATACTACTACCAGCTGAACATCCCACATCTGGGAGCCCACCCAAATTCATGCAGCAGCAGTGAAGGAAAGGAAGCTGGCTGAAATGCCAAGCCTGGAGATCTTTCCTGAATGAAGGCAGCAGGGAATAGGACAGAATCCTGGCATTCCCTAAAGCAGAGGCTGCTTGAAGAAACAAATTAGAAATAAGCACCAGATTATGAAAAGATAACAAATAGAACAAAAAAAAAAAAAAAAGGAAAAGCAAGAAAGAAAAATGGTAGAAAAAGAAGAGAACAAGTTACCACTCCAACAAATGAGAATATTCCAAAGTTTAGAATTGGAATCTATTCTTCCAGATTATTTATTTAGATAATTTTTGTATTTCCATATTAAAAATAAGGGAGAATAAAGCAACACCGAAGTCCAGGAGTCAATTTTCAGCTCATGGTAGCAAACAGAGCAAACTGAGAAATTTCTGAGTATTCTATACTTGGAGTAGGATGCAGTCCAAAATGACCAAGAGTCTCTGGACTAAGGCTCACAATGAATTCAAACTCTGAAGTACACACAATTTCCTCCCCAGAAAACTATTTTAGGGCAAAAAAATATTAATCTTCAGCCCTAATAGTTTTATATTTCACATCAAAAACTCTCCCTGTTCTGGTAGAATTACATCTGAGTGCTGAACAGTGAATCAAGCATAATGAAAGTTTTTGGAAAATTCATGACATTTAACCTTTACTTACATCTAGAACAAATTGAGCTGAAGCAGAAGCTTTACAGATTTGTGGAACCATATTTGAAGGATACCACCATGGCCTCAGCTACTGGATGCCACCCATCTCACACATAGGCAACTGAACCCCATGGCAATTGCTTTGGAACTGACAAACACGTAGGCAGAGATGGTGGGTTCATCCCACAGAAACAGTATACAGTTACCTACTAAATTTCTACACAGGAAGAGATAAAGCTGCTTAGGTGACCTTGACATTACTACTTCATGACATCACAAAATGGTCTTTGCAGACTCCATTTTCCATAAAAGTTTAACAAAACAGTATCCCAAACCTGTAGACGTTACCTTCTACCCAAAAAATGATGCATAATGAAATAATGGTTATAACCCACTGAAATTTTTATACAGCCTTACTGCAAAACAGACAACAATACCTGTTTTCAAAGGCTTAAATTAAAAAACTCCTGCAGGAACTTCTGAAACTTTCTTTTCATTATACACAGCAAAACTTACTATTAACTTTGTGAACACTTACCACCCACAAATATTTTAAAATGTTCAGGTTTTGTTCACTTACTTTTTTGATCTGTTCATACATACGCTTCAATCAAATGTGACTTACTGTCTCCTCAAAACATTTCACTGGATTTATTTCATTACTTATTATTTTGTTACATGGATTCCCTTTTCCTATACTACCAAAGAATATACATGCCACAGAAAAGCTGCCAGGACAGTGAAAAGGATGACTGGAATACAACTGTTCACACAGTATTAGCAATAAAGTCAAAGAATCATAGAATGTCTCAGGTTGGAAGAGACTTCTTGAGATCATCCTGTCCAAGTCTCTGCTCAAGCAGGACCACCTTGAGCAACACCACCCAGTACCTTGTGCAAACTGTGAAGGATGGAGATTCAACCACCTCTCTGGGCAACCTGGACAAACGCTCTGCCACTTGCACAGTAGAAAGTGGTTCCTGGTGCTCAGATATTACCTCCCCTGTTTCATTTTGTGCCCATTAGCTCTTGCCCCCATACCAGGCTCCACTGAAAAGTGTCTGGCTCTGTCCTCGCTGGGAATCCATGTAACAAAATAAAAAAAACCTTCTTCTTCAATATATGTACACACTGATGAGATCTCTGAGTTTTCTCTTCTCCAGGCTGAGCAGTCCCAGCTCTCCCAGCCTCTCCTCATAGGCTGCAGTCTCTTCTTCATCATAGCCCTCTGCTGGACTCCTTCCATTATGCCCATGTATCTGATGCTGGTGACTGTCCTGAACTGTATTATTTCAAAGTACGTTCCACATACACATGACATTAGGCAATTTATTTTCCCCACAACCTTGAGGAACTCCCTCATTCTTAATAGACATATCAATTTAATTTGTACCTCTGTCTATCCATCACTGCAACTCAAAGAGAGACAAATTCCTTCCTCAGATGAACACAAGCAGCTCCCAAGACTCCCAAATCCAAAACAATGCATGCGGAGAGGATTTGGCCCTAGAATGCTGATCATTCCCTTAACTGAGTACACAATTCCAAATTGATGATCTTCCTCTAACATTTAACACTTACAAGAGGAAGAAGGCACACCTACTTTCCTAAAGATTGATCAGGTAGAGCAGTGGAGATACACTTCAGATAGTCTTGCTTGTAACAGACTATTCACCCTTCACGTGCATAGCTGACTGCTTCTCCAGTCATGCTCATGGGTCATATTCCAAATGAGCCATATGGGGAGGTGTGATGTTTTGTTCAGCAGTGGTTGAAATATTCTGGGATCCTGCCAAAGCTCCAAGTCAGAGCTCTGTACAGACACTGACTAGAATCCTTCAGCTTCCACTCAGACTAAAAAAGCCAAATCTGTAAAGCTCCAAGGAATCAAACCCACAGAAAAAATCTTCTAGTCAGAAAAGAAACTCACTGCATTTTGCATGCTCCATTTAATAAAATAAATATTTAACAACTGGAAATATTAATTATTCATTTTGTAATATCGCTAGCTTGTAATTATTCTTCCATTCTTTTCTTTCCTTAAAAATGTAATTTGTGAGGATGACTAAATAAAATTGATTTTGAGATGGGCAATAAAACAGAAGCAGAAAGAAAAAAAACTCATTCAAAATCAGTTCCTAATAATTTTCTTCCTTTTTAGGCATTTTCCAGCTTTCTGTAGAAAAACACTTAAACTGCCTTAGAGTTCACAGTAAATAGAATATGTCAAACAGCTAAAAAGATGTGTGACTATCACACATCACTTCAAGTAACCCTGTTGCTCATAGCCTGTAACAAAGTGATTCATACATTGTCTGGGATGCTACCCTGTTTCCATGCAATTTCCACCATTGTTTAAATTCACATAATTTACTAAGAACGCAGAGTTCCATTTCCAGAGATACTGACAAACCATAGCACCACACCTGCAGCGGTGGTAAGAGCACAAAATTCCTGAGAACCAGACCACAGATCCCAGTACAGTTTAGATAAGCATTAAGTTATTTCACTTCTTCCTTATACTGCTACAAGACAGCAAGGAAATACAATCAAACTACTACATAAACACAGGTTAGTAGTTGACAATAGCTGTACAGACTTATTCTCAAGCCAAAGGAGAGGGATGGCAGTATCACACCTCCCAGCAGCTGTTAGTAGGTGGGTTGAATTACACTGGACAACTAGCTTAAGCTGAATGTGTAACTTGTAGATAGAAAGAAACAAGGTGACTCCAACTCCTCATTCCTCTTTCATAAAGTAAACCTACTGCCTCAGAAGTAGAAACCACAAGTAATTATTTGTGCTCTTTGAAAGTGCTCTTAATTGTTAGACTCGAGTATTAGATGCTTCATTTAAGAGGCCTTCCATTTCTGGAATGAACTATGCAGTACTTCAGTATCAGAATGTGACAGAGACTACCTAAGAAAACAGCTGATGCCTACATAGAGCACCTCCCCATTACAAGTATTTGATACTCCTCCTACATTTTAACATTGCTGTTTCCTGCACGCTTCTGTCTTTAGAAAGTGGTTCAATATTGAATAAGATTGAAGGCACTAAAGATTTACTAAAGGCACAGGTGGTAATGGTTTCAAGATTTTAATTTGATCTCTATCCAAGATTATAGAGAATGTCAAGAGGTTGTCATTCATTCTTAAAGTCAACTGTACTGACATTTGTTTGAAGACGACTCTTCCGGCACTAATGTCACTCTCAGCAGAAGTGTTTACAAAGGCTTCATACAGAATATGATTCCAGCAAGATCCCTCATTTCATTCTCTAGATCTGGTCAAGACCCAGAGTATGGAACCGTGGGTAACAATGCCAACTGAGTGCTTAAGATTCACTACAAGTATTTTGGAAGTTGAGTGTGCACATCTACAAAGTTCACTGTTAAACAATCTCCACTGGACCCTCTAGAAGTTCCCTGCATTTTTTGTATTTTATTTTATTTTTTTAAACTGAGGAGCCCAGAACTGGACACAGTACTCCAGATGGACCTCATGTCACATTCTGCCCATATGGGAAAGGAAGGGGTGACCCCTCACCAGGGCAAAGTGGAGGGAGAGAAGAACCTTCCTCAACCTGCTAGCCACATCCTTTTAATGCATCCTAGGATATCACTGGCCCTCTTGGCCACAAGAGCACACTGCTAGTTCATGGTCAACCTGTTGTCCATTGGGACATCAGGTCCTTCTCTGCAGAGCTGCTTTCCAACAGTTAACCTGTCTTTTTAGCTCCTAACCCGTACTGATGCACGCAGTTATTCCTCCCCAGGTATGGGACTCTGGGCTTGCCTTTGCTGAATCTAGGTTTCCTCTCCAACTCTCCACCTTGATGTGGTAAAGAGATTATTTCCAGCAGTTCTGTTGTATCAAATGTTAAACACTTCTGGAAAGCATTCGATTTTAAGTAAAAGGTTATTCTGCTCAAAACCTGACAATCTGACACCACGTATTCCTGTAATCTTCATGTTACAAATCCATATGCCTTAGACTTTGCAGACCACAGAATGTAATACTAACACTTGGAACACTTAGCACTTCATTAAAATTTGAGTGGTATGTAATAGCAAATATTATATTACACGTTACCTAGTTTTGACATGCATATACCAGCAGAAGGTTGGGTTGCTCATCATTTTGCAGAGACAGAATGCAACTCTGGATGAATAATAAAAACAAAATACCTTTCTATTGGATATACATTTAGCTGAAGGCAGGGCAAAAGTATCCTCTGGTTTTGGTATGTATTTCAAATATATAATTAAGGTGCATTTGAAGGGAGGTATTTTAATGCACCCTTTTGAAGGCAACGAAGGGAGTTGCAAAATTCTCAGCCATGACTCTCAAAACTCAACGAATACAATAAATGAGCTAAAAGAATGCGTAAGATGAGGAAAGGGCAAGAAGATTCTACTTCGTTGTTTCCTTTTAAGAACAACAGCAGAATCTCATCTTTTATTTGCATTTTAAAAGAACATGACAGTAAAAACATGGATTAGCACACTTGTGTGCAAAGTGATGAGTATGAAGGTCATTCATAAATACTGAAGTAAGAGTCTATTTGGATGCTTCCAATTTACCAGTCTCCTTCCCATCACAGAGGCTGTTTACGACTTAAAAAAAAAAAAAAAAAAATCAGATAGGAAAGTTTTGTCCCTCCCAAATTCCTTAGTTTAATCAATTACAGTTCTAGAATGCTCAATTTTAAATATCTTAGTAAGACTTTTGTTTCAGGAGATCAGTGTGCATATACATTTACAAGAAGTAATTTTTTCCTTACTATCAGAAAAAAAAAAACAAAAAACAGCCAATAGTAACTTCTGAAGTCAAATCACTTTTCAAGAATATGGATTTCAAGAAAATATGTACTGAATGAGACTGACTAGCAGCATTCTAATGGCCTGGATCCTTACTGAAGTTGTTGGTTGACTTAATTCAGAACAACTCCTGCAGAATTCAGTGATAGGTTTGTCCAGCAAATATGGTCAAAACTTTCTTTTTCTTGCATCTTATTAGACTGCTTGTGCAATGTAGCTGATGTACGTACCGGTCTTCTTTTATATACTAGGTATATGAAGTGTAAAAGGTTGACCACCAAAAACACAGAATTCCAGATCATTATGTCCAAGGCACAACGGTAGAGTGTAGCCCAAATGATGAACAATGCACATCCTGTAAAAAATTAAAAAAGGAAATTCACTTTCACTGGCTAATAAACACATTCTCTTATAAAAATCATCAAGAGCTTGTCCACTGAGTGCAAATACACCCAAAAGTTTTACTATAGTTAGGCTCTGTGAATCAGTGCATGAGAAATGACTACCATGCCATCAAGAGGCACTGGGTCTGCAGTCCTGCCATACAAGGCTACAATACTGAACCAACAAGAATTCAGGAAGGGAATGGGGACTGCAGAAAGGTGCAGCCCACGACGGCCTTTACTAAAAAAATCACATAGAAAAAGCAGCTTACAAAACTTGATTAGTGCATTAATTAGACAAACAATGGCCTAGAAACAAATGTTCATTATCCGCATCAGAGACATTTACGTCTAACTAGGGAGCTGTACACTCCTGAAGTCGTGCACAGATATTTTTGAAAATGAAAGGGAAGCTGCATCATCTCTGTATTTTGACAAAGTCACAGCAGAAACTAGCATCCTCTGGTGTGACATCAAAGAGAAATTTTCAAATGCTTATTCTTTTTCAGTTACTTTGTTTTGAATAATGACAATTGTTTTACAAGATAAGGCATGCTTAATGATCAGGGATGTTATTTTTAGCCTACAAAGACAGTACTTAACTGATGATAGGTTATGCATCAGTGAGCCCCCTGCAGATAAATGTGAAACAACTGGCCAAATTCAGCCATATCCAATAGAGATGGATGTAGACAGATATATTTTCCCTTAATCTTCATGCAGAAGAAAAGGGATCAGATATGTAATTAAGTTTCCTTTTCCTGTCTTTCCCTGAAGGTAATGCTGAATATGAACTCAGTATTCTGTATGGGTGTCTGGCCAGGCAGCACGTACATATGGATCAGAAAAATCAACATGTGATGGCTCTTGATCAGCTGCTAGATTAAAGTAGGAAGAAATGAGGACACTAAGCCTGGAGGAGTGACACTGTGGAGTCACTCCACAATGGAGTGACACAGCAGAGGACAAATATCCATAGGGACCAGATCTTCTGCTGCCCACAGATTAACTTTGCTTCCAGTTGCCATCTCGTCGTAACAGATTTTTATTCTGTATCTGTTCAAAATACAAGAAAACCTATGGTTCAAAGCTCTCCAAAGAAAACCTTACTTATTATAGATGATTTATTAGGCCAGAGCGTCAGTCAATGCATAGTCCCAGCATTTACTTGAAGCCTAAAAGGTAAGGTCTTTAAGATATAAGGATTTCACTGCAATTTGGAATTCAATTAATTTTAAGCAGCTAGAGAAATTTAAAGTAAATGCAGCACACTTGTTTTTAAGTCAACATCTAGGTAGTTTTGAAGTTGTAAACTGCATCTCTGTGAAATTTTGAGATAAATAACCATACTGGAAAATATCTGTCCAGGTCAGAATGGTCTTTACCTTCAGCAAAAACAACTTCAGCAGAACACAGAGTACATGGATACATTATGGAATTTCACTCTGACCTGGAGATGCCCCTGTAATACTCCCCTGTTTCTGCCACAGGCAAGGTGCAAACTTCTCCATAAGAAGTCACCTACCTATGGAGAGCAAACCTCGCAGAAAAATCATATGAAGGTTCAGAGTCGTTGGAATAACCAGGCCAGCTGCAAAACAAATATTTGCCACATGGAAAACAAGATGATGGATCTCCTTCCAGTTTTCACAAGCAGTCTCATTGAAAGGCACAGAAGTGGCATTTTTTAAGTCTGGAATAATGCCTAGTGGAGTGAGTGGGCTGATTGCTGTAGTATCCATCTTGAAGAATCCTACAAAGAGAAGACAGAAAAAAACAACCAAAACAAACACAGTAAACTGAAACATTCATGGAAAAATGCTTTTGAAGGGCAACCTAGACCTAAACAGTTCAGTAACTTTACTCTCTCTTTTTCACCTAAGTGTTAAGCTTCAAGAATGGTCTACTTCAAATTTTGGAAGCCATGCATAAACAACATTGTTTGAACACTAGCTACTATAACTCACATTGCTCAGTGAAACATGCAGGGTATTCCTCCATGTCCTACACAAATAAAAATCACCTTTTTAGTCTCCAATTTACTGAATGGCTCCAAGATCACAAAGCCAATAGATCACAAGGGGAAATTAACCTGCATAAGACTTCAGAGCAAAAAAGGGTTTTTCAGTGTAAGGTTACCTTAAAACACACAGAGCTCTTCTTCTAAACAAGGACTGGTAGTTCCTAGGGGAGGAACAATGCTGTTTCCTTGATATTTAAGAAAAAAAAAAAAAAAAAAAAAAAAAAAAGAAAGAGCCTTAACACATCTGGCTCTCCTGCAGGATCATTTGGGGTCTCCTAAGCAACATATTATTTAGCATTAATTAACCAGAGAATGCAAAAAACAAACAAGACACTCAGGCTGGTGAGTTATGACGAAGTCCTCCAGGGAAACCACTTCATCTGCCTATAAGCAACCTTGCAGGACTCTGCAGAACTCCAGAGGAAAATAAGAGAATTAAAAAATAACATGACTCCTAAATTAAAAATATATAGGCTTTTTTTTGTTTGTTTGCTTTTGCACTAAGAACCTCTTCAACACTTAATGTTGCTTCAGTGCCATCCATACTCCAACTTCCCCCAGTCAACTTGTGTGCAAGACTTAAGCAAGTTAGGCAATGTCTCAAAATTAAGTCTCTTCACCCCCTTTTTAAAGCAGTGGGGAGAAAGATACCAGGAAGGAAAATTCGACCATCTCATAGCTGTTACAGCTGTCAGTTGCTCAGAGCGTGTCACAGATAAGGCATGCTACAGAACACACAGAGACATTTTGCAGGATCAAACACTGCAAGCACATGGTGTACACTGTCCCTGCACTGAAATGGTTCTCAAGGAAAAAAGTATCTAATTCTTACAAAACAAAACCAACAATCAAAAAAACACCATAGTTCTCTGTCTTGCTCCAATTTATAGGAGGGAAATGAGCTTCTTTTAATATCTGTATACCCGGCATGAGATTAAGAAACAACGGTTCAAGTGTTGGTCTGACCAGTTTATTATAAATCTTAATTAGGGAGATGGGGAAAGGGAGGACGGACACTTATTATGAATTAGGGTAATGGAGAAGGGAAGGAGGGCAATAGAAAAGATAGGAAAGAAGAAACAAGGAGTCTTTGTGGGCAGCAAGAGGGAGATAGTGACCACCATGGATCCAGCATGGTTGGTAGTTCAGTCACTGATCTTCAGTAGTGGTGGGTCGTCAGGCATTGTTCTTCTGTTGGTGACAAGGATGGCAACAACAACGGTGACCATGGCGATGATGGCCCCTTTTCAGTGCTTTCAAAGCGGTCGACTCAGCTGCCTTTGGAGTGACAGCTCAAATCCAAAGTGGTGCAGTCAGCTCTCCTTGGAGTGGCAGCTTCTGGCTCTGGGATCTCAGCAGAAACTCCTTTGTTCCCACCTTCGGGGCCTTGCCAGCAGATAAGAGGGAGCAGGGATGCCCACTTGCACCCTGTTTGTCACAGGACACGATGGTATCATTCCCCAATTTTCCCATACCAAGCTGGAGCTATTTAGTCACAGGCCAGATCTTCTGCCTGTAAACACTCCTGAGCACTCTCTTCCGAAGGCAAGCAGCTCTGGAGGAAGGGGCTTTCAAATGTTCCCAAAGTGATGTCGATTGTCACACGGTAGCACCCATCACTTGCCTCCTCAACAAATCAGAGTCTTATCACAAAATACCTCAGGAAGCAAGCTTTGAGCCAAAAAAAAAAACAAAGAAGGATTCTCACATTCTCTTATTTCTGTTCTTAAGAGCTCGTTCTCCTCCCCTGATTCCTGCATCAGTCACTCACAAAGGCCTGAACATGCTTTACGCTGAGTTGCTACCAATCATCAGGATGTAACATTTTACAGTGCATACAAGAGAACAGAGGATGCCCTGCTCTCCTAAGGCTTGCTTGGAACACCTCGCACATTTGAAGACTCATGGCCCATGACATTCATTCTGCTCTTGCAAATCACAGGTTCCAGTGTCATGATCCAGCCTGGGGATCAAGATAAGGTTCTTCACCAGAGGGTGGTCAGATACTGGCACAGGATGCTCATGGCAGTGGTCATGGCCTCAATCTGCCAGTCTCAAGGAGCATCTGGGCAACGCCCTCAGTCGGTCTGATTTTTGGATGGTCCTGCATAGAGCCAGCAGTTGGACTCAATGGCTTCTTCTGGGTCCCTTCCTACTTGGGATATTCTATAATTCCATGGTCATAAAGCAGCACAACAGAAGGGTTTCTCTAGCATGCACTGACCAAGCTAATGGACATCTTTGTCAGTAGAGCATCCACAGCTGTAACAAGGGGATGTTCAGTGCTTCTGAGCATCTGCACCACCTATTTAGCTGCCTAAATTACAACCTGGGAAGCTAAATCTAGACACGTCTATCTTCTATAAGCTAACATCTTGAAGTCTTCATATGATTACATTTGATACTGATTACATTTGACCCTAGCCATACTGGAAAGAGCTGGGAAGTTGACTGCCCTAAAAGTGTTACCCACAATTAATGTCAGGACGTCAAAAGTGAGAACTCTGATTTTTAGATCCAGTTCTTTAGTCTTCACCTCCAACATCATGTTGCAGCATGAGCTAAAAACCTGCTTTAGAAGAGCAGAATCAGCCCTGAACAACTTCGACGTAGGGTTATTTCCCCTGAGAAACTGTCCTGGTACAGCACTGGACTCTGTGTTAATATCAAAGATGAAAGTACAATGCCAAACCACAGTGGAGAAAAGGGTGGAAGTAGTATCAACTGAAACATAAGTGTTGTAGCACAGTTTCGTAGTACAAGATAATTAAAAGAATACTTTTTAATTACCAAATAATTTTTCTTTCGTATAGGTTTAGATATACTGACTGATGGCTCAAGCCAGCTGGCTAACCTGAGAAAAAAGGAACAGCTTAACACTGAACAAACTCAGTGCTACTGCAATACTAAATCTATCAGAAATTAGCACAGCTAGCAGGAAAGTCTAACCAATTTTTCTTACGTGCATGACACTTGTGAAGAGTTACAGTAACACATTTTCAGAACTGAAGACTCCAGCTGAGTTCGCTGTCGCATTTTCCTGTGCTCAGAACATCTTTATACATGGCCAGACTTTCGAAATCCATTCTCAAAGGTCCCCAAAACCTCAGATGCCTTCCAAAAGGGATTTGGAGAAGCTGTGCAGGAGGCTTGCCGACTTGATACGGGACGCACGGAGCAGCCAGCTCTCACCGTGCACTTCCTAGAGGACACTCGTTCGAGGCACCATTTTCCTTTTCATAACGAAGTAGGTGCGAATGGAAAAGCGCTATAAGAAATGCTTCCTTTCCATATGCTCTTTAGGGCAAGTTCACTTCGGTTAAACGTCGGCAACTACAGAAATTACTCTTCCCCTGCACCTTAATCCCGCCAAACTTCGCCGCATTTTCACTCTGCGCAGCGAACAAGAACGCACACCTGCGAGGAGCGCCTCCCGCGGGCTCACAGCCACGGCAGCCCGATGCCAGCACCGCACCGCACCGCACCGCAGCCGCGCTGCCCGCCCTGGGCTGACACCGCCCGTAGAGGCACGGCACGGCCCCGCCGGATGCGGCCGCAGCTGCCGCCTGTAGCCCCGCTTTCTACCAACGCCTCCAAGCTTTGTTTTAGCCCAAAGCGCGCGTGCACCGAAACGAATAACGAAGCAAGGAACTGGTTCCTTGGGCCGCTTTTAAGATTAACGAACCAAGCAGCCCGCCCTGGGACAGGCGCCGCACCTCACCCCGCTTCTACCGCGGCACCGCGCTGTCCCGAGCCCAGTTCCACCGCCCCCGGCCCCTCACCTGTCCCCGTGCCCCCTGCCGGGCGCCCTCGGCAAAGTTTCCCGGACGAATGGACGGCACGGACCCCCGCTCCTCGCGGCTCCCGGTGCTGGCAGCCCCCGCCCGGCCCCGCGTCCCGCCGCGGCCCCCCGCCGCCTCTGTGACTAAAATAGGCAGCAGCCGCCGGCGGGCTGCGGGAGGCGCCAGCCCGGGGCCGGCAGCGAGCAGTCGTAGCGCGCAGGCGCCTCCCGCCCGCCCCGGGGGGCTGCGGGGCTATACGGCCGGGCAGCGGGGTTCGCCTCGGGGGAGGAGGGTGTGTGGACCCGCGGCGCGAAGCGGTGTTTTGATGCCTGATGCCCGCGGGACGACGGGGAGAGGGGTGCCCGTGTTCCCTGTGGGGCGAGCCCTGAGCTCAGGCAGCGCGCCTGGCTTTTGGGTGGTTAAAATTAGAAGCACTGAATTCCCCCCTAAAGAAGCGGCAAGCAACGTTTCCCCTACATGGTGAACCAAGGAATCAACAATGGCCTTTGTAAAACCTCGCCTCGACTTGGCACCTGGCTAGGCTGCTGTGTCACCCGCAGGGCTTTACAGAAACGCCAGAAGCACAAGCCCTGCAAGCCCCTACAGGCCACAGGTGCCGTGCTTACCCCCGGGGTGCTGAGAGACCCCTCACACTCCCACATAGCACTCCCAAACTGCTGGCATGCACCATCCTGCCATGGGGACACACTCGCAGTCTGTGGCAGCCTGAGAGTAGAGCTGTTTGTCCAAAATGCATTATGAATTGTGAAGGACTTCACCGGGGTTGTGCTTCCTTTTGTGAAGATGTGAGGAGGTGGGTTCACCTGCTGTCGATGCCAATACAGCACAACTTCACTGAATCTCGCAAACATAAATTAACCTGACAGGAGCCAGACATGAAAACTGTTTGCTCTACGTTTATTTATGAAGGGGCTGACTCCACACAGCCAGATCAATGTTAGAGAACCGTGGTGATGCATGTTGTTCGCAGAGCTGTTTGTAAGTGCAGATTTTCCCTCCATTGTGTTTCTGTTTTCGCTATCTAAGCCTTGGCAGTTCCTGTACTTTCATCAGTTAGTTATTTCCCAGAGTCACGGCCCACCACAGAAAATGTCAGCAAGGCTGCAGGTCGCCTCATTTTTCCCCTTAGAATTACAGAATCATTATAGTTGGAAAAGACCACTAAGATCATTTAGTCCAGCCATCAGCCCATCTCCACCATGCCCACTGACCATCTCTCAGTGCCATATCTACCCTTTTCTTGAACACCTCCCAAGACAGTGACTCACCACCTCCATGGGCAGCCTGTGCCATGCCTCACCACTCTTTCTGAGACAAAATTTTTCCAAATGTCTCTACTGCTGTGCTCTGTGCTCCTCACAGCCTAACTCTTGGTGCTGGGCCCTGCTTAGCACTGAGGGGCAGCAAGAGGCTGCGCTGAGCAGCTGCCACATAGCTCTCCTCGTCACTTTGCAAGTGCTCTTCTCTTCCCAGTGGGCGCCATTGATTCCATGGCCTTTTTTAGGCAAAGTTTTTACTGAAGAGGGAACAACAGCTTTGTGTACCTCGCTGCTGTATCCTGGGTCCCAGATGTGCCAGGCTGATGTGGTTATTTTGAGACAATGGCAAGTTCTATGAAATGCTTCCATTTATAGCTTCAGGAAGTTTCCTCAGCATCTGCAAGCCGAAAGATGCCTTCTCTCTACCAGTCTTTTAAATCACAGCATCACAGATTTGTTGAGGCTGCTGGGACCTCTAGGCCTATCCGACCCAACCCCTGCTCCAGCAGGGACACCCACAGCAGGGTGCCCAGGCCCACATCCAGACGGCCTCTGAAGATCTCAGGGTGGAGACTTCACAGACTCTGGGCAGCCTCTGCCAGTGCTCCATCACCTGCATGGCACAGCAGTGCTGCCTGGTGCTCAGAGGGATTTCTGTAGATACACACAGAACTCACAGGCACAATTTCTGTGGGCCTGCTGTGCTGGCTAAATCACGTAATGACAGAAGAAAAAAAAAAATAGGGACCTGCTATAAATCCCCCCCACATGTCACAAGGCTGGGTCACTGCACACCTGTTGCCACTGCCCGTTAAGGGCAGTGTGGGGAGCTCAGCCCAAAGGAGTCCTCTTGTTTCTGAAGATCAAGGGATGGAGGGGGGGGGGAGGTGCTGGTATATTTTTTATTACTATTGGTAATTACAATTTTATTTCCATACAAAAAAAAAAAAAAAAAAAAAGTACTAGGTGAAAAATGTTTAACATTTTTGTCCAGAAGGGCAGGCAGAACTCCAAAAAGTAATAATAACAATAATAAAAAATATTAAATAGTCATGGAAGGAGGAAAAAAGAGGAATTGGAGGGGAGACAGTAGATAAGCTCACAGCACAACTTAAACAAGTGGCAGGAAAAGCATGTAGGATTTGAGAGTGAAAACACTGCACACTCTGCGGGGGAAGAAAAGGTAAACAGATGAGCTCAGAAGAACTGGGGGTGGGCACGAGGCAGCTTTCTTTAAGTTAGATTTCTCTTTGCAAAACAAAAACCAACACAAAGAGAGGAGGACAAAAGTAGGAACAAAATCAATAATCCACTGAAGGAAAAGATCACTCATACCTGGGAAGAAAGTAAGCTGAAATAAATGCTAGGAATGACGTATCAAGAGTGAAAAACAAAGCAGGAACGCACAAGTTCAGTCCAAATGCACAGAACAGGTTGCTGTAGCCCAAATGTCATGCAGGAATTTTTGATGCATTTGCTCAGAGTAATCGTAAACCTGGAGATTGTAAACACCCAATTTTTCGACTGCATTAGCTGCTTCCTCAGCCATGACAGTACAGTCAGCAGCTGCAGAGGAGGGGCTGCCCCACATCAACTGAGCTCCTCTGCTGCACTGGTGTATGGATCCAGAAGCTGGATCTCAGTCCTGCAGTTTATAAACAGCTGCAGAAACATGTCCCTATCTGACACCACTGCAGCTTGCTGCTGTCTGAGCAATTTTTGAAAGCAAAGGCAAACACAGAGTTACATACGGTTCTCTGATTTCAGTGAATAGATAAGACCACTCTTCTGAGTAATGTTTATTGTACTTCCTTGTTCTGTAAAGAAAAAGCAATAAACCAACTTCTATTGTATAGGGTTAAAAACAGGGATACATACTGCAGTAGACAGATATTTATGTGATTATTACTTTTGCATGTAATATTGGCTTAAGTACACATGCTGCTGTATAAGGAACTAAAACCAAAAAGCAGTATAAAAATATTGCAGATCTGATTTCAGAACATCCATATGTAGTTTCTTCACGCTAGTAACTACTCATTAATTCTTTAAAGTATGGACATACGTACTGAAAGAACACAGTGTGCTTTGCAAAGACTATTGAGACCCAGTAAACATCAGAGCATGGAGCTGTACGGCTGTCAAGAAGTGCTCTCATTCACTTCACATGGGAGAGCTGCTTACAGAAGTCATCTGGGAGAGCCTTATCTTTCTGCCAACAAAAATGGGACACTTTTGCCTCATATTCAAAATATATTTTTTTCGTAAGCTAAATCTCATAGTAAAATAGAGCATCTGCTACAACTACAAATTTTAAAGCTTTTAACATTAATTTACATGAACCAATCATAGTACAGACTTCAAGCCGAGCAGCTATTTCATACCAATTGCTGACACCCATACTCGTATATCCTACCAGACGTGGACTGGATTACTTCACTTTTTTTAGGGGATAAGTCATTCTGCATTTACCACAGTGTACGAGAATGCTCATGGGCAGACATGAGGAGTACATAATGGGCTATAAGGCCACACCACAGCTCACCTGCCCACATCCTGCTCATAGAGCTCCAGTAGCCCAAACTCAGTACTAGGTATCTGGATTCTCCTGTATGCTTCTTACTGTTTACTAACGCCTACAGAACCATGGAACCAGGCAGGCCTTTGCCTGCCCACTCCCTTCTCAATGGTGGGCACTCAGATGTGTCTTTTCAGAGCACTGACTTGCACTGCTTACAGCAGGAAGCTGGAGGATGCGATGGTGCTGCCCACTTCCATGCAGTCATGCAGGTGGCACTTAGAGCACTTAGCCATGAAATGAGATTTCTGGCTTCAGCATCTTACTCTGATTAAGGGACCTTTACACATTTCTCCTGAAAAACCACCACATCCTCCAGGTGTTTGGGTGAGAATTACTGGTGGATACAGTGAAAACTTAAGAGATTCATGGCTAAAATAGTTATATACCAGCATTATTTTATGGTGCTTGTTTTATTTATATAACATCAGTGTCTTATTCTCAATCATCTGCAATATACTTATCTGAAAACCCTGCTGATATGGGGAAATATTGATATCCCCACAATACATCAAGGATCCCTTTAATTAGGAGCTCTGGTGGATGGGACAATGTCTGGGAATCCACAGCAGAATAGCTCCTATAAGGTTCTTCTGCTCCCAGGAGGTTTTGGGAACACCCCACCTTCTCCCTAGTTGATGGCAATGTCTAACAGCACTTGTGGCTTGCAGAATGATAACCTGGGTGAAAACTCTTTGCTGCAGAGCCACCTGCAAAGCTACTCCCTCAGTGGAGGGTTTGCCAGCTGTCATGGTAGATGTGGCCCCGAATCCTGCAGACCTGTCCCCATGCAGTGCTCCCTGCAGTTCCATCTGGTCCCCAGGCTGGCAGGAGCAGCTGGCTGCTCACAGGATGTGCTGCTGGTGCCTCACTCTTACACTGTAGTGAAGACATACAGAGCTCTACCTGCACACCTTGATGCACTGGGAGGTATTTCCATGCTGAGCTCAGTCAACACTTTTGCCTCATACAGAACACAAGATGCAGACCATAAACAGTGAAATATGAAGTGAGATAGCAAACTTCTTCAGCACCTCTATGTTCTGACTGATTAATAATCTGGATTATTAAGAGCTATTTGTTTACTCACTTCATTGTTTGAACACATAATATGCTCAAAACTGTAATCCAGGTCATTAATACCAGAGCATTCAAGCACTGCTCACCACCTTTGTCATTTTTCAGCCATTTACTTCTGACAACTTCAACTCCACATCTGCTGACACACAGAAATTTACTGGAAAGGTAATGTGATTTGGACAAACAGAAAAAAAAAATAAATGGATAAATAGGAAACTTGAACTTTCAGTACTTGAAGGGAGGATATAAACAGGAGGGGGGATGGCTGTTTATGAGGGTAGATAGTGATAGGACAAGGGGGAATGGTTTTAAACTGAGATAGGGGAGGTTTAGGTTAGATATTAGGAGGAGGTTTTTCACGCAGAGGGTGGTGACACACTGGAACAGGTGGCCCAAGGAGGTTGTGGATGCCCCATCCCTGGAGGCATTTAAGGCCAGGCTGGATGTGGCTCTGGGCAGCCTGGTCTGGTAGTTGGAGACCCTGCACACAGCAGGGGGTTGAAACTCGATGATGATTGTGGTCTTTTTCAACCCAGGGCATTCTATGATTCTATGATTAATGTAAGACCAACATGTATTTTCAAGAGAGATTAACAAACAAGCTTAACGTAAGACCAGTATGTATTTTCAAGAGAGATTAACAAACAAGCTTAATAAGGTATTTACCTTTTTGTATTATAAAAAATGTCAATAATGCATAACATTTTGGGGCAGACAAATATGCACTCTGTTATTAGAGAGAAAAAGAAAAATATTTAATCTGTTAATGTGGATTCAGCAAATAGATGTTCATTTCCTTTTGTCCATTCAAACAGTTCACTTCTATTTAATTAGCTTATGGATTCTTTTAATTTTTAACAGATGTTTTGCAAGACCTGTTTATGTGAGTACTGTGTTGTATTTTAATTTTCCATGTATATGGAGTCAAAATATATATTTATCATTTGCAATAATTGAATACTCAGCACTTTTTTTTTTTTCTGGAAATGTTTCATCAACATATTATTTAATTATTGCAAGCTTATGCCTTTTTAGAGGTCTGATGAAACAGCGACTTCACCCAAGCTTGTAACCAGCTTTCCTACTTTTATCCTAGCAGAGGTCATACAGAGGTGTATAGTTTGAAACAATTATTTGCATTACTGAGTTTCCTTTGATCACTCTACCATGTCTGCAAGGCAATTAATTCTTGAGAATTTAGGACTGGGCTGGCCTTCCTCAGCCTTCAGTCCAGCTTCTGCTATCACAGGCAATCACATCAAATATTATTTTTCACTAAGCACATTCAATGTACCTCGCATAGTATATTAATTATAAAGGTACTCAGAGGTACATTCTTTTCTGGCATTGTGTTGTTTCGAGTACTGCATGCTAGAGTGAAAAGCATCCCTCAGAATACGTTCCCTGAGCTTACACTACTGCTCGTTAAGCAAGTAGCACCCAATGAACTGCAGGATCAGTCTCAGGGTCAGTCTTATGGTTCTTAAAGGCATTTATCAGATGTGCATTTCTCTCACTGTGGCTGACCAGCCACTGGGGCTGCCAGATAGAGAAGATCTGTTTTGAAGATCTCATACTAACAATCAACAAGCTCTCTTCTGGATAAGACCTCTATAAAGCTGAGTGGAACACTTTTTAATTTTATTTTTGGCTCTTCAGACTGTCCTCAGCTATGTAGTTTTTTGGCACGTGCACTAATAAGAAATTTGAACCCTTCTGCAGGCTGGAAGGTTGATTCCAGCATGACGTTCAATATCCTAAAAATTCTGGACTGTGATCAGATGCAGGTGAATAGGCAAGCAACCACGTGCACCAGAATCGGCTGCTCTTACCTGTAAACACATAGAAATGTAGACATTTCTAGGTTCCGCAGAAGATTATGGAACTGTTCAAAACATAAAACGTGAGTACAGGAAAGTCTGCTGAGCAAGAAGAGGATTCATGATAGCGTATTCAGTTCACAAAGTAGCATTAAGGCAATTATCCTTTCACTTAAACCAATTATTAAGGAGCTCAATCCCCTCCCTAAAGCTATTCCTGAGTAATAACATAGGCACAACCAGGTAATAACGCACAAGGCAGAGCTTCATCATGCTCCAAATGTTCACTAACCTATAAATTAAGACTGGGCACATACGACATCACAAAAGATTGTATTATTTCACTGACATCAGTATGAGTACTTCTTTACTTAGGGTAAATTATGCAATTCTCCAAAAATATAATCTTATGAATCACATAAGAGAGTATTCTACAGTGTATTTTAGGAGCACTGTCAAGATTCAAAAAACAGGGGTGGAGAAAGCTTGGTTTCTCACTTCCAGTCCTTTTGTGTGTACGTATTTTATTGTAGATATATGCCCTGAATTCTACAGTGAAAATGTTCTGCTAGTCATGACTCATGCTAAAAAACGGGAAATGATTTTTAGAAGGTGACTCAAAGCCCCCAAAGCACCCTACCAAAAGCCAAACAAGAACATTTATTCAGATATTCAGATATTGACTCAGCCATATCCTAGTAGAGATTACTGACAGCAACCAATTCAACCAAAGCATCACAAATGGCTGTGGTTGGAAAGATGACTGACACTGGAGCACACGCTAGTCACAAAGAAGAGAAAAATACTCAAGTATGTCATGGAGCACCCCCCGCCACTGCAGAACAGGTCTCTCTCTAAGCAGTATGCTATAGATTAAACAGAATGTATACACTTGAAACAGAAATGGCTGGATATGATTCCTTGGTCTTATTTTAAAGATGATCATGCTGGCCCTATTTAAGGCAAGTTTTCTATTAGATACGTATGGGACAATTCCATATATTTAAGAATACTGAGAAGAGCAGTAAGCTTTGTATTACGCCTTAGCCTAGAACCCCATCTTTTTATGTTTCTAGACTATAATCTTTTTATGTTTGTGGACTGTTACATATAAAAAGGTGAGTATAAACTTCACTTTGGTCCAACACATTTTATACCAAGAGAAATTGATAAATTTGGGGAATTTCGCCAGAAAGGGAAGTCAGGGGGCTACTTCAAATCATCAAAAAAAAGAATGTGAAAGCCCCTCAGCACACAGAGTGGCAACCAGCAAGATCCTGGTAGATCTACAGAGTTATGACATGACTCTGTATGCACGGTATGACATGAGAACACCTGCTGCTACAGACAGAGCCAAGATGCTGAGCACAGCGTTGGAGAGATCATTCTGAGTCAAACCACACAGCCTGCTGCCTCATCCCTTCACTGTCACCTAATGAGCAGTGTCCAACCAGGGATTGCAGCCATGCCCCTGATGTGTTCCCAGGCTCTGGCACTTGGTGCCTTCGTTATTTCCTGAGCCGGCCTTCAACAGCTGTTGGTGAATTCTCCTCTCACATTTTAACAATCCTCTTTTCACCAAGGAAACGACAGCGGTTTTACAGTAACAAACACAGAATACATAATGTGCAGGATTGTTAGCAAGATTTAGGGATTATTGCATTACATGCTCTGCTATTTATGCCTGGCAGATTTCTCTCTCTGAGGAAGGGGCCTAAAGCTAAAAGGAGAATGTGGACAGCATTCTTATACACTGAAGACCATGCAAACAGATGCTGTTTCAGACCCCTTCTACCAGATTTGTTACATACACACTGCCCGATTACTTTCCAAGCACAGGGTTGCAGCGTTATTCTAAGCCCTCCAGCCCTCAGGAACTGAACTCAAACACGTACCTGCACATACACAGATATACAGCAGTTGTCCTACCAAACAGCACAGCAATTTTTGATTTTAAATATTAAAAAAGTGATCTACCTTGAGATCTATCAAGCAGCAATACAGTCTCATAAAATAGTAATGCTTCTTATTTTTGGATTACTGGCATGCATCAAGCATAGCAGCAGGAAGGTGAGCTAGGAAGACATTCAAACTCTTCTCTTCAAAGGCAGAGCGACCTCAAGGTTGAGAACCCACTTTCTCCCACTTAAGCTTGATCTGATGCTCCCTTATTTTACTAAAACACCATAGATTTAGAAAGAGAATATATTTTACATCAAGAATTTCATAGGCACAGAGATGTGACTCTGGAAGCTAAGCAAGAATGCTTCAGCTCAAAATTGTTCTTGTTGCTGCAGCTGTTTCTTAATTTCTTCCTGACAAATCTGGCTAAAAAGGATACTGTGAAACAAACTCCCATGGTTTGACAGTTGATTGATAAACAATATTTATTGTACATGTCATGAATGGCACTTACACCCTGGAAGTCCAGGTCCTGTAGGATTACATTCTATTAGAAACACCACAATCATGTCCTTAGTACGTATTTGCAGCAATTAACTGCTTTACTTTTCCAATGCCAGCAATTACATTGATGCTTGTTTTCACATAATGCCCTTTTAGGATAGCCTGAGAGAAAGCGATCACCCATGGGACAAGATTTGTTGTTTTATTTTGTTTGTTTGTTAGAAGAATTTGAGCACTTCAAACTCTTTCAGTTCTTCAAAAAGAAGAACAATGCAACTTTTTCTGTAAGATTCTTCATGTTAATTGGAACAAGGCTCACATGGCAACAATTCAGTGTTATAAACAGGTTGCTGTGTTTTGAAGACAGCTTGGTTGTTTGCATTAATGTAGAACTGTGTACTTTCTTACGGCAAGTAATTTAGAGAAAGTATAATCACAAATACTGTGGTTAGAGTTGGTTGGTTTTGTGTTGTTGTTTTTTGGTTTCTTTTTTTAATAAACACTACACAGAGGCTGACACAATTACAATAAAACTCCAGCCTATTATCATTTGTTTTCCTCCTGAAGTAAGAAGTTCAACAGAAGAATCAACAGAAACAAAACATATTGCACGAGTAGTCAAAATGCACAAGCCAACCAGCTGGCTCTACAGAGAGAATTCAAGCTACTCCAGCTAAAGTAAGTGGCACTTCAGTCAAATTTGGTGTTACTGAGCCGGCTTCCACTTCATCTCTACACTCAGATGCTTCCCCTGTCAGCTCCGGGAACGGTCAGGGAGTACATCCCCATGCTACAGCTTCCTGGGGGAGCTGCAATTGGGGACACCTGGCCGTGGACGCCCCGAGGACCTCCTCTGCAGGCGGCGCGGGGGTGGCACTGGGGGTGTCTCAGGAAGCGAAGTGTGGTAGAAGTTGGGCAAGCGGATGTCGTACCTAAAGCCCTTCCCCACGTGCACCCTGTCATTCAGGGCATACAGTTTTTCGGCGATGTCGCTCCCGATTAAAATTGAGAACAGGCGTGAGATGAAACGATGCTTAGCAAACAGCAAGTACAGCTTCTTTCTCCTCCAGGCCACATACCGACAATCTGTCTCTGCTGTAAGCGTTACCTAGAGAACAGAAAATTAAAATCAGCCAATTATTATGTCTTTGTATCTGCTGCAGCTAAAGCCACCTAATCCATTTGTGTGAGGCTGCAAAAGGCAAATGAGAGGGTTTACAGGGAGGGGACACCCGAGGCTGTACCTGCTGGCAACAGTGAACAGGATGAGCACACCTGTGCTCTGCATGGCAGCTGAAGCAGGATGTGCAGCCCTGCTTTGCCCTCAGCAGTCCAAACTGGCAAAGCAGGTCTGAAAAATCTCTCTACAAAGGTCACTTGCCCTCGTGAGGTGTGACCAGCTTATCACCCTGCTGCCAGCCAACTGACAGCAGTGCAGGGGCTCACAAGTGACAGGCTGGGAGGACACCGTGTCCCTCACTGTGCCCCCATGTCACACAGTACCGCAGCCAGCATGCTCTGAATTTCACCTCCAATGGGTAAAGCATCTTCTCCCCACCTCCTGTGGATGTGGTATCTCAGGTATTTTAGCTATTTTAGCACAGCCAACAAATTCAAACGAGTTCACCTCTTGGATCAGCTTTTAGGAAACACTTGTTTGTGCTAACAGGATGCAAACAGAAAAAAAGATACAAACAACATGACCAGTTCAATGGACATCCCTCCCCAAGACAACAGAATGCCAGATGTTTGATTTCACAAACATCACCCACAAGTAAATGAAGTTATTTCTAAACCACTCAGTTCTTGAACAGTTTTCTCTGCTCAAAAAAAACCCCTCCACTTTTACCTGGAAAATTCCCTCTTCTGTGGGTCTCAGTGAATCCCATTCAGGAGAATCCAGAAATTGAAGAGGAAAAATATAATGCAGAAACTCCCCATCAACTGTCACTCTGATCCTACCAAGATAAGATATGTTAATTCGTTAGCATTATGTGTACAGCAGCAACAACTGCAAAAAGATGTTCCTTCTATTAGGTGAAGAGTTTAACTATAGCTTTGATAGCACAAAAAAACAACCACTTGCTGACTCGGTATTAACTGCACTACGCTTTTTGAACCCAACTGGATCAGACTAGTTGAAGGAGAATGCTAGACAATTGTGCAGCCATAATTCCAGGCCATACTCAGCTCACACACTATTCTCTCTGAGGCAGCACTGTACAGCAACATACAAGCTTGCTCATGAAGTGCTAGTGTGTGCTGGCGAGGTGAAAAACCAAAGCACACACCACCAGCTGTCTCCTTCCCTTGGAAGGCGTAAGTATATGCTTTAGGTATAGCAAACATACAGTTTACAGGGAATCAAGTGGCAAAGACTGAATGCAAGGCAGAAGGTCCCCATGCCATGCATTGTGCAAGGCTCTCCTTGTCCTGGACACAAATTAAATTACCACAAGACTGCCTCTGGAGGCAGAAGACAGAATGGAGATAGTGTGTCTGAATGCTGTGGCCTTCTACAGGTGCTGAAGAAAATCTTTCTTTGAACATTTTTCTTTTAAAAAATTTATGTAAGTTTGAAGGCCATGGGCAGGAAATGTTTGCTTGAACCTCAAAGCAAGTTGCGAGAATCCCCATTTCACATCTGTTTTGCACTTGCAAAAGCACAAGCAGCAGCCCTACACCACCTGAAGGAGCACAGCAGGGCCTCCCTGCACGGCTATTGCATGGCTGTGCATAAAAAAAGATGGGTATCTCTCTCTCAGTACGACTGTCCAAAAGCAACCTCCACATGGTTCTTTCTTGACAGCTACAAAGAATGTACTAAACTTGGGTTTCTGTAAGGCTAACTACTTAAGATCCATATTGTTCATTGTCAATAGTACCGAATGAACTCCAAGCAACTCACAGATTCCATCTACCCACGGAGCATGCTGCCAAAGTGCATCTACAAAGTGTCCCATCAAACTCAGATCATGGCCATAACCTCTGTGTATCTCATATATCATTATGGTGGCCCAGGACCACTCTGCATGCACCACATAAGCAAGTATTTCCTTTCAGGAAAGCATCAGCAAGGTTGGTGTCCAGTGAGGATGGAGTTCAAGCAGCTGGGATTTATTGTCTCAGGGTCTGACAAAAGGACACAGTATGCAGTAACTGTAGGGTCAGTTATGTGAGTTCTGGATAGGGCTTAACTACATCTCATGGCAATGGAAGCATGCTATGAGACCTTATTCTCTTCCTTATTACCTCCCTTCTTCCAAATACAGTCTATCGCAGAGTCAGCATACTCTATTAGACTATTTAACTCTGTATATTCAGTTTCTTAACTACATTTTAGTCCTGCTCCAGATTATAATGGTACAGAAAAATAAGAAAGATGCTGTGTTCGTCAGCTAAGCAATAGATAGCAAAACACTGTCTAAGACTGAGGCACACGCTTGTTCCCTCTATGTACCTAACCTGTTAAGTGCTGTGATACAGTGCTCTGGAAAAGGATGATTTTAAATCCTTTTCTTTAGGCTATTACAGATTTTGTGCTTAGTGTTTCTACATTAGTGTTGTCCTAGACAAGTGTATTTAGCCTATTAATATTTATATTATCCACATTAATATTTAATCTACTATACTGGAAAATGAACAAACAATACACAAATGAGGCAATTTTTTGCTTTCATTTTCAAGAAAGGGATGGGAAGACACTTGCAGTGAGCAAGTCTGAGCAAACTGATACAAACCTGCCTGATACAAGCAAAGACAGTTTGTCAATAGGTGTTTTGCCCTGCATAGCGTAACAGTGCTCCTTCTCCAGGGTAACCACTTCTGCATCACAGCACAAAACAATCTTCCTGTAGACAGTTAAGGAAATTCCTAGAGGCTGGAAGAGAGCGCTGTAGAGCTCCTGGAATTCTTTGTCAAAGGAAACACTCCGAACTTGGTAGGTAACATAAATGAATTGTACAAAGCATATAGCAAACAGTATAAAATTCCAGGAGAATATATCAGCAGCACAGACATCCAGCCAAGCCCAAACAGAAGAGCAGAGGAAGCCTAATCCAAGCAAACTGAAGACATAGAGAAGCCCAAAGAATCCACTTCCACCCATGAAGCCAACAACAAAGAGAATACTAGCTAGGTGGTAGATAGATCCCTCTGCCTCTTGCTTCCAGGTGACACACGTAGGATGTGCATATATCAGGCTCTCCCAAAAACTTGCATTTTCACCCATGGCTGGACTAGTTTTTTGATTCAGCTGAATTTTTGAAATTGTCATTGATGTGATACAGCCAGTGGAGTCCTTTGCTTTTCCATTCTTGCAAACTGTTCAATGATCACATAATAGCAGGGTTTCTTTTGGAAGTAAAGTTGCACTTAGGATTTCCAGAAAATAGGAAGCTAATGTTCTCAGAAGGCAATGCTGTTTCTCATCAGTTCATGCGTTGTCTTGACTTTGGCCATGTCATCGGTAGTTTTATCTGATCTGGACAAGTGAAGAAAAGATGAATTACTTATAAAGTGATTTGCATCAATTAAACACGATCAAAGCTTTTATTGTCTGAACCACAGACTGCATTACAATCATCCAATTTCCCTTACATCCCTATGATTCCAGGATCAAACCTCAATACTCATCCTGTTGAAGACTGTGGTTTTGCACACACAAAGCATGCAGGAGCTATCGAATTGCCACTGAATCCATGTAACGTATACATAACATCCACAACATCCCGTGACAAGTCTTTCCGTAGCCTAACTGCTGAGAAAGTGGTTGCGTTTGCTGGTCCTGAGCCTGTCACCTGAGAGTCTCATCTAATGCCTTTCCTTGTTTGGGAACAAAAAAAAAAAGATGACGAACTTTTGTCCCTTGCTCACTTCCTCCATGTCACTCTGGATTTTTGTCAAACCACTTTCCTTTCTCCTCTTTGCCTTTCTGTTACCATTCATGAGTTCAGCAAAGCTGCTTCGTCCCTGGAGATAACAAACTACGTTCCCAAACATCACAGTATGGGAAACCTGAGCATCACAGGGGATGTACTTTTCTCTACAAGGACAAAATTTAAAAGTAACTTTAAACAGACTGGGATATCTGAATGTGAAGCAAGTCATCATTCAAAATACTTCTCAAAAGGCATTTATAGAACAGTTTAGTAACAGTCAAATGTTCTACTTTATATCATTTCATGCCATGGGTCACATAATTTTATTCGTTAGCACTATAAAATGTTAAAAATGCTATTTTTTTCCACATTACCATGTATCCCTGATAGTTCAATAAAAAGTAAGATACACAAATGAAAAGCATTAAAAAAGCAAAACAAATAAAATTCTGCTTTTTTTGTCTCTCTTTTAAAGTAAAAAATACATGTTCCAGTGAGATATTAGAAGCACTAGAAAGTGCAAAACCAGAGCATTAGCCTATCAGTAGTGTAAATACAAGTGAAGGTCTTTAGATGACAGTTTCTTTTCCTGGTAGAACACTACCGAAGCTAACAAGATCTTGCTATTCAAATTATTATTCTCTAGAATATCAAAGGTAGCTACTTTTTTTTTTTCAAGAGCCACAGAAGTCAACACTTAAAAGAAGTAGTGCTGATGCAATGAAGCATTCAAGTATCATTCAGCAAGGCTTTCAGTGCCTTCTTTTTCAAAAACAAAAACAAAACAAAACAAACAAAAAACACCACAATGTCAGATCTAAGAAATTCACAGAGCAAAGTCACATCACATTTCGTAACTGCAACATCTTTGCTTCTTTAAAACTTACTCAAAATCTGGCATTAAACTCATAATTTAAAAAATACTAATACATAAATCCTGGACAATCATTTGTCCGTTTAGAAGAACAGTTTAGAAGGGGACCTCTCCCTGTTTGGTAGGGCTGACAAATCACTGGCCTATCAAAATGTCACAGCTGAAAAAGAGGAACCTTTCCAAAGTCAAGGTGCTCCTTTTCCTAGTTTGGTAGAAGGCTCTGAATTACAGGAAAGAGGCACTTTGTAGCTCTAAGTTTTGGTGTTTGCCTCTTTACCCAAAGACTGTTCTCTGCCAACAGAATTGTTACTGGTTTTCATCTGGGTGTAGGATTTAGCATAGAGAATGGGAGTTCAGAATTGTATTGGCCTCAAAGCAGTTACCTAGGCATGGAAGAGCACGGAGAATTTTAGGTAGCACTTCTGTGATCAATTGGTGAGATTTCTGAACTACTAGAAAGTAAAATAGGTGCAAGATAAACAGACGTGTTCCTGAACTTTTGTTCTGAATCCTGAACTGTCAAAGTCACAGCTGAGGGGTTTTTTTTGTTTGTTTTGTTTTGTTTTTTTTTAAATACAATCACTGGTAACATAGATTATTGTTAATACTTCTGTATTGCCAACATTTTGTACCAACCAATTCTCATCAAAATACCAATTTCTACACAACATTCAGTGTTTTGAATAGGATTGTGACTGAGATGTTACATGAGAACTGTATGCATAACACGAATAAAATGCTGTGGATCTGTACTGTAACCTCCTTTCCATTTCCAACATCTTTGTTCATGTGAAGTTGCATGACATTGCAATAATTTCACAAAATTTATGTACAATTTCCAAACCACTTACAGCATTCATAGGCTACCCGCACTACATCACGGAGCATTGCTGTAAAACATCTGTTCGTGACAAGATGGGTCAAAGCAAATTTGAAAGAACAGCATACCAGTAGAACACAGACAGATGGCCATCACACACAAAGCCGAAGACCCCACTCCAAAAATGCCCTGTACTTCTAAGTATTTTTTGAATGGAACATATCTTTCAAAACCACCATATGTAAAATTCCCATTTATTTAAATTTTGCACAATGATAACGTCTGCTGCTGTAGAGGATCTCCTTTCTTTCAGAGAGCAGGAAATGTGTGACATGGGGCAAGCATTCACGTAGAAGATGACTCACCAGCATGGCACCCTCCTGAACTGCTTTACAGAATCACAGAATCACATAATGGTTTGGGTTGGGTTGGGAGGGACCTTAAAGGCCATCTAGTTCTATACCCCTGTCATGGGCAGGGCTGCCACCCCCCAGTTCAGCTGCCCAGGGCCTCATCCAACCTGACCTTGAGTGCCTCCAGGGATGCGGCACCCACAGCTTCTCTGGGCAACTGTGCCAGTGCTTCACCATCCTCTAAGTAAAGAATTTCCTCCTAATATCTAACAAAAATCTTCCCTCTTTACGTCTAAAGCCATTGCCCTTTGTCCTATCGCTGCACTCCCCAGTACAGAGTCCCTCTCTAGCTTTCCTGAAGCCCCCTTTAAGTGTTGGAAGGCTACTATAAGGCCTCCCCAGAGCCTTCTCTTCTCCATACTGAACAACCTCAACTCTTTCTTCATAAGAAAGCCTGTCTTCATAAGAGAAATGCTTTGATCATCTTTGTGGCCTCCTCCTGACCTGCTCCAATAGCTCCACATCTTTGTTGTGCTGGAGGCCTTTGGCCTGGACACAGGTGGAGCCTCACGAGAGCAAAGCAGTGCACCTCCCTCTCCCTGCCGACAACCCCACTTGTGGTGCAGCCCAGGATACAGCTGCCTTTCTGGGCTGCAAAGCATACATTGCTGGTGTACGTTGAGATTCTCATCAACCAGCACTCCCTGCTTGCGTTGGACAGCCAAAACAAACCCTCCAAAAGCACTGAAGAAAACCGCTTGATGCAGGTGGTTTCTCAGGGCTGTGGTCATGCTTGCAGCAGCTGAACTACAGACAAAAAGAGGGTTCACTTGTTTTAATCAAGAAAGTATTCTAAGGTTTGCAAGCCACATTTTTGTCAGTTTTTCTTAAGAAGCATTAACTTGAACAGAGAGGATAGTATGGGTGGTTTGGAGCAGAAACAGTTTTAAATCTTGATTGGTATTTAATGCTAGATAAGGCCATTCACATTTTTATTTATAGTTCCTATAACTCCAGAATTTACAATTTTGAGGGCTTCAGGCCAGTCATTATAATTAAACCATTAATCTACTGCAAACCTAGGGGGAGAACTTGGAGAAGTGCACCTTCCCCAAGTACATGTCAAATCATAACTACTCTTTCCCCTGTTAAGGAAAAGAAATTGCATCTCACACACACACATCCCCAAGTCTTACTACAGCCCCCACCACGTGTCTACCAGGTTCAGAACAACACAGACTTGATGGCTACTGGAGACACAGATGCCCCAGCAAGATCTCCTAATCCAGAAAGAAGATTTACCCCATGAGCACAGGTAGGATTACCAAACCATTCTGGGGAATTTCACTTCACTGCAAGTCTTTCTTTCTGAGGCATGGAGAAAAATCAGCCCAGATTGGAGATGCAAGAGACATTCAGCAGCACGGACTTAGAATAACCCGCAGCTTTTCTGAAAGAGCTAAGTTGTCATCAGACAGTGATAAAATTAATAGGTTTGCTGCAGCTTCAGGCACTGAAGGGGATATCTCAAGTATACTCTCTGATATAAATGCTAGCCAGCAACTGAAAACTTCAGATGAGCAGAATATTAAAATAGACAAAACAGAATGAATTT
Organism: Meleagris gallopavo; assembly: GCF_905368555.1. NCBI lineage: Eukaryota > Metazoa > Chordata > Aves > Galliformes > Phasianidae > Meleagris > Meleagris gallopavo. The sequence continues at coordinate 67,972,597 of NC_139405.1, read as the reverse complement.
GTGTTGTTATTTGCATGCACATTGTATGACCTCCCCAAATGGGCCTTTTCCCCACTCACTGCAGCACTCCCACAGAGAATCACTAATTACGTAAATTGTAATTTACTTAAGAATGGTGTACTTCACCCCATTTTTGCCATTGATGACTCAAAGTCAATTATGAGAAATATTAATTAGTGTGTTTGAACCACAATAGTTTCTGAACACCCACTCCCCTCTCCTCAAAAATAAGGCCACAAGCATTACTCTCTTCGGTCTTTTTAATTAAGTCAAAAGTGAAACTATCCAGATGGGATACTCTATTCCTTAGCTTCTTTACTGTTCATATTCAGGCAGGTGGCCCTCAGGACATCACACTACAGAATTTGACAAGAGCTGCAACCACCCATGCTGAGCTTATAGTCAACCTGCTGATCAACATTGCTACAGCTCTGCCACCATGGGGAAGATGTTCCAGTGCCCATGCTTGTACACTCACAGTGAGATTATGCTGGATTTAGCAACTCTGTCCCACTGGTTTAGCCATCTACATGCAGGCTAGCCTGACACTCACTGCTCCAGGCATGCAGAGGGGAGCCAGGGATCCCGCAGCTGGGGTCCCACAGCCTCTGCATCCAACAGGTGAGTCCCAAGAACCCTATCTGGGCTAGGATGTCTCATTCTGTCTGCCCATCCTTTAACCATACGAAGAGAAGCTGCTCTTTAATTTTATTAAGTACTTTCTCTAACATAATGCAATAGTGTTTTGTTCAGCAGGTCTATTAATGAATTCCTTTCTTCCATTTCCATTAGGTTTCTGGAAACTACTCTACTACCAATACACATTCCTCTTAATGGCTGTTTAAGTAGTACACTTTCCCCAAGCTCCCTTACTTCAGTAGTTGCTCCCTTAGGGTTAGGCACCCAAAGGGACTGAGATGGCCAAACCCTGGATGACAATGCATTGTCTAACTCATATAGAACACAGGAACTATGCACCTACAGACTAGGTAAGGTCAGGCACCTTAAGGCAAGTATGGGTGAACACACTATTTCTAGAGATAAACAGCCCCTGAAACCACTCTAGGCTCAAAGCATGCATACAGCAATTAAGATAGCAGCTAATTCCACAAGCTCAGGTCCTAGCTTACTTTGCATTTTGTGGGGCTCTATCCTAGAGAAAGCAATGTCACTATAATGCAGGAAAACTGTTTTCCCAAGAAAATGCAGCTTGCACAATGTAGAGAGTGCAACAGTGACTTCATCACAACCCATAGCATCCATCTAGGAAGCAGAAAGAGGAGGAAGGAGAATGAGGAAGAAAAGGACTAACTGATCCAAAAGTACCATGATAATCAGTCACTATAAAACTAGATATATTCAGATTACCAAGACATGCGAGCATAGATAGCAAAGGTAACTAGTGTAATTACTTCAAAAATTCCCTTTGCTGGGAATTAAGTCAGGATTCTGCCTGATGTGTAAAATAAATCTGGGTATGCTGTTAGTAAAAAATAAATTGATTATTTGCTATGATTCCATTTTTCCATTCTATACAAAGTCAGACTGGATGACTGCAATGATGTCTTTTGGACTTTTGTTTTAAGTTACTCAATATAAGAAAGTTATATGCACAAAGTATACAGCAAGTTTTAAAAAGCTGCACAGCTGTGTATGATTTCATTTCTTAATGAAATTACAGAAGCACAGCATGGTTTGGATTGAAAGGGACCTTAAAGATCACCACATTCCAACTTATGCCACAGATAGATAGAGACACCATCCCCCAGCTCAGCTGCCCAAGGCTCTGTCCAACCTGGCCTTGAAAACCTCCGGGGATGAGGTACCACAGCTACTCTGGGCAGCTGAGCCAGCGCCTCACCGCCTTTGGAACAGAGAATTTCCTCCTAACATCTTACATGATTTTCTTCTTCTTTAGTTTAAAACCATTCCCCCTTGTCCTCTTACTATCAGACAGTGTAAAATGTTGGTCTCCTCCTGTTTATAATCTCCCTTTAAATACTGGAAGACTGCAATGGGGTCTCCCCAGAGCCTTCTCTTCTCCAAGCTGAACAAGCCCAGCTCCCTCAGCCTGCCTTTATAGGAGATGTGCTCCAGCCTTTTGAGCATTGCTGCTTCAGACAACAGAAAACACTGAACGCAGATAGGTCTCTAAAATTATTCCCCATGCAGATCTTACAGCAGAATGTTTCATCCATGTGGAGACAGAATCCCTTCCTGCCAGTGCTTTCCAAATAACAGGGCCTCTTTCCAGTGGATACTTCAAAGTGATACACACACGTGTGGCATTCACACCTGAGGAACCTGCTTCCAGGCAAGCACCCTCATCGCAGCACAGAGCTACTGCAGCACGGCTCTCCCTGCACTACGTATCACAGCTCCAGAAGGCAGGGCAGGAAGTGGACACCTGCATGAGTTGCTGTGATGCATTCTGGCCTCCCCATGGGAGCATGAAGCTGGATCTGCATTCCCTTGGGCTCTGTGTCTCACCCATGTTTCAGCACTGTCACATCTTCCAGATCAAAACAAGTAGCTGGGGCACCTTCAAGCACTGGAGGCATTTCACAGTATCATAGAATGGCCTGGGTTGGAAAGGACCACATCTAGTTTCAACCCCCCTGCTGTGTGCAGGGTCTCCAACCACCAGACCAGGCTGCCCAGAGCCACATCCAGCCTGGCCCTGAATGCCTCCAGGGATGGGGCATCCACAGCCTCCTTGGGCAACCTGTTCCAGTGCATCACCACCCTCTGCGTGAAAAATTTCAGTGCCTTCTGGGTCACTCTGAGGAATAAGCACCAGCCAGGCATTGGACTCTGCTCTGGTTATGCTCCCATGGTCAAAACTGTCACAAGAAGTGACCTTCAGTCACCTTTCCCACGTGCGGGGCTGCGGATGCCCCAGTCCCACCTCAGGGGCAGGCATGGCTCAAGCCAACACCCCACCAGTAGCTTGGGCCTGGCCTTGCCCTCCCACTGCAGCCAGAGCAGGGCAGGAGCCTCTCAGCAGGGCTTCATTTCATTCAGCTGCAGCTGGGAAGTCTGGGTTCTGCTTACAATCTGCTCAAATCCCTCCTAATCTTTTTAAGAAGTGGAAAAAAGCTAGGAATGGGGGGAGGGGAGGGAGGATAGTGAACAAGAAGGAAAGGCCACAGCATCACAGAATAGTTTAAGGTTCATTAGCAGCACTGCATACAGCAAAGCTGCTATTATTTAGTCTTTAAATATTTAAAGACCAGCCTACTGTACACAGATTACAGTACTTGGATGACTGCTCATTTATCACTGTAAAGCACACAACACAATCCTCTGTGGCTGCAGAGCCAGTGCTGGAGATGTTATCTACTATTCCTCTAGGCGGTGGCTGACATGAAAAAAATGACAGATTTTCCTCCAATTTGAATCAGAACTGAGGAAAAGTGAGCACGTGGTATTTGTGCCAAATATTCCCCATAGCCCCCACTTTTTTACCTTTTTTTTTTTTTTTTTTTTAAGGTCTTCTGCTCCTAGGAAATACAAATATAGAAGGACAGTTGTAATTTTTTTTTAATTGCTAACTATGGATCATGCAGTTGCATCAGATTTATATGCTAAGCAGGATAAGGCAAGTGGTAATTTAGTTGCATCGTGTTTTACGGTAAGTCACAGAATCACAGACTCAGTAAGGCTGGAAAAGATCACCAAGATCACCTAGTCCAACCACCAGCCCACCTCCACCATGCCCAGTAACCATGTCCCTCAGTGCCAATCTCCACCTTTCCTGAACACCTCCAGGGACAGTGACTCACCCACCTCCCTGCGCAGTCTGTGCCACTTCTTCACCACTCTCCAGGAAAATATTTTTCCTAATATCCAACCTGCACCTCTCCTGGAGCAACTTACAGCAAAGTGAAGCGCAAATTTAAGCTTTTCCACAGTTCAACTTTTAAGTTAATAGCAGAAAAAAACAGCCACAGTGCATGTTTCACAGATGCTGTAGAACTGTGTCAATGAACTATGGACTCGGTGTGAGCGGCTGCATGCAGCTGTGTCTTTGGACTGAATGCCTCCCCTGTATCTGGCCACACCACAGGACAACAGGACACAAACCTCACCTCCCAACAGACATAAGCACTGGGTTTGGTGCCACACCTGGACATGGAACTAGATGGGGAGGGGCAGTGCCATCGGCTATGAATCCAGATATGCAGCATGCTGAGTCACAGAGCGTTGCACGTAAAGCAGAAGGAGCACTAGACAGCAAGGCTGCTCCAGTGGGGCTGCTGATGTCATTCATTTAGCCTTAATGGAGGGCTCTCTGTTGGGACAGCATCACATGGCCCTACGTGCCCAGCAGCACAGCACAGTGGCAGGCACTTAGCTCAGGTCTCCCACCTGCCAAAGGCAGTGCTCTTAGTGTCATAAAATCATAGAATGGCCTGAGTTGAAAAGGACCACAATGATCATCTAGTTTCAACCCCCCTGCTATGTGCAGGGTTGCCAACCACTAGACCAGGCTGCCCAGAGCCACTTCCAGCCTGGCCTTGAGTGCCTCTGGGAATTGAGCATCACAGAGTAACAGAGCAGCAGAAAGGGCACAGACCCCTTACGGGCACCGGGACACTGACACAGCTCAATTCTGCAGAGCAGCGTAACGCACTAAAGGTTAAAAGAAAACCTCGTCTCTGAAGAGGTTGCATGCTGTATGCAATGATGAAACGCAGTTCAGCCAACAAGCCTATTCTTGAATCCATCATGAACTTTGTTCTCAACTTTCATCATAAACCATTTTCTTGCCACAAAATTCAACTGCTCCACATTTCCTTCTGTTTTAACACCTATCCTCCCTATTTCTTGCCATTTTGCAGGCAAGGCATTTTCTTAAAAGCACTCAGCTCCTTCACTGACCAGCACCGTGCTGAACTTTGTGTGAAGCCTGAACAGCGTCAGCCCCACGGATGCTGGAACCGTTCCTAATTTCACTGCGGACAGCGAGGCCGTGTTTACCTGCAGTCACACACTGTCAGTGCCATTATTTAGAGAGGGGCAGGGAGCCCGACTGCTGGGGGGCAGATTTCATCACCGCATCGCCGTACCCCCACGCCGTGCTCCGTGATTCAGTGCTGCAAGCAATTCGCTACGCAAAGTGCTTGCCTGGCAAGTGACTGAACGCCACACTTTGGAAATATGTTTGGAAAAATATAAGAGCTTCGGGAAATGAAGTGTTTTCTATAACTTGTAGCTGTTTCTTCGCAAAGAAACAACCATATGGACAGAAACAGACCTTAATTTCAGGGCTCATTTGTTCTTCCATTTGCTGGCGGTGGGAAAGAGGCAGATGCCTACGATCAGCGAGATACGGGCGAGCCGGAGGGCTGCGCGGGGGCAGCGCAGGGGCAGCTCAGGGCGCAGCCGGCGAGGGCACGAAGCACGGAAGCGGTCGCAGCCCTAAGCGCGCACAGGGAGAGTACTTCGGAGAGAAGCGCACTTCAACACCGCACCGCGAACCCTACTGCCGCGGCCGAGCAGCTCGCGCTCCTCTCCGCGACACCTCGCCCGATTCCCTTCCACCGCCCCCCGGCACGGCACCACGCCGCGGCCGCTTACCTGTCCCCGTGCCCCCTGCCGGGCGCCTTCGGCAAAGTTTCCCGGCTGGATGGACGGTGCGGGACGGACGGGACGGTGCGGTCGCGGGCGCTCCGCTCCCCGTGAATCCCGGTGCCGACAGCCCCCGCCCGGCCCCGCGTCCCGCCGCGGCCCCCCGCCGCCTCTGTGACTAAAATAGGCAGCAGCCGCCGGCGGGCTGCGGGAGGCGCCAGCCCGGGGCCGGCAGCGAGCGGCCGTAGCGCGCAGGCGCCTCCCGCCCGCCCCGGGGGGCTGCGGGGCTGCCCGGCCCGGCCGCGGGATTCCCCTCGGGACTCTCGGCGCTGCCCGTGGGCGCTGGGGGCTGCGCGGGGCGGGTGGCGGAAGGAGGAGGTGGGACGTGCCGCGGTACCGCCGTGCTGGGGGCCGGGGCGTCCCCGCGGGCTGTGGGGTGGGCAGAGCCGGCGGCTGTGCCGCCTCCCAAACTTTTATGCCTTGGAATGCTCGCGGCTTTATTTCTGCCGGCTCGGTGCCTGCACGAAAGGGAAAAAAAATCCAGCATCGACCAACAAACCCCTCGGTTTTCACAGCACAGCAGAAAGTCATCTTTTGCACTGCCGTCTTGGGTTAAGTTGTTGGGAACTATTGGTTTGCAAATAAAAATGCAATTTTCCTCTTCTTCACCTGCAGCATCTCTCTTTGGGGAGATCTGTGCCCTCAGCGCTGTCCTCGTTTTATGACTTGTGCATCTGTTTGCATGCAATCCTCAGGCATTTCATTCCAAACAAGAACACATTAGAGCCATTGGTACTGTGTCGATACGTGTGCTAGCCATAAATTTGTCCTGGTGATCACTTTATGTCTAGAGGAGATAGAGTTCAGTCAATAGACTGAAGGAAACAGACCTGCCAGCTATTAATGCACAGAAAATCACAGTGTGTTTATTATGTGTGCAGCTCCCGGTATGGCAGAAGCAATACTCAATAATCAGAACATGAGCAATATGTGTCTTTTAAACAAGAAACTGGGGGACTTCACACACTGGCCAGTGGCCATCGCTTGATCTCCTGCCCCAGGTGGACATGTTCATTGCACAGCACAAGATGTGGACATGGACCACAGAAGTACAGGCTTTGAGCAGCCTGCTGTGCTCTCACAGAAGGCTCAAGGTCCTTGTAATCATCCCAGTGACCTCACTGTCTTAGAGGGTGGGGTTCTTCATTTGGGAGTCTGGGATCTGTGTTTTTCAGAGAAGGCACGTGGAATTTTGGAGCAGTTAATTCTCCTAAAACTTGAGAAAACAAACAGCCAGAACACTTTAACCCAGCACTATCCCAGGTTAGTTATATTCAAAACTTCATTACCTGATTGCAGTACTTATTTTTATATCTATTATTTTTGAAAGAGAAAAGTCTTTTTATCAATCTTATCAAGTACATGTTAAGATCCTTGTAGTTAATTAAGCATTTAGAGAGTTTTACAGTGTCACTCCAAGTAATTACCTTTCAGACACATCCTACATATGCTATTTTACAACTTTGTCAACTTTGTCTGACTTTGGCAGTCTCATCTGAGAGATTTGGGAAAATCAGGTTGGATATCAGGGAAAGGTTCTTCACTGGAAGGAAGTCGGGCACTGGAGTGGGCTCCCCAGGGAAGTGCTCATGGCCCCAAGCTGCCAGATTTCAAGAAGCATCTGAACAACAACAGTCTCAGATATAGGACTTGAATTTTGAGTGATCCTGTGTGGAGCCAGGGGCTGGATGTGATGATCCTTGTGGGTCCCTACCAACTTGTGATATTCTAGAATTCTATGAGATTACTTCACTGGCAAACTTGAGGCAGGGCTGATTCATGGTTTTTTTCCTCTTTTTGCTTTTTGTATTTGGGGAGAAGTGAAAGCGCGCACATTCTTACTCACATTCATCCCAAATTGCCTTAGCATAAATTTGGCCATTATGTTTACACGTCATTGGGACAATAGCGAATAGGATGGAAAAATATCAAATAAAAGAAGGGCTGCTGAAATTTTATGTTGGATTATTTCTCTGTCAACATTACGTTATTCTAACAAATCAATATTGGATCATTTAAGATGGGCTCCCCCTAATTTTCATCATAAAAGAAGCAAGGAAGTCAGTATACTTTCATAGCATATCTTCGGGATACTTTCAGAGTTGTACTCAGTTGCAAACGACAGTCATCGTAATTCTCCATGTCATATAGGTCACCAAGGAACAATTCTGCTATAACAGTTCTTTTATTTCAATAAACTCTGCATCCAATATTCTCTAGCATTGTGAGACTGAGACTGCCAATGACCTGAATCTGAATCTTAATGTACTCAGTGTTGCACTTCACTGATGTACACATTTGAAACGTGGCACATAAAGGCAAAATGGAGACAACTAAGAGATGACACACCGAGGGAGCAGTCAGAGTTTCAACTGAGGGAACTGGGATTGTTCAGACTGGAGCAGGCTGAGGGGAGACCTTATTGCTCTCAACAACTACCTGACAAGGTGTTGTGGTGAGGTGGGAGTTGGCCTCTTTTCCCAGGTAACAGCAACAGGATGGGAGTTAACCGCCTTAAGCTGTGCCAGAGGAGGTTCAGGTGGTGTATTACGAACCATTTCTTCTCAGAAGGAGTGGTGAGGCTGTGGCACAGGCTGCCCAGGGAGGTGGTGGAGTCACCGTCCCTGGAGGTGTTCAAGTAACTGTGGATGCGGCACTGAGGGATGTGATTAATGGGCATGGTGGGGATGGGCTGGTGATTGGACTAGGTGATCTTAGAGCACTTTTCCAACCTTAATGGTTCTGCGATTCTATGAAATGCTTTGTTATAAGCCTTAGGAAAGGCTCAGCAGAGAGAACAACTTAGGTAAAGATTTTTAAGTCAAATGCAATTTTGTCAGCCTTAATTTTCAGCCTGCCATGTTGCGGGTGCTTGGAGGTTGGCTTTCATCTTTGGAAGACAGGCCTGGGTGAGAGACCAGAGTGAGACAGGCACAAAATGGCTGAGCCTCCATGCACTGAGAGGAGCCAAGTGCTGCTGGCACCCTTCACATCAGCTACTGGGGCGATCAGACTGCTCCCTGATGTAAAATGACCTGTGGTATTTGTATAGAAGGACTGTTTTTAAAAGGTCACGTAACCTAATAATTGCAGAACCAAATTATAACTGGTATCATTCTTTGCAGTAGCATGACAAGATGTAAAGGTCACACGTAATGGTGAGCTTACAGAGAGCCGGTGGCAAGGCTCAGCAATGCAGCGTCAGAACTGAAGGGCTGCTGGAGAGAGACATAGTGGCCCCGGCTCTGGGGAGAGACCTGGCGATGGCCAGCACTCTGCTGGGACAGTCCCACTGAGGAGACAACGAAGGAGCAGTCAGAACTGAGAGACTGCTCCTGCAGATAGAACAGTAACTGAGCACCTGGTCTGGCACCCTTGGGCTGGGCCCAACATTCAGCCATGGAGCCGGACAGCTTCAGCTGGGTGTGAACAGCTCTCTCACACACAGTTAGATTGATGAGGTACCTTACATGCACCTGTCTCTGGCTGTGATCCATCCTACGAGAAGTCTGACACCTCCATAAAACAGGCAGATTGCTTTGCTGCAGGCTGTCAGCAGCCCTGTCCTCAAATGCCACTCGTAGCTGCCACTGCCTCAAGAGGTAGCACACTGCCTTCAGGTCACGGAGCAGGGACCCAGGAGTGCCCAGTGCTGGCACCACCTGCCCTGGCTGTGTGGCTGAATGAGTCCAGGCAGAGGGAGGAGAAAGCTCAATATTGTGCTGCCCAGAAAGCAGCCCCATCTATTTCCTCAGCACCTGCTTGAGGAGGGACTGACTTACAACATCAGATAGCTGTCTTCTCCACTATCTCCGGAGTGAAGCAGTGGTGTTCCTTACATTGTGCTGAAGTTATCAATAACTATGTTTATGGGAGAGATTTTTAAAAAATGCTTAATAAATCTCTACTGCATTTTTTCTTTCACTCCAATGTCCTTGGTCAATAAAAATAACTTATGGAGCAGGGGGATATGGTAGTATGTGACAAGATGAATTATCTCTTTAGGAAGTGATGTACTTTTTCTCGATGGATGTAATATTGTACTTTCCAGGTAGTCACAAGAGGGCAATATGCAGGAGCTCCTAGTCATTTCAGAATGAGAATTAAATTCTTAATGTACTTTGAAAAGGTTTTAGCAGACTTCTATATAGCTGGATTGTCCTACAGAGCCCCTCCTTCCTTTGTTTGCTGGTACAGCTAAAGTAAGAAGAAACAGCATTGCATTTGGGTACTAAACCAGTTTTATTACTGCCTTTTACAAGCAAGATGTCAACCAAGTCATGTCATAACACAATATAATCCTGTAGTTCATATATTCAGCTTGCAGAACTGAGCAAAATTCAAATTGGAAACATTTTTCAAAATGGCATTCAATTAACAACATCGCCTGTCAGGTACAGGTAAAATAGCTGTAATTTAGGCAAAAGGCTTTTTTTTTTTCTTTTATGCATCAGCAAAATAACATGCTAAACAGCACATTTAGGTTTTTGTCTTTTGTCTCTTAAAGGCTTTGAGATAATAGAATTAGAAGTGAGTATCATCAGCTGCAGTCAAGGTGGAGGGCCTCTTCTGAACCCAGGTTTTCATAACCAAGAGCGCAAGGAATACAGTTCTCTCACCTAAAGACTTTAAACTCTCAAAGTGGATGACTGTAGAGAAGGGGACTTCTGGGAACTGGCTCTTCCCACCCTGAGCTCTTTTCAGACAGCAGCATCTAAAAGAGATGGAAGAAGCAACTAGCATGAGATTTAGCTGTAACAATATGGGAGTCCAGTTTGTGACTGCTGTGAGTGTTCAGTGAGTTCTTTCTTGGCTTTTGGTTTCGTTTGCTCAGCTGTGACGGAAGCAAGGACAGGCCAGAGCCTGCTTCACTCATCCTCTAAGGTTTGAGCACTGCAGGAATATGTCCTCAAATGTAGTAAACAGAGAGGGTCCAAGATTTCTTTGGATCAAGAAAAAGGGTTCCAAAACCATGTGGGCTGAAATTCCAGTGCTTAGGGCATTTACATGGGAGAGCTTGGAAAGAGATGCATTTTCAGTCTTATTTTCAATGCTTTTTCCACATTGCAGCTAAATGCATTTTAATGCCAAATAGAGAAACAACTCTGGAAGTTAGAGCTAAAACTGCACTATGTGCCATAAACACTCCATTATGGAGCACTTTTCTTTGCCTCATTCAGATACACTTTGTGATGCATAGTATTTCCAGATATTCAAACACCGGCAAATGTAGCATGGTAACTGCTTGTATAGCAAAAGGAGATCTTGATTTGGATTATTCGCAGCTTCTTAAATGGTGGTATGCAAGGGGTGGTATGCACAGGGAAGCACGTGGTTGAGACGAGGCTCTGTGGACAAGGTGCAGAGCTGCAGGTCAGTCAATCACTAAAGTAAGATGTCTGCTCAGAAGTGAGAATATAAAGTTAAAAATAAGGACTGTGAATCTAAATGCTCTTCAAAACATTATGTAACTAGAAAGACATCAACTGTAAAACGTTTAAAGGTTATATTATTGTTAGGCAAAGAAAGCAGATGCTTTCCATCATTAATGTTTAAAGATTTCAGGCAAGGAGATGAATTCTGATATCACTATTTTATATTCTCTCTTGCTGAAGTTCTGAGTTGTCATCAACCTCTACTAGATGTTGTCAGAAAAAAGAAAGGAAACCTGTAATTTCCAGCCTAAGTTTTCACATCAGATATCTTAGTAGTTACACATTTATTTGTTTTTTCTAATAGTTCTTAGATTCACACTCCTTATTTTTAACTCTGTATACTCCCACTGTTCAGTTTGTTTTTTCACCACTTTCCAGCTCTCTATCAAGCCATTTTCACAAACACTGTTACTGAGGATAGATAAAGATTTTTAAATACACTGCAATTTTTACTTAGAGGGATCCAGATGACACGTGTGATGGCTAATGCAAGAATATTCTGACCTTCTGGGGTGTCCATGTTATTGTTAAAACAAGTTTGGACTGACACAAAACTACACCAATTTTAACTGCCACCCATGCACTATAACTAACTAGTTTCAACCATTGTAGCATTCATTCTCTGTGTTATGAAGATGTTTCTACAAACAAGTGTTTACAAACTATGGATAACATGTGTCGTCATGCCACAAAAGGAAACAGAACCAAGGTAAGCCCTAGTGGGCAGACTTGCCATAAAGCCTCACAAAGTTTAAAAATTACCATTCAAATATTTGTCAAAAAAAACTCCTTTTCAAACCAAATTTGAAAGTCAATACAAGAAGGACTTCACTCTTGTAAATTTAGGTTTCCGATATAATTGTATTTGCCACAATCACTTGCATTTGGCTTCAGGCACTAAGCTTTGTAAAGATCCGCAGATAGCAAGAGTGTAGTTATATTTAATTCAAAGGTATAAAAATAGGAAATGGATTCTTTTGAATGTTCACTTTATTATGTTGCTAATGAATTATAAAATGTATATCATCAAAATAAATATTCTTGAAATCGCTTCCTAATGAATCACTTAGACAATGTGCCTATTCAGTTGTGTCAGTGATTAATTATATTCTTGCCTCCTTCCTGGAATACAAATGCTTTTATTAAAGCAATCCAGAGACAGTAAGACAACAGACTCATTCTTATGGTCATTCATTTGGTTGTGGATTGATGGAGTCTTCCTTCCAGCGTTTTTAGAGTGTATCTGAACAGCTGCAAGTAGTGATGACATAAATGAAAGTTCATGTCAACTTAAGCAGAACGAGATGGAAGACATTCTATTCATCCAGTTTTAGCTTATCGGTGCACAGTCATTAAATACGAATATTATCTCAAGAACCATAATAAATGCAGAACAAACAGTGCCAGGTATAGGCGTCATCAGATAGGAAACTTCTTACAGCATTCTGATGTGCAGAGGTGAATTATTCTGGAATATTAAATGTTTCATTAGTTCTCAGCTTCAAGATATGGCTTTAAAGTGGCCAGCCTCACAGAAAAATAATCATTATTACTAAATGCAACACTTACAAATGGGCATTTATGAAATTCAGAGACTGCCACTGTTAAATAGCCTCAGAAGTCTCTGTATAGGTGTCATCATTTCTGTGAGTCTGAAAAGTCATTGCTTATTTACATAATGGCATTCACATCATTGTTGAAAGCTTAGGATTGACTTAATGAAAGTGGCAACGAGCAAAGAAAAATGCTTTTGCACTGAATTTAAATAAGTAAATCTTGAATTTAACTATCCTATTCTATTTTCCTAGCACAAGGCATACAGAAAATGTTGACTACGACCTGTCCTTGGCACCGATGGGTTTCATGTTAGTGAAGATAGTTAATGGTGTTGGCTCAGGTACCCAACTGTTCAGGTGTCAGTAAGCAGATTACTTTAATCTACTAATCAACGCATGCATTTACATGGAAAGAAAGAAGAACTGGAAAATGAGGTTAGTATCATTTGCATAATGTGAAACAACCTATTTACAATGACGGAAAATGGAGAGGAGTAGAAGTAGGTGAGTGTCTACCACACATGGCTGTCTGATACATTGCCTTCAATGTGTGTGGTTTTGCTAAAATCGATGAAATTTAAAGACCAAAATGCAATTACTCCATTATGATGAACATCCAGACATAGAAGATCTATCATTTGTATACTCTGTATTAAAGATATTTGATTCGAGGGAAAGGTTAGTTAAAAGAAATAATCAGAAATATCTTGAACATAGGCTGTGGGGAAAGAAAGAGGACATAAGTTTTTAAAAACTGAGTATTTTTTCAATATTCAGAGAGTCAGATAAAAGTCAACTGGTACCAGAACCAAGGATAACTGAATTTGACAGAGGCCTTTTTCTTCAAAGTGCAACATTTATGTTTGGGGAAAATAGCACTAAAAAAAAGACCAACAACAACAGAGCACGAAAGAGAACGCAGTTTATTTCACATGTCAATATGCCTCTTTCTGGGTTCCCACCTGCCTTTGTTTTTGCACACGTAGCTCACTGGATTTAATCAGTGGCCCTTTGGGTAGGCTGTCTCTAAGCCCACTGTGAAAACCTCCCACTGAGTTCTGGAGGAGTTTGGGAATATCTCCATATGAGGAAAGAGGGAGGGCGAGTCCAGCTGTGGAAAATCCTCATGTGGGGCAAAGAAGCATTTCCCAGCTATAGTACTGATTCCATCTTGCTGCTCTGTGAGGCCCTGTAGCCTTGTCAGCTAGAACAGGGCAGGCCCCTCACTCCCTCTCAGAGGCTGGGCAGGGCCTGGCATGGTTGGATCTGGAATTAGCTCCCTAGGCCATTGTGATGTGACAGCTGCTCAGACACCTCCTGCAGAATTCAGTTCCCCCTGATATTGCTAAGGAGCCTCTGGCAAGCCAGGCTGGCAAGCCTGAAGTGGTAGTGGTGAGCAGCCCACTGAAACGTGAATTCACCCAGGCTCACGACCAGACCAACCAAGTGTAACAGCCAGCAAAGAGCAATTGCACAGTTCTGTTGTGATGTGAAAGCATGTTACTATGCCAAGGAAATCAGCAGGAGGGTGTAAACACAACAGAATATGAAAGATTTGCAAGCATCAATACTTCAGTGCTTGGAGGGCTCATTTCTCCAGGCAGGATGCATAATGGTGTTCTCACTGGACTGCATGTACACGAGGTGCTTTCCTGTGTGCTACTATACAAATATATTGGCAGATGAGCACTGAGGGAGATAAAATCAATAAAGGAAAGGAGGGTGGCATTCCTAGTACGCATACTCATACAGGGCACGCATACACAATCACAGATAAGTAAATGAGTACCAATCTGAATTCAATTTGGAGACTTCAGAAATAACTCATTCTTTCTGGAAAATGTCATCCACTTTAACATATTCCTTTATCTTCTTCCTTAATAAGGATATTGTCTTTCAATTGAGTTAGCTTTCCTACTTGCTTAATGACTTTGGAAAGGTATCGCAATTACTCCTTTCACAATCTGTTTTCAGACATTTTTTGCCTGCACTTATTTATAGCATCTGAGAACACTTTTTTCTCCTGTCCTTTCTGACATTACCTTTACCATTTGCAGAGTATGTTGTGGCCAAACACATTCAACCAGAACAGTAACACAGAGAAATCTAAGTGCAGATTGGTAGGCTAAAGTCCCACACTGGGATTGCTCTCAGGAATGAAGCTGTTCAGAAGCATTTAAGGAGATGGCAATTGAAATGTTCTCTAGAAGACCAGAAATTTGGGAAGGTCATTCTACTTATGGTTGTGGACTGCCTGCCGTAATGCCAATAGGCTATTACATATATGCATCACTGCACACAAATAAGGAACAATTGCCACTGGAAATTTTACTGCTTTTGCATTAACTATTAGCTATTAATTATGTCTGTCTGAACATAGATAACTGCTTAGGTACCACAGTGATGAGCTGCATATAGAAATGAAAGTGGGGTAAATAAGTAACATCATAAGTTATTTTTTCCCCTCTGTTTCTGTGGGAAGGAGTAGATAACTCTCAGATGTAAATGTGTGGGCAGATACATACCAAGTTAAATTACAACTGGTTAAATCACAGCCATCTCAGCATGGCAATTTACAGTGCAAGAGTTATGAAGTCGATGTAGCTCTGGTGTTTGCAAGGATGTCTCAACCCTAGAGGTGTGTGTGTATACTGGAAACCATGACCAGATTCTTTAGAGAAGCAAGGTGGAAACTACGGGGTTAATATTTTGCATTTGGTTATTATTTGCACTGGACACAAAACATTACACAGAAAAAAAAAAAAGAGGAAACATCATTTAATATACATCACTGAACATATTACTTTTTGCCATATGGTCTGTGGAGTGAAGGAACAACAAAGAAAAAAACCCAAAAGTGTTATGTCTGCAGAGCACCGAAGTATTTCCCAATCTGCTGATCAGCTCTCATGCTTATAATTAAGAAATGCTCTAGCACTGGTTGAGAGTCTGCAGTATGCTAAATAGCACAAGATTCAGCTTGAAGAGTGTGAGAATCTCATCCTACTGCAAATTGCTGGGAAAAGAAGGGAAGGGGGAAAATCCAACACAAGAAAAAAACAAAACAAAACAAAACAAAAACAAAAACCAGACCCAAACATTAGACAAGGTTTTGAGTGCTGCCAGTTATTACAAGGCTTATAAATAGGATGCTTTGTCATTTAAATTAAGATTTTTGAGATCTCAGTTTATAGCTCATGTCAGCATTTAAAATGAAGATCAATAAGTTGTTGAAAAGCTTCACAAACAATTTAGTCTTAGTCCTTATTCTAATGTGCAGTCCAAGCAATGAAATGCTGATCTTTACAAGTCCAGCAATTTCTCCAGTGCTTTTTGTAAAATAATTCCATTCTGAATATTAATCACTTCAATTGCTTGGAAGTATCCTTTCTGGCACTGGAAAAAAAGAATGATGCTGTCTGTTATTTTCTGGACCAAAGAAAATGAGCAGTGTGAGTCTGGGGAAGCTTCAGAAAATGCTGAGGTCTGTGACTGGTGCTGGAGCCCACTGGCTCTGGGCATTTTGTGGTCCGCAGCCTGACAAAGGGCTCATTATCCTCGTATGGTACCCCATAAGCTTTATGCCTCCTTTTGTCAGGTCAGGTTCAAATGAAGTATTCAGAAAATAAGGGGATTATCTACCAAGCTTCGTTAGTTTTGATCCTCATCTTTTACATTGAGACAAGTATCTAAGTCCTGATGTATTTCAAAATCCTTTCCTGTACCAATGGAAAACAAGCCAGGAGAGCTCTCTACCTGGTTGCCCAACCTTCTGCATACTGCTACCTTCTTGGCTTTGGCAGTTTCCTCTGGATCTGGGTTTGGGGTTACATGTCACGTGAAAAATATTCATTGTGTTGATGCTGGATTCCCTACATTGTCATTCCTCTGGGGAAGTTTCCCTGGTAGGAGTGCCTGCAGTCGCTTTTGCTAGTAATAACTATCATAGTTTTTATAGGTGAATATCACCTTCTCAGACCTTTGGTTCTTTGAAAATGTCAAGTGCAATTAAATAAGATAAAACTCAAGCTGCCTGCTTGAGTTTCCAAAAGGCTTTCAGCAAGGTCCGTCACCAAGGCTTTTAAAGGAAGCAAAGCAGCCATGTAGCAAGAGAGAAGTTCTTGCATGGGTAAATAATTTATGAAAAGAAAGGAACCAGAGGGTGGGAGAAAATGGTCCTTCGTGGTGAAGAAAGATTGTAAGAGGAATCCTGCAGGAAAATCTGTCCTATGAGGTTTGCTGCTGACACAATATTAGCTGTCATTTATTCTGTATAGTAAAGATGATGATGCAGAGCTGGAGAACGAGCTTACGAGATTGAGTGGGCAATAAAACAGCAGATGAAATTTGATGTAGATAAATATGAATGTTAGGAGAAAAACAATTCTAATTTCACATATAAAAGATGGGTTGATTGCTTCCCTCAGCAGCAAAAGCTGTGGGTTATGATAAATAGCTTGATGAGACTTATTCATGCTTGCTATCAGTATACAGTTTAAGAAACAGACCAATTATTAACAACTGTCAACAAAGTAAGAGAGAGAAAACTGGACCCCATCGTGCCAACGTGTAAGTCCATGACTTGCTCACCCCTGGAATACTGCCTGCAGTTTTGATCTTTCTTTCTCTAGAGGTGTAGGTTGGCTGCAAAAGCTTCAGAAAGGCCAAGAAGAGTGATCAACACACAGAACTGCTTCTGTATGAGCAATGAGAGAGAGAACGAAGCTGACTGAAGGCAAGACATCTGAACAGAGGGGCCTTGCAGAAGTTTATGAAATTGTGAGAGGCACTGAAAGAAGGGATCAGTGCTGCTCTCCTTTCACTGCTTGACTGTATTACAATGCTATTAACAGCATTAGCATTTTTAATAAACATGGGACTCCTTTGGCCAAAAAATCCCAGTTTAAACATGAGACTGGATAGGCCTAGTGGCTGTCAAAATGTCCCAACACTTCTCTGTCACTCCTACCCAGCTCACTTCACGGCGCTATGCCTCCTTTAAAAATGATCAAATGAAATACAACTGTTCAAAAAAATACTGAGCATCGTATCAAGCAGCATGAGAAAATAGATGACACTGTGATTTGGAATAAAGCCATGCTTTCACTTAGCCCTGAAAGCCACCTAAGGCTAACCAGGAGCTGGTTACACTAAGTGCTGGGCTGTGCTTAGCACCATGTTTTCATGGCATCTGCTCGCCCTGCACACTTCCTTGGTGAAGACCAGCTCTGGTCGTATCAGTCCACTGCTGTTCATTATGGGTGAGGGGTTTTAGAAAGCATCCCCAGGGTGCAGACAACACTGCCAAGTTGTTTTCCATCCTCCCTTCATTTTCTTGTGGAAGGGTACATTATAAATCTTTGTCTTCAGCAGTTACCTTGCATCTGTTGCGGTTTCTCATCTCTTGTTCCTATTCCACATGCCCGAGAATCTCATGTGCTGTCCTTGGCACGGTATCAGGCAAGCATGCCTGATATCACGGAGAGGATTATTGGCTTCTGGGCTGTGGCAAGCAGGAGCAGATGAAGTCTTCAAGCAAAAGATCTTATTTCCTTGAAACCACACTAAAATGAAATGAAATCAGGGAAGAAATTAAAAAGAAAAAAAGAAAAAAAGAAAAAAAAAAAAAAGAGAATATGAGTTATAGACAGAATTGCTTATAATTAGCTGGCTGTTTTGTTTCTGTCCCTGGTAGGATGCAGGCAGCTGCCATCCTCTGGTTTGTTTATCTGTAATTCCACCTTTTTTTTTTTTCCTTTCCACTTTTGCCCTTCTATTTCTGAAAGAAACTGCACTGAAAACACTCTGGAGAAGTGTAAATCACTGTGGCTTGCTCGAGTTTGATGAAGTTAGGAGAATTTATATGGGTGCAGGGTTTTTCATCTTCAGCTGTCATGGGTTCATCCCGCTCTGTTTGCTGCGATACTCCAGGCTACAGAACTGTGTGCTGAAACAGTATCACACAGCTTATTTAGATGCTTAAGAAATGTCTGTTTATTATAACCCACACATTTCCCTGGAGAATTTATTAGGTTTAAAGATCTAGAGGGAAAAAAAATATTTATTTTCTTAGACTGTGGCATTTCGATTAATTTTGATGTGACATGAAAGTCATTGTGCATCTTCCACAGAACCCACTCCTGCATTATGTGAATGGAAGAGTTGGAGGCAGGTAATGTATGAGTTGTCTGAGAGTAACTGCACTGCTCTGGAAAAGTATTCTCGCAGCCAGCATCACAGCCTTTAAGACATCATTTCTGAGGCATGCAAAATACAACATCACTTTTTCCTTTCAGTCTAATGGAATCTCATTGGGAATTATGAAGGACAATTTTTCTTTTTTCAGGTTTTAGCAGACTGCTAAGAAAATGGAAATTTTTGCTTTTGATGGAATACAATGGCTAATGCTTTACTACTCGTGACAGTAACACTAAGATGGGACAAATCTGCAAAAGTCGTTGTCAACAAAGCTGTTAATCTTAACATTTTTTCTGCTGCTGGCAAACTACAAGATATTTTCCATTTCCTGCTGTGGCAGTGTCCATGAGGTTTGGTGTAGCACCACATTAAGCGAGCAGGAATGAGCTAAAAATGGTGAAACCTGTGTTGGTGAGAGGCTTCAAGGAGATCTGCCAGGAACTCTGACAGCTTTGTCTCAGGTCTCTTTAAACAGCCCAGAATGTTAATGGGAAATGCTGTGTCATGAGAAGTGTCAAGAGGAGAGTTAAAATGGGGCAGAAACTTGCAACCAAATACAAATTTAGGAAGACTGAAATTAAACTGCTGGAAATTCAGAAGAGGACTCATGGGGATGCGTCTCTTGATCCAGCAAAACTGTCACTGCAGCAAAAATAATAAGCAGGAGATCACTGATTGTGAATGAAGGCTGAGAAATGTTCCCCGAGTGCTGCTCCGAGATACCGGCATGAATATCGTGGGCAGCACTGATTAATGACACTGTGCACCAGTTTCTGTTGGAGACTTCTGTGTAATTTTAGCAGCAGCGTGATAGGAAAGCTCGGAGGAACAGAAGCAGACCTGCTCGTTGGGGAAGCTTTACCAAAGTAAAGGAGGAAGCACACCCCAAACCTCTCACACATGCTTTAAGAAAAACTTGGAATTGTTCTGTCAATGTGGGATTGTTCAGTGCATGAACAATGTGGAGGGCAACAATAGAAGCAAATAGGACGATCACCAAGTGATGTGTTCATGACAAACTCAGTGAATTGTTGGAAAGGATTCTCAGAAAAAGTTGGCAAAGTCGTTTCATTTTCAAACTGCCTCCCTTTTGGGATAGATGTGCTTAACCTTATTTTCCTGGATGAATGACACATTTTCTTCAACTCAAAATTAAATTTAGGACATGCATTTCAGCGAGGAAGAGAAACAACACAATGAAGAAATTTAATCCATTACTTCTGAATTTGGCCAGAAACCTGAAAACCACTTTCTGCACAAGACTAGCAGGGAAAGAAACAAAGCGTGGGCCAAGACTGCCTTGGCATCAGTGTTAGTGCCTCTAGTGCAGTCAGCTATGTTTGAGAAAAAAAATAATGGGAGGAAATCAGGTTAGTTAGGTATCAGCTGTCAAATGAGCCTACCACAAAGTGCAATTAGAGCAAAAGGTGTGTGGGTGTTTAAAGGCATTCCCAGAGATGAGAGCTGGCATCTGAAGCTTAGTTCTGTCTTGTTCAGTAAACAAAGAGCTCAGGAAATTTCTTGATAGACCTTCTCCCCAGGGCACAGACCCTCCATCAGCCCCATTGACATTTGTTTTTTTGGGTCCATTCTGAAGAGGAAGACAGGCACTGGTTCTTATGTCTTGGATGAGGACTGTCTTTTGCTGACAGTTCTTAGTTTCCAGTACTGAAAACGAGAGGCAAGGGAACGGTGGTTCACTTTTAATCCCAGACTTCATCTCAATTAGATCTGTGTGGATTTGCTTACCTGAAATGAGAACAAGAAAACGTAAAACCAGAAAACATATTCTCTGTGCCACCATAAAGGATGAAATAATGAGAACTGGAGGACCTTTATGGGGAAAACCTAATTATCCCCAGGGCTGTGCATCCACAACAATGGCTGTGATGAACTGCTGCAGTGGCAAAAGCACTGCTGGAGTGGGAGCCTGCCAGCCTGGGAGGAGAGTTCTGCAAAATGCTTCAGTTGGCAGCTCTGAGGAACAAGAGCAAGATTTACCCGAGCCAGGGCAGCTTAGAAACCCCTTCTGCAAAAGACAACATCTAGAGTTAGCAGAAGAAAGTGAAGGTGCATTGAGAGCAGGGATGAAAACCAGAGGACTGAATGGAAAGTAACAGTAGCACCAAAGATTCCCAGTGCGTGAGAGCCAGTCATTCACTGAAAACAGAAGCGTTGCCTGACATCCTCACTGCATCCCAGAAATACAATTTGAGTGCACAGTCCTTTGGAGGGCCATGTCTGTGGGAGCCATATGTCACCCAGTGGGTACGCCCAGTCTTTGGAAATTGGCTCCAGGGCTTTCTGCCTTTCTAATGAGCAATCAGGAACAAAGCAGAGAGAAAATTAAGCCAAAGCCCCAAGGAAAGGTCTCTATGTGCGTGTGAGCCTGCAGCATGTTTTTGCCATACGGTTCATAGTTGCTCCTGCATGCTGAAGCTCCAGATAATTCAAGGAACAGGCAAGGTTAAAACAGCAAGGAGTGTGAAGAATGAAAAATGAGCACTTGCAGCTTGAATTAGAAAAGAGAGCACCTTGTGGAGTGCAGAGCAGGTAAGGAAAACAGTATTCCTGCAGTGTGTAATCCTGTGCAGAGAAAATAGAATGGGAGAATGCGGAGGGCGAGGCTGCTGTTAGATATAGGCTCAGAGTCAACAGCGGTATTTAAGAACCTGAAACTGGAGTCAGGCAGGCATTAAGTATTTAACTGCTATTCAGAAACCCATCAATTCACTGCTTCTTCCCAGCAATGACTCCCAGTCAGGCCAAGAAGCTCCCTTGGTATCTGGAGGTCCTGTCCTGTTCTGGACTGTTAGTCCAACAAGGTGGACTTCTCTGCATTAAGCAGCAGGCCTTGTTGGTTCAGCGGCAGGGTCAGGCTCTACTTGCCTTGTCCCCTGCTAGCCTCTGTGCAGCTGATGGAGCACTGGCAGAGGCTGCCCAGAGTCTGTGAGGTCTCCACCCTGAGATCTTCAGAGGCCGTCTGGATGTGGGCCTGGGCACCCTGCTGTGGGTGTCCCTGCTGGAGCAGGGGTTGGGATGGGCCCAGAGGTTCCACCAGCCTCAGCCAGTCTGTGATGCTGTGTCTTTGTGTGGTTCAGCACAGCAGTACTGCTCATGTAAAGGAGCTGGCAGCCTCTCCTGTCCTTGGGAAGTGCTCAGCAAGGCCTGGGGAGGTTGGGGCTCCCTGCATGGAGGTAGGAACTGTTCCTGAAGGCCTGCTCACTCACTTCCCCACTGCACTCCCAGCTCCCTGGGAAGCCGGCTTCCAGGCTGGCATTGCATTCCAGCAACATTTGTGCTGGAGACAAGAATGACACGATCCCCTAGATATCTTGCACAGCCTTCTAGGGCTTGAACATGTGAGCGATTAGGTTCTCTAGACATCTGTTGCCATTCTGACTGGTGGAAGAAACTCACAATGAGATGAGTGCACTAATAAATTCAGGAAGAAAAAAAAAAGCTTTGAGCACAGAGGATGTTTATACTTAAAGGAAGAGATAAGTTGCCCCTGGAATGTGGCAACATTCATGTCCTCTGCTAAGGAAGGGCAGGAAGTCCGAGAAACCTCACGCTTCAAACACAGCTCCCAGTACAGCTCCTGAAGATGAGACCTGTATTAAGCACTGGCATTACTCTGGCACAGGGCATGAAATACCCCCTGGAAGCAGCTCTCCTTCCAGCCTTCCTCCCAGGAATCCTCCTCCAAGGCCACCCTGGAGCTCTGCATTTGGGAGGCTGCCAGGATCCTGCCCAGGGCTTTGCCTACACAATGGCACCATGCTCCTGTGGGGCAGGGAGACCATGGCCCTGTGAGACCTCTGAATTTTAAAGCAGCAGCCAAGCAAAAACTTACCACCCAACTTCTGCCTCCGGGGTGGTGTCAGATGGAAGAATATCGCATGTGGGGACACATGAGACAAAGCAGAAAATGTTTTTTTTTGCCAGGATGATTTATCACCAGCTGTTTGAATCTGACCAGATGCCTGCAGTGCTGAAGGTGTTGAAAGGATGAAAGATTTATTTATTTAAAGAGCTATGAAACTTTTCATGATGGGGCACATCAGGTAAAGGCAGACCCAAGGCAGGAGCTACAAGACACAAGCTTTACATACATGGTTGATCTGCTCGAACAGATCCCCTCGTGTCTCCTGTGTGGACCCCTTGGCTGGACCTAATGTCTCCTGCTCACATCTCTCCAGTGCTTCCTGACATCACGGGAGACTGAGATCCCTAAATCCCTTAGGTTAGCAATGTGGTGGAGGCTCAGCAGGAGACTGCTGTGCCTTTCCAGCCACATACAGAGGGCCAGGTCTCCCAACCAAAACCTGCCCTCCACTGCTGAAGGAGGCTGCCCTCTGGCACCTTGGCCTGCAGGCAGCCCACTAATGCTTTTGCATCTAGGCCTGCAGAGCAGGGTTAAATAGCTGAACAGTTAATTGATTCAGTCTATCACACCCCAGAAGTCCTTTATCCTCAGGTTCCAAAATAACAGATCAACAGAGAACTCATAGTTCTACTTAGCCAGTACACTGGCTTAGCACCAGTGTAATGGTCAGTGTGGTAGCTTGGGATGAGTTAGGGCCAACACACCCCAAAGCCAGCCTCTGACTGCTTGGAGGACAGCTCTTCCTTCAGCTCTAC
This sequence comes from Meleagris gallopavo, assembly GCF_905368555.1. Taxonomy (NCBI): domain Eukaryota; kingdom Metazoa; phylum Chordata; class Aves; order Galliformes; family Phasianidae; genus Meleagris; species Meleagris gallopavo. Next base: position 67,949,130 of record NC_139405.1, on the reverse strand, counting down.
AAGTACAGCCTCCATAGGTCTGTGCCTCTGACAAGATAGATACACAGTTTCTATCCTGCTATCCTCTGAGATGTGCCACTTCTAGACTTGGCTAGTGATTGCTCCCCAAGTTTTGGAGAGGTCCTGCTGCAATACTGTCTTGCACCCATATGAGGCATACAGCCTCTCTGAGGGACTAGACAGGCTACAACACCCCTCCACTGTTGATGTTCTGATGGCTATTCCCTCAAAATAATCCTAATTAGATAAGTAGCAGAAATCAACACATGTTGGTGTTAAATCTATGAACAGAAAGCATCTGCTATAGAATACCTTTCCAGGTGACATCATCCTTCCTCTGACCCAGCACTACTGGCACCACTTGGCAAGACTGGCTGCCTAATTCTCACCAAAGGGAACCAGCATAAAAAACAACAAATACTGTTCAAAGCCTCTAATGAAATGGTCTCGACAGGGTTTCTAATTTATTAGCTAGAAGCAATTTTATACTTCTGATACCCTTCCTCCTCCATCTACTTCCTCTGGCAAGTTGAAGGCTTTGGAAGGTTCCAACGAGCAGAAAGGATGGGCAGCTGGCCCGTGGCAGCAAACTGTTTAATGACTGGGTTGTTGTGCGAGTGATTGGCATCTGTGAGAGGAGGATGTTTTCCAGTTTGTGCTTGGCAGCCAATGCTCTGGAAGCTAGTGCTGGAGGATAACTGCATTGCAAATATGGAGAATTTCAAGAATGACTTATTTTGCTTTCAGTCTTCGAGGGATGGATGCTATTGCAGAGATAAGATGGGGATCTGTACTTTCTCAAAACTCAGGAGGTCTGAGCATCTCTAATTACGAAAAGTTTTGCCTTTAATTTCAAAATACAGCTGGAAGTGTGTTTGCAATTAACGACAGAGGCTTCCCAAGCTCTGCAATCTGCAGGCAGTGATCATAAAGATTTATTTCACTTTTCTGGCAATAAGGTGAAGTCTTCCTAATATCCATGCCTATCTTGTGGAATGTAAGATGAAAGGTAAACCATAGCTTGGGTCATTGTAAGAAGTCATAAGTTTACAGTTTTATGTCAGTTGTATATTCATGATGAAAAGACACCTTTCATGCTGAGGAGCTTTAAACTAAAATCAGAAAACAATGTCAGTGCAAAACAGCACAATATTAGTTATATAACAATAAACATGAGTGCTTAACAGTTTTGCCACATTACTGAAATAGATACTTGCACATATGTACAGCTCAAAGCATGTTTTACTACAGCAGAACTCCCTCCGAAATACAACACTTTCAGAAAACATCATAATCTGCTGAGAAATAACACTGTTTCATTTGCAATAATCATCTAATGATGTATTTTCTGCTCCTGTTACCACTCTAAAAGATTCTGAATAGTGAAATGCCCCAACACTTTACTCAACTTCTTTCCCAGGAAGGAAACAACAGCTCATATTGCAGTGCTTCATCATTTGCTGCTCCAATGACACGCTCATGGTGCACACCAGAAGATAGCCTCAAAGCATTAAACAGCACAGAAATAAGTGTTTTCATCAGCTAGGCAATCTCATCCAAGCTCCTAAAGAACTGCATTAACTGGCATACAACTAATGAATAAATTCCTCTGTTATTTAGTATGCTCGCAGTTACTCAAAGTTACTGATAATTTTTTAGCTCTTGCTCGTCTTTTGATGCTTTTGAAGTCCCACAGGAGAAGAGAATATATTTGATAGCATCACTGAAATCACAGAATCACAGAATGGCTTGGGTTGGAAGGGACTTCAAGGATCATGAATCCTCAACCCCCCTGCCACATGCAAGGCCACCAACCTCCCCATTTAATACTAGACCAGGCTGCTCAGGGCCCCATCCAATCTGGCCTTGAACACCTCCAGGGACGGGGCATCCACAACCTCTCCGAGCAGCCTGTTCCAGCACCTCACCACTTTCATAGTAAAGAACTTCCAGAAATGCAATGTAATTTAATATTTAATATACTGAGGAACTGTTAGAGGTGAAGTACAGCTCTTCACAGGGAAAGAAAAGTAATGTGAAAATGATGGTATTAAGAACTAAGTGGAATTTCCACCTATGAGCTCAGGTGCCTCTGCTGAATTAAGGTATTCTGTGTTGCTCAATCCATCTATGTTGAATTTTTTGACTGAATCAATCCTCCTAACCCAGCCATAGCTGGGTCTGCATGGTGTGTGATCTTACCTCATTTCCTAAACCCAGGGAATTCCACCCCTCTCCATTTCTAGGGGGATGTTTATTTTGGAACTTGGAAAAATAAACATCCATCTACTACACTGAAAGGGTAGGACAACATGGATACTACAAAATTAAGCTCTCTTGCTTTTCATCTGATTATTTCTGCTATATTTTTACAGTAATGTTAAGATGAAAATTACAGACAATATTTTTGGGCACTGCTTAGGTTACAAACAAATGTCTAGGTTAATGCTTTAGCTAGCACTATCAGATGCCTATCTAACATGCATGCTAGCTAAAATACCCTTTGAGGCATTCAAGAACATCATCTCCTTCCTTTTTGCACACAGAGGGCCTGATACGTGCTGAAAGTAGAACACACACACCAACATTTTTCTTCTGAGCGGCACACCAGGCCAGAAATGTCACATTTGCAGACATCGATCCATTGACTCCAGCTCTCATGTTGCATTTGCTGTGGAAGCCAGAAATCTTTAGTGAAAACCACCATTAATTGATTAACTCTCACTATTCAGACCTCCAAAATTAAATTTACCCTGCTATGGGTAAGGATGCAAGCACATTTGTTCCTTGCCTCTATTACTCCTGCTATAAATGTAGAGGGGTATCTACAGAGCAGAGATGCTGACATGCTGTTGCTCAGCTTTAAGAGTTGAATTTTCCATTCGTTTTCTTATGAAAAACTGGGGGGGAAAATGCCAAATCACAGACCTCCTAATCCAGAACTTCGTATTATTTCTGCAGATGCCAGCAGCTGGTCTCAGTTCCACTCAGGGACTCCATCACAGGGATCCCTCTGCCATGAACATGTGGAAGGTGTGAGACTGTTTAGAAACAGTATAGAATTATTCAGGAGTAACACTGTCTGAGAATGCACTCTGGTTATCTTCATAGATGAGAGAATTGGAAGGCTACCTCACTTTTCCTTTCTTCAATAGTAAGGGGAAAAAAAAAAACCTGGAGAAATGCTTTTTATTTTCCTGGCACACAATAATAGCAAGGCAAAAACAATTAAAAGAACATATGGAGAACTGAAAGAAGTTGCCAAACCTGGCTGTTCAAACAGCATGAACTATCCAAATCCTGGGAGGTCTGCACAAAGAGGCGATTGCACAAAAACTGTCTAGCTAAAGACTTTCAAAGTAGAAGAGCTTGGCAGAAAATTGGGTGCTTGTTTATTAGCTTGGCTTACCAGCACCTCCCTCAGCCCTTCCCCCCAAAACCTACTCAGCTTAGAAAACCCCTTTCATAGGAGAGGCTGACAGGAAGTCTGAGGGGCTGCCTTTGGCTAAAATTAAACGACCTGACATCACCTTTCAAACATAGATATCTGAAAGCTGTTGCTTGCTGTATCAAATCCAAACAACTGCTGCTCATGTTTCTGCCTTCCTACAGACAGATGGCCAAGAAAACTCACGTCAAGAAAATCCTGGTGAAACAGGAGAAGTTCTGGTGTGGGAACAGGTGTTTCCAAATTCTGTCTTAACCATTCCTTACTCTTACATACCCACAGACAACTGCCCTCCTTCTTCCCTTAGATGCTGGTGGTTATACTGGTGGGGAGGGTTCAACATCCATCTATACTCAGGTGGTTTTTTTTTTCCTCAGATACCAAAAATTAAATCAACTCCAATATGAGGGAAATTAATTTGCTCTTTCTTGTGAAGGATATGAAGACTTAAAACTTTTAAAATACTTCCAACTCTTTTCACACATATAAACTCTGATGCAAATGTATTATAATGGAGGCAAAGACAACTAAGATATCTTTACATTAGCTGTGAAGAATATTGAAAGGAAGTACTGTGTGAAAAGTTCATTTATTTCCACTTAAAAACAGATTTTAGCTTATATAACATAAGACTCTTATAGGACTCGAGTGAAATTTGCTTCATGCACTGGAAATAGAAGGCACAGAACACAGGGCCTCTCTGTGAAATAGCATTACCACTGCTACCCTTGAAAGCAGATTAGCTGAAATTTCATTATGGTTTTCTACACCAGGAGTTGTTTGGTTCCAGGTCTATTTAATTGAAATCTTAAAGGTTTAAATTCCAGTGTATTACTCCTGTATTACTTGCTTGGAATTAACATGGATTCCATGTGGGGCCATCATCCTTTCTGTACTAGAAGGAGCAGTACAGTCAATAGGACAGCTCTGCAAGATTACTTTTTTGAAACCTGAATCTTGTACTTGGAATATCTACTTAAGATCAATTAAAATATCACAATTAAGACCTTACTATTGAAACAAAATATCTTTCTAATAGAGATAGCAGCTTTTTACAGCGGGAATTCTGAACATTAATCTTGTGACTGGGAGGTCCACCTTCAGCACTCTCATTTGCCACTCAAAGAGAAATGTTTGTTTCCAATCTTCGCAACTTACCTGGTAAAAACAGAAAGAAAAAAGACGTGTTTGAGCAGCTACGGAACAAGGTAAAACAAAGACTGAAAAGATGATTGAGGTGGCTGTGCTCAAGGATTTGAGAGTCAAGGCGCTGATGTAATTCAGCTCAGTTTCACAGTTATCCAAGGATCCTGCTTTCTACAAACCCTATCAAGCAAAGTTCTTGCTTAGAGAAAAACCTCTGCCCTGTTGATATCATAACATTCAAGAAGAGTTTAGATTCTCTGGGGTGTTACTTTCAAAGATGGCACTGCACTTGTGCATTACAGGAGCACAGGATCGTAGGGGCTGGAAGGGACCACTGAAGATCATGTAGTTCAGCACCTGGATAAAGCAGATTCTATACAGCAGGTTACAGAGGAAAGCATCGAGACAGGTTTTGAATATCTCCAGAGAAGGAGACTCCACAACCTTTCTGGACAGCCTGTTCCAGTGGTCTGCCACCCTCACAATAAAGTTTTTCCACATGTTCAGATGGAACTTCCTATGCTCCTGTTTGTGTTCATTCCCCCTGTTCTGTTGCTGGGCATCATCAAAGAGAGCCCAGCCCCATCATCCACTAGATACCCTTTCTTCAGATATCTATAAGTATTGATAAGATCCCCGCTTAGTCTTCTCCAGGCTGAATAGTCCCATGTCTCTCAGCCTTTCTTCACAAGCGAGATGCTCCAGGACCCTCCGCTGGACTCTCTCTGGAAGTTCTCTGTCTTTCTTGAGCTGAGGAGCCCAGAACTGGACACAGTACTCCAGATGAGGCCTCACCAGGGCAGAGCGGAAGGAGAGGATCACCTCCTTTGACCTGCTGGCCATGCTCCTTTTAATGCATCCCAGGATCCCATTGGCCTTCTTAAGCATAATGGCACACTGCTAACTCGTGGCCAGCCTGTTGTCCACTAGGACCCCCAGGTCCTTCTCTGCAGAGCTTCTTTCCAGCAGGTCAGTCCCCTAACCCCTAACTGATATGTGTGGTTACTCCTTCCCAGATGTAGGATTCTTGCCCTATTGAACTGCATAGTGCTCCTCTCTGCCCAACTCTCCAGCCTTTCCAAGTCTTGCCAAATTGCAGCACAGCCTTCTGGTGTGTCAGACACTCGTCCCAGCTTTCTATCATCAGCTTCATTCCTGCCCCTACAGCACAGCTGTTAAAAATTCCAAAATGATCTTAGAAAATAGTTCACATGTCTATGGGAAAAAGGTCAGGGTGAGATGCTGAACCCAAACTCCGCTTTCACAGCCTGGAGGAATAAAAAAAAAAAAAATCCCTCAGCTCTCTAGTCTGATTGTTCAATTCGATGCTGTGATCAAATACAGCAATCCATACATTATTTGGTAAAAATAATGTCCAGGGTTCACAAATAAGCTTCAGATCACATACAGGTTTATCGGTATGGTACTTGTTATGAAAGCAGAAATCCCTCTTCCCCACCCCCCTCCATCCCCCCAAATCAGATTGTACTTTATAAGGGCTTTGGAGGCATGATCCTTCCCAGGCTACAGAGTGAATCAGGAAGAGTCCCTGAGAGTGAGAGAAACAATATGAATTTGGTACAGATAATCAGCAGCCTACTCACTTTTTAAATACCACTCCCTCTTCCCAAGTTGAGACATTACTTGCTTAGAGATAAAGCTCTTGAGCTCAGAGCTCAAATAGCTCAAAAATTCCAAAAGCCTTGGGATCCAAGTATGAATATGATGACAAACATAATACTGGAAGAGAGTATCAGTTTATCCAAAACTGAGAAGCAGTAGTATTTGCTTGATGGGAACAAGACTAATAGTCAATGGTAGAAAACCTTTCTGTCCCCAAAATAAAAATCTGCTTGCTGCAGCACATCACAGTTTAGACAGCTACTAGACAACTTCTACTCATATTTAATAGCTCTACAACCTAATCAGATTAATGAAATGGCAGTTCAGGTACTGCGTGCATGTCAATTCACTAGGAAGTCTGCTTATATGCTTTTGTTGTTTTGCAGCCAGGACAAGGCTATGTATGTATCTTCAAATTTTGGCACCTTAAAGAATATCCTGTCATATGCATTGGGAAAATCTGAATTTGAACAATCTAGACAAATCTGTCTACAGTTTAAAAATAGTTGAAGAATTAACAGTAGAAAGGCAACACTATGAAGTGTATATGCATACCTTGACTGATAATTGAGTACCTGAAGAGTTCTTCAAGTTTTCCTGCCTCCAATTTTCTCTTCTTTGTGAAAATAAACAACAGAAGAGAAAATGGACATTTTCAAGTCTTTGTGGTAAGAAAAGACAATTTAGTAACATTATTATAACTGTAATAACACTGTTACAAACAGTATGAAGTAATACAATTTTTTAAATAATATCTGGGTAATTAATTACCTAGACTACTATCTCCTCGATATTTCATGATTATCAAAGAACATTTTACATTTCCATTTTTCAATAAGTTACTGTGTAAATAAAGTATGCTCAGAGTTCTTGTATGCGGACAGTACTTACATTTAATTACAGATGATCTGGATATGTTTATAGGTGTAAAATACATTAAAATTGTTTACATGAAATTAGCTCAACTAACACTAAATCTGGAATCTAGATGTTCACAACAACACTGACAGTAGCTCAGCTATGTATTTGAACATGCTACTTAATATGTACTTTGAAATGCAGTAGAAAAGAAATTCAAAGAAATTCTAAAAAAAGGGAAGCACAGATCAAAATTCCATAGCAGGTTGGATCAATAAAATATTGAACTGTAGTTCTTAAATGTAAGTACTACACCAAGTAGTATCTGGTTGGTCTTAAATGGTGTTAAAGCCCTTCTTTTTTTCCTAAAGGAGAAAGTAATAAGCATTTTGCCTATTCAATCCAATCAAGATTTAGGCAACGTGCTATAAAAGCAAACATATCTGACACTTCTTCTATAACTTTAGCAGTTGGCTTTCCTGCTCCATGTCCAGCTTTGGTGTCAACATGGATGAGAAGTGGATTGGTTTGTTTACGGCTTCGACCCACAACATATTGCAGAGTAGCAATAAACTTCAGTGAGTGTAGAGGGACCACACGATCATCATGGTCTGCTGTGAGCAGCAGTGTAGAGGGATACTGGATGCCATCTTCTTCTGGTAGTTTAACGTTGTGAAGTGGAGAATACCTGAGAAGAATACACAAACATTTATATATTTTCTCCTCAAGATCCAATAAGAAGGTCCTCTCCCACTGAAATTATCACAGTGACATCTGATAGCACTCAATTGTACAATTCCCCATTGCACATACCAGGACTGCACTACTGGCAAATGACACATAACAAATCACTGGCTCTCAAATGTGAAGCAAATACAGTAACTTACAGAGACGTATGCTTACGTCTCACAGAAATATCAAAATAGCAGCAATGGGCAACAGGGAAAGAACAACAGAAGCTCTAAAGCTCATAGCAGGATCTATTCTGCAGCGAAGCAAGGAGATGAAGACTTTTCCAGCACACACATGTATTTCCAGGTCTGCATGTGAATGAATGTCTCTTTTCCATACAAAACAGTTTCTCATGGTGAACAACAAGTGCTATATATATTTACCAAAATTTGTTCCCACTAGTATTTATACCAGTTTTGAACATGCAGGTACCCTGAAGGAATATCATGCAGGAAACTGAAAAAAGAACTGCAAGTTTTATTGGTCTAGACAGATGACTGATTCTTACTTTTTGAGTAAGAAATCTTACTTAGAAACTTGTTTTCTTTGCAGGAAAATTTTTTAAACACGACTGCAGCATAATGTAAAGAATGTATCTACATATCTCAACAACAACAACAAAAATACTCTGACATTATAAATTGAATTTAATAGTCACAGAGAATTCCATCTAACCAAAGAATAGTCTTACATTTTTGAAATCAGGAGTAGGACACAATTTATTTTTTCTATTTCATCAGAGAAAATACAAAGGGAATTCTGTTTTTTGTTTTTTTTTTTTTAAATTAATCTCACATTTAGATGAGTAACCATTAAGTAATCCCAAATTGTTTTTAAGAACACACAGCAATATAACAATATTTGATTGTCTAACCTAACAGATTCCTAACTCCCTCATTTCCACTGAAAGAGCAATGTAAGTGAATTTCCAGATGACAATTTGTTGTTTTTTATTTAAAAAAAAAAAAAAGATGGTCAGTACATGGCAGTTTAGTTATAAGGTATTTTTTGGGTATCTGTAAAGACAACATTTTTGAAACATTATTTATCTTTCTATATTTGATGATTTGATGTACCATTGCCAGTTGAACAGGAGGCAAAGCAGCTTAAAGAAATTTTGCCAAGTAGAAATATTTCAGGTAATATTATGTTTTTAAAATTATGCATTGGATTTTGTGAGTTAAGCATATAAATAAACAGGTAAATAAGTAGGTAAAGTATGAGTCCTTTATGCAGATGCATATCTCCTAATCATAGAATGAATTTAAAACTTTGCTTCCACTTTACAACTTCAGGATATCTGAACTTACAGATGTTCATGCCAATTTTACTGTCCAAAATAATCAAGATTACTTAATTGATACTTACATTTTAAAGCAAACAGTATTTTTTGAAAACTAACGATTAAAGAAATTATTAAATTTGCTAGTTGTTTTGTGCATTGTATATACAAACTTTGTTTGCCACTGAAACCTTAAATTGAACAACTAGGGATCTTGTAACAATGTAATTACAATGGGCCCAACTGATTATCTAGTATTTGGAATTGATATTGCTTGTTTTTTTAGTAAATGTTGTAGATAAGTTAGATCTCAGTGTACTCTAGCATACACATTTTTTATTATCTAAAAACTACTGTGTTTCAGACAAGCCAAATTGTTAGCATGTCTGAAGCATTGTCCTGTAATGCCAATCTTCATTATTGAAGGAATACAATTACAGTAACAGGAGATGAGATGCCAGAAAAATAATTTTAAATGATGGAACATGTTTTAACACAGTCGTTAGTGACCATATCAAATGTGCAGACTATTGCTGTTCTCTCACAGTGTCTGTTTTATTTTCCCCTTCTAAATAATCTTTCCAGAACTCTTAGCAAGAGCCTAAGAACTGAACTAATATCCTGTTATGGTCTACTGCCATTCAATTCCTACAAATAAATCCTATCCACACTGTATAATACAGTTAATAATGGTTATTTTCTTTTCCCCATTGTAAAAAATACAATTTACATAGTGGTTCACTTGAGAATACTCTGTTGTGACAGCCTAAAGCAAGCATTGTCTGGAAAGAGTACCTAACAAATGGTTAAAGCTGCTAGTAGAATATGGTTTCAGAAACTATAATCAGTTAACTCAACAGGGCTTTGAAGAGAGTTGCTCTCATGCGAAGTTGACTTGTAAAGAAACTCTAAAGTCCATAAATCTAATGTGAGAAAAGAATGAAATAATTCATATTAGCTAATAATAATAGCTATTTATCACAACAACCTGAAACTGTTGAGCAGAGTTGGCATTTTAACAATGACAGAAGTACTGAGAGATACTTACTTGCATAGCCATTCAAACTGCTCTTTATGGTCAGAGCAACCGTAGTCAGTAGTCCAAGCATGGCCAATGGTGTACTTGTGGAACTTTAGCATATCCATCACTCCCACTTGGGCAATAACACAGCCGAAGAGGTCAGGACGCTGATTAGCACAGGCAGCTTTGACAAGAAAACAACTCTATAAGTATTAATATCTTAAAGAATTAAATTCAGCAGTAAAAGGTCCAATAGCAGTAAGTTATTGTCAGCAAAAAAAAAAAACAACCAACAAAACAGAAAATTGCTAAGGTAAAACAACATGATAAGAAATACAGATTTCCCATGTAATATCTGAAGCCAAAGAACTTGAATACAGAATATCCAAAATAAAACCAATTGCAATGAGAGAAGCCTGCCAGTATATATGAAATGAAACAGTCTTTTAAGAAAAAAATGGAAACAAACATAGAAATGGATAACAACTATAATTGTCAAAGCTGATATTTTCTAAAGAACTTAAGAGCTATTTCCTCTTAAAGCACTAAGCACAGTTCTTAGCAAATGTCTTCCAAAGTAGCAAACTGAGTTTGCTAGGAGAAACTTGTTAAATGTGTGAACTTTTGGACTGAAATTGAAGTGTGCTGAACCATTCACTTTCTAACATTACTGTCAACAAAGAAAAGGACATTAAGGAGCAAAATTCTCCATTTACTGATAAGTTTTCTTCCATAATTACTATGTCAATTCATATGAAAAGAGTTCTAATGAAAGCAAACTTTTACAAAATCAGAGGAACAACCTCATTTTAATTTAAAAAAAAAAGTTACTGCAGTATTTTTTTCTTTTTATTATTTTCATTTCCCTACTTCTGGAAGGGAAAATTTCTTTAAGAATAATGCTTGTCTTCTATTACAAAAAATAACCAGATTAGGACCATCTAGCGCCATGTTCAATTTACAAGAGTGACAACTGGCAGGTGCTCTGGAAAAAGCCTTAATACAGAAAATACTGAGAGATTTCCTGTTCATTGTCAGCTTTTGCAACTAGTCAGTTGGTTTCTCCTGAGTTGGAGTTTATCCTCAGCCATCAGAACAAGTATCCCCCATAAATACATCTATTTCCTTTCTTAATGCTTATTCATCTATTGTTATGATATCCTGCAGCAATGAGTTCTTCAATTCCAACTTCTGCTTGATTTAAATCTGCCAGATGATTTTACAAATTCCCTACACTTTTTTTTTTGTAGCATAAGAAATAACAGTACCTATATTTTCATTTAACTACCACAATGGATTCCTTCCTTAATTCAGATCTCATCACTGTACATCCAAACCTAGATATAGTCTTTCTCAAATTCGTCAGCTTCTCATTTTTGTCCACTGTGAAAATAGATTATTTCTTCCCATTCTTTGCTTTCTTTCACAATGGCAACCTTCCATCCAACTCAACAAGAACTTCCTTGAGATCTTGTGAAAAGCTTGTGAAAATCCAAGAATAACCAGATCACTGTTACATGCACCATATGCTCCTTGACTCCTTCAAATAGCAATAAGATTTCAAGATACAACTTCAGCCTGCAAAATTCTTCCCCATGCATGTCAACTATTATTTGTTGGTTTCAATTGGCTTATCTGTTACAGAAATCAGATTTACTGCAGTTTGTGGTTAGCCATGAACCATTTAAAAAATTGGCATTAAACTTGTCCCCTTCTGTTCATCAGACATTCAGGCTTAGTAGTCTGCAATTTCACATTGGAATTCATTTAGGATCTTGTGTGTGTACCGTCTGGTCCTGGCAAGAGATGATTTTTCATTCGATTTATTCTCAAACCTCTTCTGCTAATGCTTCAGCTTGAGGCAACTCCTCAGAGTATCACCCAGAAGGAGAGACTAGTGAAGGGAAATCCCAGTGCTCTGTAGTAAGGAACATCAATAGAAATGAACCATTTCCTTTTTCTGTTCTGTCATTATCTTTATTTAGTGCTCCTGCACAGCCCCAAAGATGTTCTGGTCAGCTTCCTGCTTCTGACACACACAGAAAGTTTTTATTACCAACATTTATGTTGTTAGCAATTTGCACAGCCTCCTGTGGTCCATCAGTCCCTGTCAAAGCTTATTTTTAACCTATTTTCTTCACTTGAATCTTATTTCTGTTTTCTGGAGGATGTTTTTTTACTTCTAGTCATCTCTGATACGTAACTGCACTTCCTGGGTCTTTTTCTTATATAAGACTATTGTCTAAAAGTTCTTCATCCTTTTAACTGAGTCTTTCAATCAGATCTTTTCAAGTCATTTCCTTTTTTGAAGAGAAATGCTATTCTGGCAGGAAAAAAAAAAAGCCAAAACACCTATCGTAAGATTGAATTCATTCAATTCTTCATTGTAAAACATCTCTTGAAGAACTGTGCATTGCTCAGGATTATATCAAAACTGCTGCTCCTAGCTCTCAGAATAGTTACTCCAGTAAGAAAGCATTTTTGGAGCCACTTATTAGTTCCCATTACACCCCTTTTGTTAGCCATAATTATATGCATTATGGAGCTGTAACCTGGAACAACAATTTATTCATTAATTTTATCCCTCTACACATTGAGCTTTAAAATTTGGTACCAAAGCCTCCAAACTGTTTGCCTAAGCAAACACAAGAGGACAAATGCTGCATTTTCATGAAAGAGGCTTTCAGGTCACAGCTGTGCTGCCATGCTGAGCTTTGGGATCATATCCTGCAGGACAAGGAAGTATTGTTTCTCAACTCAATGAGGCAAGAGTTCAGAGCCCTGTGCTCCTCAGAGACACCTCCTCTTGGTTAAGATTAAAAAGAAACAGTATTTTGGAAGAATGACAATACTCTTCCTTATAATTTTTTTTTCTCTCAGAAAATGAAAAACTAAGAAAATCTGGCACTGGATGCTTGCACTTAACGTAACAGTTATGCTTGCCAGCGTTGTATGAACAGCTACTGCAAAACTTAAGTTGAAAAAGCACTTTTGTATTTCCTAAATTCACCTTTTTCAATCTGTCTCATTAAGAACAACGAAATCCAGATGGATTGTAATTAGTCAGCAATTGCAATAGGTTTCTAACACTAGACTTTCACAACAGAAGCGTCTAGACTCACATGTCCGTCTAATACAGACATGACATGCACTCTGCACTCATTTCCTCACCTAAAGAAGGTGCCCAGCTGATTTGTTCATGAAGAAACACAGATTTTTTTGGTGACTAAAGCAAAGTAGGATGAATCCCATCCTGAGTGAAACTGAAGTTCAAGTAAGGACAAAACAGTATTTGCAGAAGCTATGTAATACATTGGAAGTTTAACAGAATTTTCATATATATATATAATTGTGCTCACATAACATGGACTTTTATGGTGGTTGTACTCCCAATGATGTGTAAAATCTTTTTTCCTCTATTTTTTTCATCCATTTCTATTGGTGGTGTTTACAGTACACAAACACCTTCTGCCATCTGAGAAGCAAATATGCAAAAGTATGACATTACATGTTTGTCTTTAAAACAATTGTTGTGGCCAAGATGGCACAGATCAAAGAGCTGTATAGCTTCAAATGTCGTTTCTTATACAAGATACTAGTTCACTGTAAAACAACGACAACAAAAAAATCAACAGTCAGTATTCAGCAGCTGTTAAATAGAGAGTAGAGTAGAGCATGCAAAGGGTGGTCCTAATAAATCTCATTTCCAATAAACTAGATGCTTTTATCATGAGTAGATCATCTCTGTCATACTGTCTCATATCTCTCATGTTGTTTTTAAAATAATCCAAACTAACCACAACATTATTCTTTTGTGTTTCTTTCTCCTGCCAAGACCAAAACAAATAACTCTTTTTTTATTCTACCACTTTTAGAAACTAGGATATAATCAGAAATAAATGTAGCTTTTAAAACACTGCTTAGAATATAAGATTTTTTGTGCAACTTTTTCTAAGAAAGCTATTAATTTCCTTAAATTTAAGAACATAGCAGTGAACGAAATGCACCTGTAACATCATTTACATTTACATAGTACCTTAAAAGTCCTTGAATTTATTGTTTCGCACAAGAGACATTCCTGGATTTATTTGTCATCATCTCTTAACTACACGATTAAAAGTCAGTCACGTGTCCTTGTACAAAGGCCTTAAATGCAGAAATGTCACGTTATCATTTTCTCCTCTATGAATGAGAATGCATGGCTACAGAGGGACTGAATAAGAAGCTCTAATGAAGTACTGCAGAACTTGGGATTCTGGCTTATGCCATAGGCACACAAAAATTCCTGAACGCTCCATAACAGGTTTTCTGGTTATTCAGTTATTGTTTCCTACTAGTCAGCCTTAAGAGATGAAAAACACATTTTTTTCAATGCATTCTTACTCTGTGATTCTACCAAGGGGTTGGCTCTAGCAAACAAGACAATAATCGTAAGTACTGCAGTCAGTATTCACTGCAGAATCCTGATGTCCATTGTAAGTGGCAAATAGAGTGGGACTGTATATACTTAATGCTTGGTATATATTAATGCACAGACATTCTGCAACTCTTGAAAAAAAGGTTCTGATAAATTTCTGCTTGGTTATTTTGATAAACTCCAGTACCAAAGCTGGGAAATATACAAGCAGTTCTTACCAACTAAGAGGCCTCCATTTGAACCTCCATTAATAGTCAGCTTCTTTGGAGATGTGTAGCCTTCTTTGATGAGGTATTTGGCAGCATACTGAAAGTCATCAAAGCAATTTTGTTTGTTGGCCAAGATACCACCTAGCACACAAATAAAACAAACCAGTTGATTCCATAAAACCCATGTGAATCCATCTCTTCAGAAAAACACATGTGCAAAAATACCTGGGAACAATTCCAATTTCATGAACATTTTAATAATTGATGCAGGTCAGAAAGACAGCAAAAGTGAAATATTCTTTCAACACAAAGACTATAAAATGGCTTTGTCAATAACTCTAATGCTTTCAGAAACTCTGAATAATACATACTTACACTGTGGAATGAGCGCCAGGTAACATTCCAAACCAGTAATATTAAAGCTAAAAGCTTTGCATTACAAAATATATACAAAATAACCACACAATCCACTTGAGGCTTGATCTAATGGGACATTAACAGCATTAACCTCAGTGACAGTTTCTTAAGGCGATAAAACTTCAAATTTGCACCCATATAAAATAAGCACTTTAATTTCCTGGACGAAGAATACGCGGCTGATAATTTACCTTTTTTCCTATTATGTTTCCAAATCAGATGATATGTAGCTGTGGTCAAATAAGAAATTCAGAATCGCATCTTGGTTAAAAATTTTATTAGTGAGCTATCAGTGTGGAAAGAATATCAACCTAGAGGGCTCACAGATGACCCAGTCTCAATATTGGCATCCTCCTCTCTTCAGATGCTTGTTTGGTAAGGGACTAAAAAATGGTTTCTCCTCAAAGATCACCCTACCTTAGATCTGGTACATTCCTTCTCAGACAATTAAATGTTTGTAACAGTCTGAGGAGAATATCTTTACATTCCTGAAGGAAAGACTGTGGCCCAGTCAGGTACTAGGGGCTTGTACCTGGCAGAAATGGAACTCCATTTCCTTCCACTTAGTTTAAAGCCAAGTGGTTTAGCCTAAACTAATTGCCCGGGCTCCCACTATGGTTCAGGATAATTAACTCCACCTTAAAATAAGCAGGATTAGATATAATATGAAGGTGCTTATTTCCATCATCCATTAATGACCCTACACATCCAACTGAAATTGGATGCTTCATTCCTACATTGCAAAATTTGAGTAAGGTAACTCCAGACTTTAATCATATGGATTTCCTTGTGGAATTGTGAGCATTATTTTATAGCAAGCAAATATTCTCATACTAACAAGACCATTGAAGAAAGATGTGTTGAGACAATGAAAAAGTCTTCAAATGTACGGCAGCAAAGGAGAAATAAATAAATCTTACTCTTTCCTTCAAGTTCTGAACTAGTGTAAGGTCAAAATCCATACAGTAAACCTGTAATTGCTTCTAGAGTTAGCAAAGAACAGATGTATATCTATTTTTGCAACTGCAAAAAAGACTTGGGTCAAAATTAAGCAGGAAATAGGTGGAATAAAGAAGCATTATCATATTAAAATAAATTTTATTAAAACCTATTACAAGCCAATCTGCAAATTAAAATTAATGAAGGATACTTCATCTCCAGCAATAATATCCTGCATCTGCAAGCACATATAGCTTCTATTTATGAAACCATTACTTCTTAACTCAATTGTAAGGAAATGACCCAGACAAAAAGTTACCACAGATGAAATGGTAATATCAAGATGTAATGATCTGGGAATACTGTTATGTTTAATACAAAGTTATTATGGATTACTCCCCATGCAAAAAGTTGCATCATCACTGTTCTTGTGCATTTGTCTTACTGACAAGATTTCCAGCAACTTATCCTCCAGACTCTTGGGATATGAATGAGGCATCATCACCAAATAATGGTGGTTATATTGCATATCTGAGAGGGATTTTCTTCAGCTTTTTCTTCTGATGAAGGCATACAGAAAATTGTCAACAATCAGAAAAGCTGACAAAAAAAGGATTTAGGTGAGGATTGTACTGGAAAAATATGGAGAGAAATACTGCTAAGAAGTGACATGGAACACTAAAGTCACTTAAAAAATGTCTACCTACAAGTTGTATTTCCTACGTAAAGAGTGCATGACACGTCACTCATTGAGCTGATTAAAGATCATATGAAAACAAACTCACTCACTCACTAATAAAGGATTTATTCATAAATTGTGTAAAATCAATTCTGTTGATGTTTGTTTTCTAATATACAAAGCTAGTAGAATTACATTCTGAACTCCAAAGTTCATATCTTCTTTAAGGTTTTGCAAGTGGTTAATTTCTGTGATACCAATAAAGACTAAATAGATTGTTGCACTGTCTTACGGATCTAGAACTGTGGGGTCATGTGCATTACAAGTAATGTAAGAGAGATGTAAAGGCAAGGCAGATCTCCTACAGTACAGACAGTCTTTGTTCAGAAAACTGTTCACGATAAATAGCTGGATTTCCAATCCTATTATCTAGGAAATTGATCTTGCTTTTAAAAATAGAATAGCTTTCACTATCTTGGAAAATACTTTCTGCAAAACCATTCAAATTAGGATGTAAAAAATTCACTGAAAATCCACTGAAAATTTCAGATAACACTGGGTAAGGTAGAGATCACATGAATGAGAAAAAAAATCTGACTTTTCTATGGAATAAATGTAAAGCGAAATGAGACTTGAGGATGGAAGAGGGACAAATGAAAACGTTGTCCCTCAGCCTCACTGTTAGATCTGCAGTTTTGTTCCTGTGCTTGGACTGATTTACCTTTGTGCCAGGTCTCTCCATATTCACCACCACCCCTGATGTTCGCCACTGCTAGAACACCCCCCAGGTGTCGCACAAAAATAAGTCTTGACACACTGAAAAAGCAAGCAGAGGATTATTATTATTATCTATTTATAACTACTTGTATTCCTACCACTTTTAGAAAAATACTTTGAAGGAAAGTCCTAAGATCAATGATGAAATAATGAATAAAGTCCTCCTTAGATGGCAAACCTGAGTAGCCAGGTTCTTTTCAATGGTTGTCAATGGAAATGAAACACTCCGCAGCCTCTTAAAGGAAACCAGAGCTGTTCTGCTCTTCTTTAGTTTCACACCTTGAGGAGAATGGCCACTGGTTCTTCCCCTGGGACATAAAGCAAGTTACGAAGTACCACTGGAACCCGAGGCTTTTTAACTGCTGCCTTTCAGTGGTCCCTTGCTTTTTCAGGAAAAGAAAGTTTAGCCCAAATGAAGAAAGCAAATTTAGAATAATGATCAGCACATGACATTTGTTTATGGGCTGATATATACAACTTCTGCTTCATGCTTTTTCTCTGACCTTTATAAAACTGTATTTGTCCTTGTTTTGTGCCAGGCTCTGCAGTCAAGTCTTAGTCAGCCCCATTCCTCATGTTTTCCACTTGATTTGTTAAATATAAAAAGTAAAAACATAAAAAAAGTTCTGCCAAAAAAATAAAAAAATAAAAAAAGTTTTGCCTTCCCTTATAGCTTTCAAACCTGGCTGAAAGCTGAAGTAACATGATTTTTTCTTAAATGTCGAATTGCTAAAAGTATAAAAGCTATTAGTATTATTAAAAAAGGGATTTAAGTAATTTAGGTTAAGTTTAACAATTAAGAAGATATATTTATCTGTATTGAGGCAATAGTTTAACACAGTGGAAGCTCCAGACTTAAAACTATTTTATTGTTAAGGAGAACAGTAAATATTCAAACTTAATACCAACAAGTCTTTTTTTTTTTTTTTTTCCTCCTCTCTAGTAGGTTTAAATTTCTTTTTTAGTCGAATTTACTTAAATTTTCTTTCTTACTTGAATTTTTTGCTTATGCAAGAGACCACTGCCTGCAAAAGTTAAACCTATTCAACTGTAAGAGCAAGGGTTAGGTCTTTTTAACTTTAAGCCCCTCCCTACTGCTTATCTGAAATATCCTGAAAGACAATTGTCTTACAGCATTTCTCACATGGATGTAATACCAAAACAAGTAAATGTTCCATAGTTCACAAAGTAATTATGTATGTACTGGCACTTGATCTTGACATATGTGCCAAGGATTAAGAAAATAAAGAAAAAAAGCAGAAAGATGACAAATAAGAGACTTTTGCATTTATATAACCTGTCAGAAAAAGAATTTCCGCCTGGAAATCTGTATCTGTGGCCATCAGATGGCATGAATGACCTCTGTAAAATCAATTCTTAAGTCCACCACTGTGAACAGTATTTTTCCTTTGATCACTGGACATGCTGATCATTGGTAAGATTGATATTCCATAAGCATACTGTGCGAAGGTCAAAGAGCATTATTCTGACAAACTTAAGGATGTCTAATTTCTTCAGGTTAATTCATTGACAATGTACAGTAGTCTCATAGTAGCTTGTTCCATAAGATGGTGGCTTCTTAAATTTTGCTATGTGAAAGCTACAAAATCTCATAGAACACTCTGCACTGCTTTTCCACGTCTCTATCCCAGACAATATCAATAGAAAGTTTGGGTACTACTTACTTGATTGAGTAACCAACCAAAGGTGCAAGGAAGAGGAATTGAAGATGAGGTATGAATTTGCTACCCAAACATATTGTCTGAGATTATTTTAAAAATAAAACATGCCACACCTTTCCATCCTCTGAAAAGGAAACTGTGCCTGAGGAGTCAACATATTTAATCAAATAATCCGAGCAACATGGAACCAAATTCTTGAGTGCATCACATTCATGGAGACTCCTCTAACACAGGTGCTACTTTGGCGATAATTTTCAGAGGGCCTGGAAGTGACTTGTCATCTCCTAAGATACTGAATTTCAGAAGAGTTCCTAATGCAGTCACTGATTATACGAAGCTAATCTCCATTTCCCCTATCAAATTCTCTTTCAATTGCACAGACCCTCAATAGGATAAAGTCCAGAGATTGAAATAATCATTATGTTGCAAAAAATGTAAGTAAGGCTTGTGTATCTGTGTTCACTCTCATTGGTACAACTGGAACTTAGGCACTTCTGATAATGTTACAACCGTACACTCTCAACACAAACATCTAGTAATGCTACTGCAAAAAACTATTAATTAATACCCACTTGGGTATGATCAGTAATAAAGTGAGACAACTCGACTGATATTTTGAGGTGGAAATGCCTAGTGTTCATAACAGGTTTTCTCAAAGTCAATTTTAAATTCAAGGAATTAAGATAGACTAACTTTTAAGAAAGTAAAAATCTGAAATTATCAACATAAAATTCAACTTTCATCCAAAGCCTGCTATTTTCTCCTGTTTTTCCAGGTAGATTCTTGTTTCCAGATTCAATTTCAAGTCACCTTGCTTTTTAAGTCACAGTAAACTGTACAGTAGCCTCTGATGTCTAGAAATTGTCTCCTTCTGTATGGAGAAATCTGGCTCCCTTCTCCCTCTGACAGTCTTTATAGCCATTTCCTCATCAGCTGATGGTTGCAGCTTTCTTTGGAAAAAACACAGGCTAGTGCATTGGTAGTAGGGAAAAAATCTCATAATCCCCGAGTCATTGGACTTCATTGGCTTTTATGGGGCAGGAGGCAATCATAAAAGAGAAACAGAAAAGAGTCATCTAGTGATCATACATTCTGCAGCATTGGCTGTGGTGTTGCTTGACCTTTCTGTGGGCTTGCAGACTTTCCCTACACCGCCTCCATGCTTAAAGGCTTGGTTGAATCTGGCCCTGTAGCAGTGAAATACAATTTCACAGTCTGCTTCACAATCAATTGTATTTCTGGGTGCATAAGAAATTGCTTCTACTGCACCTGCAGAGGCACCCACAGAACAGTACAGGGAAACATGCTGGTTCCTGCAGTGTAATTAGCAGAATCTGAGGCATTATTGGTGGGTTTGCAATAGCGTTACCACTGCAGATCTGCCAAGCCACAGGTGCCAATTCCATCAATTTTAACTTGCACTCACTATGCAGGCTGTATATAATTAATGATAGTGCTCTAGTGTGCACATTTTAGAAATGCTACCGAATACAGCTCTTTGGTCCAGAGGAACACATAAAAGATGCATGCTTGCATTCAAAAATAAAACACTGCTGTAACTGACTTAATGACTTTGGCCTATCATTCTTATAGTTATTTTTGGATCCTCTTGTTGATTTGTTTCTGTTGCTTTCAGGGGAAAAGACTTTTTGTGTGTGTATTAGAGAATAAGTGAAAAGCAATATCGCTTTTTGAATTAAAAAATAAGTTTCCCAAGCCCAAGAGCTGGCTCACATTGATGGATGCAAAATATCAGCAAGAAAATATTTTACTGACTTGAAGTAGTATAGGACAGAAGATGGTCACTGGAAATAATCAGCAGTCTAAAAACATACCAGGGAGGTTTAGACTGGATATTAGAAAGAAATTCTTCATGGAGATGGTGGTTAAGCATTGGAATGGGCTGCCCGTGGCAGAGGTGCAGTCCCCATCCCAGGAGATATTCATGAGTTGTGTGAATGTGGCACCAAGATATCTGGTTTAGTCATAGGATTTGGTAGGTTAGACTGATGGTTGGACTTGGTGATCCTAAAAGTCGTTTCTGACCAAGATGATTCTATGATAGGAGAAGTAGGAACATTCTGTAAAAAGTTACAAAAGCCTTAAATGCAAATAAAAAAAAAAAAAAGAATATTTACCCAGAAATAGAGTGGTCTTGTGTGTGTGTGTGTGTGTGTGTGTGTGTGTAAGTAGGCTACTATGCAATTGCATTTCCGCAACTGTCTCAGCTCGGGGTCAGGTGAGATACGTGGCAGCCTTGACCATCCTCTGGTCTTTTTGAGCATTTGTGTCCGAGTTCATCTATTAAAAAAAATAAAATTAAAAAAAATAAAATGGTGTGGTGTAGGGCTGCAATGGGAGCAGCTCTTGGACCTGGGAACTACTCCTGAATACTGTAGTGTATAGTAACTAGGACACAGTCACGCACTGAACTTACTAGGTATGGAAGTCCTATCTTTCTGACATAACTTCTCTATTACAATTTCTTTTCCTGATCTTGCCTGCTTACTTCCAGAATATTCTTCCTCATCAAGTGTGCAACTCTGAGTTTATCAACAATAAAGGTGCATTCGAAGGCTTTGGTCTTTGTCTCCCTCTTTTTTGAAAGGCTAAGAAGGGACGTGTTGCTGTTACAAGGAAAGAATGAGGAGGGAGATGCAGCTCACCTGTGTCTTCTTCACATTATTAATGGAATAAGATAGAATCTCTTCAAACTGATAGTTATCTGTGCTTCTTACTTTTAAGGTATTGCAACAGATTAATACTCTTATTTAATCCACTGCTCAAGTGTACAGTTTCATGGAGCTCCAAAAGATACAGGTCACTGCTCCCTTTCTCCCATCCTCCCTTCTGTTAGTTACACTTTCTTGCTGCTTGCTAACTTGCTGGACTCCAACAAGTCAAATTTCAACTTGCCCAAGTGGCAGAAAACCACCCATCCTTTTTGCTAGGATAGTTTTTTGCCACCCTTGTGATGGTAATGAACTTAGCAACAGTTCCAAATAACATCAGGGCTAATGAAAGGGAGTTGGAACAAGGGACCACGGGATACTTTCCACTCCTTTTGCCAGCAGCCAACTCACGTTGGCTCTGCACCACATGAAATTTTATCCCAAATCAATAAATACATTATATTTACTTTAGAAAAGAAAACATGGTCAGTTTTATTGCAGTTTTCAGCATCTACAATAGACCGTAATAAATCAGTGCTTGAGTCTAATCTAAAAGGGAATTTAAAACCTATTCTGGTTATATAATTGTCTCACAAAAACCACAGGAAATTAAAAATGTAGCTTTACAAGGCATATAAAATACTTTCCAGTAATCACAGAGTGCAAGATGTGAGGTCCATTGTTGGACAAGGTACTTGATATAGACCACCAGAGACTGTAAAACCTACTTAGAAATACAACCACAGTGACCTGGAAAAGCTAACACTACAAAAAATTTCTTGAAATACACTGACTCTAAAAGAAGACTGGTAGTACACAAACTTAACAGCATGTTTTGATATTAGATTATTTCTGTATTAGTGAGCTGCTCCTCTATCTGAAACACAGTGTTCCATTCAGCCCTTCGCATTTCTGTTTACTTCTGCCTTGCTTAGAAACAACTGTTATACATCAAAGCTCTAAGACAATCAGTGCCACTTTTGCTAAGTCTATTTGAATTCCCTCACAGAGGAAATAAGCCCTTTCTTTAAAGAGGACATCTATTCAATATAGGCTATGGCTTTGGAGAGCTACAAATCCTGTTTTGCAAACAGCATTTTTGGTTTACAACGCATTGCTTTGCATATGCAGAGCCTGTATCAAACATACCTCTAGACAAAATAATCTTTTCTCTTTTTGATTATGTAGGAACACAGTATGATTTTCCTTTTGACAATCTTTTCAGAAGTATATTAAAATACATCTGAATTTTCACAACTTACAGTACACAAGAATTTTCTTTAGTACTTAAGACATAGTTGATAAAAAGGAAACTTCCTATACTATCAGCTCAGCATTTTAATTCATTATGTCTTTTCTGTTGAACTCAATGACAAAGCAGGAAGTGGTTAAGCTATAATTCACAGAGTAGGGTGCCTGCTGTAAACTTGACAAGAGCACAGCACTTCTCTACTCTGACAGAATTTTTTTCTGTGATTCTGGGCAAGTACCTTGAATTCAGAACTAACAAAACAAATATATGATGTCTGGACTCTGATCTGCAGCCCTTGCAATTCTTACTTCTCAAGGACCTGAAAGCCTTAACTCTGCAGATCCATAGTCCAGCCAGCTCTCAGTCCTTTCTGACAGTTGTTAACATCAAATTGCTTCAGAAAGTGTAAAATACCCTGCTGCTTACCTGTAGCTTGGGGTAATTGATATGTTGAAGCCTCCATATCCATACAAGAAGGCAGGATGAGAACCGTCCAATTTAATTCCTTTCTTGTGAATAATAAACATGGGGATCTTAGTACCATCTTTGCTAGGATAGAAAACCTAAGACAAGACAAGAAAAAATGTGGAATGATCAAGCCATCACCTGCTTGGTTGCTAGATAGCTCTGAAAAACATCAAAACATGACAATACAAAGGGTATGTCTATTAATTTTTACATGTCCTGCACTGTGACTGAGCTGGTAAGGAGAATGAATAGGACTAAAATTTGTAATCTAAGACATTCCTAAAAATCTCTCATTTTTAAAAACTCTAAATTTCAAACACGAGAGAACAGTGTATGGAGAAGAAACAACACATCGTAGGATTGCAACTTAGTGAGACCCAAGCAAATGTTTCACTGTTTTGAGTAAGAAATAGCTATGTGACTCCCAGACAAAATATGTATAACTCCCTTAAGACTTGATCTTGTCTGCTGAAATGCAGCAGTATTTGCTTGTAAAAATAAAGTTAATCATGAGCAAAAAGCTAAAGATATTAAAAAAGCCACAGAATTATGGTTTTTGTATTAATATATTGGCATACATTTTGATAACATTGTTAATACATTAATAACATTTCTCAACAGAGTCATTCCACACACCAGAGTCAAATCAAAAGAATAAACCTTGAATAGCTGAAGACCCTGTTTCTTATTAAACCTTATGAAAGCATCAAAAAGGTGACTGTTCAACACTTGCGCACGCACCATAAACTCATAACAGCATTACTGTATCCAGCAAACATGGACTGAGCACTGGCCAGTCTTTCCAGGTTGTCTCAAATTCCCCTAATCACAGCGGTAACATAATCCACGACAGACACTGTTGTCATACCTGGCATATTTCCAGACATTTCCCAGCAGCTAGGACCAGGAGTGCTGGCACTGTAGAACCCCCAAACCCACCTGGCAAGACAGCAGAGCTATCTGCTGGCTTTTAGGAAATCTGCTTGCAAAGAATCAAGTATCCAGGCAGCATATGCTTTCCTACGTGCCCCTCTACTACAATAAGTCACAGCGCTGTAGTAACTTAAAAGCTAAATTCCACATATCGAAACATGCACTGCAATTGCTTAACAATTTCTTCATCTTGTTGTTTAGATGCATGTACCTGCAAACATGTTCTAGTTTAGGATCCAGCATATCCAATTTTGACAATCAAACAAAACATGGGCATGAAAGCAATTTACTGCTTATCCTGAAGTTCCTAGCATTTGTTTTGGTATCAACATTTGTGGTTTCTATTCTAATCAGAACAAAGTAATACAATCACATTCTTACTTCATTGTATGCTTACAACCTCTTCACTTTTAGAGGAAAGAAACCTACCATATTTTATAAAGTGTACATGATCAACAGGATCTGTTTTTATAACTAATGAACCCCACCAGTAATACGATCTCGTGCAACACATTTATTCTGAGCACTGCTTGTAACGTGAAACAGAAAGCCACATGGCATGTAAAAAAATGAAATCACATTTGATTTTAGCTTAATCATGGCTAAAGATGTGTGAGAAATTTCAAAAGAAACTGTGTTGACATCTGAAGGCTTCACCTAGTCTTTTAGGCTTATTCTAGGTAAAATTCAGTATTTTAATTCCTATTAAATTAAAAAAATAATAATTAGAACTAAAAGCCGAAAGTATTTTTGCACAGATGAAATTACCCTTCCCAGCTACTGCCACAAAGATCTCTTTACCACTGAAGTACTCATCAGAACTCATTACAGGAGAACACACTTGAAATATCTAGAAAGAAAACAAATTGAACACTATCCGCTAATAAAATAGCTGATGAACAAGAGACCTGCTGAGGATAGAGATGAGGCATTCCAGAGAGAATCCTTTCTAAAATACCCTCCAAACAACTCCAGTTGTTGCTGGCAATTCACACAGTGTGCACACCTGGTCCTTCCTGTGTTTCCAGTAACAATGCTGTTGGGCCAGATGCCTTTTCTTTTCCTTATAGAAATCTCTGGAAAATGACTTCAGCAAGGCTTTTATCATCATCAGTTAAGATTAAATAACATGACAGTAAATGCAAACTCATCCAAAAAATAAACCAAACCAAAAAACGGCACGTCAAGGTGACATTTGTAATGTAAGGGTTTTCATTCCTATTTTTACTGAAATAATCATTACCTCTCTCTCCGAGAGGAACAAATGGGAGGTGGAAAAAAAATCAATTCAGTGAGACACCAAGATATGTGAACCTATTTAAGCTTCTCCAAATAGACTATTTTCAACAACTGATTCAATCTCACCTTTAAATTGGGTGTTATCTCTGAAGCAAGTCCAATGGTTTATTTATGCAACCAATAAAGGGCTGTGCTTCTATCTCAAAGATTAAGGTAAACTGGAAAGGGCAAGCCCTGAAGAAAAAACCTTTCCGTGATGGCATTTCATGCTTAATTTTAGAAGCTGACAGTTTTTACAAGAGTTACTGCTCACAGAAGGGTTCTATGGTTTTCTGCTTTATCGCAGTGAGGAGTGATCCACTTGTGCCAGTCCCATTACGTTACTCATCGCTCACATATTTTCAAATGAAGACTCACATCACTACAGCCATTAGCACATATAAAAAGCAACATTTTTTTCCTTCAGAATCACCTTGAGGGCAATGCATCAGACATACCAGGAAGAATGAAACTATAGAAGTAGTATGGGAGGGAGGTGTGAAATGCTGAAAATAAATATTTTCAGTCTCCAGGAGCGTACCAGCAACAGCGTGTGGCTGGCAGGGTGCTTCTGCCACGTGCAGCCTCTCGGGCTATTCTCAGAGCATGTGTGGGAGCAGCAGAGGAGCCCTGAAATAGTTGTAAGCATAATTTTGTCTCACACTAACGTCCCTATGTGTCACATGGCATGGGATCTCAGTGCCAGAAAGAATCTCTCTTAATTCAGATGCTGGAACATGAGGCATAGATTTAGAAACCTTATCCTAATAAGCATGATCCAGAGAGAAAGGAACACTTCTTGCACATCTACTCATTACTACAAAGTACCTGAGGATTAAACAATACAAACTACAATCAAGAATACTTGTTATTCCTCTTTAGTACATACAGTTTCCATCCTTTTTTTGTTGGTGTTGTTGTTTAAAAAAAAAACAAAGAAATGAGGCTTAGCACTTCAAAACAATTTACACTCAATTTTGATCTAAAACAGACACTAGAAGCTTACTTCCAATCCTGTAGAGTAAGGTCTACAGATAAATGATTTGCAAATTTACTTAGCAGCTAATGAGAATAAAAAGTGTGCTGTGCATTCAGATCTGTGGTGGTCTTTGCCCTCTTAGTTCCTGTTTGTTATAAACACACAGAATTTATGCTACACGATCTTTAAGTAATAGGACAACCAACACCCAGTACCACAGATGCAGATATAAATTCAGAAAGATCCTCAGTTTATCCATTTATGCCTCTGTAATGACAACAAGAGCATCACAAAAGGCCAGGAAGCAGATGTAAATTATTCAGCTTCTGAAAAGTTAGCAGAGTTTGAAAGAGAGCAGATGAAAAGTCAAGTTTTCTCTTTTATTTGCCTAGAGATAATATAATCAGACAGCAAGAACATACACACTGAATTAAAAATAATTTTGGCACTCATTCTCCATGCACTTCTGTGAATAAATACCCAAATCAGTATCTTATACAACATGGGAAATGATATGCTCATCACAACAAATAAATAAAATTAATCTGCCTGAGTACAACACTGCATGACAGAGCTAAAAATACTTTAAGCTACTGAAATTAAATACAAGCTTCCACTCTTAAAAACTAAGAGTCAGAAATTTGGGAATACTCAGTGTCATTTTTTCTCACTTCTAAATATCTTTTGTCTGTTTACAGAATATACAGATTAAAGGGTGAATGTAATTGTGGTCTTTGAGGAAAAAAAAAGGTGCACATATACCTGAAATCACCTTACTTTTATAAAACTGAAAATCCTCCTAGGCCAAAAAAAAAAAAAACCACCCCAAACTTGTACCAATTTTAAGGTAAGATTCAACACAGATTTTGAAATACTGCTTTGAAACATAGTATAAAAAAAATCAAAACAATCTAAGTCTAATGCATATTTTTAAAGCAGTAAACCATATCTAAATGTCTAGAAATGTTTTATAACTTTAACTTGCTAATTAATAGCAAAAATAATTAAATTCCAATTAAAAAGTGTTTTGTTCAACTTTTCAGAAATAATTATTCCTTGCAGATAATACATTAATTTTACATATGAAAAGAAACTTTTGACTTGGGATTTGAAACACTCCCTAAATCACAATAGGCTAATCATTCTTAGAAAGCCACTAGTGATTCTAAAAATGTCTCTCAACTTCTCTTTCAAGATTAGTTACTACATACCAGAGATATCAATTCTTTCCATGTCTTTGTGTGCTTGATCCAAACCAGGTGAAAGTTTTATTTGTCAGTGCACTGACATTCACTGTGCTAAAATGCCAAAGAATGTTACAAAAAAGTAACTAAAGCATATAAATCATGATAGAACAGGCCTTATTAAAAACATCTGTACCATAATTTAACTACAGCAATACAAAGACAATGCCTTCAAAATGACTTTTGTTCTATTGTCAATTATTGTTTCACTGAGTTAATTTCTTTCCTTTTGAAAAAGAACAGGATGTAGCAGACTTGTGAAGCTCTTCTATTGTTTTGTGCTTGCAGACAGCAACATCCCCTTCACCCACGGCTGCTACCTTCAGTCCCAGCACACACAAGTAGGGTGAACTGAGCATACCCGTGCTGAGTGGTTGATCAGTAGGAACGACCACTTCATTTCTAACTTCCTGGGACTACATTTCACACATTCAGTTTCATATGCAGTATTCCCTTCATTAATTGCGAAACAAAGATGTCTCACTGCACTTATGTAAAAATTCATGCTTTGAAGTTTAGTAAAGAAAAGTATAAGAAATTCGTAAATTGTAATGTCATTAGTTTTCCCAAACATTGCAAAAGCTTTATTAAAGGCTTAACAGTTTAAAATACCATACAACTCTATTTCAAAGAAGACTGAAAGGGTAAACCTAATGGAGCAGCCCCTGGAGAAACTTCGAACTTGTGCATAGATAGCACCAGAGGTTGAACAACGCCGTACAGCAACACTTACAATTGATAAACTGTAATAACTGCTGCTCAGCATTTCAGGGAGGCAAATCACAAAGGCCCTACCAACAAGTCTGGAAGTATCAGTATTGGCAGGCAGGGGGAAATACTCTCCTTGCTTGAGATATGAAGGCAGAAGTCTCATAGACTGCCATAGAATCAAGATTCTCCCTCCCAATGCGTGGCCTTGAACATAACCTCTGCAGAGTCCATTCAAATTCTCATAATCTCTGACATTACAAAACAAACCAACAAAAACCCCTACTTTTGGACTGCAGGCTGCTTAACACACCAGAGAAGAAATACTCCATCTACTGCAGCAATGACAAGCACTCAACTATAAAAAAAAAAAAAAAAAAGATGTCTGAAGAGCATCGTAGATCTGGCAGCCTATTACCACCATACATACAGCAAAATCCACAGGATCTGAGGTTTTCCTTCTTCAGAGGGAAATCCTAATCAATCTTCTTTAAGTTTCTTAAATTAGCTTCAAAGCAATGCTGAGCTGGTTGCAAAGCTTGCTTAACACAGAACTGGACAGGAGCCAAAGTGACTCAGCGCAGCAGAAATTAATGCAGATAAAATCCAGAAGGAAGAGCACTCGCTACAGACATTTTCAAATGTGCTGAGAAAATAATAAAGAAATCTCTTAGAAGAACCTGTTTCTCTATCTATCCACTGGGATGAAAAGCAGCCTCCTGATGACAGAGGCTAAATGCTAGGAGATGGTCTTTTAGAAAAAAATGTCTTCTAAGTTCAGCTGCTCTTCTGCAAATGACTCATGAAATATCTCACAAGGTAGTGGTGGGGAGAAGCAGGAGAAAAATATAGCTGGGAGTTCAGAAATCCTGCAGGACAAGCAGGGCAGACATTGTTCCTAAATCACATTTTTTGTGATCAGTTACGAGGTAGCATTCCCATTACATAAAGCGTTAGTGGCAAATTAGATTCAGGGAATTCCTTCTACTCCTTTTTTGCAACCTAACAGACTTGTTGGCTTCTCTCCCTGCTTCACTTCATAGTGATCTCAGTGCTTCCTAAGACAGACCAAGTGGCATCTGCCATGCACTATTCCATTTTCTTTCCTCAATTTGCTGTAAAGAACACTGAAAGTACAGTACAGAGGCATATCAGATAGATATAATATACCTTTTGAATTAAATATATATTGAAGTAAAGTTAAACTTTTTTTCCCATAGGTCTATGGGAGTTATGATCTCTTTCTTCAATGACGTCTAGGCTTAGGTATTCAAGAATGAGATTAAGAAAAGAGATATCCCAATGGAAGCAGCACACACACAAGTAACATCTGCTGGCTAGTGCAGTTTCTTTCATTAAATCCGAGATTTACTTCACTGAGAAATCTGCTCTGACATGAGACAGTTCACTGCAACACTGTGTAAGCACCAGAAAGCAAACAACCCTCCTCTTTACCATGCTGGAAATCAGTTCAGGTTGTAATGGTAAACACTTTAAAAATAAAATGCCACTATGCAAGGGAGGGAACTTACATTACGTACACTATTCCAAAACAAGCTATTCTTATTTATTGTTTTGCACATCTAATGGGAAATGAGAAAGATACACTCACTCAAAAAATAACCAGCTAATTCAGCATTTCTGTTCCCGTTTTGGTCAGAACTTGATTAGTTATCTCAAGACAGCTATGCTGTTGAGCTGCTGCTTCAAAAAGATGACCCAAACCTTGTCTCTAACTCCTAATGCAGGGCATCTACGGTATTCAAATTTCACTTGTAAATGCATATCCAAAAACCCTCCTACAGAATAAATTGAATTTCAACACTGGTGATGTCAAATACCCAGCTTACGTCAGAGAAGGATCTACATATTCCAGTTACATTGCCAAGAAGCTTGGCTTATGACTTCTGATAGCGGAATAATTTCAGAGTTATCCTGTTTAGAGATGTTGCTTGCTATTCAAAACCAGAGGCACCATAAATCACTAAACATGGGGTTAGTACAGCAAAAACCTTAACTTCTATTTTTTGGCTTGAAAAGAAACATATCATCTATTCTGGACAATGAATGTTACAGAATTATGAAGAACTTCCTGAAAACAACAGGACACTTAGAAGCACTTTTACACGAGGTTTTTGATTCAAATTATATTTGTAAAATTTAATTTTTGAGACGTTAATTTACAAGATTAAAACAAACAAAAGGGCTGCAGAAGGGAAAAAGAAAGAAACAAACAAACCAAGACACCACCTGAAAAACAGTCAAGAAAAAATTGGAAGTCCTAGAAAATACCTAAGAGTGCCAGTTTAGAAGAAAATATTTTTAAGGATCAGATCAAACTGATTTCAACAACTGAACACTGGTGACCACATCCTTGTTGGAGAGCCAGTACTTCAGGCTCATTTGTTGTTTTCAGATTTGCAGTTCTCTTTCTATGATGAAGAAAAATCACCCAGTGAGAAGCAGGAAGTGGAAAAGAATGATGAGAATGAGTTAGTTGTGTTTTTTGTTTTGTTTTGTTTTTTGTTTTTTTACATTGCTTTAACAACGGGGGAGGGGGATGACAACAACAGTAGTACAATGAAACCCTGCAAAAATTTCACTTTATGATGTAATTTCCAGACAGACATCATAACAAGTCTTGAAGGTGCTTCATAATAGGAACACCAAGAGGTATGCTAATGCATCTCTATAATAATGTTGGAAGAAGGAAGAAAAAACAAGAGGAAGAAGGAGAAACTTGCTTATTTAAACAGTAAAACTATAGACAGCTTGCACCGATCTTTTCTTTCATGGGCAATATCTGAAAAGGTGGGAAAATTCAACAAACTAATAACAGTCAAAGAATCCAAATATTAATAATCACAAAACAGATGAAATGTCTAACTGCTACAAGTCAACTTCAGTGACTACTAGTAGTTCAAAAATACACCAAGAAATGGAAGAATAATTTCAGGGATTCTAAAAAGTAAGATTCCTCAGCTCCAGGGATTCTACCACTATCCTTTGAATCTTTTCTGTATCTTGTGTATTTTAAGTCATTACCACTGAACACTGTGCGCTATGACTTCCAAAAGCATTTGCCTGAAAAGCAAGCTATACTTGTCAGGAAGAATTATCCACCCATTTTTCTGTGTACGTGAGAAAAGCAAGTCAGAACTAAGGAAATCTACTTCTTGATATCATTCATCTATATGGGTAAAAAACTAGTTGCTGTGAACAGAAACTGCTTCTAGGAGGTTTCCCTTGTCCCATAAATTTTCTAAGCTATGCCTCCAGGAGAGAGCAGAAATAATTAATCAAAGGAAAGATGATATTCTATCACTACCTCCGGGCAGCGTTGATAAAATAAAATCACCTGATAAATGAAGTTGCAAACTAGATTATCCTTAATAAAATTGTGCCCTGATGAATTTGTATTGGATCACAGATAGATAAATGTCCAAAGGAAAAAAAACCTCACATAATTAGTGACTGAACTGTGCTGGTTGGAAAGCAAGCTGCTACTTTCCCTGCTTTTTCTTGGAAAAAAGCATTCTTTCAGAATGCACCAAGATTGTGTCATTTTAATATAGCTCACAGCTGTTACATGATCATCTTGCATAATATCCATCCTTTCCTAAGGCAATCGTATTCACAGTGGAAGTAAGAGTCATCACTTCAGTTCACAAATATGCCATCATTTGCTCCTCTTTTTACCTTTCAATTGCTGAGTCTGCTCAGAGCAGTAGTCTCAAAGCTTTACTAACTTGGGAGAGGGCTCTAGACAACTTAGTTACAGTGTTTGAAGTCTACTTAAGATCTTATCAACACCTGGAATTACTATTTAACAGTAATATTCACCACTCAACTCTATCTATCTTCCACCAAGGTGATTAATGTTAATTAACAACTGAAATTTAAATTTTCTGTCACTAAGGATCAAGTAGAACCTTATCAGGTTTTTATAATATAAGCAAAAAGTTTATGGGTATTTTTCACTACTTTTAAATATTGCTAATTATAATTTGGTTCCAATGCCTCTATGTAGCTAACACACAGTTACTATTATTAACCACCCAGAAACATAATTTCTTGATCTGTCTTGCTTTCAAGGTGTAGTTAGCAAGGGGCCCTGCTAATGGCCTGTCTGTACATAGCACTTCAGTGTACAGGTGAACACAGTCCATGACTAAGCTGCCAAAGTGCTCCAACAACACAAGTAAATAAAGGAGCAATAACTTCTAGTTTGTTCTCTGTAGGCTGCTGTACTAACTTAAATGTTTCTGCATCAGTTGTATGTCAAGCCTAATATAAGCTAGTTACTAACTTGTGTGTGCTTAGAGGCCTGGGGTTCACAAATACAAATCCCTCAGCTCTGCCAGAGCCATTTCTGTTCCGAAAACACCCCAATCCCTTGGTGGCCCACAGGGACATCGTTCAGGATGAGAAATTCACTCACTGTGAAGTATCTAAGTGGAACATAGGGAACTGTGGGGAAGTTTCATTGCTAACAGGAAACACTAAGACTCTCCTGCAGAAAAGAGGCAGCAAGGGAGTGCTTTTTGCAAAGAGAACACAAGGCAAAGCTACATGGAGAAGTAAAATAAAATCCAGTAAGGAAAGAAATGCAGCATGATGTTCGGACAGGTAAATTGCCTGCAGGATGGGAAAGAACTGACTAAATAATTCAGAGAAGCATATGAGAGGTATACAGAACACATCAAACTGAACTTGAGCAAACAAGGAATTTTTAGGCAAGAAAAAACCCTTTAACTGGCACATACAAGCAGAAGTCTTACCTACAACATGAATACAACAAATGAAACAACTCTTTCTACTGTACTCAACATTTGCAAACCTCAGCTACGGTTACTTTGCTTAGCATGTCACATCACATCCTGGACATTTAGAGAATCCAGGGAAAAGGAAGAAGAGCAGAAGATAAAACTGTCTAGAAAAACTGAACAGATTGCCGATGTTTATATTCTAAAGCAAAGAATTGAAGAGACACATAATGACAATTTACTGTAACTAGAAAGAGAATTATCTGTCTTCCCTGTCTGTGAGAGAATGGAATGCATAGCAAGCATAGCAAGGGAATATAGGTGAAACCTTGTGGCAGACTCCTCTTTCCCCTGCAAAAAAGAGCTTTTTAACAATAAATGCAGTGAATCACTGGGACAAATTGCCTAGGGAAACTGGAGGTTTTTAACAACCAAGTAGACAAACGCCAGTCAGGAATATACTATTATATATACTACAGGCAGAAGTGGCCTGTCTTAGAAGTCCTGATGGATACATGACCACATTGCCACTGCATGCACACACTGCAGTTTCTTCCCTTTCCCAGTTTTTCTGTCCTGTTATCACAGCAGCTCTGCCAGAGGTTTATCTGTTCATGACTGCAACATCCCCTGCTAGGCAGAAATAGTTGCTTCCTTTCCTCTTGTAGGAAAAGACAGAATCCAACCTCTTTAACTGCAATGTAAAAAATAACCTCAAAAGATCATTTCAACTTATACTTTATATGATCCCAGGAAGAGAAGCTTCATAAGAAGAGAAAATAAAAGGAATGAAAGAGAACAAGCTTCCTCTCTGCCTTTCATAAAGCCACGATGTAATAAAATTTCATAGAATCATAGAAAAATCTTCAGGAACAGGTGGTGTGAACAGAAATACTTTCAAAAATCCACCAACTCATTGTTATTTGTATCAGCTATGTTTCAGAAAATCTTTTAAATATTTACATGTAATAAAAAGTGTTATGTTTTTAAATTTACCTATATACTACAGTTGCATAAATGCCTGTAAAATATTGAGCACTCCATGTTTATAAGTAGCATGGACCTCACTAACAAGTAAGCAACTACAATTACTACTGTTTTGCAAATCTGTTCCAATTTCAAAATCATCCAGTGGCAAAGACAGATACTTGCCCATACAGTTTATTAAGTGCAAGTCCTCTTCTTGATGATTTAATGACTATTCAATAGGACTATACAACACCACTAGCAAAATAGTAAAAAAGATAAACTTGCCATCAGCTCTCTGAATAGTCTGACTGTCTCAGTAGCCTAGTACTTGAATGCAATGCCTTTCCATGCCAAATCAGTGGCTTGAATTCTGATCTGCATCAGTGAGGTCTGACAGCTGCAATCATCTAGTGTCCTTTTGCCAGTGAATAAAGTGAATAAAACTAATGACTGTAGTCCCAGAGAGAGCTGCCTTCAGTGCAGCATTAAATCACAATTTAACCCACTCTTGGATAGGCTCTGTGAGGCAAAGTAATAGGCGGGCAGGATGGATAAAAAAAATATTCCTATACTTGCAGAGGAGCACTCCCCTTATGAACAATGCACTGGCATGCCAGTGAAGTTGATTTTAGCCTCATGAAAGAGACAGAGAAAACTGGTAGTTATTGTTCCTTTCTTTTAGAGGACAATTACACATACAGTCC
The DNA here is from genome assembly GCF_905368555.1 of Meleagris gallopavo. NCBI lineage: Eukaryota > Metazoa > Chordata > Aves > Galliformes > Phasianidae > Meleagris > Meleagris gallopavo. Next base: position 67,913,927 of record NC_139405.1, on the reverse strand, counting down.
TCAATATGGTGAAATTTTCTACTTTTATGACTGCTTGGGTCTGAACAAGACCTGAAGAGCTATAAAGAAGGTTGGGAACAGTAGTTATTTGTAGAAGTACTCTCTGCATTTGATCCTTCACCGTTATAGAATGCGACTGTTTATTCTGCATTCTATGAGACATGTGTATACTATACTGATCAAAAGACATTGTTTTGTCAGGAATTAACATTGTTGGAGATATTGAGAGTGGGCAATGTTTAGGGTTGGTTTTTTTTTTTCGTTTTTTGTTTTGTTTTGTTTTTTTTATTTTGTTTTTCTTCTGTACATTTGATGCTAAAGTTCTATGAATTGACACATGCGATAACAAAAACTTATTTACCAGTTTCCTGATCACATCTGAAGAGTCAACTCCTGAGATCAGCAAAAAGAAGAGCAACCTGTATCTAAAAATAACCCTAGCACATCAGCGTGTAACCATAGACAAATCTAATTCTGAACGTTTTCATTCCTGTAAAATGGAGTTAATACTCCTCACTACCTTTGAGTAATAACACCAACTTGCTTATATGAAAGGGAAAATAAGAGCTGTGAGAATATTCCCACTGAGAATCATCAGAATTCTTACTTATTTTATAAGGAAGTTAATTAAAACAGGGATGTGTCCATGGTTAATTACTGGATGTAAGAACTACCACAGGAGTGAATATGACAGCTGGAAAAAAAAGAGAAGGGAAAGATCTTCAGCAATTTGTTTAGAAGTGGACGAATAATAAGCATTTTACTACAACAGCACTCTCATTTTAATCCTTCTACATCAGTAAAGAATCTACCTACCAAGATTCCTGAGGATTTAAACAGATGTTCATTTAAGATGTCTGAGTGAATAACACTTTTAATCTTTTTTTCGTGATGGTAAAACGCATGTCATTTACTGTAGGAATCTATACTGTTTTTATTCACTGCTAACAATGCAATAACTTAAGACATAGAAGGCTATAAAATAATCATTTAAACTCCTTTACAGTTGTATAAAGCTTCTGTATACCAAAACAGATTCTCTACACTAGGTTCAATAACTAAACTCTGTTTTAATCCATGTGATTCTATGTTGTGTTTTAGGAAATTCTGAGAAAGAAATGGAGCATGTAATGCAGCTTGGGATCAAGCATGCTAACTAACATCTCTATTCATTACAAAAACAAACCATTACAAGTTCAATCAAAGATTCTACTGAGTAAGGCATAAGATTATTTCACAACACATTTTAGTTAAGCTATGATGATTTAATATGAATCATAGAATGGCCTGGGTTGAAAAGGATCACGATGATCGAGTTTCAACTCCCCTGCTATGTGCAGGGTCACCAACCACCAGACCAGGCTGCCCAGAGCCACATCCAGCCTGGTCTTAAATGCCTCCAGGGATGGGGCATCCACAACCTCCTTGGGCAATCTCTTCCAGTGTGTCACCACCCTCTGAGTGAAAAAATTCCTCTTAATATCTAACCTAAACTTCCCCGTCTTAGTTTAAAACCATTCCCCTTTGTCCTATCACTATCCACCCTTGTAAACAGCCATTCCCTCTCCTGTTTATATACTCCCTTCAAGTACTGGAAGCCCAGATCCCTCAACCTTTCCTCATAGGAGAGGCGCTCCAGCCCTCTGATCATCTTAGTGGCCTTCCTCTGGACCTGTTCCAAGAACTCCATGTCTTTCTTGTACTGGGGGCCCGAGGCTGGACACGGTACTCCAGATGGGACCTCACAAGAGCTGAGTAGAGGGGGACAATCACCTCACTCTCCCTGCTGGCCATCCCTTTTTTTAATGCAGCCCAGAACACAGTTGGCCTTCTGGGCTGCAAGCACTCACTGCTAGCTCAATGAAGGTTCTGCAAACTAGCATTTTAAGAAGTTCTTCAATTCCCTGCACACTTAGCAGAAAAATAAACAAAATCTGATATTAGAAAGCTTGGGAATAGCGAATCACAAAGCCTGTATGATGATCCAAAAAAGAGAAAGACTAGTATTTTAATATTATCCATCCACACTGTGTGGTCTGGTATTGTATTAATTCTTCCCAAGTGCAGTTCTAGACTCCTCCCCCAAACAACATTTCTATTGTTCTGCATTCTGCTGAACACAAACTCCCAACATCTAAACTGTACAGCAATCTTCTGTAGTATATAAGAAGGGCAGAGAGCAACTTTGGACATTTAGGTCTTAAAACAGGAAAACTGCATTGCTTTCTTCGCCAATCCAGTTCAAATTCAATTACTACACCCCTCCTGCTTGGAATATGAAGATCTGATTCCTACTCTATTCAACTCCAGACTTAGGGAATATCATGGTCTGCCAGAATTACTGGTATGAATTATCTGAGTGCATTGGATGCTGCTTCTTAAAGTATACTGGGTACAGAGTAAAATTCTTCTCTGTTTAGGCAGGCTTCAAAAATTCAAGATCATTTGAGGTCATTATGGGAAATTTTTCACTTGTTGCTCTCCTAGACATAACATCCTTCACAAGCACAAATTTTCACCTTAAAATGGAATTGCATATGGCTGCAATATAAGCCATTTTTCAATATACTAACTTCTGGCTTTAAAGAGTTACACAGCCTTAAAACCAAAAGACTGTGTTTTGAGTTGTTTCCTCACTGACCTGTAAGTAGAAAAGTTAATGGCAGATTAAAGTGGTGCTCATAGCAATCACATGCTAAGGGTGTAAGAAGTTAAACTCACACAGGCATACTGCCAGTGCTGCCACAGTTGTCACTGTGATTTTGTTGATGCCATCCAGAGCAAGACTGTTGACTAAGTGCCAAAGCCACTACCAAAGCACCAGAAAAGCTCGAAGCTGAAGACTTCAGTTTTATCTTCGGAGTTCTGATGAGAAGTGAAACAGTCCAGAGTTTATTTTCCCCTTGGAAGAGAGTAGATGGTCTGCTACACTGTGGCAAGCACTAAAACCCATGCACTTCCTTACATTCCCTCCTCCCCCACAGAATTTCTTAGTCTTCTTCCCCACTGCAATATGAAACCTCAAGGAAATAAAAATGAATAAAATTGAAACAAGCAATAGTAAGCAACTTGTTTCCCCAAGTATTAATTCTATTCTCTCATCCCATGAGATAAAGATGAGAGTCAAACTCCATATGCTGTTAAAAACAAGTCCAGCTCCTCAAAAATTAATCAATTCTGAAATGGGAAGAATTATTTTTTTGTGCACAAATTCAGTGTAAAATGAATGCACTTTTCTCCTCAAGTATAAGAAACACAGCTGACCCAGCTACTGAACCAAAATTCAGTAGCTCTCCAAAATCCAGTGACCTCTCTGTACCTATTAGATGAGAGATAGTCTTCTTATTGCTTGTATCTCCTTATCCACACTGAAAAAAAATGATAACATCAGCTCTTGTATTGCTAAGCAGGTTGAGCTTGCTACATCTTTCATAGGACACTGCTTTCCTCTGCTGCCCTTTTTACTCTTCATTTTAATGAGAGCATTTAATGCTCGTGAACGGACTTGAACAGCAACAGCAAAATCCAGGAATAGCGTGGGCAGGTGCTGTGCACAAATCTCTCCCACAGCTCTGTCAATCAATCTCCAGCCTGACTCATCTTCTGTGTTTTATTTTCCTGATACAGAGATTAATAACTGTGCCAAACTGTACAGTGCTAAGTTCCACTAGGAATTAGAATGTTTGGAGGCTAATTTTCCCTCATCAATGAATCATAACTTGAAATCAGTGCTGCAAAGGAGTGCAAATGGGGCTGAAAGGCAGAACAACAGAACGCATTTCTTATGAAAATCACTTCACTTGTAAAAACAATTTCTGCAAAAAAGAGAATCACAGCCTCAAGAAAACAGATACCCTTTTAAAGACTTGTTCTTCTTCATCACAGCATCTGAAGAGCAACTGTTTTCAAAACAAATTAAGTTGTGCTATGAATTTTACAGTTCTTTTGCAAGAGCTAATTCAAACTTCATCTGTCAATAGCAGCATATATGTTTGGTTCACATCAAACTATGAGGGCTGCTCTGAAAGTAATGCCTCCTATTTTGCTATGTTGGCTTATGATATCAGAGGCACACGTTGGCACGTTGGTGGTATAGCACAAACCTTCCTGCCAATGCAGTGTGACAGATGGCAGCAGAGGGGTGGTCTGACAAAATGGCATCTGACATGGAAGTGTGTAAGAAGTGAAGATGTGTGACAAATTTGCTCCATGCAAAAAATGCTGCACCAATTGTCATTCATCAATGCTTGCTGAGAGTTTGTGGAGACCAAACAGTGGACGTCAGCACAGTGAGATGACAAGTGGTGCATTTCAGCAGTGATGACAGTGGGACACCTGTACTGGTGAAGATTTTAGTAAGTGCAGCACGCAGGATCTTGTTCATCACTAGCAAGAATGCACAGCTAATGGTGATGACTAGGTTGGAAAAATAGTTTTCTGTAGTTGAAAATGTACTCTTACCAAATAGTATATTATTTTGCTCTTTGTATCTATCTTTGTATCCAGTGGTGAGACACTGGAACAGGTTGCCCAGAGAGGTTGTGGATGCCCCCTCCCTGGAAGCATTCAAGGCCAGGCCGGATGGGGCTGTGAGCAACCTGGTCTAGAGGGAGGTGTCCCTGCCTATAGCAGGGAGGTTGGAACTAGATGATCTTAAAGGCCCCTTCCAACCCAAACCACTCTATGATTCTATAAATCATAAATTTATATACAGAAAGTAAACTTTATTACTGGTCTATACTTGCAGTGCAAGGAGTCTGTGAAGGAAGCTTTACAGGGGATCCAGAAGAGCAAAAAGCAGGCGCTGTGACATTTTCCAGCTGCCATAATTCAGTTTTCACACTCATGACACCTTACAATTTCAATTCAAGTCTTCTTAACACAGTTATATTCAAAGACTGCTAAAAAAACAACAGGTCATTAAAGTTTCATATATGCTATACAGACAAATCTAGGAAGAGATATTTCTTCAGGTATACAAGAATAAAAAAATAATCTTTGCAGGGGACCTGCTTTTCCCTAAGGTCATATACCAGAACAGAGCCAACTACATTTTTCTTTACTACTTTAGTAATTCTGATGGAAATTAAAGTTATGTCATGAACTCCATAATGCTGCTGCTGCTTCTATAATCAACAACTTTTGCCTAACCTCAGTATTTTTCTTGCATTCTTAATTTTCAGTTTCTTTCACAATTCCCTGAACCATTACCTGAGTTTTGAAATGGATATGCAAGGTTGACAGCCATTTATAAATTCCTTTGATGAGCCACCATTTCTCTTTCTCTCATCCAAGTCTGATTTAGCACAAACATTAAAGGTTCACGTGGGATTCCACAAATGGGAATGAGGACTGGGTTTGTGCAAAAGCATGCAGCACTGTCAGGCGAGGTTACTACAAAGGTGACCAAATAGTCCCAGTCACAGCTGCAACAAGCAGCTGCTTTCACAGCTCATTCATGGGGAGAATTCCCCATGAATCTGAACAGTGTAATTCATGGTGAATCATGAATTCCAATGACTGGAGAAGTAATTTCAAAGGTGTTACCAGAATGGACTAATTTGCTGACAGAAGGCAAAGTTGAATGAGTGGTGATCCAAGAGTGTTCTTTGAACACTTTTTTATGATCCTATTGTAACTGCACAGCTCACATTTACCTAGAGCTGGCACTAAGCAGGAGTAAGGAGAAAACCAGAACAATAATACCGACTTCCACTCTGCCAGAGATTCACAGAGTAGAGGTTTCCACAGGGAATAGCAGAGCATGCTTCTTTTTTGAAACAACGTGCATTACTACTCTAAACCTTATCCTAATTTAGCATGTAATTGATTTAAATATAAAATGAGATTTTGTTTTTCCAGTCATAAAATATGATTTACTAGAAAAATGCATTATTTCTAATTTATGGCAACTCCTTCAAAACTTTTTTTAATTAGATGGGTATTTGTATTCCATTATTATCCTCAAGTTTCATGTCAGCATTCTATTTGTACCAAGTTCTTCCCTAAAGAAAATGCTCTCCTCTTTTTCAGCTCACTATGCCACAAAGTAATTTTGCGCAAGTCTCTGAAATGAATTTGAGTGAAACAGACTCTGTGAGAACACTTACAACAAACTGTCATCTGCAGAACTCTTATTTCTGTCTGCAGCTGCATGGACAAACAGATGAGTTGCTTACAACAGTGACATGAACACAAAGAACTGTCTCTCTGCTTTTACAGAATCTGTCCTGTATATGTACTGAGGCAAAATTAAAATAAGAGATTAAGAAAGATAACATCTCCTTTCCAAGACTCCAATGAAAGGTGTCACACTTCACTATAGTATCTCCGAGGTAATTCCCTATTTTTCCACACTAAGCTTATTTAAGTTTCACTTTCAGGCACCGGTTCCTGTTATACCTTTGGCTATAGAAACAAAGATCTTCTACTTCGCTCTTATTCTACAGTTGCAAAATCCTATGTATAAAGTAACTAAACCACTTTCCAAAACTTTCTTCTATAAATTGCAGGGATTAAATCTGCTATGCCTTAGGATATAACGACACCCCTTATTACTTCAATGAATTTGTACAAGTTATTCCTAGACAATCTGTTTTCTTAAAGTCCAAACCAGGGCCCAATACCTTATTGGCACTTACCAAAGCTGTGTTTAATGGCAAGATCACTTGTTACTTAAAATGTGTATTTCACATAATATTTTTAGCAATAGTATTTGTTATGAGCTCACAGCAGGTATCTATAAAGAGCCCTGCAGAGTCTTAAGCTAAAGAAATCATTCACCTTCAGCCAAGCACAATTTTGTTAAACGTTGGTCTAAGCGTTTACAAGCAGATGGAAAGAGTTGCATTTATTACCTGAATGGTCTGGTAAACCGAAGGATCAAATCCTTTCACAGTCACCTCCCGAAAAACTCTTGGCTCCAGTTCCTCTTTAGTCAGATCGCAGTGATATATAATACCTGTAACAGAGTGCAACTTTGTCAGCTTCAAGTAAGGGGCACTGTTAAAAGGATGATAGTTAGGCATTGTGATGGAGTAATGAATGATAATTCAGCAGGGTGGAAAAAAAAAGCTCCTGATAACTCTTTCAGTTAACACTTCTTAAAAAATACATGTATACGTTTAATCTAAGAGGGGTGCAAAGGTTTTCTGTAAAGACAATAGTTCTTGCTGCCCAAAGTTAGTATTGAAAGTGAATTAAACAAACTGGAAAAAAGAAAATCATATGTTACACGAAGTAACATAGCATTTATTGAGGCTGATAAAATTGGAAGTAGTATAAAGTTCACTTTGAAACATCTCCCCCAGAGCTACCAGACCAAGAATAACTATATTAAGAATTTTATTCAAGTAATTTTTCTCCTTACAATAAAATATTTTGACATTACAATTCAAACAGAACCCTGGAAAACAGAAAGAGCTAGGCATCAACTTGAGATTGTGACAAAGTAGTAGAGAGTACCTATGTGACTGAATAGAATTTGGTCTCCTACCATTTATTTTACATCCTGATCCTGAAGGTTTGAAGGCAGCCTCACTTGCTTGAGACACATCTGTGTTTTTTCCAAGTGATTTTGAACAAGAAAAATCTCTGCCTTTGAGCAGTATAAAACTTCTATTTAAACATGCATTAAGGTAAAGAACACTAAAAGTTTAAGGCAATAAGCCTTCCACAGAAATTTTCTCTGCAATAAAATTAACCAGAGTGGACAATACTTGATTGAAATACTGCTGTATTGTATATCTTTTAGGTAATTGCTTCTGGTTTCCTGAAAGTATTACAGAAGTTATGGCTATAAAAATTATACTGAAAAATGAAATAATGAGGACACTCCTGATACAAGTTAATTGCCTCATTAAATCATTTTTATAGACTGTGGAAAATCAAAGATAAAGATTGGCGAAGGAATACAAATGAAAACCAATACTTAAAAACTGATAAAACTTATTTTCATAATGATGAATTAATAGGAGGAATAAAAGGAGGAATACTCTAACCTGCTGGGAAGTATTTTATTTAATTGTACTTGCCATATAGTGACTAGCAAGCCTAATGCAGGTGAAAGTACAAAGAAGCATTACAGAAGCATTAAAGTAACATGAAAGCACAAAGGAAATCACGCAAAGCGGTCATAGGCAGAGCAGTTGCTATACATATATACAGCTGCTCAGAGCAGGCAGAATAAGTGCATATTAGGAAACCACGTGATGAAAGAAGCAATCATGGATGGCATTTTGGTAATGGCTTGGCACTTAATATCCCAAACCATAGTCATTTCTGGTACAAGCCAGTCCTTTGTACTTTCTGAACATGCTCATTTCTCAAACATGCTCATTACTTAAGCAACATGGACTTCCCAACTGGTAGATTCTGCAGCATGCAGGGAAGGAAACACAATTTTACCTACATTGTAGATGTATTTAGTACCTACTGAACAAGAGAATTCAAGTTCACAGGAAAAAGAATATGTAGTGGGAAAAAAAAAAAAACAAACAACACCTTACCTGGAGATAAAAATGAAGTAAATTGATAGAATATTTCACTATCCTTCTTCTGACCACTATATCCCACAATACTCCCAACCTCTAATGGGAAAGTCTTGAGATGTGTACCAGTGGCTAAATCATGAAGTTGCAGGATATTCTTCACATCATGCAGATAGCATAAAACGAGAAAGTTGGACCTCACACAAGCAACCCATTCTGAAGAATGTGGAAAAGGAAAAAACAAAATATATAAATTGAATGAAGTTCTTTCACATACCTAAATACATACACCATTCTCTTAAAGTGTTATAAGTCACTTGACTTCTGAAACAAAAAAGTGAACCCGAACATAAAAGATTACATTCTTTGGATATGTGCTGACCATGTTGCTTTAAGCTAATTTACGCAGACACAGGTAGAACGAATCGTTTAACTAAGATTGCTCCTCATTTTGGGCACTTACAGATAAACATTATTCTTAAATACCACAGATTTCAAAAAAATTCCTTGAGACCTTGTTTTAACTTTCATGCATTTCTGTAAGTATTACTGACAAAAATAAAATCATTATTATTTGGACTTAAGCTAAACTAATAATAACAAAGAGATGTATTATCCTGCATTGCACAGTAAGTATAGAACCTAGAGGGTAGCATCCATCCTGTTTTTGTTGTCTCAGTATTCAGGAGACTATTCTTCTAAGCAAGCTCTATTCAGCATAAGAAAAGAGCTGTTCTGAACACTGTGAAATACTCAAACAGGCATACAGGAATTACGGACATGATTAATTAGTTTTGTTTGTAGCATTGGTGAGGTTGTGGTTCTTGTCCTCTTCCAACCACACACATGCCACTTTTCCCCTGATAAGTCAGACTGGAAATGAAAATTATGGATAGGGTGCCAGCATTACACAATGCCTTATCTTATCTACTGGAGCAAAATCAAAAAGATGGACTCAAGTGAGCAAGAAAAATCAGGTTGGAATGACTTGGGCATACTGCCAGTGTCAAAGCAGCAAGTGGGGAATTTAAAATGCCAACACAGGAGCAAAAGACAAAACAGAAGCAAGAAAACACTGGCATAATTTCCATCTTATTCTATATTATATTATTCACATTTTAACAGCTCTTTCTCTTTCCTCAAAGCCCTGTAAAAAATGACTTGAATTCACAGAGTTGTACTGAACTCTGTCTTATAAAAACATAATTGAGCATTCAGGAGCTAGAACAGAAGTTCAGTGACATATCATGTGCCCTTCCACCAAGGATAACAGGCTCTTTCTGAACTCACTACTTTGCACAGCTTAGCTTCTTTAATAGCTTCTGCTTTCGTAAGGAGTTTAGGTCTGTCATGATCCACAAGAGCTTGAATCTAACAAGTCTACAGCCTACCCTTCTTTCAGCTTGATCAGAAAGAACCATATAAATTTGTTATATAAACAAGAAATTAAAGCTTTACTACTCCATTCATACTACTCTTCCAAAAATCACCCCTAAAATCACTTTTTCTTATTTTTATTTTTGTCCTTCAGACATTTCAACTCCCTCACAAACTTCTAGCCTAAATCTGGGGATTTTTGAGCAGAAGTCCCAGAATACAACATAAACCAAAAGTTCAGCCACAAAGCCTGAAATGGTCTGAAATGGTATAATAGCATACAATATAACACTGTTTATAAATTTAATGGTCATTTAATTTTACTTCCGGAGTTTAAGCAAGACTGGAGAATAAAACATGCTTCATGACTTCATTATACATAAATACATATTTTGAAACATAGAAGCATTCCTGGTCGCATACAAGGAAAATATGCAGTCATTTGAAGCACTTATTACACTGTCGTTGCACAAATCTGCCAACGTTTACATCTATAACCAGATCACTATTAAAAACATCTGAATTAAATCCCTCTAGTAACGTCCCGCTGTAACAATGAGCTCCTGTGAACTCTATTCTCAGCAATATCTATGACAAATGTGTGTCTGTTTACTCTTGAAATTCCCTGGCAAAGTTTCACAAAATGGACTGAGATACTCTCAGATCAACTTCAAATATATTATACACGTAGCTCTGCTTCAGCAAGGGTACTCTTCAGGACATCTTTATTTTAAAAATTAAATTGTGATCAACCTTAATTCCTCACTAATCATTTAGCAAAACACTGCAATTTAGTGGATGTTTTCATTAAAAGTCAAACTACATTAGAAATTACTTTTTTCTATTAAAAAAAAAAAAAGAAAAAGAAAAAGAAAAAGAAAAAAAAAAAAAGAGAGACTCATTTGCCCTGGAGGCATAAGGCTTCCGGATTCCTGCTACTAAAGAACTTGCCTAGGAAGCAGGACTATTAACCTCATCACCAACTGGTTCATTTACAAATAAGATACTTTCAGCAAGCTGAAGATATTAGATGAGAAGACAATGGGAAACTGTTGTAAAATTGTCTGTGAGATTTCAGCAGCATATCCTTGTAAAAATTGTTTTGATGCATTGATAACTGCCTCCAAAACTTACAGTAATGGAACCTACATAAATACGTGCAAATCAAAATGGAACAAAATAACTGAAGCAAGCTTGAAAGAGCAGAAGAAAAGAAAGACTAAGACCCAACATTTGTATATACAGCAAGCAAACAACGCTAAATTATTAACAAGAGCTATTTTTGACTGCAAGCTCAGCCCGTTACTCCCCTGCTCATCACTGAGAACTGCAGGTACTGTTGAGGTTGTTGTGACAGCGGTCAGCCTCTGGTTTTTCACATGCTTTGCGGAATGCGCTCTACATGCCTCTGCGCTTCCTTGAAGCTTTTAAGACTGTGTACAAGCCTCACACTTCTAAAAGTTCGGGCTGACACCACTGCTGTACACTCCCTTTACAGAAAACAGGCAGCAATAAATATCTGTAGGATGTAGATCACCTAACTATTTTGGCTGCCCTGTTCAGTTTCTCTACAGTTTCACATACTGAACAATAAACTAGTAGGAGGTTGCCTTTTCCAACCTGATCCTTTGGCTTAGGCATCAGAGATGGATGGAAACACTGGTCAGTGCTAAAAGCAGGCAGGAAGGAGCATCCTTGGTACTTTCCATTTCTCTCTGAAAATGAAAATATCCATCTTGATGACTACGTAGTCATAAAAAGAAACTGACAAGTTATTTTCTATACAATATGCTCATGCATCCACTCAACAAATAAGAATGTGTTAATGGGCTGTGAAAACTTTAGCTAGGAAATGGATTTGGGTCATTTTTGGATTCTTTGGTCATCCAAATGATCATCATCAATATGATGGCAATCAATATTCAGGGCCTCAGCAGATTAATATATATGCATGCTGGTATCAAGCAAAATGACCCAAAACCACCACTAAAAGATAGCTGAAGATAGACTTGAAATGAAAGCGCTAACAACTTGCAGAATAAACCATGAATCATTTTAAAACATGTGAGGGCAACCAAGTCCTCACAGCATCTGTCTTTCCTCTGAGACACCATCAGTGACAGACTGCCATGATTAAGTTAAGGGCAAAGCTCCAGCCAACTTCAGCACAACAAGGATTTTATACTCTACATTCTCTCAGTATGAAACAGATAAATAAGAGAGCAGGGGGGTGGGCAAAGCTCTTCTGAAGCTGCAAACATCAGAAATGCTTTCTGAAATAATCAGTAGGCTTTAGTCATCTGTGATTGATACAGCTTCTCCATGGTAAACTGAGTTAAACAGATACACCAAAGCCCTACCCTGGGAAGCGGAATAAGACTTAAGTCAGGGACATGCATCTAGACCACATCCTCTACATCCCTGATTGAGGGATGCATCTAGCTTGGCCAGATCTTAGCTCTTAGTTGCTAAGAAACATGGCAGCTAAGCCACACTGCATCTTGCAGTAGGAACTTATCAATCTGGTCCTTTGCATTGCAGCCAAGTTTTTCCTCTCTGTCATGATGGCATGCCAGCCAGCCCCCAAGAGTACCTCCTTGGGGTAACAGACAGACAGCTGCTCCTCAGAGCATCCATGCAAGCCTTCATTTGCTTTACTTTGAACACAAAACTCTCCAGTGTGGAGTAGGGGTATTTTGAAAGACAACACACAATAAAGGAATGCACAATTTTTCTGCCAGCTAAGATAAAGATGAAGGACTGTTCACAGCCATACAGATTCCCTGCCATTCAGGATTAATAATTTTGTGATCTCAGTTCAGACTTTCTCTCCTGGTTTCACTATGCTACCAAAAGATAACCATCTCCAAAAACACTTGATAATTCTGGATGCTTGTTCGTTAACACTGCAGATTCTTAAGCATTTCTGATTTAGAAGGCTAGAGGTATTAGAGAAATTACTGCCTCTCTCTAGCACAAGCTAGCGGAAGGAAGGCAAGCATTTTACATACCCTGAATTTAGGTGTGCAGATGTTTGCAATTGCTAGGTTTGCCCCTGCTTATTAAATGGTTGAGATTTGAGGCATGGAGATTGGAACTAGATGACCTTTAAGGTTCCATCCAACCCAATTTCTGTCATTCTAGGATATGGTTCTATTGTTTAAAATCACTTACTTGATCTATGACGTTCAGAAATACTGCTTACTTCTTAGCCCTCTTTACTCAGGAGATCTATTCTATTTTTCTTTTCACAGTCCCAAATACATGGCAGGATGCAACTGCCACTTTTAAGTTGCCCTACTCCACAGGTACTGAGCACTTCTGGGGCAATGAGATAGTTTAGTAACTTTTTGAGATCTATAACAACACAAACCACCATCCAAGTGTTTCTAGTGACCACAGTGGTCATGGTTACACAGCTGCTTTTGAATGAAATCAGCATGCCCCTTTGCAGCTATGCAGTCATTTAAACCACAAGTTCAATGTTAGACATGAACCTCCCCTAGAGTTAAATTTCAGATTCCTGAAAATCAAGAGTAACGCGTTATAAACAAGCACAAAAGTGGGAGGGAAATGAGTTTCATTGCACACCAAGATGTCCTCAGGTTCTTCCTTAAATTTTATTTTAAAATAGCTATCGTTTATTTCTTCCCCTCAACTCAGAGAAAAGAGATCCAAATTAATCTCAAGTCACCATGAAGTCCCTGTTGTAAAATGAGGTGTGTGATCAGCTTCAGTGCGGGACAATAATTGCTTTTTCCCTGTATTTCCCAAATTGGCTCATTTCTAAACAGTTCTGAAAATAAAAAAAGTCAAAGTCAATTAAAACAAAGTATATCTGGTAAAACTGACATCCGTATTGTCTTGTAGGCAAGAATATTTGTTTCTTGGTTAAATCATTTTAGCATGTTCCTTAAGAATGCATTATGACATTTTGTGGAATTTCTCTTTCTACCACCAATGGACAGTGGCAGAATTTTATTGTTATTAATACTTAATTTATCAATCATAAAATGTATATGCATATAGCAAAGGTTTTCTGAAACAGAATTCAAGTTAACTCACAGAAATAAAAGCAGATTGTGTCAGAGTAAGAGTTTTGAGTCAAGTATTTATACATCCAGTAAAATTACAAAGAGACATTTGTGGCCTGGAGGATCACTGAAAGTATTTATAAGGAAATTCTAACACAACTGATTATACCTGAGTAAACAGTTTCCCTCACATACCTTGAAGTGGACAAATAGCAACACTCATTTACCCTCTGAATCACTGCTGTCCTAGCTTTTGCTGAAGGCATTTCATTACAGTGTCATCTCTGGATCACACAAAATCAAATTCCCTAGACTGCAAGGCTTACACAAGGCAATGAATTATTAACTGCCTTCTGCTATAATTATGTATTTCCAAACCAAATCTTGGAATGATTAAAACAAAATGACAGTGACTGGTTTGCCTGCTATCTTCAAGTATGTTAATTTATTCAGGGCTACAACCTCCTAAAAATGGTAAAACTCCCTCATGTTGGTGCTGAGCATGTTACACTAACTTGCAACTGTCTACCGCAGCAAAGCAACTAACCAATTCAAATTTATTTTACTGTAGCACTAAGAAACTCTTATAAGTTGACCTCCTTGTGGAGATGCTTTCATTTGCTCATTTAATGCAATACCATTACGCACTACCTCAAAAAGCTGGCAAAAAAGAAGGATATGATTGCCTTTTCTTGCTCCACATTCAAACCCAGCAGAAGCCTGGTAATACACAATAGAGTCTTGAAAATCACTGTGATAGTTTCATATGACAGATTATGTTTGCCTTCAAGCGTGTAAGAGCTAAATGCCCGTTGTGTTTATAGTCTGAAGGCCAATGCCCCCAGAAAACCCATTTATCTGGGCTTTTGATTCTCTAACTGCAGCATTTGTTATGTTTATATAGTCAAGACTGTCGCATATCAACCATTAGAGGAATGTTGCATGCATTATGCTGTTTTTTAATACATGCACAAACATGAACTCAGTATGACTTTCCTTTAGAATGAAAACAAAATGGAATTGAGCTATGTGACATGGTGCAGTAAAGAACAGATGTGGCTTTAAGTTTGCTAGAAAGGAATATCTAGCTAGTGCCTACATAGACACTGCACAATGCCTCTAGGCTGCCCAGATCACAGTGCAAGTAAACCTTCGTCTGTTAAATGTATTTTATGCCAATCACATGCCTCTATCCCATTCTATTTCAACACTTGCTTTCTGTGAATCAATTCTCCAGCTTGGTCCCTTTCTATAAAATACTGTTCCTTGTAACCTACATATGGCTTCATGGACAGTCAGCAAATTTGCTTGCAATCAAAAATCAAACTTGGAAGCAGTTTTTTAACTTATGTGCAACATTTATTCACTGTCTAGAACTGGAAATGTACTTCATTTAAAATCCAGACTGTTCATGATTCAAAGAGTTCATAACCTTGAGAAAAAGATTGGTGTCTCACTAAGCCCTGCTCACTACTTCTGTGTTTACCCAAAATCTTGCAAAACTAGACTCCAGTTGTTTCGCAACATCACTGCAATTCTGGACATGCTCCATAGGTGCCTCGTTTTCCCTCCCAGATTTGTTACACTGGACGGATGGGACAAAGACTGCCCAGAGAGCTTCTGGTCAACCGAAGAATAGATCAAATACTATGTCATAAACACTTCATTCTCCATTTATGCCTTTTGGAGGGTGTAGCCTGTCTAGACTGCAGCAGAAATCAGGCAAGATACAGTGCAGAAACGAGAGATTTCTTACAGGTCTTGGAAAGTGAGATCTTAATCAGAATTCAAAATAGCAGCCAATTAGATTTGTCTTAGTAAGAGACAGAAGTATATATGGTAGCATATATGTATGTCCATCACATATACAGAGAATTTTACTCATTCTAAGAAACAGTTCCTCACCGGAAAAGTAGCAGACAGCGAATTAGTGAATTTGTAGAAAGAAGGATTAAAAAAAGAAGTTGAATCTTTTTGTATAGCTGTAATTATGGTAGTTGGATAAATCATGATTAGATCTTGCGCAGTCTGCAGACTAGACTACATGAATGTACACAAAGCATCTGTCAAAAAAATAGCAGAGAAGTTTTTCTTTATTATCTGAAACTAATCTAAGCACAATGTGTTAGTATCATTTTCCCCAAAACAGGATTAAAAAAACATCCCAATGCTGAACCTTAGTTCAGAAAATTTATCACAATATACCTTGAAAAAACAAACATTTATGTTTAAGTCACTTTTACACTCCAAGAATTTCATACACTTTGACTGTCTTGCGGGTTTTTTTCTACTGCTGTCTACTCTACTTATCCCTATCTCTGACCAAGTCTGCTCGTAGTGTGCTATACTACTACTATACTTGTTCTTTTCCTTCTTTCTGCTTACAAAGCCCCACTTGCTGTAATTTTAATTTCCAACTGTCTAATAAGCATTTACTACATTAACACAAAGCAGGAAAATATCTTCCTCTCATTTCCTACAAAAACAGAACTAAAACAAGGACAGATGAAGTGATTCCTTTATGGCCACATAGGATGCAAGAGAGAGAGGGGAGCGGGGAAATGGAATCCTGATCTCTCAAGTATTAGGCAAAACTTAATTGCAAGCAAACACATGAAATCCTAAACAAAGTTTAAACACAGTAAAACAGTAAGGTCTGTACAAGATCATCCAACTGACTAATGACTGTATTAGTTTAAAAAAACAGAATAGAAAGACTTTTACATGACAAACTCTTACCTAAAACATCTCTTTCATGCTCAGGGATGAGAACTTTCCATTTGGATTCCTCTGGGTCACTGAAGTCAATGTTGATTAATCGGTAATTTGGAGAATGACGGTTTGTCTTGAAAGTGAATACTGTTCCTTCGTTGGTGACATACTCATACTCAGCCTCAAAGTTATCTATCAGCTTCACCCACTGAAGAATTCCTGCAAGATCAAACATATAAAGCGAATTCCTCAACTTCTGACATAAAGCTTCCTTACACTCAAGAACAAGGGCTTCTTCACAATCATTGTAGGTTCTTTCTCCAGTAACAACAGCAATCAAAAGGGGTAATGCTATTGGAGGGGCTTAATATGCATGAATAATTAACCAGCTTAATAGGCTGCATAGACATGTTGTTCATGGACATGTTGAAGAATTTCTAACTAAATTCATGAAGAATACTGCCAGAACTACCAGAGAATCATGTAACTGTAGGATTTGGAAGGGACTTCTTAAGATCATCTATTTTTACATGATAAAGTAGATTGCCTAGGTTACACAAGAAAGCATCCAGACAGGTTCTTCAATACCTCCAGAGGAGATGACTTCACAATCTCTCTGAGCAGCCTGTTCCAGTACTCTGTCACTGTCAAAGTGAAGTTCTTCCTCATGTTCATATGGAACTTCTTGTGTTGCAGTTTGTCCCCAGTGTCTCTTGTTGTGTCTCTGGACACCACTGTAAAGAGGTGGGCCACATCTACTTGATACCATTCTTTTAGATATTTACAAGTGTCAAAAAAATGCCCCCTCAGTCTTCTCCTGGCTGAACAGCCCCATGTCTCTCAGCTTTTTCTCATGAGGGAGATGCTTCAGGCCCATCACCATCTTTGTGGCCTTCCACTGGACTCTCTCTAGAAGTTCCCTGTCTGTTCTGGAACCTGTCCAGATCTCAATGAATGGCAGTACAACCTTTTGGTGTTTTAGACATTCCTGCCTGCTTCACATCATCAGCAAAGTTGCTGAGTGTTAGTGTTCAGCTATAGAAGTCCTTCATTTTCTTTCTGCAAAAGATTTTCTCTCTTCTTGAAGTGTAAAGTTTTCCATATGCCTTGAAAGCGAATAGTTTATCACAGAAAAGAAATGATGCTATTTGAATGAGTACAGTACATTTTAATATAAAGCATTTCCCTGTCAACTCAGAGACAACATTCCTGGATGTTATTCTACAGAAGCTTGTCACCACCACCAGAAGGACTACACATAGTTAGCTAAACTATGTTTATCAAGAATGATATTGCATTTTCCCTATCAACCTTCTAGAATACCACATCCAATAATAGAAGTACAGCACTCTTGACCATGAGCTGCCTCAATGTATTCGCTCCCTACCACAGTCTTAATATTGAATAACTTGGAGTTGGGACAGAAATAATCTGCTATTTACTCACATCTTACTTTTTTTTTGCATCAGATTTAAAGGCCAGTGGAAAGAAAGAGAAGAATACATTAGATATGATCAATATGCTTGTTACATCTGCAACTCAACCTATCAACCAAGCATACTATTATAGGCATGCAATAAGTAAGAGTCCTTACTGATGAGAGAAATTGAAACTCTTCTGTTTGTAAATAACAATTGTCCATTTTCTACCTCATCCTTAAAACTAAAGGTTGTTTCTGCATAAAGACAAGGACCCAAACTGTGCATAAGTTTGTTCATGTAAGTCCATAACACAATATTTCCTTCCATAAATCAGCACAACAATACTAATAGTTGGTCAGGATAATAGAATTAGGTCATAGCTGGGCTATAATTTTAAGTTCAAAAAAAGATAGCTGAGGAAGCAGTGACATTTTAAACTCATTAAATACAGTAAGAGTATAGTCAGGTCTAGTATGTTCATAAAGCTCATATCACTCACTTAATTGCCAGTTTAGTTTAAGGAAAACTGCCCTGCCTCTTCACACAAAGTGAGAGATTAGTCAATTAAATTTTACTTTTTATACTACTGTAATTTAAACTTTGCAGATAATCTTGTCAACTTAGTATTTGAGAGAACATATTGCATGTGAAATCTGTTTTTTACTGGAGCCCAAACTTTCATTTTTCTCAAGAGATTTCATGCTAAAGAAAAACCTTGCTAGGTCCTCCCTGAAGTTCTATGGAAAAAAAAACTTGCTTTAAAGTCCAGTAAAAGGAGAAAATCTATCCTACATCTAACTGTAATATACCAGTGAAACTGTTGTAAGATACCAATTCACACATACAACAGTTTCACAAGATAAAAATTTAATTGCAGTATAACACTATAAAAATACTGGCACATTTGTATTTTAGTATCTGACAGAATGAAATCATCCTCCTAAGGAAGAAAGAGACTTCATAAAAAGGAATCCCAAGACTGTTGAAAAAGACTCTTTTTTTTATGGTAAATGCACATAGTAACTGTAAACTGCACAGTCAAAAGAAAAAATAGGATTCAGTGGAGAAAAAGAACAATATCATTACATTAGTGATTTATACTGCTGTCTTGCAACTCATTTCTCCAGTCCCAAAAGAACAGTCAGTACACTGTGAGAGAGTCAATACTCTACAGGGATACACTAAGTTGTTATTACAAAAAAAATAAAAAAAATAAAATCAAGAGCATTCATCTTGTTAAAGTGGATATTATATAGTCCTTTGAAGACAAATACTGCAGATGAATTACCTCTAAACCATTGTCTCACTGAAGTTGTTAATTACATCAATATCTGGCCTGAGTTAAGAGCCAGTAACGAGGCAACTACAAGCAACTGAAAAGGACAGTTACATCAGCTACATTTGCTGCTACTACTGGCTGTAGTTTTTCAGTGAGAGGAAGAAACACAGCCATAGAAGGTGCATCTGTATTGCGGACTGCAGCTGACTCAGATATAGCTTGCAACTGGAAAAGATGCCCCAGCATTGCCTTGTATCACTCTGTTTTGCATTTTCCTTTGGGCTAAGAACAACAATTGGCTGACCAGCACAGCCACTTTCCTGGGCTCCAATAAGGCTGACTAGGGGTGGGGGAATCTGCTATGTGGCTGAGCCCCTTTAGGCTGCTGATGCCCAGGTCTCCCTAATGCCAGTCCAAGCGGAGGGGCAGCCCTTGCAGCCATGCCAGTATGGAGCAGCATGACCATGATGCTGCATTGATTCAGCAGCTCTTCAAGAGTTGCTCTTCACCCTGCTCTTCCTAGCCTACTTTTTCGTTTTGCTTATCTGCCTTAGAAGTGCTACAAAATAAGGTTCTCTCTTTGGTTGCCTGACAAAGCACACTGCTATGACAGGGGAGCACCAGTATGTACAAGGTAGCAGCAAAGAGAAGCAGAAGAGTAGGAACATTTTTCATGATTAATGAGCCATAGAAGCTTGACTGAACCAAAACTGCACACTCCTTTATCTCCCTCCTCCAGCAGCAGGCCTCCACTTTCATGCTTGCTTTGGCATTTGCTTGAGTGAACAGTACAGCAGATTAAATTAGTTTACCTAAAAGAACATTCACCTGTTTTACAGGATTTTTCTTTCCCTGACAGATTAGCAAGGGTCATCACCTAATCACAGGTTGAGATAGGAGATGCTGACTGACTTAAAGTGAGGGGCCAGCTGTAGGTAACCTGTGGGCATGAAATTACAGGTAGAGCCAGACAAAGGAGTTGTCTGTCTCCAACTGCTCTCTCCAGTACCCAAAGGGGAACAGACAAAGCAGATTTTTGTTGAAAATAGCACATTACACCAGGAGGAAAGCTTGTTTAAAGGAACATAATTTAAAATGCAAAGTACGCCTTGTTAAAGATTCTGTCTTTCTGTGTCAGGAATGCATCTACGAGTCTGTCTAGATGGGGAGACACACATTTAGATTTAAGCACAGTGTAACCGGATTAAGTGCAACTCTTCTGTTTCTTCAAGTGTATTTTGTTTATATGGGTAGCTACTGAGTACTATGGGAGGTATTCTGCATGCAGCCTTCACTTGGCATGAATTTAGGAAGATTCTACAGTAACTGATCAAACACTCAAAATCCAGGTGAACTATATACCGTGGGCCTTAAGCAGTGCTCATTTCCTTACAGAACATTCTCTACACATGTGTAACAGAGCAGGTCTTACAGCAGCTGAATGAGTAAGATTGAGAGCTGTTATCATAAGCATCATCAACAGAAGAGGATGTTCCAGAGATCAGAGGTAACTAAAAAAGCAGTCAAGCATGTAGTACAGATAGGAAAGTGTGCTTGACCATGGAGGACCCACATTATAACTACCACTAGAAGGAGAACAAAGAATACACAATAATAGATTGGATAACAAGACCTCCCAAGTCCTTTCTCTCAACACTGTGTCACAAATTCCAACCCCCAGGGAATATCTGAGAAAGGCTGTGAAAATACTAGTACTAGTAAACAAACAAACAAAAATAAAAACAACCCCAAACTTGCATGTCTTAGTGAAGGGTATATAGCTACGGAAATAGAGAGATGAACTACACAGTTTCTCTAAAACAAGGCAACTGGGGAGTACTCCACAGGAGTGGTTCACCGTCTTTACAGGAGCTAGACAAGACACAGGAACAACCATTCAAAACAGATAGGAAGCATGATGAAGTTTGAACAGTTTTCATGCAAAATAACCTATGAAAATAGCTTAATTGGAGCTGCAGTGCCCAGATGTTCCATCAGAGCAAGGATGATGGACCTTCTATGGGTCATAGACTGCAGTCAGATCCCTGTACACTGGTTATGTGTACAGCACACTCATTCTTAGCAAATAGTGAAAGATACATGCACACCTTCCATTGTATGGCTGGATGGGCATTAACTTGCTGATTAAATCCATGACCAAAAGCAAACACATACATGCATCTAGTTGTCTAAACAGTTTCTCCTCACCCCTGAAGTACTTTGACAAAAGGTCACCAAGGCCAGTAAGTGGAAGGCTGCTTACCCTGATCCAAAGGAAGGCGAAGGATTCCTGTTTCAGTCTCAAACTCAAACAGCGGTCCAGTAACAGAAACAATACACCTCTAAGTTATGAACTAAAAAAAGCATTCCAAAAGCACTAACTTATCTAACTCTGTAACTAAGAATAGTCACAGACAGAAAATGAATTAAAAAAATAATGCACTTGCAAAAATAAAAAAATTCTTCTTAATTTTTTTATGTTTGGATAGGCAAAAATAACTAAGCACTAAGAAAGAAAAGTCTCCAATTCCAGGAAGACAAGGCCAGAGGTGGTGCACTCAAATCATTCTTCTTTAAACGAAGGGAAGGCAGGAAGAGGTAAAGAACAAGATCTTTATTAAGACTTGCAGGTTTTACTAGCAATCTGTTGAGAATATATCTCAGAGGTGATCCACTAAAAAGTGTTTTCAGTCCAGGCTTCCTTACCCTCAACACCAAAATCACTGAAGACTCAAAGTTTAATCCACATAAGCATGCAATGCGATACAAGTATGAAAAGCATGAGGTTAAGGTTATTGATAATTTTCTATATGTTGCTATAACTTAATCCTTGCTCCTGCCAGTCCTTCCACTAAAGTGCAGTGCTGAAGAGCTACAGACAGTTTGGCATACATGTTTTGCCAGAGAACTATCCACTATCAAATAACTGCATTACAATTGCAACTGTGGGAACAGGATTTATAACCTTCACCTGACCATCAGTAAAAGCTGTGCCACATAGCAGAAAAACATAATCCTATAGAGCTGACCCTTCTTCAGCAATAATTAGAGCAAAAATAACAAAGTGCACAGATTTTCAAAGAAGATTTTCAGATCAGTGAGATCAAAAAGAAAATCAAATCAATAAGCAGCACAGATTCAGTCCTCAGCAGGACACAGCAAAACATTCAGTGAGAGCTGAGGGCTCTCTATGATAAAGCAGCTTCGTGGCTGACTGATGAAAACTATAGGGGAAGGAAAAGCTAATTTGAACAAACTGTGATTATAACAGCAAGAATGATCACAGAGAGCCTGCTGTCAGCCCTCTTTGAGAAAGACAAAGTGCTAGAGAACCACTGTTCATCAGCTTGCAAATGTTCTCAGTAATTCCTTCCGTATTTCATGGTTCATGGAAAGGCCAAACAATCCATTTGTGGCAAATAACCGCCTCACTATGCTGGCTGGAGAGACAGGGTTTTTACTTATCAGCTAATGGCAGTTTTTCATCTGATGTTGGAAGAAAATTTAAGAGCAAGAAAAACTCTTATTCAACCTTTTTCATGTATTCCAGCAGTCAAAGTGATCAGGTAAAGCTATAAAATACTAATCGCCACTTAATTATACTTCATCTTACATTCTGTAGTTTCAGTTGGATGCAAAAAAAGTATTCTTAAGAAAATACATAATACCATTTTTGATGTTTTAAGCATCAAAAGTTTCCTTGTTACCTCAATTTCTGAACTTGTTACAGTGGGTGCCAAAGAAAGTTCAATTAAAAAAGTTATATGAAAAGTTACATCCCTACTATAAAATGTCACACTCTTTGTCACCAGAGAAGACACTTGTGAAGACAAAAGCCATAGGATGTTTAGAATGCTAGTTTATATAGCCAGCATCCTTTTCTAGTGTCCGACATACTAACAAAACCCAAACCAAATCAACCAAAAAAGTGGTAGTACGTTCCTTGCAAAAGTAATTATGTTGACTTGCAGATGAAATTATCTTTTAATTTTCACTGCTTCCATTCATACCAGCCAACAGCTTAATTGCACAGGGTCAGCAAGTCACCGTATAAAAAGTGTCTGAACTTTCATGCAGAAGCAGTCTTACTGCAGAATATCAGCAAATTAGATTCATCAAGCTTTTATTTTAGAGATTTTTCAAACCTGAAAATCCATATTCTTTATGAGAAGAGATTTTGGAAACTGAGCATTTACTCCAGAATTTATATCATGATACTAATCCACAATAATCTTTACATTCAACACGTGATAGATATTCTCACAGTAGATGCTATGGTTCATATCGGAAGACAGCTTCATGGCCTTAGTGGTAGGATCATAACATATCCAGGGCAGCATGCAGCCCTTCACTGGTATCATCTCATGTGCATCAAAAACTACCTGCATTTTTAATCATGCAATATATGGCTTGCTTTTAAGATTTCACTCAGACCAAGGCAGCTATAAAAAATAACTCTTCTCTCTCCTCCCCCTCCACCCCCCCCCTTTCTTCTTCACAGCCGCAAATCTTTAAGTGTGTCACTTTGGTCTCCAAAGGTAAAGCAGATTCTCAAGAAATTTGGACTATGTTTGAAATTAATATCTGAACCTCACAGGATCAGACTTCATTTATGAATGTCTGGAGGAGAGGAGATAGTAAGGTCTCCCTTAAAGGAATGAACCTTTGTCACATTTGTAAAGAGAGCTCCCAGTACAACTTATCCTGTGGCTACTCACTGTAATGCAATATATAATAAATAAATAAATAAATAAATAAATAAAAATAAAAATGGAAGGAGGCAAGCTTTGTTTCTGGGTTAAAAAGTTCAGACATGTCAAGATACATAAGACTCACCCTAAAGAAAGAAATCAAGCACTTTTATGAGCAGAGATTCATCAATTTCAAGGCTTCTATTTTATTCTGTTTTCTATTTCCATTTAGATGATTGCACAAACGACAGAAGAGAATATATATGCTTTGTTTAGAGAGTTATAGCTTATGTCCTACTGCAGCAAAACAGAGCAATAGAAAAACAGGAACCAGTGATCTCTCACACCACACTTTCTTTAATATGCACAGTCTAAAAAATAACCTGATTGCGAGTACTATTGATAAATGTGATGTCCAGCTAGACATAAGATCTCTTTATTCAAATTGTAACCTGTTTAACCTTATTGCTAATGAGTCCCCTTGAATTGAGAACATCTACAACAAGAGAAAACTACTGAGAATTACTATTTATAGGATATGAAACTGTTTTCTTAAAGCAAACACAATTTAGTTAAGGCTTCCATATATTTTACAAGATTAAGCTGATTTTTTTTCCCTATTTGCTAGGGAACTAGGATGGGAAGGCTTTGTTTCAATACAGATTTTTGAAGTGTTTGTTTATTAATTTATTTTAATTATTATTACTTTAAAGTTTCTTAAAACACAGAAAAGTCTTTCTCCACCCGCTACACTCAGCTTTCTAGCTGATGTCTGTTGTCCTCTCACTATCCTTTCTCTTGTCCATTTTCACCACAAATGATTTGATCTACATTTTCAGCCTCTATAGAATATATTGACTCATCCCTTTGATGTTACTGTATATAGCACTGTTCATTGCTGTTTATTTATCTGTTTTAGAGATGACCTTATAAGCTGCAAGACTAAGGAAAAGTACAAAAAAGATCACATAAATCTAGTAACAACAGAAAGTTGACAAACATCATATTTGCTTTTCTGCCTGCCCACAGAGCATGTTTCTTCAGTTTGTCTAGGAAAAACACAACGCTCTTCTAAACAAAAACACAGAATAAAGAAATTCTTACAGCCGATAACACTGCTTTTCAAGTCCTTCTTGCAGTCTGCCTTGCTTCTCACACCAGTCTAGTACAAAGCAGTTCCAGTTGATAACTTTGCAACCAGCAAATACTGAACTTTAGTCTTTGCTCAGTTTGTCTAGCCTCTTTCAAGCTAATAGTTCTTCAATATTTTAGACGAGATTATCTCCTTCATGTGCTTCATCTACCTCCCACTCTTCTTTGGAAGCCATCGTGGATCAATTTAAGGTCAACGAGGGGATCAGGCCCAGTCAGCATGGATTTATGAATGGGAAATCCTGTTTGATAAACCTGATTTTGTTCTATGACAAGGCGACCCACTTAGTGGATAAAGGTAAGGCTGTTGATGTGTCTCCCTGGACTTCAGTAAAGCCTTTGACAGTGTCCCCCGCAACATCCTTGTGGAGAACCTGGCTGCCCATTATTTGGATGGGTGTACGCTTTGATGGGTGAAACACTGGTGGATGGCCAGGCCCAAAGAGTTGTGGTCAATGGAGTTAAATCCAGTTGGCAGCTGCTCACAAGTAGTGTCCCCCAGGGCTGGGTACTAGGGCTGCTTCTATTTAACATCTTTATTAATGATCTTGGAGGGGATTGAGTACACCCTCACTAAGTCTGCAGACAGCACCAAGCTAGGAGGGAGTGTTGATCTGCCAGAGGGGAAAAAGGCACTACAGAGGGACATGGATAGACTGGATTCATGAGCCTAGGTTAACTGCATGAGTTTCAATAGCACCAAGTGTCGGGTCCTGCATTTTGGTCACAACAACCCCAGGCAACCCTACAGGCTTGTGGAGGAGTAGCTGGAAAGCTGTCTGATGGAAAGGGACCTTGGTGTACTGATGGACAGTTGGCTGAATACGAGCCAGCAGCGTGCCCAGGTTGCCAAGAAGGCCAATGGCATCCTGGCTTGTATCAGGAATGGTGTGGTGAGCAGGACTAGAAAAGTAATCCTGCTCCTGTACTCGGCACTGGTGAGGCCCACTTCGAGTACAGTGTTCAGTTTTGGGCAATTCAGTACAGAAAGGAACTGAATTGCTGGAGCAGGCCCAAAGAAGGGCAACAAGGCTTGTGAAGGGCTTGGAAAATATGCCCTACAAGGAGCAACTAAAGGGGCCAGGGCTGTTCAGTCTGGTGAAGATGATGCTGAGGGGAGACCTTACTGCTCTCTTCCAATGCCTGAAAAGTGGGTGCAGCAGCAGTAGGGTTGGTCTCTTCTCACTGGTGACAGGATGAGGGTAAATGGCCTCAAGTTGCACCAAGGAAGATTTAGTTTGGATATCAGGGAAAACTTCTTTACAGAAAGGGTTGTTAAGCACTGGAATAAGCTCCCCACAGGAGATGATTGAGTCACCATCCCTGGTTTAAAACTGTTTGGATGTGCTGCTCAGGGACACGATTTAGTGGAGGGTTGTTAGAGTAGTATAGTTAGGTTGTGGTTGTACTTGATGATTTTTGAGGTCTTTTCTGATCTGAGCAATTCTCTGATTCTCAGACAAACTATCAGTTTCCAAAACAGCTCAAAGTCTCTGCTCCCAAATACCCAAATGTAATAACTTCCATCACCATCCTCTCTCTCCAAGCTCCCCACATCTCCAACATCTGCAATCCTATGTTCACAGGAAAATCTCTTCCAATCAACAACCTAAGCTGTAGCCTGTGTTTTTCAACTGGCTATTACTCTAAGTCTTCTGCTTTCCAGAAACCACAGCAGCCTTTCAGAGTTGATGCATCCTTTGAGGATGTAAGAAAGCTATCTCTTCTGCACCCCAACCTGCTTTGTGCCCCTTCTTTCTTGCTCTGTTCTCATGATGCAGCTCCCCCCCCCAGGAAGAAAAGAGTAGGGTCTGTTCAGAGCTTTGTGGCGGTGATTAATAAATCAGCTCTATTGTACCTGTAACAAGAGAATCTCAATTCTCTATCAGGCTTCTTGGGCACTGCTATAATACAAAAAGAAAAAGGTCAGTACTAAGAACTTCAAAAAGACCAATTGGCTGTGTCATATTGGTTTAAGTTTTTATCCAAGGTTGATTAAAGAGCTTTCACTTACTCCCCGTTGCACGCCTACATATTTGTGCTAACTTCCTTTCTCCCCGCACCAAACAACAGATTCAAAAGAATAAATAGTCAAGGCTGACAACGTAATCAAAAAAACAATCTCTAGAGAGAAGGAAAAAGTTATTGCCAGACACAGGAAAAATAAGAAACATGTTAGGAGAAAAAAAGTTATCTTTTAAAAAACACTGAACTTGTACAGCGAGGACTTCTAATATATAAATGCTTGATTGCTATGTATTCAACTGTTTGCTTAGTATGATGCATTTTCAGGTATATTGAATACAACAGGTAAGTAAGGTGATTAATGAGAAGTTTCTTTTGTTTGATTGGTTCAACACACAAGCAAACTCCAGAGCCTTGTCAGCACCGTAGAAGACAAGTTTAATAGAACAGCTACTAAAAATTGCGCCTTACAATACTGAGTTACTGGGCAATTGTGCTGCTTTTGTTTCTTTTCTTAATAAATATACAGCATTAGATTTTTTAAAAAAAATTTGCATAAATCAATGTTTGAGACATTTATGTTCAGCTCAGCAGGAAAAGTAGGGAATTTGATGCCTTGAATGAGAGACAGACTCCTGGACATGAACCCACAGTGCTATCCTTATTGACACAACATACAGTTGTTGCACCTCTGCTACTGAATCTCAAAGCAAAATTAAATTATATTAGTAGGTTCAGTAGCTGACAAACAGAGAAACAAAACCAACAAGAATCCCAACACTCATTAAAGAATAGCTACAAATTTGTCAGAAACTATGCAGTGATCTTCTAGTTTAGAAAAGCCTGTTCTTAACACAAATAGCTCACAGTGGCCCAGTTAAAACCTTAGCAAACCAACTGAATATTTGAAGAGCAAAATGACTCATCCTATACACAATATGAATACTGTGAAGGAGGGAAGGGAAGCATGAAGAACATTTTATCTAACCTGAGAAGCAGAAAAGATGCTTCCTTTAATATTAGAGGAAGGAAATAGAAGCACTGCTTCATAAGTTATCTTCCAGGGAAAACACTCTGGCAAGGATTATTGTAAAAGATCACATTGTAAATTCAATTAACCCATGGCTGTTGACAAAGTATCACAAGTATTTCTATATATAAAAGGGGAAGCAGTCTACTCTCATTTCTTAGATCTCCACTTAGATTCAAGACTATTTTCTATCCTACACCTGACTTCCACTGGTCCCCAGACACTTGAAATATATAAAGAATCAATGAATACAGAAGACAACTGTTCTCACTACAGCAGAACTAATGTCATGCTTGCATAAAGTCTTTAATTATATCACTTTTCTTTCACAATTTAAAGAGTATATGCAAAAAGAAGCCACAATTCATGCTGTATAGAAAGCTAATGAAATGTATTAAGTGATAATTACTAAATTAATAATGAAATAGCAAATATTGGACAAACTGTATTTCATAAAAAAAAATGAGAGTTAAGCCAGAGGTTCCCTCCACATAGAAGTAATTTTTTTGGACTGCCTGACATCTACAATGCTGTACTAAATGTACAGCAGAGCTGACAGAAGACCTCAGTAGATCTCCACAACTAACATTTTCCTATAGTACTTAAAATACCAATTTTCAGTTTCGGACTTAAAATACATATAGCATCTAAGCTAAGAGGCTGAGCTGAAGACAAAGTATGGAGTGAAAACAATTTCATCTCAAAAGACAACATCATCAAAGAAAATACACAATGGTGTATATTCTCTACGCTGTGTTCAAACTGAAAAAAATAATTTTTTGGTGACATACTCAGTTTTAAGCCTTTCAGAAATCCAACATGACTGTACAAATTAGTTTACCTACATTCCCTTCAAAGAATACCAACTGCTAAGACAAACTTCTCCTTTCCAAAACTGAAGCAGACTCATTTTTATTCAGGTAACTACTAATTACTTTCTTGTACTTTTCTACTAACATTGCACAGACATCAGATTTATGAATCTGCAGTTTCCCTCAGTATTTCTAGAAGTCTTCTACAAATTTTGCATCACTTTGCTACCCTTCCTTTCTAAATTAGCATGTCAGTTTTAAGTCAAAGGTTACACACTACCTCAGCAATTACGCGATTTCACCTTGAGTTTTTCTAGAACTCATGGGTCTTGAATTCCTTAGACTTAGCTGTGCTGATAAGTGTATTGCTGTTCTGCCCATTTATTTGCTACAACCTATTTGTAATTCACCAGCACAATCATACCACTCTCACTTCAATTTTAGATAAATCTTCTCATGAGTTTCCTTAGAAAAGTAACTCCAGCATTGTATTACCCTATTTCCATCGCCAGCCCCAGTGCACAATGAAGCATATAAGACACACAGTTTAATTCTTACCTACAAGCAATTCATGGAGTAACTTTTGTACTGACTACTTTGTATTACCATGCACCAAGTGAAGTCCACTTGGTATTCCCTAAAAGAGTAATAACTGCTCTGTTGCATAAACGTTAGCCACAACAGATAAGATGCCTGAGATGAAAAAAAAAAAAAAAGACTGAGTTCCACAGAAAAAGTAAGATCCAAATGAATTAATTGCTCAGTAGTTTGAACAAGATCTCCTTTTTGAGGCTGAAAGATGATTCTCTCTCTCTTTTTTTTTTTTTTTTTTTAAAAAAAAGGAAGGATAACGTGAATCTGTGTTGCTGATAGTTGAGATCTATTGAAGACCAGCAAAGAAATACGACAAAGTTTAAAACCATGCCATGTTTTGGAATGCATTTAATAGAGGTTCTTTCAGCCTGGAGAAATAGCACAAATACAAAACTGCCAAACTCATTAAAGGAAAAAAAGATTGATTCTATTTAACAGGATTACACTGCTAACAAAGTCTGCTCTTTAAAGTTAGAAATGATAGGTAAGAGAAACTTCACTCCTAGCAAAACACCTATCTGGCTAAAACATCTGTACAGTTACTTCTAAAAAAAATGATGACTGCACACTTGAAAGTATATTCTAACCTCTGGAAGAAAATTGGCATGGAAGCTAGTGAGATATGTAAGCTATTACAATACATGATCATACTAACCATTTTGAAACTCCATAAACCATAAAACAGTTGTTTCATTATGAAGGAGAGCTTTTATTTTGGATCACTTAAGGTACCTGTTCCAGCTTTTCCAAAACCTAGACTACATATACAGAACCTACTGTAAGAGATCCATAGTCCTCTTCAGCTTCTGCCATCAAATACAAATGTCACCATTTAACTTCCCTTATTTGCCATTCAGGTAGTTACTCAGGTAGTTATAAAAATCATTCCACTAAAAGTTTATTACCTAAGATATGTAAAAATAAGCTATTAATCCTGAATACTGATACATTTCATGAAAAGAAAGACACTACTTCCTTACCATTTAGGATAAAGAAAACTACTACCTGGAAGTGCCACTTTCCTCATCTCCACAGAGACCGAAGGATCCTAGCCAACTAGCTTAGACTAAATTAAATTCTAAGCAGCTATCACTAGAGTACAAGACTTGTTGTTCATGCGATTTTCTACCAGTTAGATGTCAGGAGAGTACTGATGCCAGCACTTCCTATTACTATTAACGATTTGAGGATTCCTACAAATTGAGTTGGGAAATATAGGGTGAGAGCTGTACATACATTCCAACTTCTTTATCTTCAAACCTCTGAGTTACTGAGTACACTGTACTGTCTCAAAACTTTCTACTGCACGTGGAGTAAGTGATACAATGAATGTTCATCGAGATAGAGAGAACTGCAATGGCACACAGTTGAGAAGTCTTGAATGTCAGCAGTTGAACATCTGAAAAGAGACTGTAGCAGAAGTCAACCCCTACTGATTTTTGTCAGTTGTGTAAATCACAGACTACATCAATACTAAAAATAAATTAATTAGTCTTAAAAAAAATTCCAAGCTGGGGTATGATTTTAGGCCAGGAATCATTTCTAATAAGCAATCTGGATGCAGCCACCTAAGCACTGCAGAGAAAGAGGGTTGTACAAGTATTGACATAGGTTGTTGAAAGTCAGCTGATCTTAGTGCCAGAAAACATTCATCAATCCATTAAGTTTACTGGTATAGAGGAAGCCAGTTCAAGCAGGGTCTGTCTACATGCAAGAAAAGCTTAGAAAGATAAGTAATAAAGTCTGATGTTTACAGTATTTGATAGGTGGGAGAGACCGCATCTCATCTTTTAACAAAGCAAGAGAGCTGAAATCAGATCTTCTCACTCTGTAGGTGAACACTTCTTATCCCGAGTTGACTGGAAAATGTGCAAAAGGAACAAGAGAAACACTGCCTCCTTGCATATCTTGTAATACCTCAGAGAGGCAGCATGAAAGCAGAGGGAGTGTCTGCATCCTATGTAGTTTCAACTTTGTGCCTCCCACTTCAACACTGCCTATTTTCTAATCCTAGTAGCTCAGTATGCAGATTTATAATGCGTCTTTTTCCTGCCTCTTTGAATTTAACAAAATAGAAATGTAGCTCAGGACTGTGAGTTCCATGGGGTAGTAAAGAACCTGAAAGATAAATACTTAAACATTTCAATATTTTAATGTCCATATCATGTTACAAAGCTATTCAGTACAGGACAAAACATTAAAATACACATTATGTTCCTTATTTGTAATTCTTCCTCAATAGCAAGATGACTGAAGATGATGTTCGCTCTTGCAAATGGAAACATCAAATTATATGGGGAAAAAATGGAAATTATTTTTTAACAACAAAGACAGCTAAAGGTAAGGAAGCAAAGTCAGGCACCTCGAGACAACAGAACACTTTAAGTTAGCACTGATGACTGTCAGATTCTCTTAGTCAGAGAAGGAGACCAGTGGGATGAAGAAAAGCTGAAAGGAGCAGAAAAAAAATAAACAAATCACTATCTGGAATGACACACAAAGGAAAAGCTAGAATATTGTCCTGCTGCTTTGGATAGTAAGGCATTGCTCGTACTACTTATGAATTGTTAACAAAAAAGGCTTACTTATTTATTTGTTCCATTTCTTGCTAATTCTCATGGGACAACCTGCTTCGTTCATTTCAGCCTCTTACACAGAAAAGCTGCAAATTTAATTTATTTGTGTTGTCCAAATATTCAATGAAAAACAAGATGGGCATGTAATTGAACATAAACAGGAAAAGAAGTTCAAAATTTAAGGATGTAAAAAGGCTTTTACAGCTTTGCTTTTTTTTTTTTTTTCCCCCCCAACTGGATATGTTTATCTTGTTGTATTCATCTTTTCAAACCAGCCAGAAACTAATGAATTCAATTTGAAATGAAAAAGGAAATATTTTTCTTGGTATGATAGCTCTCCAAATGTAAATAAAAGTAAAAAGGGAAGACTACACATTGATTCCATCTGCTGAGGAAAGAAATATCCTAAGTCCTGTAAGCCTGCTATAGGCTATATTGTGTTGGACCATAATTCCCACAGTAGCTGACTCATTTCTGAATTCACAGTCATCTTCTGAGTTCTCTCAGGCAAGTATTTGATGAGTGTTTTTCATTTCTATACATGAAATACACCACTTCATCATTTTCCTTTCCTACTTCATTTCTTTTCCCAAGATGGATTTTTTTAGACGGATTTTTTTTCCCCCCTACTTTCCTGGGAACATAAGCCAAACAATGTAAGAACTGGATACTGAATTGTTAGAAGGACAATGATTTTTCATTTATCTTTCAGACTAAAGAAAATAAATAAAAACAACTTTACTCTGATCTTTCTTAATAGATAAGTATAAATGGTTTTTGTTTTCTTCTCCTTAAATTGTACATTTCTAACTCCAGTTGCTAAGTCAGACTACTTGTATGAATCTTTGCACAGCAAGCTTCTATAAAAATGGAATGGAATTTTGATTGGAGCAACCCAAGCACCTCCAATTTTTAATTTAATGCTATTTCATCTCTTTTTAAATGTGACTAAATTGGAGTTTCATTGTTAAAGAACTACGTCCTTAAAACAAGTAAAAGGCACCTACGACAGATGTATTATCTGCTAGATCCCAGGCTGTTCCAGTTTTGGCTGGGAGAGAGTTAATACCTATCTTATCCTAACATTTCCTTTCATTTTTTTCAGTATCCCTCATTCCCTCTTCGCCAATCAGTACAATTTCTGAAATAATGAATGCTCATTTAAGAGTTCTGCAACTAGTTCTCTATGAAATCTTTTTGTGAACAGTTGCATTTTAATTGGCTTATTTTCTCTCTCACCTCCACTTAACACTTTTTTTCAAATGCCACGGGAGGAATGTTTCTCTTTTAACTTTTTGAAAGTGGTCTTAGTTTTGTGGTCCTTTCTGCTTCTTCCCTTGCCTTTAATCTTAAGGACTATGAGAGATAACAGCTTCACTGCCACGGGTACCTCTGCAAGCAGCACAGAGATCTAGGCCTGTAATTATCCTAAAGAATTGCAATTCATGGAGACACTTTCTGTTTAATAGTTGCAGGGAGAGCACAGAAATCCAGCTAATCACCTGAAACATATCAGCTCTGTCCATCACCTCCTCTCAGACATGAAGGGTCTGAAAACAACTCTCCCATTACTTCTAACAAAATTCAGCTGTGACTTCATTTCTGCAGTACAGAAGAATGTAAGAAAGTTCGTCACCCACTCCAGCCACACTGGAATTTGCTGCACTCAATAATGAAGCTAGCTGTAGGATTAGCTTAATGAAAAAAAAGAATTTAAATCATTTAAATCTCAGAAGAGATTTAAAACAACTATACCTTGTTATTATTATATATTCAATCTATGTGTCAGTTGTTATCCAGCCCAAGAAAAAAATGGAACTAAAATTTGAAAGCAACTACTACAAGCCTGCATTTGTCCACCTTGTACATCCTTTAAACCATATACCAACACAGTGCCTAATCCTCCTTTACAGTGATATTTCAATACAGACAACCAGTTGCATAACACACTATTAATTGATTTATGACTTATTTATATCTAGGAAAAGACTGAAAATGAGTTGCTTAAGGAGCTCTCTAGAAACCAATCCATTTGTTACTGCTCCTTTTATTCCATGGATCAGTTCTAAAACTGAACCATATTGCGTCACAGTAATTACCAGTAATGACAAAACCTTGCTAAAAAACCCAACAATACAAACCAACAAGCCCACTAGAAGGGGTGCTTTTCTGTACCTATGTTCTAGGTAAGAATTTACACTAAAATACGGGAGTGTCACCCTCCAGTAAGTACACAAGTTCTGTACAAAATTAATCTATACCATAAGTCCATCAAGCTCATACAGTAACTCAGTCATGAGACCAATCTCTTAAAAAGAACAGGAGTCATCCCAATTTTCCAAACTCTTTCAGTTTCTTTCCTCTCATTATTTGTCATTATTTTATGCTAATGAAAGAATTTTTAATCTAAGTTAGATATTCTGAAATCTGATGTAGAGATTTGTATGAAGTCATCTGCTGACATTTTAGCTCAACTGTAGTAGGACTCAGCATAAGCAGGATGCCATCAAATTATTCAAAGAATTCAAAGAAGAGAGCTGTTATTCACATCACAACTGACAGATAAACTTTTATTGATTTTCGTATCTCAGATAATCCATAGGGGAGAGAACCCTTGGCCACAGTCTGGGGGATGGTGTTAACCAAAGTCATTCAAGTGGTCAAGAGACCACTTGGACAGTTACAACGTCTGGGAGTGAAGAGACCTCTACCACACTGAGATGAGTTGGCATGTACCTCTTGGCTTCAGTGTAAGAGCATAAATGGCCGTGTCCAACCTGCTTGTGTACAGACATAGCCTGAGTTACACAAGCAGCCTATCCTATACCGAAGGTGAAGCAGTGGGAAGCCAGAATACACGCTTCTGTCATTCAGAAGATGTGAAGGGTTCAAGATTTATAGCACGAGGGTGGTACTGAGAACAACACAAATAAAACACATAGTCACATTAAGTCTCTGTTTCAACAAGAGCAAAGGGTAGTAGAGGATATATTGACTCAGATGATTGCAAAGGGGTGCCAAAATATCTGAGATCTGTCTACTTTTCATGAAACATAATATAAAAGTTGCAGTAATGCGTTGATAAAAGATGGGAGCTGCCTTAGTTCATTTCTTTAATGTGAAGACAGTAATAATTAAAGTTTTACAAAGAGGCAGCATAATTACCTAGATAATCTTTCTGTTAATTGCATTTGGAAGTGTTATTAGAATCATTAGTGCCCAGCTGCCCTGGAAGCTGGATTCTTTTTTCTGTCAGTTTTGGAGATTACTGCTAATTAAGAGGTACACTATGAAAACTCACCACACTATTTTTTGAAGAGGTCATTTATATTGTCTTCTGTTCCCTCACATTGGGAGAATCCTAATGTTTTTCATCTTATATTTTCCTCTCATGTACAATAATGAAATCACTTTGCAATTAGACAAGGTTAACCTATAATAGTGAACTTTCAAAACAGTCTGGAAGAGCAGATAATTTGAGTCCACCTTTGGAAGACACTGTAATTATTGCTTTTTGTTCACTGTTTCAATGAATGAGACTAACACATAAGGTATAAAATAAAGAATTCTAAGGTTTATGAGAAGGAAAAAAATTCTCATTTCATTGAGAGAACAGTATTGGCAACAGATGTGTTATTGAAATTTCTTCATACAATCTTCCCTGAATAGAACAAATTGGTGCTTCTTTTTGGGTAAAGTTACACTGTTTTCAAGAAACTGATTCTACTCATTCTGACTCATTCAAGGATTCAGCAGATCCTGAGGCTGCAGAATCACTGGAGACTAACATAGAAATTACTCTCAATAATGAGAAAAAAAAACAAAAAACCCCAAAAAAACCCAATAATTAAAAGATCTGATACATATTTGCTAATAAAAGCTTCCTTTTAATATAGTAGATAAGGACACACCAAACCTAGGTTTGATGCAACTTTTTCATTTTGTTATCTTGACACTGAAAAAGACAATTTTCAAATGCAAACTTCATCACAGGTAAAAAAAAAAAAAAGAAAGAAAGAAAGAAAGTTGTTTAGGAAATGTGCATGCACACACTCTTTCAATATACTCTACCATTTTCAACCCTTCCTCTACTAATTTACCTCTCGTCTAGAGATATGGGAGCTTCTTCTCCTCTCTCTCCAGTTTTTGTCTACTTTAATTCTTAACATAAAAGAGACACTCTCAACTCCGATCTTCCAAGACATTCTTTCTGCTTTTTCAGGAGTAAAAAGCGTTAATAACAGAAGTTTCTGCATTTCAGTACTCATTTTCTTCACTTTTGCACCACCAAAAACTATACACATAAATGAAAAAAATAATTTGACTTTTTGAAAAATAGGAAATTCTCACATTCTGTACATCACGAATCAAGAAAAGTAAAACAAAAATTTAGCTCCCAAGAAAGATATGCTTCCCTGTCTTCGGAACAAAGTAATGGCCTATAAATATAATTTAATTTCACAGACATTCCCACAGTTTTCCAACAAACAACAACCTGGCAATTTTGGCATTCAGTATTGAGGTCACAACACTGAACTACATGACTTCTACACAACCATTTGGAAGTAAGCGGGCCAAACAAATGTCTATTTATCACTGCAATCGTTGTCTCAGGAAAGTAGTGAAAGAATTACAATCAGCTCCACAAGGCCCTCAGTACATCATAGGGCCAATCCAATCCAGTACATCCAATCTTCAGTGGTCATATTTCTTGACTATGAGAACACCTTTTTAAAGAAAACTATTTAAACAACTAAGAAATTTGATTGCCTCCTGTCAAAGGAAAAGATTGTGCTGCCAGCAATCAAAATCAAGAAAGGTAGACTAAGTTAGTTAACATGACATTTTGAAATAGGCTTTTCGGGTAATAAATCACAGATCAGAATCAGTTCTCTGCATTTTTGTGCAATTCTGTTTAAATGCCATTAATTCATGAGTTCATGTGTGGGCATTTCAACTGCAGTGGCACATTGACTATGGGAAAGAGTATTTTAAAAAACAATTTCACGATGATATAGAGGAAATGATATTTACAAAGATATGCTATGGAGCAACTTCAAAAAACAATCAGTTGAAACGTGTCATGATTACCAGTTGCTTTTTCTTCTCCCACTCCTTCCAAAACAAAAACAAAAATGAACAAACAAACCAGGGAGGGCATACCTCATATCTTCTGAAAAAGATTCACTGCTTTTTTTGTTCAGTGCTCCCCAGGTAAGTTTAAAGAACTGTAAAACTTGAAAAACTTAAAAACCTTTAAAGAACGACTGCATTACTGGACAACTTGTATTAGGGAAGAAAAACAAAAGTCTGAAAAACTGATTATTTAATTCAAGTACAATCTAGGACACCGGAAAAATACTGTCCTGCTTTTTTCCTTTTATTCCTATAATATTCCTATATATTCCTACACACACACACACACACACACACACACACACACACACACACACACACACACACACATTTATTTATTTATTTTGAAAGAAAGGTGATATTCTGAATGCTACCACAGATTTTTGAATAAACAGGTCATTGTAAACAGGTCAAATAAAAAGGCTCAGACTAAACAGTCAATAATTCTGAGGGAAAAAAAATGGTAAGAAATCCCTTAGACTTAACCAAAAGAACAAATTCTTCTCATTATAAATAAAAGCTTCTAAAAGCTAAAAGATAGATGAATAACGTAACATGCTTTAAAAAGCACAGACACTCAAGACTTAACTCTCTTGAGCCTTCGCAACTGGTAGCATGATTCACTACTTACACACACACTCATAATGTATAGATAGCATAAGGAGGGCCAGTATTTTTGTATCCCTTGGTTTTGTAAGAATGTGCTTCCATCATACATAATTCTCTCCATCTTAACCCATCTGAACATCCCTTGGAATATTATTGAACAGTCTCTCCCAATTTGCAGTTAAGTGCAAGTCTTAAATCAAGAAACAGAATTGTTATTAAACTCAATTTCATGCATATTCTAGAGCTGCTCATTTATTATCTAAATCACCTTAATGAAATCTGGTATTAGTTTCTCTGAACTTAACAAATAATTACTTCTACATTTGCTGACCCAGAAAATTAAAAACTGAGCTGAAATTATACTTCTTGTGGTCTAAGTTGCTAGTCAGAAAACAAAGCTTACACATTTGATGCTTGCTCAAATTTACCATTTCTGGCCAAAGACTGGAGGACCAGTGATTCAGGGTGCTTACATGTGAATGGAGAATCATCTCTAGGAAACATCTCATATGTCTATTGTTAAATCTGTGCTTACTAACATGAAGGCAGAAAGAC
Source organism: Meleagris gallopavo (assembly GCF_905368555.1). Lineage (NCBI taxonomy): Eukaryota > Metazoa > Chordata > Aves > Galliformes > Phasianidae > Meleagris > Meleagris gallopavo. The sequence continues at coordinate 67,875,495 of NC_139405.1, read as the reverse complement.
ATGGGTAAAGATAAGTCTTCATACTGAAAATGCATTTGGCAACTTAGATAATAAAGGTACATGAGGTTATAAAACAGAATTTGTGCAAGCAAACTGTTATACCTACATCTTTTCTTTTATAAAGGGAAACAGAGAATTTAGAGAGGCAAAAGAATTCCCACTCACAAACAAACAAGAAGGCAAGTCAAAACACTGGTCTGAAGGAAATATTTTTTGTAAAGCAGCATTTCCAAGCCTGGAAAAGTTAAACTATACTTTTACCTAATACCAGGCAGTATAAAATAGAAGCTTCATTATCACATCCATGGTCTGTCAAAGCTTCATGCTAGTTTTCTTATCAAAGTTGTTCAACGTATCTATAAATGGGAGACTAAATATGGCAGGGTAAATATGGGAGAAGAGCTTCTCTTTTTAATTCAATCTGCCTCTAGCTGGAAAGTGTCATCTTGAATGACAATCCAATTTATCATTTATGAAAATGCATCACTATACTAAACAGTGATATCTACGCAGTTTAATGTTTGTAATAGATTTCCACCAAAAGTATCTCTAAGATTGTCATTAGACCTGCCATTTTCTACATTCAAGAGGGCAGTAAATAACTTAGCAGTTTTGTCTAATGCAACTTGTCTAAGACAGGTTTAAAAGTAATTAAGAAATATCATTTATAAAAGGGCAGAATAACATGAACACAAAATAAAAATCAATATTCTCCATATTCATGGGAAGGAGTTTTGAAGTATGAACTATCATCTTTAACACTTAACTCACCGAAATTCAATCTACTGTACCAAGACTTGTTCAACTAATTAAGGGAAGACCACGCAACCAATAAGAACAATAAAGGCACTGACAGAGAGAAACAAAAATACATTTCCCTCTCCCTCCCTACACTGCAGAGCTTCTACCAGTTCTAATCACTCTCATAAGCCTTGAATATTCTGTTTACGGGCAAGAGAACAAGTTGCTTAAATCCAATATTCAATGAGGAGCTGCTATAGTATTCATTACTCCTGAAGTTTTTTTGAAAATAGAAGCAGCAAAGAGTCAAAGAATTAAGTTGTTGTGTACAGAGCAAAGCATATATTTAGGAAGAGATTTCAACAATGCCAGTATTCTGGCAACACAAAAGCCAATGATCATTAAAATGGTCATATTATGGTGAATCAAAGTACCAAGTGTTTTGCCCATAGTGTTGAGGCTACCATAGCAAATACACAAAAGACAGAAGGCAATCCAACTAGAAGACAAATAGGCAACAGTTTATAAATGTTTATTTGAAATCTTACAGTAGAAGTATCTACTAAGAATAACAACACTACAGAGCCAAGTTTTATTACTAATACATTAAAGGGCTTTTTTTCATTTCACTATACAGTGAAAATGTTACATAGAAGTTGGAGAATCAGGTTGCTTTGTTTGTTTTTTTTTTTTAAAAAAAAGGAGATTAACGATTGAAGAGAGACATGCACTTGTGAAACGTGAAAAAATTAAGCATTGGAAAATATTAGTAGAATAGAAAAAAATGGAACATACACTGCTAAGGGTGTCTATATTGTCTCAATTTTTCCTTTGGACTTTTTAAACTACAAAACTAAGAATGTTTTTTTTCTAATGAAACATAACAAAGAAAACCGAGTTCTAGAAGTGTGTATTTTCTCAGAATGAAATGAAAGAAAAATGAAGAAAAATCTACAAAGCAAGAAAACACATACCTGATATACCCTGAGACTCTGCCTGGAGATCACAGTACCACAGTCTGTTCACTGGATCACACCCTTCTCGAATGGACAGCAAGACGTATCGACCATCATCAGATATCTATAAATTAAGAGCAAATAAAATAAAAAATCCAAGTTGAAAAGGCAGTCCCTAAAACTCTAGCAAGAAAATTACTCAGTGCTACAATTAATTGAATGAACAGATGTGTATGGAATATGAGAACTCACCAAGAATCCTCACTCACCACTTATATCGGCAAATAACAGAAGTAAAAAAATTTAAGTTGATTAAAACAAAACACTTGTATCCATTTATTCCCATCTTCAACTAAAAAAAGTTTATTAATAAACATATTTGATCTAAAAGAGTCTGTGCATAAGGCAAACATGCATGCTACGTCAATTTATTTTTAATAGAAAAAGCCAAGCACTGCCCTACCCTCATTTACAGCAGCACACATAACAGAAGGATTTGACAAGATGATAAAAGATAGCTTTGGACTCATGGTTTGCCTAATTACAATGAACTTCCAAAGGTAGCTGCTAAAAGTCTCTCCTTCAGACGTGCAAAGAGACTGGCTGCTCTCCTCCCAGTCACTTAAAAAATTATTGTTTTTATCATTTTCATAGGCTTTATACATAAATCTAGTTCTGTTGCTAAATGAACATTACAAGATACAAACACATTCTAAATTTTCAGATGAAGCTTTTTGTTCTGCCATTACAGAAACACAAGATAAAATTTCCAAAGTTGTGTCTGTTGGTACACAAAGAGTTATCATTTAAGCCTTTTTCTTCTGCTCAATTTTTGCAAACATAACTTGCTTCCTTGCAAAGCTTTTGAAAGTGCAAGTCCACAAAGGGAAGGCATAATATAACAGGAAGTCATCAATTCAAAGTTTCCCTTTCCTTACTAAGCTCTTTTGAGCTTATTCCAAAATTACCAGATTTACACGTTTTATTAACATCTGATGTAGAAGACTGTTTACTGTCTACATTCTTACACAAAAATATCTAATGGAAATTTAAACCTTTAGTTACAAAACATGAAACTGAACTCTGAAAACTCTCCATTTGCTGCTAAACATCTTCAAAAGGTCCTTATTCATCAATTGGAATCAGTCCGTAGGCTTATGGAGTTAATATTCATAACATTAGTTGTGCAAAGTTTTCTTAGAATTAGTTAGCAAAATAAATTTCAGGAATATTAGCCTGTAGCCATACAATTATTCAAGCAGATCCATAGTTTTGAAGGCACAAAGGAACACTGTAAAATACAGCACCTAATCTCAGTATGTGGAAACTAACTAAAAAAAAAACCAAAACCAACAAACAAGCATTTCCAAGTTACCTTTTTGATAAGAATTTTTACCAACCAGGAATTATGTCACTAAAAAAAGGCCATACATCTGCAAGCTTACTAGATGAACAGGAAAGAACACCCAAGATTCCTACAGTAGGCAATACTGTGACATTTTGCCACCTCCTTTCCATGTGGAATATGCTCAGGAACAGAAATCAAGGCTAGATGATCTCTTTTTGAAAAGCATCTCCTGTGTTTTTAGACAAAAATCCACTGAAAGTGTCAGTTTTAATTAAACTAAACCACTGCAATATGTTGGTTAAATTACTGTTCATATCTGTACGAGCTCAAGGTTTCTTCCTCTTCCTCACTAACTCAAGAAATACGCTACTGGCAAGTGGAATACACTAATATACACTGCAGAAGTCAGTAGTAAGACACACACAAGTCTTTCAGTCATAGCCAGAACCCAAACAGATTTGTTCTTTGATGCTATGAATTAAAAGCTAACTGAAAACTGCTCACTTCACACAAGACAGAAAACTTATTTGCCATTTTCTCATGTGTTGTCATAGCAAGGGCAATTCGGAACCTCTCATGACAGCAAATTTGAGCACATCTAATCAGTTTTTCCTTCCACGTTCCCAGCTGAATGAGTGAAGAGCTGATAGCAGTTTATGTTTAATTTGAAGTAGGAACTCCCAAAGCACATTCCTGGTGGGATGCCAATTATGTCTGCCTCTATCACTGAAGCTGTTTTTACATCAGTGAGTTCTATAACCCAAAGGAATGTGACAAAAACAGAATGAGACACTGTTGACTGCTGCATGCTAAAATGTTTAGTATTATATTGCAGATTTAGAAATCCACATTGCAAAGTTACAGTTTGATGAACAAATTTTGGCAGCAGCACCAGTGTATGTCATCTCCCCCTCTTTCCTCTTCTTTCTGCTAGTGTTACCTGTATACATGCAAGTTCTTTCCCCTAACCATACACGTTAGGGCAGGCATTTATTATCTGTGTGGCAAATCACACTGAAGAACTGATTCAGATGAAAAAAATAACATGCTCAAAAACGAGCCCCCACTGCTCCATGCAGAAAAACTTGGATGAGGAGAAAAAAAGAGAGAGAGAGAGAGAGAGAGAGAGAAAGAAATATATAGAGAAAGCCTCCTTTGCCTGACCAGTATCTCAGTTGACTGTGCAGCTGCCAAATGGCTGAGTTAAGATACTGTGCTGAGCAACTGGAAACATGAGTAATAGGGGCAGAGATTGCTTTGAAGGCAGCTCAGCTGCTATGCCCCAACTTTTCTATAATGTAAACAGACTAGTTATCCAAATGGTAAAAGGAAATAGGATTTCCCAAGAACATTTGGGTTATCCTTAAGTAGATACATCTTAGAAAGGTAACCTCACCCTTGCTCTTGGCCCACAAACTTATGAATTGAAATGTCATATCAGCACTTCACTCAAATCTCAGAATGCATTCATAGTTCAATATAAAAAAAAGACAGCTGTAATATCAGAGCTGACAGCCTGGCTCAGAAGTAAATTTGTGTTTCCCTCCATCCTAGATGGAAAGAAACACACTGAGAATTTCTGAGAGAGATTTAGAACACTAGTCAGTTTGCATTTTCTCTCATTATACGATTTCTATTATTTCAGACAACATGCACTGATAAAAGGAAAGGAAGTTACAAAGCAATTAAACATCTTATTCTGACACTTAGTTTCTGTTAAAATAAGACAGAAATAGTCCTATACCCTTTCAACTGGAGTTGACTCTTGAATCCATTCAGTGCTTTTCAAAACTTCAGGTTAACAATGAACAGTTTTACTGGAGTAGTACAGCAACAATCCCTAACACAGCACTGGTAAAGGAAGGATTATTTCAAAAACACAGTGTAGGTACATAGTTTGTAGTTTTGCAGCTACTGTTCAGTCATGTGGCAATTCTGAATGGATTAGATTCATTATTTCAGCACTATTTTCAGTGACTATCTCTACAGTACACAAAGAAATATCACTGCAATAGCTTTACTCACCAGCGGTGCTTTATTTGTTTCACGGATTACACCTTATAAACCAAACTTCTTCTACAGAGACTTTATAGGGGGGCATTTTTTGTTTTTAATAGCAGTTTTGTTTCCTATTACCTGTTCTGTCAATTTCCAGGAAAGGTAACCACTTCTTAGAAAAATACTCAGGGAGAAAACAGTTTTCTTGTGGCTTAGGTAAGTTAATGGATATAAACATTTATTTAAAGTCCAAGAAGTGCATGCACATAAAAAGAGCTTTCCAACTACATAACCATATTTTGTAAAAGAAAGAAAAATGTAATTCATTCTGCAAGTCGTTTAAGGAACCCTAAGTAGTCCTATCTTCTGTTATTTACAATAGCAGTAACAATCTATGAGGATCCGCAGCAAAAGTGAAGTTAAATATTTTGTCTCGTAGAAACTCACTCCAGATCGAAAAATCATACATAATTAAACAAGCAAACAAAAAAGAACAAACAGGAGAAGGCTGTAGGGTTTTCTGGCTTCCTGGCTTTATGTATTACTCCTCAACTAAAAAGTCAATAGGAAAGACATTAAAATGCTTTCCTTCCAAGTAAAGTGGCTTGACAGCAACTCCTGTGAAAATTAATTCTAGTTCTTTGAGCACTACCTGGGTAGTTACCACTGAAAGATTTAGAACAGGGAAGAGCTCTCTATTTTTACTTCACAAACACAGGTCCTTTGAATGCCTATTATTATTGCAACTATTCGTTCCATGTCATTTTAAACTAAACAATGACAAGTTTTACCACTTTTCCCTCTTTTATCATCAAGGTAGAAAAATTCCTAATCACTGCATAATCTGCTTCTGCATAATAAGTAGAAAAACGAAGTAAAAATCATACAATAATATGCCTGCATCCAGAATTAGATAAACTGATTTCTCTTCTTTAACTGCAGATATTAACACCATTATAGCCCGCATCTTGACCTGCATCCACGGTACCTTTGTGAACTACTGCTTTTCTTCAAAAACCAATATCCTCTGTATATGGAACAAGGTTAATTGCCATTACTAACACATTTCTAATAAAACAAAGTAAACAATAGAGCCAAATTGTTAAAGTAAGAACTGCATCCTATGCACTCAGACACAGGAACAACAAACCTTTCAGCGAAAGCAAGATGGGTGGCAATAAAGATAAAACAATGCTGTCTGTGACAATAGCTAGAAATTAAAAACTCATAGCATTGGTAAGTTACATTTTAATACTACAGTTTTCATTACATGCTCTGCATACAACAGTTTAAAACCATGAGGAGTGACTGTGTAAAAACTGTTTTTCCTCCCATAAATATTCATTTACGAATGTAGGAAGCCATTAGTATAAAACAGGCAGATGACAGCTGTTATTTCCAAAACTTTACATACATGCTGCAAAAATGTTGGGCATGATTTCACCAAACTTGAACCTGAAGAATCTACACGCAAAAGACACTTCAGACTGATATAGGAATTACCTGCCTTCCATCACTTACAAATACTTCAAATCTTCCTAACTGATGAGTAAATTAAAATCCTAAGCACAAAAAAAAAAAACAAAAAACAACCAAACAACAACAAACCACAAGCCTTCTGCAGAAGGAGATATAAGAACATCCATTGAAATCTGTCAAAACACTTGGTCAATAAGAAATCAGAGCAATTTTATTTAAACGGCCTCAAGTGTTCCAGTGTCAAAGATGTGCCACAAAGTTCTGCTGCATGATGACAGTCAAGAATCCCCAGTGTAATCTTCCAGCCATTCAAATTCTGCTTTTATTAGCTTATTGCTTGAAAAAGCAAAGCTCCTTCCTTTCCTACAAGAGGAAATTAGGTAAAGCATTCTTACAGTTTTCACTTGTATGTTTTAAAGTCACTCAAACTAACGTATAGTTCCAGCAAAGTGCAAGGTTTTGCACTTGGGCTGGGGGAATCCCAGGCATATATACAGAGTGGAAGGAGCGGTCCTTGAGAGTAGCCCTGCAGAGGAGCACCAGGAAGTCCTGGTGGATGAAAAACTTAACATGAGCCAGCAGTGTGCTCCTGCAGCTTGGAAAGCAAATGGTATCCTAGGCTCCATCAGAAAAGGGGTGGCCAGCAGGGACAGAAAGGCAACTGTCCCTCTCTACCCTGCCCTTGTGAGGGTTCATCTGGAGTACTGTGTCCAGGTCTGGGGCCTCTAACACAAGAAAGACAAGGAACTGTAGGAGAGGGTCCAGAGGAGGGCCACAAAGATGATCAGAGGGCTGGAGGACCTCTCCTATGACGACAGGCTGAGGGAGCTGGGCTTGTTCAGCCTAGAGAAAAGAAGGCTGTGGGGTGACCTCATTACAGTCTTCCAGAACCTAGAGGAGGGGCCTACAAACAGGAGGGGAGTCAATGCTTTACAAGGGTAGATAACAGCAGGACAAGGGGAAATGGTTTTAAGTTGAAGGAGGGAAGATTTAGGTTGGATGTCAGGGGGAAATTCTTTACTATGAGAGTGGTGAGGTGCTGGCACAGGCTGCCCAGAGATGCTGTGGATGCCCCGTCCCTGAAGGTGTTCAAGGCCAGGTTGGATGGGGCCCTGGGCAGCCTGGTCTAGTATTAAATGCGGAGGTTGGTGGCTCTGCCTGAGACAGGGGGGTTGGAGCTTGATGATCTTTGAGGTCCCTTCCAACCAAAGCCATTCTATGAGTCTATGATAGTTCCCATAGTATTTTGTGTTCTTGAGAAGATGAGAATCCCCTGAAGAATGCTACAAATACTTGTTTTGTTACCTATTTGTATCACGCTGGTTTAATAAATTAGATTTTTTAAATTAGAAGACCTAACAGTGGGTGACTACAGGAATGCGGGATTTCTGGATCAGGTCCATCAGAAACCTTTCTATACTGACAAGCAGGCTTGATATACTCTAAGGACATTATTGTATGTAAACAACAAGCTAATATGCTCTCCCTTTCCATCTTTCAGCTTAGAAAAATTGCTTTGGGCATTAACTCAGTTTCACCGTTTCCTCAATTTTCTACATGAGACAGCCTTGTTCCCAAGTGGAACACAACAATATGCACTTGGGTATTTACATACATCCTCTTTAATTCTAGTACAGAGTAAAATTTGTAGCCTTCTGAGGTGACAAACTAACGTATCACTTTTTTTCCCTGTGGTCTTCAGCTCATTTTCAAGTGCAATGAAAGTCACACAGCTGCAAACATATTACACCAAAATAAATTCAGGAGGTTCCAAAGTCTAGGTTAGATCCAATTCCCTTCAAAGCCATTTGGACATTAGGAAGAATTTCCTCTCAGAAAGAGCAGTCAAGCATTGGTACAGACTGCCCAGGGAGGTGGCAGTCACCCTCCCTAGAGGTATTCAAGAACCGTGGAGATTTAGCACTGAGGGACATGGCTCAGTGGGCATTGAGAAAGGATGGACTTGATGATCTTAGAGGTCAAGTCCAACCGTAATGATTCTGTGATACAATGTCTATAAGACATTACACCTACCACATACCCACATGCAGCCAGAAAGACCACCTGGATGTTTTACTTAAGCAAACTCTCTGAGCCTTTACTGTTCATTCTTCCCCCGTTGATGCTGCACTTTCATGATCTTGTAGTGAAAACATGCCACAGCCAGCACATATCTGGCAAAGCTTGTTCCTCTGCACTCCGAATTTCATCTGCAAGTTCACCTTCCTTGCTGGGAACCACTGATGTAAACTGACAGTTCTAAACACTTAAAAATATTTTTCTTGTCAGGTTATGGACTGCTCACAGTGTGTCAAAAAAAAAAAACCCAACATAAAAAATTGTACTTGCTTCATTGTTGGCAGAAGTGGGACAGGAGGATTCCCCCATTGCCCTCCTTTCATTCCTGTCTGTGTAGTAGAGACTTTGAACACTACCAGCTGTGAAAGACTCTTACATAATTTACTGACTAACTTTGAGAATAACAGTCTGTCTGTGAAAAACAGTTATACTATATGAGTCTGGAGAGGAAGCAAGAACATACCATTAACAGAGAGGTAGAAGCCTGGGAAGCTCCTGTTTCAAAGATTATCTGTAACAGTGCAAAGGTTCGGAAAAAAAAAAAAAAACACACCAAAAAACAATAATCTTCATCCCATACTGCCATCTACTGGAAATTCACTCAATTCCTGCTTCTTCCCAAATCCCTTACCATCCTAGAATCCACACCAGAAAAACATACGCATTTTCTACACTAATGAAGAGATTAGATACCATCCTCTTCAAAACTGATCTGGCTATAAATTTGAAGTACGACTAGCAATAAACATATTTTCTCCCCCCTCCCCCCGCCCCAGGCAATCCATTCCAGTGAGAAGCTGGAAACGCATCTACATTTTTATGCCAACTCAATTTTATGCATTACACATTTTGTTTAAATGAAGCATACTTAGTGATGGTGTGAATAAGTAGTGTCAACTACTTAAACTGAAGCTATTTGCTTGCATGTTGTTTCATAGGTGTAACAAGCTTACAAAATTTTACTCAACCCTCTTCTGTTCTAATTGTAGACCCAATTTCATTTTTCCATTTAAATATACATCACAGAGACACTCTTATTTTTTGAAGTATAATGGCATTATTATAACTTTCTCTATCTGAGAAAGATGCAAGTGAAAAGAGCCTGACATGGGTAAAGTCAGGTATTTTCCTCCCTCTACCCAATGGTTGCAAAAACCTGCAATTTCTCCTCTATATCTGATTTCGAACTTCAAGATCTGATCCCGCTATAATGCAGGGTTTGACATTTGAATGTAGACCATCGATGGCATAATCTGACTGACTCTACTGGAGCTTGAGTAAAACAGGAGAGAATCCCTTTCTATCTGTTTGGGCCAATGAGGCACTGTAAAATAAAAATGCTTCTTTATTTATCTTACAAGAATGCAAGTAAGCAGACTTTCATAAAATACTGAGTTGTGCTAGATTTTAAAATCTCTGGCAGAGTGATAGTACCAGGTAAGACTATTTAGAGCGGCACGTGTAAGTCACATAACTTGATTTTTACTAAAGCTATTTTAATTCTTCCCAATTATTTTGTGGGCCTTTGCTTTCTCAGATGCGTACTTAAAAAATAAAATTGACCAGAAAACTTGTTTGAATGGTTCAAAAAGGAGATTTTTGACCTATTCCACAAAGATAAAACCACATTTTACAATCACAATGGTATACTTCAATTGCAGAATATTTGTCTTTTCCTGACCATTAAAAACCATCTTCCATTAATATCAGGGTGCCAAGCCACATTTTACAGCTGCAGCTCACAGCACAGTCCTAGAAAGTCAGCTGTTTTATAGTATTATCACTCCGACAAGCTCATGATTGTTTACCAAAGTGGATCTCTGTTTTACCTTGCTGCCTTAAAATAGTATTTCATCTTACATACCAGCCTCCTAGAGGTTAGGAAAAGTCACTGGCAACTATATACATTAACAAGAGCCAACAGTAGTGAGGTGCTTCTCTATTCAACACCCTAACCTCTCTTCCCAATACTTATGGGAATGTTTCCATTCCAGAGACTTCGAATCAGTAGCTGAACTACAGTCTATTACTCTCCTACACTACAGTAAGAGTTATTACTACCAATGCACTCTTCCCATCCCACAGACTTTTTGATCAATTACAAGGGCAATATATTCTCATCAATGAGGAAAACTACCTGAGACATTTGCTGTCACAGAAAAAGGCACTTTTTTTAAGGTTGTCTCAAGGTTTTCTTTCATGGCAGAAGAGGAAGGAGATGCAGGATGGCTGCTCCTCTGCACTCTGGCCTGGTAAACTCTTCGCTAATCACTGCAGGCTCCATGTTACTTTGCCATCATCCTCCTCATATTCAGTTCTGTATTTCTGATCTTGAAATGCTTCAGCCCTGCTTCTTCAACTTAGTACACTAACAAAGCCTTTTGTTACCTTTTACCTCAAATATGGTTTTACTAAACAAGAACTTACCTAGAACACAAGAGTACCTCTATATCTAATATAGAATATATAATTTCTGTCTCATTTAGTATGATCTAAGGCAGCAAACTTTCACTATCCTAAAAAACAGTATATGCTAATAAATCAGGGTCATAATAAATCAACATTGTAATATTCCACCACTAAGGAAAATTAATTTGCCTTAATGGGTGTAGTTTAGCTCATGACACTACAAAGCAATAATAATAATATGCAACACTGGTATGAATCAGTGGATATATCACTGTAAGACATCTGCCACCAACAGAAAGACCACTTTTTTCTTACAGAACTGGGGAAAAATAAGAATAATGAATTAAACTAGCAATAGGATGGAATTTGGAACTCAACACAACTTGCTACTGCTGTTCAAAAAATGCTTGAAAGTCATATTTGCAAGTTCACACCAATATTCAGGTCAGATAGTAAAGGTATGCCTCAATAACAGATGAGATTGTGTAAAAGAGTTGTTTATCTCTACATTTTGTAAATAAATACTATTTGTATAGACAAGGTTTAGTGTGGTCACTTTGATGAGGTGCTTGTTACATGTTTATTTGCTGTTCTATTTTGAATCCAAGTGCTCAAATTCTTTGAGAGAACTTTTGTTTCCTGGCAGCACAAGGTAAAGAACCCCACATGGTTGGAGTTGATGTCATGGGTTGATATGCTGAATGGTGAGGATAAAGCGATGATCAAATCTTTGAAAAGAGGTGCTCCTAGGAAGAAGTTGTACCTGGAACCAACTACCCCAATCTAAATAAAAGTCTTTCGTATTTATGAAAAGTGTGATCCTTGATGAGACCTCCCATAAAAGCAAAACATAATGTTTAAGCATGGCAGCCAGAAAAGTATGAATAATTACAGGATATTATCCACTGGAAAACAATTTTCCCAATTCCCTGACCAATTGGATGATCTCAACATTATAACTGCACCCAGATTCAATGGCACTTAAGAGAATGTGCCATTCTAATCTGGAATCATAGATTCACTGAGATTGGAAAGGCCTCTAGGATCACCAACCACTAACCCGTCACCACCATGCCCACTAAACCATGTCCCTCAGTGGCACATATAAACACCTCCAGAGACAGTAACTCTCCACCACCTCTTTGGACAGTCTTTTCCAATGTCTCACCACTCTGAGAATAAATGTTTCCTAATATCCAACCTGAACCTCCTCAGTGCAACTTCTGGCCATTTCCTCTTGTTTTATCACTGTTACCTGGGAGAAGATGCCAACCCCTACCTTGCTACAATTTCCTTCCAGGGAGTTGAAGATAGCAATATGTCTTCCTCAAGCCTCCTCTTTCCCAGATTAAACACTTAGTTCCCTCAGCTGCTCCTCATAAGATCCATGCTTCAGACCCTATCCTATAGTTCTAATATAGAGGGTAATTACAAGAGTTAGGGCATTTTGAATCATTCAAGTAAAGATGATCAAAGCATGATTACGTACAATTATGGTTAACTGGGACTTTGAACAATAAAGTTTATTTTGTTGAACTACAACTAAAGAAATTGTTTCCAGCAGTCACTTTCTGGTAACACTGTCCACACCATGTTTGTGTTGTGGAAGTCCATCAAAGAGGAAAGATATGAACTATAAATTGTGCATACATTATTAACAGAATTCCTGTTTGTCATCATTCTTTAAGTAGAAAAGATATTTCCTTTTTAGGTAAGAGGCTATGCAAGCAAATAGAAAGAAAATAAATGTGGTCTGAGTATTCCCCACAACATGTTTCTTGAAATAGACTTTTTGTAAGAAATGAAGGCTGATGTTCACTGACAAGAAGCAAAAAGAACAATGATAAATTTTCCACCAAGCGATCCTTTTTTATCCCAAAATTTACATGAGACAATGTCCATGAAAAAGGAAAAATGCTGCATGACTGTCTCATTACAGACTCAAGGACTGATTTAAAGCAGACCAGTCTCACTTTCAGCAATTCTTAGTCAATGATTCCAAGTCAATAAATTTTAGTTCAGTGCTAAGCTCTGCAACTCTAACAAATTCATAGAACGGCTTGGGTTGAGAACAGATCTTAGAACCCATCCAGTTCCAATTCCCTGCTGTGGGCAGGGTTATCAGCCACTAAATCAGGCTGCCCAGGGCCTCATCCAACCTGGCCTCAAATGCCTCCAGGGGTGGGGCATCCATAGCTTTTCTGAGCAACCTGTTCTAGTGCCTCACCCACCCTCTGAGTAAAGAATTTCCTCCTAATACCTAACCTAATAAAAAACTTTTTTTTAAAAAGATGATGTTAAGCTTCAGCACGTTCATCATACCTCAGCTCCACCCATCCATTTTGGTTCATGGGGAAATTCAGCACACAGGATATCTTCTGATTGGTTAGTTCCTAATACATGATAATACAGCTTTTGGTGCAGATTAGTGGAGGTCTCAGTACCTAGTGAAATGAAGATAATTAAACAATTAGTTCTCAAAGAAATCCAACAGCACCCACATAAAACCCTCAGAAACCTCTGTATCTTTTTGCATATAAAAGAAGAGACCCATTCAGCAGAGAGAACTAGGAATAATTAGTGTACTAGGAAGTGTACAACCATTCCCCTCCAAAAATCAACATTCTCTACTATAAGATGCGTCTTCAAATCATGTGGCAGCCTTGTTCAAATAGTTAGATTTTTACTGCAGGCAATAGTTTCTTCAAATGTGAAAGTTTATCACTTCAAACTACACTTTCTAGAAATACTAAACAATCAAAGAAAAGCAACAATCTCTGCCTCCCTTTAAAGATGCTTCTGCTTCTATCTTACATTGGGAATTAAGGGGAGATCTGTTGCTAATTATTATTTTTAGGAACCGTTGTATTTTCATCTGCTGAAAATAAAATGAAGCATTATAAGGTGCAGCACAATGTGCTATTTGATTTTTCCTTTTTTTTTTTTTTGTTGCAACATATTCCAGTGCAATACTTCAGATTCTAAATTACAAATATGTTTAAAAGTAAACACAACACATGGTGGGTGTCTAAATTACAAGTTTGGCAAAACTACATGCTACAAATTTAAATACAGACATAGAGTTTCAACTCTCTTCAAGATTTCACAATGGGAACAGGTTCAGAAGAAACATTAGTAGCATTCCCTTACAGTAATAGAAAGCTCCTAAATTCCTTCTATATTGACACTCTCCAACAATTTACTCCACTTTCTGTACTACTTTAAGTTTTGCTAGCATAAACGTTCAGGTTTGCTGTGCAGTGAACCACAGATGAATGGGTCTGGTTGAGTAACAAGGCAGAGATCTAGAGTAAACTGTCTCCAGACATCAAATTCCAGTCAACCACAGCCTGCACAAGAAAAAAAATAAAAGGGCCAGCAAACTTTTAAGAAAAGGATAGAGTCAGACAGACAAGAATGAAAGGAAGGGGCACTAATTAAATACAGGTTTTGGCCATATAAGATAATCTGATATCTAACTGTATAAACTAGTATTAACTGTTTGTTGCACAAATTAATTAAGAAGTTACTTTGTTTCCAAATAGCATGCAACTGGTACAGCCATACTTACCATCACTTTTCCCATCTTGTTTTGGATAGCAGTTATAGAACATGCCTTTTCCATCATGGGTCCATGCCATGCAGCTGAATTTAACTCTTTCCAGCATATCTGGAAGTTCCTCAGGACCTTCCACTTTCATAAACTTGATAGTAACCCAATCAGAACCACTAGAACTCAGGCCATATGCAAAGTATTCACCATCTTCACTGAATGCATAACCTAGAAAATCAGAAACAAACAAGATGCAGTAAGAACCAGAACAAGGAATCAGAGTTTTCAATAAAGTGTTTGCTATTTTCCCACATGGCTTTTTACTATTTACTACACGCTAGTCAAATCTCAACAAAAGAGAGGTAAAACTGAAAGTAGTTAAAAGGACTGTGCTCACTGAACACCAAGAGGATTTATTTTCTAAAGATTATGCAAGCAACTACACCAACTATAATTTGGGATCTGCAGTAGTTTTCTTATCTTGGGCCTCTCAAATAGACTGCCGATTCATGTTTAGCCATGTGTACTCAGGAAGTATGTTTAGTAGCATATGATATACAATTTGAGCAATAGTTATTCTTCTTCCCTGATGTTGGTAGTAAGGATGGAGACTGCAAATGCACATAGGCAGAGACCACAAACTGAGGTTCTAAGACAGTAAAAGCACAACAGAAGTTAACATGAATTGAAATGCAAAAACGAAAGTCTGAAGAAACTACTGCTTCAATATTGCAATCACTGAAAACTAGACTCTGCAAAACCATCAAAACTGAGTTCCCCACTACAAAACAAATGGATCCATTACCACAATGTCAGCTAGGACTTCCAAGATATAAGCAGTTCTATCCAAATTTTGAGGAAAATATGATTCTAAAAAAAATTCAGAAGATTTTCCATTACAGCCAACAAGGATCAAATTCACTTCTGGAAATCAACTCAACTGAAGAGACTGAATTATCAGAAGCCTATCAAGACCTGAAAGTAACTACTGGGAAAAAAAAAAACAAAAAAAAAAACACTTAATAGGAATTTCAGGTTTAAGACACACCACTCATGCACCCCAACATATTCTTCCCCCCTAAGAACAAGGGTGGTCATTCTGATTCAGAACAGAATCCATATAGGATTCTTTAGAAGTAACAAGAAGATGCCTGCAAGAGCAAGAGCAACACCAGCACACCTATTTCCTGCAAGTATTCCACCAGCTTCTGACCATTTTTAGGAAACTTCTTTTCCACAAAGCAGTTTGTTAGCCATCATCAGTGCGTGCCTTCCCTTGACCTTCTCTACCTTCAAACCCACAGTAAGCTCCCTGTATCAAACATCAACTGTCATTGTTGATTAAATCTACTACTTCCACGATAAACAAACACTTTCTTTACTTTGGACTCAACTCCCATTGCCTTCATTTGATATCCTCTCATTCTCAGAATAGAAAAAAGCCTTTTGCACTCTCTCCATCATACTTATTGCCATGCAGGATTTTCTAGACTGCTATAACATCCTTGTTATCTCTTTTCCAGATCGATTGATCTGGGCACATACAATTGTTTCTAACCTTTGTTCTGAATCTTTGATTGTTCCACTTGCCCTTCTCTGAACTATAATTTAGAGCCCTTTTTGGGAGCTGACCAGGCTGGCATTGTATTTAATTCTGAAACGCTACCACATAAACCTCTGGGTTGCAAATATAATGATGTTTTCTGTTCTCGTCTCCATTTCTTTCTTAACTATTTCTGACATTCAGCGTCTTTATTTTGGATGCTACAAGGAACCAGGGTGAGAGTATCATGGAATTATCTTTTAGAAACCAAGAATTCTTCTGAAGTAGTTATGGTCAACTCAGAATCCCATCCATTTCTCTCCAAATGAGGTCAAGGTTCTTTGTCCTCTGTGCATCATGAGTTTATCTACTTTCTGCATCTTTTCACAGTCATTCATCAGTCTTTACATGGGATAACTCCATATTATCAACCTACTCTGCCACCTCTCTGCTCACTCCTTTTTCTAGATATATGAGAATATATAGAACAGCCCAACTCCTTTCACAGTTCCTGAGAGAGCCTCACTGGTGATTTCTACTTTGATAGCTAGACAGTTATTCCCTGTCTTTACATTATTTATTTATTTTAAAATCAATGCCAGGATTTTCACCTCTTTTTCCAGGGCTGTCTTCTCTCTAGTTGCATTTAGAAAGAGACTTTGTTATAAGCCTTTCAGAAATGCAGCATGAACCTGATTTGATATCCACACTTCAAAGGCAGGACTTCTCTCTGAAAAAGCCATATTGATTCTTTTCTTACTAGATTATACTTGAAGTGTCTCCTAATTCTGTCCTTTGTGTAGTTTTCATCAATTGGTCTTGCAAAGACCTCGAAAGTTTCTAGATTTAAGAGCCTTTCTTCTACAATAAGCCAACAAAGAATGGGAAAATGGACAGCTAACATGAATTAACACTGAAGTGAACACAAATCATCTTGTGATTCTCACAGAAGTTAAAACTATGCTACTTCATTCTCTTACCTTAACTTGCAGGCTTGTATTAAGAATGCAAGTTTAAGATAATTAGTTAATAGAAGTTCATAAACTTTTTTTCCTAGCTACAGAAAGCCCCAAGATCCATACATATTTCAGTGGAATACATTCCAGATCTATGAAAAAGATATGGCAAAAAATAAACCCAGTTAATTACGAAGATAACAGACTTAGAAGTGCTCTTCTGAAAGGCTATACAAAAACATATGGCTACTGTGATTATTTTGATGCTAACAAGCCACTCTAGTTATACTTCTTTGTTGTTTTTTAAACACAATAAGAGTTGCAAAATATTTCTAACTACTGAAGACCCAGACTTGTTCAGGAGTAACTATTGTGTCACCAACCTCGTAAAGCCACAGTGCCATCATCAGAAAGCTTATTTGGATCAAGAAAAACTTTGGCATCAGCATCCAAGGAGTCTTGTACATATAAAACTCTCTGGTTCTGTAGTCCTGTATTGTAAAAGTGAAAATACCTAAAAGAACAAAAGATGGCAAAATGACTATGAAGAAGTCAGATTTTTCAATTAGACTAGCAAGAAAAACTTGTGTTAGATTGTCATGAAGTGAATAAAAGACAGGTAAATAGGGAAATACAAGCATCACAGTAGAACAGGAACCATGGCTTTCCCTGTGACCCTCAGAGAGTTGATGATCCACTTTGACACAGAGGAGGCCCTGGCATTAATTTCTAGGCCTCTGAAGATAAAAGGAATTCCAGTCCAATAAGACACATAGATTACATAAAGGAGACTATAGGTGCATCTAAAACATCTTTTAATAATAAAAGCTGCATTTACCATAGTCTATTTCAAACAAAGCAAAATGTTCTAAGCTCCACATAACTGTCTACATTAAAGTTTATATAGCTTATATAAAGCTTATACATCTCATCCAATGGAACAGACTCCCATCTCCCTTAGCAAGTGTTATTTAACTTGGTTCTACCAAATTATGAAATTTAGGGGCACAATTTTTAAACCACTATGATTTAAGCTCAGCACAAGCCAATCAATAGATTAACACTCAAACTAAAAAGACATCTATCAAAATCAAAGTAAAGTGTCAAATTGAAGCACATTAAGTTGCTGGCATAATTGCTCTTTCTGGAGGACAGTCAGTTACAACAAATCAAGAATTTATTTTTTTTAATCTCTAGGAGACTGTATTCAACAATGCCATGAGATTTCTGCAACATAAATATTATGAGCATTAATAACCACATCTGGGCATGTTTGCTTTGCACAGGAAGAATGGCTTAGAGAATCCAGAGCAATTGCTGACCAAGCCTGCTCCAGAATCAGATTTGGCACACACATGCAGTAGCATCACATATAACTATAAGCTTTTCCTGACTTGCTCAACAGGGCTTAATTCTCTGAGTACAGCACTGTCCTACAGCAGCTTCACCACTTCTGGGTTTAAATTTAACACCTTTAAGAGATGGCATGCTGTGTCATGTAAGTGCCAAATCAACATCAGCTCCCCATAATATAGCAAAAACAAACAGAAAGCAAACAGTGCCTCCCCTCTCTCCCAAACCAAAACACACACAGTATCCTTTCCCTCTGTTAATAACAAGAATCTATGCCCTCTCTCACAGCATAGGACAGGTAACTAAAGATCTGCAGATCTCTCTCAGTACCAGTGCAAAATCTCAAGGTAATTGAGGTATCTTTTGCTCTTCCCTGTGCATAACAGTGAAAACATGCCTGGTGTATGTAGGTACTCAGTTAACAAAAATCAAATTAATTGAGATTACTGGAACAGACTAATTTTGTTTTGTTTTATTAAACATTTAGAACATGTACCTGACAGATTCGTGTTTTTTCTTTTTTTTTTTTTTGGAGGAAATGTGTTTAACTGGTAGTGATAAACATTCAAAGAAACTCCTCAGAGTTTTATTTTTACAGCAGCTGTCCTACATTGTCAGAGTTTTGATAAATTCACTGTTCTTATTAAAAAGATGACAAATGCACAAGAAGATATGACTGAGAATCACAGACACTCTAGCATCTTGTGCTCTGCATCATGCAACCACATCTTAAATACCAGTTTGAACACATGCCTTTCCTAATTCCCAATAATAAAGAAATAAATGCAAGCATAGCTTACAATTTATCTAACTTGTATTTGCTTTTGACCTGCTCCACATTCTATAATTTATCTAACCTGTACTTGCTTTTGAGCTGCTCCACATTCATCTATGTCACCTACGAAGACATTCCTCACATACCTTTTTCCTTTCTTGAAGTGGCAACTGTATTTAGGATAATCATAGAGTTCAGTCATTCGTTCTTTGAATAGTCCTCTGACAGGGCACTGCTCAAGAAAGGGTACTGTAAGCTTGTTCTGAGCCTCCACAAATGCCTGAAAGAAAATAATACCCCCCCAGAAAAGTATATTAGTTCAAGTAGAAATGTGCATTTCCTACAGGAAACACTATTTTCTGATGCAATTAATCACAGACATTTTTTCTCCCCATGTAGGGTGTGTAGAATTACACCTGAACAATCTCACATATTGACCTGCATTACTACATTGTTGCAGCATTTAATAAGACTGATTCTATACCTTGAATTATCTTTCTCCAGGACACACATTAAGGTAGTCAGCAATCAGGCAAAAGACAAGCCAGATTCCTGCCACTCCCTTTTAAAAACAAAACACAACAAAACAACACACCAAAGCTCTTTCTTTAAAAGAAATTCTTAGCTTTACAGCTACCATTTAAGCAAATATCAGTTACAGAAAACACGTAGGAAAAAAAATCACCTTCTCTTACTTCACCACAAATATACAATGCTCCAGCCCTCTATAGCAGATAAATTAGGAAACTGATAATGTACAGAGTCCCTTTTGCCCATACACATGACTATCATTTCAGGGTTTGTGAAAAGCTAGATGATGATACAGAACGTCATGTGCACCATCTGTTCATTCTATTAACATAACATTTCGGATTACTAGCCCCAGTCAATCTTTCTTGGAAAGCCCAATGTACTGTCCTTTACAAGAACAGATGATACATTTTTCCCTCTGTCCAAAGATAAATTGTTAGTTACAAAAGAGAAACATATGTAATCTCTGGAAAGAGAACATTAAGGGGTCTGGCTTCATTAGAACACTCTACCAAACAGATGCAAGCACTTAACTCCAGTGGACAAAGCTATTGCCACTTCAGCTGTTTGTTAGAGGCCATCACTCCCATGGAAAAAATGGTGCTATGCTGGTGTTTCATCAGACCTACTTACAGCACAGTGCATTAACATAAAATTAATACCTAACGTCTTAAGGCAGCATGCTGTGAACCACAGCTGTTAGGAAGCAGACACACAGACTCTTCTGTCATGAGCATAGGCTAGAAAGGATAGGGCACAGTACCTGTAGCTGTAAATCACAACCAGGCTTTCCAAAGACAGCTGCAGTACCATGCACAACCCAGCCTCTAGCTGTTACTGCAATGAGGCGAGGCTGAAATGCTGGACTCTTGACACCTGCTTAACACAGGTTTCTTCCCCAGCTTCTTTGAATAAAGTTATTGTTTCTACCCTCTCCGGAATCTGTTACAAAGCAGGTGGATCAATGCATAGCAATGTCTGAGCTACATTTCACTGTAGGACATGACCTATGGGAGTAGGTGGGCTACAAACCATAATGCACAGCCTGTATTTCGCAGTCTTTCAGGAAAGACAGCTGCTAGACAAAGCACCTAACAGGCATTTACCAATTGCTGTCAGTGTTCACCCATCTATCAGTTCTTCAGGTGAAAAAGAGGAAAGAATAAAACAAAATTGTCTGTTAGTAGCATTTTACAGACATTTCACGGTGAGAAGTGGCTCCATGAGGCACAGAGGTTAAACAGACCCTGCTGCCACAGTAGTGCATGGCCAACAGTTGCATTGCCAAGCTTTGTTTTCAGAGACTTGTCAGGCTACACGATAAGGAGAAAAGTACATTAATTTTGGTCATTTTCCATTTGGAAGATATTTGTTCATGTCCAACAAAGCATACAGAAACTGATAAGCTTTAAACACAAGTGCAAAATTAATAATGCTCTAAGAACACTTGGCTAAGTGCAGAAATACTTTAGGTTAAGAACTTACGTGCTGGCTACATGCAAGTCACCACTTAAGGATGACACAGAAAAACAACAACTGTAGCACTGAAAAAGGAAAGACACAAAAGAAGGCTAAAATGATGATTTATGGACCTTTACTCAACAGTAGATTCCATGCATCAGTGAGGACTGTCAGGAAATTATCCCCCAAGAATGAAAGAGGGGAAAGCCAGCGGAAGGCTGATTTTCATCTCTGTTCTCACCCTGAGGATTAAATTGACAAAGGCAGCTTTAAGATCCTGCACAGAAGCACAGCACATCCCAGTGATCCAATCAGAATATGGTGTAGCCTCTATCTTGCTGTACTAACACTCCCAGGCTCTATCAGAAAAAGAACTTAAATCTACTCAAGAATCACTTTGATCTGATCTGTATCCTCTAAGTGGAAATACAGAAATTTCTAAAAGCACAGCACATACCATGTAGGCTAAATACTCAAAGTGCTGTGACATTCTCAGAGGGAAAAAAATATATGCATACGCACACACACACACACACACACACACACAAACACCAACGTACTGGACAGGCAAAAGCACTCTGTGGTGGCATTTAGCAGAAAGAAACTGGCACAGATCCTTGTTTCCTATATTAAGTATGACCCAAACAGTAACACTGCTGTAGAGTACATTGAGACTGTGTGTTACTCACTTTTAACTGCAGTCACACTTTTACCACATCTGCTTTTACCTCTGGCACTCAGAGAGGAGACGCAAGCTTTTCCTTTCAAGTGTTCATTGCAGAACAACATGCTTACAAATTAACCGTTGCACTCAAGTGAATTATTAGTAATTTTGTTTTTAAAGAAATTTCAAACATTTTTTTACCACTTAGTATGCACCAAAGATGAAAAGACTACTTAGAAAAGGGAATATCATCACTGTCTAAAAAAGGAGATAGGAATTAAAGATTTTTGAAAGACATTCTGTCCAGTTTGGAATCTGTTCTTAACCACAAGGCTGCATTCACATTCAAAAGGCAATACATATTTGAAATATTGCTCTGCGTGAAGTACAGATGTTACCAATAAAACTCTCACAGCAGACAACTCTGTTGACCATGCTGAGTTAAACAGATGCCAACCAAGGGTAAAGAACCTACAGCAATTGTCCATATGTTCTCATGAACCTACAGAGAAAATACTTCCTCTGTTGAAATCTACACCTGACAAACTAACAGCAGCCTTGACCCAAGACAATTTGTTAGCAGAAAGAAGAACAGAATAAGGGTCAAAGTAAGGTATATACTTGCATGTGTCAGAAAATAAGGTAATTTCAAAAAGCAAAGGTGGTAGTAAGGCCAGAGATGTTCTACACAAGGCTGAAGTTTATGACAATCACTTGAGCAGGCCAACTGCTATTTTAAAAGAAGTTTATATTTAAATTTCATAAGAAAAAAGAAATAAAGAAATGACACTTTTTTTTTTTTTTAAACCATAGTTTGTTACAACCCATCAGCTACACGCTACTATGCTATTCTCTTGACAAGATGATTTCTATCCAAGAATAAAACTACCCAAGAAGAAAACAAGGCATTCACAGTACATTTTCCATGGAGAAGTCTTGGGATATAGATTGTTTTTTAAAATACTAAAAGTCTTTGTTATTAATCTATAAAGAATTTACAGTTCATTTAATAGTTACCTTCCAAAAATCTCTGTATCTCAGTGAAAAATAATCTGGTCCAACTCCTACAAGAGTGCATGTACTTTGTATCAAATGTTCCAAAATAAAACTAAGAAATTTCTGGTGGCTTGCTCCTTAGCACTTTCTTCAGTCTTTACTAAAGCAAAACTCAAAGTTTAACTGCAAAGTTATCCAAAAAGTGTATAAAAACTGTTGAGTTGTAACTACAAACCCATTTAATCTTAGTTTTGAGAGTTTCAGTTCTAATCTCAATCCATACATACACCAGTTCATAATATCAAAGTAAGCTGTCTGCTACACAACCCCTGCTTTATTATCCTTTCTCCATCCCTCACATCTAAGATATGCTACACCTTCCTGTCTACAAAGCTGTTCTCGTGAACTAAGGTACTGTATACAACTGACTGATATACAGTAGCAAAAGACTTTTCTAGTCTAAACTACACTTTGTGGGATGTAAGCTCTAAAACATGCCAAGAAGTTAAAGTCCAACCAAGCCAAACCGAAGACACTAGAGGAAGTGTGATTTTGCAATTGTGACTTTGATCATCAACAGAAGAGCTTTACTAGAGTAGTAGAACATTTCAAATGAGACAAAAAAAATCTTCCTCGGTTTGTCTTAAAAGTCAAAGGCTGAACAGAACAAGAGCAGAAACCCAGCTTCTGCCTTTTTCTCCCAGGTAAGACAGGAAATTCCTGTAGAGGCTTGGCTTCTACTTATGTGTCTGCAGAAGGGATTTTTAGTTGTAACTGTGCATAACTACATCCACCAAGCACATACAAGCCAAAAACAAAACAAAACCAAAAGAAAAGACACACTAATACATAGACATGGAAGCATGTTACTTGATGGTTGGCTTTGTCAACTCAAAGACTGTGCATCTGACAAGAAGCAGTACTAGCTACCTACCTGCAGACTTCAATAATCTGTTTTTTAATTGAAGCTACATGCACTGGTAACCTGACTGAAAGATTTCTATAGCTATCAGACTTTCATCTAATTAAAAATAGCTTGTGTGCTGCTAGAAAAGGAAGTATCTAATTCTTAGATCCAAATATCACGTGGCCTTTGGGTGAGCTGAATTAAGTATGTGTTTCACCACAAAACTCATTTGCCTAAAGGCTTCATCCCCAGAAAATCACCTTGTGATGGCTATACTGATGCAAGAAAGGAACAAAAACATTCCAGTCAGTGTAAGAATGAGAGAGAGGTCAGAGAAAGCACAGAGTCAACCAATTTAATGGAAATTTACAAAATACAGTGGATTAGGCACAGCACCACCTACACTCTAACAACACTAGAGAAACACCTGACTAAGCCAATTACAAAAAGAAAAATCATTTGGATTAGACAAAGCAAAAGTGACTGTGACTCTTTACAGGTATTTTGGATATTTTCTTTCCAGTTCAGTCCTATTAAACCTACAGTATGTATCAGTTAGAACCCTGAACATTCCATAGTTGAAACTGGTATCATTCGCTAGCACTTTTTACTCCATGCTTCAATAAATATAAACTATGTTTCATCAACTCATGTCAACAGAAACACAGTAACACCAATCACAACCACTCCACTGCTTGACTATTTCTGCTTAGTCAAGAATTCTAAAGCAGAACCCAACATAATTGTCTTGCTATTCAACAGCACATATAGAATACTTTTGACTGTTCTCAAGTGAGAAAAGATCCCTAACTTTATAAATGAAGTTCAGCCTTCACTCTTAGCTTAAAACAGAATTTTCCC
The DNA here is from genome assembly GCF_905368555.1 of Meleagris gallopavo. NCBI lineage: Eukaryota > Metazoa > Chordata > Aves > Galliformes > Phasianidae > Meleagris > Meleagris gallopavo. Next base: position 67,850,885 of record NC_139405.1, on the reverse strand, counting down.
TGTTTACAACATGCTTGATTTGCATGGATGTGACAGGAACTGGGAGTGGGAGTTCTTTCACTGCAGATGAGTACAAATGCCAGAGTTAATTCTTCTAGTCCTGTATTTAATATGTGGAAAATTCAAGTTAGCCTATGGGTGGGGGGTATACATTGGACACCTGATCTTCCCCCAACATAGATGGAAGTGTGAGATGTTACATAGAGCATAAAGAGAACACAGGACTCAGACGAAGAGTAAGAAAAGATGCACGTCTCAAGATTAGTAATTTCAAGGTTTGAAAAGTCTACAAAGCACACCTGAAATTCCCTCTGAAGTCTGTACAGTCATTCAATTGTCCCATTACCAGGGTCTGGTTATTGTTTGATCCAGTAAGTACAGAATGGTTATTCTGCAGGACTCCTGCAGAACAATCTGAAGAACACAGAGATAAAACCATTAAAAAAAGCTAGTAAGAAAGAGCAGCTGTCAGCAACCTCTGCTGTAGAGCACAAGAAAGTGAGTAATAGAGCAAATGAAAGAGGCTTAGAGCTTCACAACTCTTTTCTGACCTCTGTGAAAGAAGGAGGAAAGCAAAAAACTCGCTGTCTTTGTTCAGTAACTCCTGAGAAACAGCAAAAAGATGACCTACTCAAGTACTGAGACACAAAGGAACTCTTTTCACTTTTTGCATCGTTCTACTGCAGCACTGCCAAGTTGTGTATTTTTTAGACTGTAGGTAAGTATGATGTAACAGAATTTTCGTTCCACCAAAATGACATCTTATGCCTGGGTGGCTTCATTTTTACAAAGATGCTGCAATTCCCCATTCTTTTTTTGTCTCCTCTATACAAATACCATCTCTGCAGGAGATTGACCTGCCTTCAACTGTTTCTCCCCAGTCTGCTCACAGCATGTAGCAAAAGCAGTGACACAAAAGGTGACATCTTGGCATTTTCACAGTGCCACCTCTCCTCCATTGGGTTCTGAAAACCACCTGAGTGGGCGGGTACTTGCATGGCCCTTATAAAGCAAAGATATAACCATACTTCCCTATGAATAAATCCCATTAAATGCGATGCAAAACTAATCTAAGTGTACCATTTCTTAAGCATATTAGAATCCAAACACCAAATACTCCAAACTTACTACACGTGTAATTTTCATTGTCAATGTCTATGGATGAATTTTTCTCTACAATACAGTCCCCAAATAACTTTTTGAATGCAGGTAAGTATTTATAAATCCTAGATACACATTTACAAGTAGGGAATGAAACACCGTGTATGTTTCTATCTTAGTCTTAACTGTTACAGCAAATCCTACTTAAAAATCCCATAGCTTATCGAAATGTCATAGGTGCTTAGCATAATATGAGTGAATCTAAAAGGAATCTTACTAAGAGAAAGATATCCTACACAATTATTTTTAACAGGAACTAGCCCTTCATCTTCTTTCCAACACAGTCATGTCAGTAGGTAGAAGCTAGACCTGTAGCTCTCTAACTACAGTTGTCACAAAGGTATTAGCCATTCTAAGAGAACAACCCCCTTCCATTCCACTGCCACCTACAACTTTCTTGCCATTACCCTTGCAACTCCCTGTGCCATGACTATTGGAGGAACTGGCTCACAGACACACTTCATTATTTTTCAGGGTCTCTCTCAGTGAAAGACCTACTCCAGAAGCAGAGTCTAGCTATACTAGATCACACCCTGAAAATACTGTGACATCTGTAATAAAAGCCATTATCAAAGCCTAACCTAAGGAGGACATAGTTCAAAACATACAAAATGGATTCACATACTTGTCACTGTAAGAAGAAGGAAAGGAAAATGAAAAGCTTTCTTCCTACCCCTTCTGACTTGTTTTAATATGGCAATTTTAGATGTACTTAGGACATTAGGCAAAGCGATCTTAAGAACAGAGCACTCCCCTTCAGTGTTATAGTGCAACTGGAAAATTGGCTTGTCAAAGAAAATCAGCACAAGACAAACAGAGCCTTAGTTTTCCAAATTGTTATACCCACCTTAACACAAAGGTGCAAAATAACAGCATTGCTCTCTTGGCAACTTTAAGCATCAGGTGTATTACCTTACACCTACATTCACAATGGTAAGATTTTTAAACCTATTGGCAGGTCTTCTAAAAACAGAATACATACCATAGCCTACAAAAGAGATCTATGTTGAAACAGCCATTTCTGTACAAAGAAAGGTTACCTTTGTCTGCTCACTGTCAGGATCTTCAAGCCAGCAATATGGGTCACTGATTTTGTGTCCATGGTAATCCAATACCTGAATTAATAAGAGACAATACTTGAAAAAATAATTTAAAAAAGGACATTTATACAAGTGAACTATTTATCAGGGAACAAGCCACACTGAAACAAAGCTTATTTGGAATTTCAACAGAAGCACATAGTGCTAAGAAGCAAAAGAAGAAGACACCAGCATCTTGCTCTCAGGTAAGTTGTTAATTCTTTCATTTTTTGGTGGAAGAACTAAGGCAGCAATAATTCTTAGAGGAAAAAAACCAACACCAGAGAAATGCACAGGACAAACCTTAACTCCTTCCACAAGGTAGCTTAGAAAACTAATTTAAAAACAAACAAACAAACAAGACCTCCTTCAAATCCAGATGCTTAAGTGAAATCTCAAAACCTGACTACAGGATGCACCCAGAAGTGTAAATTTGGGTTCTGCCCCTGGCAGTTACTATACCCCTCCCTCTAATACTCACAAACTTCCAGCAAAGTACACACACTGATGAAAAGAAAACCATTTTTAGCACTCAAATTAGTCTCCTATCTACCTACTTGCTCCAGCTTACAAAAGGCACCGAGATACCTGGAGTTGTACGGTTCAGCCTTCCACTAAACTACAGGAGTAAATACTCAAGTCTTTCCAGCGCCAGCTCACCTCTGCCAACATTTTGGGTTAAAAGCAAAGTTCGTGCTGCAAATAATTCCTGGCCTGGTGTACAAAGCACAGCAGTATGTAGAAGAACTGCAAAGCACGCACAATTCCGGACAAACTCACACTGCGATCCACGCGCGTACCACGTTGGAACGCACGGAGACATCATGTTCCCGGCGCACCACTACGGAGAAGCCGGCAGAGCCTCTCAGGCAGCCAGGCAGGCCCATATTTCCCAGCCGCGCTGGAAGCCGCCCCCGAGCCCCCCACCCGGCTCCGCAGGGCCGCAGCCGCAGAGGCCCCGCACGGCCCATCCCCGCGCCCAGCCACCCCAGGCGCTAACAGAAAGAGGGCCTCGGAAGGGAGCGCGGCGGGCTTCCCCCCGACAAAGCCGCTCGGGCCGCCGAGGCGCCCCCGAATCGGAGTTCCGGGTGCGGGGCGCATCGGGCGCACGGCGGGCTGCCCCCGAGCCGGCCGTACTCACGGCGGCCTCGTCGCGGTACACCTCGGGGTACTGGAAGGCCTGCATGGCGGGAGTAGGCGCGGAGAGACGAGAAGAGGAGGAAGAGAGGAGCGGAAAGGGCTGCGGGGCTGCAACTCGAGCGGCAGCGGCCGGCAGCGAGCGTGCAGCACGGCCCAGGCGCAGCGGGGCCGCCATAAGACCCGCCCTAACCAGGGAAGGCCGGCGGCGGACCGAGGCGGCAGCGCCCTCTGTTGGAGGCCGCCACGCCGGCTGCCCCCGGGGCGCTCCCTTAGGAGTACGGGGCTGATCGCTTCGAGCATCGTCATCCCGGTGTTTATTTGTAGTAGGGATTCTTGTGTTAGAAAACTCACCGTTTTTCTTCGAAGTGACATAGTGATCTCTAGTGTCACAAAAATACTGGAAGCATGTAGCTCTTGGTCCTCTGACCAGCAGCATGACCACATTGCTTGCCTTCCGAACTGATGTTGCTTCCAAGTTTCAGCTCACAACCCCAACAAAACCATGCTTACTATGGGGTGAGTTCGACTGCTCTCTACCAAGGCAACTCCCGTGTACATTGATGCATGATGCAGAGGCAACAATGGAGGCAACAATGTTTACACATGATAAGAGTCTACAGGCAAGAGCAGCCCAAAGACAGCTTAGCCCCCGATAAAGTTGTGATTAGTATGACAATAATATAAAGTATTCCAGAAATTGAATCAAACCTTCACACTTACCAACTCAGAAATGCGTCTTGATTCGATACACTTAATGAGAAGAGTTACCATCTCTAAATGGACTTACTTTGAGGGTGGATTGTGTATGTGTGACGGAATAAGGCCACACAAAAGCGATCACTGTTAATAACTGATCTAACTACATCCATCAGTTTCATTTACATCCATAAGTCTTCATGTCTCTCATTCCTTCTCTTTCAGTCAGTTTTCTTTCTTACCTTGTTGCTCTATTTAATGTTGTGTAAAGCCAACTACAACTTTTGCACTCATGCTCACAAAATGCAGCCAGCATGGTAATGGAGGTGTCCTGGTGTTCCCTGTGCCGCCAAAAGTTTGCTAGTTGTCTGAGCACAGGGCACCACTGAAAAGAGCCAAAGTATGGGATCTTTGCACCCTCCCTTCAGGCACTTACAGGCATTGATGAGATCCCCCTGAGCCTCCTCTTCTCCAGGCTGAGCAGATCTAGCTTTCTCAGCCTCTCCTCACAGCAGAGGTGCCCCAGTCCCATCGTGGTGGCCCTCCACTGGCCACCCTTTCCAGTATGTCCAGGTCTCTCTTGTATTGGGGGCCCAGCACAGTGCTCCAGCTGGGACCTCACCAATCTAGAGGGGAAGGATCATCTCTCTTGACCTCCTGAAAACTCAGCCTAATGCAGTCAAGAACAGTGATTGCCATCTCAGCACACATGGCACTCAGCTGCTGACTCATGACCTTAGTGCATCCTGTAGCCCTAGGCCCTTTCCTGCAGAGCTGCTTTCCAGCTGGGTGTTCTGGTTCCTGGGGCTGTTCCTCCCCAGGTGCAGCCTCGCACTTCTCCTCACTGAACCCCCGGAGGTTCCTGTCAGCCCTGTGCTGTTGGGGTCCCCTCCAGGTGGCAGCACAACCCCCTGCTGTGTTGGCCAGTCCCCCCAGTTTGGTGTTATCTGTAACTTTACTGGGGAGGCTCCGTGCTCCATCATCCAGAACATTCATAGAGATGTTAAACAGGACTAAATGCAGAACCAGCTCCTGGGGTACTCTGCTGGTTACTGATCTCCAAACAGGGTTTTCACCAATGACACTGCCCTCTTAGTCTGGCTGTCCAGCTGGCAGAGTTCTGAGTCCTCTCAACTTCAGTTTGTACACATCCAAGTCTTTGAATCTGATTCAGAGCTGCAGTTTTCCTGCAGGAAAAAAAAAAAAAAAATGTCATCTCCTTCAGCATGGAAATGTTGTCCATTGTTAATGTGAACATTCCACATTTGTCCAGAATTCCTGGATGTTTAGCATCTTGGTTATGCTTATAAGTACTTCTGACCTAGCAGCCAGCCATGCATCCAAACATCCCAGACATTTCCACAATCTGTAGATCGGCTTTGTGCAGTAAAAGCAGACCAGCTGTCACACACTGAGTTATGGACAGATGTTATTCAGGCACTTGAAGAGCTCTGATGTGCCAGGAGAGGGCAGCCAGACCACACATTTCTGTGCAGCTGGCACAGGAATGCCCCTATTTTTCAGTCTAGAGCAATGCTCTCATACCAGTGCACAGTTATTACAACATGACCTGGCAAGCATCCAAGTAGTCACAGTAATTATCCATCATAATACCTTTCAATTCATCCCGGATACAGAGAAAGTGGGGAGATACAAAGATACCCACATGCATGGTTGTCCAGGATAAGATCACTTGGCTCGTATTTTACAACTACTAATATTCTTTCAAAGGTGAGCACCAGGGATGGGCAGAAAGTGAATTTTCTCTTTAACGTAAATTTCCCTTTTGTTCCTTATGGGTGGGAGGAAGGAGGAGGGCTCACATGTGAACAGTAAATAAAGAAGCAAAATTGCACCATCTGAGCTTTCCTTATCAGAAAAGCAGTTATTACAGGTTACACAGTGCCTAAAACATTGCCCAAAACATGTTTTTCTTAGTGGTGAGCATGTGCTCCCTGTATAAATGGAAGAGGATGTAGCACACGTTTTGTTAACAGAAATACTTACTATGAAAGATATAGCCATCTTCTCCCTTTTTCTTAACACACTCCCTTTTCATAACTAACACAAAGTTAAAAGAATTACTGTTGGGACTTTATCATAATTTTAGCTTTGAGATCAGATTTAATTGTTTAGTGTTGTAGCAGCAAATGAAATTTCTAGAAAGAAATTACTTTTTCAAAAACCCTCCAATAGAGTTTATTAATGATTTTTTGCTAAGTTTTGAGGATACTCTGCTGAGTAAGCAAAAATTCTTCCTGTACTTCAAAAAACAAAACAAAACAAAACAAACCCAAGCTTTAACATCTCACGGTTGTCGTTATCATCACATTTCCATGTTAGCATGAATTCAATCATTAGAAAAACACATTCTGGTCTTTGCTGATATTAATTACACTTCTGCTGATCATCCAGTCATTAGCCGATTTCTTTCGGCTTAATCAGCATATCCAATTTGACTCACTGCAAGTTGTGTATTGACTCAGTAGGAAGTGACCTCATCCTTCTTGTGGGGAACATCTTACCAAAAAATACCAGCAAATTTTGTTTTTACCTTTCCTTTTCATCCTTTCCCCTATCTGATTCTACTGCCATGATTTGACAATGACTAGAAAGTTTTTGCTATAGAAAGAAGCCAGGTCTGTACATTTACTTCTGTTCTCTTTGTGTTTTTAAAATGTCATTTACTTAATTGTAAGACACGGTTCTGCTGTTCAGACATTTATCAACAGATGTCAGCAGAACCTCAGTTTTTCACTAACAGGAACATGTGCTGAGGCATACAAATAATTCAAGTTTCAGCAGAAAGCAATTCTGAAGGTGTCTGCCCTGCTGGATTTCTGTTTTGAAAACACTAATTGAAAGCCTTAGTCTTACTGATTAGCAGTGAGTCTTTAATTTCTAAATAATATTACTCTACATTTTAATTAAAAAACTCTGTATCGTTTATGGAGAACAGAAGGATTGCTCGGTTTTTGAGCTGATTTGTAGAGTACCTACATAACATAGAGCAAGTTTGCATTATTTCAGTTATAGACACTACTACATGATGTAGAAATGATCTACGTTTGAAACTGCAGTCAAGCAAAACACTGTTTTGTTATGGTTAACTGCTCTGCACACTGAGGGTCAGGATAGGTGCATTAAAGTCAGTGGTATGCTACAGAATCGTATTATCCTTCTCTGGTATTGTGGGTTGGTACACTCTTGGAGCTATGAAGTCAAATAGATAATAAGGGATATTTACATGGTGAGTTAGCATGGAATAGCAACCGCAGAGTAGCTATTTCAAAGCATTTAATCGAGCAGGCAATTCTAAACCATCATTATGGTGTGATAAACCATATCTAAACAGACATATGAGCACTGACATATAAATCATCTTAGTATAAATACAGCCAATTAAAACTATCTTTCCCTAGACTGAAGGAATTGGGGTTGTCTTTTTTTTTTTTTTTTCTTCTTTTTTCAGATGGATAAGTGTTGAGATGTTTTAGGCTTGCTTACCTTTTGCTTCTGCATGGACCTTCTTGTGAAGTGAAGAATGAACAAAATTCTAATCCTGGAAGAGGCTAATGTCCAAGGAATTCTTACCTGATCCTTTGCTTTTATTCCCTAATTTTTTTTATCTGATACCAATTTGCCACTAAAAGAAAGATTTGCCAAATAGCAGAGATCACATAGGAGAATCTGGGCTTTTGTATCCCTGTGTAGATACTGAATTCTCAGCTTTTGCTGGATATTTGGAATGTTTGGGTCTTTTTATAATTTACCACAGAGTCCTTCAAAGTCTGCAAAATTAGGTACTTATGAACCAGATCATGGTGTAGTCCTGACACTTATGTATATTTCAGCATTTCTGGAAATGCATCCTGATGTTATTGTCTCAATAATTCGTCTACAACTCTATTGCATTTTGCTTGTCTTCTGAAAAATGCTTTTGCAGATAAGTTAGAAGGGTTTGAACTTTTGTTGGTATACAGAGTTTAACAGGTAAGAAACTCCAACACTGCCAATAAGAGGTTTTCTACCTATCTTTTTTTCATCCCACCTATTTCAGTTTCCACTAAGTAACATTCTGTAAAAATAACTCTATCTTTATAAGCATTTTTAATCTAATTATTCTGTGTGTGTGGAAAGATAGATAATCCACATTAATAAAATGGAAAAGGAAGTGCTTATTCTGATGTGGTTTTGTTGTTGCTGTTTTGGGGTTTTTGGTTTTTCTAAACTCCTCTTTTTGGCTGTTGGGTGATGCAAAAGTATTTTATAAGCCTATCATTGTATTCAGATCTTAAAACCAACTCAAATAACTCCTATATTAAAAAAACAAGCACAATATAAATAATTCTTAGATGATAGTATATGAAAATAAATATGAATTTAAAGGAAGCTATTTATTCCTTACATTTCAGAAAATATGGGATAATTATTATCTTGTTCTGAATGAAATCTTCTCCCCATTCAAGTCAAGGGAAGCTTTGTCACTGATTTCAAGAGAGTAGAAATGTCAGCCCTAATCTTGGCAACAAGTGAAACAGGAGGCAACCTCTTGGTAACAGCTTATGACTTATTGACAGAATTTGAAATACACTAAACATAGAGAAACTTACTTTTTTTGTTGTTGAGGGGGGAGGAAGGGAGGAAAACAGTTTTAGCTCCTTTTAGAAGACTTCATATCTAGAAATATCTTCTTCTGAAGCCATCATATATCCATATTTAACACATTTCAAATATACATGTGTTCAAATAGCTTAGAGGAAGAGTTTTGCATTGTGCCTCAGAAAACATTTGGTTTGGGTTATAATGCTATAGAAACTATAGTTCCCTGAAGAAAAAATAAAATTCAGACCACCAGAAATGCGATTTCAAACAAGCTTTAACATGCTTTTGAGAAGAACCTCTCATTACATGGGAAAAAGGAGGAAGTAAAACTATGAAATCTGTGACCTTTGAATTGGAAATGCAAACTATTTATGACAGTGTACTAGGTTATCACTGTGCTCTGGCCACCCTTTGTAATAATTCATTTAAAATGAATTATATCATTACAATTCCACAATGGAGACAAAAATAAGAAGAAAGAAAATCGTTCTAGTTCCTAGAAAGAAAATAGTTCTAGTTCCATAATTGTCTTTTAAGAACAGTATAAATTTTGATAGGCACTAAATTTTTACATTTGTAAATAATCCAATTGTAATATTTTTAACATATAGGGGTGACATTAACATCTCCTGTAAGGGAGTATGAATTAAACCTAGTTCTGTAACTGAGGAATACATTCCTAACATTTGCAGAGTTGAATGTGAAATCTCTGTATTTCTGTCATTGTATTGTCTATGCAGTTCAGACACGAACCATGTGCGCAGTGCATTTTTTACAGAGAACTCTTCCCAGGCTGGGAAGGCAGTGTAGGAAAAGTAATGATGCGAAATATGTGATGATTGCTGGCACATATCTTGTTTATCAGAGATGACAGTGGGGCTGGAATCTACAAAGAGGAAAATTATGCTGTGCTTGGCAATGGGGGAGTCCTTGTGATGAAATGAGAGGAGAAGAAACTTATTTTCAATTGCGGATAAAGAAGAGTGAGAAAACACTCACTTGCCAAAACAAGAGAGGGCCATCTTGTGGAAATAGACATGCAGGAGAATGAAACCCAGACTGCTAATCTTATCTGTATGGTAGTATGAGGAAGGTTATAGCTTTGAAGTTTTATGTACAGTCATTTACACAGTGCATTGATATGAGAAGCTGAGGCAGAGAAAGATCTGGTCTGAAGGTGCTGACAAATTCAAGGACTACACAGAAGACAGGGCAATCACGTTAGCCACTGTGGCTGCAAAAAGAAGAAGCAAAGAAAGCTTAGAAGAAAGATTAAGAGCTCTGGTGAGCTGCACTAAGCTTGAGCCGATGGCTAGACACTCGGAGAGAAGACAGCTGAGATCTGGGCTTGGACAGAAAGGAGCATAAGAGTGGATTTGAATCATCAGCATGAGCAGTTGGGCTTGTGTTTACAGATGAGCTTACCCAGAGAGGAGGAGTCCTCAACAGAGGGAAGGCACATTATTCACCTATTTACACATGAGATTTATTGATAATAAAATCTTTTAATACCTATGTGATTTTAAATCCTGCCACCAAAACTTTTTAATGCACAGATTTTAATCTAGTGCAAAGCTGGTAGAAAAACTGTATGTGATTTACAGAGTAGACAGACAGTTTAGAAGATGAATTTTCTCAGGTCGCAACAATAATGCTGAAAACAAATGCTTTGCATGCATTTTATCATTTCCTCCTCATGGTAGAGTGTGCAGGAATGTCAAAGGAGCAGCAGTTTCAATGACCCAATAGATATTCAAACAAGAATAACATTTTATTTTTGCTTTGACATTTTCACACTTTTGCAAGCCTTTATATCTCCTTTAATTTTTCTATTTAAAAGGCTTGGAATTCTGACAAAAGTGAGAAGAAAGAGAAATTGAGACAAAATCTGTGAAAATAAATTCTTCCTCTGATCGTTTTTAATAGATGTAATTCCTTTGCCTTCACTCTGGGAGGAAGAGACATCTTCATCATTGACTGGAACAGGTTCCTAAGTACAGTCAGGAGACGTGGAGCAAGTCAAGGAAACTGCAGAAATATGTATGGCACGTTCTGGAGGAAGAGAATTGCACAAAAAATCCCCAGGAACTTTCATCTATTTAATTTAATCTAATTCATAATCTCTTGTCAGGAGTCCTGTTCTAAATCCTGCTTGAGAGTCATCAAAAGGCATAAGACAAGGTGAATATATAACATCTGGTTATAGGGCAGCCCTACCACACCAAAGCTCTGCTGAGATTACCCAGAAGGACCTTTTATACATCTTGGGAAACATGTTGAAATTAGTGTGTGTGGTAAGTAACAGCACCATGTCCTTCCCATTGCCCCATCCCTCTCACAGGTGCATCTTGTGAAGTCAGTGTTCAGCAGCCATCACAGAACTAACAATCTACTGCTGCGGATCATTTGCTTCCTTACAAAACTTACTTAATTACCAATGTTTTAGTGGTCTAGATGAAATGAAAGTACTTGGGAAAGAAACTGGAATGAGAGAAATGCAAGAAATAAAGACTGGGAGACCATATCTTCTACAAGCAGGGTCTTGCTTGCCTAGTAAACTTTCATCATTTATTGTGTTAGATGTTAGTGTTGTAGCAGTCTCTTTTGATCACTAATAATGTTAGATGTACTGTTGTTGATATTAGTGCTGCAAATAACCCCTCTATGAATTAAATATTTTAATATTATTCATTTACTCCTAACATAACATTAGTAATCAGAAAACATGATGGTAATTTATTCTGGACATGTGAGTACTTTGTTTAAATAATTATTTATACAATTTTATTTTATTACAACCTGAAAGAAATTCATCCTCATTATTTAATTAGGCATGCATATGAAAAGCTAGGAGGTATTTGATGTTAGGCTGTGCTTGTTAGCTTTATTTATGCCCTTAGTCGTGCAAACTTCAGAGTATTTACAGAGGTATAAAGGGTAATAGTTGTTACCACACCAAGTAAAACTTGCAAAATATCTCCATTTACTTCATGATAAGTGTGTTATCTAAATCTTGTAAGCACTAAAAGAGATCAGAGAAAGAAATGTACCTTTCTCTTGTGTAATGTTACCTGGATTTTCTTTTTGTCTTGCAGCAGACTGGCATATTGCTTCAAGCCTTAGTCACTTGTGCCCTCACTGCCCTGAGCTGATACTATGGCTGCGCTCACTATCATACAGACACTGCTGCAGGAATGCAGCAATGGAGATATTTCTACACAGCTCATAGGATTTTTCTTTTACCAGAATTGCCCGTGCAAGGTCTTTGCTTCTGCTGGCAGGTCATGATTTGAACATTTGGCCTGTTCAGCCAAAGACACAGGGAAGGCACCACATAATTAGTGGGAATAACATACTTGCTCCAAGGCTCAGCCCTTTGGAAAAAGCACAATAAATTTAACAACTGTGCCCCTACACCTACTAAAGTAACTGAACTGGCCTTCCAGCTTCAGGATAATAAATGTAACAGCCTCATTTCCTGGAGAGTGCTGAAAATAAACGAAGCCAGTTCCTTCATTCCAAGAAATGGAAAAAGTTGGCAATCGGTCTTCTCTGAGGGAAAACAAACAGAACTAGTCCCTCAGACCCAAACACTGGGAGCAGAAGAGCAAAGAGCTGAAATCCTTCTTGGCTGAGTTGAAATAACCCTTTTCTCTTCCCTGCAGTCTGTCTGATACTCAAGTGAGATAGGGGCCAGCCACCAGGCTGCAGCAATCTGCTGACACCCACTTCCATGGCTGTGGGGCAAGGATGAGACTCCCCTTATTTAGTTCTGCCAAGTTCTCCCTTTTGGAAAGATTTGCTTGTGTTCTGGGAGAGGGACTCAGAGACTGCGTGGTGTGCTACACTTGTTCTGATGCTTCCTAGGTTACATAAAAAGAAAATACTCGATTTCTTCCATATTGCTATCTGACCCTTCCAGGCCCTCTCATAATCCATCCATGAAAAGGCAGAATCAGGTCTAAGATGATAGTGATGAGGTAATGAAAAGTGTTTTCATCCCCCTGTTTCCTAGGGCTCTACATTAGAAAACACCCAGCCAGATCATGGCCCAGCTAGTGAGCTCACACTTGCTGGTAGCTCTTCTGCTCTGCCTTGTTATTCTGCCATCCACCAGGCCCTCGCCCTTCCTCATGAACATGTGAAGGACATCTCACCATACCTCAGCAGAAATAGACAGCTGTAGGTGCCTACACATGTCAAACGTACTTTGGATGAAAACAGCCATTCTGCAATACCTATATGAGTTCTTGAGTTTTTGCAAACCTCATGATCACTCACAGTGACTCAGAAAGGAGTTCACCCATTCTAGAAAACCATGCAATTATGGAGTAGCACTGCTAGAGGACCATCACTAGGTTTGTGCTCCTGTCAGCAGATTCACTACAAAGCAAGTGATGAGCTACTAGGAGCAAACCAGCTCATATACCTAAACCTTTCTGCCAAGATTCAAGTCAACTCTCCAGCAGAGATATCTTGCATTATTCTGCTGCTAATCTTGCAGAATTCCATACTTGCTGAAGTGCATGCACCAATAGCCCAGGTACTAGTACATACTGTGCTGCCCAATGTAGTGAAAAATTCCCAGTCAAAAGGAATCAGGTCTCCTCCTCCCTCTTCCCTACTCTTGCATACTCAGCATTTCCCTCATACAAAGCATGAAGATCCTCCTCTGAGTTTGCTTTGCTTACTTATCATCATCTCAAGAGTTAGTACTATGCAAAGCTAAAATCTGTTGAGCACAGGGGCATTTGACCCTGACCACAACCTGCTGTTCCTTTAACAAACAATTAAGACATTCCATTTATGACTGAATTTGAAAGCAAACTTAAGAATTAATCTGCTTGTTTTAAACAGGGATATAAATAAGAACGAACCCAGCCGTTGCCCAAGTGATAAGCCAAAACTTTGAGGTTCAAAAAAAGTTCAGTAACTTCCGTAGTTTCTAAGGCAGGTTTGTCAGCTCTTTATTTAGGGAATAGGGTCTTTATTTAGGGTCTATTAGGGAACACAATGTCTCCCTGAAACTTGAAGAACGCACTCCCATTGCTATTTGAGTAACAGCTTCCTCTGGGTATCATACTAAAGGAAAACAGTGTAGCCAAATCCACTCTTACCTAGCACAAAATGTATTTCTGCAAGATTTCTACTTTTAACATGCAGTAGTGGCAACAACGTAGATCTAGAGGTGTCTGCATAATTCTGCATTAGATATGTCGGTCCTGGGGTGTCTGTGAAGAGAATGCAGTACAAGAATCTCCACATTTAAATCAGGCTGGGGAGAGAGATTAGGCTGGCAAAATACAGCATGGCATTTTAAAAAGTTGTTGACGAAAGACACAATTCATTTTTAAAACCAGTGACAACTTGTTTGACCAATTTTGTTGATATCGTGAGGATCCTATCAGAGATGGTATATTAGATCTTTGAGAGACCTAAGAAAATATTTATTATATATCTATATACTTATATGTTATGTGTTGCAGTTTGGGATCACATAGTATATGAAAAGATAAAATAGTTTCAATGTTTTATGTAGGTACAAATTCTGTAATAAAAAGCTGAATTCAGCAGGAGAACAGCAGAACTATTAAAGAAGCTTTTTAGCCTGAAAAGATGCTGTGTGGCCAACAACAACAAAAAAAAAAAAAAAAAAAAGGGAAGGAAGGAAATTTATTGATTAGTTTAATTCTCTGAAGTTAGCAATATCAGTGATAAAGTTATGAGATCATGGAAAGTGACTATACCCACACATTTTTTTAGGTGACACGGAGTGCAGAGAGTTCCTTTTTCAGGGTTTGTAGACTGAAGATTATATATTAACCACTAACCTAACTGATAACACCATGGACAGAGTCCACTTTTCAGTGTAATATGGCCTCACTTGTCCCACACATAAAGTTTTATGAGCACTCTAAAATTTATAGTCACAGTGGTTTCTCACAAATTATTTTGCATGTAGACTATAGTTAGTAAATAGGGCTTTTTCTAAAGAATTCTTCAAAATACTTCAGTTTTCATGCGGATAAAATGAACTCTTTCATAAAAGTTTTTTCAAATGGGAGATTTACTTCAAAATGACAGAGTGTGCAGTATTTCTGCTAGCTATGAAAAACTGCAGTGTAATGCTTAAATACTAACACTATTTAAGTGTATAACAACTATCATGTTTTCAGAGAGGCAAGGTGCGTGAGAATCTTTGAAATTTCCTCTACATAGCACCAATAACAGGAGCAAGGTTATTTCATGATGTTTTGTGCATTTGTTTTTGAGAAATTTATTCCTAGGATCACGGGAAAAGTCCTAATTTCACAGAAGTTGGTAATTTAATATCATTGTTGTTTGCCCAATTCTTATAATGGTAAGATTTATTTTGAGAAGAATGAATCTCTAATGTAATTGTTTAAAAAGAAATTGCAGAGATGGGTAGGTGATGTGGCACTGAGAGACATGGTTAGTGGGCACAGTGGGGATGTGTTGGTGGTTGGAGTAGATAATCTTAGTGGTTTTCTTCCCAGCATTATGATTCTATGATTCAGTGTCAAGTGTGCCCAGTGAGAATCGGAAGAACCATTTGTTCTGCAAAGCACACAGAAAATACAAGCATATAATGGTATGATTTCAATTTTCTTTCAAGTTGAAGGATCTCTAACTGTTTTTATTTTTTTCCTTCGGAGGTCTTACTCTGGAGAAGAGCTGAACTTGTGTACATATTATAGCTGTTGCTCGAAGTCAGCACTGCAACCCTGCAGACCTGGAATTGAACAGAATTGAATTCTGTTGCTCTACAAATGCTTTTGGATATATATATGTATTTTGCAACCTTCTGTAAATCAGCTACACACATGTCATTTATTAATAACTGATTAACATCATTTTTATTTTATTTTATTTGTAAGATCATTGAAACTTGTCTCCAACTTCGTCATTTTAATATTACTTTAGAAGAACTATAAAATGCATTGCTTCTTTGCAAGATATGAGAAATATTATCTTTTCAGTCAGCAGAGGCAAAAGCTGTCTTTTTGAAAGGCTTCAAAAGAGAAACAGTTTTGAATGTTTTAAATCATTACAGAGAAATCATATATTTTTATTTTCATGTGAAAAGGCAGAGTGAGCTTTCTTGTTTGATTTTTGCTTCTTTAAGGAAGTTCTTAGAGGTCAAAGAAATGTTCTGACCCTTAGCAAGTGAACCCCTAATTACTGCAAAGTACTATGGCACCAGGGGTCTGGGATCCTCATCCTCCTCTGAAGCACCATGGTTCCACTGAGCTCTGTTGAGAGATTCCTCTCCTCAATCAGCTCCTTGCCTGCCTGGCAATTCTATGCACCTTTTCTCTGCAAATGGCACAAAATCTGTCAGATGGAATCTAAACTTGCTATTTGTTATCAAGTTACTTGCTACCGTGATGTGGTGCACATCATATGATTTTAAAATAGCACTGCTATACTGCTGTACTCCACTTGTGAAAATGGGACTGTCTGAAGCCCTCAGGCACCTACTGCTTGATCCAAAGCCAGTCAAAGCTAATAAGACATTTTCCACTGACTTAAAATATAGGACTCCTCAGAGTGAGATAGACATTGAGTGCTACTAAAAAAGATATAATGACTAATACTAGAGTAGACTAAAGGCTTCCATCTCCACATTCTCTTCTCTTGGAAAAAAAAAAAAAAAAAAAAGAGTATTTCTGGCTCACATTCTAAGGTATGTCAATTATTTTAAGAGATTTTGCTACAGGTGACCCAAGTAAGAATAAGTCAGATTTCAGAATTTTGTTCAGTTAAAATAGGAGCTGACCAAGAAGAAGTTTCAGCCAGGAGCTCTGCCTGAGTTGAATATGATATTGTTCTACTTCCACATCGCTGTATTCCTTAGGGTAATAGCTTAGCTTTTCTGAAAGAAACAGCCAGGTTTCTGCGTTTTTTTTTTTACCCATTTTTACTGCAGGTTCCAGTCTTCTGATTTCAGTCTGTATGGCTGCACTGTTGCTGGTGTCCCCACAGAACCCTTTGTCTCCTACCTTTGAAAACTTTCAAAACAAACAAGTCCCTTTCTCTTCCCATAGATGAGACACATAATATTAATGGTTATCTACCTGTGATAAGCAAAGCAGTATCATTTTCCATGACTTGAAAGGGCCATCCATATCATCAGGCACAATTAACTTGTCGTACTCTCACAAAACAGAGTGGGGGATGTAACTGAGAGACCATGATTCCACACATACCTTAGAAAACTCTTCTGGGACAAGGGGATGGCCAAAAGGTAAAGAAAACTTGCAAATAACAAATGCTTTTTGGTTGAAATGCAAGAGGTTTTTCATGGCACATACTTGATGTGGTACCTCCTGCAGTGGAAATGATCAGTCATGTGCAAGTTTGGATGATGCTACCTGCACGACTTATCTTGCTATTTACATCACTTTTAAGGAAAGGAAACTTTGCAGAAAAATTCTGGAAAGCAGAATGAATTTTAGCGATAATTTATTTGAGGATTTATATTACAGTTAAGTCCATGCTGAAATCTAGCAGAATTTGCACTGTTTTTTTATGTTGTTTTTGTTTTGCAAGCATACATAGATCAGAATAGCAAGCTAAAAGTGAGAGGCGACTCTAACTCACTACAGGATGCTTCAACACCCTATGTGCTAGCTCTTCTTCAACTCTCAAAACCAGTAAGTTTAACAAAGATCCTGCTTTGAGCAGAAAATATCAGGGAAATGGATTGAGTAGAGAAGAGTGTTTGCAGTTTAGCAGATGAGCACAGCCTTTCCGAGCCAGTGCAGTGCTCCAGTTGCTGCTGAGGGCACTTTATTCAGATGAAATGATGCTGACCTCTTGGGTGGCAGAGAATTGCATAACACTTGTCCCAACAACACTGCTATTAAATGTGTGACGTGACCGAATACCAAGTCTAAGTATTACTCTAGCCATATGCATTATTCCTGCAATTAAGTGAAATATATTTCACTTCCTGTCTTAAATAACTGGGTAGTGCTGCTCCTGACAAGGTGCTGAGTTTCAGCGGAATGACTGAATGTCAGTAATTCATCATGGTACTCTTCAGAGGTTTTCTTCTAAAAAGGTTTAGGGTCCTTTGGAAGGAAGCATACTGACTATTGTAAATTTTCTACTATTTATAGCAAAGCAAGTTTGAACATGCAATTTTCCATTTATGACTGATCTAAAAGCCTTTACAATGCCAAACATTTTTTTGTCTTTTTCCCAGTTTAATATGCATATAGAGGGACAGATGACCAAAGGAAAGTTGATCTTTTTAAAAAAATTTTATTTCTAAATGAAGGAATCCCTGCTATTTTTGTTTTCCCCTCAAAAAGAAGAGGAAATTTGGAAGTGCGTCAGAATCCCTTTTGGATTTTCTTCACAGAGAATGGTGATAAACTGTCATGTTTTCGTGAAGAAATCAAAATCTCCTTTTCCCTCAGAATTCTGAAGTGTCCAATTCTTACTAGCTGTATGCTGAATGATGGCAGCTTGCTTGAATAATGGGGACGTTCACAGGGAGAAGTTGTGGAGAGTGTGTTTTGCTTGTGATGGATGGAAGGACAGCATCCCACTGGGGACAGAGCAGTCTGTCAGTGCTGCTGCTGTAACATGAAGCTTGCCAAAGGTCAGCAGCTGCACTCTACAGCCTGCTCTCTGCCTATCTGTGCCATCTCTTGGAATAACAGTGGCTTCCAGGGCTTCTTTACCTTCTTCACTGCCTGGCCCCTGCCTCCCCCCTTCCTGGTTCCCTGGTCCCACTCTGGCACACATCCTTCAGCGCCGCTCTCTTTTCGTTCTTGAGCTTTTCCTGTTGTCATCACAAAGACGTCTGTGTCCTTTATTGAGATGCGTCCTCTCCTCGCCTGGCTCAAAGGCTATCTCTGCCTTAAAGAAATCTTCTTTAAGGAAAGAATGGACATTTACTTTAGAATGAAGAGTTAAGGAAAAGAAACGTGCTGAAGTCCCATCTGGGACGCAAGTAACACATTCCGATGGCAAATTCAAACTTTAATCAACTACTTTCTCATTATCATACCCAAACTTTGCGAATTTCCTGGACAATCTATTTACGACTTGTTCCCTTGAAACTTGGAAGCAATTCTTTTAAAAGAAGCTTCCATTTTACTCTGCCAAGAGAATTACTAAAATAGACCTGCAGCATTGTTATTTTTAAGGATTCGTGACCCTTCATTTGTTTGTTTGTTTTAGAGGAATTTTATGTTTGAAGCCATTTTGTCTTGGTGACAATGAAAGTTGAAAGGGATGTTTTAAGTAATAAAAAAGTAACTTTGCAATGCACATTATTTCAAAAGGACTTGTATAGCTGATAGGAGCTTGCATGTAACTGCTGCCGCATACTGCCAGAAGGTATATCAGAGAAAATACGTACTGAGCTGGAAGGCTTCACTAACCTGAAACTGAAATGCAGGGTAGAAAAGTAATGTGCTATGTATTTGTGTCACATAAAATTCTACTCAAATTCCCTTCCAAAACCAAATCACTGTCACAAGTGCAGCAGCTCTGCCCACTGCTGGATGTTGGGGTAAGAACTTGAGCTCTTTGTCTTGACTGTGCAAAAAGCAGAGGAGGGTGACGTGTACACCCTTATACAACCTCAGTAATGGCTGAACTGTCACTCTCACCATTTCCTTCCCTTGCTTTACTAAATAATTTTTCTGCGGTGCAGTGCAGAGGGAAAACCTGCTGCATCTGAATCATACGCGTACCTCAAAAATAGTTTGCACATGGCAAAAAAGCAAATAAAATGAATAAAATGATTAGTAAAACATAAATGTGATGAGTAGTACACAAAATTCTGCAGATTTTGCCGTTAACTGTTTTCCAGTGCCTATTGAAATATGCAATTAGGGTCTCAAAGGAAATTTAGTTATGATTATTTTAAATAAGGAATCAAAGTGAGCCAATTTAAAGGCAAATACTTGTAATAACATAGCTGGAAAATGTTCACCAACATAGATTACTTCTAAAACCTTTCATGTATTTTGTCACAATGTTGTTCATGGATCCAAAAAGACATGCTAAGTTTGTACAGACAGATGGTTCTGCTGGAGCCATGTTAGTCCTTTGGAGATCCTTATATCCACTCTACTGAAGACATCAGATCCAACGCAAGCATCTCCCTCAACTGTTAGTAACTGCAATCTATTTTTGGACTGAGCATTTGAGGAGGGCTCTGAACATATTCTACAAAGGGCACTTTTGTAAAAAATACCATATATGTAAGTTTCCTTCACAGGCAGCATGGTATCTATTAATTAGCAGTTCATTTGCTCAGTTTGTTCTTTAATTTACTTTTGAAGCTCCTAACACTCAGGACAACTTTTAGTTCAGGAATTAATTACATGGTAGGCCTATCTTGACTTGTGAAATAAAGTTCCATTGCAGGATCTCTGAACTGAAATTGTCAATAACTCTCTCAAAGAGCAAGCGTTCCTTGTTCTCAACAAATGATTCTCAGCACCAAAGACAGCTGACTATACCTAGTTTGATGTCATTAGATAAATATCCCACTTGTAAATATGGAAGAGTTATATGTCAGGATGAGAGGGAATGGCCAAAAGTTGTACCAGGGGAGGTTCATGGTGTATAGGATCAGCATAGGAAAAGCTAAATACTTCGGTCTGTTCAGTATGGGGAAAAGAAGACCAAGAGGGGATCTGATAAATATTTATAAATATCAAAAGGGAGGTGAGAAGCAAATGTAAGAGGCCAGACTCTTTTCAGTGGTGTGTAGTGACAGGACAAGGAGCAATGGGCTAAAAGTTGTACATAGGAAGTTTCATACAAACATGCATAAGTACGGTAAGAGTAACAGAGCACTGGAACAGGTTGCCCAGAGAGGTTGTAGTGTCTCCTATGGAGATATTCAAAACACAAATAGATGCCTATCTGTTTGACCTATTGTACGGAACCTGCTTTAGCAAGGGAGTTGGACTTGATGATCTCTTGAGATCCCTTCTAACCCCTCTGATTCTGTGATTCTGTGCTTAGGAAAAACTTCTCTGAAGGAGTGGTCAGACAATGGAACACACTGCCCAGGGAGGTGATTGAGTCAAGATCCTTGCAGGTGTGCAAGAAACAGGTGTGGTACTAAGGAACATGGTTTAGTGGACAATACTGGTGGTAGGTATGCAGATGATCTTAGAAGTCTTTTCCAATAATACCTATTCAATGATTTACAAGCTCATCTATCCCCTAATAGTCTCCGCTGAGAGAAGCAGTAGAATTTCTGGTAAATGAATTAAACTGATATCTCCCTTCTACCTTTCTTTCACTAATGCAGTACTTCTGCCAGAATGGTTTTACTATCGGACAGATCAAATTATGAGCAAAGAATTACACATCTAAAAATAAAACATGACAGAAATTATGTGAGTGTGTGGTTAAAAGTAATTTGATCACTTTGTAGCCAAAGCAAATAGTTTTCTTGGCTTTATTTGGTCAATTCAACCTGTGATCTAGAAATATTCTTGATGTCCTCATCATCTTAAATGACAATGTAGCTGTTTTTCTGTCACAGAATCATAGAATCACAAATCACAGAATAGCCAGGGTTGGAAGGGACCTCAAGGATCATGAATCTCCAACCCCCCTGCCGCAGGCACAGCCACCAACCTCCCCTTTTAATACTAGAAAAGGCTGCCTAGGGCCCCATCCAACCTGGCCTTGAACACCTCCAGGGACAGGGTATCAACAGCCTCTCTGGGCAGCCTGTGCCAGCACCTCACCACTCTCTTTGTAAAGAATTTCCCTCTGATGTCCAACCTAAATCTCCCCTCCCTCAACTTAAAACCATTTCCCCTCGTCCTGCAATTATCAACAATTTCAAAGAGTTGATTCCCCTCCTCTTTGTAGGCTCCCTTTAGGTATTGAAAGTCTGCAATGAGGTCACCCCACAGCCTTCTTTTTTCCAGGCTGAACAAGCCCAGCTCCCTCAGCCTGTCTTCATAGGGGAGGTGCTCCAGTCCCCTGATCATCTTTGTGGCCCTCCTCTGGACCCTCTCCTACAGCTCCCTGTCTTTTTTGTATTGGAGGTCCCATATCTGGACACAGTACTCCAGATGGGGCCTCACAAGAGCAAAGTAGAGAGGGGTACAATCACCTATCTGTCCCTGCTGGCCGCCCCTCTTCTGATGGAGCTTAGGATACCATTTGCTTTCCAAGCTGCAAGAGCACACTGCTAGCTCATGTTAAGTTTTTCCTCCATCAGGACTCCCAGGTCCTTCTCTGCAGGGCTGCTCTCAAGGACCACTCCTTCCACTCTGTATATATGCCTCTGGCCCAAGTGCAAAACCTTGCATTTTGCTGTGTTGAACCTCAGTTGAGGTCCCTCTGAATGGTATCCCTTCCATGCGTCCTGTCAACCGCACCACTCAGCTTGGTGTCATCAGCAAACTTGCTGAGGGTGCACTCGATTCCGTCATCGATGTAATTGATAAAGATGTTAAAGAGCACCGGTCCCAAGACAGATCCCTGGGGGACGCCACTCGTTACCAGCCTTCACCTGGACATAGAATCATTGATGACCACCTTCTGTCTGCAGCCTTCACTAGCCACTGTCATTTATGGCCAGTGAAGAATTCCTTGTCTTTGTATATTTGTGTCCTTTAGTTGGACTGCAGCAAAGTGATAAGCACAGGCTCTCACTGCAAAAGGTGCAGGACACTACAGCACATCACTTATCTGAAGGTATTGATATATTCTTTTTTCTCATCTTCTTCAAACTCTTATGTGTGTAACCCAGGAAGTCCCTATGCTCTTGGATGAAGACCGCAGCCAACAAAATTTTTCTCTGCTGTAATGAAACTATGTGTAATAACAATCTTTTCAGAATAGAATGATCAGACTTGAAAATGAACTGCTCTGAGGTCTGAGGACTACCACAAACTCCATCCTCTATTCCAAGGTCTTGGCACCTGGGGGGTCATTTCTTGGGCCTTGCATGCATAGTAATCATTTGTATTTAGAACAAAAAAAATTAGAAAACATTTTTCAGCCTTTGAAAGAGAGGGTTCTGAAATGGCCGTCCTAGCTGAACTATGGGAGAAAGAATCTAGACATACTTTGAAAATAACTTTATGGATGTGATAATACACAATGAACTCAGAATGAAGATTAATGTTTAAGCCGTCAGTCTTCAGACCTTCTGTTCATTACTGAAAGTAGATGTGATCTCTGTTGTTGATGAGCTGTGTCACTTAACATAAGATTTCATATTTCTGCTAGCTACTTGCGGAGATAAAAAAAATGAATTCTCTCTTCCTTGATATTAAACTTGGCTCCTAGTTCATTCTGTTTTCAAAATAATTTCTACTTGCTTCCCCTTGCAGCAATTAACACTAAACGCAGCAAGACCAAGGATTTCATGATATATATGCTGGGACTCCAACTTGGAACACATTTTTTCCTGATGCTATATAGATGAGGCCCATGGGTGTTTGGAGGGCTTCTTCACAGAGGGACAAATAAACAATTTTCATGACCATGTGAGCAGGTCAAAAACAAACTAGCAGAGAACACTGTTACAATCTTGATTTCTCTCATTCCCTTCTTGTGGCACTACATAGTCCCACAAGAATCTTTACAAATCTTTTTCTGTGGCATGCCAGGAAATACATGGCTTGTGGTACATGGAGACATGTGGAGTACATGTGCTCAGCGTCCTTTTAGGCCTGTTCTCAGTATCCCGTTCTGTGGGCTAGATTTAGATTCCTACATAGTAATGTGTATATTGAAAAAACAAATGGGAGGCAAAAAAAAAAAGGACAGAACTCTGTACCAAAACCAGACATTTTCACTGTATGCCTCTTCTTGGGGAGTGGATAAGAAAACAAACAGCAGATGATTGACAATAACCACACTACTTAATACATTCATGGCAATTAGTTAAAAATTTCTCATGATTGAGCTGTAAGACTCAAAAGCACAGGCTAGAATTACATGAGATAAATTAATAGGTACAAGTAGAAATTTCAATGTGTATCATCATAAATTTTTTTAGAATGCTAGGGAAAAGATTTCCTGTAATTGTATAGATAAGGGAACTCAAAGGTAAATGTAATTGCTAATATTCATATTGTGTGCTGTTTATCAAACACTTACACTATGAACAAGTGTACTTAAAGACACTTAGTATAAAGTGTTACTGTTTGCTAAAGATTTCTTCGCTTAATGTTTGTAGAGGACTAAGTGGTTTGCAAGGCAATTAAACACCGATGGAACAGAGATAAACACTTCCTACTGAGAAATGTCACATCAGTCTTTCTGCTTCACTTCTCTGTGTCATTTGATGCACTGAAGGGTATTCAAGTGACACAGTACCAGATTTACTATCATAGCAAAGGCCATGGAACATGCTGAGCCATGGCCAGGTGGGTAAAAAATATTGTAATCATACACATTTGCACAGAGAGAAGGGAGAAGTTTCAGAGAAAACTAACATGCAACCAGAGTCTCAGTAAATTGATTTGCTCTCATGCGTAACTCTCCAAGCAGCAGCATGCAGGCATATGCAAGTTAACATCTAGTAGCTCTCCCTTCCTTGAAAATTAAAATGTCTGGCAGCCAGTGTTGTCAGGATCCTTTTAGGATCAAGTTTCCTCTTGCTTCCTACAAATGGGAATGTTAGCAAACTCTGTCAGTCCACTCTACATAACACATCACTCACACTGCTGAAGGCAATAGGTAAAGCACTGGAATTTCAAGTGTGCTGAAAGAACTGTAGTTCTTTTGATGCTTACAGTTTATCAAATGGCTGAAATGTCCACCTACTTTCTGTTCTAATTTTTAAGAGATCAGGAGGCCTTTTTTTTGTAAGAGCAATGCTGTAACAATGAAGGTGAAAGCATGCCTAGTGAGCAGAGAAACCATATGTCCTTATTTTAATAAGAGGCCTCATAGACTTGGTTTCAAAATACTTGAAAGCTTCCAGATTTTTATTCTGTTGTTTGTTTGCTTTGCTATTTTTGCTAGCATATTGTTTGACAACACTAACATCTATGTTCAAAGCTGACTCAGAATTCATTGCTATTTTGTGCATACTTTTCATTCAAGTATGAATACTGGAAGAACTATACAGTAGTATTTAGAAGTATTTTGTGAGATAAACACAGATCAATGCAGAGCAGAAAGCTGAATGCATTTGGAAACTGTTAGACTCAGTCTTTTGCTTCAAGTAAATTCTGGAGTCCTATGATTCATATTGTATGATAAATTAATGCAGCACTCTGAAATAGAAATAAATAAGTCCCCAGTTCTCAGAAATGTGCATACGCTACTGTTGAATCAGATCTTGGCTACATCATCATTGGCACACATGAGAAGTGTCATTTTGTCTTCTATGGGGATATTTATGAAAGTGTGTTTTAAAAATACAGAAGAGCTTGTAACTGCAGCTAGCTTAAGAGTGCTAGCTATCATATATAGGCATGAATGAGACTTGCTGCATTTCTTAATCGAAGCAGTGACAATTTTTACTCTGTTCCCACTAACAGCTGGAGCTAAGCACCCTTTCCAACTGAGCCATGCTTCAGCATGTGGTGCATTAGGTAGAGAGGTTGGGTCCCTCAACTGTATCCATACCTTTTTTCACATGAGCACCTAGACTTGGTTAAGACTGTTTTTATGCATTCATGGATCTTTTTCATGTTACTCTTTAAGTAAAAAAACAGAAATTTAATTGGAATCAAGAAAATGCTGTTGAAAAGAACCGGAGACTTCAGTTTGCTTTTTGGTTTGGGGAAAGAAACAAGATGTGAAGAGATAAGAAGAAAAGTATGTATAGAAAACCAAAGGCAAGGTTTTTTGTGCATCTCTTGTCACCCTACCGTATATGTGGGAAAGCCATTAAGGTTACAAGTCATGACATCAGTATTTTTGATGATAAAATTCCTTTGTCAGCAATAGAGCTGAATATATAAATGTTTCATATATCATCTCCCTCTCTTTCCATCTGTACGTTTTATACTTGCTGGTTGAAGTACAATAATAACCCCCTAAAATATACCGTTTATTCCAGGATTTTTATGTAAAGCTAACTGAAAACAGATTGTACCAGGAAAGAATAAAACAAAATCCATTATAAAGCCTGCAACCAAAATGTTTCAGCCTTTCGGTCAGTTCTCTGCATCCAGAAGGAAGGCTGTCACTGAACCCAATATTCCCCACCGTATACTCTCCTGAGGAGAGCACAGCAACAGGTGCTTTCCTATTTCCTCTTCTGGACCTTTGGCTTGACCTGTCCTAAGTCACCCTGACTCATCTCCAGCAGGAAGGGTGGAGGTTTATCTCTCCTAGAGGAGCTGATCTCCATGTGCTTACAGGGCTCTTTTGGCATGTGGGAATTGTGGAGTCAAGCCCTCTGAGGCTGCGGAGATAGGCCAGATTTCCTGCTTCTGGATGAGAGGGTGAAGGAATCATGCACAAAATGAGCACAGGTACTTTCTTCCTCATCCTGCATTAAGGAAATATAGGACGTAACATTGCTACCCTGAGTATAGCAAAGCATTTGAGGCTCTGAAGACTAAGGTGAGGCTTGTTGGGAAATCAGATTAAATTCTTTTAAAATGATTTGGGAGTGGAGACAATACATACTTTCCAAACATGAAGGTAAAAATAAGTTTTAAGGGATATTATCAAAGGGCTTAGATACAAATATTAAATATTATAAGCTCTTGAAATAGGGAGCATTCCCCAGGAATTCTGCTGAGAACTGAAATTTTTTTTTAGGGGAAAAATAAAAAAGAAATGTGAAATAAAATCAAAGCAAACTAACACATCAGTAACAAAATGCTGCAACCATCTGGTTCTTGGGCAGCACTTCAGGCTGCAGCTAGTAATCCCATACTCACTGTCCCACAGAGAGTGCGATGTGAGTGGGCAATGCATGGGTTGAGCTGCCCTTTCATATCTTAAATCCTGGCAAGCTTAACCTTCTGAATTGCCTCTGTGGTAGTATCACAGCTTAAAATATATCTTTCCTGGTTCCTTATGTGCATTTGCCTGAGAGTTACTCTGGAGGGTAATGGAAGGCAGGAAGTTAGGTACTGTTATTTTTTTCCATGTGTATGTAAAGCTTTATAGACTAAACTACCAGGGTCAACAATAGGCGAAATTAAAACAGTTCTAAAAATGAACTAGACAAGAGGAAACAATTACGGGGCTGTTATTTGGAGGAAACAAGCACTGGGTGGTTCAGTCGCTAACACAATGAAGGAGACAGCCCATGATGGTGCTTCTAAACCCTTCCTGGTCTGGTATTCCCAAACTACCCAGCGTTGTTTACTTGCCTGGAACAACGCCACAGACACATCCTGATAGGTCAGAAGTGATCCTCGGGGGTTTCTATGAGAAATAGGAAGTGGGCAGAGAGGGCAGCAGTAAGTGACGTCTGCTTGTTTGAGGAGCTGTGCACTGAGGACTGTTGTGTTCCTCAATTGTCTGTGGCAATGTCTTTGGTCAAAAAATAACTCCAGGAGGTGTCGTGGGCTGTAGAAAGCATAGTAAGATAGTGTTCTCAACTGCTTGCGTCTACTTTGAAAGTGTGAGAGCCTTTGGGGTCCCTGCCGTCGTATTCCCACCCCCAAATCATTAACATGATAGTAATTAATGAAAACTTAGGCACAATCTTAAGTCAGCTGCACTGACCAAGTTCTCAGAGGATCTGTTCTGGCTTTTGTGCTGACACAGCCCCACAGCATACCCTTGGATGTCTCAGCTTCCTGTCTATGACTAGCATTGCTTCCTCTCTCCTTATGCTTTGAATGCTGCATTTCAGCTGCAAGGAGTTTGCAGCAGGGACTGTCTCACACCAGTGTCTGTGCTGCACAGTGACTGGCAATGCCAGGTTTCAGGCTACTGTAACAGTAACGAAGAATAACTCCTATGTTCTTCTATCTCACCACTAGTTAATGAATCTATCAAACTGTACATCAGCAGAATAATCTCTGTTTAAAATTTAGTGACAGGCATTAGCCAGGCTTTCTGATGTCTGATTAAAGCTTAGTGATTTTTTTAAAGTGTTTCTTCCTTTGTTGAAGAAACAGAAACACCAGAAATGGAAAGCACCAAGAGCCCTACAGAGATATTATGCCAATACCCATTGATTGAGCAAAACAGACAAAAGGAGACTTCCTCTGTGGTGTCATTTTGCACGCCTTCTTCAAATTTTCTGGTAAGTAAAGGTATTTTAACAACTTTCATTCAAAATGCTAAATTTAAAAAAAAAAAAAAGTGCTCTTAGATCTCTGCTCTGTAGAAGCAGTGGAGGTCCTCTTGTGCAGATCATCTTGTCTGTCAAGTTCTATCATGTGAGGTGAGATTGCCAGTTTTCTGAACCCAGAAACAATGCCGACCACAAGCACATCATCTGCAGATTACTATATACTACATATTTATTCCTTTATTCCAACGAACATTTTAATTGCAGCTTTGAGAGACTGAAAAATCCTGCCTGATAAGCATGCATTTCTGCTTTAAAAATGCAGCTGAAAACATTCTGCTAGCAAGCCTACACAAAAACTCATTAAATTAAATGCCAGGAATTATCTCTGAAGGTAAGAGCATATAGAAGGTAGATAACAAAAGCAGGATATTATTCCATTAACATTTGTTCTATTGCTTCACCCACTCTGTTGTCAGCTCTCATTAGTATCCCACCAGAAAGCTTCGAACTACCTGGAAAGGAGATCGCAAAAGAGAAACCTGCCCCTCCAGTCAGGTGAGGGAAGTGGTGATTGCTCCTTGTCAGCCAGGGCAGAAACGTGCCCAGGAAAAGTGTGAGGCTGAGAAGCAGCAAGGTGCCTGACCCTCCCTTCTCGGCAGAGCCAAACACCGTCAGTGATGCAAGAGCATTGCTCTTGGCATGCTAAAAAAGTGTACACTCTTTCAATGTTTCATTGCCTCACACCACCCGCTCAGCAGCTAGTGGCACTCCTTCTATTGAAGAGTGATTGTGCGTGATGCACACGTCCCACAGCACACACAGCACCTCCAGGCTCTGCTTTAATAACCAGGAACTCGGTGTACTCCCTAAGTATGGGCTGGCAAGGAGAGTGGTGCTGGGGCAGCTCAGGGAATGCAGCAAGAGCCGTGAGGGACTGCCAAGAAGTTCAGGGAGCTGGAGAGGGCTCTGGGGTGATGTGTCACCTCATTTTCACAGCTCTCCCTTATTGCTCCTTGGAGAACCTAGGGACCAGTGGAGGGACAAGAAGAGCTGCTAGGAACTGGATTTTATGGCTCTTTCCCTTTGGTAAGGAGAATCCTTTGCAGTGCTGCCTGGGCAGACAAGTTCTTCTACATACTGCACTTCTACCACTTCCCCAGGGCAGCGGGCACAGCCCCAAGTTGCCAGAGTTCAGGAAGCATTTGGACAATGCTCTCAGACATAAGGTTTGAATTTTGGTTGATCCTGTGCAGAGCCAGGAGTTAGACTCAGTGATCCTTATGGGCCCCATCTAACTCAGGATATTCTGTGGTTCTATGATTCTATGTGAGTGGGGTTTGTAGTGGAAATAGAGACACTGGTGACTAGAGATCAATTTACCACAGCTTCCTTCAGCCAGTGCCCTCCCTTTTTTCCTTCCCTTCTTTTTCTGCACCCCTTTCTTAACCTTTTTAACAGAGATTATCCTGTGATTCCTCTCCCTTCCCTGCCTTTCTGTATAACTAATCTCCTAACTAAATCCTATCCCAAGAATCAAACTCTCAATTCAATAAATTACTACTCTCTCTGCTTTTGTGTTTTGATTTTCCCTAACCCCATCTCTTGTTTGTTTACATGCACTAAAATAATCTGCTGAAGTGTGGGAAGCCCATTATTCCATGTTCTTTCCTCTCTTTTCTTTCTCTCTCCCAACCCCTAACTGGCCCTAAGGCACTGAGTCTTATAAACATAAATATAGCTCCATTTGGCTTTGAAGCACAGCCAATCCCATACAGCAAGGTGCCCTACAGAGGATACAAATAGGGCATGCTTCATTTTTTTAAACTGTTTTCTTTCCTCCTCTCCACTTTTGTTTTCTTAGTCTCTCTCTTTATGTTTATCCCCTCTGCCCCATTTTTCATCCAGGACCTCTTTCTGCCTCACCCCACCCTGGCAGCCTCACCTCAGAGGAATGCAAACCAAATAACCATTCAACACTGATGAACTTTAAAACCCATGACATTCAAGTGGGTTGGAAATTAGACAAAACAATTTCACCCATCCCTTGTTTAGGGCCTTGACAAACAGCCTGCTGTGGCCCTCAGGACGGTGTGCAAGAGGATGTGCTGCTGCATGTCTCCCTTTCATAAGGGAAATGCAGGAATGTGGCTGTGTATCAAAAAGCCTGTTGGAACATGGTTTGTCAGAAGGACACCCTGGATCCCCCACATGCATCTCACATACAGTGCTTTTCAGCTCATCTCCTTTGATAGTGAGCACATAGAAATGACAGGATGAGTCTTGTTGATTGCTGAAGCAGAAGGATCATTTAGGGTAGTGAATAGACTAGTCAGCAAATCCACTTGGCCCAAGCTGAAGATCTGTTCCAAACAACAAAACAGAGCTTTGTTTGCTTGAGCAAGAACATCAAATTGGAAGGAGTGCCCCATTTCCATTTCTTGCTTTTTATAAAACGTTTCTCAAGGTTGCCTAAGAAAGGCATATGAAATCCCTTCATTTTCTTCTAAAATCACTCCCAGAACAGGACAGAAAGATATTTTGTTTACTTAGCAAGTCATGTAACTCAGAGCAGAGTCTGGATGCCTGGTTGTGAGGGACAAGGAGGAAGCCCGTTCCCTTGTACCTTGTCAGCAGCAGAGCAGCAGGCAGCAGAGTGAGCCCCATGGTCCAGGGCTGGGGGCCAGCAGCAGTACCTTGACACTGCTAGAAAAGGCATTAAAGATTGGCACCCTCTTTATTGTCTACTCAGCTTACTAGCTCACTTTTCACAGACAAAAACAAGCTTGCAATTATCACAATAACAAAGCTGGAATTGAATTTTTCTTCTGGAAAACCATGAATATCAGTTCTTTTTCTTGGCTTTTGCAGGATTGAGCTATTCTTACAGGAAGGGGCTGAAATTATTTCTTGAAAATGAGCTAACAAAGTGAAAATGAAATATTTTAAAATGCAAGAGAAAGGAAGTGCTTGAATACAGATTCCATCTGATCTCAAGGGGCCTAAATCTAATTTTCCATGCAATTAGTTTCAAATCATGATAAGTGACAGATGCTTTCATTTATTTGGCTGAACTGTGACAACATTCTTTCTCTCTCTCTCTCTCTCTTTTTGTTCTGTAGTCTTGAAAGCCTAATCCAAAATCTACTGAAACTGGTGGAAAGTCTCCCACTGTCTTCATATGGGCTTTGGATCAGGCCCTAATTAGCCTTGGGCAAACCAATAAACTCAGATACTTAAATTGTTGCGTGCTGGGTCTCAAACTGTACTTTGTTTTCATTCTAAGTTTACTAGAAAAACTAGGAATAGCTTACATCTCTGAAGTCAGGAAAATTTAACTAAATTAGATTGTATAAAAAGCCCGCAACAAATTAAAAATCTACCTTGGGAACATTATACCTGTATCCTGTCAAGAAAGAATGGGAAAAGTATATAATCTTTTCATAGGCACAATGTGAATTTCAAGCATAGTGAAAAGCATAACCAGAAATCTTCCTCCAGTTGTCTTTGTATTCATTTATGATAGTCTGCTATGTACCCACTTATACTGTAGCTGCTTTTGTATGTATTATGTCTGTATGTAGTGTCTGCATACACAGTGATGCATATTAAATATAGCTACAAGCAACTATAATTTTTGTTGATGTAAATAAACTACACTAACTTAAGGATATTTTTGCTGATATAATTATATCTACATTCAAGTTCTCCTGGCACGACTATGTGCTTCAGGTGAATTTTTCACACTTCATAGCAAAGCTGGCAAGACTTTTAAGAGTTATTAAGTCATAGGTTGGATAACATTTTAGTTGGCAAGGTGTAACCACCTTGATTTGCTCTTCTCTAATGCTATACAGTAGAATTTACCTAATGAGCACATTGGAGAAATTACTTAATTCAGGTGATTAAATCAGAATCTTGAATCCAGAACAGATCCAGAGCCAATCACAATGTTTATAAAGAACTAAACAATGCAGAAAAGGTAGAAAAATAAGCTCAGACAGCTGCCTTTTCACTCTTTTTATGATGAGAAGAGGATGTACCCTACCTAGCACACTTCCTTCCAGAAGTCAGGTAGCCACATTATTATTGCCACATACTCCTCCAGCAATAACTGGTTTGTTAGCTTGGGCGTGCTGCCATGATAGCACAGCTACACAACTTTCAGAATAGAGCTGGTTTACATCTGACTTACTCAGAATGGAGCCATGTAGAAATCTGTGGTGTTGTTATACTGGGTGGAACTTTTGGTCCAAAATTAGACATCTGCCATGTATGTGTGTATGTCTGAGCTAGTTGTCAAGGCTCTTTTTAGAAGCAGTGAAGAGAAACATTCACTATCTGAGGGTTCAACTCATCACAGTTGGAACTACGTGTTTAAAACAGGTCAAAGGAGTTATGTGTGAAGGTGTATTAACTTAGGTGAGATGATTTCCAACCATCTTTATTAGTGGCTGCAAGTGGGGCTTGATATTACACAGAAGATGCACAGAAGATGTGAAGTAGTGATGCCACAGCAGAGTGAATACTTCATGGAGTCATGGCTCACGAAGTGGAGATGAGTGCTTACGGATAGTAAAGACTGATACTTCCAAGGACACTACTGCAAAATCCTGTTTTGAAGACAGATGAAATCAGCTACGTTGTCTAGTAAAGTAATAGCTGTATACCTCTACTGCACATGTATTTACTGGGAGATTCTGGAAGAACAACAAGGAAGGTAATGCAATGCCTTCCCAGATAGGAATATCTTGGAATAATCTTGATAAACAATGAATTTCTATGACCTGTGTTGTTCAACTGGCTGTTCTGACCAGTAGAATCATAGAAAGTTTTGAGTTGGAAGGGACATTTGAAGACCATGCAGTGCAATCCTCTGACCTTGGGCAGAGACATCTCTCATTAAATCAAGTTGCCTAAAGCCCCATTCAGCCTGGCCTTGAACACCTCCAGTGACTGAGTAGCCACAGCTTCTCTGGGCAGCCTGTGTCAGTGCCTCACTATCCTCATAGTGAATAATTTCTTCCTTATATTCAATTTAAATCTACTCTCTTTCAGGTTAAAATCATTATCCCTTTATCCTTTATATGTAAATACACATCCTTGTAAAAAATCTCTCTCCATGTTTCTTATAATCCTCTATTAGTTATTGGAAGGTTGCATTAAGGAGTCTTCTCTTCTCTGGGCTAAATGAGGCTTACTTTGTAGAAATGTTTCATGACAAAGATTAAGCGAGTTCAGCAGTGATTGGAAGACACTGGAAAACTAGAGAGTGAGATGGGTTTTGTATTTAGAGAGGGGACTATGAGACAAGATTTGCTGATCTGAGTAAGTCCGTGGGAAGGTGGAATCTATGAGAACATTTATGAGGAAAGTGACTGGATAGCCAATAAACTTGCAGATAGTTGTCTTATTTTGAGATAACTTTTTTGGCTCTCTTCTCTACCATCTTTGTTCTAAAAGAATCTTCAATTTTATTTTGTTACTGCTGTCACTGTGCTGTGTGAGGTCAGCAGTGCTGAGTCTGCACAGGAGTAACAAGGTCAGTAGCAGTTAGGGGCCATTTGTTGCTTTCAGATGCTGAATCCATATGCTATGATCCTGTGTTGTGTTAGAGACTCTTAAGCTATTTACAACAAACAGACACCTCTGTGGATGGAGGGACAATAGAACAGTAGGCAGCCACTCTTGCTTTTTTGAGCACCTTTCAAGAGAGTAGCAAGTATATGTCATAGGGATCACTAAAAATAATGGTATAGAAGTGAAGTGGTTCAATTTCGTGTTATTTTAGATGCTGTAATAACCTTACTGTTCTTCAGACTGCCATAACCTCCCAATTTTTACACCATGCAGGCAATTTCTAGCTGTCAGACATCTGTTTGCTGTGCTTTGAGAGATCAGGTAACAACCTAGTCCCTGGGGCTAACCTAGCAAACCACTGACCCAACTACATAAAAATAAGCTGATGTTTACATTTTGTTTTACAAGACCAACTGGCAAAATAGTATGTCCTAGCAGATCAAAACAAAATTTCTCTGAGTACATGAATGCTAGAAGGTGAGACACAGGTCAAAGGATGATTAAAGGCTATACGTCTGGCCCTGGGATGCCAGTGTGGGGCTGTAATGTACCCATGCTGTTTCTAAGGCAGCTCAGCGTCAGCATGCCCTGCCTTTCCCAGAGGACTTGGCTGCATATGACATAGGCTTTTTCAGCAAGGAGCATGCACTGTCTTGCTTGTCTGAGTGCGGTTATTTGACAGTGCTGTGAGGCACTCTAGGGCCAGTGGTAGAAATCTACAACAGGTCTGATTGGCCTCTCTTGTCCAGCAACCGACTTTGTTGTGAGGAGAGTACGTGGACAACAACCAGACTGGGCAGCACACACTAACAGCCCCTTCCTTCCAAGCTTCAATTTGCTTTCACTGGAACTGCATGCTTTCATCAAAACATTTTAGTGAGCTTCGGCACCAATGTGGATTTAGACCCTTGCTCAAAAGAATTCAAATTAGAGTAGGCCAACGCGATACATTATCAGCCAATTGGGCCAAGAATTTTTTGGCCAGAATGCTGGAAAACATTTGATCTCTCTTTGATCAAAGGCCAGAGTAGACTCAACTTTGGAGCGCTGGTGAATGCACAGTAGATCCCCTGAATTCAGTGCATCCACAGGAAAACAAAACATGATGCCTCTATTTTTTCAGAATGTAATCTCAGTGGGCATTTATCAATGGAAAACAGAATAAAGCCTTGCCTAGAAAAGGGACCTCATGAGATGAGTCAGTTGTCAGTTTCTGCTTTCTACTCCAATAGGCAAGTCCTTACTCAAATACAAGTCATCAAAGAAATTAGAGAATTGCATCACCTGGACATCCTGGGAGAAGTTCTGCAATGGAGTGAAGTAAGGAAGGATATTCCTAAACATTTTACCCATCCACTCATCTCTAGCATAAGGAACTAAATTCCAGCACTCCAGGAGATGTATGCCAAAGTTCACATCATTCTATGTTTATATTCAATAGATGTATTCATAAATTAAACTTACAACAGATTTCTTAGTAGAATTTAAAAGAATGAATGAAGTGATTTTTTTCTCTGTGGAAATTTCTTGGCACAATTTCTTTACTTTTAAACATGATTTTTGAAATGTCTTCTTAAAAACAGAGAGTCGGTGCTCTTGGTCATTTACTTAGTCTTAGGTGCGTTATCAATCTCTGGTTTGTTGATGCATAGCCTAGGAAAGAAAGAAGAACTTCTTCAAGTGAAAGGAATTTTATTTGTTGTAAGCCCAGAGCTGAGATGCTATTGAGATCATGCTTGTCATTGATTGTCTTAATCTGTATTGTTCATGTTTTCCTTTTACAGGGTCCCTGTCATCACCCCTGGAACCATTGCCATTCCAAAAGCTCCATTTTCTTATGGCATTCCAAGTCACGCTAGCGGCACCCCAAGAACAGTCCTTCATTTTTTATTAGGGGAAGGGCTCTCCTCACCCCAACTGCCATGTAGTGGGATCTGCACAGACGCCAGTTACAGATCCCTCTCTATTCCTGGACAGTAGTATGCAAAGACACCATGCTGCCCTGGCCATAGAGGGACAGAAATGAGGGCATCTCCTTGCAGGGCTCCCAAATTGTTGCAGTCCTACTGGCATGGTTTTCTCACCTTCCTCCATCCCCTGCTCACCTGTCAGAAGAAGCTGGTCCCATCAGCCAGGCATTTGGAATGGGCAAAAGCACTGCCAGCAGCCAATATGCACAAGCAAGCAGGCAACAGCAACAACAGCAAAGCATAAATAGGTGTGGTCTTTTTCTGGATGCAAAACACTTCTCATG
Source organism: Meleagris gallopavo (assembly GCF_905368555.1). Taxonomy (NCBI): domain Eukaryota; kingdom Metazoa; phylum Chordata; class Aves; order Galliformes; family Phasianidae; genus Meleagris; species Meleagris gallopavo. Next base: position 67,815,181 of record NC_139405.1, on the reverse strand, counting down.
AGGCATGGATTTTGGGACATGTAGTGTCCTTACTATCTGGTTGTCTCCTCTCCGGCTTACTCTTAATGACTGAGAAACAGTTTTCAGAATTGCTGTGACTTCTGCTGGCAGTCAGTCTGGGTCTGTTTTTGTGCTCTTATTGGTCTCACCTTTCTCCATACTTCTTCCACATTTCTTAAAATTGCAGCCAAAATATTCCTCAGATCCCTGTTATTAATACCTCTATTTGAACTGCCAGCTCTCAGGGCTGCTAAGCTCAGCACCACTCCAACTGCTCTATAGATGAGGGAAAGAGAACCATTTCTGAGTTTTCCTTGTTTGTAACCAACTCCAAGTGGGAGGCATCCCGAGAGACACGTTAGGAGTTTATCTTAGGGAGGGTCCGGGCCTGGAGAACAGTCTGGTAATAGCATCCTTTCTACCACTTCTTTCTCTACTCGGAACAAACATCATTCAGAGTCTTGGGAATAACTTAAATGACTACTAATTTTATTCCACAATGTGTTTGAGATGTTCCCAGAGCTGTCTCAGAAACTGAGTCGTTGTGAAGACCCACTTCTTTAATGGGACGGGAGATAGAGCCAGTCAGGACAGTCAGGCAAACAACACAGGCCTTAGGATGGGCATGGGGACAGTATTTTTTGAAGAGAATTTTTCTGTTTTTTGGGAGTCTGAAAGGAAGGAGTGAGAGTTAGTTCTGGGCAAAAGATGTTGGCATATTTGGCACATTGCAGCATGGTAGAATGGTTTCCCTTGCAAATGACTATCCTCTCTGGATCCCTCCTTTGAGGGTTCTGGTAACTGATGGTTGTTTCCACATTTCTGAGTATTTTTGTGAATCCTGAAGGACTGCAAGGCATCACTCATACATGCCCTGTCCCCTGGGACGAGCTAAAAAGCCAGTTCTTTGCCCACAGCCTGCATGACTTGGGAGAATGTGTGTTTTATCCCAGGCAGCATTAACATCCTTTGCCTCCCAGCGGTAATAAGCCTTTGTCACATTACTGACCTGTGTCTCATCTCCTGACTTGGTGACGTGGGAAAGGACAAGTTGTAAGTCCTCTCATGCCAACATGTGCATAGTCCCTGTGAGAGTTACCACCACCACTTGGCAATGGCAAAAGAGAGCCCATGCTCATTTGCTCATTCATTGTACAGGTTCTGTGTTCTGGCTCCAAAATCCTGGAGGAAAGAAAGAAAAGAAGCCTTCTCTGTGCATGCAGGCAACCAGGCAGGACAACTTTGTGTAGGTAGAGTCTGGCAGCTGTGTGCTCACTGGGCTACTGGGCAGAGGTGCAGACAGCCCTGGGGATAGGGTGCAGAAGGCGGCTAGTCCAGAGCTCTGTTGTCTGGCCTACAGTTTTCTGTATCCTCTTTTTTTTGCTTTGAGTTGCTGATGAATACCATGAGTCATTCTGAGCTTATGTGGTCTGCTGCATTTTTCCTGTGGACTGCAGGTGTTTTGATTTCATGATTTTGTTTTGTGTTTGTTTTTTTCCCCCTCTATCAATAATTGAAATGAAAGATAGAATAAGAAAGAAGTGCTTAGAAACTATAGCAAGCTTCTGACTGGGCATCTTGGATGACATCTACGTTTTGCTCAAAATACTTTGGTAGCTTTTACTGTTAGAGATGGCAAGAGAAGTGCAAGCTCCAGAAGAGCCTCTTTTGACCCCTTGCTGGCCCAAGATGCAGGTGCAGAGAGGAGGGAGCAATGCCATCAGCAACATTTACAGTAGATACAGGTGCTCCATGGAAGTCTCCCAGCCTGTGTCTGACAACTCAAATCCCAAAAATAAAGTTCATTTAACAAACTGAGAATGAGGTCTAGAAACAATAATAAAAATCAACATTCTCAATGTGAGTTTTCATAGATATGTAATTCAAATCTGTGTATTGAACTGATAATTGAATTAATACTTGCTTTGTACTTCTGTTGTATACCTGAGGTTCAATTGCAAAGGTTGAAATTTCTCCCTGACTGAGAAAGGTCTCAATGCAGGGTTGGATTTAGTGTGCTCCATGAGGCAGCCAGCATACTACTTCTTTGCTTCTCTATCAGCTTTCTAATGATCTAATAACTTACCCATCTTGAGTCTTGACAGTTTGAAAACAGTCATTCACAGGTACTGTTAAGTAAATTTTTCACACTCACAGACTAGCTTTTAATTCCTCTGTATCTTGCTAGTGGTGACAGCCAATTACTTTTTAATGTGTCCTGTACTTTGGGTAACTGGAAATAGGCCAAAGTGAATGTAAAGAAGACTCAAAACGAAACGATTATAGTAAGTAGAGAGAAAAGTTGTCTAGTTTTAACTAGTGAGCATGGAGAACAATAAGTTCAGTTTAAAGAGGCTGTGGAGGTAAAATTGATTGGGCTTGCTAACTACATCTGTGGGGGAAAAAACTTCTGGACTGAGTCCCTCTGAGGTAGGTAGGGGCAATGACCATACAAATAAAGTATTCTACAAGTTTTTTTTCCCTTTCCAGAAAAGACTGAAAGAACAAGAGATGAAAGGAAAAAAAATCTAAATTAGGTCTTTTCTAAAATTCATAAATTCCCTAAAATTGCCATGAAGAATTACTATCATTTTTGTTCAGCTCGTATGGACAAAATGTTAAACATGTTTTTGCAACCTAGGGGCCACAAGAAAGGGTCAACATAATTTTTGGCTTTTGGCACAGACAGATGTCATTGAAATAGTTCCCTTCTCTCCTAACCAAAACTAATATCTTGGTACTCATGATCAACCTGATTTACTTCTTTCATTAAATTTATTCTCATGAAGAGCTTATTTTGGTTTCAAAACTAAAGCAAGAGAACCAGCCTGCAAATCTGATACGGACAGGTTACAAACAGTTGACAGCAAAGGCAGGAGGTTCTATCATGATCTTTGCTAAACTGTTGCTGTGTCAGCCTGACAGACAGATTTAACAATTCTGACATCTCTGCAGGAATTACTGTGCTTTGTTATTCAGGAACAGAAAATACTCCAATCACCTTGTTCCTTTCCACTCATCTGCCACATAGAGCTTAGATTGCATTGAACCACCAGATCTTATCAAAGCTTTGGGAGCAAAAAGAAATGAGTAGGACTGTGAACAGCAGAGCCAATAAAGCCTAGTCTGCGAGGAATTGTGTCTTGTGGTTGGGTTCTCTGATGTCTAATAAAGTGTGAGTTTTGCATGAGACTTTCCAAACAAGAGGAGCCTTCGTTCACAGTTTCTGTTACCCACATGAATTCTCTGATGCATCATGAGTGGTGAACTCATGTCACGTTGATTTCTTGGAACAAGCACAAATTAGTTCTCTTTTCTGTAATCTCTCCTCTGTTTTCTTGACATCTATAGACACACACACACACACACATCCTTTGAGATCTGTTTACTAACTAACGTGGTTTAATTCAGTTGCATGTATGCTCCAGCCACTCCTTCCCACGGAGTTCTCTTTCTCATTATTTTCTCCCTCTCTGGAGCCTTTTGTAGGACCAGGGCAAGTTGAGATGCCCACAAAAAAACAGAATGTAAACAGAAGTAAAAAGTCTATTTGTGTGGGCCAGATCAACTATATGTGAATCAGCTTTCTGAAGGAGGCTTCTCCATGGGTCTTCACAGATGCTGATCCCAAGACAATAAAAGAGGCAGGCCCAGAGTGTGAATGGGTCTTGGGGCAGGAGGAGAGCTGGATGGCTTCTTCCAACAGCAGGACTGCCTTGTGACAGCCTGCAATGAACCTACAGTATAAAGAATGTGCCTAAAAGAATTAAAATGTAATCCTCAAAGTAAATTCACTGTCTGAAGTCAGGCAATATGTGTTCATATGTGTCCACAAGCAAGCTGGCTTGGGCTAGGGCAGGGGTTGTTTCTCTGATAGAAAGCACATCCTCAGAGTGAATTTGGAACACAACAGGCACAGAGGATCTTTCCTTAAGGAAATGCAAGGCATTGTTTTTCTCTCAGATAAAGGCAATATCAAATAATCAGTCTAAATAGCGAAAGTTACAAAAATGAGAGTAATTGTTGAAATAGAATCACCTTTGTGGGACACCAGATTTTTCACCAGCTGCTATTCCCATTCCACATTCAGTGACATACACTTCATCGTAGAGAAATGGAAGAGTTTAGGGCTGCAATGCCACCTAAACAACTGACTCAGTGTGCAACTATACATTGCTTGTTGTCTTTTTGCCTTGACCTGACAAGCTCAACATCTGGGCAAGACAGGGAGGTAAAAAAGAAACAGATGCTGACTTAAACCTATCTGAGTCAGTATATCAGAATTAGGTACCTGGTGGTGAACATTTCTTTCTGGGGATTAAACTTTACTCAGAAGGATGCTCTGGTCTGAAACAATATGGCCAGCCCAGAGAAATAATAAACACAGTAAAATCTTGGCAAGCTAAGGAAACCCATTGTAAACCCTCTATTTAGATGAGTATCATTCACGTACACAGCAGTTGTTTTAGTTCCCATGGTTTCTGGTAAACTGAAATGCTGTTTTATATCATTGCTTTTAAACATCTTCTGTTCACTGCTACTTCCTACAGACTTCCTATCAGCCATAATTCTAATCAGTTCTCTGATATTGCCCTGGTAACTTCATGTTTTGATGCAGTTTTTTAAAGTTCTTCCTCTCTTCTACCTTTGCTGTTGCAGATGTGTCAAACATGCCCTGACTGATTTAGCTTTGTCTGCCCGTCTAGGCAGAGAGGACTGGAAAATTTACATTCATGCAGAAACACCAAGTTAATAATGATGAGGCGTTGAAAAAGTTTTGGGTCACATCCAAGCCTGTGTTTCCAAAATTGAGACCCAAGGCAAGAAAAATGCTCAGAAAATATTAAATTCAGATTCACTTTTCAACCTTACAAAGGTTTTCAACGGAAATTCAGTTCAGTTGCACACATGAAACTTCAACAATTTGTGGATGTAATCCCGTAACTCTTTGTCAGGTAAATCCCCTATTGACTCTGATTTCAAAAGCACTGTTGCCTGTGTGTGAATGGCAGGATATGGTGTAAATTTATGATCCCGGAGAGCTCTGCTGTGTCTTACTTTCACATTTATTTTAATTCACTTTATGGGAATATTATGAGAAATAGATCCTGGCCTCAATTCATTCAACTAAAGCTTTGCCACTTCTGTGGAGCCAGGCTTCCACTCGTTCTGCTTTTTGGTAGACAAATAAATTGCAGTACCTCTGAAAACAGCATCTCTGGAGTGAGCATTGAAACAGCGTCCAAATATTGCCAGATGGAAGGTGATTAATAAATATACAATATATTTTTTAGTCAACGGTGAGTCAAGGATTCATGACTGTAGCAAGGAAGAGCACTCGGCAGAAAAGATGGTGCAGTGTAGTGACTGTAGATTTTGACAGAGACTGCTTATGGATAATATGCTAACTTGCTTATCGTCCTAACCTACCTTTTTAATATGAATTGCTGTGATAGAAACTGAAGGATAAGATGGATTAATAGAATAACTTTTTTTCACAACTAAATCATGTACAAAGTATAATCTATGGCACAGCTGGTGTCATAAAATAGAGATGTGATATCATTACCTTGACATTATCTCCCTTGCTACCCTTGAACTCTGAGGACTTAATGTCCTTCAAATAGATTGTATTTAAACAAACCACTTTTGAAATGGTCTTGTAGAGTCTATTTAATCATTACCAGGAGTGGGTGGACATTGCTAAGAACTAGATTTTCCTGGCTGTACAAGAAATAGCTAGTGTGCTCAATTCCCTGTGATTAGAAGTAGGCTTAACAAATTCTTTTTAGTACAACTTTAAATTTAAACAATTTGAAAAATGAGTCTGCAGACTGATCAGCTCCCAGTCACAGCTTTGTCATCAGGAGCATTGCCTTTCTTTGTGTCTCTGTCTCTTTCTCCATCCGTTGGTAGTACAAGAAGAAGGATGCATATCTTATTAGCCCTAAATTTCATAACTCATACATTGGGGCTGACACAAGTATAACTTAATCCAGGATCAAGAGTCAATTCAGCAATGGCTAGTCATCGCACTTCATATGCTGGAAATAAGATTCCCCATTCTTTATCCAAATATGCAATTAGTCATAGTGGTTACTGTTAAAACAGAGTGAATCTGAGAAGATGCATCTGCTTAGAAAGAAAAAAAAAAAAGCCCCAAGAGACTGGAAGTACTTTCTTTCTGGTATAATTTTACTGGTGTAACAACGAAGTTCTGCAAGCAGAGTGTCTCTCTTCAAGCATGCCCATGGAGTGCAGCAGTGGATGAATATACGTTATATATCAACACTTTGACAAGTATAACGATAGTTCCCATCTATTCTTATTTTTACACTGTATGTTTTAGCCTATTTCAGCTTTATGTCTTAGGCCATCATTCATCTGAACGGGTAGCTGTGGATCTTAAACACTGGCATTTATGTGTGAGATGTAGTAAACTGGGACATTAGATGGATCATTGTAGACAAAGAGAAAAAAAGCTGCTATCTAACAAAATCCAGTGCTCCATATGTTGTCTTGCAGGTGTCCCTTTATGTTCTCGAGCTGAGTACTTAATAGCTCTATTTTTTGCATAAGGAATGTCAGATTTTCTTTACCTGTTTATATCGTCATGTCCACCACTCCACACAAGTATTTCCTGCCAGAGGATTGCTCTTCATGTCAGTGCGATGAGAGCTATTTTGCAGCAAAACCATCATTGCTAACTATGAGCTTTCCCCCATCCTAAAACATTTTTTTCTAGAAGCTGAGTTTTTCTGAGAGACAAGATAAGCATCTTCCCTGGTACGTAAGTCCAATGTCACAGATTTTTTTTTAAGGTGATGGAATGACTTCAGTTCTACAGAGCAAAGCAAACTTTTCCCCGAATTACTTTGCCTGAAGATAATGATGTTTATTTTAGCCACACAAAGTCTCAGCCCAGACTGCGCCCTGCTGTACTTCCACTCTTCTGGCACTAGTTGGAGCTCACTGCAAAGAGAACAACCCATTTTTACTGCCTGGCTAGAGGCAGTACTTCGTGGAAAGCTAAACTCGTTGTCATTCCCGTGCTCCCTAGGATGGTTTTTTGTGCTATTATAGCGAAGACATATAGATACTGCATGGCCACTGGCAGTGGAAGTACCTAGAGCTTCTGGAAAGCCTCTTCTCTGAGGAGCTCAAAGGCTCTGTAGGCATCTGCCAAAGGGCAAACGAAAAAGCTAGCTAACCATAACTAACTCAGTCTTAAACAGTTAAGGGGAGCTAAAATGCAGTTAAATGAAGCGGCTTCCTCAAAGGCAGAAAACAAGACTATTGAGGGTTCCAGAACAGGATCTAGGTAGACCATTTGCCAGCTCTCTGTTTTAATACTGAATAATTTGTCATCTAAAATGATCCTTATATCCATGCACTGATTTCACTAGAACTACTTACATTAAAGCATCTTCTAAAATTGTGTCGTATTCAGGGAGATGGCTTTGCCCGCCCTGAAGAGCAAACCTAAAATAGAATAAACTGCAGTATCTATGGTTCTGGGCAAAGTTTCAGTTTTAATCCTAAACAGCCCTAAATCCATTCTTAGTAAGATGTGAATCATCGTGTTTATAGTCAGAGCTACAGAGATAAAACTCAGCACAGTCTGTAAAAACAATTGTGTATTAAAATGTGAAACTACAGTTCTTCTTCAAGTCCTAAAACCTGATACCCGATACTAAAAAACATCACCCTCTTAGCTGAGGTGCCAACTCTCTATTCAGACAGGAAAACCTGATATGAGACTGGTCTTTGCTTTCCAATCTCTACAAGAAATGCCCTTTCATGGTCAAGTCACTCAAGCTTCACAAGAGATTTTCTTTCATATCAGGTTTTTTTCAGATTTGTTTATTCTGTCCCCTTCTCTCTGCCCATGTTCCTCTGGTACGACTGATAAACAATGTCTTTTATTGCTATAGGCAGCCAGTCCTGCTTCATACAATAACAGGCAAGACTTGGCGGGACTGTGAAGTGCAGGTGTTTGGAGTATTGTGGTCATCCAAACCAGATGCTGAGGAGATGGAGCACCTGTTTCCCTTCTTTTTGGCACTGGAGAATACAGCACTGCGCAGGCTACAGGAACAGCCTGAAATTAATAGCACTGCTGCAGTTTTCCCTTGACAGGGAAGAGAGATGTACCATCTACAGCTTTTGTGAACATTCCTGTGAGTGCTCATACACATGTGCTGGATTATTATTTTTTTTTTTTTCAGAGCAATAGGAGGAAATCAGAGATGGATCTGTGACTTCATTTCTCTCAAGATTATTTTATTTGTCATTAATCATGCCCTGGTATATATATATATAAAAAAAAAAAAATTGGTGTTTTTTATAGCCCTGACAGCAGTAAGGTTAAACCAAAGTCCCTCAGGTTAACCTAGTTTTTATTTCTTTTTTTATAGGTTATGGACACAGGAATGAAGTTATGGTGCCGTAGTCAGGATGGCTGCCCCACTACTACTGACTCTGCAGGCAGCTGAAAGTCCTCTATTGATGTGAAAGGAATCAAGACTCTGCCAATACTGAAAGGTAGTAGCAACCCTACAGGAAAGGTCCTCAAAAATAATAATAAACTTTATTTTCTCTGTCTGGTAGCCTCTGTGGATTGCATGGCTGAGAGGCAGGAGCTGAGCTGGGAAGCTAGGCCTCAGGAGTGAAAGGTGCAGTGAGCCCTCCCTGGTCTAAGTCCTCCTTCCTCTGCTCCTTCCCGCATCCCTTTCCCCAAAAGCAGCTCCTTCAGAGAGGAGGAAAAGAGCAAACAGTCCTTTGCAGCTTTTGCTGGAGCCAAGTGGGTGACAAAACATATGGAAAGGACCAATTTTTTGCAGGCTGGAGGACTGACTGTGTCCAACGCATCAAGTGTAACGCCTCGTTTGCACTGTGCCACGGACTGCAGTCATTTTTTAAATTGAACTGACAGAAGTTTTAAGCTGATGGAGAAGGCAAAAATAACACTGGCTTTATATCATTTTATTTTCTTATTTAATTTAGAGAAATCTGGGCAGTTACCAATGTTGTCCAGGATTATTTGTGTTAATATACACATTTGAAAAAAATTTCCAGAAAGGTAAAATTTGAAAAAATTTAAAGAATTAATTTTAGGCCATGTCACTTTTAAAAATGGAGGTTCTCCAACCTACCACTAAAAAAGAAATCTTCCTTACAAAAAGAAAACAAAATGTCACTTCAGTTCTTAGCACAATGTAAATCACACTAAGATCGAACTTCCACAGGTAAGAGAGGCTTATGACACCATGGTAGTATCATAGGAAAACAAAAACACCTCATTTTCACTGTGATTTTTTCTTGGGATGGCCCACGACCATTGAAAATCACCTTGTAGCAAAAATCAATATTTCGCTTTCTCTGTCTTTTTTCTCTCTGCCAAACAGCATGCATGCCCCCATACACACACGGAATAAGGCTCATGCTGGATATAAGAACAGCTTCAGTTCCTCAGCAGTTCCTCAACAGTTTTCTGGATGCTTTAATTTCACAGAGATTTGTCCAAATGTGCACAAAGCACAGAGGCAATAGTTTATGTGCATCTTTACGTATGTGCCCACCTCAGAGATGGGCTGAAATGTCTCCTGGGTTCCTCAGTGCTAAGCCAGAGCCACCAGTAAGGCGCAAATTAGTCAGATAAGATTGGAAGCTTTTCCTTGATTCCTTACAATTCACTGCACAGAAAGACTTGAAATGAGATCTCATTATCACTACCAGTTGGTATTTATAAAGCTTACTTTAATTTCTCCCTGGACAAAGTACATTTCTTTGCTGTGCCATTTAGAGTTACACAAGGAGTTTCACCTCTCACAGCAACTTGCTTTTTACGGTTTCTAGCATATTCCTTGTTTTAGCCCCAAACTACTCCTTTACTAATGCACAGATAAAACCACGATTGAGCTAAGAGTAGAGGTATTAAACCCCTGATACCTTTTCCTCCCATCACCCTCTCTGAACAGACAGTGCTAATGAGCCAAAAACAGATTTGAATCAGGAAAAAGGGAATTTTGGCAACTGGCATTGTATTTCTGTAAAGACTCAAAAACAAAATTAGAAGAAAAATGTTACAAAGGAGCTATTTAAGCTGGAAGCACAAGAGAGAGGGAAATTACCCAAGCTGGGAGACAAGAATGGCAAGTTGGAAGACAGATATGCTGAGTAGACTTCAAGGTCTACAAAAGATTGGTTGTCTCTTTCAGGGTTTACACTCTCATTGTCTAATTAGACTAACAGGGGTAGAATAGAACAGGGGAGATTAAAATCCATGATAAACAAGGCATCTTTTATTTGATATTATTGGAACTGGTTTCACTTATCTTCAGAGATCTTTCTTTTTGTGCTCCTTAATTTGTCCTTGAAGTCCTGTATCTAATCATTAGTTGAGCAACCAATAATCCTCCTCCAGCCCCTCCACCCCTTTTTATGACCAACTTTAATCTTTCAACTCAGTGAAAAACATGTTTCCCCTATCATAACTAGTTTAACAAAAATTCCCTTTCAAGTTTAGATTGCGCAGATACAATGGCTTTCCTGCAGCTTCATGCTGGAGAAAGGAATTTACATTAGAAAAAAAAAGGAGATTTATGATAGCATTGTATTTCCATTTGAATATGGAGAGTTAATAACATGCATATGTTTTTTTATTATTATTATTTTAAGGTTTAAGCTATGCCATAGGCAAAAGGAAACCTGGAAACTGTGGGACTGGCAGGGCTCAATGAATAACCTAATCTGGATTTCATTCACAAACAGCAGCTCACACACAGGGAAAGGGCTGGTATGTTTCGCCAAATCGGAACTGGAGTAAGTGCCAGGATTTCCTGATTTGTTTACATTTCTCAAAAAACTTTTTTCCCCTGGATGAGGCTAGAATTAGACTTCCTTTTCCACTTTTGGCCCTTTCCAAACTATTCTTGCTTGACATATTCTCTCCTTTTCCCTGTATTCTCCTTTGTTCCAGTCTCAGCTGGCTCTTTTGTCTTGGAAAACAGAAAAGGTGATGAAAGATGTCAGTCTATGATAATAATGATAATGTGGCCAGGTTTGCATGACAGCAAAACAATGCTTTTCCAACACACTTGGATCTGCCATTCTTTCTGCAGTGATTCAGAGGGGAGAGAGTGTGATCACTTTGGGGATGCTCAGTGGAACAGTGGTGTCACAAGGCAAATGAGGGGAAAAATCTTGATGAAAGCCTGTCACTGAGTTAATCAGAAAGCACAGGGGATCTGCTGCACAACTAAATCACCTCTTCATCAACTGACTGGTCTTGCTGAGCATCTGAAAATGCTGGTTTCCCTACCAGTCATTTTTCACTTTCACTAACTTTACTGTACTTTACCCATTGTCTGCAACTTTAGTGCATTCACTGTAGAAACTTGTTTTGGAGACTTTCTGTGTGCCTTTGTTTATAACCCTTTGATCATCCCACAGTAAGAAAAACACTGCAGTTTGGATAGAAGCCATTGTTTTCTTAACGTGACAAGAAAGCCAGACTGCAATCAATGTTTGATGCACAAGAATAAAAGAGCAGGGAAGGACTTCCTACAGTTCTGGGTAGACCAATGTTTAGAGTTTGGGCACCTTGCTGAGTAGGGCTTAAAGTCCTTGATGCAGTTCCTTGGTGGTAGCACAACAGCAGCCGTTGTTGTTGTGTCTAGCAGCAATGTTACAGCAATGCAAAACCTGCTCTTCTTAAGATGTCAGCTTCATTTGCCCCTAACTCTCGCAGCTGAGATTGTTGGGAATGGTTTACACTTCAAATGTGTGAGGTGGCCAGGAGGGGTTGTGGCAGACAAACCACTCAAAGCAAGGAAAGGCAGGGCTGCAAGACTGGATTTCTGCATTTCAAACAAGTGTTGTCAGCCAAGATTTTAGCTGACATTGTTCTGCTTACATCAGTACAACAGTGCTGATTTATCCCAGCTGATGAATATGTGTCTGGGAGAGCAGGTTGATAAGATGGTGGTGCAGAAGAGTTAGTCAAATAGGAAAAGGAAGTGAGGGGAGAAAGATGAAGATAAAGGGGGAAGAAGAGACATGATCGTGGGACTCAGGAAACATCAGCTGTAATGTTATGGCTGTGAGAAAATGATTAGAAGAAATTGCATCAGAATGTTCACAAATTTTGCAATTTCTGCAGCACCTTTTTAAGATCCCATATGGAGATACTGAGTAGAATGTGTGTGGCTGGATATTTGGAACAAATCCAATCAACAGGCCAAATGTAGTCATCTATGTCTGCTAAAGCTGTGTACTAATGTTTCCTGCACACTCATTGGAAAATGATTGCTTTTCTGCTCTTAATTTTGTTTTTCAAATTTAAATTCCTCTTTGGTTGCTCTGAATTCTGTTCTTCACCTTGAACTATTTATATCAAATTTAATTGCTTACACTGTGCATAAGCACCCATTTTTAGCACATTGTCTGATGTGAGGATATACGGACCAGAAATCACTGTTCCACTGTTACTCATAGAATGAAGGTGTGAAAGAAAGAGAGGTGGGATAAAGCAACATGAAAGCAGAAAGGCTGACTTCGGAAAAGGGGAGTAAGCTACTCTAAGGAATGTTAGAGAAGTTTTGTGCATGAAATCACTAGTCAGTTTCTTTTGTTTTAGAAAATTGCTGCAGAAAAGCAAGAGGTCAAAAGCTGTTGTGCTTACATGACTGACTTGGGTGATCTCAGTAGAGCTACTCATGTGAGTAAGGTGATCAGGAAATGGGTTAATGTCAGCAAGCAGCCTTCTCTAGAAACCCACACCTACCCTTTCTGCTTCACCAGTTGTCTGAGACTGCAGTTTCACTATTAGGTTTTGGCGGTACATTTTTAGATTTCCAGTTACAGCTTGCATGATAACAGCCAGTACTTGACATCTGAATAGTTACTGCCATTTAACTTTATGAGAACCATAAGGGAAGAATTCTTGCAGGAGGAAACGCAGAGGAAGGGACAAGTGTATTTCTAGTGCTTTCAAATAATTATGATTCATTGCTTCTGTCAGTTAGAGTTCTCACTGACAAGTGTCAGTAAGAAAGTTCTACTTCAAATAAACACTTCTTCTTTTGCATTACTGATAGCTAATACAGATGAAACCACAAACCTGAAGTCACCAAATTTTAGTCATGCGTCATTTGGAATAACTCAGTACTTGTTGGTAATTAGTGTTTAATTTTACTGTTCCTTTTTCCTTTTCTTGCCAACCCTAATGAATTTTCTCTTTCATTTTCCATACTATTTTTCATGTGATTAAAAAAAAAATCACCCGATTGTTTAAGCATTTAGTTAAATCATGACTTTCTAAAGCAGTAACTTATACGCAGGATCATACAGCAACTTATAGGAGAGGTCACACTAAGGGGCCTAAATAGGTGACCTAATGCATCCCTTAGGCCACCCAGACTTCTAGCAACTCCTAAATTGGCAAATTACCTTTGAGTTATTCTGTTTCATTAAAATAACAACAAACCAACAAGCAAACAAAACAATGAACAAGATGAAGTTTGTGGTCAACAGGATGCGACTGCTGTCTCAAGCTGGTATTTGTAACTAGCTAAACATGGCTGCTGTGCAGTCTGTGGGTGAACAGGACAGAGGTACCACAGATGAATGGAGCTGGACATTCCTGGGCAGTGTGCAAAGGAGAGTGATGCTGAACGTTGGCTTGAAATTTTGGTGAGGACCAACCAAGATCTCAGACTCTGAATCCAGAAAACCCCTTCAAACTGGAACTAAAATCATTGCTAAAAGCACAAACTACATTTTACCATCCTCAAACTGCAGTACAGGAAACATGCTTGACTCAGAAGAAATCTCCACACAAACAGGGAATTCCTTACAAGAAACATCTTTTTTCTTCTTTTTTTCTTTTTTTTTTTTTAATGAAGAATTGGTTTTGAGATGCAACATTTCCAAGAACATTTGCAACAATTCTTGAAGTGAGTCCAAGACACAATTCTGTTTCTCCTGGCAGAATTCGTATTTCTTTGTTGTGAACATGCAGAATTTGTCTTAAATGACAATTCTTTTCCACAAGATGCCCTTTCTCCAGACCAGACCCTTAAGTTTTCCTCTATCCTTTTGTGATCACAGTAAGAGCAGGTCACAATTCACATAGGTGAGTTTAGTAAGCATTTTTTTATTTTTTATTTTTTCCAGATTGTAAGATTATGATGAGACTGACAAAATCTATGTAGCTCAGTAGCTTTTCTTTAACCTTGGCCAGCTGAGATTGGCTGAGCAAAGACAGAAGAAAAACAGGCAAACTCAGGAGAGACTTCCTTGGGTAAAATCATGTAACTACAGCAATCAATAGTTCAGAGAATTTTTGAGCCAAAGGTTGCATCTGTGCCATTGTTTTTGATCAACGAACCTCTTCTTTGTAAAATTCTACATTCCTGTTTTGAATCCATTTATATCTCTTGATTTCCGCGACATCCTGTGGCAATGAGTTAATTATTCTTGGGTGAAAATATTGCTTTTTTTCCAGCCACTGTATCTCATAATCTCATTCAATATTCCCTCTTGTACAGTAAGAAATGATGAATAGATGGTGCCCATTCACCTTCCTCATATCATTTAGTATAATGAATTTGCTATATCAGTCATCTCTTTTACAAATTGAAGAACCATTGGTGTTTTTTTTATTCCATAATCCTCATCCTTTTTGTCAAGATTTTGTCTTCATTTTTTCTATCTCCAGTGTATCTTCTGGAGGTGGGGTGAGCAGAACTGCTGTGACAGCTACAGAAATAATTCTTGAGAATCTAATGCACCATAATGTCAAATCACATCTACAGCAAATTTTCTCATATGCCAAGATTTCTACTTAGACTCCATTTGCTGGAATGGACCAGAGAAGAAATATTTAAGACTGCATTTTCTGTTTCTCTGTTTCTGAGGAATAGCACTTTCAGGACTACCTCTGGGTTTTGTTTCTGTTTAGTTGTTTTTATTCAGGAGACTGACTCATGATTTTGGGGGCTAGCAATAATTCACGTATGTCCTTCCCAGACCTGTCTTATGTTTCTGGCTCATCTCTCTTTTTCACACTTAGGACACTTTATCCAAGTGAACTCAATTATAACATATCTCATTTTTGGTGTTATGCTGCATTAGTCTTTAAAGAAAGCTCTCACTATTTACAATTTCATAGCATGTTTATGTTTTTGATCCGAGCTGACACAATCCATTCAAAGATAAATACATCAATTAATTAAGCAGTTGTTGAGATCAGAAATCTGACACCCATATGGTGTCAAATTAGTGTCTGAAAGCAGTTAACTACTAAAAGAAGCACATGCATCTGTTGCAAGAGATTAAAATGAAGCATCTATTAATTACTATGAGTTTCTTGATTGACTTTAAAATTATACTGCTGAACTGATTCTCTTTGTGTTTTTCATCTTTAATGTCATCACTTGTAAATAAAGACTTGCTTCAAAAATATCAAGTTCCAAGCAAATAATAAGCAGCCTCTAAAAAGCAGGGAAAGGAAACTCAGCAGCAAAGAGATGGCACAAAACATGTTGCTATGTGTTTTTCCTCTCCTAGGAACTACATAGAACCAGATGTATGCAGGATAGAAATGTTCCCTGATACAACAATGAGTAATAAGGACTATCTCACAATCATAGGATGCATGACACAATAATGAATTGTATATTACATGCTTGAAAAACACAATAAAAACTGTCAATTTCTTTCCAGTGGAAGTTCTTTGGCAGAATTGAGATATAACAAAAATTCCACTTCAGGTCTTTCATGCTATTTTCCTGTTTTCATGCACTCATGAGTAAGAAAAAGTGCAGATGTTGGAAGCACACACGCTGTCTCTCTCTGTATCCGAGGGAATAATTGTTTTAAAATACAGAGTTATCCGGTTATCAATGGCTTATTTTTAACATCCTAAAGTCAAAACTACATTTGCTTTGATTACATTGGATCTCAAATCAGATGCATCTTAGTCAGGCTTCTTGATGCAGAAGGAAATATTCCTACTATCTCAGATGGAGACATGCTTTCTTCTGAACCAATGACTTATTATTTTTATGAGGATACATATTCTGTTTCTTTAAACATATAACAGGAAACCAGGCAGGATGGAGATGGTGAAAGAGTCTACAGCAGTAGCTCTAAGCAGGGAGAAAGAGCACGTGCTTTTTAAGGAAAACATTCTGTATTTTAATAAATATCCTTGTACATGTTTTCAGAAGAAAAAAAAAAGAGACTGAGGGACTGTTTCAGTGACTGTTTTTCTCCTTATGTTCCGTGGGGAATGCTATACTACTCATGCATTCAGGTGGCAGAAAAGAAGCACTGATCATCAAAGCTCTCATCTCAAACCCATCACCATCCTGGTGATCCCAGTTAACTCTGTTTTTGTGTATCTGCACGCCAGAACGTTTAGAGATTTATGGAATAAGAAATGCTTTCATTCCACCTGGACACATACTGGGAATCAATGCCAATGCCCCAGCCCTGATGCAGTGTGCTCCTGAGGTGAAGCACTAAAGTAGCCAGATCCTACGCAAACTTTGGTATTAGAGGTCTCTGTGCAGGTCCATGGGGTGTTCCCAGCTCTAATCCTGCCCCAGGGCCTGGAGATACAGAAGGTCAGGCAGCCACATCTTGGCCATGGCCTCAGAAACCCATTGCTGTTATGACTGGGGAGCACATTCCGGTTTTGAAGAGATAGTGCAAGAGCATTGCACACTTCTGAAAATAAAAGTCTTCTCTTACCTACCTAAGACTTAGTCTAAATAATTCTCAAGCAAGCAACCTGCCTTCTGTCTGCTGTAGGAAACATGCAAGAAAGTCTTATCTGGAGGTTATCAGCAAAATGGCCACTTTAGGAAATTTATTCCCTCCTCATTCATTCTTGGAGTGATCTGCACATGCTGTGTAAGAAAGCTAAGAAACAACTGTCTAAAGTGCCTTTTCTCCATGGCAAGACTGCAATTTTCTGGTCATTTCCTTACAGAAAACAGGAACTAAGCTGCTTAACACCAACGAACTTCTCCAGGCAGATTAATAAATCTTCCAGGCACTGATATCAAAAGCTAGCAACAAATCTAAGGGTTTTGCAGAAATTTTTGTCTCCTGCTCACAGATGATGATTGATTACACCTTTATCTAATATTCAGTCTTGTAAGCTAAATCTACGGATTTAAGGAAATTAATATTTCAGGGGAATAGATATCCTGCCACAAGCTTCCCATTGGCTTTGCTCCAAAAGGGAAACTGAAACAGACAGCAAGATTATCAGGCACATAATTTTAAAAGTTTCCTTTTGGGAGGAAATATTTTGTTACAGTCCAAGTTTTCCTTAATGAAAACTAAAACTTTTAGGAGATGTTTGATTTTGTTTTGTTTTCCCATTTCCTCTTTCTAGTTTTCCTTCTCATTTCAAGAGAAGGAAAGTCATCACTTTTCTCATGTAGGGAAGAATCCCCATAGTAACTAAATAAGATAAATATGCTAAGTGTAACATTTGGGATGCATTTGGGGTCCTGTTTCATCTTCATTATCTGCAGACAACCCTTTAGAGAAGTACAGTGGATTTATTTTACCCTAGCTAGAATATTTCTGTTATGCTTCCTCCCTCTGTTTGTTTTATATAGCCCCAATTCCCCCTAAATATGGTTAAATGTCAGGCACATATGATACAATCCAGCATGCCTGGGGAATGTAACTGATTAAAGTCATCAGAAACTCTGAGATTTTTGAATTAATGAAGTTACAGAAATGCAAAGCAGTGGTACCAGCTTTCTGTAACACTTACAGAGACCTTAACTTACACTCAGTAAACAACCTTCACCAAACTTCTGAGTTTCACTGGTTTGATAGATTCTTTGTTGTTGTTTTTTTTTTTTCAAAACATGTTTCCAAGGATGCGCTGGTTAGGCTGAAGAATGGGAAAAAAATTAACAAAAAAAGGTGCTCTAGTTAAGACACATGTCAAAACAGACAGTTTAAAAATAAATAAATAAAAATAAAAGGCTTGCTAAATAAGATGTTATCATTTTCATTCATCAGTGTTTCTCTGTCAACACCGGAATTTAATGTTTTTCAGTTAAAAAATAAACAAAATTATCCCAAATATAGTTTTTCTTTTTATGTAATGCCAGTAAGAATTATTTTTATGTTAATGTTTAAGGCAAGTTTGATCAGTGACAGTATCAAACACCGCTCTTCCTTTGCAAAGTATCAGAGCTTCCCCATCCTCACTTAGAAGCTGGAGGAAGAATGCAATATGGAAACAGTGTTAACTGACATGAAGAAAGCATGGAGATGAGCTCTTTGCTTCTAATGGTTCCTTACTGTCCAGTCATTGCCCAAGCTCTGCAATACTCCTTGAAAACTCACCTCTTGGAAACAGATTTTCTGCATATACCATAGAGCAGATGCACTAAACTGAGTAACAAATGAGTCCGAATGCTAAACTGCAAGACTGAGTTTTCTGTGCCCAGTCCCTTACCCATCTTCTACTTCCTCTGAAACAGCGTGAGTCACACGGAACAGCTGTGGTGCCAGTTGCTCTCCAAAAATGATTCATTGGGCAAGCTTTGAAAGACAGGTTGGTTTGAACTTCTTAAAAAAAGCTTCTTCATCTGTGCTGAATTTCACTCTAACACTGCTTCTCTTCAAATACTTATGTATTGAAGAGAAGCAGAAGCACATACGCACTGCTGCGTATGTGAGAACTGATGAGAATTGATTTACTTTAAGCAGACCAGGGAAGAGGCAAACAGTTTGACCAAAGAAGGGGGAAACTTCAGGAGATGCTGTCAGCTTAAATTCACTATTTCCCTATGTAGGTGGCTCAACAGAACATTCCTGATTATAGAATCACATGGTTAATAAATACTGTTCTACCCAGATACTTACAGATAAAAGATACATGGTACAAATACTGGTCAGCCATCAAATGTTCTGGAAGGAGTGGTCAAGCTACAGTCACCTGATTTTATGGACAGTTATCCTCCTTACACAGTCTCCTAACACCTTTAACATCTGTGAAGACCATAGCAGGTTCTCCTCAAGCAGACTCTGCACTTCTAAATTGTCCCATTTACTTCCTTGTGCCTGGTTTTAATATAACAATTCTTTACAAGGGTCAGCATCTGTGCTATAGTAGAAATAAAATTTGAACCTGCTTGCTAGAAGATTTAGGGGATAGTACATGTGTGTTATATTATTAACTTGAATACTTTCTAAGTGGCACATATTTTGTCTTCACAGTATTAGAAATGCTACTCAAGGAGACTAGGTCAGATTGACCATGCTTAAAATCCTTATTTGTATACATAGTGGCATCCTACAAATGTGTTATTATAAGTTGCTGAAAAAGAGACAATATGTTTTTAATGACCGGGGAAATGTTTACAAACACATGAACTATCTGAATAAAAATTACCAACGCAAAGCATCAGAAACTCTCAAAGTCACAGTGCTTGATCATCTTAGCTGAATCATACTCATTTACTGGATTCATAGCTGATGTGGGATTTCACTGAGACCTATACTAAAAACATTCTCTGCTGTAGTTTACTGAGGTTTAATGCAGGATTTAATGGAAAACAGTAACTTTAACCTTCTTTTTATCACTTAGCTTCAAGCTCCTGTTCTATGATGAGGCTGGGATGGAACTCAGACTGATGAAGAGCTTTTAGCAGCATCAGTGGGGCTCCTGTACACAGCTTGCTGCCAGCCTGAAGCGTGGAAGTTTTGGTATAAGAAGTGTTGCCTGCTGAATGACAACTGGAATTTCTTTCTGCATTTATGCAACAACCAAAGCCATAAGCTACTTGCATTCTCTTGGATACTACAGCATTTTATTGTGAAATTTGGGTTGGAACCCAGCACAGTTCTGTTTAAATTACAGGAAAGACTTAGTGATATGTTAATATGGTCCTTAAAAAGTAGGCTATCCTGGGTATGCCTGATCTCGTATTCACACACACAGAAATCCAATAATGTAAAAACCTTGATAACTGAGGGAAGGCCTCTAGGTTTTCTCACCATTCTAGGTTATATCTAGCACAAAGAAATAGCCATTTACCTTCCGGAAGGGAGAGTACTGCAAGCTGAACATATTTCTTTATTATCTAGCTTGTTTTTACACTCAAATATCTTAATGGAAACAAAAGGGGTTCTTGAATACATAGATCTAGGCATTCAAACAAATTCATCCAGCTAGGAGTTGTTTGGCTTTAGTGTTACCTTTATGAGGCTCCAACCAAAAGCAGGCTCTGTAGAGTTGAACTCTACAAAGAAAGGGAAAGTCTCCAACAGAAAAAGCTGGGGAAAAAAAAATTATAATTCCCATTTTGCTGTATTACCACAAGCTCACTGCCCACTGGAGAAGCTTAATTTACACAGCACACATCTGTCTACTGATTCCAGATAAAAGCCAGTGGCTGATAATCCTGGGGCTGTGGGCAAATGAATTGCTCACCCACCTCTTTGTGCAGCTTGCCAAAGCAATAGCAACAACTTAGGTTCAACACCTGCAGCAAGTAATCCTAGCAAAGCAGTATCCAGTCCAACTTTGATTTAGACAATAAAACAGGAGTAGGAACGTTTTCAGACCCAGGACTGATTTTGTCTGAACTCTACTCTACCTACTTACGTGGTTTTAACAATTTCTCCTTTGTATTCCAATTTCTGATACTCAAATAAGTTGGAAAAATTGTGTGTCAATATCTTATGTAGCAGGATGAGATGAGGATGTTTAAACTGAGCTTCTTTTAATCATTTTCTGTGTGTTTCTCTTAATTGGCTGAGTTTCTTTTTTTCTGGCTTTGTTCTCCAACACTGATTCATTCGTTTCCTGAAGTTTCACTTCACCTTGTCTGTTTTTTCCGTCTGCAGCACATTGTTGTACGCATTTGGTGATGAGAATTAGCTCAAAATAATCTGTACCATAATTACTGACTTCAGACTTGTTTATATCTATAGGGAGATGTCCACGACAAAACAAAATAACAACAAAGAGGGAAAAGTATCATGTTCTTCCATATTTGGGCAGCCCAGATGTTATTTACAGCATTGTTTATGAAGCTTTTTTCTTTGCCTTGCTGGCTTTGATCCACACACGTTGTCAGTTTTGAGCACACACGTCCTGTCACATGGCGATTGTATGCCCCTGACAAGTAAACATGTGGGAATGCAATTTATAAAGACAGGCTAGAGCAGCAATTAAGGAGAAAAAGAACTACAAACAAGACAAAGGAAATTATGCAGGAAGATGAGCTAAATCTGGTCAGAATACAGGATATCAAGGCAACTGCGCTGCATGTCATTTATGCTTTAGTCACTAGTAAGTGTCAACATCAGTACGTGATGTTTGCGCTCATGAAACTTTTATTGTTAGCCTGCAAGAGCATTGCTCAGAGGGACTTGTTGCTGCAGAACCCTCCCTGTGTGTGATCTCCAAAGAGTGATGCAGTTCATCATCGTGTTTGGCACTTATTCAGAGCGATGGAGTTCTTCAAGCACATTTGGCACAATGAACAAACAGAAGATTGTAAACTCTCTTTTTCCTATGAAGTTGAAGAGGGATTAGCTTCCAGTAAGATTCCATAGGATATATAGGATGAGAGAAATATCTGATATGTATTACATTTTCTTGCTAAAGTAGTGCCACAAACAAAACAAACGAACAAAAAAAAACCCAAAATATTCAACAAATCTTCCAGGCAATAAAATTCAGTCATGCAAATATTTTGGTGACAGCAGTGAAAGGTTATGTACCAGAACCCATAGGGCCTGGGAAGGGAACGCAGGCTATTGCTTATTTCCCCATTTATGAACAAACAAACTCCAGGCAAATGCTGGGATTTAGCAAATTCATATTAAGATATTGAGTATCTTAGGAAGCTGATTAGCTGAGTCTTGGGACTGTTTCATGAAGGGTCCTCTGCTCTGGAAAAGTGGGCTTTAACATAAGGGTCATGATGTCAGCTGGGAGAATTGGTCGCTCATTATCCCTATGTCTGGTAGAACAGTATTCTGGTGAAAATCTCTCTTTCAGCTTTAACTGTCCAAGTCTATAGCTCAGAGCACATCGTGGGAGGAAATTCACTTAGCTCTTTAACTGCTCTTCTCTTTTCAACCATCTGCCGTCTACTCCTTCTCTTAATCTCTGCCCTAACTGTTATTGTCCTCACAAGACAGAACCTTGATTTTTCAATCCTTCTTCAACAAACCTTCACATAACATATGGGATGGCACTTTACTACTAATCTTACTTATGAAGGGAAAGGCTTGACCTGACTCACATGGATGTGCAGCTCCAACCCTGCAGCTATTTGCCACCTTGTCTTGAAACGAATACTTGCCTCATGGTCAAATCTTTACTGTTAAAGCATTTACACTTTCTGTAATAGCATCATGGTTGCTAGATCTATGTTATGCATATAATTGCTATGCTATGTATAATCATGGGAGTAGGTCACATTCCTCCTCCTGCTGGCAACATTATTTATTATCCAAGTCAGGATGCCATCGGCCTTCTTGGCTACCTGGGCACACTGCTGACTCATGTTCAGCTGAGCGCTAACCAACACCCCTAGGTCCATTTCTTCCACACAGCCAAGCCTGCAGTGTTGCCTGGAGTTGTGGTTAAAATGCAGGTCCCGGCACCTGATCGTGTTGAACTTCATCCCACTGGCCTCAGCCCAGCAATCCAGTCTGTCCAGATCCCTCTGAAGGATCTTCTTATCCCCAGGCATATTAACACTTCCTCCTAACTTGGTGTCATCTGCAAACTTACTGAGGATGCATTCAATCCCCTCGGGTCATCAATAATAATATTAAACAGGACAGGCCCCAATACCAACTCTGGGGAACATCACTCATGACCGTTCTGCAAAGAAGTAGTATGAATTCCAAGCCTCATCAACTCACCAAAAATGTCATTTCCAGGATGAGCTAGAAACCAAATGGATGCAATAGATGGTAATGATGAAGGAACTCCAGCTACCTAGAGCCAGTGGGACACAAAAAGAAGAATTTTAACTGTGTTTTCCTAGCAAACATTGTGAATTTGTGGTAGGTTGAAGAGAGTTCTTCTTTGTTGCTAATATTGCTGTTCATGTACAGAATTAAAGAGGATAGCTAAACCAGCAATGCAAAGTACAGTTCAGTCATGTTGGGGCAGCAGGTAAAGTTACATTCAGCAAGAAATGGCAAACATATGAGATTGCCATTAGTCAGTCCACCCATTTTCTCACCAGCAAAGCAGAGAGGATTTCACACTCTTTACAGCTTTCTCTAGAAACCTAGTTAGTGACAAGAACCACAGATTTGAAGAACTGGATTGAAAATTAAAGCAGAACTACCTGACGCTCATTTTCAGCTGATTTATGATCAACAGCAGAATGACCTTGAGGATGATGTAGGCTTTTCCTCCCCAGAAATACTGATGTCTTTGGAACAAGCCTCTCTCAAAACGACAGCAGCACACATTGGTCCAGATCGGGAGGGCTAGGTAAAGGCAGGATGAAACCTGAAGTCATGGCAGTTTTGCTGCCTCAGACAAGTCCAGGTCTAAGTCTGAGCTCTCAAAAGAGCTGAAATTAGGTCTGAGAGACTTAAGAACCAGAAAACTAAAGACATCATGTGACTGTGCTGCTAGAATGCTACAGAATTTAATATATATGATTACTTAATTCTATCAATGTGTTCACATTCCCCAGCACTTTCTATCCTATATCTTATCATCTGTTCCATTTAAAACAGGAAAAAGACTAACAGATCAGCTAATGAGGACATTGCCAGCAAACTTTTTCCCACCACTTTTCAGAAAACTGTTTTATGTTAATACTCTTATCCATATACAAAAAAGTACACCATAAATAGTTTTATAAGAGAAAATAATCCGACTGGAAATCCTTCCTTTATTTTAAAGATGATGGCTTCATTTATTTATTGTTTCTTCTGTTGATTTTTACTAAGCAAAATGGTAAATCTCCCATTAAAGGAGACTTCTGTGGTCAGGAGACTTAGGCCACAGCTCAAGATGTAACCCAGGGTATCTCTGCGTGGCAAACCATGCTGCCTACTTCAGTGAAGATTCTCATAATTATTTCTTCTGGATTTGGAGACCAAAGTAACACAGCCTTTTATTAATAGGCCAGCCTATATTCAGATGGCCTAAATTCCAACTAAGATCCTAGTGCCTGCTTTGCAGGGAGAATGTCCCACAACTGGAAGGGATCCTGAGCAAAACAATGTTTAGAGGGGATCTGGTTGAACATATAAGGTTCTCTTGGACAAAGATAAATGCCAGTTACTGCTGTGGGAGTTTTGATTCAGATGGAAAATGAAGGGAGAATGATTTTTCTTTTATTTCCCAGTGGGTTGTATTTATATAAGTCACTTCTTTATATATGTGTGTGTGTGTGTTTTATTTTTATTTTTTGATGTTTCTTACTTTTTCCATATGCTTGTGATCTAGGGTGGAGCAGATGTCCAGAACAACAATCAGCATCAACAAGATTTTTCATTTAATAGTCACAGTTGACAAGTGTTAAATCATTAAGTGTAGTGAAATCATCATTATAGACTTATTATTCCAAACTACTGAATTATTTTTTTCAGTGGTTTGAGGAGAGCACTCCAAGAATCCATGAAAACTGATTGCAATAAGATACACACTAAAACCAACGTAATAAGTATACTGAATGCAGTATGCTTCTGCATAGAAAATTCATGTAAAAGAGCCACAGAACTAATGACTTAATTATTGCCTTAACAGTTGCCATGATGACACAAAAGCATCACAGAAAGAAGTTTTCTCCCCATAAGGGCTAAGCTGTCTTTCAGTTTCCTGTGCAGGGCACCATTTTTCTCTTAGGAGTTTTATACATATATTTTTAGAGATTTGCAACAGGTAATTGCCTCCTGGCAAATGCTATTGTGCCCAAGGTGCATTAAATTAGATTGTAGCATCCTGAATCCTTTATCCAAATGTATTTTTGTTTTAGTAGGCTTTTCAGGAAGAATGAGTTTGTATATCCCAGAAAAGAAGCATTAGGATGCATTCACAGCTGTGGGTCTGGAAAAAGGAAGAATGCTTAAGAGGTCTGATAGCTCTGCTACCACCAAAGAAGAGCACATGGCCTTACAAATCTTTCGAAAAAGAATGTCATTGAAAATACAAGACCGGATAGATCTTTTGATCAGACTTTACAGCTGCTGGATGAGAAATGCATTGCTGTTAGCAAGAACATCCAGGACATGCAGCAAGAAGGGGCACAGGACAGAGAGCAGAGCAGGGAGGCTGGGTGTTCACCTCATCAAATGACAGGGGAAGGGAGAGGGAAACTTCCTGCAATAACTCTCAAAAAGGAGTAAATGTCACTATTTACACTTTAATTTACATTCTATGTCCCTAAAATACACAACAGTCAGAAAAAACAACATTTTAATAAAGCAGATCTTCTTGTCTGAATCCCCATACAATGCCATAGGCACTATTTCTCTGCTATGACCCATTCGCATCTCTGGGAACTAAGCCTTGAGTATAAAAGGCTCAGATCTTTCCAGACAAATATTGCTTAACTGGAGCCAGTTATTATAGCTTCCTCCTTGCTGTACAGAACATAGGAATGAGATCAAGCAAACATGGTTAAAAGCATGACTGCTCAAACACAAGATCCAGGAGCATATTTAATATGCAGCTGGAAAGTTGTTGTCAAGGATTTAATATGATTCAGTATGTTTCTGGTTTTCCTGGTAAACACCCTCCTTAAACAATGAGGTGGTTTAAAAGGGATTTTTGTTCCTCAGCATTTGGACTCAAAGAGAAAGTGCCAGGAATTGCAACAAATTACTCATTCCATTGATTTGGGGAAGTACGTTCATTCATTTCTTCACAGCTTACTTGATGTATCTCACATTTTAAAGCTGATCACCTAAAATAGCAAGGCAAGTTGCTTCATGTGCCTTCCAAATCATTTTCTTTTGATAGGATGTTAATCAGAGATATCAAAAGGCCCAGTAGCTCAATTAGGTTAAGATTTCTTCTCCAAAGATCAAATGCTTATCCATTCCTGAGCCACATAAGCTCTACTGCTTAGGCCTATAAGCGTTGTAGCCTTAGGATCAGAAAACAAATGAAGGCTAACGTGGAAACGGTCAAAGGGGGAGAGTAAATCAATTATTACTACATCTCTAATACAAGGCTTCAGTCTTTCCTGAAGTGTGGGTTTTCCCTCATTTCCTCTGGGGAATTTTGACAGCTGGATGACGGATAACTTGGCTTAAGGATGCTTTTCCTGTACTGACGCCAATGCTTACAATCACAGAGGATTCAAGATCACAAAGAGCATTCCGGTTTGAAGAACAGTGATCTCCAGGTACCAAGAAATGTAGTATATTCAGTAGGCCACATTCACCTGTATGCTTGGGAAGCTATGCACTGTCCTGGTGATACAAAGCTGTCATTAATCCAAACTACATGTGGAGCACCGTAAAGAAGCCAGAGCAGATCTGATCCACAGTCCCCAACATTATCTGTCACACAACAAGCCCCCAAAGAGCAGTTCATTTTTACAACTCTCTGGTCCTTAGTGAAATACTGCCCAATATCATAGCTTTTATCAGTGAAATCACAGAAATCCATACAAAATGGAGCATCCTAGTGCCAAGCTATTCAGTTGATCCAGCTGTTGTGAAATTCTCCAGAGGAAATGAGGGAAAACCCGGAATGTAAAAATAGAAAAATATAAAATAAAAACTCCCTGCTATATAAGACAGACTGCAACAGTGTGAGGACCACTTTGCATTACCAGGCCAAGAGAAGGCTGCAGAAGCTGGCACAGAATCAAAGCCAGAGATTGCTACTTCCTGGCTGCTGGTTCAGGCAAAAGTCACTGAGGGGGTGAGCAGAGCAGTCAGAGCAGGCACAATGGCTTCTCTATCAGCACTGGAGATCTCTGCCACTAGCTGGGCTAGGTCAGGAGAGAGCCTTGCAAATGTGCTACCTATTCCCTAGAGAGTCTTGTGGTCCAGGCTCTAATCCACTCTACTACTGTCTGCCAAAGAGACTTCCCTAGATTATGTTAGGTATTGGAAGAGATTACACGCACACAGACCGCTGCTTTTAACCCTCTAAACCAAACCGTGCAGCTCAGTGCTGGAGCTCTTCAGCTCTGTGCTATCAAATAAAACTGGAACTGTTCTCAGGCAATAGATACTCTGCAAAATGGTTTGAGAGGCCTCTGCTATGGTGTTGGCTCCTGTCAAACAGTCCTTGTACACAGCTGGAATATTAGCAGGGTCAGAGGGCAGAGCTGATGGGCAGTCTCCACACAGCTCCCTGCGTTGGAGTGGGCCTCACTGCACTGGCGTCCTCCCTGGCAGCAGAACAGGTCATGCTCAGTTTGTTCTTTGTTCCTAACAATGTACCTTCTGGCACTGCTTGAGCTGCACTGGGCACCCAAGAGAGTTCATAATTGTGGTTTTAAAGATAACTCAGCCTGCAGGAAGGAAATGATTTTCTTTTTAGCCTAGAGTCGTCTTTAGCAGAAGATTTAAACATGAAGTGATGGGTTACTTAAGGCACACGCTTGTGTAATAATGGAATAAATTCACAAAAACTAAAAATCAAATGACATTATTAAGGCTAAACCTAACAGTAGTTGTCTTCATATCTTTTTCAGCCACTTTGCTTGCGAGGAGGCCACGATTACCCTCATGTAGTCTGTGAGCATCCTTTCTTGCCTTCACTGCTCAGGATGGCTCCTAAAGTCACTCACAGCAGTCACCTACAGTGTTTCTTTTGCACTGTGCTTGGCAATGACCTACTTCTTCTCCCATCCTGTTTACCTGCATCGTTCCCTATGATTGGATGCTGAGACATTGCTCAGCTACGTGGGGAATTAAGTCATTTCCTCTTTTCATCCCTTCAGTCTCTGAAGTCATTTCCTTCTCCCCACTCACCAAGCATTTATCAGCAGTTCTGTAGTATATTCTAAGTATCGCTTTCTTGACTTTATGTTATTTACTCTTCTTATAGCCAAATAAAGGCATTTTAGTAAAATACTACACATCAGACAATGAGAAACAGGACTCCAGTAAGATTGCAATGTATTTAAAAAAAATACTATTTTCCTGAGATTAGCATATAAAGAGAAAATACACCATAACAGCAAGTATTTGCATTACTAGTATACCCCTTCTCTCTATACCGCTGGCCACCTAGGATTTTTAAAAACCCTGTCTTGTCTAAAATCACACATGAGAAATAGCATCAACATACCAAAACTTCTCTTCTTCTCTGTGGTAGGAGTCAATCAATCAAGAACAAGAAAATGAATGAACATACCTTACCTGCTTCCAGAAAACTTGTCCTGCAGTAGTTAGAGTAGATTTCCAATGGGAGAAAATTTCAGAGGTAGGAAACCTGGGATCAAGCATTTCTGGCACTCACATTTGTCCCTAATGGCACATAAAAAGAGATTTCTATTTGGTGTTGTCTCATAACAGATTGCACATAAGTCATAATGATCTACTCCCTTGGGAGATCTCACAGCACTGAGGGACCCTTCAACTATGATCAGCTGCAACCAGCGACAATCAGGTACAGATCAGGTATACTGGGATCACAGCAGACAGTTTCAGGCACTATGTTCTTCCATAACTCTGTCTTCCAATGAAATTTCAATTTTGGGATATACTGGAAAAATTAGACATACAGTGAGATACATAGACATTGGCTATGGCTGTTGTACAAGAAACACCTGCAAATACAACTTTCTGCTGATTGACTTCATTTGGGAATTTAAAAAATTCCATTTCATACAAAAATACATAGATGGAACTAATTCAAACCACAAGAGAATAAAGGAAAGAAATAAAATCAAACAAATAAATCAGGATCACAACTTTCTCAAAAAGACATGTTCTAATTCAGCCACAGGTTATGAGACTTGATGCAGGAGTTAGTGAATATAATTCTATAGTCTTTGATTGCTCATATGAAACAGTCTTGGTAGCCACCCTCTTTGTGCCTATGAACTGTGCACATGCAGTTCTGTGAACAATGGCAATGTCTCTTCTTGCCCTACAGTGATAGCTGATTATGGATTACATTTGTGGTGCCAGCAGCAAAAGAGCTAAGGTACCCACAGGTGGAGGTAGGAGCATCCCACATGATGAAGCAACTTCTCAAGCCACAGCTGGAGTCTATCACCCAAGAATCACACTCCACAAGTGTATTTGCGTTTCCAATTAAACTGTTTCTTTGGAGTGCTATAGAATACATTCTTAAACTTATCTGAAGCAGTATGACATATACTTTCTTATTAAAATTTGGGTTATGATGTGAAGAAGGGATGTTAAAGGAGAAGGGTGAGGTGTGATTTCCTCATTTCCCTTTGTAACTCTTTCATTAACATTATTGTATTTATCCCAAGCGCTTGATCCCTGTTTTATTCCAGGGGAACAGATTGGAAATCTTAGTAAAATGTTCTTTCATAACTACATTTTAAAAACAGCAAAAGATCTTTAAGATTTATGCCCCTTCTTTCTGATCAATGGCAAACAAATATGTAGTCCAAAGAAAAACCCATTCTTCTTTTAGCAGTCAATATAATTTTCATGTGAATGTGCATTTTGCATATCTTCATAGCTTTGCAGCCACCAAAGATAATAGCAGTTTTTAATTATTCTAACAAAAGCAGCATGGAGAAAACATTACATGCTTTTTGAACTATCACAGCATAATTCAACAGAAGTTGAAAATATATTTTCTGTTCAGATATGAGTACTTCACTAAGAAAACAAAGTCATCCCCTTGTCTAACCCACAATAACTGCCTGTAATTCAAAACAATGATTCAACATCGGGTATGTGAAGTTGTGAATATTTTAATTATTTTTTCTCCACAAAACTTTTGGCACATCTGCCTCAGCAACTTTTTGTACACAGCAAATTTAAGCAAGTTTTTCAAAAGAAAAAAGAAAATGATTTTTTTCAATCCATGCTTGAATACTTGAAGTTTAAAGGCTATCAACTAAAAGGCTTTCAATTGCAAGCACAGTTTGATTTCTTACATGAAGTCTTCCAGATCTCTGAGTGCGGAGGCATTGTAAGATGAAAGGTCCAAATGTACTTTTTGTCTCAGATGAGTAGCCACCACTAATGTAATTACCCTCTAATCCCCTTGGGCAGACTCACATCTCTGTGCAAAGTCTTTCCAGATATATTGCTGAGGATTTTCCCCTCCAGATCTGACTCCTGACTCAAGGCTGTACTGGGTTTTGAAAGGCTGGTTTACTCTGAGGTGACAGCACGGTTGCAGGAGATTGGGTTATAAGGGCTGGATTATAGCATGTTTATATACAAACAGACAGAGGTGGCCTGTAATGATCTGACCTAGCTGTGGGATCCCATGGCTCACACCTGCCTCCTGCCCTTGGGAAGGGCTGTGGGGAGTTTCCTCCCGTCACCTACTTGGAAAACTGGAAGGAGTTCTGTGCCAGCTATTCCTGTAGGGCTGCCAGGCACAAATCACCTGGCTTCCAGACAAGTCACAGAATGGTCTAAAGCTGGAAGCTCCTCCTCCACTCTCGGGCTTCACACAGGCAGCTTTTATTGCTGGCCCAATGAGCAGCAGGGGAACCCCAGGGAAACAACTTTCCCTAGCACTCAAAAGATACTTCAGACCTGGTAAAACTTCTTTCCAGCAGCCTCAGACAAGCTCTTCTCCATGCTTAACTTTAAAAACAAGATGAAGAAGGGAGAACATGAGCAGTTTCCTGCTTGCCCATCTGAGGGTGGTGTTGACCCTTCTAGCGTTATCCAGATGGGCAGCTACCCATTACCTCCACCCTAGGCTATACACTAAACAATTTTTCGAACTTCATGTAGTGACCCCCAGATCTCACTGTGGAAGAACAGACTCTTGGGTGGCCAACTTTGTTGACTATGTCTGGCTTTCCTCCTAGTGTCTTGGTTGGTTGTTCAAGGAAACAAGGAAACTGCAAAAGAAGACTATTGGTCAGAGATCTGAAAATGTAGGAGCTGGAAATGTGGAAAATGCAATACCCAGGAGGTATTGCAGCCACATTTTCAAAGAAAAATATTTCATTTTATCACTTTATGCCAAAGTCTTTTGCCTTTTGAAAAAAATAGATTCAAATGTTCTCTGAGAAGGATGCCAGGAAAAATGTTTGTTTTTCTTCATTTGTTTCACTTTCCTTCTTGTCATCATTTTCCAAGAGAAAATGCTCATTTTTGAGCCAGATCTGCAGAGCATTAGGAGTAGGAGAGGAAAGCAAAAGCTTCTGCAGCAGCTTTTGGGTTAACACAGAACAGGAAAATTTTCAGGAAGAATTTAAACTGTCAGGATACCTGGTAGTGTCTAAATGTATGCAAGGTGTAAGATGAAAAGGAAAGGTCCAAAGTTGTTAAGCAGGTGGCAGCAATACTAGAAGAAGAAACACTGAATAGAAAACAAGCTAATTCTAAAACTAATAAGCAAAGCTCAGCTGAGATACAGTAACTCCGGACTTCCTTGTTCCTGATTATTAAAGTGCTGTGCAGACTTTACAAAGTAAAGCTCGCAGGACAATGAGTTATTTTTAAACAGTCTTCAGAAAGTTCAGGTATGAATGTTAAAATTTAAATGTATGGATTGATTTGCTACTCCAGTTACAAATGTTAGACACTGCAGCACTATCTTTCCTAAGTAGAATTCCAAACTGAACTGATGTTGCAATAGTAGATTGCAACAGATTAAATAAATTAAATAAATAGAAAAAAATTAATTCAAAAATAAATAATAGATAATTAAATAAATAGATTTTTTAAAAGCATTTCAAAATGTGTCACAAAATCCTCTACTCTACAAGCTGATTTTTGAGCACCAAAGAGAATGTTAAGGATGACAGTTATTTTTCTCGTCAACTTATGTTATTCCTGGAAAAAACAACAACAACATATATTTCTCTGAAATAACCCAGTGAAAATTTAAATGTAAAAATGGAATAGTGGAATTCAGTGCTTGGAAAAACAATGGTATAAGAACAATTGCAATCTCACAACTCAGCACTTGGGAAAACAGTTTTTGCATTCTTACTAGAAACTTTAGATTTATTTTAATCCTTCAAATACTTGAAGCAAAAACATTCATTGTGAAAGATCTCTCTTCCTTTTCCAGATTCTTTTTCATACATTTGTCTATTTATCCTTCTAAGCAAATAGATTACATAAAAAATATTTCATTAGAATTCTGTTTTAAAATAATGTAATCTGGTAATTGTGGGAGGAAAGATTATCTCAGAAAGGCTTGTGTTAATTTTCTTTCACACTGGTAGTCAATTTTCCTCTTCACTCTTCTTTTTGAACATTTATGGGACGTATTTGATTTTTTTTTTAAGGAATCAGAAGTTTTTAAAAGGGGATGAAGGATTGTTTCCACCTGGCTCATGTTCAGTATGAGGAACCTCATTTGTTTCTTGTAAGCATGGATTTTCCACTTACACCTATTCAGACTCTCGACATAACAACACTGTGGCAGCAGCTTTGCAACAAATCACATGTTTTCTCTATGAGATCTACTGATGGAAAATCTGGAAAGCAATATTTCATGTCTCTAAGTCGCTTGTTTATTCTCCCAAATACTCAGTTATTTAGCCTCTTAGTTATTACCCATTTCTAATTTGAAGAGCATTCATCCAGGAGGTAAAGCATTGAGCTGTAATTAATTATTTGTTTCTTTTATGGAGAGCAAATGTGTTACTAAGCAAAGAATAATCTGCATACGCTTTTCAAAAACAAAGAAAAGAAGAAAGTGCCAGAGGAATGAAGAATACAGATTTTTTGCTTCTTGTTTGTTATTGGATTTCCTTTTTTGGAGACTCCATTTCAGGCACTGGCAGTACTACCAGCAGAGCCCGCTATGAGACCATTCAAATTTGGAGAAGAAAGGTGGTCATTCACAGCCAGATTTCTTACAGGTTTCACTCTTTTCATAGACTGTGGGAACTAGAGTCCACAGAGTGCCACTATCCACAAGGCCAGGATTCCACCTAACCACAGAAGAGGAGGCACCAGCATTCACCCAGCCAATGTCACCCTGAGCAGACCAGCCACCATCTCAGAGATAGCACCAAGTCCATCCAAACTCATCCCTCCTGACCCTTTGCAAATGCCATTTGCCTATGTACATAGTTAATTAAACATCCCAGCTGGTCAGGGAGACAAGGCGTCAGACAGGCGTGATGTATTCATCAGCAAAGGGACAAGGAGTATTTAGGTTGATTGTTAGGCAACAATACTACGTGCTGTGGGCAAGAAGGACACAATGCCAGCTCTGGGAATTTCACAACACTTGTTTTTTTTCAAGACTTTGTAATTGAGGCTTGCGGGGTTAATAAACAACAACTAGCACCAAAAGTAGCTATTATGACAGGACAGAAGAAAAGGACAAGAAGAACATTTTGGACTGCTTATGGTTGTTATTCTGTTAATAATCCAGTAAGAAAGTGAGAGGTCTTTTGTGTCTTTTTTAGTTTAACAGCACGCCTGTAAATAAATCCCACAGGGGACAAGTTTTTGAAGGCCAAGATGAAAGCGAAGGCTAAGGCAGGCAGGGGAAAAGGTGGTTTTGGCTCAATCCAAGCAGTTGTATTTTGCATGCCTAAAACCAAAACCACACTGGTCTTTCACATGAAGTCTTGCTGCACTGGGAGCAATGATGTGTGGGACACGGCTGTGCATGGCCCACTGCAGCACAGTGCAAGCTGGAGAGAATAAAGACATGGTCAGCATCAGAAAGAGAAGGAATAGGACAGCAGGGCTGCTCCCCCTGCTCCTGATGAGTAGAACAACAATGCAGGTAACAGCTGAGTTTGGAGGGTATTACTGTGGTCTGCAGCTGTGGATCCCATCTCCTTGCTAAGGATGCACTGTGCTACTTCAAGAGATTTATCTCAAAGGTCATTGGGCAATTAATTACCTCCACATGGAGTCCTGAAATGAGCCATTTGCCTTATCTCTAGACTGGAGAAAAAAAACAAGAGAAAGTCTCCCATGCTCACTGCTGGCTACAGAAGCTTCAGCAATAAACATATGCTGAGGCAAACCTACCTTAACCAGGCTCACACACTCACAAATAGTAGCCTAGGATGTGGTTGCTTAATATCCCA
This sequence comes from Meleagris gallopavo, assembly GCF_905368555.1. Classification (NCBI taxonomy): domain Eukaryota; kingdom Metazoa; phylum Chordata; class Aves; order Galliformes; family Phasianidae; genus Meleagris; species Meleagris gallopavo. The sequence continues at coordinate 67,780,997 of NC_139405.1, read as the reverse complement.
AATGAATAGCTAACTGCATCATGAGGTAATTTAGAGTACATAGACACTGCCTGTGCAGCAAAGTAAAAATAGGTCTTGTGTATTCAAAAACAGGTCAGACACAAAGCAGTGCAAGAGAAAAGGTCTGTAGAAGTGCGTGTGAAACATGTTGGAGGCTCTGCCCTTTGACCGCTCTCACTGTCACCAAATGAAGTACAGCACAGCTAAAATGGGACATGCAAATACTAAGGAATTGGGAAATTAGATATGAATGTTCAAGACACCAAATGTAAAAATGAGAGCAGTGCAGAACTTTGGTGTGGCCCCATGCTCCTAATGAGTCTAGATAATGCTGAAAGTCGAGCCAAACCAGGCTTTGCATAGGTGAAATATTTCTCACTGCTATGCAGAAAGTACAATCACAGTCAGGCTGTAAAAATATACTTTTCTGCATCAAAAAACAAGTCATGGCCACAGGAGGGATCTGCATGCTGAAGTTTATTCTGCAGAAGTCAATTGCTGAAATTAAAACAAGTTTTTTTGGGCCACTTACAGAGTTAAATACTCTCTCCACATAAAATGTTTTGCAAGCTGCTGTGAAATGGCCATCATGGCACAACCTGAGAGAGGTTCAAAACAGGTGGTAGGAAGGAAATGGAGGAATAGGAGTTGTTCCAAGGAAGGTAACTCCTGCACTTTCGTTAGCAGGCCTGGTTCACAGCTCTTGAATGATGGACAGATCAAGGATGGCAGCTGTAGTTTGTTTTCTAAGGTAAACTGCTGTGTTGATCTATATCAAACATAAGAATAGTACAGATATTATACAAATTTAATACACTGTATATATTTTGTGTCTCTAATATTTTACTGCTGTGTACAAGTCCTTGCAAATTTGCAGTAAGACACTAACAAGATGCTTCTGTGGTTGCAAATTGAAATGTTTAGAATTTTTGCTTTGCAGGAAATATGACTTTTCATTCCACCCAAGACAAGAAAAAATCAAATTCTGAAATATATCTTTCCCACAAATCCTCAGGGATTTCGGTTCAACAGAGAAAATATGGGGAAGATTCCCCATTGTAAGATTTTGAAATTATTTGAAGTTGTCCAAAAGAGTGGTCATCTGAGAGCTGGGCTATTTATGTCTGGATTTAGACACACTTCCACTAGCTTAGCTGGCTTTTATTGGCCTTTGGATTCTTGTTGGTTTTTTTTAAATTTATTTTCCTGGTAATTTTTTGTCTCGTTTTCACTTTAAACAACAATCTAGCTAGAACCACAAAAGTGTCCTGGGAGCTACCATTTACCAGAATTGAAAAATGTTATGACAAAGTCCAAGTGATAGGAAGACGATACCTCTGAGTATAGGCACTTGCTAAAACATGACATCATGTATGAACACACAACGTAAATTTAGATTCCATTGCACTGCTTTTACTTGTATCTGATGTGTGTAGGGATGAATGCTTTTGTTGTTTAAGACCACAACCTTTTACCAAAACCTCTACATCTCCCCAAAGTAAATTCTATTTCTGTGTAATGCCCATTTCCCATCTCAGCTCTTCAGACGAGAAACCAGACAAATACCACTTGCCTATGGTCTAGAGGCAATCCTGCAGCCTGGTTCATTGCCCTGGCAGGGTGAAGGGCCTCCAGCAGCAAAACCTGCTCCTTCCCCCTTGACTCACTACTCACACACACACCCAGCACTGGCTGATAACAACCATCAGTGGAAATGTTGGTTTGTGCCAAAATGAATTGTGAGGGAGAGGGTCTCACTTCACTCTGAAGGCACAGCTCTCCTTCCCGGCGTGGATTTTAGTTTGCTAAAATACGTAAGCCTGACTTTGGTGATAGTCTGTTCTTGACCTACCAATGAGTGCTCACATACAAGTAGGAGCCCTGATTTATACTAAGCAACAAGAGAGATGCGGGTGGAAACCAAGTACCTCTTTTTATGAGTGAAAGGGCAGATGCAGGGGGGAGCAAGCAGCATGGCTGCAGTGGCCCCTACACAAGGACAGTGGAGGAGAGGCCTAAAGCTCCTTGTTTGTCCTCCTTTCTCTCCAAATGAAACAACATGAGTTTGCTGGAAACATTTTCTGGCAGTAGGTCAAAACTTTTGCTTCACAGAAGAAAATGTTACTACCATTTTCTATATTTTCTTTTTTTTCCCTCTTTCTTTTTCCATTTATTTATGTTTTAACTACTGGTTGTTTGCAAATCAGCCATGGTAGTCAGTGAATCAGTGGATGAGTGACTGTACCCAAGGATGCCCTTAGCACCCTCTGTGCTGTCTCTGTGACTTCTCCATCACCGAGCAAGGTAAAGCCGGGAAGAGAAAGGAATGGGAACATTTCCCAAGCAGCTGGACAGGATGGCTGTAAAAACAGGAGGTCCCTTTTTTTTTTTTTCCCTTGGCTTGCCAAAAGTAGTGCTAGGAGAGCTGTGCTCCTTGCTGGCATGTGGCCCTGCCTTGCCAGAACGGATACTCCTTTGGCATTGCAAAACCCCAAAGAGGTTATCCGGTCAAGGTGGTTGTGTCTGGAGCAGTCTAAACAAATTCTGTATTTCTGGGAATTATCACTCCGTTGGTCACAGTACTGGTCGTGTGGCTACTGGCATTCCAGATCTACAAACAGAGAAAAAAAGTGTAAGAACTATTTTAATAAACTATTCCAATGGGAGTCTAAAGCATGTTGATGATTTCTTTCATGTGTTAATGCCATTAGCTACCTCAGGCATTAAGCGTGGGGAGTACCAGTAACTGACAGTGCACTGAGTGGGGAATGAATCATTTTATTTTATTTTTTTAATAACTTTGTTGTTCTCATGAAATTTGGCCTCAGCAACATTGTCAGGTTTCAATTAGTGTTGGTAACACTGGTTCAGAAAAAAAAAAAGGAAAAAAAAAAAAAAAAAAAAAAAACTTGATCCATGATGTGTTACTAGAAATTTGACAAAGAGTGCCTTCCAGCCCCCTTTAAAGTGGTCTGTGTCATGAAGGGCATTAAGAAAAAACAGGCCCATGGCAGAGGGCTGTTGTGCCCTGTTTTTCTACGGAAGATGCAAGCAGAGAAAGTTTCCTTGCATTTCTCCTTTGCCAGCCCATTCAACCATCAGGCTTCTCTTCGGTGAAAATGCATGTGCTTTGTACATTTTATCAAGTGTCACTTCCTTAACACAGATTAGTGAGAGTGGTCAGACTCATAACATGAAGCACATTACAGCTGGAGATGGGGGCTTTAGAAAGCCAGAGGAACAAATACACAAGCAGCTCTGCAACCAGAGCAAGCTTTTCTTTTGTCCTGAACCTGACAGGCTATGTAATGCTTTTCTATTTGAAAGATAGATTAAAAATAAGAATGAAGAGCTCTAAAGCATGGAAGATAAAAACCCAAAGGTTACACTGTGCTCTAAATGTAGGATCTCTAAAACTTCACATAACCATAGCACCTGACTTTCATGTGGCTGAAGCTCCAGACCCAGAAGGAGTCTGTCCCAGTGAGGACACATAAGTCTCTTGTCCTAGCTGCCAGCTCAAGATCCATCCCCACCACACGCACAGTCTGCAGCCCAGTCTGCAGAAGTGAAGGCTTAGTCTTCACCTAGCTCAGTCCTGAGAGCTACCTGCCTGCCAGGTAGGAAGAAATGGCAGCAGCATTGGCTAAGCCTGGCTTTGGCTTCCAAGGAGCTGATCTTTGCCCTTTATTAGAAGCGCTCCAGCCATCACAGCCTGCAGCTCAATTTGCTCTTCTGAGAAGACCTAGAAGCACCACTCTCTTCCATGAAGAGTGAAAAGCATTTTGAGTGTAATATGAAATCCTCTTGAATAACTCTTAATGGGCAGAAGCCTGTCCCTTGGTATGGACCTAATTACTGAGCCATTTAGTAAACAAAGGAGTAATGCTATTAGTTAGGCACGCAGAGCTGACCCTCTTTAATCTTTAAGAGTCCATGGACTTGTATCAGAACTTTAGGGACTGCAGGGCAGCACGCACCTAACTAAGAATGAGAAAAACATAGAGATTTAAAAGGTCAAATCCTAACTCTCTAAGCTATGTATGAGAGAGAAAAAGACAGCAGTACCACAGATGTGCTCATGCAGAGCAGTCAATATGCTTAAGTCAGTCGAGCCCACAGGAACCTTTCCAGGAACTTAGAGGATATTTTATTATCACTCTTGAACTTCTCTGCTGAGGTTGCCAGTGGGTGAGCCAACTAATTTCAGTGCTGAGGGAGTTTTATCAGGTGGCCACCTAGGAACCCCATGACCACCAAATAACCCCATGAATTTCTTCCTCTAAAAATATAGGTGTACATACTACCGGTTAAATGAATCTCTCTTTTAGCATGTAAAAACTAATGTGAACAACATATATGTATGTTAGAGTAGTCCTGCCAAAGACTTAGGGGTTCTGGCTGATGAAAAACTTAACAAGAGCCAGCAGTGGAAGGCCAGTGGTATTCTGGGTTCCATCAGAAAAGGAGTGGCCAGCAGAGTGAGGGAGATGACTGTCTCCCTCTACTCTGACCTCACGGGGACCCATCTGCATCCAGGTCTGGGACCTCCAATACAGGAAAGTGGAGCTTCTGAAGGAGGTCCAGAGGAGTGCCACAAAGATGATCCCCTCCTATGAAGATAGACTGAAGGAATCAGGCTTGTTCAACCCGGAAAAGAGAAGGTTGCTGGGAGACCTCATTGCAACCTCCCACTACTCCCACTGTTTAAAGGGAGTTTATAAACATGAGGGAAATCAACTTTTACAAGCCTAGATAGTAATAGGATAAGAGGGAATGGTTTTAAACTAAAGGAAGGGAGATTTAGATTAGATGTTGGGGAATTTTTTTCTGTTGAGAGAGTGTGAGATGCTGGAACAGGTTGCCTAGAGAGGTTGTGGATGCCCCATCCCTGGAGGTGTCTAAGGTCAGGTTGGTTGGGGCTCCAGGCAACTTGAAATAGTACTCGATCTAGTGACTGGCAATCATGCCTGTGGGAGGGTGGGTGGAATTTGATGATCTTTGAGGTTGCTTCCAACCAAAGCCATTCTATGATACTATGGTATGTGTATGCATGTGTGTCAGCTGTTTTTTTTTTGTTTTTTTTTTTTTTTTACTTTTCCTAAACAATGAAATAGAATAAAATCTCTTGGATAAATATCATTAGCTATTGTGGACTTGTCATCAGAGATGACGGTGAAAATTTGAGGACTGGATATGCAAATACTATGCATATTTGGAGCTGTTAGGGGGACCTTGTGTGGCTGACAGTCACTAATTCACCTTTCCTGTGTGTTATGTCCTCTCTTCACTAGCGAGTTCTCAACTGATGTAGGAATAAGAGTATGAGAACTGTTGAGAAGCATTACAAAGGTCTTAAAATGCACAAAATTGGGAAAGAATGAGAATGGACTAATGGACTTATTGACCTAGTATGACAATGGCTTGCACCTAAAAATCACTGAACCTTGTTCCCATCCCTCCTCACTTCTCACTCATGTCTAGACCAAACAATGAATCTGACATACTCTTACCACAGCATCTGATTCCTGGGAACTTCACTGGTCATCTTGATCACTCTGACTTTTTATGTCTGAAATGTGGTCTCTGGATCAGCTACTGCAGCTCTCCTTTGCTTTCTTCATCTGCAATGTACTTTCTATTGACTCATAAAAATCCTGGCTCATAAAGTAAGGTTGTGATGTTTGGCCTATGGTATCTATCTATTGCATACATGTTTAAATCCATTTTCGCCTACATTCACATCCAACTAGAGCATAGCATTTGCTTTGTAGTTCTGGCATACTAGCCACAAGCCCTGTGATGCATTATGAAATCATATGTTTGTAGCCCTTTCTTTTCCTTGATGAATTTGTGAATAATCAGATGTCTCTCTGTCTCGAGAAAAAGAAGAAAAAAAGTAATAATAAAAAAAGTGAAATACTTAGATGTCAGGACACAATTCATCTGAAATAAAGTCCAATGAGTGGCAGTGTTGTCATAAGTGGTTTGTGGTTATCTATTTCACACATACACAAAATGATAAGATTCATGTTAAATGCTCAGACTTCTTTCTTCTTGTACAGAACAATTCCATTTGACTTTAGACGGATGAATGAAGAAACTGGGTTACTGGAACAAGGAATGAATTACTGTAACCAGATTAGAAACGTTAGAACTTTAAGCTAATATTGTAAGTTAACTAAAGGTCAGTAACTAGTGGAGCAGGAAAAATTAAAAAGGCAAATATATAAGTTTCTGCATTCCTTTGCTCTAATCAATATGCATAATGATTTTTAACTTGTTTTTATGCAAATACCTTCTGAATTTTGTCATCTTTCTTTCTATGCCAATTCACAGCTGTGCCAGCCTGAAGAAGAGCTTGGAACTATCAGTGCAGAAGAAAGTTATCTGCTGAAAGAGTACAGGGCATCAGGAAAAACTAGAGAGGGCTCACTCTGCCAAACAGGGCTCTCTCAAGAAAAAACCCAAACAGGATAAACCATCAACATTTCCTTGTTATCTAGAGAGGCAATCACTGGGAAACCCATGAGACCAGCTGAACAGAGATTGCCTGTCAGCCCACACATTTCAAATGGATTCTTAGGAGGGATCTGAATATGAGTTTTCAGGATACATTGTCTATTACTCTGAAATAAGAGATTAACAGAATTTCATGTAAGGCCATATGTCTGAGTAAAAGATTTCACTTTTATTTAAGTGGTTTTTTCCTCCTCATTCTGATAGATAAGAGAATGAATCACTGGAATTTTTGTACTTTCCATTTCTAAACAATGGGAAGGGAGAGTTAGTTATTTTTAGTAGGATCAACGTTTGTAGTGGTTTCACTCTGCATGTTCTCCTTCTGCAAAATCAGCTGCTCATTGCGAGAGGTCAGAAAGCACAATCTAGAAGAGTACAGACCCACTTCTGGGAACTACAGGACCTTCTGTTCAAGCAACCAATCAGCCTACTGGGACCACAGGCACAGCCTACTCCTGGAGATGTACTTTTTCTGCTACTTCCCAGCAAATAATTAAATCTGATGCTCAGACCAAGTTTACAGTACAAAACAAGAACTCCGCATGTGTCTCTGAATTCTCAAAAAAATCACTAAGGTTGGGCTTCAATTTTACCACCAATGCCACTGACTTGAGTGAAAACCCAAAATTTGGCTTGCAGAATATCATTGTGGCTGTTATAAATTTTCCTAATAACATGTTGCAGTGCTTAAGCAGTATGAATTGCCTGCATTTTTTATGATGCTGACAATGTGGCAGAGGAGTGTTTTTACATCATAGTTTAAATGAAAACTTTTTCAAAATACTGGCTACCAGCATCCAAACTTGCTCAAGGTATGATCCAAGACTGAAGCAAAGGAAAGACCACTGGCTGACTGCAGAGGCTTTAAACCAGTCCTTTGCTCTTTCTGTCTTCTCAGTTCACTGACAACACTGAGTAAAATCTGAAGAAATAAAATAAAATTGAAATAAAATAAAATAAACCAAGAACAATGTTAATGTTCCATGAATATTGAATTGTTTGTATTGTAACAGTGAAGGGCAAAATCATTAATTTAACTTTGCAACTGTTTGAATACCCTCCTACTTTGGAAAGTACTCTGCTATGTGGAGAATAACAGGAATGTATTTTTCTCTTAAAATATGCATGAGATGAGATGCATGAGACTACTAATATTCTGCAAAGTCTAAATGCTCAAATTGTATGTATTTCTAATTGCTCTGCTAAGAGTGGATCCTTTTGCTACTGAAATCAAGGCTTTCACTGCAATTAGCTTTAGGAAAGTGGTTTCGGACTGCTTTCCAGATATTCAGAGGAAATACTTTGGGGTTCTTCCTGTTGGCAGTTTGTGTGCTGTGAATATACTACAGGTCAATATCTCAGGAGTCTCTGAAATGGAATGGCAGAATTACATTCTCATTGCGATGAGCATTACTCTCAATTATGCAACATGGATCTAGACTAGAAGTAATGCCGGAGTTTGTACCTTCATCAGAAAGATGGGATGATGGTTTGGACACTAGGGAGGTACTCTAAAAAGCAATCAGAAATTTAGTTGGTTTTCGTAGATTCTTGTGTACTTACTGAGAGACAAACCATAAAAACAACTGTAAAAGCTCAGTGGTAGAATGATTGTCCCACAGGGGCAATATAAGGGCTTTTTCACATAAACATCTCATGAGTGCTTAACCTTTTAAGGTTGACGTTGAGGGCTTTTTCTCTCTTGCTACATTACTACATTTTTCTGATGCAGCAAGAATTTACCTGGAAAGGCAGAGGATGGTGTTCTCTTACACAGAAGCTGACACATTAGCACTGCAAAAACCACTTTACCACTCACAGAGAAAATATCAGTGTTATTTCCTTATTCTGAGCTACAGAAATTCACATCCTCATTTTATCTGGAGATGCTTTCAGATCTCAGCTGAGTACAAGGCACACCTTCCTGCCGTTCTCCTTTTGACTTAGTAGCCAGCAGATGTGTTTTTATCACTAAGCCATTTTATCTTAAAGATCAGCACGTTTGTATTCAAAGCTGAGGACAGATAACCCAAGGAGGGAAAAAAGGATCAAGTCAGGTCTCAGGATACCAGGTCTTGTCTCTGACACAAGGCTCCTGGATGACCTCCAGAAAGTTATGTGTTATCTTTAGTCTATCCTCCTATAAAATAAGGACTATATTACTTCTTTTCTTTTACTTTGCTTAATTTAATTTAATTTGCTTAATTTAATTATCTTGAAGTTAGACACCTTTTTGCATATATTTAAGTGCTATGAAGCTGTCTGCATCCCTTTTGAGCAAAGCTACCCTGTCTTCTTATCCTTGCTCCCAGCTCTTTGTAGCTCACCCAGTAGCTATAACTCACCTGGTTGACACAGAACAAAAAATTGCATCAATCCCATATCTAGCACTATTTGGAAAAAGTACTGAGGCTCACTTGGAGCTGCTATGGAGTGGAAACCTTTTCTCCTTCTTCTTTCTGCAAGTCTGATGCCCTTGCTGCCTTGCTTCTACAAAATCAGGGCTCCTCCAGTACCTGGATGGTTCTGTGAGATAATGGCAATAATTACATGCTTCATGCTTCTAGCTTCTTTCATGGATGGCTTACAGAACTCCTTGAAAACATCAATCCATTCTCACAACATGCCTGGGAGGTAGATAACTGTTTTTATGCACGCAAGACATTATTTATTGTGAACTGAGAGACAGTACTCCACTGCTGGTATACCAAAGATAAATGACTTGCCCAGGCAAAGCCTGGAAGGGAACTTAGGGTTGCTCCAAACCATGTGTTTCAATTCCTAGGCCAAGGCTGTTTCAAAGTTATTCAACCTGGCAGAAGTTGAAGTACTTGCTGAAGCCACAGTGATAAATCTTGGGCTCCCAGTTCACCACGGTGCAGGCAAGAGTAGAAGTGGAGCCTGGAGAAGGACCGATAAGGCCGCCAGTGCTCCCTGAGCTACTCCCATGTGGTTTGGCTCCTGCCCCCCCAGGGATCGCCTCTTCTAGACTGCGTGATGAGTCAAGGTATTGTGGCTGAGACTACAAGAATTGGCTCTGTCACTGAGCAGACAGACAGACATTCAAAGAAACCACAGTCCTCTGGTTTCTTTGCCCATGTTTGCTTAATCAAATTCAGGTTGTGCACACACATATGTATTTTTCACTCACAGCACAAACAAATGCTGCTCAGCACCTGAGGGTGGCTGGCTCTCAGAAATGCCTCTGGAAATGTGACTCACGGTAGGGGTAGCAGGAGGCTCCTATAGCATTCGCTCCAAGGCGGGAAAGAGCATTCCCTCTTACTGTAAGTGAGCTAATTATGTTACTGTAAATCTCACTCTCACATTTTCAGCTACCTCTGCATCAGCTCACAGGCTTCACTTATGTAATTGTGGAAAACTTTCTACTGAACAGAAGATTCCTCCTGAATGCCACATTGGTTGCAGAAGGCTTGTGTGTAAGTGTAGGCGGGAAGTGAGGCTTCAGCACAAGTAGCAGAAAGCATTTCTTTGACTGAAAATGGTACCTTTTCTAAAGGTCAGAAGCACAGACTTTTGTTTTAAATTGCACCATGAGCCTGTAACAATTACGAAGAAAATGAGCAATCTAACAAAGGGATTTCCTCTCAGGGAAATAAATCCTATCTACATTCAAACCCCCTTCCTTGAAGTGTTCAAGGCCAGGTTGGATGGGGTCATGTGCAGACTGATTTGGTGGGAAATATCCCTGCCAGTGACAAGGGATTGGAACTGGATGATCTGTAAGGTCCTCCTCAACCCAAACCACTCTGTGGTACAGAAGTAGGTCAATATTTTTATCCCTAATATTTCAGTTAAACACAATATTTCCTTCTACATCTTGCTTTTGGTCTTGCTTAGTGTCCCTGCCTCTATCATTCGGCAGTTCATAGAACTCTGTCTACATTTCAGGAGCATTCTACAGGTGCACCCCAAAAATCAGCCATTCTCATACAAAACCCTGTTAACATGGAGAAAGAACCCGTAACTTCAGTCTGAGATATTTGGTAGCAGAGAAGCAGAATGAAGGTGATGAGTACTTTGGAAGATAAAAGTTATTCCACAGTTGTGCGAGTTATAATTACTACAGTGAGCTGGGTTAGGCTATGATGAGCATAGAAGCAAATCTTACATTCGGGCTAATGAGGAAACAGGTAATGGCTGTTCTGTTTGAAAATAGAAGGGAGCATCAGAGACAGAATTACCATAGTTGGTAGTTGGAGCAACACTGGGAGCATGTGCCGAGAAAATTCAAGAGAATATCTGGGGCAAAATGTTGACTGGAAAAGAAACCCACAAGGCAGGAGAAGACTCTGGGCAGGTCTGCACAGCCCAGTGCCCCTGGCTGGTGCCTTCCCACCTTTGTGCCCAGCCTGAGCTCACCTGCATCATCCTTTTGGACACGCTGAATTTCTCAGCTGGCCTGGATCCCATTGCCTTGGAGCCCATGAGGACCAGCCTGTCTGCACTTGATTGAAGACATGTCTATGCAGCTGCCAAGCTGCTCCCTTCTTATTTTTCATTTTAATCCCTCTCACATTCAGAAAATAAAAGAAGAAAGAACATTCCTTGTAAACAAATTAAAAAAGAGCAAGCAATTGACACCATCATCTAACTGAGGTAGCCCACTGAATAGCGCATTTGACATAAATGGCTGTTCTACAGGAAGGAAGAATGTTATTTGAAAAATATGTTTTCTAACAGAGCCCAGAACTTGATCCATTGCCTGGGAATCCAAATAGCAATAGGCCATACAAGAAGGAAAGAAAAGGGACACTCTAGCCCATTCTTCTAAATTCAAAACAAGCAGAGAAGAAATTGCAGAAGATCAACAGAGGAATGAACACTCATGTCTAGAAAACTATCAGAGAAAGCAACTACAATTTATATGGATGCCTTGCAGCTTGTTAGGATTGTGTCCCTATGCTTGCACCTCTGGACTGTCCACATAGAGATACTGGTCAGACTTAAGGAGGCATGAGATAGTAGTTTCCCACGCCACCAAATGGAGGCATAAACAGAGGACTTGAGGCAATGCTGTGCTGCAGGAGGATGGAATAGAAGGCTATTGTGACAAGGGCAAGAAGAGACTGAAAGCAACCTGAAAAGCCTGGGGAGCACATTTTTAAGATCTGACTAGAGCCTTTCTCCTGTAGTATTTATTGCTTCTATAATGATGAATGTTACATTACAGTCTTTATAAACTGTAGCACAGTTCGTATTCTAAAGAAATGAGTTGTTCTATTTTTTAAACTTAAGTAATTGATTGTTTCATCCTATGAATATTTCCAAAAAGGACTGACATAAACCTTCTATAAATTGTGGTGGAACTGGATTTATACACATACACAGGTATTCTAATTTATCCATCAAGCACACACTTTGAATTTGATCTGTTTCCTTCCACTTTATCATGCACATACGAAGACGAAATAGGTAAGGAATGGTCAGTTATGGACCACTCCTTCAGCTGAGCTGAATTACGTTGTTTGTTTGTTTGTTTGTTTGCTTTTGTCTTCATAATCTTTAAAGACTTGCTAGGCTCAGTATGCTTTATGCTAGCAGAAGAGCTAGTGTTACTCCTTTAAGTAATAATGATACTTTGTAGATTACAGTCAAGATTTACTGGTCCTCTTTTCCAAGGTGCATATACAGGAGTCACTTGCTCCGGACCTGCAAACCACACAGTCCAGATAAGAAGTGGGGATGTCTGATGCTTTCTGATGTTCTCCATACCAAAATCCCATCTATTGGTGTCAGGTGAATAACTGGGGATCTCTGATGGTCTCTTAGGGAATTGAGTTCAAAGATCGGAACACAATAATAAGGACCCTGATGTTTTTAATTCACCCCTATGATTTTGGGGGACTAACTCAGCTAACTGGAAGTTGTTGCTTTGTCAGAACTGGGCCAGCAGAAGCGGTGGCAGGAGAGGCCATAGCATCTCCTCTCTCACAGTGTTGGATGTGTCTGCTCTGCCCACGAGTGATGGAAATATGTCTTTGCTTAGGACAGGCTTCTAGATTCCTATGAATCACACAATTCTCTAAAGAAGATACTTAGTAATCCAATAGGATCTAACAGTGATGCTCTTTGTTTTAGGTCCACAATATGTTCTAACATCTTTATTTCCTTCATTTTTTCAACATCCTTTTAGATTTGCAAATGTGTTGCAAGTTTGTGTACAGTTCTGTACTGTTTAATTGTTCAAGAAAAAACATCTAGAGTGTAGCTAAAAAAAGTATAAACACGGAGAAATCTCTCTGTGAAGCATTATTTCAGAACTAAGCACTGATAATAAACTGAGTGTTCAATCCTTTCATTCATTTGTGACAGACCGAACCATTCTCTGTGACTTACTAGACCTAGAACATCAAGTGTTGAAAAGAAAATAAGAGCAATGAGGACATGCAAGCAGTACAAAATATTTCATGAACACCTAAATAGATAAATGGGTTGACAGACAGGTAGATAGATAGACATGATTTAATTAAGCACATTCAAATTCATGGGATGAACTGAACAAGATTAATTTTCTAGCTGAAACAGGGCCATATTTAAAAGTATCACTCAAAATATATTAATATATACTACTTATCATCATTTCAGAGTTAACAAGCATAAAATGTGTCTGACTGCTTAAAAATCTCTACAATAATACTGTGATAAATCACTATCACTGTCACATTCACATTTTATTTCTTCATTGTTCACAATCGGTGACCATTTATTTAAGCCAAGTGTTGTTTGTAGGAATGTTAGGTTTTGTTTGACCAAGAAAATTGCTAGGATCAAATCATTATCTAAGCACTTGCTACAAAGATTAATGGATAAAATGCATCTCCATTAAATTCAAAACTCTAAATAGCCCTAACTAACTGTGAAAGTAAAAGAAATTTCAGTCTCCAAAGGAGTTCTATAACATTAATATTTTTGCTCTGAATCAGAATGAAAACAAATGAATTGGCATGACTGAAAAAAAAAATCTTTCTATCACAATGCTTTTCTCTCTGTAATAGAAAGCAAATTATAGTTTGAAACTAGAAGTAGCTTTGTAAAACACCTCCTCTCCCTTAGCTTCCATTCCAGAAATGCTGAAATGGAATATTTTGACCTTCTCACAATGCTTCTTACCAATTCTTTTCCCCAAAACAAAAGGTTGTGAAAATCAACATGCCTCAGAGAACAGTTTTGGTTTGACAAAATGGCATTTTCTGATGGAAAAAAAAAACATTCCATTGGAAAATTTTTTAACCAGCTCTAGCAATAACTCTGGATTTCACACTCTGGGCTAAATTCACAACCCTGTGCCCTCTGAAATGAGCTGGAACACTTGAGAAGTAAGGAACTAATCAAGAGAAAGAAGCATCCTCCCAGTATGGTCTGGAGACTACAGGGGGGCCTACTGGAATGGATCTACACAGGCAAGCTGCTGTATGGGTTCCCATGGTGTCTTCTCCCACCAGTCCAATTACAGGATCAGAGGCAGATTTGTAAGGATTAGATGTTTTTTATATTTTTTTTATTTTTATTTTTTCTGAGGAAATAACTTCATTTTGTTTTCTTTCTTGCTGTTCTTGGCATGGAAGTCATGTTTTATTGGTATGAAATACAAGTCTGTTTTGACACTTGCAGAGACAACACAGACAGAGAGAAACATCTTTCTAGCTATAAACTGAAATTTGTATGCCTTGTAAATAGATTTTTATTGCTCATATAATATAAAATAGAAAAAAAAAAGAGAAAAATTGCTGCAAACACAGATAAGTTATCTATGTCTTTCTGTGTACTTTCCTCTTTCTGTCAAAACAGGAACCTGGTTCACTAAGAGCATCTGATCCTTTCGTGCACTTCAGCATATGAAGCAATAAGCAAATTCCTGAAATCCAAGCACAACTTCAGTGCATAGCTGTGCAGTGTTGCTTCCCATCAGATTGGGGAGGAAGTTCCTTCTACCCCTGCCTGCCAGCAGCAGAAGCAAAAGCAAGATAGTCTCACATCTCTTTGACTTGAAGTGGCTCAGAACCATTGGACTAATAAAAAGAGTCTGGAGGCTTGATCTGCGCTGTCGAAAAGCCATCACCTCTACTTTAAGTTACTTTTGATCTACCCTAAGGACTACAATGAACAGGGCTGAAGCCAGCACATTTTTGTCTTGGAAGAGACATGAATCTCTTATCTGCATGTTGCTCCCATATCCAATACAGCATAAATGCAACTTTCATCCTATAAGGACTTGAGGCTAAAACAGGCAGGAAACAGTCTTTTCTATCTTTCAAAACTTTTATTCTCGTTTTTTTTTTTTTTTTTTCACCAGTAGATCTGTATCTCATTAGGATGAATTGAAAGCCTTTGAAGTCTTTTCTCACACATCTTTTCTCACACACACAGTGAAGACTTAGCACCCAAGACACGGGAAACGTAGCAGCCTCAAGAAATCATATGCTGTACCCTGAAGCAACGTGGTGCCAGGGTAGTCTCCAGTTCTGTGTCACCTTTTGACCACAGCAACTGTGTTGCATGCCCCCAACTCCTTGGAGCAGGGCCTGAGGCCCTTGGGCTCTAATCCAAGATATCCTGAGGAATGCTAGCAGGTCTGGGCTAAGAAGCATGACAAAATCCCAGCACCCCAGTCTATGGCACTGACACTGTGTAACTTATCAGTATAGTTGTACTGCATATAGTTGTACTGCATCAGAGCAGGGGGTGCTCTGAGATCTCCCACCTAAGCACTCTGGTGCTTCTGCTTCAAGCCATACTTTAAAAGTGTTGAGGACATTGGCTGAAACAGAGCTATTACACAAGGACACTTTGTGTTGTGACATGTGGAGGGCTCCACATTCAGCTAACTATTGTTATTTAGGGTAATGTGAGGCAGAATTTTACCTAGGTAATGGAAAATATTGAATGGGTGATGTGAAACGTAGTGGAAGACCAGCTGGCTATGACTAGGAAGTTCAGGACTACAAGGCTGGTTTCAGCTCTGTTGAATCCAGGTAGTTTGCTGCAATGAAATTTAAATACACTGCTCTAGGTTATGGGAGAGTGTTTTAACTTGGATGCAGATGTGCTACTCATTTGCAAGGGTTAGCCACTAGAGACAAATATTTAAGAACATTATTTTCAAACGTACAACTCCAAAAATACTCATTTCATTGTGAAATTCAAAGGGAAGCTTGCAGAATTTTGCGCTTCACCTGCACGTCACGGATTTACCTTCTTTCTCTCCAATAGGGCATGGGAGTATTGTCTTGTCTTCCCAGAAAATTGTAGTACAGTTTTGTCTCCTCTCCCACATAATGGACCTATCTTTGCCTTGAGCTCTTGATCTTAAAAAAGGTCTTGTTAAAGTTTACCCTGATGAAATCCTCTAGTAATTTCCTGAGGCCTGTCTGCCTCGCTGCCAAATGTTAATTTATACCTGTTCCTATATACATTTTACTATTCGCTCTCACAGCTGTAGAGATTAGCTTCTTTCCTAGTGTCTTTCCTAGCTCCCAGCCCTTTCTCTAAGACTTTGACTTTTCCTCAGAAACTTTACTGGGATCCTTCATCCAAGACCATGTGAACAGGATGGTTCCCTTACCACAAAGTATTTAACTTGTATGGCATGAATTGTTATATGGTTCCTGCAGGTCTGGAAATGAGCTCATCATGATCCCAACATTTCTCAGCTTGCTTTTTTATAGAGAAGCTACACCCCTCTGGTCAATGGGAAACAATGCTTGGTGACTTATAAGCACCTGACTCATGCAAAAACGGTCTGTCGCTGGATAAGTCCCCAATTATTCAGAAGAAATATAATCACATCATCACTTTTTGTCCCCCTCCAATGGCATGTAGAGAAGACCAATAATTTGAAGCTGTATCAGCCTGAAAGCTGATGCAGAGTGGATCATCAAAACCATTTACTGCCTTTCCATAGCATAGTCTCTCCCTGTACATTTTGGTTTGCAGTAATAAACAAAAGCTCCCAGTCTACAATTATGAGAATGCATATGCATGTTATTTATCTATATTTCTATGCCTTTTATTTGCACAACTCCTAAGATTATTGTTTGACGAGTTTAGAGTCTGAGTACTACCTTTAAAGGTAGTGCCTGCACATGCATGTGGGCCTGAGCCAACCACCTATGATTCAAGCTAGTAAAAATTGTACTTTTCTGGATGTTAGTGATTCACTTCCAAAATATGAAGCATGATAAACTGAGAGAAAAAATAAATAAAACACTTTTCAAGCAGAAACCACATTTAGGTATTCTCTATATGGAAGTCAGGGCTGTATCCAAGACAGCTGTGCGGGATTCAGTCGTTCTACTGAGGCAGAAACCTGTATCAAATGGACGTTTCCCAGCATTTCAGTGGAATGTTGCACCTCTGGAGGCTTGAGCACAACATCTTGGCATCCAGCTGCAGCCACAGGTCCAGGATTATTCCTCTGGCACTGAGGTACAAAGATGGGCTGGTGCAGTGACTCAGTAGCAAGCAATGGTGATGCTCACTGGCATAACAGAGGAGATTCATTGTTGTCGTCACCAAGGATTTATTTATGCTTAAAATCTGATAGAGGTGTAATTAAATTTATTTAAAGCCAATATAGTTACATCACCATGAAACTTCAGTTTCATGGCATTCAGAATGGTTGAAACCTCAGTTACATCAGTTTAACTTAATTGTGATTACAATATAAATGAGGGTGAGAACTGATTTAGCTATTACTGGTATTTGTATTTTGTGGTACATCAGGATAAAATTGCTCATTTTAGCGTGATTGCTTGCTTCTTTCTCCTCTCCCAAGAATTGTCAAAGATTCTACACAGAGCATGTCTTCAATAATAAAAAAAAACTCCAACAATCTTTCTCTTTCATTAATATTGGAGCTATTTGTTATCTAATTTTTTTGAGATTTTGTTAATGTATGAAAATGCAAACAAGGCCCCAAATGTTTCTATTAAGAAAATGTGATAGATGGAACAAGACATGTATTTTTGAAGTCTTAGTGGAAAAGCAATAAAGCTCTTTTGGTGATAGAAGAGATTTTATTTCAGTAGCATGTCAAACAACAAGAGTATTTTGTGCTGAGCTCTTTATGTGCAAGATCCTGCTATGCTTCTTTTGATTTGTTTTATGATTCCTTTGTTCCGTTTTATAGGAAAGTGTTTCTTAATATATGTAGTGTTTAAATTGCATATTTGTAGAACAAGTACTTCAGCCTTGTGAAGAAGTGTGATTGAGTTAATTCATGAGATAGTAGTGGCAGTTGTGGTCTGTAAATACAGTATTACTGAGTATGTATTTTGGAAGTGAATTGGGCAATAATTAAAAGTGGGAAATCACACCCACTGAGTCCTGTTCTTGTAATTTGTCTGGCAAAAGGCATGCATGTAATGCACAATTTCAGGACACAGCAATCTGGACTGCTAAGCTTCTGATGTAAAATAAGAGACAAGGATATGGGACAGGGGATTTGCTGTTTGCTGTTCATGGTGAATCCTTACTGTTAAACAGTCTGAGTCTTCTTCCATCCCCTTCTCTCTTACATATACAAACATCTCCTTAAATTTGTTTCGATTTTTGCCAATTCTTAAGACAGAGAGAAAAATATGGACCCCAAGAGCAAAATCACAACATGATTTGAGTTTAAAAAATGTGTGCACTGATGTTTGTCATCAGAAAGGCTATCAACTTAAGGAGAAGTCAAACTTGTTTAAAACTTTGTGGGAAAGGTAACATGTAGGATGGACTTAACTTTCTGTCACATTGCAAATACTCAATCGTATTTTGAGTCACAAAAGAGACAGGGTTCATACACTCCTCTGTGACTCAGTTACATGTCTGAAAGTGAATTGTGTTTGCTTATAATTCATGCATGATTGTGCTCTTTTTCGTCTGCCACATTTTTCTTCCTGGAAAGCGCTTTTGATTTTCAGTGATCTGCAAGAAATCGCTCTTTCCCCAGGCAATGCTGACATCACACCACTCCTCCATAAGATTGCTCTGGGCATGGCTCTGTGTGTTCTTCCTAAGTGCACCATAAGTGCCCAACCCTGTATAATCAGGCACGCAAATTGAACTGACTCACTGGATGTTCTGGGCATTCAGAGTATGTAAGAGGGGACCCAAACTGAAACCTTTCTCCTTTATTATCAGGATCTGAGTTGAGTCTATGGCCATCCTAAAAATATTTTTAACACTGCATTTCTGCCTTCTCTTCTTTGCAGCCTGCAGTGTCGTGGGTCTTATGTCTTGATTCACGTATTTCCTCCTCGCACTATTTTTCTGATCCTGGATTTTTTGCCATGTTTATATTTCAGTCTACTTTTGTCTATTTTCTCTGTCTCCTGTTTTTCCAATTTGTCTAAGTCCATTTGTCTGAGTCCACAACCTTTACTTGCCTTACCTCTCTCCACTGTTTTTTGTTCTTCTTTAAAAACTTGGAACAGTTTTTGTTTCTTCTTTGTTTCCAGTCATCCTGTTGATTTTTTTTCCACCTTCTGTCATGGTTTGGCCTAGTTCTGTGACTAATTGGGTGGACTGACCCACGGACCCATGCCCGGGAAAGGGCAAGTAAGGAAAGGGAAAAGGTAGGAAGATGGGCCTAAGAACAAAACAGTGGCAGTGAACTAAGGGAGAAAATTAGTTTACTAAATATGATAGTGGAATGTGAGCTAACACAATAAAATACAATATAATTGGAACTGAACCTAATAAATCAAATAAATGAAAGAGTGTCCAAAACTAGAGTAAGTTAGGCCTTATTCTAATGCTGAAAGCAAGGCATGATATTATGATGTGAAATACCAATAATAAAAACTGTAAAATCAGAACACCCTCTTCATGTTTTCTTCATTTTGCTATTTGTACTGCGGTTGCTGCAGCTCCCTTGCTTGTTGTGTTGAATACATTATACAGAATTGGATACATTACCAGTTTCAAGAAGTTTTGCATCTAAATTGCAAACAAAGGCTAAAAGATGTTGTAAAGAAGATCCTGCTATCTTGATTTTATGGAGTAGAAATCATGGCAACAAGAAGATCACTGTTTTTAGGTCACGCTGAAAACCAGATTTCATTCATTGCCTTATTAATAATTTCTTACTGATTTTTACAAGTGTCTGTAGTGCACTGATTTGCTGTATGATGAAGACAATAGCATTGTGTAGAAAGGAATGAATGTCCTACATTATGAATTTTCAAGCGTGCCATCAAGTTTTCTGATTACTTGGCATACACTGCATCAGAAAATAATAGTTATTTTGAGAAGAACAGTTTTATTGGATGTTTCTTTCCCATGACCAATTCACATCTTATTATGAAAGTCCTACAGGTAGCCAGCCATGTGTACTCCAACATCTGCATTTAAACAACAAAATTTTTAAAGACATTTGGAATAAACCAGTTTCCCTAGTTTGTCAGTTCCATTAATATGAATTATGAACCATGAGCCACATTTTAATAAATTCATAAATTCTCATTAGCCTGCTCTCAGAGTCTTCACTTTCACTGATAGAACTGTCACTGTTAGCAATCAATGATTGTTTCTGTGATTATTTAATACTTGGATCTAACTAGTGATTGTTCTCATGGAGAAGATATCGTACCCAGGCACACATCTCTGGGGTCAGCTGGGAAATCATCACCAATTACTCCTTCCTCCTCACTGTTTTCATCTGCTACAGGCCAAACATTTCTCCCTGTATCCATATCTCTTGGGGAGATTTTGCATAGATATGTACTATGGAAAACTCCAGAAACAGCACAAACCTTCTGGACCTCCCCATGTATTACAGATCTATGGAAAATTTGGGGTGACTCACCTTCCTAGGTCCCTTTTTGTATGTGTGCCTCTGTGACAGATAGGAGTGAAATGGGTCCCAGAGACATGACAGTACTCATTTCTCTTCTAAAAACTGAGGATTCAAGCCATGATTTGCTGACTGTTTGTTGTGTTCTGATTCAACATGTGGTGATGAACTTGAAGCAGTCAACCTTCCCAGTATACTGGGCCACCAAGGCACCCACTCCCAACTGTTACAGATGTGTGCTTATCCCCTGGTAGGGCACAACATGAAGAAAATCAGCCCCACATTCTCATGGACCAGCTGGCTGGCAGAAGGATATCACCATGACAGAGTAAAACCCTCTGGAGCTGCTAACATCATTTTGTCCAGAACCTCTTACCTTGCCTACACTGTGGCCTTGGTCTTTCACAGGACATAACCACCACGGGTCGACTGTGTCTTTGATGCAAGTTGATTAGTTTTGGTAAGCTTGCAGAGGTGCATGTGTATGTACAGCAAGCCACATCTCACTTCAGCTATGTTGAAACTTCCTTCTTTTCCTCAGTTGTTTATCTTGAGAGTGGACTGGTCAGATTATCTATGTAGCCACGTATAGCACAGCATAAATATGCTTTAAGCATATTCAGCGTACAAAGAAGGTTTCAGGGTTAGTATAATTACTCTGTAATTGCTTTAGCAAATGTGATATGATTAACGTATATAATTGACAGGGTGCTGCACTGAGGCACAGGGATGGGAAGCAAAAACAATTTATAGAGTCTGCTGACAGCTGTCCCCACTGATGGAGAAGCATCTCAGATGTCTCAGAGAAGCCAGTGCTCATATCCATTCAAACTGAAAACTAAAAAATGAGTGCACTGACATTAAAACGAAACCCAAACCCACCAGCAGCCTCCTGAAGAAGACTGAGAGATGCCAAAGTGAAGATGAAAGATACACCAAATTCTGATCTCACAGTGATGTAAATACAGAGCAAGTCCAGTGAAATTTATGAAGTAGGTTTGAAATGGGCCTAGAGGGGCTTATTTACAACATATTAATTTAGACACTGATATAAATCCCCAATTTATGAAGCTATAGATTCCCTCTATTGTTAGGAGGTGCATCAGATGGATTCAGAGGTACGCAGAAAAAACTAGTTGTTAAATTGCTCTAGGAGAACCAGTCTGTCTCTCCATTAATGGTAAGGATAGTCTGGGGAGATAATCTTCTCAAGTTGGTGACTAGATTAGGTGCACAGAATTAAGCAAAGTGAAAAAGTCCTGAAGTATCCAGATGCAGAATCCTAGAAAGAAAAGCTGACCTCTTTAAAAAAGCTTGGCTAGTGCAAATATGTTGTCACTGTTATATACCAGATTCCCCCAAAACCTGCAGTTTACCCAGTTTCTCTTCTTCCCATGATCTGGGTATTTTCACTGAGCATGCTTCAATGAGGAGATACCTGCTTTAGATGCCATACATAAAACACTTGAGGCATCCTACCTGGGCTCCAAATGAATGTCTGCTAGATGCTATACTGTTTGGCCCTCTCTGGTTGTACTGGGACAAGAGAGAAGCACCTGCAAGGGTAACTATATATTCCAGTTCTTATAAACTCCTTGACATGCACTCCGTATGCAAAGCTGTCGTAGTTTTATAGTTTTTGTTATTGCTATTCTACATCATAACATCACATAGTGCACTGGGACTTAAAGAGTTAATGCCCCAGTTCCAGGTACCCGGTTCTCAGGAGAGAAGAGCTACATACTACATACCCCAGAGGACTTTGCATTGCTCTGTTTCCACTTTCCGTTCAGAGGGAAAGATAAAACTGTTTGCATACCAGGAGACGCTCTCTATTTTCTTTTCCGCTCATCTCAACTAGATGTCTCACCTCAGCATTAGAGTAAGGCCTTCGGTTTTTTGGACACTCTCATCTCATTTCATTTATTAGCTTCAATTCTAATTATATTATATTACAGTGTGTTATCTTGCATTCTGATATCTTATTTAGTAAATTGTTTCTCCTCAGATTGTTGCCTCTGTTTTGTTTTAAGGCCCATCACCCTACCCTTTCCCTTTTTCCCTTTTCCCTTCCCCGGGGTGTTAGTCCATGGGTCCCCTCAGCCCACTAGTCATGGAACTGGGCCGAACCAGCCCATAAACTGTTGACAAAAGACAAAGATGAGTGCATGTAGAGGAACACTGTCAACAGAGCACAGCGAGACTCCAGTTCTACAACAGAGCACAAACACCCATACCACCTAGGCATGCCATCTATTCAATTAGACTTACCAGCCATAATCATTTCTACTCTCCTCACGGCAAAATAAATACCTAAGCCAAACATGACTTACCTAATGTCTCAGTCAGGCGATAGCAACTATCACAGAGGAGATGGTGGTTTTGATTCTCAGCTCTCAATAGCAGCAGTACAAGTGGCTCCCGTGGCCAACTACTACATAGGAGAGGCACATTTGGGGAAGTTACTCCCTGTGGATGCTTTGTTATTTACCAACTCCTCGTTGAGAGAGAAACCTGTCTGAAACAACGTAGGCGGTCTTAATGTGCGCTGTATGTACTGTAACTGTTGATCTGGCACATTGGCAGGTGAAGATGAAACCTTTGTAGATTGCCACACTACTGTCAACCACACACTTTGATTTTTCATCGGAGAAAAAGAAATGGGAATTCTCAAATGCCTTCATGTCCTAGACCAACCAAGCATAGCATTAATATAACTGCTACAGCAGCTAACAAGCTTCAGTATGCAAAGGAGAAATCTCCTTGCTTTTGTCCCAGTGGCCTCACAGGCAACATACCCGAGCCGACCTGGTTAAAAGTAGACAGGATGATGATGGCTTTTGAAGAGATAAGAGAGTTTTTCTATTACTGTACTGCCTCTTCTGCACTGCCTCTGCAGCTCAATGCTGTGCTTCCTGCAGATCTCCTGGAAGGTGGCCAATGTCATCCTGATCTTCTGCAGAGGTGGTTTGTCATTCTGCAGCTGGAACAAAATCTTTTGCCATCAGCTGAGGTTTCTCTCCTCAGAACAGATTGCACATTTCTGAAGTTCAGTAAGTTGTATTTTTCAAGCTCAAGAAAGTCCCTTTTTGAAGCAGCTTCTCAGTCTAGTTGTCTCCCTCAGCCTTGTTTACTTCCTTGTTCTCTGCAGCTTCTGCAGCTGTTTTCTGCAGCTGGGGGTAAAACTGATGTCAGCTGCTGAAAAGCCCACAGTTGTGATTGATTGGATGATGCTGAAACAAAGCTCATGTTGTCTGTTGCCTGTCCACCAGCATCTTCTGAGATGGCCTTTCTGGAGCCCTTGGGAATGCGTCTCCTGATGTAGAGAGGTCTGCTGATGACAGCCTCATGTATATGGATAAGATACTGCTAGAGAAACCATCATGAGAAATGCCAAATTTTCTCCATTGGACCATCCATCTTCTCTTGGACAACACACTCTTCTGCAAGGCCTGCTTCTCCTCAGGTTGAAGTCTCAAACATTAATTTTGGGGAAATGACATTTCCATTTGTTCTTCATTGGGCTAAACATTTGTTGCTGAATCTTATAATATCTAGAATTTCCCGAGCATCTTCCCTACTGCAGATGAAGTATAGGACCATGAAGTCAAAATCTGATTTAACTCTCCTTTTATTTTAAAAGCCTTAAATTTCATCTTGCTTTACTTCCATTGATACTCTCACAACTTTGAGTCATACTTCTATTCAGTGCAATGACTACGAATATGGCAAAACAAGTTCTGTTGTCAAGCAGTAATTCCTGATAGCTGACAGTGGATTTTCAATGGTATACTCATGCATAGATTTTACTCCAATGTGTTTTTAATACAACTATGGAGACTCAGGCTATTTATTATAGGAGTCATATAAACAAGACGTTCAAACAAAATCCTCCTGATTTTACAGCAGTCTAGACATGTAGCAATATTGCAAAGCCATGTCTAAGGACAGTGTCGTTAATTTTTTTTATCCTTGTTGCCAGTTCAGAGGAGAACTGAGGATAAATGTGGCAGTCTGGCACCTACGTATTATCCCACAGTACCTAAAAGGAGTTTCAGTGTCCTCTGAAAAGCTCTTTGACTACTACACGATAAGAAAGGTTTATTTCATGTTTACTCTGCTGGAATAACATTGGTCTTACTGTGTTTTGCCAAGTTTGCACACTTTCTGTGGGAACACTCTTCATTCCAATGAAATGGGATGATAGGAAGCATTTTATTAGAGCTTACTGGAAAAATGTGCCATAAGTGCCAAGGATCCGGGACTGTTGTACAGCTGGCTGTGGACAAACCATGTGTAAGTTACAAAAAGTTGCAGGACTTCTAGGCCACGTAGAAATTCCTGTACCAGCTGGTTCCTGGCTTCCCCAGACTGACCTTCTGTGAAACATACGCAATCCCTCACACTCCAGTTCTATATAATATCTAGGAAATACACTGTAAGGGTTACCTTAAGGTCATCAGTATTTTGAGGAACCAGGGTATATGCAGAACTGGAAGCTCCCTGTGCTCCCTAAGATGAAGTGGTACCACAGTGCTCCCACATACTTTCAGGGTGTGTGTTACCATCTACATGACGCTGCAGCTTGGCACAGCCGGGACAATTTTGTCCCCATATCAGGTTTCACATGATCATTCCCTCTTTTGTGTTTTGTCTGATTGAGGTACATCTTGTAAAGGAAAGCTCAGCACTGAGCTTTATTAGCAGAATAGAATTGAAGTAGAAATTGCCTCCCAGGTATTTCTGAGTTATGTCAGCTATTTCCAGATTACTAGTTTTCATCTGAGTTGCAACAGTTGAAACTGCATTTTTAACTCATTGCTTTTTGTTTATCCATTAAGATATTGTAGTTATTAGAGTTTATGTAATGCTAACCTTCTAAATGAGGGAATAAAATGAAGTTCAAGAGACTGAAGAACAAAAGAGAGGAGTCCCAAGATGTCTGGAAGAGGAGACTGGGTCTGATGTGCTTCCCAGCATAGGAAACACCACAGGGGAGAGAAAGGCAGAATTTTTTATGGGAAGAGGCAAAGAAAAATGCAGCCACTAAATAATGAGTGAGCAGCAGGAGTGAGAAGCCCAACATTAACAGGAGTAACATGCTACATTTTAGTATGTTCTGTTACTGGACAAAGCATTAATGGAAAGGCAAGCTGAGGTAGAGTGAGATATGGTTTCGCAAGCTACTGGAGAAAGGCATTGGTTGGCTGTCAGCACATAAATATTTTGATTGAAGTTCACACTTCAGTAAGGTCTCTGAGAATTCCACCATCAAGTTTCAACAGAGTTAAAATGTCACTCTTTGTATTTTATTAATTGTTTTTGTGATTTTAGGTTCTTTCTTTTAACCAGATAATGTCAAAATATAGATAGGCTGCTGTTAAATTTCTGACTGCAGATTCAGCTCTACATTCTTACTTTACCAGGAGGCAAAAAAAAAAAAAAACAACAAAAACAAAAACAGAACAGTAGTGGACTAAATATTCACATCTAATGCTAAAACCTTTCAGACAGAAGGAGACCAGTCCTGGAGAGCAGGTTTAGCCTAAGAGATGAGACACAGATCATCACTCTAAGTGTGAATCAGGTTGTATTAAAAAGATCAGAGGTAAAAAAAAATGTCTGAAGAATAATATCTAGAAAAATTTGCAATTGTTTTTCTCCAGTCTATGTTTTTATACCAGGTCACTTCCATTTTCATATCAATAGAATGTAATACAAGATAGCTACCACATACGTTTCAGTTTAACCTTTCAAATTTTATGTTCACTGAAATATTGTTATTTTAATAACAATGATAAATACAATTCACGATTCAGTGAAGTCCCAAAGCGCTTTCCCTTCTGTTAGTCTATGAGATACAGTTGTGTGAATGGTAAATGTTTCATATTGTGACTGAGCTGGAAAAAATGAGGGATGGGCTTTTGGGAGACGGTAACCAAAATTGAAAACCCTATAATAATTCACTGTTCTTTGATTTGAAAAGTTACATCTGAAATAAAGCATTTAATGTTAGCCTTACTAAACTCTTTAAAAAACAAAACAAAACAAAACATGAAGTTCATATTGAAAGCACTGTTTTAAAAGGAGAGCTTGACCTTTTTGTACAATTGTCCTTTTCATCTTTTCTTACTGAATGCAATTGTACATCTTCAGTAAAACATAAATTAGTCTTGTTATATAAAAGTTATATAAATGACCTTACGTTACTCACATAATCAGAAGTTAGGCAACATTAATGTGTTTTGCAAAAATAAGGTGAAATAGGAGCGAAAGAAAGTCTGCGTTCAGACAGGAAAATACACTTTGGAAATATAGATCAATGAGTGTAAAGAGCATATTCTAGCATGTAAACTGTCTGAAAAAATTTAGCTAGCTTACAAACAGTCTTACGATGTGTTTGCATTTTGCAGGCCAACAAACACTCATCATTAAATCAGTGAGGCCAGTCAAGATGTCTGTAACGCAGTAAGACACACAGCAAAATCAGCAGCAATAGCAGGAAGAAACTTCCCTCTCTCTGCCTGCAAATATCATGAACTTTTAGAGTGTTCGTTCCTAGTAGGCTCTTGGGAAGTGCACTATCTCCTGACTTGTTTATAGCAAAGAGAAATTGTCTTCTCAAAAGCTGGTACTTTGATCACACTCTGAAATAAAGATCAGATGATGACTAAGGGTCTTGGGAATTGAATTATTGCTCTTTTTCCTGATCACGCTGGCACACAAAAATGCACTCAAATGCACTTTTCTATATATTTGTTATTGACTCGGACACACTTCAATGAGAGAGGCTTACAGTACATGTGCTTAACTGACTTTACACAAATGTTTGCTGTGTACAGAATAATCAAGGAAACAGAGTCATGTTTATTATTACTGAATCAGCAGCAGTCTAATGGATTAAAAACATCCTCATTTTTTTCCTCTCTCCTGTTGTGAAAGTGCCAGTGTTGTAAACTCTCCCTGCAAGAGAAGTGGGTGGAGATGGGGCGACTCATGACCTCCATGATCTGGATGCTCCCGGTCTCTCAGGTTGGGTCTTCTGGCCACAACCCAAAATCCCAGAACATCAGCCACAGATACTTGGAGCCAATTGGATTGGGAAAGAAGACAGTAAATGTCTGTTTCCGGTTCACAGGCTCCTTAGCGTCACCACATATTTTGGAAGTCTGTCTGGCTTCCTGACTTTGAGAGTCTCTTGATTTAAACTTCAGGGAACAGTAATGAAAGGGAAAAAAACAAGGCTTACCTAAAATCTCATGAATAGTCAGAACATGTTCTTTCAGATTGGAAAAGATGCACAAAACTGGGCCTCAGCTTTTCCTTATCCATCCAGATTTCTACTGATTTCCTTGGTACCAAGGATGGAACTTAAGGACACTGTAACACTGTACAAGAAGGCTTGGTCTATGCTAAAACAATATTTTCCTAAATCTGAAACTACTGCCAGTCCCATTTAAACACAGACTTAAATTGGTCCTTGTAAAGCTTGTATGCATCTTAACTAACTCAGTAAATTTTCTCAATCTGATTCTGTCTGTTAGAGCATCTGCTTTTAATGTGGGAAGAACGGGATTTAGCACTGCTTTGCATAGTCTTATAAAACTATTTTTAATCACACTGTGATAAGTGGCACAGCAGAGACTTGGCTGATGCTCAGAGCAGGGAAATGGTGTGTAATTATGAGGAATTGTACCTGTCCCAGCCCACTTAAATAGCTTATAATAGGAGCTCTAATGATGAGAACAAGAGCTGAGATACTATAATTGTCTGAAGAGGGAGGAAGAAGAAGTGAATATAATCAGAAATCTGGCAATGCCCAAACTGGAAGCAAAGGAGAAGGTGAAAACAAGGGAAAAAGGCAGAGCATGGCCCTACTACCTTTCTAATTGCAGTTCCTAGCATGACCATTGCCATCACTATTTGCCAATTTCTCTGTTGGTAGAGGGGCTGGGTTTTGGAGTTTTGCATACAGTTGGGTGTATGTGATTGGGCTGTAATTTCTGAAGCCTCAGCCACATGTTCAGTACTGGGCTTTCTTCTGTTGTAATAATGAGAGTATCCTCTGTTCCTTGCAGAGCAAGGACAGCATTCCTCATGGACTCCTCATCACCCTGGCTCTATTACCCCACAACAGCAAGCAACTCCTACCCATGTTTACATTAGTATTCACAATCTTGCAAAAGTGACTCTGGAAGGGTCACATTTCCATTACTGGGCCTAGTGATACGTTTACTTTCCCTTAGTCAGAGAGCTGAACTGCTTACCCTTGGCAGCCTGCCTGGGCAAGCACACAAAGCAGGGCACTGCCTTTCCATCTGAGGCTTTCATCAAAGGATGCAGAAATCTTCCTTGGCTGTCCTTGAGCCTTTGTTCTTTCTGTGTTGAGCGCCCTCTTCCAGGCCTGTTGTGGCTTTACCCTTTGGTAGCAAACATCGAGCAGGCACTGATGGCTAGACAAGGAGACCTGCTGTTGTGAAACCAAGTGAAACACAGTAAAAATCAAATAGCCTATTGCCTGCATTCCTGAGGAAAAGACCCCGTCATCATTTTTAAGGACTTATATTTTACATTGAATACTGTGGAAACTGCTTGAGGGAAACTACACTGGTCACTGGTCACATAAATCCCCCTCCTAAGCTTTCACAGTTTTTGCCTTCCTTCAGCATTTAGTATGCTTGTGAAGGCAGCTGGCTGGACTTTGTCTTGTCTAGGCAGCTTCCTGCAGGCACACTTTGACTGCAATGACAGAGAACATTTGGGCCTCCCCAAGCCCAAGACAGCACAATCATTTACCCAACATGATGCAGGTACAAGTGCATGGCCATACAGTGTCCATCTCCAACATCCTCCTCCACCCATTGTGAGGCTGGGACAATGACTGCCCCTGGTCTGATGCCAGAGCTTGCACTTCATCACCCTAAAAATGGTGAGGGTTGAGTACATGGCAAAACTGACCTCAGCAAACAGGATTTCCACAGAAATGTGAGACGGAAATACTTTGTTACACTCTTTCTTGTGTAATTTCTTGTCCATCTGCCACAGAGATATGTCTGTTCTTTGTTCATCAAAGCACAATGCCGCTAGCAGGAAAAGGGAAGAGGGTGTTTTGTCCTGAGAGGTGTGGGGCAATGAAAGACTCCTACAGACGAACTCTGTCACCATAGGTGTGTTCGGGCCAGGAAATCGGGCCCTGGCTGCACCCCAAAGGTAGAACCTGTTGGACATGTTTGCAATGTTTAGCTTTCCTGCGTCCTACATACAGCAGTAATAGAAGGAGAGAAACACTTGGATGGGCCAGTTGGAATCACCTTCAGTGCTTCCATTAAAAATCGTTAGAGAAAGGCAGGGCAAGTGATGTGAAGTGTTCCTATTGCCAAAGGCATTTCATGCCACAAAGTGCTTATAAAACCTTTTGCCATTTCAACAGCTTAGATGCGAACTCTCTGGAAGCTGAACTGTTCTGGCTAACTTTTCCAACTTCATATTATCAAAAGCTGATTCTAGCAAGTGATAATTTTTCCATGAAATTTTTTTGCCAAATAAATGTTTCGAGTTTTTTTGTGTGATGAATATTTTCTTGCCATGGAAAACCATTCCTTACACCCGAAGTCCTAAATCCTTGGCCTTGGGTCATCATTCCTTCTAGACACTGACATTCTGTGCTCAGCTCCATCACCCAGAAGCTGCTGGGGGAGATTACAACTAGCACTGGAAAATCTTTCCAGGAGCTTGTCCTTACAGTAACCACCAGGTCGGTGATTGATCTGAACAGCAGCTCCCATTGGGTATTTGTTTTAAAACTTGAAGGACACAAATATTGCCTATAAAACTATGTGGTAAGAACCAAAAGCACCAAAGAAATCCATCAGTCAATGTTGTTTTACATCTCCTGTACTCTATCAGGTTACTTGTTCTCCTTTCCTATCAAATATGCTAAACTATGACACTGACATTACTAATGAAAGTGAAATATATCATAGCCCACTTTACTAAGGTTTTCAATTCATTTCTATTTTAACTAATATAGATTGAGTCTACATTCACTGGTAGAGGTGACATCCAAAGAGAAGTTTAGGGGCCTCATAGCACTTCAGATTCCTTGTTGTCCGTTGAGGTCATCTAACAAGGAAACCAGAGATGAAACATCTTGTGGGTATCTCCGGATTTACAAAGGGGATAACAGAAACTGCCTTTTATAGCTCTGTCATTTATTTTAGAGGACTGTTTTGCATGTTTGCCCTTTGTCAGCATGAGAGCTACAGAGTGAATAAATATATTTTTTCCACAAATGAGCAAGCAAATGGAAGGAAGTGTTGTTAGAAAAAATGCTTTCAGTGACTTATTCAAGATACAAAAATGGCAAGAGGCTTTCTCTAGGAAGAAAGAGAGCTTCTAAATTGTCTTATGGAAGACAGTCTGATTTATGACCTCATTCTGAAAAAAAAGTTAGACTTACTGTGAATAGAATAGCTCTGACAGAGCCTGAGAACTGTAGAGTTTAGTTTCTTTCAGAAAGAACATGCTGTATCACTGTGATTAGCATTTGTTGCAACATCACAAAATATGATACTGAGATGATATTGCTGCACTCTATAAGTCCACTTAGTTTCTCTCTCTCTCTCTTTTTTTTCCTCCCGTCTGACTTCATTATACTGAGGGAGAGCCAACTACTTTTCCCCACCATTGTGGCCAATAAATGTTCTATGTATGACTTATTTGTTTCCTCATCAGCCTTACATATGTTGGATGTTTTTCTTGTTGGAAATATGTCTGATGACAAAAGAGGAGCTGAATAAATATCTCTTACTGTGAACTAATTTGGCACTTACAGCTACTGGTCACTGGATACTTTCTTCTGGATTAAATAAACACAGAATGTTACCTAATCAAATTATCTGTATCATCTCCCTGTAAAAGCAAAAGACAGATCTGATTTCAAACTTTGGACTTCATCTCTATTTCTGGATTTACATACTAATC
The DNA here is from genome assembly GCF_905368555.1 of Meleagris gallopavo. Taxonomy (NCBI): domain Eukaryota; kingdom Metazoa; phylum Chordata; class Aves; order Galliformes; family Phasianidae; genus Meleagris; species Meleagris gallopavo. The sequence goes on along the minus strand of NC_139405.1, from coordinate 67,749,688 downwards.
AGATTTTAAATTTACCTCTACTAATAGGCAAAACTTTATGTACTCTAGATTATGAACCCCACATTAAAAAGTACTAAACATCCAAAGCCTTCTCAATATTTTACTGTGACCGTACTTGAGTTCAAATTCAGAGTTTTGTCTCATCTCTCTAAATTACCTAATGTACACATTTCCTTTATAAACATTAACTTTTACTGGAAAAAAAACCAAAACCACTACACAATATCTTGTTTGACTATTATCACACATAATAACTAAACTTTTTTATCCTCCTCATTGCTGTATATTTGGATAACTAGGCAACAGTTCTTGCTTTAGTCTCCTCTAGAGATGAGCCAGCATAGTACCAGTAATACCTGGGTATTGAGGACTGAGACATGTCATGAAGGATAGTTCTTGACAGTTCTGGCCTCAGTGGTAAAGTAGGTAGGTAGACTTGACTGACATTTTTTTTTGCTATTACATGGTAAAATCAGGGCCAACAAAGACACTTTCTCCAGAAGTGATGGAGGAGAGCTAAAATGAAATGCTGGAATGTGGTCATCTACAGGCATGACATTGGGTAAGTAATCTTTTTAATATTTCTAACTACTGACTCATTTAACTATATCCACAGGATAGACTCTGTGTGATCTAGTTTTGAAGAATATATAAGATTTCACACTGCATAGACAGAAACACATTTGCTTTATATTTTATTCTTGTAATGTTCCTTGGCCATTACCTCCTAGTCTAGAAAGTAAATAATCAGAAGAAAAAAAACAAAACTTTCTCTTGTGAGTACAAAAAGGTGAGAAAAAGACCTACACAGTTCCCTGCAAAAGCTGAAAAACACTATGTGATTAGATTAAAAATACACTCCACTTTTTTATTCTATACAATATAGTATGAGTTGCTTACAGACAGGATTGTATTTGTTACTGTTCCGTCTAACAGCTGCACGTCTATGGCAAAAGGTGTACTCTTGAAAGCACTTTTCTATTATCATTGAGACTGAACAGAAAGAACAAAAATTGAAAACAGAAAGAAAGCAGAAGTCTTATATTTAAAGGTAAGCAAATACAAAATGATAATTAAGATAACTCAGTATAGGAATATACTTAAGGGAGCTCTGTGCGATTACAGTGCGTGCAGTCACAAATGAGCTGTTGGAGGAGATATCCTTGCTCCCCCACGGAGAAATCTCTTGCATTATGGAGTATTGGTGGAGCTTCTTCACTCTTCTTCACACGAACACTGCACTTTATGTATTGCTGAAAACCATTTCAAACGCTTTTCTGCTTTATTTGTTTCTAATCTTTTACTGGATTACTGAGTCCTCTTATCTTATGAAGGAATTATGTTTATAACAGAAAAGGAACTCAGACTGAATGCCCCAGGGAGTTGGATCATGAGATGTAGAGACTGTTATCTTAAGGTTGCTTTCTTGAATTAGATCTAGTTGGTAGTGACCTAAAATCACCTCAGCAAAATGACTGATTGGTTTCCATTGTAAAATGTGCTTGGTGGTCTCAGTCTAATTCCTGGTAAGTACTTCTTTGTGCACTAAACTGCCTCCATAATGGATATCCTTGTTGGCAGTCTCAGTGACGTCAAGGGTTTGATCGGAACAGGAACCGAGCTATTTCTTTCATGCTGAATGCTGGCCCCTTCTGGCCATGTCTAAGGAGGAGTAATGCAGTTTACAGTGGATCCAGTTACCTGTTAATCTGGTTCCTTTCATAAATATACGTTGCAATATGCTAACTCCAGAAAATACTTGTGATTTAAAATAAAGTTTCATTTATCCAGGCTCCTTTTAATATGTTGAAGCTCAAGGTATCTTTAGAAGCTTCACATCATAATTCAAGCTGATTAGTCTAGCTAATGACATTTATCTGGAAGTAGATATGGTGCATAAACAGTGTAATTCACATAAATAAAATCTGTCAGCCTTGCCTCTCTTTTTCTCTTCCCCTTACTTCTCATTTCTGGTCTATCTATTTTACTGGTATATGCATTCATGTGAATATCTAAGGTCAGTAAGATCTACAGGTTACATAAAATCATAGAATAGAATCATAGAACCATTAAGGCTGGAAAAGACCTCTAAGATATGTAGTCCAGCCATCAGGCCATCCCTACCGTGCCCACTAACCATGCTGCATGTGCCACATCTACATGGTCCTTGAACGCCTCCAGGGACAGTGACTCCACCACCTTCCTGGGCAGTCTGTTCCAGTGCCTCACCAATCTGAGAATAAATTTTTCCTAATATCCAACTTGAACTTCTGGTACAACTTAAGGTCATTCCATCTCGTCCTATCCCTGTTACATGGGAGAAGAGGCCAATCCCTACCTTACTACAAACACCTTTCAGGGAAGTGTAGAGAACTGTAAGGTCTGCCTTGAGCCTCCTCTTCCCTAATGCTTTAATCAGCAAAAAAAAATATGTGATGAAGTAAACTAAATGAAAGTGTTTGCCACATTCAGTAAGTGAAGAATAGATTTTTGGATTAATTGAAAAGCCTTCTTTTATTGCACACATATAGAAAATTAAAATCCTACAGAGTGCTGTGAATAGCAAAAGAATGAAAACAAATGGAGTGTCTAACTGATTATTTGCACGTATTTTCACTAGTATATTCTGGACTTACTCATGAAAGTATGTGCACTGGAAATTGATACGAGTCAAAGTCAGCAGAAAATTCAGCTGTTATTCAGTATATTTCAGTGAAAAATACAAAAAATCAGTAGGACACTCTTTTCAGATTGCACTGCCAGAGCATGCAGTTAAGCATATTTTATTTGTCGAAAAAGGCATAACAAAATACAGCCACTGGCACTGTCAGCTTGAAAGCCATGGAGGTTCAAAATGAGTGTTTGCACTGAAAATAACATCTGCTACATGCATGGACATAGTCTGTGATGAGATGTAACATGCAGACAGAAACACAGATTGTTTGCTGTCATGCAGATACCGACAGTTAAGCTATAGACCTGAAAGTGAGATTTGCCCACAACTCCAGCCTATGATGTGAGTCCTTCAACAATTATTAGCATAAATTGTATTAAATGCACTCCTGAAGCTGTTTAGGATTTTCAGGACACGTCTCTAACTCTGTAGTTATAGCATTTACCATTGAAATTTTTAATTACAGGTTCCCATATCTGGGACTGGAACATGATATTATCATGGTGGAACTGAATAACAATAGTGCTGCTAGAAATCTGTAAGGCTATATGTCACCATCTGAAAATACTGATCCATAATTAATTTTACAGAAAAATGGGTAGGATCAGTATTTTCCTACAGTGTATACTATCATATTTTTACATGTTCTATTTAAATGCCTTACAATATACATGTAAGTTATCTGGAATTATTTTTCCACATATGCTACCTTCGTGAATTTCAAACATATAACCTGCAGTCATTTTGGCAAGTAACTTAGAAGCCACAGTGTGCAGTGTAGATATACCTACATATATGATAAACGGACAACAATGATAATACTCAACCTTCTCTTTTCTTAATACATGAACCAGAAATAAATATTTGCCTTCTACTTTTCTTTTCCTGATCTGAGACTTGGAGTAATTTCCTTTAAATAGCAGAGTTGAGAATGACATAAAATGTGTAACTTTATGTATACATCTACAAAGATTGTTAAATTGGCATCACCACAAATATTCACATGAGCAAAAACTGCTTATGGAAAAATGAAACAGAGACATGAATGCAGCCAACTGTATCATAACCCATATATTATGAATTTGTTTGTGTCTAAGAAGTGATCTGTCTCTGTGAATTTCATGTTTTCCCACCAATTTGAGTAAAAAAGATACTACCTTTCCCCAGCAATTGTTCTTTGCTTAATTTGTAAAAGCACATTCCATTGTTCCATTCTTGAAATGACAAGTGTGAAAGGCTAGCCTAAAAAAAAAGATCTGTTTCAAGTCAATGTGATCTTAGCATATAATGTCTTTTCAACTGGAATTTTTCAGGATTCCTCACCAAATCACTGCTTTTCAGAAAAAGCTTGTAGGTGAAAAATCAAGCCTATGACTCCGTAGCAGCTTGGTACAACATAGCTGTCAGCTAGGAAGCAGGAAAATAATTTTCAATCTTAAGAGAAAAAAGTGTGATTTCTTCTCCTTTCTCTATTTCTGAGAAATAGTAGGAGTGATCTTATACCATCCTTATTCCATCCAACCAAATCTACATGACTTCAGTGAGAGGTGAATACAAATACAATGTGGCCCAACATGGCAATTATCTTTTTAACCTGCAAAAGTCACTGCCAAATCACTTGTCATGATCTCACATTTCTCCAGTCCATGCATGCAGCTCCACTGGAAAAGAAGAACACAGAAGCTATGCCTTTAGTTCTGCATTTTTTAAGCCTCTGAATCTCTGGAATACTCACTCTCTGTACTCTGACTCACAAAAAGGAGCAACTGAAGAGGGAGAAGGTCTTAGCTCATAAAAACGTGGAAGGCAGTTTCCAAGCTGCTACCAGAGCAAGCTGACTTGTCTTAATAAAAGTTTCATCTGTGCACAGTAACTGAGAACAACATCAATCTGTTTCTCAGCATTGTTTTACTTTGCTGCTGTGTTCACAAAATGCAAGCCAATCAGTACTGCTCTTCTGGCAGTTTCCACTAAGCTGAGTTTCTATAAATGTGCATATACACTGTGCTAAATTGTTCCTTTTCCTGCATTGCCTTGCAGAGCAGAATTACTCAACATGGTATAAACTTCTTAGTCACCAATATCACTCGCCTTTCTGTGGCATAGACCCAGTTTTCTGTACTGCATTCCTCATTTTCTAGAACAAACTGAGTTTGTTTTTGTTTGAAAAGCATTGACCAATATCCGGAGCACTGCCCAATGGAGTCCAACATGGAGCATTTCACCACCTCCCATTTCTCTGAGCTACTCTGTGTGGTATCATTAAATTTTTACTTGCAGGAAACTCTCTCTCTCTTTCTTTCTTTGATACATCACCATCAAAGGCCATTCAAAGCAGGGATCAGAACTTAGTTCAGTCTTGTGACATGTTTGTTTCTCCAGAAGAAAAAGATTGATCTCAAGACCAGGTTTATTATGGCGTTAAATTTATACCCTCCACTTAAGCTAATGATATTCAGTTCTTCTGTCTGAACTGACTGGTACTCACTGCCCAACCACTAAAGCACTTCTTATTATTATCGTTATTATCGATTAAAGTGAGGACTGGCAATTAAGGGAAGGAGAAAAGAGAGTACAAAAACTAGCCAAGATTTCAGTGATATATGGAAACTGAGAGCATCTTTGTACATTCATCCAAATGCCCAAAGACTTGTCAGGCAGAACAGCGTGGAAAGCTATTGCAACATCTGATAGAGACACAGATATAAGAAAAGGGTAGGTAGAAGGGTCTCTTGTGCATCTGCAGAGAGGACCAATACAACTCATTGCTTTAGGCCCATTTCCCAGAAATAAAGCTACAGGAGGTGCATTTTAGCCATTCAGTTCTCCCATAAGACTCTGAGAGGAGCCTGCCCATTGTGGCAGGAATCATGGGTACCTTATATCCTCCTTTTCCCAATAGTGTCAGGCCTCTATGTTTGGGAATTCTGCACCTGAGAACTTACTATTTTGATGGAATTCAGACACTGCAGTAAAGATATGGTTCAGATTGCTCTTCCTATTGGATTTATCTGTGACTTAATTAAGCATGGCAAAGTTATAATAGCAAACAGAATCACAGAATCACAGAATCACAGAATTGTAGGGGTTGGAAGGGACCTCTACAGATCATCGAGACCAACCCCCCTGCCAAAGCAGGTTCCCTATACCAGGTCGCACAGGTAGGCGTCCAGGCGAGACTTGAATATCTCCAGAGAAGGAGACTCCACAACCTCCCTGGGCAGCCTGTTCCAGTGCTCCGTCACCCTCACCGTGAAGAAGTTCTTACGCACATTCGTGCGAAACTTCTTGTGCTGCAGCTTATGTCCGTTTCCCCTCGTCCTGTCTCCACGTACCACTGAAAAGAGACTGGCCTCACCGCTATGGCCGCCACACCTCAGATATTTATAAACCTGGATCAGGTCCCCTCTCAGTCTTCTTTTCTCAAGGCTAAACAGACCCAGTTCACTTAGCCTTTCTTCATAGGGGAGATGCTCCAGGCCCTTCACCATCTTTGTGGCCCTCCGCTGGACTCTTTCCAAGAGATCCCTGTCTTTTTTGTACTGAGGAGCCCAGAACTGGACACAGTACTCCAGATGAGGCCTTACCAGGGCAGAGTAGAGGGGGAGGATCACCTCCCTCGACCTGCTGGCCACGCTCTTCTTAATGCACTCCAGAATGCCATTGGCCTTTTTGGCCACGAGGGCACACTGCTGGCTCATGGCCAACCTATCGTCCACCAGGACGCCCAGGTCCCTCTCTGCAGAGCTCCTCTCCAGCAGCTCATCCCCCAGCCTGTATTGGTGCATGCAATTATTCCTCCCCAGATGCAAGACCCTACACTTGCTTGTGTTGAACCTCATCCGGTTTCTTACTGCCCAGCTCTCCAGCCTGTCCAGGTCTCGCTGAATGGCAGCACAGCCTTCAGGCGTGCCAACCATCTGAAACAGTTCATGCTCCCTCATCATGATATACTGGGCTTGGCACAGCTACACCACCCACACCAAAAACATGCTATTGATGACAAAACCTGAAAGTCACCACAGGCCTTTCATAATCTAAATTACATAGATGGTGTCTGAGTAGCAATCACATGGCAAAGATTCTTTCTGCATGTTCAACAGTTGGCCTGAGCAATCAGGCAGAAAGATCTAGTGATGGACAGATTTACAACTCCCTCAAATCTGCCAGGTTTGAGTCCTCTCATTAACATGGGCTGAGAAGTTTGCACTCCCTAACATGTGAGATGGTCATGCCTATGTGATCACAGGCATGCAAAGCTTTCACCTTCAAAATGCATTTGTCTTCTTTCACACAGTCCATAGGCTGGGATTTGCATTGCATTATCACATTGATACCCACAAATACGGGTGGTGGCAAACTCAACTGATCATTCTGAGCCAGCACATGGAGAAGTAGCTAGTCTGCCAAAGTGAGACCTCCTCATGACTGCCCTGGTAATAGACTATCTTGTGAGTGTGACTCCATCTCACACAAAATTTCCCACTCCATCACCCACGCTCTTCTCCTTGCCTGGCTGGGTGAAAATTCAAAGCTGCTTCTCCTCTTGACTTCCTGGAAGCTTGAAAAGAAATGAAAGCTCCCAGAGGCTCTGTTAGTGTTCTGTATGTTTGCTCATGCCTGAGTATGTGCTCACCAGTGTGCATGAGTGTGCATGTCCACAAAGTTCCTCTTGCTCTGCTTACAGGCTGCTGTCTGTTTTTCTCTTGTGGTCAGTGGTGTACTCACTCTGTTTGAAATCAGGCCTGAGATGTGGTTACCCTGTTACCCTGTTAATGATTTAGTTGAGGGCAATTTTGGAAAGAACAAACACAACAAGAGTTACTTACAGGATCCCAAAGTTCTGCAATCAGCACAAGAACCAGAGACATATTTAGTTAGTTACTAAAAAACAAATGAATTACAAGCAGGAAATGGCCTGTTCTTCTGATAAGGTGCTGAGTATCAAAATAATTCAGATTTGTTTCTTTCCACTGATCACGTAGCAGTAAATATGGTATCTTGTGGAGCATTTGAGGAGGCAGAATTTTTTGATATTTATTGTATTGTACAGGTGAGAGTTAATGGATAAGTTTTCCTTGGCTGATTGAAGCAATTCAGAAAGATGAACTACTCTATCTCAATTCAAAATGCAGATCTGATATATTCATATCTACAAATGCTGAAAATGCTCTGTTCAGGAGTTGAATTCTGTATCAGATCTTTACAGAGATAAAATTCGGAGGCACTGTGCACATATATTTATTGAAATTTTATTCTTTGATTTTAAAAACTAAGTTGAGGGTCCTCTCTAATAAAAACAGTGACTCTAGTTATAAGTTGGTTTGCTCTGCAATTGTAGAATATTCTGATTTAACAAGCTGGGATTTCTGGTATTCTCCACTACTAGTGAAACTTCCTTTTATTTGTCTGCCTTTTTTAATGAGGAATAGAATAAAAAGCAACTGTTGCAATTGTTGTGGAACTGAAGTAAGGAAAATGTGAAGCAGTAGTAGAGGAAATTGAATAATTTGTCACATTAACTTATTTGAGAATTATCTGTAAACTGCAACTCGATTTTTAGACAAATAAGGTAGTACTTCTGGAAAACATCATCATAACATTCTGCATTTCTACGAAAAACAGTTTTTCATCAAAATATGCATTTTCATTCAATATCTTTAATTGGTAACAGTTCTGATACTTGTTCAAAAACTGAAAATCAGAGTAGTTGCTCTGCTGCTTTGCTAGGAAAAAAAAAAAGAAATCTTAAAATGTAGTGAAATTTAATTTATGTGCATTTTTCTCTTACTCAATTTTTATTGGATGTCTATGAAGAAAACTATATTTCTTCAACACCTGTCTCTTAATGCCCTGTTTATGACATATCTTTATCAGAAATTTTTAATTCAAAACTAGTGTCATAGAATCATAGAATCACAAAATCATAGTTTAAGTGTAAAGTCATCTCATTACTTTTTAAACCCCCTAAAGTTGTAGATTACCTCAAGGTAATCATAAAGCATTTCAGAGTCTTTGATATAAAACAAAATGAGACTTCCACAAACTGAAAAGTATCTCTGTGTTTACTTAGGTTGTAAAAATTATTCAGAACACAGATGGTGAATCTACTTCATTTTTAATCCCTGTACAAGAATCCTTGTCATTTCTAATGATTTAGGAGAAGACTCTATCAAACTTATTTTCCCCAGTCTTTCAATTTTCTTCCTCCACACAGCTCACATCTTCAGAGAAGTCAGTTATATACATGCAGGAATACTGTAAAAGTCATAGGGTGTACCGGTAAGTATACAAGGCTGGAGGCAGGCATTTGACCCATAGCAGCATCACTGGCCAAAGCCTCCCCTTTGCAGAAGCTGGAAATGGCTCCTGCAAAGCCTCTGGTTGGCACTGGAGATTCTTCAGTCTGTACCAGTAGTACCACAACAATGACGTCTGCATGTCTATGGCCGGTTTCACTTTGAGTTTTAAGGTTCACACCATACTGAAACTCAAGAGTACAAATAGTAGAGGGGATGTCCCACATTACTGCAAAGTGAGTACACCAGCTCAATTTTCCAAAACCTATGCAAATTGCAGTTGGTGGCTTTTGCAGAGCCTTACCAGGTAGATCATGCTACAAAGCCAGCTAGCACATTTTACAGCAACGAGCTCAACCTTCCCAAACGTTGCAACAAGTGATAGGTCATCCAGCCTTAAAAATTCCACCTTGCACTCCTTGGAAGCAGGAGGCAGGGCTAATAAAACACTCATTAAACTCTTCAGAGAGCCCTCAGCAGACCCTTATGCTGCCTGTGCACCATGCACACGCTGAAGCAGAGTAGTATTCAGGTTTACCATTTTTGAACTGGTTCAAGCCACAGGATGAATTACACTGCAAAGCAGCATAGAAAGTCGACACAACTGACTTAATCTAAATTTATATATAAATTGTGATCCCCCATGGTGGTTACTGCCACCAGCTTCATTAAGTATCAGCATTCTTTTATGAGGCATTAAGCTTTAATTGCATGATGGTCCTGTTCCAAAATGCAGCAATTAATGTTTTTGAAAGAAAAGTTTTCCTGCAAAAGTTTCAGTGTTTTCAAAGGACAAAATTCAATGATGAATTCAAATTCATCCTGATACAAGCCAGGATGCCACTGGCCTTCTTGGCCACCTAGGCACACAAAGAAAAAAAATTTTTGCTGGTGAGGGGTCTGGAGCACAGGCCTTATGAGGAGCGGCTGAATGAGCTGGGATTGTTCAGTCTGGAGAAGAGGAGGCTAAGAGGAGACCTCATTGCTCTCTATAACTACCTGAAGAGAGGTTGTAGTGAGCTGGGGGTCAGCCTCTTCTCTCCTGTAACCAGTGGTAGGACTAGAGGGAATGGCTTCAAGCTGCACCAGGGGAGATTCAGACTGGACGTTAGGAAATACTACTTTTCTGAAAGAGTGGTCAGGCACTGGAATGAGCTGCCCAGGGAGGTGGTGCAGTCACCAAACCGGAGGTGTTCAAGGAACATTTGGATGTTGTGTTGAGGGATGTGGTTTAGTGAGAACTATTGGTGACAGGTGGATGGTTGGACTGGATGATCTTGAAGGTCTTTTCCAACCTTGGTGATTCTGTGATTCTGTGAAATTCAAAACTAAATGCTAGTGCAGGCTAAGAGTGTGAAATACAGAAGGTACATAATATGTGATAACACCATTCATAGAAGGTGTTCTGTACCAACCGCAGATGTTGTCTTTTTTTCATACTGGATTGAATGTTCCTCAGAAATTTTGACAAATCAGACCTCGTTGGAATTTGTATTATCTTGAAAAAGGACACTTATGGAGATATAATTTCATGGAGAATCATCTATCTATCCGATGATGAGCACAAGATAGAACAGGATTAGTGAATCACTGACTTGTGATTCTGCTCCACTGAAAAGTATCTATATTTCTTCCTCTTCCCATTTCAAACAAAGCTCAATTTTCCACTGAATGAGGAATTTGCTTTTTGACCATCATAGGTTTGCAGGTCCAATGGCCATTTGTGGCTACCATATACTGTAAAGTACTATTACAGCAGCTATATTAAGTAGTGCCAAAATACTAGTCTGAAGTCAATTAACAATTGTTACTATTAGGTGTTTCATTCTAATCCTTAAATAATTCATCTTCTTTTGATATTAATAAAGTGGCTTAGGGAAGTAACACTTGATGGAAAAAAGCCACTTATGCCAGAAACAACAGATCCTAATAACTTAGAGCAGTTAACAGCTGCAAATCTAAGTGTAACAATAAAGTGTATTAGTTAAAGAGAGGTATATTGAATTAAGTGTACAAACATTTTATTAGTAAAATGTATAATGTGTTACACTGCAGTATTTAACTGGTAGGACTTTTTATTACTGTTTAAAGTGTTCAAACAGAAAACAGCAAAGAATGAAAAATAATTCATTGCATTTTTGTGGGCAGCACCCACATGTTCACATTTCCCAATGTTTTATTCTTTATGGGAAAAAAAAAGCGTGCACTGGGCAACAACATGTTTTTTTTCCCATGTAAAAATCATGTGCCAGTGATTCACTAATTCCTATTTTTCCTTGTGCTCATAAATGGGCAGAGGGATGACTCTCAATGAAAGTATTAAAGGATGGAGAATACCTCAGAGAGTCGGCATTCCAAATGATATATTTAAGATAAGACAGATTCAAACAGGTCGCTGGTCTGCAGTTGCACAACTGTCTGGGGTTTTTTTTTTAATATGAAAAATATAGTTCATTTCAGTATAGTCTCCTGAAAATCTAACTTACATGCCGTTCAAAGCAAAGTAGTTTGATGAGCTGATGATACAGTCACTCCCAAATGTTTAAAAAATAAAAAAGTCAGGGAAATCTAGGAAATGGCGTTAAGAAGATCTTACATTCTTTTATTTGTATTCTAATTTCTAAGCCATTAGGGTGTACTCTCTCCAAACTTTTCACCTTTCTTCTGCACCAGTGAAGACTAAAAACACAAACTGATCATTAAAAATGCAACCCGAAAGTCCCATGCAACTAATTGCCTCCAAGATCTGGATTCACAATAAACTGGCAGTATAGCCTGTATAGCTGTTATGAAAAAATCCATTCCATCCACCTAAATTTTTATGTTTTGTCTTCATTTCCCTTCAAGCATTTCAGTGATTTTGTACATGTATTCACAGAAAATCAGTGGTAAACTTATGTCTTAGAATATCATACTCTCAGAAAGGAGAAATACTGCTTGACATTTTATAAGATCAAGAAGGCTATTCCTTGCACTAGAATACCAACAAGATCAGACCCACAACTTCTGCATTCAGGCATTAGTTCTTACCAAAATCACGTGTTTTTCTAATTCTGTCTGGTGAAAAAAGTCAAGATGGAAAAAAGTGTTTTTTTTCCCCTGAACTATGTCCTGTCGTTTTTGTCATAAGCAGGGATTTCCTCTTCCTCCTGATCACAGAGTTTTGAGAGTGGGTCTTATACTATTGCTAAAACAATGTGGGAACAGAATGAATCCTTGTGATGTATATAGTTAGTTGTGCCAAGACAGGTAAAACTTCTAACAACAATATTGAAATTGCATTTTTAGCCCTGCAGTCCAAGATAAGCTAGAGGAAAGTCCTTAAAAGACGAAAAAGGAGAGGAAAAAGTATAAATTACGAACCCCCAAAATCATCACTTTTGGTCAAACTAGATATAAAACAGTCAAATGAAGAGCAGTCAAGACCATGAGCTTCCTTAGGGCAGCTAGCAATTTAAGTGTTGCATATGCTCATGCACTCTGTGGAAAAACCTTGCATGACAGAGAGTTGAACTTCACAGATAGCACTCTACATCAGTTCAATCCTGCAATTATATCTCTCACATTAGAAATAGCTTTACTCATAGAGGCTTGGAGCTTCTTCTCCACTGCCATACTTACTAAGCAGCTCTTCTCTCTTTTCTGTGCAATTCTTTAGCAGGCCTAGTAATGAAAGTTGTAGTAACTTCTGACTTGTGTAATGCACACTGAATTTACATAATTTTCCAAAAGGCTTGTTAAATTTAATAATCAATTCAAGAGGGTACTAATACTGCAGAGTGACAATAGTAGAAAATGAGGGGGTATAACATTTTACAGTGATCCACTAAGGATAAATTAAACTGTTGAAAAATCTGAATCATGAGGTATAATCCAGAGACCAGTAGGGTCTGTGAGATGAGTGAACACACTTTGATGGTCTACTCCTACTTTCACACAGTAAGGCAAGAACTTTGTGTGAAATGGGCTTTAGTATGGAACAGTTGTCATATTTGGAAGGGTGCTTGGGAGTGGAGAAATTAAATGAGAACATGCTGAGTGATGTAAGGAAGAATGTAGAAACTAAGTGGAGAGCAAGAATGGATGCTCTGATGGCTATGGTTGTATGAAATGGTTTCTCACGGGACAAGAAATCAAGCACTGAGCTTTCTCCCAGGCCTGCCCCAGACATTCTTTGTGATTTTGTGAGGACCAGATAAATATGTGTGTTTCTCCATCTGCCAGTGGGGCAGAGAGAAGAAGAACTCCTGTTGACAGATTGCTACAGTATTCCACCCACCCTCCTTTTGTCAGATGTTCCAATACTGTAGTATTAAGATTTGTAGGAAAAAAAAACAATCTTGATTCTATCAACAAATTAGAGAAATTGGAGAAAGATAGGAAGGAAGACTAAAGGAAGTTTATGAAAAGTCTTATTTTTTCTGAAAGCTTTCAGATTTCCTATTCTGTTTTTGCACAATACCCATTACTGTGATATCAGGCCATTTTCTAGTAGGTGTCTGAAAAGATTACTGATACCTGTGATGTTAGGTTCTTTCTTTCTGTAGGTAAATGAGGTGTCCAAGATGGAGAAGGGAGGCAGGTGGGAAAGGAGGTACTCTGAAAGCCAATTTGACTCTCCCATATCTGCATTTTGTTTCTACTGTGATCCAGTCCCCAGTTAAGATGCTGTTCTTCTTCCAAACAAGCTTTTATTAAGAAAAATAAAATCATCAAAGAGGAGGCTGTGCAACCTATCTGGAGCTCCAGAAAAGCAGTGATTTACACACATATATACTGGACAGAAGTAGAGGCTTTAATCACCCATATTCAGGCATGTCCCAAAGTGCACTAACTTTCCCTTGGGAACACAAAGCATTTTAAGAAAAGAATGCACAAGTGTCGTGCTTTTTGGGGGGCTTTCTGACAATGTTTTTAAAATAATAGAATATGGAAAAAGTGTTTTAATGGGTAGATGTCAGTGATAAAGATTTTTTTTAAGTTCCTGTTCATGATTTTGCTCCTGCACATCTTTTCTTTCTGAAAAGCTTCTAGCTATAGAATAACAATATGCTGATCTTTCAAGACTGATGAGGACATATCTTTCACATGCCTACTTTATAAAATAGGTTCTTTCGAGCGGCAGGTCCTTTCTATAACTTTTTTAAAACAGTTAATTGAGTATGTACTACAGTAAAGCTAGAGTGAGATATGCTGACAGGATGACTAGCTCTGTTTTGATCAAGGCTGATAAGTTAAATTCAGCCTTCACCAATATGTTGATGGTTCCAAACAAAGTCCTCTGCACACAGTGGAATTACAAGAATGGATTTACTCCTTTATTCCCCAGAATTTACATGAGAGGTATTGGTACTTCATTATACAACCACCTCCTATTGCTGCATGGACCATTAAGATCATAATGAAGAAGAAAAAAAATTGCTCATTAGTAATTTTCTATTCATCAGCAGTAATTTATCATCTTTCTCTGGAAATTAATTCTGAAAGCAGTGAAACTGCAGATGCTACAGATTTACTAAATGCTTAAAAGATACTTCTTGGTTGTCGACGATTCAGGTAACGAATCTTACGCAGACACTGAGTTTTCTCCTACAGAATCAGTAATGCTATGGTACTGTATTTTCTCTACTTGCCTATTTCCTCCCGCTGATCAGCCTAGCAAACAAAACAGACCAGATCACTTATGTGAGTTGAAACCCAAGCATGATTTACCCTGAAGTCATTGTGATAATATAACATGTACACTTGCAAGTTTGTACATTTGAACAAGGGATCTTTAGTGGCTTATTTTAGCTAGAAAGCTAATTCCTTATTAGAAGATTTGAAGTTCTATAATATTAAGTTTTACTATTTAGAGTTTCTAGTGTCCAAGAATAATAGGATACCCAGTTGCTCTTTTCCAAGGAATATCTCCATTCTCCACTGGTGCTGGGCAAGTGGTGATTAATATGCACTGTATCACATTTTCACCAGAGAAAAGCAAAAATATCTGTTAAGAATCTATTTAGTCAGTATATAAATGACTGCTACTGTGTGCCATGATGGTTGCTGACTGAATCTAATTCACCATTTAGAGCTGCTTAGCAATTCCTCACTTACCCAGACTCCAGAGGAACTAGGACCAAGATTTCAAGTATAGATAACTTAATTACAGCATAAAGTAAAGGTATCTTGAACTATCTGAGGGCATGGGAAAGGTGGATTCTGAAGTGAGAATGAGTATGTTTACTGCAGATAGCTAGTCTTCATGGTGTGTTATGTGCCGTCTGCACTACATGAACCCAAAGTGGACCTGTGGGAATTTTCAGTAGGAAAGATCATCCAACCTGGCAGCCACTCCTTCAGACAGATTATAACTTCCTTTGTCCTTGACTAATTTGACTAATCCCTGCAGTTCACTGAGACAAAACAGAGTTGAACTTACATGGATTATACAGAGCTAGTTTGGAATAAATCTCTGTCAATTTAGAGGGTGTGCAAGCATACCACCCACGTTACAAGGCTAAAATTTGATCAACACTTTTATTATTCACTATATTTATATTTACTATATTTATATTGTACTATTTTACTTCGGGTAAAAATAAGAATTTTTTTTAAAAGAAAGTACTTTCAGAAATTCAGAGGTATTGTTTGAAAATAATTTTTCCTCCATATATGTTTTCAAGGAAACAAAACATGATACAGGTGGAGATGGCAAGATCTGCTGCAAACATCATTCTTATTCTAGTTTGGCCTGTTTTACTCCTTTACAATAGCTCCAAAAGAAATTGAACTAATCTATACAAACTCCAGGATGAAGCATCCATAACTTCCCCCCAGATCCATAATAGCTTTACAGAAAGACCTTGATTTAGCAGGATCTAAAGCCTGCTGCAAAGTAAAAGAAGGAAAAGCCTTAAATAAAGCATGGAAATTTTGAGCCAATTAGGAGAGACATTAATTATAGTGGACTAAATTGTCATATATCTGTGACATGTATCATTGTAACTTCTCTGAAGACCATGGAATCCTGGCCTTAAAATACAGGACAAAATCCAATTGCAAATTAAGGAAGATTAGTAGGTTTTACTCATTTGCTTGCTTTCTTGCCTTGAGCAAAACACATGCTATTAATTTTGCCTTCCATCTGTACAAGAAGGTAGCTATCTCCCTGGACAGAAATAAAAGAAAAATGGGATCTGTTGCTTTCCAGTGGAAAGAAACATGAAGCAAGCAGCCGATGTTCATGGAATGCCACCCAGGTGTGAAACTTGTCTGATTTAAAGGATCAGTACACTAATGCACGCAGTATGGGAAATAAACAGGAAGAGTTGGAGATCTGCGTGCGGTCACATGGCTACGATCTCATTGCAATCACGGAGATGTGGTGGGACAGCTCGCATGATTGGAATGTTGTCATGGAGGGCTATGTGCTTTTTAGGAAAGATTGGCTGGCTAGGCAGGGTGGTGGAGTTGCTCTTTATGTGAGAGAGCAGCTAGAATGTATTGAACTTCACTTGGGGGACAGTGGTGTAGCAGTGGAGAGCTTGTGGGTGAGAATCAAGGGGAGAGCTGGTATGGCTGACACTGTTGCAGGGGTGTACTACAGACCCCCTGATCAGGTGGAAGAGGTTGATGAGGCCCTCCATAAGCAACTGGAAGTAGCGTCACAATCCCAGGCGCTGGTGCTTATGGGGGACTTCAATTATCCAGATATTTGTTGGATAAGTAACATGGCCAGGCACGTGCAGTCCAGATGGTTCCTGCAATGTGTTGAAGACAACTTTCTCATGCAGGTGGTGGAGGAACCAATGAGGGGAGGGGTGTTGCTGGACCTTATTCTCACTAATAAGGAAGGGCTTGTCAAGGAAGTAAAGGTCTTGGGCAGCTTGGGTTGTAGTGACCACGAGATGGTAGAATTCAAGATCTTGAGTGGAAGAAGCAAAGTGAAAAGTAGGATTGCTACCCTGGACTTTAGGAGATCCAACTTTGATCTCTTCCGGGACCTACTTGGAGCTATCCCGTGGGCTAGGGGTTAGAAGGTAAGAGGCCCTGTGAGAGCTGGTCAGCATTTAAACAGCTCTTCTTCCAAGCTCAGGATCGGTGCGTCCCTGTGAGCAAGAAATCAGAAAAGGGTGGCAGGAGACCTGTGTGGATGAGCAAGGAGCTCATGCACAAACTCAAAGGAAAGAAGAAGGTCCATGAAATGTGGAAAAAGGGTCTGACCACTTGGGAAGAATATAGAAATGTTGTCAGGACCTGCAGGGATGCGATGAGGAAGGCTAAAGCCCGCCTGGAATTGAATCTGGCCAAGGTGATAAAGGATAATAAAAAAGGCTTTTTTAAGTATGTTAACTGTAAAAGGAAGACTAGGGAGAATGTGGCTCCCCTACTAAGTGAGGGGAGTGTTCTGGTAACGGGGGATGCTGAGTAGGCAGAGATACTGAATGCCTTCTTTGCTTCTGTCTTCAGTGAAAAAGCTCTCCCTCAGGAATCGAGGACACCGGAGGTTAGTGAGAGGGTCTGGGGAATGGAAGACTTCCCTTTAGTCAGGGAAGATGTGGTCCAAGAGCGCCTAGGCAACACCAATGTTCATAAATCCATGGGACCCGATGGGATGCATCCACGGGTGCTGAGGGAGCTGGTGGAGGTGATTGCTGAACCGCTCTCTGTCATCTTTGAGAGGTCTTGGAGAATGGGGGAGGTGCCTGAAGACTGGAGGATAGCCAATGTCACTCCAGTCTTCAAAAAGGGCAAGAAGGATGATCCAGGTAATTGCAGGCCAGTCAGCCTCGCCTCTGTCCCTGGAAAGGTGATGGAACAGCTTGTGCTGGATGCCATCTCCAGACAACTGGAAGAAAAGGTGGTTATCAGGAGTAGTCAGCTTGGGTTCACCAGGGGGAGGTCGTGCTCGACCAATCTGGTAGCCTTCTATGAAGTTGTCACTGGCTTGGTGGATGGGAGGAGAGCTGTGGATGTAGTCTACCTTGATTTCAGCAAGGTGTTTGATACTGTCTCCCACAACATTCTTATAACAAAGCTGGGTGGTTGAGAATTGGCTGACTGGCACAGCACAGAGAGTCATCATTGGCAGTGCAGAGTCCGGCTGGAGACCTGTAACTAGTGGTGTTCCTCAGGGGTCGGTGCTGGGTCTGGTCTTGTTCAACATCTTCATCAATGATCTTGATGAGGGGATAGTGGCCGCCCTCAGCAAGTTTGCTGATGATACGAAGTTGGGAGGATTGGCTGACAGGCTCGAAGTGCTGAGGAGCTGGGCAGTAAGAAACCAGATGAGGTTTAATAAAAGCAAGTGTAGAGTCTTGCATCTGGGGAGGAATAATTGCATGCACCGGTACAGGCTGGGGGATGAGCTGCTGGAGAGGAGCTCTGCAGAGAGGGACCTGGGGGTCCTGGTGGACGACAGGTTGGCCATGAGCCAGCAGTGTGCCCTTGTGGCCAAAAAGGCCAATGGCATTCTGGAGTGCATTAAAAAGAGCGTGGCCAGCAGGTCGAGGGAGGTGATCCTCCCCCTCTACTCTGCCCTGGTAAGGCCTCATCTGGAGTACTGTGTCCAGTTCTGGGCTCCCCAGTACAAAAAAGACAGGGATCTCTTGGAAAGAGTCCAGCGGAGGGCCACAAAGATGGTGAAGGGCCTGGAGCATCTCCCCTATGAAGAAAGGCTGAGTGAACTGGGTCTGTTTAGCCTTGAGGAAAGAAGAGTGAGAGGGGACCTGATCCAGATCTGTAAGTATCTAAGGTGTGGGGGGCAGAGTGGTGAGGCCAGACTGTTTTCAGCAGTGTGTGGAGACAGGACAAGGGGAAACAACCAGAAACTGCAGCATAGGAAGTTCCGCACAAATGTGCACAAGAACTTCTTTACGGTGAGGGTGATGGAGCACTGGAACTGCCAGGGAGGTTGTGGAGTCTCCTTCTCTGGAGATATTCAAGTAGGCCTGGATGCCTATTTGTGCGACCTGGTGTAGGGAACCTGCTTTGGCAGGGGGGTTGGACTTGATGATCTCTGGAGGTCCCTTCCAACCCCTACGATTCTGTGATTCTGTGATCAGCAAAAAAAAAAAAAAAAATAGACAAGAAGTTCCTAGAGTTAGTCCTAGCTAGAGATGGGAGAAGGAAAAGGCAGTATCTGTGTTGTATTTCCTGCTGTTACATCACAGCAGGCAACACCACAGGGGAAGAATTTTTTTGCCAGTTTGATTACTTAGATTTATAGTCAAATTTGGAAAAGTTATGTGCTTCCTCAATAATCACATCTATCAGTGGGAGATAAAGAGCATCCCACAGCACACAGAAAGCACCCAATCATCTTTCAAGTTGTATAGTGTTTTGGAGCACCTTTTGAGAAGCACCAAGTAATAAAATAAAATAAGTGGGTAGAACTGTTTCCCCTGATGGCATGACTCACACTGATCCTCCTCCTTTTTAGTTAACCTTCTAACACCACAGTGATTGTCATCTTTATCAGATGTGGTTTATCCTTACAGAAAGACACAAATACTTGCCGCAGTGACAACCTATTTCAAACTACAATTACATGAAGGATAATCTTGTGGCTTTCTCATGACGTCTGCCCTCAACATATAGAAACTCAGATAAACTCCTTGGATGGTAATTCACCTAACACTCTGGAGACCAACCCACCACACAGCAGCTGCCTCAGTGAGAACAAATAAATAACAAATATATAACTGGACTGATCAAATAATGAGTAGATAGATACATGTGTACATGATGATAGGCATCAACACAGATAGTAGTTTCATGAGCACGAGGAAAATGCTGTGGTTCAAGACAGAGAAAATGATAGCCAGGATCATTCATGCTGCCTGGATCTTCTGTGTTCTCTGATTCTGCTGGAGGAATGGCATTTTGGAATGATCATGGCTGGTTTGAAGCAATGGCCCTGAATTGATTTCATAGTTGTAAATTTTCCACTATAACCTCGATATATTCCTAACATGTAAGCTTGTCTACAAACTTGAAGATTATGTGGTTCAATCTTAATCCTCTGGCAGAAAGTCCAAACAAGGATTTTTATGTCATCTTGTGATCAGAAATGTCATTCTGAGATGTCAGCACGGATAGATTCCTTAATAGCTTAGCACTTCTTATGAATTTGGTGGCATGATCAGTTACAGCTGTGCAGGTGTGACTGTGAAATAACTGAAATGTTGTTGAGGCTGGCTGCACATTTGACTATCCTGACCAACTTAGTGTTTCTTATCAAGCATATTCTATTTTCTTAAGCTAAAAGAGAGTGCTACTAGTCCTCATCTCTTCTGGTTAACCATTTTTGCTGGTAATCCAAATGAATGGACACCTTGTAAGTCTCACAGCTGGCTGTACTGAAAAATAAACAGATTATTCATGATGCTGGAGAAATTGTGACAGTCTCAGAAGGAGAAGAACTAGACATTTCCCTGTCCTCCAGGTTGCACCACTGTTGTGAATTAATTGAAGGTTTTCAACTACATCTGTTATACTATAGTATCTCAATATACATAGCATACAGAATCCCAAGAGTACAATTACAGAAGCTTTCTGTACTGAGAGATCTCATATTTTTCATTTTGGGGGTTCAGAATGGTAATTCAGTATTGTATCACCATCCTCAGATGACGTCCCGCTGCTTTAAACACTTCTCTTTCTTCTCTTTACAACTGAGTTTTCTCTCATATTTACCTCAAAAAGTACCCGTATTAATAGAATAATAGAAATATTGGTTGGAAGAAGCTTCTAAATATCATCAAGTCCAGGCTCTCACTCTGTGCAAGATTACTTTCCATTCAGAATCAGATCGCTCTTGGTTTTCTCTTTCCAGATCTTGAACACCTCATGAGGGATGGAACTTTTCTGGTGACCAGCTCAAGTGCTGCACCATTTTGCTAATGAAAGAAAACATTTTTCCTAATGTCTGGACTTATTTTCCCAAATTGTACCTTGGGTCCTTTGCTACTTATTAAAGTATGAGACTACTAAGTTGAGTTTGTCTCCATTACAACTTCCCTCTAGGCAATTTTAGGCTTCTACTAGATTATCCCATAACCTCTCTTTCCCTGGGGTAAACTAGTCCAGCTCTTTCAGTTTCTGCCTGCAAGCTTTGTGCTCCTAATTCTTTTGTTAATCTCCTGTTGTTCCCTTCCCAGTTTTTTAGCATGTGTGCCTTGAACTTACAGGAACATCTGCAGCAGATCCACGTTACATGACTCTACTGCAAACACACTGCAACAGCTACCTTCAGAAAAGTGCACCTAGGATGATTAGATGCCTTTGCCATTTTGAACTTTAATCTGATTTGCAGTAATTATGAAAGTATCATTTTTCTTTCAGGCTGTAAAAGCAGAGGAATCCAAAATATTATATAAAAGCTTTCTCAGAGATCCTCTATGATTCTATGATTCTATCCTCGGAACATCGCACTGAACTATCCTATGTTGCAGTAAGAAAGATAAGATGCAAAGGAAAGTCTCCAGAGCTGGTTGATGTGGTACTGAATGAACATATGGGAGAAACAGATTCAAATTCCTAGTATACGATAGAAAATCCCTGTCTTGAATCAGGTAGAGCAGGAAGCTGCACCTGGGTCTTACACAGGCCTGCCCTATCTCTTTTCCATCCACCTATTAAAGTGACACATTCATCTCACCAGTACAAACAACTGATAGAACATTTCTGGTTCCATTTCAACATGGAACAAAGACAAATTCTTAAGCCTCATATTAGTCATGTAGCAGACTTGATGTCCCTTCATCAACAAATGTCTACTGACATCTTCTCTGACCTCAGTTACTTTGGCTATTACTTGCCATAATTGTCTCTTGCCCATTATACACATGCATCGAAAAAAGAAATAAAGTGGAAGAAGAAACTATTCTAAGGGTATTCTCATTCTCAGCAGCAAGTGTATTCTTGTAAACAAGCCTTTGGTTCCATTTAGCATGAAGTCCACAGTTTCTTGTCATTGAAAATGGGTCTCCATCAGAATACCACTGGAATCCATTTAATGATTTCTGAGGGCAAACTTCTGAAAACTGTCTGTTCCCATGTTTTCATCTGAACCACTCCAGGCTAGAAATATCTTGCTATATCCTCACACTTTATCTACCCTTGACCATGGTTATCTGAACTGGTCTTGACTACTCTCTACTTTGCTGGGGACTGCACTCTGCTCAGAGTTATTGGTACTAGCAGTAGCAACTATTTAGTAATGATAATATACGTAGGTATTTACGAGTATTTCAGCTATGTGAGGGCTAATGTGGCTGATATGCTAAATCACAAAGGGTATCTAGTAAATAGTGACAAGGGGCACTGAAAGAAAATTCTTAAAGTATTTCAGAAATTATGAATAAAATGCACTTTGTTTCTGCTGTTGTTAAAGAGGCTTTTGAAATAGTAATGAGTAAATCTAGTAAATGCTTGTACCTGAAGGATGTCAGGGTGTTCAGCCAGGAAGGATAATCAGCCTGCAGTGGTTTCAATCACTATCCAGGAGAAAGGGATTTGCATATACTATCTAAACAATGAAGAAACATTTAACTCTGCCTAGTAGTACTGGGTTTTTTGGGAGGAGGGGGGAGGGAGGGTGAGGAATGGGAGGGAGTGTTTTTTTAATGATAAAATTGCTAGAAGTACTTTAAAAATATCACAGAAAGCGGGTTAAGGATATGGAATTAGGGTTTACAAACTTTAATCAGATTTAATTAGGGATCATAGCCTTTGTTTTCAATTACATGTGATTCAGTTTGTTTATTTGTTCCTGTTTATCAAGGATATGTCTGTGATCCTCACGAAAGAAATTCTGTGGATGCTTAAATATGAACCATGGCTGGGGAGAACCTCTGAAACTTTTCACTTGTCAACACGTAGGAAAAGAACTATGTAGCTTTTCTCTTATTCTCACTAACATGTGGCATGTTCAGTCCCATAATAGATAGAAAAAAAAAGTTTCTGGTAAACAAGGAAGAATTAATTCCCTCCACAGCAGGAATTATTGCGTCAAATTCTACAGTTTATTTGAGACTAAGTGATAGTTTGTGGTATGACTGAGTCTACCAGTAAGTTTTGTTGCTACATGGTTTTAGTCATAAGTATGCTTACTAGAATATGAAGAAGACAGGTATGACTTGAGTAGCTCTCTCCACATCTGTACAGTGCAATGAGTCAAATTAGTTGCACAAATTTAGTATCAGGAAATACAAATGTTCCAGTGAGGTTTACAGTTTTGTGCAATTATTACCAAATAATATTTGCCATGTAGTTGACCCAGTAAAGAACTAAGCTATGCCAATACCGTCATAATTGTTCCAGAAAGAGAATACAACAGTGATAAAATAACAGAATCTTTTCAGTTTCTTTCTTCACTCCCTGGGTAATATTGCAGGGAGCACAAAAGCATTGCTGTACATTTTTCTGTACCCTAGAGAAAGTGATCCAATTATGTGTGACTTCAGTCTCAAGATAGCTATCATGTCGGCAAATCTCAGTCAGAGGAAGTTTTGTCTGACCATGTATAGATGTTTGCACATCTGAGATACTTATCCAGGCTTTGTTATCAATCAATGAGGAGGCAGGCTTACTTTGCAGAGCCTCTGAAAGAGGTCAAATGAATAATGATCATCAGAGATCGAAGGTACTTTATTCAAACTCCCCAGGTGAGGCCTTTGAAGGCAAATCATAGAATCATAGAATCTTATAATGGTTGTAAGAGACCATAAAGATCGTGCAGTTCTAACTCCCTGCCACAGGCTGGGCTGCCACCCACCAAATCAGGCTGCCCAGGGCCCCATCCAAACTGATCTTGAATGCCTCCAAGGATGGGTCACTCTTCGCTTCTCTAGGCAGCCTATGTGATCTGCATAGTGAAGAATTTCTTCCTAATATCTAATATAAATCTACCCTCTTTACACTTAAAATCATTACCCTTTGTCCAATCACTGCACTCTCTGATGAAAAGTCCCTCTCCAGTCTTCCTGTAGGCCCCTTTTTAGGAAGGCCACTATAAGGTCTCCCCCGAGCCTTTTCTTCTTCAGGCTGAAAGATCCCAACTCTCTCCTGTCATCACAGGAGAGGTGCTCCAGCCTTCTGAGAATGCTTGTGGCCTCCTCTGGACTCACTCCATCAGCTCCATGTCCTACTTATGTTGGGAAGCCCAGAGCTGAACACAGTATTCTAGGTGTAGTCTCATGAAAATGGAGCACAGGGGGAGGATCATCACCCTCTTCCAGTTGCTCATGTTTCTTTCAAGGAAGCCTAGGATTCAGTTGGCTTACAAGACTGCAAATATGCAGTGTCGGTTCATGTTGAGCTTTCCATACATCAACATCCCCAAGTCCTCCTCCTCAAGGCTGTTCTTAATCCATTCATCATCCTGTCTCTATTGATATTTGGGATTGCCCTTAACCAGGTGCAGGATCTTGCACTTGGCTTTGTTGAACTTCAGAATGTGCACACAGTCCCATGACTCAAGCCTATCAAAGTCCCACTTGATGGCATCCCTTCCCTCCAGTGTGTGTCAGCTGCACCACACATCTTGGTGTCATCCACAGATCTGAAAACCTTCCTCATCTCTGAAGGTAGAGGGGCCCAGTGAACTGAAGGAAGTTCCATGAATCACCCAGCTAAGGCAACTGTCTAATCTCTGGGACTGCATACTGTAGTAGAGTTAGTAATTTATCTGCCTGTTCTCTAACAGACAAAATTTAATAAATATTTTTTTCAGAATGGAACTTTGCTGAAGAACTACTGCAGTTCTGTGAGAGCCTCTGAATTAAAGACAAGGAGGATTGGAATGAACTTGAGAATTCAGAAAGTAAAAGTAAATTCCTTCTTATGATTTTGGAAAATAATCTTGCCTCTGGCGTAGTTGTTAAGTATTTTTAGCAATAATAATCCCTTGTATTATTGAGAGTACTAATGATTATATGAATAATGGCCCGAAACATCCAAAGATGAGGAGAGATGACTTAGCTATCAAATGAGCACTTCTGTAGCATAACGCAATATGGTGAAAGGCAGAGTCATAAAATTTAATTTTCCTTTGTATTTCTTTTTATGGAAAAACATATACAGAGGTTTGAACAATTGCGTATGGTTTGCCACAATGATTGTCATGTAATTATATACCATTGGTTACTTGAAGAGCACATCTTCATATGCATTCATACATGGTTTTGTAACCTGGCTAAGTGACTAATTGTCTAAGATATTAATCTCCATATATATATTGTTTGAATGTTCACATAGAATCTATTAAAAAACATACATAGGTCAAGAAATCATAAATAACAAAGTGGAGTTACCAGGGGATGCCACGCTTTGTACAATTAAATGGAATCTAGCTGATTCAGGATTGCTGACTCTCCATGATCTACAAAAATCTGCCAGTTATGCAAACCTTACATCATGGACAGTGGGTCACTTTCTCTTGCACACACTTTGCTGCTTTGTTTTTATCTGTAATCAAGACTGCCACATATATGCCAAATTTCTGAAAGAGAAAAAAACCAACCTCCTCTCTAAAAGCAACAGATACAAAGATGATAAAACTTGCTGTTCTTAAAACATACATGTAAGCAAATAAAGACTATATGACAAAAAGGTTCTAAAACGTATAATATCATATTTGAATCATATTTGAACTACTGGAAGAATACCTACCATACCACAGCAAAGGAGAGAAAAATATACGCCAACTAGTCCATAATTCATATTACCCTTAGGTACTCCATCAAAATATAATTTTCTGTGATTGCACAGCAGACAGGTTGTCATTTCCTTCCACTTCTGTCAGTCAAATTTGCTTAGCTTTGTATTTTTTTCATATATATGTAGTTTTCTTCTTGAACTGATACTATTAAAACTCAATTACTCTGCGTCTACTCTGCTTCTCTACCTTTCTGAGTGAGTTTTTATTGCTAAACAGATTATGAACATAGTCCTGGAAAGATTTATTCATAGAATAGATACTGAAATACATCAACTTGAAAGTAACTTGAAAAGTCTAAGAGAAAACTTTCCTAGAGCATCCCACCTACTGCCATAATGGAAAGCCCAAAACGCAGTTTTTGGTTCTTTGATGTCACTGTTGCTGTTGGTGCTACAGTCCTCCCACAGATAGAAGTGATTTGGAGGTACAGAAGTTGTTATTGAACTCCTTTGCTCTGCAGTATGTTTCATGCTATCAGAATATTGTTAAGACAATTGTAGAAGCTGAAAATGTTCTTGAAACTATTGAGTCAAAGGTGAAAATGTTTGCAGAAATATTTTGAGGATCAAATGTATACATGCTTATTTCGTTTTGAAGCAGAAGGTGCTTACTGGTGATTTCTTTCTTGGGAGCTGTGAGTTGTGCTCAGAAAGGTAATGTTGACAAAGAAAATAATGGCAACTATATTTTTTTCAAAAGAAGGATTGGATTGAGTTTTGGCTTGAGGTTAGGATGTGCTTAGTTTAGTAGAGCTACTTCAAACATTGCTAATTAGAGAAGCACTAACATCAGAACAGCATTTCAAATTCATTGATGTCATCTTGCTAACAGATTTGGATATAAGAACCATAATCCCATTGGAAAACCAGGGGATGGTTTTCCCAGAGTGAGGAAGGCCCACGTGTGCAGATCTGCTTTCATTGTCAGAGGAAGTGGAAAAGATGGGAGCTATGGGATCTGTTCTCAATGGTCACTTCTTTCCCCAAGAGCTGTCAGCAATAATGGACTACACAGAGCATATTTGGATCTAGCATTAGAATGGTTCGATTTGTGACTCTTTTTCAGGGTGAGAATTAGAGCTTAATATGAAATCTCAGTGGTTTTCATATGGCATATGATACTGGTATCATCTGAGTCCCAGTATACATACATATATGTATATTGCTCTAGCAAGAGTGGCTGTAATGTCCAACAGAGAAAACAAGCCCTCATAGCCCCACTTGCATTTAGAAGGTGTTAGAGACAGCTCCCAGATTTTCACCAGGGAATCAACACTACTGTGTGCTACATTTTCATCATATGAACACACATCAAAACACATATTTTCTCCTTAAATCAGTGCCCTCAATTTTTTATTTGCCTGTCCTGGTAAGGGGGTTCTAGGGTAAGCAGGGTATTTTCATTTGCTTTAGTTTGGATGTGTAACATTCATGCATAGTGCCTGCACAGCAAATGTCTCATAGCAAAACTGAAAGAACATGATGCATCAAGATGGTTTATTACCAACTCATATGGTCCTAGCCCTCCAGCAATCCAGTACCTTATAAAATTATTAATACCTAATAAAAAGGCTTATTGCAGCTCTGAAGCTAGTGATTGCTTTTTAATTACATATTTCTTTTGATTTAATAAGGTAGTAAATATTTTCCTTTAAAGAAAAATATGCATTTTATGTATTAGTACCCTTCATATATGTTATTTATATTCCACACATAATCATCGCCATATTTACCCTGGGTCATATCAACCTTTTAGCTACCTTTTTACATTATTCTTGCTATCTTTACATAACATTAGTTATTTTACAAGTTATAAAAAGAATTCCTTAAAGGATAAAAGATACATTAATACTTCCTTGCTGTGAATATGCTGCAGAGTAAAGAGGACCCTTAAGCAAGTTATGGCATATTTGCATTAGTTCCACCTCATCCTGAAGATGGAGTAATGAGATTTGAAGCTGTGGGCACACTCATAATAAAGATAGGATTGCAGCTTGCTTGTATATGCAGCATGCTTGAAGATAAACTAAGTGCATCTTCCTGTGACAATCTAAACCCCCATTCAGGGGACTGGGCCGCGCAGATATCCCATCTGCTGTATACTCTCTATTGCAGGCTTACTTTTAGCTAGATCACTAGTTAAGTCAGGCATAAATAGGCGTACCTAGACTCACACACCTAGTCACAGCACATCCTGAGAAGATCTACATGCCCAAGCTGACCTTGCGCTTTGCTTTATCCCAAAAGCTTTCTTCTGTTCTGTATATTTCCTGCATCTGCAGGGTTAAATCCACACAGCAAAATTAAGAGTCATCTGAAATGTAAATTTGAGTGAGTGGGTATCTTAGAAACCCATGCGCTTCCTAGTCTCATTTGTTGGTTTAATGTGAGGATGAGGTCAAACTCAAAGCATTAGTTTTGTGGTTATGTAGAACAAAATGCTGTAAATGTACAGTTGGTTATGCTTCTCTCATGAATCTTGCTGCTGTCAGTGACAACATGAACCTCTACTAAAACATATTCTTCAGGCTCTCTGCATGCAGTCGTCTCTAATTTTGGCTGATTCCACACCTGAGATCACAGCATGTGTAGGATATAATTTTTTAATCATGATCATTGCTATGATTCCCTTTACAGCATGGGCCCACAGAAAATTGCACCAGCACTTTCACTGCCAGTTGACATCAAGGAGACAGCAAAGAGCAGCACAGGGATAGGAACAAACAAGTGAGTAGGTGAAAATGTGGAAACTTCCTGTCCTGGGCAGAACATTAAAGAAAATATTTGTGTAACTGCATTCTGAAAAATAGTCAGGGAGACACTTGGCTATTTGACTTGAGAACCAGCAGAGATTAGCTGACACAAACTGAGAAACTATTATGGCCTATTCTGTCTTGGTTAAATCAGCAGCTTTGAATTCAACCTTTTCCATCACAAACCTCTAAAAGAAAGAAATATGTTAAGCAACAAGATGTGACGTATGTTACTGCAAAGAAAGAGCTGAATTTGCAGCCTGTCTCTAGGTGTAATTAAAAAAGCCTTGCATGCACTAAGGAGACAATCTGTTGTAATACATGCTATAAACATAACTTTCATATTATCCTCTTCCCATTTTCTTAGGAGAGCAAAAATTGCATGGCAGAACTGTTCAGTTAATTGTAGCACGCACAAGCCATCCATGGACATGCATCAGGGCATAAAATATATTTGTATAGTTGGAACAACATCTAACTTTGCTTCTACTAGCATAGAATCTCTCTGTATGCAGCTTTGATCCTATACTCAATGAGTCACATGAGCATTGTATTTACTGGGATGTAGCACTTTGAATTGGAATCATTCTGTGAATCTAAGGCCACCTTGAAACTGAGGGCCGCAAGCCCAACAGCATGTTCTGCCTGCATATGTCATGCCCACCCAACACCATAGGCAGCTGGTGCTGCCTTCTCTATGAGACAAGTGTCTGTCACCGGCAGGCACAGATCTAGGCTTGCACAGCTGAGATATTTTGCATGGGAGAAAGTGAAGTCTCCTTCTCCCCATTCTTCCATCACCATACTGCATAGGTGGAGAATGGGTATAGGAATGGATTACAGCAAAGCAGTGGTGTGTACTATGCCCAGTTAATCCTTGTGCAGGAAAAAAAAATTATAAAAGTCCTCAGCCTTTATTGGGAAGTGAAAAAAAAACCCTTCTCATTGAAGCTAATGGAGTCTTGCTTCAGTCAACATTCAGGCTTTGATCACAGAATCACAGAATGGCCAGAGTTGGAAGAGACCTCAAGGATCATGGGAAAAAGAATATGCATACAGAGATAAACAATAATGAAGTCATGTGTCACATTTTTCATGATTCTTTAAATGCAAAATTGTTCTCTTGAGGGCTGTGTTCAAAGAACATCCTTCGTGTTGGAAGGGCAACCCTTGGATGTGTCCCACAACAATGTACCTCTCTGGGCTGCAGTGACACAATATGAGCCACAGATTTTGCTTCATCCCACAGGATGTCTGTTCTCCCTCTGCTATTTGGTCCAGACACAGCACATGAAGGGAGAATGCCCTCGTGGTTTGGGCATGGCTGAGGCCATAGCAGTGTTGGGTTTTCTCCACTGTCATCTGCATATCTGCTCCCTGAATTCAGATGTACAGTTGAGATGGCTGCCTTTTGTTACTAACTACAAAATGGTACAAACCCTCTTTCTATCTTAGTGATAGCTTTGAAGCTGCATTAATAAGGGGTGTAAAGAATATTAAAAATCCCTCTGTGAAATTTCCTAACTAGTGCAAATGTGTTATAAGAAGAGGCTTTCTCTAGGCCACTCTTTCACTGTCGCTTGGTCAATTAGGGTAAATGAAAAGACAATGGCTGCGATTTTCCACTCCATCCCTCTAGTTTCACATTAATGTAATAGAGCAATTAACACTTGAGGCTTCAGCCTTTACAGCTGCTAGGCTAGAGCAGGGAGTTGTGTCTGGGCCACAGGGAAGTCTGAGCAAGCCAGCCTCAGTGAGTGAAGGAGGCAGAGTTGTGGGCCAGCCACCTGGCTGCACAGCCTGTGCGTAGAGTCTTTTTGATGTTCACCTTGATGCAAACAAGAGGCTGAGCCCTCAGTAATAAATAGTACTGCATAATAATAGCTGAGAATTACTAAGTACTTAACACTTATATAATGCCAGGTGTATAAGGCTCTCCCAGCATTTTGCAAAACCTCTGCTATTAAGTGTATGTTCCATAAGCTTATTAATTAGTTTATTTTTTCCTGGGTTATTTTTAACCTGGAGCAGTTCCTTGATCCATTGCACAGCATAGCTCCACGCATAGCTACATGAGCGCTAGTAGCATTCGATGGCATTGGTAACAGAGGAGGGGAAGTCTTTGCACCAAGGTACCCTGAAGTGTTCATGCTGCTAAACTGCAGGTTTGAGCAAAATTATATTTAATTCCTAAGTTCAGCAACGTAGTTGTGATTAACATTTTACTGCCTTTCATTACAGTCTCATTCCCCAAAGCTGTAAGAACAATTAAAAGGCCTTTTTCTGTGCCCTTGACATGACCCTCTTGAAAGTAGGTTAGGGCTCACCTTTCGCCTTCTCCTGCCTCACTGCTATTAAAGACAGGATTGAATTTTACAGCCAGTACATCTACTTAGAATTACATTATGATTCATAAGTTCCCTGAGGCAGAGACTGGAGCCAGATCTTTCGCTGGTACAAACTGGCACAGCTCCACTGTTTTTGACACTAATTTGCACCACCTCACCTATGTATGTTTTCAAAGGCACCGTGATGCTATTCAAGCAATAATAAAATGAATGGGCTATTATCATGTGTGCTGTACTTCTGCTGGCTACAAAAGAGGTACATAAGGTATGAATTTGACTCAGTGTATCTGTAGCTGATGGGAAATCATGGTCCTACAGATAAACAATATGTTTTCTGTTTGTTCTTTTATCAATATCTGGATAGAACATATGGAGGTGTTTTTGAAAGCTTTCTTCTAAGCAAGGTTGTTTTCCACTTCTGAACTGCCAATTTACCATGAGAAATCCCTTCACTGGAATGACAGAATGGGCAAGATGTACAGCAGAAATAGTATGGTCTGTTGCAATAAATTACAGGTTTCTTTTTCATGTGCAGCAGTAGAGGCGGCACTGATGCAATTGGCTACAGCTGGTTATAGAAAGAAAACATGCATCTGTGGATGTCTCATACTGGAGGGAACCAGCATATATTTTCTGGAATTTATCCCTGTAGAGAGAGCGGGGGAAGAAAGGACTGCAATTTTCATCCTTGAGTATAACAAACTTTAATAAAACCTTTATCTCACCCCCGTTAAATGAACTTAACCTAATAAATATATTCAGTCCATTACACAGCAATTAGCAAATGCATCTAGGTCATCACAGATGCTCCAAAGGAAGGATTAGAGGGGTCCATTTTCTGGAATAAGGGATTTGAAACAATTATTTGCTGAAGTGAAGAATTGTGCCTCATGCTGTATGTTCTTTTACCTCTGGGCTTCAAATAGCCCGTTTAATTTCACTGTAACAAAAGCTGGGGGCTAACAAGCAGAGAAATAGCAAACCTCTTGCTGCTGGTGGATTCAGATTTTCCCTTAATCCCATGTTTCACAGTTTCAAGTTTCCAGAACCATAGGTGCAGAGGATGGGGCTCACATACTCAATTTTCAGTGCCAGATATGGCAGTGTCTTTTTTTCCTGAATGTCCTGGTCACAGACTTATCTTCTGCCTGTTTCAGCTGTCTTTTTTAATCTCAGCCTATTCACTATTTTCCACCACATTTTTCCACCAAGACATCTAATGTCTTTTAATTTGCTCTTTTTTTTCTTACAGAGACAGTGAGTTTCTCAAATAAAGCTGTGCATAGAAACTTTTATTTAGTTAATAAATTTGATAAGAAAAAAAATGTAAATGAGAACTACTTTTTTCTATATGTGACTTTGATTCTTCCTTTCACTTTTCCACTACTTTTCACCTTTGTGTGTCTGTGTGTGCACGCGTGTGTGTGTTTATTCTTCTATGGAGAACAAAATGAAGCAAAACTTTTCCTCAGAAATTTTCTGTGTCAAAGGTTCTCCTCAGTCTCACATTTCATTTCCTTCTCTCTCTGCCCTGGCCCTCATCCTTTATGTATCACTTCTATGTGCCAAGGCCAAGTTTGGCAGACAAGAGTGAGAGAGCTGGCAGACCAATGCTTTCTGCAGTTGCTTGCAAGAGACTATGAACAAGACTTACTAGCAAGCACAGATTATTTTCTCTAGATCTAGTACTCTTTCCACTGCACTGCAGTGTCTCATCATCTAGCAGTATGACAGCTCATCTACTGTCAAAGTGTCTACAGTGGGTGCTTGGCTTGGTATTGTACTTAAATTAGTGGGGTGAACCGTTTACATTTCTTTATGTATGAGACTAAAGGCTGGGAAGTATAAGAGAGTGATAACCGTGAACATGAGTATTTCCCAACAAAGCATCATGCTTTCATCCTCCTGTCCCACCAGAAGCCATCCGTACTACGTTTGAGTGGCAGAATGCATTTCATGGCTTCAGTATCATAGAAGAGGCCAACCTGCTATTTTTGCCATTCCTTTGAGTCAAAATAACTTGGCAGTGGCCATTTTGTCCTTTCCTAGAGTGAACACAGAACTTGTGCTGAAAACATCACAGAGTGGGAAAGGAGAGGTGAACTTGGACAGGAGCATTCAAGCTCGAGATTCAAATGGGGCTTTTGAGCTTTTGTTAAATGCTTAATCCATGCCTAAACTGACAGTCCAGCAGAAAATCACAAAGGGGATTACAGCAATGCAGCACCATCACTTGACTCGCCACTTATTTTCAAAGCTGTGTTTAAAAGTAAAATGCCACTTCTCAGACTTCCTCCCTTGTTACACAGCCTGCTTTAATGTTCCATCAAAACAAAGAAAACAACTGTTCCCACATTAGGTATACATTAGCTGTGTGGAAAAAAAGAAAAACAAATCATTATTACATGCTTTGGAAAAGGAAAGGAGCCAGGGTGTGTGCCTAGACGACAAATTTCTATAATCTCCAAACCTATAATTTACTTCAGAAATGTGTGGTTACCTTGAAGAAGAGAGGGATCTTCCCAGCTTGCCAGTATAATGAATGATTCAGGTGTGAATGGAAACACATGAAGGGAAAAGTAAAGATCTAAAGAAGACAAAGTTTCAAAACTGTAAGTCTAAACGGCTCCTCAGACCTCACCCACTCAAATTCCTGCCCCACAACTCAGAAAAAGGAGACAAGCTGTCTTGATACTGGCACCCCATTGCAGTCAGAGTAAAAACAAGCACAGAATAGATGGCAAAGGAGGCACTTCTAGTGCTCTCAGATCACCCTGCGAGTTGAAAACAGATCTTGACAAGCTTCAAGTTATTGAAAATGGATCCAAGCAAGGGCTGAGACTGCTGCCAATTTCTCTCTCCTTAGTAACAATCAATTTCTGCTATGTGCTGACCAGAATTTATATATATATATATGTATATCTACACATATATATTGGATATTGGGTTGTACAACCTGTACTCACATGTTTCATGTATGATGCTGAACACAGAAGATGTCTGGCACACAAAAGAACAGTGGCTACTTAATTTGCACATGAACAGAATAATTCATGTCAACCACTACCACAAGGGATACTGGCAAGGACTGTTTTCCTCATTACTTGCTTTGAAAACAATCATTACAAATCCCACTAGTAACAGAAGACTGGAAATGAGTTCAAATGGATAGTTTAAAGTGAAAAAAATAAAATCTTTCCATATCAGAAGGGCAGGGCATGCTGATGTACTTGGTTATGACAGTCTTCAGTGGTTGCCCAAGAATCTGGTAGCAATGAAAATCAAATCCTCTGAGCTCGGTGTAAAGACTGCCCCAAAACCTACTGTATTTGCCTAGCTTTGTTAAGCATTTCAGGGGACTTCACCAGGCTTCACCTGCCTGAAAGTTGCCTTTTCCAGGCTGAACTGATCCCTGGGAGGGGGGGGCGGAGGGAGTTTGTATGCAGTAACAGAAGAAGTGCAGTCAGGAGACATTTTAACTCCCTTTCTTCAGAAACTTCTCATAGGATGAGAACAGCTTTCCAAAAATGCGTATTTTTCCCTGCTGAATGAGCAGGAAGCTTAGGGTTCTCTTAGACCAAAGCTGTATTTCAGCAATGCAGTAAATACAGCTGTAGGGCACCAGTCTAATTGTGGTAACATTTTTTGATGGCTCAGCATTTTATCAGCAGGCTGCAGACTTGGCATCATCCATGCTCTTGCGGCCAGCAGAAAGCCAGCAAAGTCACATTAAATAGCATACACATGACACTAGATGCCCTGGATAATTTTCTGTGAACACTGCATGTGTTGAAGCTCAGGCTCAGGCGATTTGCATGGGTGCAGTGCAGGTGACAGCAAAATGCCTCTGGGAACAGCTGACAAGCCCCAGCTGAAGATCTCCACCTCACAGGCTCTGTGTCCTGGCAGGAAGCTGCTCTGGGAAACCGTGGTTGGAAACCACTCCAAATTATCCATGTGTGCTTTGTAACCTGCTCCCTCCTGAGACAGCACCATCCTTCAGCCTGAAGAGCTCCCCTCGTCCTTCCCAACCCTGAGGAGAAACCTGCCCTCCTCTCCACAGATGTGGTCCTCAGCATGACCCACCCTGCTCCTCGACTTCTGTCTTCTCCATGTGAAGCAAGGAGAAGAAAAGGGACAAGCAATTCTTTTTAGGATTTTGGATCCATGAGCAACTGATCCATGTCAGCCACCCGTTTGAAGTTCTGGGGCCTTTTGTGGAGACAGAGCATCACAGCTCAGGCCTGGACAAGTTGATTGTTTCAGTCAAAGGTTTAAACAGCAGCCACAAGCAAATACATGGGGGAAAAAAGCTTATCTCCTGGCAGGCTGCATCTTCCTAGGAACCCCAGAGCACCAGTGGTGCAAGGACACTAGGAGATTCTGATAGGTTCCAGATCACAGCCGACTTCTTGCTGCAGCTCAGGCTGTCCGGGACTGCACTTTTTCAGAGTTTAATGCCTTAAAGAAGATTTCTCAAGTTTCTGCAGCAACTTAGAGTCTAACTTCTGTAGGCAATGCCGGGGTGAGTGCAAGCTCACCCCTGCTTCCTACAGGGTACAAGCAGCAATGCTGTCTGTACAGAATGGAAACACTGTGAAATATGTTGGTACTGAAAGAGGAAATGCCACTTGTGCATGCAGGATTCTTGCTAAGTTACTAATACAATGTGGTAATGCATTCGTTCATTTTAAATGAGTGTACAACTCAGAATTGCAGATTTCAGTGTATACCTCTCTTTGGTTTTAGGATAAGTTGATATTTGCTCATAATTCATGCCCCATAATTTGCTCATAATTTATGCCCTGGCATTTAAGGCCAGGCTGGATGTGGCTCTGGGCAGTCTGGTCTAGTAGTTGGAGACCCTGCACATAGCAGGGGGGTTGAAACTAGATGATCATTATGGTCCTTTCCAACCCAGGCCATTCTATGATTCTATGATAATTTCTTTCCTCTTAGACCCAAATATTTCATATTTATATTTGAATGTTATGACAATGTCCAAAAAAGGTGAATGCAAAAAAGGAAAGGCTCTTCATCTGAAAGTATTCTGCCTGCTCAGAGTTTATGTCTCTCATGTTTCCAATAAATTGAAGGAACTTGAGAAGCACCTGTATTGTTACCAAGGTTCTACTCTTTACCTGAGCTGATTCAGACTTGATTTGTATTTTAAAATATATTTTTATGTTCATGATATCCAAAGATAGCTTGCCTGCTAATTCAGGTGGAAGATTTTGCACTGCTTTTAGGAATGTGAAGCTAAATCTTTTAATCCTGGTCTGGCCTTTGTAAACTTGGAGAAGGAAAAAACACACGTGACAAGAATAAGCATTATATAAAACCCAATTTAGTTTATTCCAGTATTTCTCAAACTTCAGGCACTCTCTCTAGAAAACATGAAGGACTTGGAAACATAGGAATAAATGAGGTAAATGAAAAGATGCAGGAGGCTGCAGAGGTACATAGATGAAGACATGTAAGTTTTACTGTAAAGATATGGATAATTTCATGAGAAGAGAAATAGGCTGTATTTAAGCAAGTTGGTCTTGTTTGTGGCTACAGCTTCAGAATCATCTGATTATACCAGGCTCAGGCTTGTTTTTGAATTATTCTCTTCCTTTTACTGCCCAATAAAATACTTTTGAGATGTGAACAGCTTTTGTCGGATGCAGATATGATTTCCTGAGTCAGCAGATAGCCTGAAACAATTATTCCAGAGCTGCAACTCATTTCCTCCATCTCCAGGAGGTATTTACCCCAAGTTTTACTGTGCTGAGATGTTGCTGACACAATCTATGCTGGGAATACTGTGCAGGACAGAAATGCAATGTTTGTTTTTTCTAAGCCAGTAGTGCCTTACCTGGCTGCTGGCAAGGTCAGGGGGCTGCCAGACTGCCTCCTGAGAGAAAAGATGACTCTGAGAAGCATCTGGAGAGGGGGGAGTACCCTACACTGCTTATTCCATCTCTCCCATAAAAGAGCCTGGCCACTATCACACTATCTTGTGGGAGTCCTGGTGTGTTGGTCCATGGATTGCCAAACACAGTTCTCTGGGAAAGAGATCAACAAACAAACATTTGGGAAATTGCAGTCGGAAATGTAAGCTTATCCTTGCTGTGCCACTTGTGTAAGACCTCCAGCCTGCATCATGTTTTGCCCCAGCACGAGGATCTGCCCATCTTATGCAGACCACAGGGTCAGAGCCTACTTATGACAATAATATTGGGCAGATTAATGGCCCACAGTACCTCCATTCGCAGCATAACAATTTCACAATATTGTGCATGTAAATAAACATCAAAGCTGAACTGAGCTGTCTGAGCAAATCTCTAGCCAGAAACATCACACTTTGTCAGAGGGAACCACTTGGACTGTCTCGCTAACGAAATGAAAACAAATACAGTATTGTAAGGCTTAATACCGATGAACATTTGTTAGAGCTCTGCTGAGCATGGCTGGATCTGGTATGAAGAAATGACACCTAACAGATTTTTTCTAGCCTTCTTTCTTTTTTCTTCCTTTACTGCAGATTTACCCTTCTCATACTTGAATGATAATATTGATACACTGTCACGTGATGACTTCTATCCACAACCTTCTCTGACTTCTTAGTACACAAACTATTGGCGCAGGTACCGAATGCATACAAACACCTTCTTTGTACTCTTCAGAAGTACTTCATGACAGCTATACACATTCTTGCTTCCCTGGGATTTCATGGTCCCAGTAGATTGAGGCATGGGAGGCAAAATGCAAGGTTGCCTTCCCCCTCTGCTCTGCCCTGTTGAGGCCACATCCAGAGTACTCTGTCTAGTTCTGGGCTCTCCAGTCCCGGAAAGACGGGGAACTTCTAGAGAGAGCCCAGTGAAGGGTCACAAAAATGATGGCGTGCCTGGGGCATCTCATTTGTGGTGAAAGGCTGAGAGACATGGGGATGTTCAGCCTGGAGAAGACTGAGGAGGGATCCTCTCAATGCTTATAAATATCTACAGGACAGGAGTCAGGTGGATGGGGCCAGACTCTTCTTGGTGTTGCTCAGAGAGAGAACAAGGGTTAGTGGGCACACACCTGAACACAGAAAGTTCCATACAAACATGAGGAAAAAATTCTTTGCTTTGATGGCAGACCACTGGAATAGGTTGCCTAGAGACATTGTGGAGTTTTCTTCTCTGAAGATATTCAAAACTCACCTGGATGCTAACCCCTGTAATCTACTCCAGGGAAACTGTTTTAGCAGGGAGTTGACTTTCTCCAGAGGCCCCTTCCAACCTCTACAATTCTATGATAGCAGCATGGCAAACATTAAAGCTACAATCCACAGGGCTGTGAATTGAAGGAAAAAGGGAGATAACTTGTCAGTGCGCTGTCATAGCTTGAGGAGGGCTGATATATAGATCCAAAGGCTATACACAACCCGATATGGCTGGCAGCTGAGGATCTGCTCCATCTTCCTCTGCTGTAGGAGACCTGTCCTACATGAAGCTCCACACCAACAGCACTCATACCTCCTGTCCTTGGGGAAGATGGGAGCCAGGAGTCATGCATGGACAGAAATTCAGTCAAAACCACCTCTGCTGTTGAGACATACATTTACAACTTCTGAGCTTCATGGTGGTTGATACTGCGAGGAGCAACACCAGATAACACTGTGGAATTACTGAGGATAATTCTTTTTGCATTAAGAGGCAGATTCGCCGCATCCAACATGAGATGTTTGCAATGCCTCCACAGGCAATGAAGTGGAAATAGATACTTCTAGGGCATGGTTAACTTGTCCTCACGTAGACATCTGAAATAGGTCAGATGAATCATCTCCTGTGCGTATTTTTTTCCACTGACTCTAAGGGGAGTCTAGGAGTCTCAGGTGTAGACTTCTGTATTACAAATGTCTAGAGTTAGGTGTAGGGAGTTCTTCATGAAGAGATTCTCTCCAGACATGTGTGCAAAAGCAGCCTCTACGTTTATACTTTAATATTTTATGCATAAAACATATGGGAAATGTAAATAAGTCCTCGGGGCTGAACAGTGGATATTAATAAATTTCCATTGCTCTCTCTGGGAGAACAAACATCTAGGAAATCAGCAGGAAACAACTAAGAGATATTTCAGTACTAGTATGTAGTTCACAGTGGCTCTCATCATGTTTAATGCTGATTAAGTTTATTTAAATATTTATTCATTACAAATAATGCTGATGAAGTTTAGCATTTGTCTTCTTGATGATGTAAGCAACATCTTTTCCCTCATAAGTCTGTGAGGAGGTTACACACAGAGAAGGAGAGTATTGTGGAGATCCCTTTGTCCATGGCTGTGGGGATCTTCTAGCTGCCTGTAGGTCTATGGTGGGGTACAGACTGAGGGGTATATTTTATCCCTTGGTGGACATCACTGTAGAAAAGTGTAATGCTTTCAAGTTGGGTGTTAAAGGAGGGGTGGACAGTGTTATGCTGTGACCTGACTATGTTCCTGGTTGTGTTCTTGTGGCTGCCAAGGACAGGTGAATCAACAAGTGGAGAACGCACTTTCTGTTGCCCAGGCAGCATTTCAGCCTCACACCAAGACTGCCCATCCCACGTCTCCTAGACAGGTGACACATCTGTGTCCCCCCTGTGACACAGGCCAACACCAGCGTTCTGCTCAGTGTGACAAAGCCACAGCACTGCCAGGGTTAATGCCCACTGTGACATGACCATGACACCATCAGTGCACCAACTGTGACACAGTTATTGTATTCCACCATTTAGGTGAGAAGGAGCAAACAGACAAAAAACCACAACAGCTGATAACAACAGAGTGAAATTAAGTAGCAACTGAAAGAACAGCAGCTCAGCAAAGGTTAAAAGAGAATTAAAAGCATCAGGTTCTACCCATTATCTAATTGCTGCTATTTGTGGATTTGAAGGCTGAATTCCGGAAAGAAAATGCTAGTTGAGTTGCCTGAAGGTAATATTTCATACCTTTGGAATTAAAGGCATGTCCAGTGCCAAACTACAGTCATGAGTGGCTGATAGTGATGAGAATGTTTCATCATGAACTGCCAGACTCACATCTTTCTTTCCCTGAAATGAACCAGAGATTTTGCCAAGGACTGTCCAGTGCTACACATTGCAGCTGAGCACTAGAACAAAATACATGAATTAGCTTTCACCTGCTTGGTTCACCACAGATAGTTACGTTCTTCTTAACTGACAGAACAAGCTGCATTGGGCACAGACTGATACATGGGACCATCTATAAAAGAAAACACGTTTTTTCCATGAGAGTGACTGAAGATAGGCACAGAGAAGATCTTCAGAAGTCTGACATGGTCCTGGGTAGTGGCCATAGGTACTTGAGCAAGGGTTGAACCAGACAGTCCCTTCCCACTCAGCCTTTCTATGATTCTGCTATGCATCTTTCTGCTATTTTGTGCTGCCTGTCATAGAGTTTCTCAGCTGCTGGATAAAATTTTGTGGACTGTTTCTCCTCAAATATTTGTGTGGAAAGTCCAGGAATAGCAATGCAGCATGGAAAAATGTGTTGCCTGACAAAGATCGATTGTAATTATTTCTGAAAAAAATGGGGGAGTTGTACTTACTGATGGTCCGGGCCCATCTAATACTATAAGAGACCTAATACTATAAGAGTGGAGGTTGCGAAGGAGATCTTCTTTGCTAACGCAGAGAGAGTAATTGGAGGCCACCCTCCATGAGGAAGGGCAACCAGATGTTTCATTAAAGGAAGGAAACAAAACTATGAAACCCCAGGAGAGACATGGTGGTAACCCTCCCAAATTCATCAGTTTCTCAGCTAGTTCATCTGGGCTTTCATCCACCACCTCCTACCCCTCCCTTCCACTAGCACTATGTCTGAATTGTATGATCACATTTTTCTGGAAGTGGAAGAAAACAGTTTTGATCTGAAAACCCTGGCTCCTGAGGGACCTTGATATTGAAAATGCAGAGTCAGTCTTCTTGGGTTTGCCTTTCTTCTTTTTTGTCTCTCTGAATTATAATAAATAATCAAATATTAGCATAGTACATAAATAATGCCTTGCTTCATAATGGCTCAAGTATGCAAAAAGTAAGTATTTGTTAGATTTTTCAAATACATAATAAGTAAAATTATAAAATACATAGTGACTAACCCCTTGGATGAAAACAGTTTAGGATAAAGCATACTGAAAATCGGAATGGTTTTCTTCCTGTTATGTACAAAGATGGTTGCAAAGGAGCTATTAAAGTCCCACAAATAAATACAGTGCTTTGTGTGTTTGTTTGTTTCTAGTTAGAGGTACACAGTCATTCAAAAGACCATGTGCTGTATAGCCTCCACAACATTTGCTTTGTAGTACAGATAGTGCCTAACCACTACTTTCCTCTCTCTTGATCACTAACGAAAACAGACCATATAGAGATGAAAGTGTTCTAAATCAGTGCTCTGTGTCATTTCCCGCTTACTTTGCACTTTTTTTGACAGCTGAAAAGCTGCAATAAATTGAGTGCATGCACGCCCACAGAGAACAGCAGTTAGTACTACCATAACCTAGCCTATCGGGACATGTATTTTCTTCCCCAAAGGACTATGCTGAAGTTATCAAAGTGGAGGATTTTAACATTCAAATTTATACCAATGCTGTGCCTTTATGAGTTGAGTTTTGCTACTACTTTTCAATAAATCAAAGCAACATTTTTAACAAAATTAATTGAAAACAAGTCTGATAATATAGCTAGATTACAGATATACACTCACACATATGGGTAAAAAAAATCAGGCACATACCACCAGCAGATAATCATTTTCTCTTTTCCTCCCTTTCTTTCCTATCCCTCTTTCCTCTTTGTCACTTCTTTCCTTGTACTCTTCCTAGCTTTCCTTCTTTCTTTCTTTCTTTGTTCTCTTTCTTTCCTTTCTTTCTCTTTTTTTCTCTTTTTTTCTTGTCTTTTTTTCTCTGCATCATTATCCATTTCCCCTTTCTTTCCTTTTTTTTTTCTTTATTTTTCTTTTTCTCCTTCCTTCCATCTATCCTTCTCCTCTCTCAACTTCCCTCCTTCCCTCCTTGCCCCTCTTTCCTCCTTTCTCCCATTCTTTCTGCCTTTCTTTTTTTCCTCCTTCACTTCTAATTTTGTTTTGTAGGTAGTTGGAGATCTGGTTTATTTTAAAACAATGAAGAAGGCAGAATCCCCTGAGGTAAATTCATTGAGTACTGGGAGGTCTTGGTAACACAATTGAACTGGCACGAAATCAATAAAAACAGAACAGAAGAAAAAACAATAATTAAAACATTCTGTCAAAAAAATGGAGCAGTAATTAAAAGATGCAAACTATTGTTTTGCTACACTAATTACATTTTAATTTTCAATAGCTTGCTGAATACTATAAAAGCCCATGCCTATAAAATGTCCCAGTGACAGTGCTCTTTCTGCAACTAGCGTGATAACAGTGTTTATGTGCTGTAACAGAGTGGTATGTGCTTTCAACTCTGTGTGGGTGAAACTAGCTTCCTTGTAAGATAGCATGACAACAAAGTTTTAGTGTTTCTTTTTCTTTTTTTTTTTCTGGTGTGGAAAATTATTAC
This sequence comes from Meleagris gallopavo, assembly GCF_905368555.1. Taxonomy (NCBI): domain Eukaryota; kingdom Metazoa; phylum Chordata; class Aves; order Galliformes; family Phasianidae; genus Meleagris; species Meleagris gallopavo. The sequence continues at coordinate 67,707,350 of NC_139405.1, read as the reverse complement.
TCAACACACACACTCATATACACGCACACAAAAACGGGCTCAGTCCAAGAGCTGCTCCGCTCAGGGCACTTCCACTGACCTCAATGGGAATTTTGTGTGTGGCGCAACAGTGGGTTGCTGGCCAGCATGAATACTGTGCTTAGGTTCAGACCATGTTGTTTTCTTCACGTGTTATGGAAGGACGAAGAGAAAAATAAATTGAATTTTCCTATTAATATACACCATTTGCAACCCTAAAACATGCAACTTTTCAGCAGGGTCCTCAGGACTTTTCTCACGGAAGGATCCTCATAGAACTCAGCGGTAGATACCCATACATAAAAGTAACATAATAAAGCCCATATTCTGTACCATTATGAATCATGGTTGTCCTGAAAGAATACATAATTCATTTAGCTACTTTTGAGAAGACTTTAGGGGACAATTTTCCATAGGCAGATTTAAGAAATTCTCCATATCACGGGTACATGTAACGGAGTTTGATGTCATTTTTTTTTTGCAGCAGCTCAAAGCAAAGTCCATTTATCCAGGCGAATTCTGGCAAAATCTGGGTCCATTATCTACGATCTGCTTCTCCACAGCCATAGCTGACACTCTGCCTTTTATATCTCATTTGAAAGGTAGAGTTGTCCCAAAAATTGGTATGTTGTGTGTTCAGACATGCCCTCAAAACAATAGACCCTTTCCATCAAAGTGAGAGCAGTGGGGAAACAATTTCACAGAAAGTAATCCCTGGATTTCAGGTATATGAAATCAGTGAAATGCCTCAATCTATGAAAATGGCCGGCATTGCCAAACTATGTTTCACAACTGGATAGCTCTTCTACATTTGAACTGTAATTTTTTAAGTAACATTAAAAAAATAAGAATAGCCACATCAAATGATAGAATAAAATCAACATCCATCATAGCTCTGCAGTAAGAAGCACAAACAAGGAGAGTAATGCTTTTTAAAGGGAAAACATGGAGAAATTTTACCTGCATTTTCACCAGTTTGCAGTCCTCTTCATGTCCTCCCAAATTTTCAAATGCATGTATTTCTTCCCATTCAGCTGGAAAGAATTAGCAAGGTATATCCCTGGACAGCGTCTTCCTATGATCTGGAAATACATAAAAAGTACATTCAAAAGAGAAGCCAAGGCAGACCAGTACAAAAAAACAAATTCATTTAAAATGTATACAACATCTGTGTATTTTTCTGGGGAGTGATAAGGTGGTATTGATCCCACCAGCAGTACCGGTACCTCTGGGAGTTGGAAACTAACTAGATACATGTCCCTGGACGTTAGGATGGCCAACTACTATAAATAGTACCAGTTACATTCAGTGGAAAACTGCAATTATATGTTTTTACACACTGAAGTTGCAAAACAAAATTGATATAAAATCCAGAGCAAAATCTGTATTTAAAACAAACAAATAAACAAACAAGCAAACCAACCTCTAGTTTAGAGACATCATCCCTTATCTTCTGGGAATAGCCCAAAATGAAGGGATTCTTGCCCTGATGCAAGAATGAATTGCTTCAAGAATTATTTCAAAGACACATAGTATTCCCCAAATCCCTATTAGTATGGTGCTAGTGAAATGTCCTGATTTACTGAAATCAAACAAAGACAGATATTTATTTAGAATTCCTGTAACTGCCACAGTCGATAAATGTGTTTCATCACTGTGATTGCAAAAACAAATATCTACCAGAGAAATGCAGTTCACAACAACACAGAACTGAATGGAAATAGAAGTTTTATTAATGTTACACTAATGTTCATGGCAGAAGTAGGGAGAATAAATCAGAAGAGCTGACTAAGGCTGAGCCACGGATGAGTCTCTGGTAGCAGAGCTGGGCAGTCCCTGTGCAGTGATGTTACTGAAAAAGCAGCTGCTCACGGAGAGCAGTTTAGGAAGGGAAGGTGGAAGAAGGCTAACTGCAGTCTGCATATGATGTGGCTTTGTGCCTGGAGTCATGGCAAGGGGGAGTGCATCCATCAGCATCGAGCTGTGGGAGCTCCAGGATGCCAGCGCAAGTCTGTCTCCTTTTAAGCCTCTCGCCCCACCAGCTTCTGGAAATGCCTCACCAATCTGACTTCCAGAGCAACTTTGCAAGCTACTGTGGATACAGCCTTTTCTTTCTTAGAGTGCAATATACACCTGTCCTAATGAAAACTGTTGCAGCAACAACAAAGTTGTAATTCTCTCACCACTCCTACATGCTGGGGCTACCCCAGGGCCAGAGAAAGCAAGAGGTTTCTTCACAACCAACAGGGTGTATGTGGCCAACCTGATATGAATGAGAGTAGAAATCACCCTTTGGCTGGTTCTTGTGGTACAGTCATAAAAAGTGTATACTGCCAGCAATGCTGTTTGTTCTTGATAGATCATCAGATGCACCCTTTCATGGATCTTTAGATACTCTTTTCACTGCCTAAGAAAACAGGAGCAGAAGCAACATGAAGACACAGACTTTGTATTTTCACATTCCTCCTACACTTGATTCTTTGGAGCATTCAAGATCGGTGGTTTCACGGCCTAGCAGTACAGGGCTATAACTGTTATAAACTGGCACAGATCCTAAAGATAGGGTCAGGTTGCTCCATAGTTAGAACACAGTCTTAACCAGATAAATCTCTCTACATTAGCAATATACGTCTGTGGGTGATGTAGTCCTCTCAGCTGGGCTGGAAGGACTCTCCATTGGCAGCAAGAGAAGAGAGCAAGCCACTGGTGGGCCAAGGTAGGGTTATGTGAAAGCCAGCTGCTCCAGTCATGTGGTCATGGATCCATGTGCTTTAAAATTAAGTTTCTTTTATATTCTCTGGCTGAGTGACTCTTCTAGTTGGGGATGATGAGGTGAGATAACCACAAACAGCTATTCACAGTACTTTCAGAGTATATTTCCTTCTGCAGCTCCTTCTATTAAAGGAGATGACCAAGGCAACAGAAAATATGTGAATGAAACTCAGCCATTACTGCTACTCAAAACTTGGAAGCTTGGTCATGGCACACTCCTGCTCTTGTTTGGTCCAATTGCCTAATGTTAAAGCCATTCTTTTACACTGTGAACACACAGTAGTGTCAGTTCTGTGCTGATTGTTATGAATATTGACTGACAAAATTAGTCTTTATTAGAATTATCACATTCTACAGTAAAACACTAATTAAGCTAGGTCCAAGATTCAAAAGTATAGCTCATATTTTTTTGCCTACAAAAACACACTAATCAAAACACTGGATTTCCCACTAATTCTTACTATTCTCCCTAAAGTATGCCTGCCTTTTCATCATGCACTATTTCTGCCACATACAGGGGTATGCGAATGTCACTTTTGTGACAACTCAAGAGACCTCCTTGAAAGATGTCTGGATAGGAGTAATACAGGGTAGCACGTGTACAACACTCTGCTGCACTTTTATTTTTCACCAGAGCCCACAGGACTGACAAAATCCTCTATTCAGTCTCTGTGGTACAGTTGTCACATGCTTCTATAATAGATATTGGTCTACACTAAGCAAAATGACTTACTGAAGCATTCTGTTCTCTTAAGTGCTGCATGCCCCAAGCTGAGGCCAAGAAATACCAAGGTGTCACCAGTGTCCAAGGACTCTCAGGATCCTAGCAAACAGCCTGTGCAACATGCTAAAAGGGAAGATGAAACTCCTGCTAAGGGGAAAGAAATCTCTTCCTTCCTCTAAAGAATAGCTGCTTCCCCAGTTACTGCCAATGACACGTCCTTGATGCTGCACAGGAAAGGCTTCTTTTCTTCTACTCTACCTGCACCATAAGCTCCCAGATACAGCTACCCAACCTTCACATTGAGGAAAACATATGCATCCTGAATTTGACCCCTGGAAACCCTGATGTCTGTAATATGAGCATCATTACCAATGTAGAATCAGATATTAGGGTTATCCCAGTTAATCTTCATTCCTTTCTAACTCATGAGGGAGCTGAGAAATTGGTAGATTTAGCAGTTAATGGATTCCAGCACTGTGCAGGACAGCAATACTAATGCCTTTGACTTAGCACAGAAATTAGATGACTCTGATTCATCTTGAGTCTTCCTACCTTGCTGAGCCAGTTATGAAGCAGTGGGAGTTGCAGTGTTCTAATTCTACCTTTTATTTATATTTTTATCATATTTCTGACTCCTTCCTGAAATTTGCTGCAAGAGTAAAAGTCAATGCAAAGACCAACACTAAGCAGTATCGAGATCATACAGTAGGCTAGTTTCATACATGACACTGAATTTTGTTAGGGATGAAGCAGAGTGGAACAACAGTCTTGGGGTAGAAGCAGTTCATGACAGAGTTCCACAAAATGCACAGTTCAATGTTACTGATGCACTAATCCCTGTTTACTTCTGGGACTGCGTATGGATGCACAGGTAGTGCTTGTGTTTCGATGGAAGATCCAGTGCTGGTGCTAGATGTGAGCACATCAGACCCTGTTTGCACACCCCATCCTCTGAAAGCACTGAGAGGGAAGTGACTAGCAAAGAAAGGCACACAGGGAGGGGAATTGTGGCTTTGCTGAAGGGTATCTCTTGTTTCCAATGTACAGACAAGGGCATTTAAAAATACCCCTAAAAGTCAATGTGTTTTTTGACTTTCTGAAGAGAACACAATGTTCCCTGTTGAAGAATTTCCATGATGACCAGGAATAATAGAAATACTTAGAAAAGATGATGTTTTCTTTGAAAGAGTAAGCCAAATTGTTTCCAAAGAACTAAAATACTAATTTCTACTGTGGTTAACACCTACTACCTCTGTGACAACAACTACAATATCCTTGTTTGCACTTCTACAGCACTTTTCAGCTGTATATCAAGAGTTCTTTCAACAGTGGGGTAAAATACTCTTCTCTTTTTGTATGGTGGAAGAAAGCAGAATTAGATAAGGAAAGAGCTTATAAAAAGGGGCAATAAGACTACACAGAACGTGCAGACTGCCTATTTTGTCAGCAGGTCATGTTGATTCCCACAGTTTAACAATAACTAGCATTGGAACTCATTTAACAACAAAAGAAAATGAACTCTGCACGGGGGATCCTCCTGTGGCATTCATTGTAATTAAGAACATTAGTGACACTCTATTATCTTCATCATTTATGAAAATGCCCTAATCCCCATTTTAAAATAAAAGTTAATATTATTATCTTTATTATTATCTATATTATGTATGTGTCACATCCCTTCTGTTAAAAAAAAAAAAGGGAATATGTTTCAAGATCATGAATGCATGTGTGAGGTGCTTGAACCAATATGAAGAGCAAGAGAAAAGTCATTTATATATTCAACTCTGATTTAAACGCCTATTCAGCAACACCTTGTAAGCCACCAGCCAACCACAGAGGCCTCTGAAATGCCTCAGTTTTCATCAACAAATTCCTCCAGATGCCCATGAACTCAATGGTAACAGCTGTGAGCTTATGTTATGTTTCCTTGGTGTCAACAGAAGCCTTTCTTTTTTCTGTGTCTTCTGTGTTCCTCATCTCAGCAACCTTTAAGAAAGGTTGAAAACTCCCCTGCAAAAAAACATGGTCAACAGAAACAGAATTCTGCCTTTCCCACTCTGTTCCTAGACATGAGTTCACAATTGTAAGAAAAAGTGGATCTTCTTTTCTAAAAGAAATTCACCCCATCCCACCACTATTCCCAGCTGCTGACACCTCAAGTCTTCATCATCTTTAGTAAATGAACTGAATCCTTCCAACCTTTGATTTCATAAAAGGGAGAGGAAAGAAGAGAAAACAAGCATGTAAGCATGGCTCCCTAATGTAGAGGTGAGATATTTGAAATGGGAAGGTGGCCTCTATGCCTATTGTGCTCATCAGACTATGTAGATTGATAAGACATCAGTAGAGAAATTAATAAGGGCTCTCATTTTGCACAAGTGCACTGCGTAACGGAGGAGTGCTTTACTCACCTTTCCCTCAATGGACCCTTACTTTAGGGAACAGCTTCTACAAAACAAAATGACAGACTTCTCCATGCCAGTGTTGACACAAACCCCTGCAGTGCCATATTCATACTGTGAAGCACAGTAGTTACATACTCACAGGCACTGCTCTGCAATCATTGCAAAGGTATCACTATCCCTCAACTCTACTGTAATATGTACACAAATAAAAGGCAATTAATTTTGCATTCTATGTTGTCTACAACTCTGGACTAGAAACATAACTACTCAGATTTGACTATTTTCTTGTCTTTAACTATCATCCAAAGTAGATTTATGAGTGACCCAAGTTGTTAACTCCTGCTTTAACTGCCAAGAAGGCACAGCTGAGGAGACTCCTTTTCTCTGTCTGGCATGTCATATATCTGACCAAAGGAAAAAAACACACAGATAGGAAGACAGCCCCCTTCTATAGCCTTCTGGAGACAGGGCGATTATTAAGATTAATGTTGGCTTTTCTTGGAATTTTTTCCCCATTAGGAAAAATGCATGAGAACTGCAGGCAGCCAGTAGGTAGTAATAACCTTCAGTCACCACGGAACAAATCACACAAAGCAGAAATCATGTGCTTTGCTCTCTATTATTGTCTTTTTTTTTCTTTTTTTTTAACAAACCTTCCTTTCCTGTCTAGCATCACTGATTGACACTGACACAAATTTGTAAACAGTACAGTAGGTTTTGCAGAAGATAAGGAAGCACATGGAGATAAGTTTAACTTACTATGAATTTATAATTAAAAATCCAAAAGAAGACATGCCAAAGATTTTTGTCAATCTCATTAGATAAAAAATTATTAGGATTCTGAGATCTGCCTTTTAACACAGTGGGCATCTTAAAATATGTAGACAATGCAGAATGCAATGCAGAACATACAGGATTCAATATCAGATCACATACAGAAATCAGGAATTGCTTTTCTCCATTCAAATATGAGTGACATAAACATACCATGTAGGCACTTGCAGGCAAAACACAGACAGCAGTGTTAGAACAGTGGCCCTACATGCCAGTAACCAGATCCAGTATTCTATGGTATTTCTTATCTCATCACTAAAAGATGACCTAGATTCCAAAGAACTTCGTTTTGGGGTTCATCCGGGATGAAGAGTTTTTCTCAGTTATCTCATTCATCTCTTTTCCTCTAAGAAAATTACACTTCCTGAAATACGTGGATGTGCTTTCTAACTTCATGTAATCTTCCTGGTTACGTAAGCAGGCTGTCTGTACCTTCACTCTTGAACATTTCAACATATCCTTTGCAGTACAGAAGCCACAGTCAATGATTTATTTGACCCCTTCCATACCCCAAAGGCTTTAACTCAGGACTGATGTTGTCACTGCTGTTTGTTGTCTTGGACTCTGTTTTCCTGATTTCATTTAGCAAGTCTTTGAGTTTTGCAGTGAAATTTGTTGGTGCTCTCATTGTTCTTCTGGCTTCTCTCTCCTAGCAGCTGCGCAGCTCAGTGGGGAGGACACTGAGCCCCATTTATACCTTCCTGGTGCAATTGCACTATCTGGAGGTAACAGGTAACTGGTCCAGTGAGGCTCTGGCAGCATCTTCAAACGCTCTTATGCTCAATCCTTAAGTTGTTTGATAGAAAATAACCTGTATCTGCAAAAAAAAAGGTCTGTTTAAGGTAATGCAAGTCACTATGACTGACATACATTCGGAAGTGAATGTCTTTAGCTGGCTTGTATGTTTGGGGAAGGCAGTAACCAGTGCTGACAATGTAAAAGGTGATGCAGATATGTGAGCTCAAGACAGTAATTTCTTCAGCTGGCATTGCTGGTGCTGCAAGATGTGTATCTGCACTGTGGACTCTACCACCCTCTACTCTGTAATAGCATTTGTCAGAAGTCTGCATACTAGTCAGTACAAGACATTCTGAAAGTTGGCTTCATGGTGTTTTTATATGAAACAATAATTCTGGTTCATTATTAAAGCAAACATAGGTGACTAGATCACAGATTCACAGAACTGTATGGGCTGGAAGGGACCTCTAGAGATCATCGAGTACAACCCCTCTGCAAAGCAGGCTCCCTACAGCAGGCTGCACAGGTACATGTCCAGATTGGTCTTGAACGTCTCCAGAGACGGAGAATCTACAACCCTCCTGGGCAGCCTGTTCCAGTGCTCTGTCACCCTTACTGTGGAGAAGTCCCTTTGCATATTGGTGCATAACTTATGCTCCAGTTTACGGCCAATTCCGCTAGTCCTGTCCTCACAGACTACTGGGAAGAGGTTGGCCATGCCCCTTTGACCCCCACACTTAAGTTATTTATAAACATTAACAAGATGACCTCTGAGTCTTCTTTTCCCAAGGCTGAATAGACCCAGTTCACTCAGTCTTTCCTCATAAGGGAGATGCTCCAGGCCCTTTATCATCTTTGTGGCCTTCTACTGGACTCTCTCCAGGAGATCCCTGTCTTTTTTGTACCGGGATGCCCAGAACTGGACACAGTACTCTAGGTAAGGCCTCACCAGAACAGAGTAAGGGGGGGAGAGGATCGCCTCACTTGACCTGCTGGCCACACTCTTTTTAATGCACCTCAGGACCCATTGGCTTTCTTGGTCACCGGGGCACACAGCTGGCTCATGGCCAACCTGTCATCCACCAGGACCCCCAGGTCCTTCTCTGCAGAGCTCCTCTCCAGCAGGTCACATCCCAACCTGTACTGATACTTGCGGTAATTCCTTCCCAGGTGCAAGACTCTACACTTGCTTTTGTTAAACCTCATCTGATTTCTTGCTGCCTGGATAGAATGTTTTCTCATTAGTTCAGCAGTTTCCTGGTTGAAGTCAATGGGACAAGTCCTGGGAGAGGGGCTCAGGAGGATGAAAGGCAATAGAGAAGTGTTAGTGCCCTAAGCCAGGCCTGCCACTCTATTGTCTTGTCACATGTCATCTATGACAGAAGATATAACTTCTCCTGAATGCAGCTTCTCACATGCAGTAAGGCCAGGCCACCACAAACAGGGAGATGCAGCAGTTATCGTTAGTCTCCATGGCCACTTTCCCTCAGCAAAACTTAGGCAGAACAGAGAGCTGCTCTCAGAGGATGTAAAACAAAGCCATGTCACTTCTCATGGCACTGTCCTGAACCAATCCTTCACATAGTGACTTTTACGTTTTCCTTCTAGGCCACCAGCTGTCAGATGGTAACAATTTCCATCTACTTGCTGACGTGAGCGGGTTTTGAACTTTAATCCAGTCCATGTCTTAACTGTGGTGGCAAGCACTTTTTAACTAAAAAGAGCCTTCAAAACAACTTTAAAAAAAAAAAAAAGAAGAAGAAGAAGAAAAAAGAAAACACCAACAATCCCAAAACAGACCTTGCTAGCAGCATGGTTTGCTATAAAAGGCTTGACAGACATAAACAGGCAAAGCAATACTGTGAAGGAAGGAAGCAGCTGTTGTGCGATTGCAGGAGTTTATGATTGCTGTGACTGAGGAACCTGGCTGCTGCTCTATAGGAACACCACGCCAAAGGCTGGGGCTTGCCCCAGAGAGTTTGCAGCCTGCACTCACCACCAGGCACAGTATAGATGCAACTGACAGGGGAGCACAAGGAAACAATGAAACAATGCTGGTCAGCATGAGAAGCAGTAGTCTCATCACTAAATCATCTCCATTTACTTTCCTAATAGGCTAACATTTTCTGCCACACACAGATCTCTTTCTCCCAGGCGGTACTGAGTGCCTTCAACTCCCAGGGAAGTCCAAGAGCATAGGGAGACGTCAGCATCAGGCATGAGGTGCTTAGCATTGTGCATGGCAGAGCCTAGAGAGTCAAAGCTTGGCTATGTTACACCCTCTGGCTTGGAGCAACAGTCACCTCTGTAATGGAAAAATTAGTATAATACAATAATACAGCTGGGAAGAATTTGCCAAGTTTCTTGGCTGCTGACAATAGTGGCTTCTTAGTCAAATATACAGGGGTAATACATAAAAAGTTGCTCCTGCTACAGTTCTGTTCTGAAGATTCCTTTCTTAAAGATATTCACAAAAGTAAGAAAAATTCTGCCATTTTTTTTCTGACTCTTTCCTACTTGAGGGACGAACAAGCCACCCCAAACTCAACTATTTCAGATTGCTCTTTGCACGCTTTCCATGTGATTGCTTTCTTCAAATTTTCCTTTCCTGAGCGTTGTTCACTGCAGGAATTCATCTGATGAGTGTGTTCTCCCTGCTGCTTGGTGACACCCTCATGTTGCAGATGTGTTGAGTTGTCTTCTACTTGTGATCTGGATATTCTCATCTTCCTGCTGGATAAATCTGGAGTGTTGAACAGCCTGGAAAAATCTCAGAATTTGTACTAAACAGATTCTTCTTAATACCTTCCATTTTTATTTAGCTTGTGCCTTTCGCGGACTTCATAATAATAAGGCTTAATCAACTATATTAACTCGATTCAAAACTAAGTGGTTGTAAATTAATTTGAATTACAAAGATTAGCCTTAGGAAGGAAAAATGTAGCAAACACCACAGTCTTCCAAGCTAACCGCACCTTTTGGAAATTCCCAGAGTAGCTGATTCACCGGAATGACAATTACCCCCCTGCTTCTTTGCCCTCCCCCTCGAAGCACATTGTTTTACAGGAAACTTAATAAGGCACAGTTTGTTAACAACGGTCATTAGGACTTTACTCATGATGATGATAATCTTTGAAAGGTAATTTTTTTTTCTCATTCCAACGGGATTTCTTTGCCTACTCACACCTACTGATTTCAATGGGAACCTACCCTGAGTAAGGCCTGCAAACCCAGTCGTGTGTTACTGACGTCACTGGGAATTTTCCCATTGAGCTTAGTGAGATGAAAGAATGTAGTATCCTGAAAAGTAATTGTAACATATTAGACATCCATTCTCACGTTCTTTGCGCATTCAATTTCTAGCAACAATAGTTTTAATTCCGGGTTGCTGGGATTTTTTTTTTTTTTTAATTAAATATATTATGAGTCAAAGGATGTTGGAGCCAACACTCCAAGGAAACAATGGGGACAGATCCTTAATCCTGGCTAAGTGCCTTATGTGTCCTTCTGTGTGGCTACTTTAATTTGTACCAGAGGCCAGCTATACACACGCATACACATGTACGCGCACGAGATGCAGTGAGTTGAATTAGGGGAAAAAAAGAAAACTGTTTTACAAACTCCGTTAGCTCCCTATTTCTAGCTGAAGTTTATACATGCACACAGTGTAGGGGAGGAAAAAATTTTGATATCTAAACAGAGAAAGGAAATAGTCACCATTTAAATATAACAGCAGTATTTAGCTTGAGGATACAAAAAAGAAAGTAGAAGGCAAACAAGTATTTGGGAAGATGGCAAGAGAGTACGGTCAGCACTGCTGTGCTTTGACAGACAATTATTCCCAGGTCACTCACACATCATCTGTGACTGCACTGACCTCTCCTTTTCATTAGCTTCCACTCCTGGGTCACTTTCTTTCCTGTGTTTATATTTTGGCTCTGTTAAACTGATTTGTTTTCCTGGATGTTGAGCTACAATATAATAGCATGTAACCTAGTACTGTACCTTACATAAATGCCCCAAGTATGTGAAATACACATCAGGAAAGCAATGTTTCCTACAGGGAATAAAAGTGCTATGTTTAGCTCTGTATTTACACACATCAGTCATATCCTATCATCACTGTTAATCAATTGCCATTTATATCTTTGAATCAAGGAAGAAAAGAAGTTTGCCCATTTTAGGGAGAAAAGGACTTTTTTAAGGCTGGAAAAGGCTGGCAGAAACCCTAGCTCAGCTCAGACCACTACTTGGAAATTCCCAGAATTCTGAATCACTGGGGTGGGCAATTACCATCCTCTGAAACTGAACAGTCAGAGATTGTAAAGAGCAGAAATGTATGCACGTTTAAAGAAAGGAAATGCACCATTAGTGTGACTCGCTACTGAGAGCAATTCCTAAGAAATCATTTTCTGCTCATAATGGGGTTTCCTCCTCTCTTAACTTCATTCTCACCAGAAATATAACTAACCACAGAGATTTCTAATAGTTTATCACTGCTCCCATACTTTCCCACACTAGAACACTTTTTGCAAGGCTCTTCAAACCCTGACCCCAGCTGCTGGGCAGTTTTTCTGGTGTGATCCAACTCCCCCACCATGTAATCCCATGAGAACACATTCTACAGTATTACCTCATGAAGCCTAGTACATCCACAAATGCCAATGTAGTCAATTGCCTGAAAGCCAGCAATTTGGGGACTCCATGTTTTAGAAATATTCAAAATTATATTATGCTGAAAATCCAAGGCTTTTCTTAAAAATCTACTGCATTCTTCAATCAGGCAAAAGTTGGCAGTGATATAGAGAGTGATCCCTATGAAAGAGTTGTTTTCCATTGCACCATTCCTCCATAGAGTCTTCAGCAGTGAAAGCACCCATGCTTATGACTTAAACTCAGCAGCCCTCTCCTCTGAAACAGCAAGTACACATCTGTAATGCAGAAGCAAACGGTAGATATTGACATTTTTCTCAGGTTTCAAAAGCACTAAGAAGGCCAGTGGAGATCTCTTCACAATATTCTTCTATCACCAGTCCATTAGATGTGAAAATTTCAAGTCTCCTGCAGTCCAAGGGGTCAGAGTAAACCAACCTGAGGCAATTAGAGTGAGTCCAGAGGACATAGCTCATCTTTTGATGCCACCCACTGCTAAAACATCCTTTTCTACAGAGAGAGCAGAGAGCAGTGATACTGCTTTAAGGGAACTGGTTTACAGTTGGTTTGATGGAATAATAATGATAATAATAGGTGCATGCATCTGGAGCTTTGTAGAAATGGAGAGGATGTCAGAGAAAGGAATCATATAGGTTAAAGCAGAGAGAAGTCTGGGAGGATTTCACTTCTACACTTTCCAAACAAAAGCAGGGCCAAACACAGCAGACTAAGATTTTAAGGCAATGTTACGTGCAATTCTTGTCTTACTCAGCCAGTTTATTTCACTGTAAATTCCTTACCTGATTTCACTCTAATCTGCATACTTCTCAGGTCAGGTATGCTCAGCACTCCTCCAAAGCCCTTCCTGCATGCTGAGGTATATTAGGGCAATGACAGCAGTGGGCTGCTCACCACTACCCACCAGTCCATCACATAAGCTGGCAAACTGCACTCACAGCAATCTGTCTACATGGCCTGTCAGGACACTTGTTTCCTTCTGACCAAAGGAAATCAAAGCTACTTTTCAGTGCCCTGGTTATTCATTGCAGCTTGGGAGATGCCAAGAGGTACATCCCATGGTCCTTGTCCTGAAGGGCTGGAGTCACTGAGAGGGTACGAGGCCCTGTCTGTGACCAAGGAGCCAGTCAGAAGCCAGGTTCTATTTTTCTCACTAAGTCTGAGATGCATAGCCACTAACTTTAGCTAACTGAAAGGATCTCTTTCTAGGTTTCTTTGTCCAGGTTGCTCATCAGTTGAGGAAGATATAGGGGCCTTCAGAATCCCAACCTTCAGAGCGTGGCCCATCTCCCCCTTCCTGAGATAGGTGTCCCATGTAGAAAAGATCAATCTTTCTTCAAAGGTGCTCATTTCTCTCTGTTTATTGGAGAGAGAGCCTAGACAACTAGCTCACATGAGGTGCCTACACACCCAGGTAAACTCAGAGAAGAGTCCTGCCTTGTTGGACTCATGCTGTAGTGTGGGTGTGGCTTAGAATGAAAACAGATACATTTATTTATTTATTTATTTATTTATTTTCTGGGCAATCTAGTTTTGTCTTCCTTTGAAAGAACCAGTATTGCACTAGTAATAAGACACTTCAACATCTGGTAATGCGACGAGATACCCCCACGCCTAGTCAACTGAAAGTACTTGGCACACAGCCTGATGACTGGCAACATCCCTTAGGTGTGGTGGTATCTCTCGGTATCACCCCACCCTGACATGTCTTGCATTTCATTAGCACAAGCATTAAGGTCCAGTTCTACTACCCTTACTCACTATGAGTAAGGATGGTGGGATCTAGGTCTCAGTGAATGAATACTGCCGTAACGAGGCAGGACGTGTAACCTCATTATGCCAGTGAAAACTCCACAATCAGAGCTTTGAGAATAAGAAATTAATTGGCTTGAAGGAGTTTCAATCTAATAACCTCTTACCAGAAGCATTAAGGTTTATACCCGGGGTTGGTTAGATTAGTTTCAATTTCAGGTAGTGGGTATCTATCCAATTACTCCCCTCACTCGGGTAGAGCACATGGCATTCCTTCTGCTACTCGATATGCTAAGCAGCATGTGAGTTGGCAAGTTGGGCTGCAAAGCAAATTAGCATTATGCAAACTGCAGGATTCTGGCACTTACATTAGGATCAGTGATCTGGCAAGAAATCCTGCCAAGCTACCAAGCCTTCCTGAGCCCAGAGAGAGCTGCAAACCTAATCCAAGAGACCAGCTGACAACAACAAAACAAAACAAAACAGATTGCGGGGGATGGGGAGAGGGAACAAATTCTTGCTGTCTGGGAAGGGTGCTGGTCCCAGCACAGAGCAGGGCTTCCTAAGGAGAGGGAACTCTCAAAACACAGTGCAGAAAGAAAAAGAGAAAAAAAGACAGGACAGAAAAAAAGAGGAAAAAAACGGGAAGGGAAGGGAAGGGAAGGGAAGGGAAGGGAAGGGAAGGGAAGGGAAGGGAAGGGAAGGGAAGGGAAGGGAAGGGAAGGGAAGGGAAGGGAAGGGAAGGGAAGGGAAGGGAAGGGAAGGGAAGGGGAAGGGAAGGGAAGGGAAGGGAAGGGAAGGGAAAGGAAGGGAGAAAATTATGACTGCCCCATCTGCTTGGCATAAGCAACTGTTGATGTTGCTGCCTGGCAGCAGGGCAGCAAGACACAATGACGTAAATCCATTTTGCTTTGAAGATGCTCTCAGTTTCTGGTCCTATCTCCTTGCTGGAGCTGGAGTGCAGGTCCCTTATGCTGACTCTATGCAGACACAGGCAGACGCTGCAGACGACAGCAGGGCACTAATACCTTAAAGCACTTCAGCCGGATTCACTAGAATCTGTCTTAGTTTAGGTTGCTTTTAAGGCACCCCCAGGTAAAGATTATTTTTTCAGGTGTTGGAGTAGGCTTTTCCTGATATATCTGTATGCTGTTTGCAGGCAGAATAATACCCATAATCCTTATATCTTAGTTTGAATGGAAGGGAGAGGGAAACTAGAAGAAAGCATACTACACCACCTAAGCCCCAGTGAAAACCAAAGGAAGTTGTGCACCCATGTGTGACTGTATGTCCTAGAAACCATACCTGAATTAGATAAATTTTATTAGATAAATTTCTGCAGTACCTTGTCCACAGACAGTTCCCATCTGTACAGCAAAAAGATTATGTGTGGACTCTCATATCCCTTTGCAGTTCTTAAGTGGTAAAATATATCTAACCATGTTAGGGACAGATAGGATTTAGTTCTAGTTTTATGCATGAGTTGCAAGAGATTATGTTCCAATTACACTAACGTATGTTGCTTCATGCAGTAATTTCTATATCCTGTTAAGAAAGATGGCTTTTTTTTTGCTTGTGAGAGATGTGCTGTAGCTGTGTAAGTAGCTCTAAAACAATTGGTAATGATTCTTCACTTTAATGGGGGAGAGTATAGTAAAATTTCTGGCTTTGCCAAGAGTAAGGAATAGTGTAAGTTCTTAAATCACAGGATAATCAAATACAACAGTGTGACAGAAATAGGGGTCTCATCATTGAAATTTTTTATCAAGCATTGCAGGATTATACATATCTGACCTTTGAGAAATATTAGCTTTTGTCTGGCTCATATTTTCATCAATATGAAGGTTGCTGATAAGTGGAGCTCTCTGATCCCCTTCTCTCAATCGTCTTCAATTTTCACTAGTTGACTCAACTCTGAGCAGAAACTGTGCTTTTATCTCTTGACCAATGCAAAGCCCTTTATTTTCAGTATTTATTTTGGCAATATTTCAGTTCAGTGCATTAAAGCACAACACAAGACAACTTTCCATCTGTGAGTATTTATGAAGACCTGCCCCGGGCACTGTGAACCTAGTAGGTAAAATGTAACAAACATTTGGCCCTTTTGTGTGGAAATCATTAAGCCAGGACATTATTCCATTATTCCAGTTTCTTCAAAACTTCTGTAGTAGGTTTCACTCATTTCTCTGATGAACATTCATTCAAGGGGGAAGAAACTGAGTCAAATTCTAGATTTTCATTTCTCATGAAACAACCATGCTTACTTTGATATCAGGTGGTTACTAGAATACACAGTTCTTTCTGCGTTGCCAACTCTGCAATCTTTCAAGTGAACTAACTCACTGAGGAGCTCTAGTTTTACACACACTTTTCTACTCTTTTCTCTACTAGTACTGCTCCCTGAATAGCATTCAGGCCTTTGATTTCAGATTTCTGATCAGAACACAGGAAATAAGGTTCACCAATCCACGGTGCTTAGCTGTAGCAGTACCATTGGAAGGAAGTAAAAAGTTTTATTCCTTGAATCTAGATCACAAGGCCAAAACTAATTTGCTTATGCTAAGAGGGGAGGCAATCCAAGTGCCTTTGTGTAACATGATTTCACCATGGTAGGCAAACTTCCAGATTGTATTTAGTTTCTTAAGAAATCCTGGTCGATGCTCAGGTTTTCATTTCTATATCTCCTCCTTACAGCAAAGCTAGTTACATCTTAAGCTTTTGAAAAATGTAATCCTTCTCATCTAGGTGAAACAATCCAGCATCTTCATCTGGCTTCCTCCCTTACTAAAAAGACTTTGCAGTCTGGGTTTAGATCAGCTCTGCCCCTGACCTTTCAGGTGTCTACAGGCAAGAGGATTACCCCTCCCAGTGCCTCTGTTTCCTCTACCACACACTAGTTTCTCTATTTACATCACAATCTCTTTGCGCAGCGTAATTGTCTAGCACAATGGGGCCCTCAGTGGGAACCTCAAGGTATTTCCATCGTAAGAATAACAGACAACAGAAGGGAAGAAGAACAAAAGCAGAAAGCCCACAAATACAAAAATAGGTCCAAACCTCATCAGGCTGAAGAATTTCAGAATTTAGGACTTTTCAAAACTAGAAACAGCAACTAATGAGAGGGTCCACACCTGAATTTGTGTAGAGTTGTGACAAATAACCTGCAACGATACACTGCTTCTATTTTTAGATCGTACTGCGTGACAGCACAGTCAAATTCCAGAAATTGTGCTGTGTCAAGCATCATCGAAATCGCACACCACATTTTATATCGTGGTCTTCTTCCCAATATTAGTGTGTTAAGGAGATTTTTCTCTCTTCCTACAGACGATTTATTTTGTTTCTTGTAACAATAGGCCACACTGTTTTTCTACGTCACAGTTTTCACTTTGATGTGTTGACTTTGTCTGCTAGAGGAAGTGTTGTGGACTAGAAGAGGAGCTTTGCTGTGGCCCAACTTCACTGTAAACAGCAGGTGCAGCAGCTGCTGCAGGAAAGTGCTGGTTTTCCTTCTCCTTGTCAGGGATGAAAGAGGGAGTTGTACTGACTTATTCTTCTGGAAAATCTGAGACATAGGAAACAAATATACAGTTTGCAGTGTTTTCTTTATTTGTCAGAAGTCTCGACATGGAAAATAAAGAATGTGTAAGTGTTGTACATTAATATGTAGATATTATATGCAATTGTGTAACTATTGCACATGGGAATTACAGCTCTGGTGGTGTCTATAGAGCTGAGCATCTCAGACTGAATACTCTGCTAAACTGTAGTTTGAATCGCCTCTCTCAGCAGACCCAAACAAATTACCACTGGCATTTATATACAGCAACTTCTCCCAGCAACTCATAAAGTACATCAATAATTCCTCTTCTGTACAAATTTAAATGAAAGGATATAGAAGAAAGTGTGCTTGTAAATATGAGTACTTCTCATGTTCAAAACATACTTTTAATCAATAAGCATATTATTGTATGTGAGTCTCATAAATTGTCTGGGGCAAGCTGTAAAGCATGTGTGCAATTGCTTGTGTCTTCATATTGCTCCTTGCTCTGGAACCACAGGAAAACATTCTCCTTGTACTCTGCATAGGATGCACTATACCTTGCTTCTTACATGTCCACAGCACTCTAGCTTCAAAGAGTGTCTACCGAAAGCACAAGGTTTTCCAGTACATCTAGGGCAGTGTCAAACATCTGTTTTGTCCCATCATCTCCAAGATTTGAGTTTAACAGCAGAGTTGGTCTTAAAGAAATTAGTCTCTGTCAGCAGAGGAACTTTGACTCAAGGGCATTTAGCTTCTATGCCCATAAGCATTAAAAAATGTTGTTTAGAAGCTCATTCATGAGTCCTGCTACAATTCTATTCCCAATAAATATAGAACTTCCTTCAAGAAAACAAAGCTGCTGGGATTTATCTGCATCAGTGGTTCACAAGGGAGCTGAAAATCATCTTGCTCACCTATACTAGAAAATTAAAAAAAAAAAACAGAGCAATCTTTCTGTAAATAACTTCATTCTTTGCCAGTAAGTGTTTTCATTTGCAGAATATGTAGTAAAGAGGATACAGGCTGTTGTCTCTACAGTACTTAATGAATATTTAGCATGGCTGCTAATTCTAGATACTTTGTTTTCTCAGGTGGAGCAATGAATTCATATAGAACAAATCGGAGGTAGGAGTGCTGTCTGACAGACACACAGGCCCTCCTTCTTGCACTCTTTTTCTCTGGTCTGGACAGCCAAAGTCCTGGCTCCATCAGACATACCAAGAGTACATTTTAAACAGAGATGTTAATCCTTCTCTGAGCAGGATTAGCTGGCCCTGAAGCCTCCGAATGCCAACCAGATGTTACTATGCAACTGGCAAAATGCCCAAAGCAGCTTTTAAATTCCTTTTTCTCTTTTAAGATGGAGGTCCTTTTTACCAGCAAGCAATATGGTCTGGGAATCCTAGGAATTACAGAGCCCTCATAGAAGATGGCTCATTTTCACCCACTTGTAGTCCACTGGTGCCAAATAAAAGACTCTGATGCTCTACCTTATGTTAATAAATTAATGAGGCACACTGGCACAGGACTAGCTGAGTACTTTTAGCATACTGCACAGTCTGGTTCTGGCACCATCGAGGCATCTGTTGGGGGTCAAACGCATGGGATGTCATTCCCAATGGCATTTTCATTGCAGCCACCCTGCTCTTCTGAAGAAAGGAGAAAGTGGAGCGATATGGAAGTAAGATGTACCATACCACTTGGCATCAGAACCAGAGAATAATCCTTGGTTCATTTTTTATTTACTACAGGAAATAACACCTTAATTGCTTTCAGTGATATACAACAATATACAATAAATTGTAGATGTTAAAGATGCACAGACCAAGAACTAATTTAATTGATGCTAATTAGGCACCAACAAAGCTTGCTGTATTCTATGCCCATACCAATTTATACCATCCTCTGAAACCATGTATCTCCTCAGGAATGCCTGAGGCATTGTAAGCATAACTAAATGACAGTTCATACAAAACAGATTGATTTTTCTCCACCTTCCAGGCCCCTTCTCATGGTAAGAGGAAATGCATTTCAAAAGCAGATTTTAAAATAGACTTGATGGCAGCTGACTTTTTTGCAAGCTAATTTTTCTAGTCCAGTGACTTAGACATGATATTGTACTTATCTCAGAAGCATTTTCTAGGCAAACTACAGCACTCTTCTGTCTGAATTCAGGTGATCTAAGCACAAGATACATGTGACAAAAAGGCAAGATTCCCCATTTAACTATGTGAATACAGAGCCATATTTCTTAACTGATCACCACAGACCTCACCTTATTTTTCCAATCTCTCTCAATCACTCAACGAATCCTCTTCTGTCTTCTTTTATTTCTCTATCACTCATTCATCCATGACTCGCAGCCTTTTCCATCCTTTCCAAATTGCTGCTTTTTGCTGACACAGCAGCCTACTTAGATAATGAAAATCAAATTGCTGTAATAAGATAATGCCATGCTTTTCACTAATAACAAATAGTTGCAGAACTCAGAAGAAATCTGGAGGATTAGGAGTGGGGACTTTGTTATTGGTTAACTCCAAAAGCCTGTGACAATCTGCCAGATCTTCTGAGCTTGCCTCATGTGGTTAAATTATCCAGAGATAGTTTATGCTCAAAGAAATTAGCAGAGTAGCCCTAGGTAAAGAAGCTGCTTTCAGCACATACAGAAGAAGCCCTGAAGAACCCTTGATGTTAAGAGAGAGTGTTGAAACACTCAGCGTGAGCCAAAGAATGTATCCGTAAAGCAGAAACAAATCTAATAATATTCTATATCTAAGATACTTGGAGATTTTTTTACAACATTATTTTTAGGTGTCTTAAAACGACTGATTTGTACTGAAAGATCATAAATATTTGGAGAGAGTATCTGAAGTCCTGCAGTAATCAACTGCAGACTTAAGAAATCTTTAGCAGTTGTTCAAATTCCTGTGTAGGGCTGGATAGCAGGTCTTGATATGAAGTGGTGTTATCTTTGACTGCTTATGTACCTCTTGTCTATACTTAGTGTGCTCAAGGCTGCAGATGATCCCTGCTCTCAGACATGTTAAGAAACCTGGCAGTACTCAGGCTTTTGCAGAGCTTTCAAAGCTTTCAAATCCTATCATTTGCAAAAGTAAATCTATGCTGCTGAATTAGAGAGGTAATCTCCCATTCTGACCAGCTACCAAACAAAACCAAGGAGAAATGTCCGTCAGGGTCATGCTTAAAAGCTCTTGCTGATTTTGCACACAGTCTTCAAACTTGTGCTGTACTCTGTGCTGCTGATGCTTTTGTGTCAGGGAATGAAAACACAGTTGGTGACTATAGTGCAATGCTGTTCATCCTATTCCATTACACAGAAGCTTTTGTCTTTTCTAGACACCCATGCTTGTACCACTTTCCACCTTCTGTAAAATGGAGGAATATCACACTTAAGTTCAGTAAAATAACGAGGAAGCTCCACAGTAGAGCTTACTACTCTGCAGGCACATTGCACAGCCCATAGACAAAAGACAGGACAATATTCAGACCACTTACTGGAGGGGTGTTATCTACCTCACTTCAGTTTAAATATCTCAAAGTGGGTTGCTTATTTAGTTGTCTAAAAGTAAACGGGAAGAGAGAGGAGCCTCTGGAGGCAGTTCATCTCAATTATTTTAGATACTGATCTTAGAGTGGGACTATAGAGGCAATCTGGATAATCACCTCTGATTTAGGCAGCTAGAGATGTCTAAAGCTGAATGGGGTGACTCCCATCCTAAGACAGGTATCTAGAAGATAGTTGAAATGACTCATCCTCAAGGTGGAAAGATTGACTCTCTGACCATCTTCTCTGTTGACTGGGCTGGAGAGACCTGGATATTATTTGTCTCTTGAACTTAGACTCCTTGGAGGCATGGTTGATACAGGACTGTTTGGGTAAATAAATCTCTCACCTTCTATCACTGTGGAAATTTCTATCTACAATAAAGATATGTAGTCTGGAAAGGTGGCACAAGAAAGGATGCCCAAGTCTCCCTCAGCAGATCACAAACAGGGCTCCTTCAAGGGCTGTTGTTATACAGAGATAGCCTACAAGATGACAGAACAGGTAAGAGGTGGAGCAAAGGTGTAGTGCTGCTACAGAAATGTATAAATTATTGTCCCCCAAAACAGGCACAAGACTTAGTGAGCAATTATTGTCAGTGGGGCTGTGTCCACTGATCCAGGAAACACTTCTCCAGCAGTTTCGGTAGTACGACTTAGAGCTCAGCTCTGTTACTCTGATATGTCTATTATTTGAAGAATACCTTCCCTGCCATAAATGAAATCCTCACACATACAAAAGGATATTCATCTATCAGTTTCAAATGTGAAAATATCCATAAATAGGAGGCAGACAGTGTTAATTTTGTAAAGCAGACTTTTTCAATGAAATAATTTTAAATCATTTCATCAACTTGGGATCTGGTTTTCACTTTCTAATGCACAATTCTACTAACAGTTACAAACCTCAGTGCAGTCTCTCCCTTCCCCCTTACAGCAAAAGACTTCACCATTTTCCATCAAATACACCTAATATAACTAACTCTGTTACTCATGCTTATGTGATGAAAAACAAATTGGAACCACAGACATGTATGAGAAACATATTTGGGGACTCCACAATATCTCAATTCCTTTAAGGATGGAGGAGTTCTGTAGCTTTATCATAGGGCCTACCAAATGGAGAAGGAATGCAGTCCATACGACCTCCTGATTTGCAGGGGAACAATGTAAAAATGGTAAAACTACAACATACAGGCAGGGAATGCACAGAGAATTGTGAAGGAACTGCTGGAGCACAAGATCTCTCCTCTGACTCTGAGGTTGGCTCTCTTGGGTCTCCTTCCTCTGGATGACTCTGTTTCTTTTCACCAACAGAAAATTCTGTGTATTCACTTTCCATGTGTGAATAGAGTATATTACAATCTCTAAGCGTATTACAAGGCAACAGAAATCAGAAAAGGTCCCCATGGTATGTGATAGATTTCAGTATTCTCACAGCTGTCACCAACCAAAACTGCTTTACAGATTAAGAAGGAAAAGAAAGCTATATGGGGGGAAAAAAAAGAAAGAAAAAAAAAAAGGTTTTTGCTAGGGTCAAAAGTATAACATCAGAATCACCAACTTCTGAGGGCCTGATCGTGCACAGACATTTACACACGCTTCAGTTCTAGTACTGAGTGCTCCCACTCACTGTTCTACACAAAGAAAAGCACATGAATCAGCGTTTGCAAGATCACAGCCAGTTGTCTGCAAAATGCAGGTTCTAGCAAAGTGTTAAAATCTTTATGACTCATCTAGCATGATCACTAAATAAATATTCTATAAAATGTAAACACTATGGGAGCTTAGTATCATGAAGCCTCATGCAGACCAGAGCCTAAGCCCTTGCATAGTTTCCAGGCTATGGCAGCCTCTCAGCCCCTCCATCCATCCCTTCTGGAACTCCCATGCTGGAGCTACCTTCTCCCATGCTTGAGCTCCAGTAGTGGTGCTGGGCTAAAATACAATTCAGTAGAAAGTAGATACTCACAGTATTGTGCCATAAATTTGTGTTGCTTTAATGGAGTTGTTGTTTTTTTTCCCAAGCAGAAATCAAGATGAAGTTTTAAAAAGTGATGCTTATCACAAACCAAGGCACTGAGCTTTATACATGCCTTGGATACTTAATTAAAAGCCTCTCAAAATAGATGCATTTTCAGTACAAAAATAATACATTACAGCTAGAGAAGGGCAGGGGAATGACATGCCTCAGGTGAGCTTCTCAGGTGATTAAATATCCACACTTGAGTTTATATATATATAAGTAGCTATGCTGCTCTGGTTAGAACTTTTGTGGGTGTTTAAATAATCACAGAGCTCAAACAAATGTCAACAATATGCAAGAATTCAAATCAAAACCTGAGAAAATACTTGAAACTCAAATCTTGTGTTTTCTTTAGTTCAGAAATGCGATCATCTACAACATTATTAGTCTCTGAATGATCATCTATTATGTTATTACTTTCTGAATGATGAGGAATCATTAATTTGCTATTAATTTGTGACAGAAATCACTAATTTAATAATTAACTTATAAAGAGTTGCATATTGCAAAGCTGACTGGTAACACCACTGTATATACAAACAGGTTTTAAGGTAAGGTCCTTTATAAAATAAGTATTAACCAGTATCTTTTATTTTGAAATAAGGAGACTACAATATGGGCAACATCCCGGCCTCTTGAAGCCAAAGCCAAACTCACACTGATTGCTGCAGGTACCAGATTTCATTCCGTGTACTTTCTGTATGTCAAAATGTTATTAACATTTTTTGCTTTACCAGTGAAGCAAAGACATAGTGCTTTCATATTGAGGTGCTGCTTCACCCTGCTCAAATGGTACTGAATCATCAGAGCTGAAGAGTGGACAAGAGGCTTCCATACAATGACGTCTGCTAGAAGGTACTGATGACTGTTTGACAGCTTCACCTATTTGCATCCTTGCAAAGCTTGGTGTGATTTAGTGCTTCTAGCTCTGCTTCTCATCATCAGCTGGTATTTCTCTTCACAATAAATTTAGAAACTACATAGCATTAAAATTTGAACAAATACCCCACAGTAGGTATCGAATTTATGAAACCATATGTCTTATTGTAATGAAGTCAGCTGTTCACATCATGAAATCATTACCTGACCTAGAAAAAGAGAGTGGCTTTATATACAAGTATATACATACATATTTATGGTACATACATATTTACTTATTTCTTAGTCCTATTTAATTTTTGCTCATCCAATATTCTAACATGGCCTTTTGTACTCTTAAAGCGTGTTTATTTCCATCATGCTTCTTTTATAACAAAACTTCATTCTCTGCTCTGATCTTTGCTGGTAAGAATACCAGTTGCCATATCTATGACAAGACTTAAAACACAAAAAATGGGAATTTTACCACTCTCTATCTAAGACTGACCAAAGATTTTCCCAAGATAAAAGATGCAAGTCATGGTACTAAAAAAACACAAATTACAAGATAGTCTTCTTCTTCCAAACTGAAGGAACAATATCTACACCAAGTCTTCCGTGATGAGTAATTCAGTCACATATATATACAATAATTCTATAGAGGAAAGATGTTCAAATATTATTCATTAAGTTTATCGAGGAATTTTGTAATGCAATAAGGAACAATTGGAAAAGGCAAGGAGTACCAAAAGCTATGCTTATTTTAGAGGTTGAATTGCAAAGTCTGTTAGGCAGCATGCTGGAGAAATTAAAAAGGCTATTAAAGGGAAGGAGACAGAAGACATTACAGCCTTTTTGCACACGAGGAGCAGATGAATCAGTGCACAATCAGGGACATACGGGAACTGAGAACTCCAGATATGGTCATGTGCATCATAAAGAAATACCCCTTCAGACCTCTTCTCTAGCACCTTCCTGAGAAAGCAGCTTATAGGCATGAAAGGCAGCTGAAAGGGACCAGAGAGGAGAGGCATGCCTGAGCTTTACAAGCCAAAGCGTGTTCTCTGGAATATGGCTGGGGAGCCAGCGTGCTATCTTATCTGCAGTTGCTTCAGAAACAACTAATTTAACAGTAATTATGACAGTAGTGTACCTGAGCAGGACAGAGGTTAATTTAACTTTCTGAAGAAGAATATACACCTTAGTATAGCGAAACAATTACAAGAACCAGTTTTCCCTCAAATAAAGATAAGAAAATGGAATAAGAATCTTGCGTGCACATGGGTAGGGAAAACAGTCCACCAAAAATGTGGGAATGGGAGATAATATGTCCCTTTCATCTCCCATTCACTTATTATGCACGACTTTAGGCCCAGGCCAGTTTTCACTGCAGGAAATGAATAGCATCCTATGAGCTTCAGTGGCCTTGGTGAGAAGACTTGGAGCAAACTCACTGGCATGACAGCTATGAAGGAAGAGGGGACAAAGACTCAGATCTATGATCTGGGTTGTGATTGTTTTATGTTGGACACTTTTAGAGCGTATTACACAGTGCTTTCAGAAGGATGCAGAGATGTGATAAAACAGATGCAGCAGATGCAGGAAATACAGCACTTTTCCCAGGACAGACTTTTGGGGGCAATTCAGTTTATTAATGGCATGTATTATGGAATAACAAGTTGCAGATGATCATTAAAACTTATCCTTAACAGACATTCCTTGTGTATTCATCTTTTGTTGTTTCCATAGCAGGGATGACAGAAAGTTGTGTAGCCTGAGACATTTAAGTTACCAGAGCTCATATTTTCATTTCTGACTTGTGATTTAAAAGCAAGGATTATTTTTAAGGACAGTTTAATTAAAAAATAATAAAATAATTCTGTCCTTGTGGTATGATATATTTCAAGGACAGATTTGGCTCCAAGAATCTCATTCTCTTGTTCTCCTCATTCTCTCAAGAGCTCTAGCGAAAGCAATGTCAAATTTCCACTGCTATTAGAGCTTCATAGCTCTCCTCAGAGCAAACACTGTGGCTTTTAATCTTTATCTTCTAGTCCACTGAGCTTCAGCGCTCTCTATTTAGTAGGTGATCCAATGCACACTTGCTCCTTCAGATTTGATCAGGAAGTGCTTGCAAAAAGAGATAGCCAGCATGCCCCTAAGAGCCTTCCAAGAAATCAGTAGTAGCTACAATATGGTATAAAAAGGCAATAAATCATTCCCAATCTGTATGCAACACAGTCAGAACCAAAGAACATACGTAATGGCCACTGAAAGAACAAACCCGAGAGTATGAGATATGTTTAAGAGGGATAAAAGCTGTGAACCTGCATGCAGCAGGAAAATCCCAGTGATATTCTGGAACAAAGGAGCAAATAGCCATCAGGTAAACATATCTACATCAGTTAAAAATCATATCCCTAAGCCCTGGAAGGTGGGAAAATATCCTTCGGTGATGTCTAAGCAAAACTCTGGGATGGAGCTTAAAATGACAGGAAAGTAGCAAACAAATAAGGAATTAATTTATTTAGGAAGGGGGAAAAGATATGGATCATTATATTTCCTTCTCTGTCAAACTTAGAAGCAATTGACTCTAAAATCACATGCTGTGTCTCAAAGGAAAAGCTACATTTCTAGCTCAAGTTTACAGAAAACATTCTCTTTTAGAGAATGAATATTATTACCTAGGAGGATTTTGGATTTGCCATCACTGAGAGCTTTATAGAGTAGCTTAGACTCTTTAAAGACTAGATTAGACAAATGTCTGTCGAGACTAGCTTATGTTGTGGATGTACTTTGTACAGGGGACAAACTGAGCCATCAGCATGGTCTTTAGATCACTTGGGGTCTCCTTACAGGACTGTTCTTCCATTATTCTATAGCAAGATGATGTAGGTCCTGGAAGAACTGGGGAGGTGGCATTTGCAAAGTGAACACAAGCAATGGAGGGCTAATACACTAGCTGAATGCCCTGTTGTAAATACCATGTGTGTGTCGCCAAGTCCACTGTTGGTAACATTCAGTGCCAGGCATCCCTGGTGCAAAATAATGAAATGTGTGCGGCCAAGGAGGTGGTTTAGCAGACGGAGTAAACAACAACAACAAATGGGATTGAAGAAAAATGTAAATATAACGGTAACCACTGTCAGTGCCATACTGCATATGTGACAGATGTGAAACACTGTAAGTGCTAAATGTACCCAAAATAAAAAGACACAGATGTCCTGACAGCAGGCGATCTGTGTGTTTCTTCTTTGTGCCAATTCCATATAGCACTTTGTAGTCCCCAGCTGTGAGCCCACACAGATAGCTCCAGACTCAAAAGTTAAAACTTAATCAGCCCCAAGCTTCTGTGCCCCAACGCACAGCAGCAGTGTCACTAACTGCCAGTGCCCACTGGCATTTCAGGCTTCATGGCTTTCTGTGACTTGAGGCTGCTAGACCCAGAACAGAGGAAAATACAAAAATGTACAGCAATCTCACTGAACAATCAAGTGTCAAACTGCTGATCGTGCTACAATATGTGATTGCCAAAGTATCTATCAGGGAAGGCAAGAGGAGGCCAGGCACCATGATACTGTGCAGAATTCCTTTCTTATCTCAGTCATCACCTGGCAAAACACCAGAGCAGGGATAAGGCACAGTCTATTAATTAGTGCTGTCAGGACCTTTCTCATTCTGTCAGATAACTTTACCAAAGAGGCCTGTACTAATAAAGCCATGCACTATGGTGTTCTGCCTGCTTAATTAGAAGCAGGATTGTAAACCTTCTATCTCTAAATAGAAGTATTTGCCCAGATATATTGTTGAGTGGAAATAAAGCAGGGAATACAAGATAAAGAGTATGTGCTATGCGAACTAGTTATCTGCTTGCAAATCATTGATCTAGGACATCAGAGCAACCAAACTCCTGCATAATCAAGAGCAGAAGAAACCAGACAGAATTCGTGGTGGTTACAGGCTTGCTCCGGTTCAGCTAATGGTATCTTAACACAAAAGTACAGCAGACAGGTTTCTGAGCAAAAGCAGGGCTCAAAGATGAACGTCACAACTGCAGACAAGGCCTCAGATACTGTGAGACCATTTGATCTCCAAAGTTGCAGTAGGTCCTGCATATCCCATTCTTATAGCATGGTGTAACCAAATGTAGTTGATTAGTATTACAGGCCACAGCACCATGTGCAATAAAAAAGAGTTTGAAGCCTTCTGTGTCTTCAAAGGCCCAGAGGGCACAATCCAATTAATACCAGGTGACAAAGGCCTACTCATAAACAGCACAAACATCCTGACAGACATTAGAAATGAACCATTGTCTCATAGAGGCTGAACTGTTGGCACCCAGAGCCAGGAAGCTGCTGGCAAGGAAAAGCTGATTCCCAAATGTGAACACCCTCTCAGTGAGGACCACTGTCCAGCACACACATGGGAATAAGCAGGGCCCCAAGAAACAGCAGAAAATGGGCAGCTGATAAAGAGATATGTGAAAAAGCTGTGTGAATATGGTGTTACTGTCACCCAATACAGCATGTAACCACTCTGGTATGTGGTTTATATAGCACTCACGCATAATACTCATGTAATATTCCAAGTCCTATGCGTGCTGCTCCAGCAGTACCACACATGCACACAATACCACAATCAAAAACACATCTTCCTGGCAAATTTTGACAACCTATATACCATGTATTGCAACCACCCGCACACATATGACGTGATGATAACAGCTGCCTTTGCATCACTAGCAAATACTTCAATGGGCTAGCACACATTTTCTCAGAGAGGGAGAATCTTCACACAGTCTCTGAACAACCTACAAGCAGATGGCAAGCTGCACATGAGGAAAAGCTTGATGAAGCTCCCAATGCAAAGGTAGTACAAGTAAATACGCTGATGATGAATCTGGCTAATTGAATGTTTTATGAATAAACACATCAGTAAATGCTATCCCAGCCATTAAAAATAGGCTGCATGGCAAAGAGTTTCAAAGCACTTAATAGTTGGTGGGTTGCCACTTGTGAAAATTGTTGGTGGACAGTCCAGTCCACCAGTAATATTTACAGCATGCATTTAAATACATGCTGTAAATATTACCATCAGTCGAAATCCACAGCCTAGCACAATACATATCATACAGCATGCTTTCTTCCTCCTCTATAGGCCTCTTGGATATGACAAAGGCAAGAAAAAAATGCCATATCACTAGCTAAGAGCAAGTCTTGATATGTTGAAAATGGCTTCCACTGTCTGGCAAATACAGTAGCCCTAGATGTGATGATATTGGTCATAGGCTGTATAGGACTCAGGTTTTCATGGGGCTTTCTGAAAAAGTCAAGCAAATGTGTGATTAAGTATATAATACTGAACAAAGAGAAATTTGATTTTTAAGAGAGTTAACATAATTGCCTGTACAGTGGAAGGGCTAGAAGCCAGAGGTGACTGCATGGAAACAGATGTAAATATATGATTCTCCGTCTGGTTCAGTAACTGCCTATGGCATGTGTGCTGGGGAAGTTCAGTCTGCCGTCCTGTCCTGCCATACAGCACAATGCACATACAGTTGCAGCCGTGCTGCCACAGGCCAACCTGCACTCACAGTTAGGCTTTCATCTCATCCCACAGTCGTTTCTGTTCTTACATGGCAGGCAGCAAAGCTGAACACCTGTCTTTACTTAGCAGGCTGCATTCTTTCTCATTTTGCCAGAACGCGTCCTGATCTATAGAATATTTAGCTTGTGAGTGTTGCCTGGACATCAATGCTCTGAGTATTTTCATGTCGTGCTTAGCATGATAATTCCAGGAATTTCTGTGCCAGTTTGTGCTGCAGACTGCAAGCAGCAATGGCTCATAGGACCCATACCGCACCACTAGGACCCCTAGAGCCAGAAAGCTGCACCTCTGCTTCAGAGTACCTTTCTTTATCTTTGGGTCATGGGCTTTCTGAGCAAGCCCCTGAGTGAATCCAGCCACCAGCATACAGCTCCTTGCAGCAGATATGGACTGGACAGCACTGAGAGACCTGAAGCGAGGTGTGAAGTCATTCCCATCTGCTCTGCTCCATCAGCAGGGCTGAGCAGGGCCAGGTTCCCCTTGGCAGTGGTGCACGGATAGCGGGTGGTGTTAACGAGCCCGGCTGTGCCGTGTGTACAGCTCTTCTGGAATTCTGTCCAGAAACACCATGAGAAACTTTGAGCATGTACTATTTATGCTGGTTATTAGAAGCAGATGCTAATGT
Organism: Meleagris gallopavo; assembly: GCF_905368555.1. Lineage (NCBI taxonomy): Eukaryota > Metazoa > Chordata > Aves > Galliformes > Phasianidae > Meleagris > Meleagris gallopavo. The sequence goes on along the minus strand of NC_139405.1, from coordinate 67,677,212 downwards.
TTCTTTGCAGCGATCTCCCAAGTATCCTGTCCTTTTATGATGTGTGGCATGTGTTTGCAGTGTGTATGTCTCTATATCACATGCAAATAAAAGGTTACTTTCACCATTTGTGTTGTGTTCATTGATAATGAGGACCTTACAACCTCTTTCTGTGGTCTTGCCCCTGCAGATGTTGACTGTGGAGCTGAGGTAAGCATCTGTAGCAATGTGTAGGGCTGCTGTATGGTGTACATGTGTGGATGTCTGACATGAGCAAAGGGTGAAGGATAAATCAGGGCAGTAACACTGCTCTGAGCTGCCTCCTGAAACTGTGTAGCACAAAGGCAACCAAAATGTCTTAACTGCGTACACACTGCCCAGTATTAGAGAACAGCAGGCCCAAAACAATGCACTGTTCACATTTTTTTCTCTCACATGTATTTGTATGTATGTATATGCATGTGCATATATACATACATATGCTTAGAGTTTTTTTCCATCAAACTTTCTATGAATAGAGTCTACAAATACTGCTCTACATACAGAAGTTTATTTGGAAAATGGCACTCGCATATATCAAGCAAATGTTGTTTGTCTGGGTATTTCTCAGTAAAATAACCAACAGTGTAGTTGAATTCACTGCATTATTTAATACTCAATTATTTAATAATTAGAAGATTTGTTCACATAACTTAAGTGTCCTTTAGTAGCAGATTACCAATAATTCAATGCCTGTATCAGACAGAAGAAGCCTAAAGTGTTACTGCCATAAATCCAATTCTTATCAAGCCTTCGTAATCCTGTTCTCCTGGGGTGACAAGGTCCTGTTTTAATGGATCCACATGCTTGCAGTTTCTGTTTCTAATTTCATGTTTTCAAGCCTTACCTTTCACATGAAGAAACAGGGCACACTTAGAAGACTTCTTAGGATTCCTTTAGAACTATCAGCTTGAATTTGGGAGTTTTCAAGACAATGAACACGTCTACACTAACCAGAGATTTCCTATGCAGTCAAGTAACACCTCAGCAGAGATGTATAAACTTTCATCTGTGTTTATGTGGTATTTTGGACAAGTATTGACTTTAAAATAAAATGTACAATTAAGTCATTCCTACATGCCATGTGTATACCAATGCAGTATGATGCTGTAATATGTCCAATTTTGGGAAACGTTATTCATCTGCCACAATTCCTTTATTTCTGAACATTTTAAATACAAAGCTAAAATACAATACCCTCAACCACTTCTGTTGCACTACTGAATATTGTTTACACGTTCACAAAACCCATAGGAATAGTTAACGGATTGCTTTTGTAAAAAAAGACCTGAATTCTGTGACATAAAAAGTATTAGCAACTGTAGATAATGATAAGGGAAGACAGAGAGATTGTCTGTGCTACATGGCAGGTTTGAATGTGAGCAGGCTTAAACATTGTCCTGATAAGCAAGTGGAAAAGAGATTGACCTTGTCCCTTGGGAACATGGTCTGGAGACTAGCTGCACATTGGTATACACTTTAAGGCCAAAGAGTGTGTTTTTCTTTGTGAAGAAAGTATGGATGTGATTTACAATGAAAGTCCCACACGTTAGTACATGAATCACTTCAGACTAGTTCAGTGTCATGGATGCAACTCCGTGAGAAAGACAAAGGGGAACTGCACTTATCTGGTAACTATTGCCATTAATGCCTTGATATGGGAAGAAGAAATAGGATTGAAGTACAGTGAGTTGACAGTTGGCAGTTCCCTGCTGCTTGTTTGCTAAAGATGATCATGTTAGGTCCATGAGGAGAAGCTATATAGTTGGCTCTAGAGGGTTTCTACAGATTAAGTACTCGAATCTTGCTCTGAGGGGATTTATTCCCAAGGAAACACTGATCATCGACATGCCTTGCTAATATAGTTCACAGTTGTATCTGCTTCTTCCTTCTTCTCCATACTCCTCTGGGATTTACTGTTTTCTTCCAATTTCAAGTCCTTATCAGGGCAAGACTGCATCTTGGAGGTCTGACAGTCCTTGTCCCACTGTTTGGAGCCACTCCCACCATGATTTCCATACCATCTAGAGACCATCTAGACCCAGGAAGTGGGTGGTTTTGAACTGCATTCTTCATGATTTTGTCTTGCCAGAGTGAAGAAGAGAGATATACAAAGTCCCACTGCCACTGCTAGATGTGAGAGTAGTTTCTGTTACTGCATATTTTGGTGCATATTCAGCTGGGAAGCTCCTCATTTAAATGGGTTTTCACATCTATCTTCAGCCATCAGACAGTAGCATAGGTTTGGTACAGATGTACCACTATCACATATATAGTCTTTTCAATATTTAATTTGTCTGATATCATCCAGAACTGCTTTATTCTCAATCACTCCTACTCCTTTCTATTACAAACTATTGCTTCAGTGACACTATGGATGAGGAAATCTCCTTTAACATCTTTAAGAATTCTGTAGAAGATTTTTAAGAATTTAGGCTATAGGTGTGCAACTGTGAGATTTTTAAATCCCCAGCTGGAAAAAATATCCAGAAGTTTGGCTATGTAAAATGTTCAGTATAACAATCTTGCATTTGCATAGATTTCTTGCACTTAAAGCCCATGCAAAAATGATTATTCAATGCATTCAGAATTATTCTGAGTAGATGCAAACAACAGGAACAGAAAGAAGTATTGTTCATTCACCAAGCATATTTGTTTATGTAAAATTATACATAAATTCCTGTATTGTCAAATTTTCAAACACAAAAGCTATGTGAACATCTGAAAAGCAATTTAAATTGAGCCCTGAGAGCACTAAAATGTATTTGAAATATGTGGATTTTTATGGCTACAAATTCTTTTATTCAAAACTTCTAAACATCTCTATATACAAATTTGTAGATGGAAAGATTAATTGGAAATGTAGCCTGTTCAAAGGGTACAGCTGATTTGCCAGAAGTTTTTTTTAAAGATACCATAAATGTGATTTTTATAATGTCCATCCTCATTTTTACTTCGTATTGATTAGAACAGAGAACACATTGTAGACTTGAAAAATAAATAGTTAGGCTCTTTTTTTTTCCCCCCCTCAATACAGTAGAAGGATAGGTATTCCTGTCTGTATGACAGTAGTTTTGTCCTGGCTGCTCCTCCTGGAAGAGACTGAAGCCTTGGCTTTAACAGGAACTAGAAGAGCCAATCATATAATACTTCATGAATCCCTGTAACAGCAATGTATTTCTTCAAAGCTTTGCCTCCCCTTCATTTGCCAAACACAGGCCATTCTTTGCACCTTAAGCCAGGGTGGAATAATTAGTGGGAGGGAGGGAAAGGCAATTATGGCCTAAGATGATGGAGAAAAATACACAGTGGACAAGCAAGGTGCAACTTGTAACTATCATTGTTTATAGTACGAAGCAGGACATGAAATGAGGAATGGGGCAGGCACCTTTCCTGTGATTTAAGCATGAGAGCTGACAGGTATCTTTCTTCTTTTTTAACACATGGGGTGCTGGGATAAACAAAATGGGCAAAAGTTTCTTTAGCACCCTTTAATACCAGTACCAACAAGGAACCTGAGGAAGTATTGATCAAATGAATCCCTCTTTCCATGGTGCGGCTGAGTTGCAGTACCAACAGGATGAAATAAAGCATGTTCTCTCCATCTGACATTCAGTTCTGGAGGCTGTGGCAGTCTGCAAATGCAGATGCAGCTCAGTCCGTGCCAGCCAGCTGCAATGCCCAGCATCATACTTCTGTGGACATCATGTCCACGTTGTTATGGTAGCCATGGGAAGTGTGATTCCTGCACTTGACATTCTGAAATTGGCATGGAAAACCACCTGAGGGTTTGCAGGGAAGTGTCATACTATTATAAGAGCAAAGGGGAATGTCCAGCCAGCCCCAGCTGGACAGGGCAAAGCCTCCCACTAATCCTAGGACCCAGTTATTCACAGCAGTGTCTAGCAGTGTTCCTGAGTCCAAAGAAAGCAGTCACCGTTGGAAGGCCTGGTCACAGTGTAGGAGCCCAGATCCTATGACCTGCCTCTGTCTCAGCGGGGTGTGCTCTTCTGAGGCGGGAAGGGATAAAACAACAACAAAACTACTTTCATTCAGGTGCTGGTGACTCAGGCTCCAGCCAGCAACCTGCCCAAGCCCAGCCCACTCCACAGGCTGTTGACGAGCGGGTGCGGGTGCTCCTAATGACACCCTCCTGCAGCTCGGGGTGGAGCTGTCCTGCCTTGCTCCACCACAGCATAAGGGCCCCATGGGTCTCCCTTTAAGTGCTGGCCATCTATGGCGACTGTCATTAGGCTCATGGCCATGGGCAGGGTAACAGAGACCAAGGCAGAGGGCTTCCCTGTCCCTCCTGACAAGCTGTCTCCTCTCCCTCGTGCCACACTGATGTCCTCAGCCTGTGCAAGCGGATCTGGGGAGGAGGGTTCACAGCAGAGCTCATGAGGAGGCAGACTAGGTGTCATCCAAGAGCACTGACTTCTTCACAGGGTTGTGTAACACACCTTTTAATCACTAGATGAGGATCTGAATGCAAATGTGCCCCTTATGCAATGAGGTGAGTAAGATTCTGTGCTGCCTGCAGCCTGTCTTCCAGTCAGCGTTGTTACCTTCTCTGCATGATGAACCTGAATGTCAAATATTAATAACAAAACAAGTTATCTCCACCCTATCATCAAGGTGTGTCAGGGCTGATTCCTGTTTAACATCAAGATTTCTATTGCTCAGGAATCCTTCCTGCAATCCTGGACTTTGGCTGTATCAGTTCTATGAGCAATTAAGGAATGACAAAAATCCTGAAAAACTTCACTGTGTTTGAGCTTATCTCTATCTTCTTCCATAGTTTGCTGGGATGGGAGGAAAAAAAAAATGGAGCTCCAAAGATAGAATGGCTGGAACAATTCTTGTTAAACCAGCCTAAGTCATCCACCAAAACGCTTCTTCTAGGTCAGAATCAGGACATCATGCTACTTCTTAATTATATTTTCAAATACTTCACCAAAAAAAAAAAAAGATAATAAAGATAATAATGAAAAGATGGGGCTTTAAAAAGAAAAAAAAAATGTGTGAAAAATAGATTGACAGGAGAAACAGAATGAGCTAAAAAGTGGACATGAAGGAGCACAAATGTAAATAAAATAAATAAGAACAGACTGTCATTCCTACCAGGACACCCTCAAAGCATACTGGTCCAGTAAAGAAGAGACAGATGATAGGTACACCCATTTCAAATCATATAGAAACATAGTATTATAAACTATCCTGAGTTGGAAGGAACTCAGAAAGATCTTTGAGTCCAACTCATGGCTCCAAATATTATTGAATATAACATTGAAAAGGGGGAAAATGTGTCTTAATGTAAATATGAATTTTGTCTGCTGTTTCTAAAGGACTTGTGGGTCAAGGATGAAGGTCTTTCTTAAATACACCCTCACTTTCCTTTGACTAAGTTAATAGTGTTTTAGAAAAAAAAAAGTTATGGAAATATGGAAATAATAATTAGTATGCTAGTAATGGTAATATGTAATTCCTGAATACTTCAGAAGATTAATCATAGGTTGTATAGTGGTTCATCTTACCACCAGCTCAAAATTCAGCCTCAAGAGATAATTTAAAAAAAACTGCAAGTGGTTTCTTTTTCTACAAATTATCCATATGCAGATTATATTCTCATTTCAACATCTAAGAGTTCCCAAGCTCTTCCTGAATTGCCTACAGGCAACTGTTTCTTTGAAAAATCAGGCTTGAGGACTTACATGTCCGATTTCTGTACTTGGTTACCTGGCCACTCTGGTTGGATTTTCCTTCCTCATGGTGAGGTCAACAAGTTAAGCTGCAGGAAGAGTCATACAGAAATGCCATAAACCAAATGAAAAACAACCATCTGGAAAGGCAAACCAATGACTGAAGGAAATGAGAAGCCACTAATCATTTTCCCATCCTTCACCTGTCCTTAATGATAAGTATGAGTAGAAGTTTCATCACCTGATGCTTGCATGGTGCCCTCTGTGACACGGGTTGGATGGTATCCACATTACAAAAAATACCACAAGAACTGGAAATAATTGGTACCTCTCATAACATATGCAGATCCTGTGTGGAACACAATGTCTAAAAGCAAGGTCTTTGATGTTTCTCAGTTATATAACCCCTAGGGAAGGAGGATGTTATTATTTGCAGAGCACATTATCTCTTCTTTCTTGGTAAAGAAGGAGAGAGAGAGAAAGAAAAAGAGAAATGAATGAAATGAAATGAAATGAAATGAAATGGGGTTTTCACTGAAAAAGCACCTAGAAATCAAACAGTTCAGTGATGGCTCCTTCTGTGACATCTTATTCACTTCCCAGATCTGAAAACAGAGCAGAGTAAAATTGAGTCCAACTGTCCCTAGAAAATTAATCAGTTACAGTCACAGAAGTCAATGAAAACTTATGTCTAGTGCGCCGGTGAATGGAGTTCTTTCTATTTTACATTCATAAGGATTAGAGATGCCATGAAGCAAAATGGGATGTCCTGGTGGAGGAGAAAAGATTTCTTGTAGGAAAAACTCATGAAATACTATATTCCCCGACCACAGTTTGATAGCCTTAGAGAGTAATGGCACTAATTATTAAAAAACAGAAAAGTGCAGAGGGTTTTGGATAAATTTATACTACATCATGCAGGTCCTGAGACTCAAGTGCCTGTTTTGTAATTCCTTCTCTACTCCCTCATAAGGAGGGAGCATGTTAGTATCTTATAACTGGGGTTAACCAGCATAAAAGTACTATAGTAGATTAAATGTATTTGCAAAAGTGAAACCAGCAGCTAATCATCTTGTTCATACATGTTGATTTTTCCCTCTGACTAATTTCTCTTGTAGTGGGAGTAATTAACTTTATTACTAACACTGACTACTCTGGTACCTTCAGGCAAGCGCTGGTAGAGCTGCTTATTAGCAATCACATAGTTTCACTTACACTGTTATCCTGAGCATTTCCTATGGAGTGAGGTGCCTGTTGGATGTACAAGAGAACAGATAAACCTATCTTAAAATAAATGACCAACTGCAGTGTTGGAAATAGGGGAAGGGCAGAGGAAGAAATCCAAAAATCCCAAGCTTATGTAAGTTTGAATTCATTCTTTCTCTAAGGTCACAATTTGCCTTTGCAAGGTGAGGAAGACTGGAGCAGGGGTCCTCATTCCCAAGTAGTGTCTCCTTAGCTGGGCTCTCTGTGACACATACTCAGATTTTCCACAACCCAGCAGACTCCACATGCAATCAGGAGTGGTCCTCTGTTGGCTTTACCAACAGATCACAGCAAAGATTTCTATGCTGTTCAGAGGCACAGAAATAGCAGCAACTTACTCAAGCAGAAGGCAAACCAGTAACCCTTGCAGCAAGGACAAGCTGGCTCTGTGCTAGAGGAGAAGATCCAGCCCAGTACAATTCTCAGGAAACACGCTTGCCAGTTTTTCTGCTTCACACACTGTGAGGTGAGGAACTCTGTACCTGTTCTGCCTTGCTGTTCCCAGGAATACTTTCTCCAAAAAAGACAGGCAACCTGGCAGAGAGCCGCATTGCTTAGGGGTTGTGAAACAGTTCTAGCACTGGAAAAAAAGGAGGTCATGTACCCACTTATTAACTGGCCATTACAGCACAAAGTGTGTGAAGAGGCACTGGCATCCAACCTGAGGGCTGTTTTTAGGGGTGGGGCAACTGGTAGCAAACTATATTCAAATAAATTTGAATGGTCAGAAAGCAAGGTCACAGGAAGAAAAACATCCAAGAAGGAGAAGAAAGGCTCTTCCTGCTCTGTCAGATCATTCATTGTTGCTTTTTCTACCATGACATCAGCTACCTATCCCCATAATGCATAAATGATGCTTACAATGACTTACCAGGATTAGGACATAGTTCTTTTTCCCCATAGCAGACACAGTCCCTTAAAGCTCCCCTTGTGCCTAAGAGGAATGTCAACAAAACACCTCTCTTTTAACTCTCTGAATCTATTTTATCCATTCTGTATCTAATATGCAAATATTTCAGGAGACATTGCTCAGAACACAGTTTCACTCCCAAACTCATACACTAGAAATCCCAAAGAATGGTTGCTAAAAAAGTGGTGTACCACTGAAACTGGAAAACACTGAAGTACACGTAATATAGTCCAGATGCACTAGTCTTTTTTATTACTGTTATTTATTTAAGAAAAGGAAAGAAAAGCTGGGGAAAGTGAGTTGCTGCACTTGTTTGCCTAGCTCCTGGCCCCTAGTATGTTTGAATTTTGCTGCTAACATCTGCTCCCAGACCCTCGTGCAGTAATGTGGAGGGAAACATGGCAGAACCATCTCTATCTCTACCTACGGCTTACAGATTGTCCTAGATATTGCATATGATTGGCACTAGCCAGAGAGTAGGTGGGATGTTGCTCTGAAGGGCTGCAGGACCATGGCAGCCCTGGTGAACATGTCCTTGCAGTATGCACTTTGCCAAGCGTGAGTGAAACAAACCAAGCACCATTATGCAGGTCAAAAAAAGAAGAAAGGAAGAAATAGAATTGTTGTGTGGGTGGAGCGTATAAATAATAATGAATTTATATTACTGAATATTTTTCTCATGGATCTGTTATTCTATAGGAGAGACTCATGTATAAGCAGTCAAACAACACCACTTATCAGATAAAAATCATTTGTATGCTGAACAACTGGCTCTGGCTCTGGCTCCGGCATGCCCTGTTCAATGACAAGCTCTGTGACCACAGCACTTTTAAAAAAATCCCTGACTCTAGTGAGCTTAAGAAATCAGACCTGCATTTTTAAAGTTTTATTACTGAAATTTCCCAAACACATTCCTTTCTATTCTATCCTTCAATGCCACATCCAAGAAATCCAGCTTACATTTCTCAGAGAAAGAGATTAAAAAGCTGTTTGTACCAGTCAATGTCAAGTGTATCCAGAGAGATGATACTGCCTTTGCAGTGTGAAGTACTCTGCTGTCATCAGAAACTAACTAAATCATATATTTGAGGGTATTAAGGTCCAGTTTAAAATTAGTTTCAGTTTTGCACCTACCTCTCCAGCTGAAAATCTGTTCCAAAACCTTACTCCTCTGGTGGATTTCATCCAGAATCCGTTCATTCCATCTTTATATCTAGTTGTTTGGAACCTTTCTCTGTATTTTAATCTTTAAAGCTCCTCCATTTCCTGTGTTTACCCCCAGCTATAATAATAGAGAGCAATCATATCTTCTGTCTATCTTCAGAGCAAAGACGTTAAGGTCTGGCTCAAATACAGGTGTGAACACAACCCATCATTCAGTGGTTAACAAAGATCTAGTCTACCTACACTCACTTACTGCATTTACATTAGATAGGGTGAATAGGTATTTTCCACCCTATAAAACTTTAATTATGAAACTAAAAGTACAAGTTATATAATCAGCTTTCAACATCATCTGATGTTCCAGTTCTGCTTATTTTCATGTCCAGCTTCCAGTCATTAAAGAACAGATTTGCTCTTTGGTAAACACAAGCAAACAACTTTGCAAATTAAAATGATATCTGACCTGCCTTCAAGCGTGTTTAAAGTTGGCCAGATGTAATGGAATCCTCTAACCACTGCCTCACTGAAATATGTGTTTGGTCATAGCTTTTAAGACCAATCCTTCTTGCAGTGATTATGTACATACTCAAGTCAGAGTCAGAACGTTTCTTTGGGATGCGAAAATAATCTCAGACCCAACTGAAGTCCATAGTGCAGCCATTTCACTTAGGAGACCATTGTGGTTAGTTATATCTTGCTCATAAGGGAGGAAATCCCTCTAGCATTAGTGATAACAGCATTTAAATGAAGAGAACAAACCAGAGACTGCTATTTGACTCCAGCAGCTGATCCTTCTGTTATGCAATAGAGATCTGGCAAGAAGACCCCATCGTTAGGAACCACCAGCCAAAGTAGCTGTCAAGCCAGGCTTTGCTCTCTGTGCTACTGCTAACTCCTTACCCTCTACTCAATTCCCCACAGATTCTCCCTAGACCATGCTCTTCTGAGTCTCAATATTCTGTGAGGGAGCACTTGTCAATTCAAGCTGAAAATCCTTTCCTCATATGTTTTGATGCCAGAACACTGTAAGGGAAGTAGCCAGCTTCACAGCTTATCATTATTTTCCTAAAACTTTTGTGTGGTGAGCCAACAGATTTAAGCATCAACAATTCTAGGAATGGGCAACCTTCAACCTTTGACCAGAGACTTTATGCCAACTCATTGCCTCTCATCCTGCCTTAGATGACAGAAGGGAAGGATGAAAGTATGCTGGCATAATACAGCATTCAGTTGACTTTCCTGGTCCCACCCATTGATGTTTTCCAGTTTCAGTCTGTAAGTCTCTCTGATTTCCTGGAGAAGATACAAAGATTTTCTCCCTTCCTCTTACTGAATATGCATACATAAACTTCTAATGGGGGTGAAATAGGAAAAGAGAGAGGAATTTGTTGTGTGCAATATTAGAAACACAATCCCCTGTTCTTTAGTGAAGTTGTCTATCGCTGAAAAACTGAATTTTTGAAAGCTTTGCTCTTAGTTCCCTAGCACTCACAAATGGTATTATTTTTTTTCTTTAAGTGTTTGCAGAACCAGAAATTCATAAAATCTCCATTAAATAGATGTTTGCTTTTCTGTGAGGGTAGGTATTAATATTTAAATGTCAGCATTTCTCTGTTTTGTGAAAAAAAAAGTGTTTATCCAAAAAAAAGTACCAGATCTCATAGAGCATTGCAAATGCTCTATTTCAGATAAGGTGCTTGTAAATCATCACTGGTTACAAAATCAAGGTATGTCAGGATTATTTCTTTAATATATTTTCTCAAAAAGAAATATTCATTAATGTCAAATCATTCCCTCAGTGCACTGCATATCTTAATACACCCAGTATGTGAGTCCCAGAGTTACCTCTCCATACTTTGTACACTTCATTGAGGCAGCTGGAAGCCAAAGGGTTCTGTTTAAAGCTTGCCCAACTTCACACCTCCTCTGAATGCTCCCTCCAGCAACTGCGAGTTGCCTCAACATATAGGCTGTCCCAGAGGGTGATCCAGCACATCTGAGATTTGATCTCCAAGTGCATCGTCTTGCTATATTAACTACAGAGCATGTTTTGCATTTTTCTCTCTATATATAGTAGCTCTGCTACAGAGAGATCTAGAGTATATCTAGAAGTACTCCAGTACCTCAGTTTGGAGTCTAAATTTATGGACAGAAGTAAGTAGCCCTGGTGGATGAAACAGATGCATTTGCATTAATGCTGCTCCTCTTTTTTTTTATGACAATGCAGTATGTTTTGATAAATATTTGCAAGCACTGATTTCTCATGAGAGCCTTTCTCTGCACAGGCAAATCTAAAAATTCCCTTAGACTCCAAGAAAAAAAAATTTAGCTTAGGTGCATCTTCTTGTCAAAATGTAGTAGCGAGCCTTGTCTACACAGAAAAACAGCCTGAAATAGTTATACTGCAATAACTATATTCCACACACAGCATTCCACCATTGCTGTTTTATAATAGTACCCCTAGGGACACATGGCTGAGTTAAACCACAAAAAGGCACTCTTCAGGCAGAGTAAAACTGTGCCCCCACAGCGAGTGTGGACTTGCTAACTCTGGCGAGTTCTTGGTTCACTCCCTACTATATTTCCCATTTGCATCCACAGCTGACTGAGCTTTTATTGTCTTCTGGAGTTTTAATCTGAAAAATTGATACCCAATAGAATCCTAGAAATTAGAACAAAGCTTTCAGTAGCTGGCCGTTTCAATCATCTTCCTGACAACTATTCACTACCATACAGGAATTTAAATGCTTCATGCAGTTGAATTTTCATGCTTGCAAAATTGAAAGTTCTGACTCTGTAACTACAGTACAATAGAATTCATTAATGAGAAACATGCCTGATAATCATTCATTATTTGCCTCTGCTTGGTTTTGCCGCACTACTTGTACTCCATTTCCCATAGGGAAGTGCTCCACTGCTATCTTTGCAGAACACAGTTGACAAAAAGGTCTTTGTGGCTATATCTTTGGAAAAAATGACCAAATGGTCATAGTGCTGTCAAGGAGTTCTGCTGCCAGCAAAAATACATGAATGATGGTTTGGATACCTAAAAGAAGCACCCACTGGAACCACTTGGAGAGTGACAAACCCTTAGAACCTTTCAGCTGGAGCCTTAAACCAGACTTCATTATTCTGAGACAAGTGAAGCCAGGTTACCCAAATTACTCTGTTGCTAAATATATGATGCATAAATAGCCTGTTGTTTCCTTGCCAATACAATATGCTACCTCCTCCCCCACTTCTCCTTACGTAACCTTATTAAATAAAGACTGAAGAACCCTGAACAGCACAAGTAAAAACAGGCATTGGATTTAAAAAGGAGGTGTGTGAATTGGTTCTAAAGAACAGGTCTTCCTTTGCTGAAAAGGGGACTCGGGGATTTCCTTTAAGAAAAAAAAAATCAACGCTTTTTGTCCCAACTCTCTCAGATCAACGCTGCTGCAATAAGCACTTTCATTTGTCAGTGAAAAAATCCTACCATAGATAGCAAACTTAAAAAATGTTAAGAATCAAACAAAATTTGCTGTGGCGCTTTTCAATACAAGCTTTTTCACTTTGGTTTTGAGAGCATTGCATAACCCTTGTAATATTATAGCTTATTGCATTGCCTCGTCATACTCCGTGAACTTGTGCTGTGACACGTCCACACTCAGATGTATCAGACACACTGGCAACACCTATGACACAATAAACCTGAAGTATGTTAATTCAAGCTTGATGGGACATGTGGCATTCCCACCTACCGGACTGGAAACTTTCCTTTGTAGGTACACACTGCCCCATGTTATGCGCTGCTTAACCTGGGTGCCAGCAGAAGGGGCTAATTCCTTTGAGAGTGAGAAGTGAGTAGTGGCCAGTGGTACCTCTTCAGCCCATCATTTTGGGAGCAAATCATGAGAACACAAACGCGAGGAGGAAACTTTATTATTTGAAATCCAAGTTGAAGGAGACATGAAAGTTTGAGATTGCGTTTCCTGAATTATATTACTTTTAGGCTTTGTACTGAGCAGGAGAACCCAAACAACAACAAGAAAAAAACAACAGTGCCCTCAAAATCTCATGCGTTTTCCCGCTGGTATTAGTCGCATGTTTCTAAAGGATGCTTTTACATCTGCAGGATATTAGAGTATCCTGCAGCATTTGCGAGCAATGCAACAAAGTGAAGAAAAGCTGAGAATAGTTACCTTGGGACTGGGAAATGATTTCATAGTCATAATCAGCTCTAACGTGCCAGTCTGAATAAAGCTGCAGAATGCCCAGCAAGAGAGCCAATAAAGGTCTATTTGTCTTTTCAGCCATCCCAGATCTCCTACTCTTGCCAGCTCTGCTACTTTCTCAATGGCAAACCTTGTTTTGTTACTTTTTTTTGCCCTTCACTCCAGCTAAAGTTGATAGGATCTAATACATTTTAATAGGGTTCAAAACGCAGCCACATTAATTCTGTAAATGACTGTGATAGCTTTCAAATGTTTCTATCTATGCTTTATGTCTTTAGTAATAAGAATGTGGAAGTATTTGTAGTCTGTAAAATAAAAGGAAAAATTGGCTTCAGACGTAAGTTTTGCTGCCAGTAAAACTGTATATAACCATTTGTGTATTTTTTAATGAAGACAATTTGGAAATACAATTCTAAATGTAGTCTGAAAAAATGCTTAATTTTGTCTTCTTGCCACCTTTGTTTCCTGTCACAATACGGTGAGGCTGAGAAATGCAACACCTTACAGGCTTCCTAATATTAATTTTCTTCTGCTGCTCCCTGCAGAATCTTCTGTTCTTTTCACCATTGCTCCTTGGTAAATCAGTTCCAAACTGTCTAACATGATTGTAAGAACAGGGGGTCAATGGCTTTGAACTTACCTTTTTTTTCTAATTTTAAGAGGAAATAAGATTATTTAGAATGTAGGTTCAAATTTTTCATCATGACATTGCAACCTGCAGGATTTTGTTTCTCTTCTGCTCTCAGAAAATCTAAAGCCAAAAACTGGTGGTAATGATTCAGAAGTACTCGTTCAATAGTTTTCTTGTTGCACATGTTTTAAACTTGAGGATGAAAAAAAAGCTAGTCTGAATAATTGACATGTATGAGTAAGGGCTGATGTCATAGTGACTGGTCAAATAAATCACTTGGAATTTTTTCTTTTGTCTGATAGGAAAACACAAACATTCCTAGCATCATCTTTGTTGTCTACAAGCATACAAATGCAGTGGATCATTTTCCAGGTAATTCTCAAAAGTAAATATTATCAGACATCAGTCTGTGCAGTCGATTGTCAGCATATGTATTAGATTGACTAAAATACTTTGGAAACAAATGTAAATATTTACAAAACTTATATGAGCATTTATACTTGAGATAAAAAGTTTGTCTCAAATAAGAATAAGCTAGCAGCAACAAGAATGCCAATAATCAGAAGCCTCACCTCTACAAAGTAAAATGGAGTAGCTTCCAAAGGAAAAATCTGCAGAAGTTCTTAACATTGATTTAATAAATTCTATTAAATGGATGCTCTACATGTCTGTGTAAATTCCCACCCTAGAATATAAGTGCTTCCCACTGGTTGAATACAATAGAAGCTAAACATTGCTGAATTGAATCCATGCCGACATTCAAATAAATATATAGGAAATGATTTTATGATTCTTTTCATTCAGCTCTCATTTAGCTATGTGGAATTTTCATGCTTCTTTCTGAAAGTAGAATAGCAGTGGGGATAGGCCCTAGTGCATACTTCTGAATCTCAATCCAAATCTAACTTTTCCCAGAGGTGAAGCTTTGTTTGACTCAAACACATTGATTAAAATTCTTCAATAGAAAGAAAAAACTGTTGTTTTTTTTAATTTTTTTTAATGTTTTGTTTTTGTTTTTTTTTTTCCTCCCCATAATATAACAACAGGAACATGAATGCAAGGCTCTCTTTTCTCATTTGTCTTGTCACTGAAAATGTTAGCACTGGTCCTGATTACCTCTATCCAAGAAATATGCCTGGATTTCAGCCTTTAGAAAAGCTCATAGTATTAGTGACTCTCTCTTTTGAGAAGCTGAGATCTCCTGGTTAGAGAGGAGAGATTTGGGACCCTTCTGTAAACAGGATTCACTTCATTCTAATGAAATCTCTTTGGCATCTGAGTTTCTTCATATGTTTATCTCATTTACCAGAACTGCAAATCCTCAGAAAATACTTTTCATTGAGATTAAACCAAAATCCAAATGACAGTTCTGTGTCATTTTGTGTAAATATCTGCAAACATCAATATTAGCACAAACTGAAAACCACTTGTGGGATGTGTTATTTTGCTGCTTCATTCCAAAATGAGCCTTTGCACTACAGAGACCTGAACATGAGCAACTGCTGCTTGCAAATGTTGAAGCTGGACTTGCAGCAAGATCCTGCATTATACAAACAAAGATGTAATACCAATTCATTGAAAACCACTTATGTCTGCTTAATCATATGAGAGTTTCAATCCATTTAAGCTAGATGTTGTCTATTCATTTCCTTTTGTTCCCTTCTGTTTTAAAAAAGTGAGAGCACAAAGTCCTTTCTTTTTTCCTTGTCTTTCCTAGAAAAATAACTTTTTTTCTCTTTTGAGCAAGAGATTTCTTTATTGTTCCTCTAGCAGTACATCTGAAAATAGTCTTATACCTGTGAGGGTGGGAAGGCCATGCAGACAATGAAAGTACTGGGAACAGCCATAAGGGAGGATTCTCTACTAGAATATGGTATTATTTCCTCTAACTATGGCAAGTAAACCTGTTAATCTCTTTACTACTAGAGGTTAAAAGTTCCTGGCCCTGAGATATCTCACCTGGCAATAGGCCTGCCCTGCTGTCTCACCTTCATTGATATTCATTCAAGAGAAAAGACATGCCAAATTAGAGCAGGCTACCCTGGCTTCCAGTCAAAGTAGAATGGGAGTACAAACTGGCTTTTACCAGCCACAGCAAATAACAAATATCTGTGTCAGAAGAGATAGTCAGCCTTGCTGTATACATTGGAAGTTCACAAAAAGGTTTTGCCCAAGAACAGCATTATCAGATTCTCTGTTCTTTCTCGTGAATTCTCAGGATTGTCTTTCTTTCCCCTAAGGAATGGCCGTACACGTTAAGTGTTAACTTTATCTTAAAATTCCTTGTACAGGCGTACAAACCTGAGAATCGTATTGTTCTCTAGAGTCTGATTTGTTTAAAACTAATTGTAAGACAATAGTATTTCTCTCTTGACATTTGTTTTCCTGTTAAAGATAATGTTGGAACCCGTGACATGACCACATCCAGCTGCACCAGACACATCAAAATCAGTGACAGGATGAAACCAAATTACTAGGCCTTTTTGTGGCTGGGGCACCATGTGATGCATCACAATACAAGATGACAATTGAAACATTTTAAACTGTAGTTTAAACCACAGCAAAGAAAACCTCAGGACTCAAGATCAGAGAGACAGAGAAAGAGAGAGGTGTTTGCAACCCATAAAAGAGGAAGGGATTTAGTTCTTTGCTTCTTCACAGGTTCACCATCTCTGACTTGCTGCCAATTGCCAAAGGGCTTTGACATCTGAAGGACATTATACAAATCCACAGCACACAGGAATAGTAGAGGGAGAAGAGAAGCATTTTGGTCATATGTGGAAGAGATCTAAGCATTCCTATCTCCCTTCCCATGCCTCCATGGGCAGAAATAATCAAGCACTGAATGGGTCATGAGGCTGACAGGACTGAGAGAGGATGAAGCTGCTCTCACAGATGAGAAAACGAGAGATGCTGCTAGGTCCTTATCACAATAACCAGCCAGATGGACACTAGAAATCCAGACCTATAGAGTAGGCTATACTTTAAAATAGACATATACAGAATATGAGAGATGGAAGCTGTTCTATGATGGTGGGATAGTAAATTCAACACATCATATACAAAATATTCAAACAGCAAATAGTGGTTCATTCACCACTATTCTGATTAGCTATCAAAAGTAATGAAATGATCACTTTCTCAGAACTACAGCCTGTAACTTTTAAAAATACAAAGAAATACCTTTGTATAGGTATAAAATGTCAATTCTTTAGCGCAAATTTACACATTCAAAAAAGTGCCATTGTGCCTTCTGCAGCTCTACAATACCTCAGAACAGCCACGGACAGTTTATATTCACAGAGTTACTTTCTGTAGATCTCAGTGCTGCAGAAACATATTGCTTTAAAAGTCAAAGCTGAGTTATTCCCAGCTGGAGTTATTGCCACCAACAAAGACTCCGTAGGCAGATTCTGTGCAGACTTTGTGGCAAGTTCAAATTCTTTGTCCTCGTTTTCAAAATATGACATCACTTAGCTGAATGTTACCCTTGACTTTGTCTTCTTCTGCCAAGATCTCTTCAAGATTTCCTTCCATGTCAGTTCAACAGTATATCCTGGGCACATAACAGCATCTTCTCAGATTGGCCCTCTCACACATGTACATTGTCTCACAATTTTTTACCTACCTGTGAGAACAGAATCAGAACATTTCTATATTTCCATCTCAGCCTAGGAATGTACCCCACCTTTCAACTCTACAAAGCAGTCAACAATTGTTTTCCCATTCTACTTCGAGATACAGCTAACTAGATATTTTGCCTTTAAGGCATAGCCAGAATTTCATCTCAGCCAGTTCATTGTAACTGTGATAGGTTTGAGACCTAGATTAGAAAGTTAGGCCTAGATTAGGTAGAGTCATTCCAATGCTGTAGAAGCCAGAAGATCTTTCATACCAATCTTCTGTGGTCATGTGCGTCAAATGAAGCTAATGGAAGTAAAAAATAAGACACTCATTTTTGTGTCTAGCAGAGATCATTTAAGAGTGAAGGCCTGTCAAGCATGAAGACAGATATATATATTTTTTTCCTGTAGGGACATTTCAGCCATCATTTTAAAATTTAATTTTGAATTTTGCAACCATCTGTTTCAGGTATTAAAATCTCCATGAATTTTATATAATCACTCTGGAAAGAAACCATTCAACAGGTTTGTTTCAGAGTGTTGCTGGCACGGGACTTTTCTTCATTCCACCTCCAAGATAACAATGAATGATTGCTCCCATATGTACACAGCATACATGAGCCTTGGAGATCTGTGCATACAAGATTTGCTGTGTAAAGTCATTCTTTTTCTTCTTTTGCTCATCTTTAGAATGCATATCAGAAGTAGTACCTCTTCCTGCAAGATGTTTGCAAGCAGTTTAAGTTGAACAGGAGAAAGTGAGCCTTCCCACTCATTATGTATAATTTTCTTTTGATTTGTTTTGATTTGTCTTAATGGGGATGGAACACCGTGTAGGTGTGGGCGTAGATGATGGGGTGTGTAAATTTTAAGGGGAATGAGCTGAGTAAGCAAGTTTGAAGCTACCTCTCAAAATAATTCTTCATACAAGCCTTAGGGAGGCAATCAGACACTTATTTTAGGATCCTTTTACAAATCCACATATTCTGTTTCACACAAGTGTGAAAGCCAAAGCTTCTGTAGCCAAAATTAAATGGTCACATCAGCTCCTTCTGCACAGGAATTTGATTTCTTACCATCAAGTTTGTTGTCAATAAAACCACTAGCCTAGAAGAGCACATGCACATGCACAAGTAAGTGTCTGCTCACTTCTAAGGCTGCTGGTTCACCTCAGAGAGGGCATCCATCTCAGTGAAGTATCAGAATTTTCCTAGGGCAGCCCAGAGATCTTGGTGTTGAGAAATCTGTGCAGAAAGGATAGGAATTGTAGAGGAATCCTATGGGTGGAGGAGAGCTTTCATCCATCCCATCCAT
Source organism: Meleagris gallopavo (assembly GCF_905368555.1). NCBI lineage: Eukaryota > Metazoa > Chordata > Aves > Galliformes > Phasianidae > Meleagris > Meleagris gallopavo. Next base: position 67,658,370 of record NC_139405.1, on the reverse strand, counting down.
CTGTGATCCTTTATGAAGCTCAGCTAAATGTCAACAGGCAGACATGACTTTCCCATAGTCCACAGTGTGGTAATGCAGAAAAGAAGTGGTATTTGGAAGAAGGAGATACAGGTACATGCCTCAGCAGAAGGACTACCATGACACCACATTACCAATGAGGTGAAGGTGCTGAAGAACTGGAGGGAGACAAAAAGCTTTCTTCCAAATAAGATCTCTGGAAATTCCTGAGTGTATCAACAGATTGTTTCAAGTCCTGCAAATCCCACCCATTCAGCAGAAGAAACCTATGAAAATTCTGCCGAGGGAACTCAAGAGCTGCTTTCAGTGGAAGGAAACAATTTGGCCTTTAATTAATTTTTCATCTCCTATTATTTAACCAAAATCATAACATCTCATCCAACATCTACCTTGACTATGCTGTTTATTTAGTTAGTTCATTATATTTCTCTATAATCTGTTGCAGTTGTGCTAAACACAATGACTTAGAAAAACACCATTCCAAACACTTTCATCATCACAACTTTCTAAATATCCCAACCCTGCTTGTTGCCAAGCAAAGGAGGAAGCATTACTGTTTCTGTCACACTTCACTGCAGTCCTTTACAACTAAAAATGCACCCACTCCTGATCTGGGACTTGTTATTCATTCATCCTCCACCAGCCTTCAGAAATGACAAATGTGGAGGGCAAAGGAAGAAATCAGGAGATGCTTAATTGCAGGATGTAAAACTGAAAGAGATGAGTGACAGAAAGATAGTGACCTTCATTTGGCACAACCCATTATTCTAGATTGTAGTTTCACATTACTCTTTCTTAAGCTGTATTTTATTCTCTTGACTGGGTCTGGGAAATCTTTTGTGTGATATAGTAACAAAGCTTCAGTTACAACAGGCATGGGGGTCATTAAGCAAGACTGAAAAGGGTGTCTGATCAATTACAATCAACAAAAATTGAATGAGTTTTAATTTACCGTAGATGAAACAGTGCCAGAATCTGTTTCATGTATGTGCATCAGCCAGACATGCACAGACCTGTGACAAGCTTCTATGCTGCGGTAAATACTATCCATAAAGAGTAAAGCCAAGCAGACCTAGTAGTTCAGGTCCTGCGTGCCCTGTAGATGATTGGAGACAGCCATCTTGGTAGAAAAAAACAACAAAATAATGAGGATCAGCAGGTCTGATTCTGATTTCAATTATATTTATGTAACCCAGGAGTGACTCCACCAAGATGTGGAGCAGTAATGGTGGAAATGCAATGGCAGGCCAAGAATCTGTCTTAGGTAAATAGGCTTCATCCCTAACACTGTGAGGGCATTGTAGATGATTCAGTAATCAAAGGTGTGACAGCAGTGTAGTCATGTTCTAGCTAGCTTCAAGAATATGGAAGGGAATCCACAGCTGTGCAGGCTTTGGAAGGAGCTCCGTATGTTTTTTAGAAGAAGGGAATGAGAGCCATGAAGCTGAAATCACCATATCTTCCTGGCTATTGTTAGTGCTAGATAAAAGCTGGTTTCTCCACATCTCGCATTCTGCAACTGCAGTTCTGAGCATAGTGTAGACACGGTGTTGGAGGCTGGCAGACATTAGCTGTGCTGACTGTAAATCTTAGCAAAGAAATACACTTCTTAAAGGAATTAACCAGGTAGTTCCCAAGAAGTCTGAAGTATTGCAGATGAGAAAGTCTTTCCACAGATGCAGAAGGAGATTTTTTTTTTCTCTGGCAATCTGATGAACAAAGGGATGGTTTTGATTCTGAATCTGGAGCAGATATGGGGAGGATTGATTCATGATCCTTTTCTTTTTTCCTTTTTTAATGGGCTGACAGACTATGCTCCAGGCCTGTGTTTCAAAGGCCTGAACCAAAACCCACTAAGTCACTCCTTAAAAACTACAGTGTGCTGTGAATTTGGCTGCAAAGCAGCATTCAACTACCACTCTGTAAAGAAATATAGATCATCAACTTTTCTTAATTGCCACAAATATTAAACAATCCCTAAACTATTTACCATGCCTTCTTCCTGTCAAAGCTTCCTGTCCCCTGCTCTGTACCTTACTTTTCAGCAGTTCAGCATTTCACACTCACAGAAAACCTGGCTTTGCCCCATGGCTGGATTACCTGCCTGATCCCTTGCTGTGCTGTTCATCTCTTTTATTACCTTCACACTGCTCTTACCCAGCCTCATCTGGGCCACTGAAATGTAAAGGTTACACTATATAACAGAAAAGAAAAATGTGAGCAACAAAGATGTGCCTGTAGTAGGAACATTTTCTCTCATCTCCTGTAGCAAATATCTGAGGCATTTTTATGCACATACACACACCCTGCCCATCCTTTACTGTCCTCTTTGCTATAATGACTGCATAAGATTGAAAACTCCTGAGGGCAGGGTCCTGCCAAATTGCTTGTTCTTAAAAGCATTGTGTACGCCTGGGCTGTTGTTTTAATGATGAAGGTAAGGCTACCAGTCAACATACCACATTACCACACTGAACAGGCATCTGGTCCTTACCCTGTGAAGTCAGAACCTATAAAGGTTCTTCTGAAAATCCCACTTCAGCAGGGCAGTGGAGATGTTTTTAAGTGTGTAAACATGTGTTCCTAGGGCTGTGCAAATAATGAACTTTATCAGTTGAGCTTCTGGGCTGAAAAAACCGTGGGATAAAAGCATTTCCGTCTGGATAGACAGGGAATTAAAATAATCTAATTGGTCTCACTGAGATGAAAACTTGTAAAACGTAATTTCGTTCAACAGGAAATGTTGCATTTGCCTGAAAATGAAATGGTTCATTTGGGGTACTTGTAAAAGATCCAAAGGAATGGAAGAGGCCAGATCACAAAATGACTGAGGCTGGAAGGGTCTTCTGGAAGTCATCTTACCCAACCCTCTGCTCAAGCAGGGCCACCCAGAGCAGACTGCCCAGGACTATGTCCGGACAACTTCTGGATATCTCCAAGGATGGAGACCATGGCCTATCTAGGCAACATGTGTCTGTGCTCAGGCATCCTCACAGAAAAAAAAAAAGTTTCTGGGTGCTCAGATAGATAAGTATCTTAGGGGTGTTGGTGTCCTCCTAACTTAAAATTCTGGGACAAAAGATAGGGGACAGGTTTTAATTCGATCTCTTTCTCACAGGTGAATGACCAATCAAACTATGAGGCCTCCTGTGTTGAGGATATTACACTCACTTTATTAGTTTCCACAATTTCACCTTCACTGGAATAACACTGAAGTGTATCTTTTCCATTTTGCAGCAGATTTGTCTCCTCATCATGTCTCTGAAGCTATTTCACCCTCCTGCTCTATGACTGCGTAAGTACTTCAGTTTAGACAAAACAGGTCCTAAAGGAGGAGTCAAGGAGAGACAAGCCTCAGTGTATTTATAACGTCATGGTAACACTGACGTTAGAGGTGGAATATGTGAGTGCAGGTCTAAAGTCTCCACTGGTTCAAGGCACAGGTTTAGATGTAGGATCTCAGATGTAGGTATTTTGTAGGTATTTTGCAGGACAGCCTTTCACTCACCTCTTCTTGTAGCTACTCCATTTCTTATAAAACATCCAGATAGTCATGGAGGAAGAGTGTGAAGAATGACTCCTGACATGCTAGTTAAAGCATTCTCACAGAAGGTGTGACATGCAGGACACTCATTCCTGCTCCAATTGATGTTTAATTATTTACACAAAGAGAATGGTGTAAATAGGAATAAGAATCCTGGTCCTGAGCCCCTGTCTCCTGGATTATGATGCAGCAGGCTAGGAGGAGATGGGGGTGGAGGACCAGCTCTCCTGGCCCAGGCCACTGTCTTCTATATTCTTCGTAAGAAGCACGGGTTTCACAGGGCATTCTTCCTCCACCAGTTCTGTGACCCCAGCCCTCTATTCCTGATGCTATCTGTGGCAGTCAACCTCAACCCACAAATATTTTCACACTGACAAAACAATGCCAAACACGTTGAGTCTTCACCAGCTCTGCAGAACCTTTGGCAGCCACATCCACAGTGGCTGCCTGCACACCTCCATGCTTTCTTGAGTTTCTCCTAGGCTGCTGCAAGCTGCCTTGTCTCCACTCTATTTTAATGTGCTGCTGTCAAATTGCCAGGCATTTTAAAATGGCTTCAAGTCTGGTTTACCTGCTAAGTGTTTGCACAGTGCCAAGCACAATGGGGTCTTGACTCTGGTAAAGAAGCTCAGACACTGCTATCATTAACTGTAATTATGACTGATTGCCCAAATCACTGCTCACGTCATGGGGCAGACTCTTCTCAGTGTGCAGAGGCCGTGGCAGCTCCGTCTGAGCACAGAGCCAGGGTGCCACACCCTGGGCTGCCAGCCTGGCCTCCTCCAGGCAGGGCCAGGCCAGTGGCCGGGGCAGAGGGCAGCAGGAGGCTGCAAGGCAGCAGGCGGGGAGACCGCAGGCTCAAGGGAGTAAGCCAAGGCTCATGCCTTAGCCTCTCTGCCTGGGGCACTTGTGAGTCTAACCTAGGCTTTGCCAGAATTTTCTGCACTCTTTCCCTTGGGGGTAGAAATCAGGTAAGCTACTGGAGCCAGTCCAGCTGCACTGTGGCAACCCACTGGCTGTTGCCAGTGTCTTTAGCACTTTTTCCCCCATTCGAGGGGGCATTTGAAGCTTGAGGTCCATTATAAACCGTGTTCTAAGACAGGCTTACTAAAAGAGAGAACCATGAAGTGCTTGTTGCTTCCTTCTACTAGGCCTTAATTTTGGCACGTGCAGATTAGTAAGCACTGCATATTGGAGAAAGTATGGAGAAGAAAATGAAGGGTGCTCATTTGCACATACCTAATTAGAGTCTGATGATTACCACTCTGCATGCTTTTACTATGTAAGGGCAACACAGAGGCTATGCTTGCACGACCGCAAGTAATTCAGTCACTGTACATTAAAGCTGTTCTGTATACACTTATCTGGACTTCCAAACATGCTATTTTCAAGGCACTCCATGTAGTTCACTGAGGTGTGCTTGTCCTGTGTAGTACCTGGGCCAGTGCTGGCCTTGTCTTTTCCACTGCACTTATTAAAAACAAAATGAAACAGACAGCACTGCCTAATACCTAGGCTAGTAGAGGTGACTCTGAAAGCCACGCTGTGGGGGGTGACCTCTTATACCATGCATATTTATTCTCTTCTCATCTCCTGAGCTAATTTTCTACATGCTGAGTAACCCTGTCGCTCCAGTTTTTGGCTGAGTGGTTCTCAGCAGCATCTATCAAAGCAGTTTATAAGAACAGTCAAGTCTTATCTTTCAGCTGGACCTAGGCAAGGATGGAGTCTGAGAGCAGGACTTGGGCTCTGTAATTTTTGAAGAGCAGACAAGCTTGCTCAGGAGAGAATCACACTCACAGTAAGACCACATTTATAGCTAGTCTGTGGAGGTTCATCTCCTCAATCCTACGATATCATTGCTGTAACTCTCATCTGTCAAGTGTCAGTATTTTGAAAGCCGTCACTGGTATTTCCCAGTAAGTTGGATAGCACTGTGCTGATACTATTGTTTTTTAAAATTCACCTTTTGAAATGTATATGAAATGGTGTTAGGCAGTAAACTGCATTTACGTGATTTTAATTGTGATGGTGGGATGATGCATTTTGTTCTTGGACAAGGCCTGAATAGCTACAGTTATTGTGACACCAAGCCCTATCCATCACTCTTTCAGACTGAGACTGGAGTGTCTTTAAAATAATCATTGCAGAAATAGCACAATGGCATGAAGATTTGAGATTTTAAAGTTCAGCAAAAATAAAAGTAGTCTTTTTCCATCTCATTTTCCAAATCTGAAATATTGTGCTGATACTGTGAATTTAGATGCACTCTGTTCTAAATCTACATTAGGAAACTTTTATATTTGTCTCCAAGACATTTATCTCACCACAAAACCATGCCATTGGGCTCTTTTTGCTTCATGTATCTGTCTAAACAACGCTTAGAGTCACACTGAGATATTGTAAACAAATACTTGCAAGATTTCCGTCTCATTACTCTGTACAAAGATAACACTGATCATTAATTTCCCTTTAAATGGATACTTTTTTACTCTTATTTTTAAGTTTTCTGCATGGAAGAATTGGCCTGCTGAGGAAGGGAATTTCTTTTCAAAGCTGACAAAACCCTTCTTTTTTAATATTTGTATGAAGGATTTATTTTCCCACTTAGAAATTGCTTTCAGTATAGAATTTTACCCTAAATAATAAAGTTTAAACCAGAAAAATTTAAAGCAATCTTTTCAACTTCACTTTAATTAAATGCATCTCTTCCTTAATTAAATGTTTTGTTTTAGTCCATGTTTCTGTGATATTCCTCCTGAGATGTCTTCCAGCAAGGCATGTTTTTGTCACATGTTAGTCAAGAAAATGTTGACATTTCAAAAATTTTTGGTGGAGAGGCAAGCTATTTTTCATCATGCTCCTCTGCTAAATATTTTGTGATTCTTGGAGGGGGCAGTGGTATACATAAGTGACATTCCTGTGGCAGACACATCAGCTGCTGACTTTTGCCAGCTTTGCTGTTAGGAGGCAGACCTGGAACTTCCACTAGGCTCTGCCCTTCCATGCTACGAGTTAAACATGGAGCAGGGGCTGTGCAAAGCAGAGAGTGAGATTCCTGAGTGGTAACGGGGATGTGGCTCCCAGTTTACAAACCACTCAAATATCTCTTCCTGTTCTTCTGCAATTTATTTATCTGCAATTTATGTCAGAAAGGCATTTTGTGCTGAAAATGACAAAATGCTGAAAAATGAAATGTAGATTTTTTTTATGAATTAAAAATTATTATTCTTCAAATCATCTGTGTTTATTAGAAAGACCAGAATATCGAGTCTAGAGCACTGAAAACCAACCTGAGGCTCTATTTTCTGCGTGGTGTTCAGCAACACCATTGTCAGTTTCATGTACAGAGGATATGTATATTCTGCTTTAAAAGAGGAGCAGCAGATGGGATGGGGTGCTTGCCTCTTCCCCCTTGGCATTTAAGCTTAAGGTCAGCTTTTGTTAGGTAATGCTTATTCATAACATAAGACACCATATCCTAAATTTTCTCTGAACAAGAAGAAAAGAATTGCCCCTCCTGAACTACTAACGATCTTGGTAAATCCATTGTGTAATACTTTCAACATGTTTATATACTTTCTAATTGCAAAAGGTAAATAAGTTAAAATCAAAATATAAAAATTGCATCATAGAGCTGTAAGACAAACTAACAATGGTGTGGCTATACTACCTTCTTTGATTTTCACAACTATGTTTGCTAAGCAAAGCTTCCAAACAGCAAAAACATCCACAGCATTACAGATGTTTACAATTATAGGCAACTGGATAAAAAAAACAGCTTCATTTATCAGTCGGGATTTTGGTTTTGCTTTTATTTGATGTGATACCTGCTTGTGGGCCCTTCCATGAAGTTGCACCGTTGCAGCTTTTGAGGATTACATTTCATGATCATAATACAAGAAAAGGGTCTGAATATGTTTTCACAGTCTTATTATCTACTTAACCTTCCAGCATCGTTACTCACCTAATTGCAGGCTTTAAACAACATTTAAAAAAAAACAACCCTCATACGATATGTACTGCTGTGATTTCATGTTTTCACGACAAAAAACTTCTTAATAACTGGGATTACTCCAGACCGAGTACTGACCTTGACAATTCCAACAGATTCCTGTTGGAGAATGTCAAACTATAAAGTCTGATGTTCTCTTCTGATAAAGATAGCCATCTCACATTCCTTCTTCCTTCTGTATGTCCAGCATACAGGCCCCATACTCCATAGAGGTGGGTGAGTAACTCCAGAGATACTTTAGAGTCCTTTTCTCATAAGTCAAGTATCATCCTCCAGTTTAAAAATAACTGGTGGTGAATCTGAAGTACATGGTGACCCAGACAGTTATCTGCATTAAAACAATGGCTTCCCACTAAACCATCAGAGCTAGCTATGTCCATTTTTATCACATATAACCCTGGTGCAGGACCCAGAGCTGTCTGCTGTATTGCACAAAGCCAGACAGACATGGTGGTTTGTGCTTTTCCTAAAACACAAAAAGACTTTTTTAGAAGTCTTGCATCTTGAGATGCTTTTTTCTCCACCACTTTCATGTGACATTGCTACCAATGCAGAAAACCACTCTGGTTCTAATCCAATGAAGAGAGTAACTTCCATGTTCTGAACCAGAGAGGTGCTGGGCAGAGAGAAGGACTGATTTTCATAGGCAATTGTATTCACCTCAGTTTCCTGCCAGTCACAAATTGTCCTTTTAGGTGTTATGCTTTATTTTTTTCTTTTTACTTCTTGTACCACAAGCTAACTCAGAAAGCGTGAGTGTCTACTGATGCCAGACCAGATGAGGAAGACCTCTTCCTGCCTCAATATCCAGACTAGCTTGTTCTCATGGGAGGTGAATCATTACTGCCCACTCTGCATCCTTTGGGAACTGCTTGTGTCATTGGACACATAGCACTGGCCTCACTACCTTTTCTGTGCACATTGTCCCAGGGCTGACGAAGGTAAGTGGGATAAGGAGCAGCAGGGCATGGAGTGCTACCTGTTTGCATCTCCCTTCCTGAAAGCTTGGGCAAAGCTTGGATGCTCTGTGCAGGAGCTGAGCCTTTCCCAACCTGGAAATTTTGTCTTAGAAGAACAAGGAATTTCATTTTTTCTGTAAGAGTGTCAGAGTATCCAAACAACTTCCACAGCCCTCTTCTTGGCTGGAAGACTCAGACAAATGTCTCCAGATCAAGGCACAAGGAGCCCAATGCTTTTCAGAGGCATTAGATCCACAGTACATGCACTCACAGTGGATCACCTGATAACAGGAGACATGACGAACATGCATGTCAATTATCTGTGTGGCTGATCAAATGCATCCCAGCTGTGTCAGACATGTGTGTGTGTGTGTGTGTGTTACATAGTACCCATACCATTATTTCTCTGTTTAATTTTCCAGGAAGAACTGTGGGAATCCTACAATTAAAAACTTGCTCTGAGTAAACAATTGTTTAAGCTTGAGGAAAGTCTACAAGAAGTCAGAGCATGTTGGAACAATGTCATTTTGATATATTCTCTTCCTGTTGGAAATGTGCCAGAAGAAGATACACGCAGAGACTGACAGTCATCCTTCATGAGAAACTGAAGTTGTTTTGGCATTTGAAAATAGCACTGCCTATCGCCACAGCAACAATGCTTATCTTCCCTGTAGGAAGACTATTTGTCGTTTTCTAGATCAGAAAGCAAAAGGCTCTGATTCTACTGTCATTGTTGACATGATAAATCAGGAGTAACTGAAGAGCTGAGAATGACTTCAGTATATCTCTCAGACAAATGTACTTGAGAAATCAACCTCATAGACAAACACATAGCACATAGAAAAGCATTTCTATATACTTGTGCCTTTCTCACCTCATTTGACAATAGTCATCTAAAATGTGTAGGTGAATTCTGTCCTAAAAGTTCTCATTTCTTTCCATCTTTCCCACAGAGAGGCTCTAGCTGAAGTGTAATTCCCTGCACTGTGGTATGTGGTCAAATGTTTGTAAGTCAAACTTCTGAATCTCCGTAGAAAATTTTGCTTTCCAAGTCACTGTGACCACTGTTTATCCTAATGGAAATATTCAAAAACTGATGAGGTGAATCTCCTGCTTTCTCTGTAGTCCAAGCACACACATTGTGTGACTTTCGCATTTTTTGCAGGTATTTCAGAATGGGGTGCCACTGGGAGCAGAGAGAAGACAACATATGGTAGACTGTCTTCTTCTGTGATGACCAAAAATGATGTGTAAGACTTAGTTAATGTAATGAAATGCACCTTACCATGGCCTGAAAAAGGAAGGATGTGAAAATATTGTCCTTACACTTCACTCATATTTGAAATATATGGAATGAACACTTGGAAAAGAGTAGCTTCAGCTAACTTTATCTGTGTAAAAGTTAAATATGTAGCCCAAGCTAGACATATTGACTTCCAACATTTTTCACAGGGACGTTTTTCTCAGGGACTTTGGCAGCCTCCTAACCTACAGCAGGTTCTGAGGATAACTCATATGTTTCAGGTACAGAGCTTTTGTGCTTCATTGTCTTGACTTTTGCTATATGTAGGGAGAAAAGCAAATTTTCACTATCTTGCTTCTTCTAGCATGATGCAAGCTACAGAAATTACAAAGTTATTAATTTATCATCATCTATGTGACTGAAAAATATCATTCTCCTCCTTCTGCCACTTCTCCATAAATAGCAGAGACTGTTAAACACAAACCTCTGGGCTAGGATCAGCCTATCTAGCTTAAGGATGCATATGGGACAACCTCTGTGGTCAATTATCCAGCACTGTGGCAGACCTGTGTCATTTGAGTAATATCTTTTCTCCTGCTGATCCAAGTAAAGCAGTGTTGGTAGCATTGCTGCTTGCTGTATTATTCTGAGGCAGGGGAAAGGCAGTGTTAAGTCCTGTTGACTGTTTTCCTGGAGATACGCCAGAGAGAGCTGCAGAAAGAGCATGGATTGGTTGGAGGGTGCAGACTCCTGGCTGATGTTAGTGAACTTTATGGGTTGATATGCAAACTCACAAATGGAAAACTGACACAAATCCTCCTCTGCAATGAGGGTGGAGTAACTAATCCTGTTTGCAAGCAGGGGTGCATTGTAACTTCTAGAAAGAGGCAATTAAAGCCTAGGGCCTTTAAAGCATTGCATTGTCTCCTGTCTTTTTTATGGCATTCTTTAAAAAACAAACACACACAATGAAGAAGAGATGAGACTAGGATAGGCTTTCAGTGCACAACACAGCCAAAAGAAGAATGCTCCAGGAACTGTAACATTTCAATTTCCTATTTTCTCTATCTTTAAATTAACTTCAGTTTTCTTAAATATACTCAATTAAAAAAAAATAAATACTGTTTGCATATATATTCCAGGCAAAGATCCAACACTAAGGCTGTGTTGGAAACGAGTACCATTGTTAGTCCGGCTGGTCCTTCACATCCATGCCCTCAAGATGCTCATAAAAATCTGAGACACACTTTCATTATGATCAAGTGTTAGGATACATGCAAAGCACATTTGCATTACAGGGAGCAATGAATGGCAGATATGTAATAACATTTGAAGATAAACTATGCTGTAGCAACAAGCAGAGTCAGCTATGATTGCATAAGGAATAGGCTGATAGTCCCGTACTTGGCACATGTGATTCTTTATGCCTTAGCAAAAGTGATTTTAAAACTTTCCTTTTTAACTGTTATGGGATTTCAAATCTGTGCTTGTGCAGTCTTCCAATAATTAAATAGGGGACACAATAGTAATGGCATAAAAAGAAAGACAATGAGTTTTGATTAAAAGAACCTGTTCTCATACAATGTTTCTGGTGGGAATGGCACAGGCCAACATGTGTCAACATCTAACAACTATTTTTAATTTGTCTTCCTCTTTTTTCTTCCAGAAAAGTGGGTTTACCGTGCCAGATTACATCATTTTCACATACAGTGCACACATGTCTCTTCCAAAAATTATAAACACAGATGCAGAATCATGATTTGTTTGGCTCTGGCCCCTGATAGTGACACCCATTCTTCCACTAGCCACAAAAGAGCTGTGTTGTAAAAGTGAAGTACTGAATGTGCCAAGAGTTGTTGTTTCCACTGGGAAACAGAACTGAAGTGATTCAAGGGTTCTCAATTCTTCTTGTGCCTTGTCTACTAAAGACTGCAAAAAGTCATCATAGATGGTCTCCTTCTGGATAAATACCTCTCTCCAGTTGGCCCAGTCAGCCATTAGATGCACTGGTCCTTGTGGCCATCAGAGGCTACTGTGAGCCACAATAAAAAATGTGGACAATTACAGCATTCTTCAAAGCATATAATAAAGTCCTTTTTTTTTTTCCACTTTCTTACCCAATAGGTGTATGGGACATTGAAAGTGCTTCAAAACCAGGCAATAATGGTTACATGCTTTTCGCAGAATCACAGAAGGGTTGGGGTTGGAAGGGGTCTCTTGGTCCATCTGGTACAACTCCACTTTGAGCAGGAACACCCAGCACTGCTTACCCAGGTTGCTTTCAAAGGTCTCCAAGGATGGAAACTAAAACCACTCTGGACAACCTGTTCCAGTGCTCCTTCACCCTAACAATGAAAAAGAAGTGTTTCCTGATGTTCAGAGTGAACTTCCCATGTTTCAGTGTATTCCCACTGTCTCGGATTCTATCACTGGGCACCAGTGAAAAGTACCTGGCTCTGTTCTCTTTGTACCCTCCCATTAGATGATTTGTGCACATTGATGAGATCCTCCCTGAGCCTCATCTCTAAAATAAACAGTCCCAGCTCTCTCATAGGAGGGAGTCCATCTTTCCCCATAGGTGAGTGACTCCAGACCCTGCTGTAAGAGATGTCTGAAAGAAAATCAGTGGTGTACTCTTTAAGACTTTGGGATTTCTTGTCATAAAACTCCAGAAACCCACTTTCTTCTCCCATGCTGCTCAGTTGTGTTCTAACACAGTAAAATCACAGAGCACAAAACATGACACACCTTTCTCACAAAGACCTTATTTCTAACGTTACTCCTTATCAAATATATGATAACTGAACAAAAGTACATCATTGCTTTACTTACACTATTTAAAAATGTCATGTAGTGATGAGGAAGACAACATGACTGGCTGCTGTAGTCAATTTGATTTATGGTTATTGCAACAGGTCATTGTGTTTTGCCTGATTAAGATTTTTTTTTTTTTTTAATGCATTCTGAGTAAAATACTTTTGCAAGCTAGTAGGAGCAAACAGGCAGATTTTTTAAAGTTTTTAGAGACTTATCCAATGCCAAGAGCAGTTAGGTGTCTGAGTGCACTGAAATATCTGGGCTGGAAGAACAGCAAAGCCAGCTAAACCAGCTAGTAGGGCTATCACTGGAAATAGGTGGTGTCTCTGAGCAGCCTAGAATTAGCATAGTCTAAACCAGATTGAAAGCAGGGCCTATCCTTTTAATAAGTGTTTGCCTAATGACTCACATCACTGGGGTCCCCACCTCTAACTGAAGCGTCTCAGACAGGAGCTGCTGGGGTGCTATTACTAATAATAGTATCAGAATCTGTACCATGTAGAGGTAGATATGTACCCAGCAGTAGCTGCAGTGTAATAGGGTGTAGCCAGCTCCAGTGGGGCTCTGGAATGGTTCCACCTCGATGGAGCTTGGGCTGCTCTCCATGGCTTTTTCAGATTGCATCTAAATACTCCTCCCTGGAACAAAGTCCTCAGGCACTTCTCTGCTTCAAAGCCCGCCTGGAATAATAGGAATGAACAAATGTATACACTGGAAGTGGGAAGGAAGACGCATTTCTTGAGTATGAGGCTACTTGTAAATACACGATCTTCCTTGAACCTTTCAGCCATTTCCAGTCTTCCCACAGTTGTTGGTTATCTTTGATGCAGCTCTCCTGTCTGTAGCAAATCTGTGGTTATTTTAGTGTTAGCTCACTTCAGACCACAACGTGATTCCACCTGCAAAGTGACCAGATCAATCCATACCGTCATTCTAGCCTTGCTCTGTCAGTGCATGGAGGAGGATAGGGACTCAAAGGCAATGCATGATGTACACATCCTGTAATCTGCACATAGCCATGGCTCAGGCTGCTCGCCAGCTGCTCTATAACTTGCAGGAGAGGGTTCTCCTGGGTCAGGGCAGACTCTTCAGATACACTATCCTCTTTCTTCGCCCTCCAATGTAAGTGAGTGCAGTGAGTGCAAGAAGAGATGTGATGGTGGCTGCTAAGAGAAACAGTCAAAGTGAGTTTTCCTTATTGGCTTCCATGCACTCTTGATTAGGCCTCCACAAGAGGGGGAGAGAGCTGTGCACCCCATTGCTTCGGCACTCTCCTGAAGCCCTGATGGAAGTCCTGAGGGAAGGGGAAGATGTGTCCCCCTTGTTCTGTAACTGTCATTCATTTCTGTCACATCGGATAGCAGCTTAAGAAAAATGTTTGCCAACAAAATTAGCAGCTTGTATAGGGCAAGTAAAATGTATGAATTTGGGATACTGTCACCACAAGCCAAAGCATTGCACTTTCTGGGTGTTGCTGGGCTGCAGTGGGCAGCACAGAACAGAGGAGAAAGGAAAACACAAGCAAGGAGGCTTTATGGAGTAGAAAACAAACAGACAATGAAAGGGTGTGTTCCTGAAATCCTTCAAAGGGTGTTAACTCTTTCATAACAAGAATAATGACTGCCCCTTAAGCTGGTAGTATCCTCTGTGCCTCATTAAAGTTAATTCAGTGGGCCAGATCTATTTCTGAAGTTCTTTCATTGAAATCACTGCAGTGATACCACCGATATATGTAGCAAAACCGTGAGCCAAGCTCTCTGTGTATGAAAAAAAGACTTGTGCTGAAACATTTTGTGAAACTTTTGGCAGGTAATGGCCCTGACAAACTCTTTGGCAACATTTTATTGCTTGTGTGAATAGAAAGGAAACATGACAAAAGGAATTTGGGAAATTGCATGTTAGCCTAATGTCAGGTTTGCAATGCAATCCAACTAAATCAGGCTTGTCAAAGTGCTGGGAATGTCTCCTTTCTGAGAGCAGCTCAGACACAGCTCGTGAAAGGACTGGAACATGGAACTCCTCAGCTATGGCTCCCTGAACATTTTCGTTCTAGTGAATGAACTGCTCAGGCTGTACTATGCAGCTGTGCACCTTTGCCAGGAGCTGAAGGGAATGGGCTGAGGGAACAGGTGGGAATGGCTGCAGCCAGCCTTGCTGCTGAGCAAAATTGCTGTGGAGTCATATCCCAGCAGTCTACACAGACAAATAAAGGCTTTGGCATTCACTCTCTGTGTTTCCACTCTGCAAGTCAGAAGTCTGGAGCAGCACCTTTCTATGTCGTCATCTTTTATTCCAGTTTTTTCTATTCTTTCCTCCAAACCAGTTATTGCTTTTGAAACTAGGAGAAGATCAAGAAGGACAGGATAGCAAGAATGAAACATTGTCTAGCTGAGATTCTATCTAAACCAAAGACAAAACTTAAAATTGTGAAGATATGCCTTTGTCATTGTGCATTTATATCCAAACTCAAGTCATTACCTTCTGCCTTTCTTGAGAAAGAGGCAAAAAAAGAGGAAGCAGAGAAGAGGGTAAGAGGGAAGGAAAGGAGGCAAAGAAAGGAAGAAAGGTAAAGAAAGAGGGAGGGAGGAAAAATGGAAGGAGGGAAGGGAGGAAGGGAGGAAGGGAGGAAGGGAGGAAGGGAGGAAGGGAGGAAGGGGGAAGGGAGGAAGGAAGGAAGGAAGGAAGGAAGGAAGGAAGGAAGGAAGGAAGGAAGGAAGGAAGGAAGGAAGGAAGGAAGGAAGGAAGAAAATGAGCCTCTGAGGCTGATTTTAAGTTCAGTACCATTTGTTTATAGAAACACATCTCTTAGCAGGTTGTCCAAATGTCTGAATTAATATTAACCTTTGACTATCATTATGCACTTTAAATTTTTTTGACATAATACACTCAGTAATGCAAATTTATTTGGGCAAATAAAATTGTTGTGTAGGAATATTTGGACATATCCTTAGAGCTTTAAAATTGTTATTGTTCTCCTTGTTTCATGAAAGGCCTGATTACCTTTTATGATCTTATATTCTTGTTTCCACATTGTCCTGTTTCTGATATTTAACTTGTGGGTCTCTCTATGGCAGCAATGAAAGGCAGCAGAAGAGTAAGAAGTGAGTGGGCAACACTGAAGAAGACAGGATGGTCAGGAAGAGTTTGGAGGAACAAGGGATAGTGCATTGTCTTATTGAAAACATGGATGAATGAGTAGCTGTTCTAACCTGATTCAGGTTAGAAATCAAAGAGGAGAAAGGATCTGAGGGGATATTATACAAACTCAGGCCACAGGCTTTGACTGCTGTGTAAGGGGAGACAAAAGAGAGGGTTTGCATGAGCCAGAGAAGAAATCTTATCTAAAACCTTTGCACATTTTTATTTCTTCTGTCTTATTTGGTGTTCATTAGAAATAACAACTGTGAAGAAAACAGAAATAAAAAAGGTTTTCTTTCTCTCAAGGTTAGAAATTAATCTTTTCATAACCATCTTTGAGATGGAAAATGAACAACGACATGTTTTGGCAAGAGCTGACAGGACAAATACAGCAAAGAAGTACTTTCCACTGTGGAAAAACAAAAACATTAAACTTCTGTGATCAGGGTTTTGCATAACGAACTGACAATGAGAACTCAGTAGTATGAAAGGAGACAAAAACACCCTGCCTGACACAAGAACAATGAAAGGTATATTTTATCTGCCTCTTTCAAAGCAAAATAAGGAGCTCCGTATGATTCACTTCTAATATGAAATTTTGTGTGTTTATTTTTAATTTAGGGATCTAGTCTGTGTTTTCCAGCACAAGGAAATCAGGAGTTTTGTCTGCTCTTCACCAGAAGCCAGTCTTTGCATTTTGTTCAGAAAGCAAAAGGACAGGGAAACACTGATTTAAATAATGCTCTTTCTACGTTGGCAAAACACAAAGTTGGCATAACACAAAGTAAACTACTATTGAGAATTTACTACTTTGTTTGAAGTTATAAATTTATAGTAAGCAATATATAAGTGTTGAAAGTTTGCTGTGCAGATCTTCCTTTAGACTTTTGGGGAGATTTCTCCAAATTGACATGTTTTTGCCTGTGCCTTCATTAGATGTGCACGTTCTTGGTATGTGTGTACATCCTTGTACTATACAGAGACATACAGTGGTTTGTGGTGAGTGCTCATCAGGAGACCTGGTAAAAATAGGCAGGTACACAGGTAAGTGTGTGTTCTAGAGGTAGAAGAGACTGGGACTTGAGTATTTGCCCAGATGTCAGGTGCTGCTGAACCTTAATCCTGCGTCTGGCATAGATTTGCTGTGTAGCCTGTGGCAAATCAAATAATCTCAATGCCTCAGAGTCACCACCAGTGAAGTGGGAATAATAATACAATTTCCTACCTCACAGCCTGTTTCAAGGATTAATGGATGTCTGAGAAGAGCTTTGTGTACTGGAAGTCTTGGCCCCTGTAGATGTATTTTGACCTTATGAGTGAAGATTTGGATCATTGTTTTGGACTTTCCAGGAAGAAGAAAAGAATAATTTATAGAAAATAACATAAAAATCCTAACAACTCTTTGCTAAAAAACCACTTAGATACTGCTTAAAGTGAGTATCTAAATCTCTTTGTGTATGACGTTCTTGTGCACAAGCTATACCACTGGCTGCAGAAAGGGCTGGTGCTGGGAAGATACTTCTGCCTGCTTCCGTGTGCCCAGCATGCACTGCTTCCTCCGCACACTGCTGAGGAGGAAAACAACCTTCAGAAATGAGGGGGTATTTTTACAGCCCGCTGAGCTTGCTCACGTAGGGGCAGTGAGCTGATACCTGGAAAGATGCGGTTGAAAGCGGAGGTGGCTAATGTGAACTCCTTACTTGTGTTTCTGATCAAGTTCCCATATCGTAAAGCAAGGACTTGAGCTTGAGTAGGAGTGCTAGAATGTAATCCTTTATGTGGAAAAAATAGAGACCATAATTCTCCATTACCTGCAACCATACACAGTCACTATCGTCCCTGAAGAGTGGGAGTAAAATACTATCAGTCTGATTGGTACACCCACTTCTAACTCACTTTGCACGGTCTAAAATGACTATAAAGTAGCGTGTAAAAGGCTGGAACTATTGATGGTAAAATCACTAAACGCCCATATCATTTTTCTCATCATAATCTTGGACTGAAAAACCAAACAAACCCACTGTAGTACATGATGTCTGTTCACACAAAGGCTCACATTATTGCATACTTCCTTAAGTTGCATATAACTGATCACTATCTCATCTTTTCTAGTAAGCACTTCTGAATGCAAAGGTTAGTTAAAAATGACTGAGCAAAGACAGAAATATGCAGGCTATTACTTTGAAGTGTGCTCTGCATTAAGAGAAAGATATTTTTGTAACAGTGTCTAACAGGATTTTAAACAAACCCAATAGCTGACTAGGAATTGCCAGAGAAAAACATGTTAGCAAGCAGTGACCAAACCCAGTAAGACTCGTTAGTTACTATCCAACTAAAACCATTCCAGAGATCTCAAATTATCTCTAGATGCATTCATCAATCTCTTTTTTCATCTGCTGCTTAAAAATAGAGTGATCGATTTCTGTTATGCAATGCATTTCCTAACCTTATTCAGTTTTCCTAAGCCAGAAAAAAACTGGTAAGAAATGCCTCCTCAGACAACCTGGCTGGCACGTTTATTGTTGATTAAGCTGTTTTGTGGTGACTCCAGATTGGATCCCTCTGCGGTCACTCAACTCTGGAGCAAAAAAGCACCCTTTATTTTGGAATCAATACTTTTGTTACAATGTAGATTAATTTTTCAGTAGCAAAAATACTTTTCACGATTCCCACCAGAGCCTGGGAGATGTTCTAAAATAAATGCATTTGGTTGGGATATTTGACAGTGTTCTTTTGATTTCATCAGAATCAGACTTGAAGGATAAATACCTAGTTTACACCAAGAAAATTGGCGATAGCGGAATGTGCTCATCTAAGTTTGTGGTCGGTGAATATTTGCTTTGTAACAAGCTGAATCAACAATATCGCTGGGCACAGCTGGGCTTTGCAGAAACTGAAATGTAGTTCAAAGACAGGGGAAATAAGATCCTACTCATTCCACCACCACGTCACAGCATCTTGTGGTGTTTCAAGATATGTCTACGTGTTTTAGCACATCCTTCAATGTAATGAGAAATCATTACTGAGATACTTCTAAGGTTTTCAATTGAAAAAATAATGCTGAAAAAATAATTCTCCAGGAGTTAAGACTACTCAAATAAGTAAGTGTCCTGGAGAATAAGCCCAAGGAACACTAGAACATCAACATTTGTGAAAAACTAGGAAAACTTGATGGACTCAAGATGGTGGAGGCCATGAGAAAGAAACCTCAGAGACTAGTCTTTCTCACACTGCCTCGTCTCTGCAGGAGAAGACATGAGTCAGCAGACAGATAGAAAAGTTTGAACTAATTCTCAGTCTGCAGATTGCAAGCACCTCTGGGAATTAAGGGATGACTGTGGAGAAAGACTTTCCTTGATCATTCCCACTGTTAAGGACAGTTTTCCAGCTGAATGTGTATTTTTATTTAGGAAATGAAAAGTATAAAAGTAAAGAAAAACAAGAAGAATAAAAGCCCTCCCCATCAGAAGCAGATCAGCATCAAACAAATTTAAATTTCCAAGTACAAACTTTACTATTTCAGATATCTGATGCTTGGCAATGTTTGGACAACCAAGCTCTTCCTGACCATCCTGTCTTCTTCAGTGTTGCCCACTCACTTCTTACTCTTCTGCTGCCTTTCATTGCTGCCATAGAGAGACCCACAAGTTAAATATCAGAAACAGGACAATGTGGAAACAAGAATAAGATCATAAAAGGTAATCAGGCTTTCATGAAACAAGGAGAACAATAACAATTTTAAAGCTCTAAGGATATGTCCAAATATTCCTACACAACAATTTTATTTGCCCAAATAAACTTGCATTACTGAGTGTATTATGTCAAAAAATTTAAAAGTGCATAATGATAGTCAAAGGTTAATATTAACTCAGACATTTGGACAACTTGCTAAGAGATGTGTTTCTATAAACAAATGGTACTGAACTTAAAATCAGCCTCAGAAGCTCATTTCAAAGGTTAATATTAATTCAGACATTTCCTGCAGAGAAGACTACAACACTGGTAGGAAAAAGATTTAAAACTCTACACAGCTGAAGCAAACATACCTGAAAGCCATCAACAACTCATCTTTCCCTATTAAAGCAGATTATCTATGCAATTAGCTGAAGACATTTTCCCAGTTCACCCAGAAAATGTACTACTTGCTGTCTTCTTAAATATGCATATCTTTTCTTGTATTTTTCTGCACAATTACACACAACACACAACCACAAAACCATTCCAGTCACTTTGATTTATTCTCACTTCTTCTCTTCCTCTGTTTGCTTTATTCCTTTTGTGCTCTGTGCTCCCTCACCCTCCCCACTTTCCACCAGCTATTATATATACAGGCTGCCCAGGGGGGTTATGGAGTCTCCTTCTCTGGAGATATTCAAGTTTCGCCTGGACGCCTACCTGTGCGACTTGGTGTAGGGAACCTGCTTTGGCAGGGGGGTTGGTCTCGACGATCTCTAGAGGTCCCTTCCAACCCCTACAATTCTCTGATTCTGTGATATATTTTTCTTTTTGTGTTTTGTTGGGTTTTTTTTAATCAAGTTGTTTCATGTCCCATCTTTTTATATCCAGTGGTAAATTTCTGCCACCAGAGATCCTTGTGAAGACCCATCACACTTCATTCACTACTGTAGTGAAATTATTCTTCTTCTGTAAAGATGTTTATTCAGTGGTTGCCTATGTCATACTTGTGTTTGGTTCTAAAAGCAATATTTAAAACTGCTTTCTGAGCTTATATCACTGAGCTGTGCAGTTCAAGACTAGCTCAGATGTTAATTCCTTGTACACAGATACACTGCCTTTTTTGTAGCACATGGAAGAGCAGGAGAACAATAAAAACACATCCCGCAGAGTGGGGAGGTGAGTTTTATTCCATATTCATGAGAGCCAGGTAAGAACTAATTGGGTCCCCAAAGTCCATTTTGCCCCAGAGCTGTAACAGCCACCTCTTGACACCCAGTATGATCGCACATAGTAACAGTCACATGGTAAAGATAAGTGATGCATATAGTTAGACTGCAAGGACCAGAAATTAATATGCAGCACCAGTTCCTGCTGAGACTCTTCAGCCTTAGTCATTCAGATCAGAATTCTGAATGTATTCTGAATTGTATTCTTAGTCATATACAGATCAGAGAAGAAATAGCAGTGATAATATTAGAAATGTTGCTTAAAGTTCATTTTCTTTGCTCTCTTCATTTAAAGATAAGAATGCCTATTATTTTTAAATCACTCATCTGCACTGGATAAACGTTACAGTTTGTGGGTGTGCCAATTAAAGTTAATTATTACTTCACTGATCTGACTTAGCATTAAAATGTCTGGTAGAACTGGATCTGATCTTGCAAAGGGTACTTTTTCTTCTGTATTCCTGTGAGATTAGGAAGCTTGCTGGGATCTGGATTTCCTGATTGTCCATACAAACAAGTAAAAAAACAAAAGATGCTTGACGAAATATGAAAACCATTCCATATAATAAAATTCAGTTGCATTAGGACTAACACCATTTCTTTAGAAAGACATAATTGTTGCAATTTATCCCGTTCAGCTTAACATGGCTTGCACTGCTCCTGATATCGTTTTACAGCCAAAGGAAAGGAATGTAAATTTCTGATCCAGATCAACCTGAAAAGATTCTGGAGAAAGTCCGTGTGAATCAGGCTCTGAGAACAGTTTATTTCTTGTCATTGGCTATAAAAGAAACTTACAGGGCATAGCTTAGGCTTAGGCAGAAGAGGTTCAGATGCTGAAATTAAATTAGATAAATCCCATTCATTTTCACTGAATAGTAGACCACAATTTTTGGATCAGTGATGGGTATATTATCAACGTCAGAATACATCTTTCCCTTTCCAACTTACTTGTGTGCTTTCAATTACAGTTTTCAAAAGTTCAGTTTTCAATTCTGTCGATAATTTTTTTTCATTTGTTTTGGTTTAGTCTGAAACTACACTTTTAGCTAGGCAATACAACAATAACAAGGCAACAAAAGTGTTTACTATTGACTGAAACTTTTCATTCAGCTCAGAATGAGATATTTTGCTTTCAGCTTTGTGATTTTTAGCTGTTTCTTGGATTTTCTTATCCCATTAAAAACTAACCTTAAATGCAGGCAACTTTTGAAGCAAAGTAATGCCTCAATAAAAAATTAGAACATTCATTTCAGAAAATGTTAAGAGGAAATGATGAAAACATAAATAAAATTTCTGTCAAAACTATCCATAAAACCATTCAAAATCCTGCTCCAGATCTTCTGTATTTTGGAAAAATGAATCACTTATAAGAAAAAATGTTACTCAATCCTAGTTTTCCAATGTTATTTTCAAATCAACAGTCCTAAACAAAGAAGTTACTGTGCTAATGCAGGCATCAAAGCCTACATATATACAAAAGTGAAAATTAATAAATGTAATTATGTCAGAGGAAAAAAAAACAACCAGGATAAAGCTGGAAGTAGAAGGAAATTTGATCTCATTTCTGAAACAATTCAAACACACTCTATTTCACTATATAATCTTTTAAACACTTTGCTAAATTGCAGCTCTGAACTTGACAACTAAATGATGTGGAAATGCAGATTCATATTTTTGTTTCTACCAAGGTAAAAATGGAAAAAAACATGTGCTGAATGCATGCGTGCTGATCATTCTTGAGACTAGCATTGTCTGGCAGGTGTAGGGTGAAATACAGAGATGGGACCAGCCTATCAGCTTTCAGGGTCCTGCTGGTATTACAGCCCTTGAGATGAGATCTTAATGTACCACGGAACATTTACAACACAAATACCCACTCCTTTATTTTATGCTCTGCATTATGCTGTCCCCACCTTAGCATTCACAGATCCTGCATTCCCTCTGTTCCTTACCTTCACTGTTAACACTTTCTCCTTTTTGCCTCCCTGGAGTCTGTAGGAGGGGAGACCCAGGTGCATTCATTCATTCATTCATTCATTCATTCATTCATTCAAGACCCTGTGTTTCTTTCAAGTATTGCTCATAAGGTTCTACAGGTGCTGATCTTCAGAATTAGTTCTTCCATTAATTCCTCAAAGTTTCTATGGAAGACATTGATGTCTCATTAACATGCATGAACTTAAACACATAAAACAGGAGAAAAATTCCAAATTAGTAATCAGCTATGATGACACTTATTTAAACTGTCTAGGTATTATTATGACATGTTTCTTAAAAAAAATTCTTCCTATTTTGTTTCATTTCCACTGATTACTCTTCTTTGTACACATTAAAAAAAAAAAAAGATAAATTAATATATGTCATAGAACTGGACGTACTTCCAGAGAAAGAGGAGAAAAGCGTAGGACTGGAGGATGCTCCAAGCCCAAATCTGAGAGGAAAACAAACATGAATCTCTTACGCCATCAAAGGCCTCAAACACTACCATATAGTCCTCACTTCCTCACTTAGCTTGTGAGAACACTTCTTGGAGCTGGTGAATGACACTTGGGGGTGGGTTAATTACTTCCAGTGAAACTCAGACACATGGTGAAGGGCAGGATCCAGGTGTTCTCTTGTCTTTTACTTACTCACTCAACAATTTTTACAACCATTTGAGTTTAGATTATAGTATGTGTACATATGTCATCATAGCCAGGGCATATTAAAGAAGTTAAAAAAAGTAAGCATTTAGCACACTCTGCAATTCTGTGCCAAGAGATATTGTCACACGCTCTCCATATCGTAATCAGAGCTGTGCATCTTTCCCTTATGCTTGGCACAGCTTGCTGATCATGAGATCATGGCAGATGGGAGTCTGGACATGATAACACACTCATTATGAACTTAAGCTGCTGCTGGTAGTGTCATTAAAATTTTTTAAAAGAATCCTCAAAGCTGACCTTGGAAACTCCCTCATCTCTTCTTACTCCAATTACTGGCAGCATTATAAACATGGCATTCCTGAGAGACTGTAGAGACTGTGCTAGAAGTGGACCTAGAGCAGAGCCATCTCATTGCAGCAACACAGAGCTATAGAGTATAGTGCAACAATGAACCTTTGTCTGGAAACATGTTCCATTTAGCAGCAAAAATGTAGTAAAACCAAAGAGAAAGTACATCCCAATAACACAGCTGCCCCACTGACTCCTGAAATGATAGGAAGATGGCTGAAGCAGTGGATTGACAAAGCTGAGCTGATTTGGTCCTGTGTGCCAGCTGCTGAAACCTGATAGCTCTCTTCGGTTAGGTAATCTGAGAAAATAGTTTCAGTGATGGATTTTGAGGACAAGCACTGCAATCTAAAAGGTATCTAACCTTTTTTTTTTTTTTTTCTTTTTTTTTTTTTTCTCCTCAGAAGAAAGAGTAACCAACTCAGAAAACAATTACTGAATTACTGTCAAAACACTGTAGGAGGGAATATTACATCAGCAGGGAGCGTTAATGCAGCAGTTTACAATAGCTCACATTCTGAATTCTCTTCCACTTATTGTCAAGTACAAAGGGATGGTCAGGAACTGTGTAGAATAAAAACCAGCCAAAAAGCACATGAACAAAAGAAAGAAGTGGTGCAGATGCAGTCACTCCTTCACTTCTGTGCCAGTATCTCTTCACTATCACCCAGATGTAGGGACATGGAGCTTTCTTGGTCGAAGGTGCTTTACCCACAGCTAGTACCGACATTAGAAGGAGCTGTTTTGTCACATGCTGTCTGTGTTTCATGGTCCCTTTGACTCCAACATTACATCTTATTATTTCCCTTCTGAAAATCATTCTCTTATTTTCTTCCTATTTACGTGCCAAGAGCTTGATTTCTCAGGGTCTCACCTCTCATCAAGCATTATTCAATTCATGTCAGCATTATTTAACTACTCAGGCTGGCAGGGGGAATCCGGCATGTGGCTCTGCCCAGACAGGCTCATGCAGATACAAGGTGTGGGACATGAGATGGGATTGGTGCAGTGACAACCTAGCCCAGAACTTTAGGGAGCTAGTAGAGACATCATGCTCCTCTTAATAGCTGTAGGAAAGATGACTTCAAATAATATTCCTTTAATCCAATCCATTGGATCAGGATATTTATCTCTGAAAACAAGTGAAAGACATTGTGCCTGCTCTTTAGAAATATGTGTACTTTCTTGGCAAATGAGGAAATGAGAGTTGTTATCTAAAAGACAAGCCACAGGAGGAGATGGTCAAAAAAGAGTTTCTAGAAATGCTACACAAGAAAAATACATATAAGGTACAAAAGAGGTATCCAACAGTTTTCTCCAGTTCAGAGGTTCAAACTATTTCCTCAAAGGCCCTTTTAATGAGTAATGATCAGGAGTGAGTGTTTCCATGCTGGTCAGGATGCATGATAAGGCATGACTTCAAGGAAACCCTTTGTAATTTCATGGAAAGATAAAGTAAAAGGTAATGTCCTTTCTTGAAAGAACAGGAAAATATCTCTTATGAAACTCTGCCAGATTTATCCATCTAAGGAAAGAATGAACAGGAATTCTGTCACGTTACTGTGTGACAGAATGTGTTCGTAAATGTGTAATGTGTTTGTAAAAGACATATTTGATTGAGTTCACTCTTATCCATTCTTAAAGCACATTATCTGAATTCATAATCAGGGCTTTACATACCTATCTATACATGCACCTACACAATTGCATATAAAATGCTTCTTCTGTAAAATACAGCTGTAGTGAATGCCTGGAGACATGGTGACTTTGATGGTGACTCATCTATCTCATGTTGATAGTTAGGATGTTTCACTGGAGTACGTTAGGAAAGTTTCCAAATCTGTTGTTTTCTCACCCTCAAAGAGAATTAAGACATAAAATACGATTTTGTAAACAAAGAGATTTCCAGTATGTCAATGATGTGGCTGTATTGCACAATCAAGTGACGTGTTTAACAGACTTGAATACCAAGGGGCTCCAGGAGCAAGAGACAACCATCAGTGACTGCAGAGCAGTTCATCCAAGGCCGTTGTCTGCTAGTCACTGCACATTAGGTATCCCTTCATGGTATTTGGTCTACAGAGCACATGGGTTCATTGCAGGCCATAGCAAGGACTGTACATACTGGTTTGTGCTTTTTGCCATGGAGATCTTGGGCTTGATTTCAAGTGCTACCTGAGATGCTGCACCAACACATTAACTCTGGGGAAGGCAGCTGTGAAGATATGGCAACAATCTTCATTTTCCTGAGTAAGAACACAGGATTTCCAGCAACTACAAATAAATATATCTGGATACTTGCACCACATTCTTTAGCAACTTTGCCCAAACTGGTTTAGACAAAGACAGTACCCATGTACCTCTCCCTAAACCAGCATGACCTCTGCCAGCAGAGTTTTGTAAGTAGAGAAAGTAGGCAAGTTTCACAAAAGCAAATGTGCATCGTAATCTCTGGATACTCTCCCATTCTCAACAGAAGTAACAACAGAGCACTTCAGCTCTGAGTTAGCATAGAGGCCCCTAAGCCCTTCTATTTCCATCCAGGAAAGCATTTGTGCTATATATATTAGCACGTGCTGAAGTGCTCTGCTTTCCTGAAGCCCCAGCATGGCACCAAGTTCACTCCTAGCACAGGGGATGGCACTGCTGCTTGTCAAGGTAGATTGAGCCCTTGAGGTCAAATGTCTGTCACCTTTCCTGAAGGTTTCAGACCTTTTCCCTATTACTAGGGAATAGGGTTACTAGGGTCCATGTAGTGGTAGCTTGCCAAACAGATTACAGAAGTTTCAGTCTTAACAAATACCACAAGAGCTACAAGTTCAAGAGTTTGATTCTGTTTTAGTTTTGCATGCTACAACATGAAATTAATCTACTAGTAGATCTTCAAGTGCTTTCCAAATAACTAATGTTTGTTGCACACTACTCTATGTTTACAGGAAAAAAAAAAAAAACCTTTATTTCTCTAGGTGAAATCTCTCTTTCTATAGCCCTAAGTTATTGTCTTATAGTGGGTTTTGAAACTGTGAGAAACAATTTGCATTGACTTCACAGCTATAATTTATAAGGAACATAATGAGTCATTGTCACAGGCTGTTTGCCTTTGTTCTCTTCTACTTCCTTCTTTCTAAAGGGAATTTTCTTAGGGAAAAAAAAAAAATCATTTTGATAGATTGCTTCAGGATTCTTGAAAAACAACAAAAAAAAAAACATTTCTGGAAAGCAGTGTGAATCAAAGACAAACTTTGACCAAAGAACAAACATGTGAGACAACATGTTGCATTTACTGGTAGAATTTAAAGGAAGATTTGTATAGAGTATTATCTGTTCCTTACACAGTCACTCATATGCTTATACTCTTACCTTTATTGCCTAACGATAGCTTGGCTATTGCAGCAGTGAAAGTAGCAAAAAACTCTAAGCTAAGAGAAATGTTTGCAGTTTGCAACACTGAGGGTTTGGCCAGTCAATTTGAATGAAGGGTGGTTTAATAAGCAATTTTATCTCCCTGAAATACGACTCTCTTTCACTTGAAGATTGCTAATCTCATTTCTAAACATAAACATTACTGAGTGGGGAGGAATAGTATGTTCTGTCTGGTTTTGAATCTCTTTGAAAAACAAGGTGGTAAGATGAAATGTGGACAACTTGGGCCATAATGTTTGTAACCTAGTAATTACTTAGATTGCTTAAAGCTCATAAAGTGACATGTGGAAACACACTCAGCACAACTATCTTTTGCTGCTTTCTATTTTCACACAGGGACAAATGATTTTATTTCCCTCTCTCCCTCGGGCTTTCATAACACCCCCTTTTGCCCTTGTTGCAGGTGTGCAGTGGTAGGCAGGGTAGCCCCACAGGCCCCCCAGCACCTCTCATCTTGTCCCAGACTAAAAAACATGGCAGAAGAGCCTGTTCTACTTTCATGGCTCACAATGTAGGTCTCCTCATATGCAGCTTTTTTGAGCAAGTATTTAATAAACCCCTTCTAAATAAGTGATACTTTCTGTATCTGCCAATCACATTCTATTGACAACTTCCATAGATACAGAAGTCAAACTCTGCTTTGGTTTCTGTATTCAGTACAGCATTTCAAGAGTTTAAAGAAAACCTGGGACTTCACTAGATGTAGGCAGAGATGAAGTTCTGCAGTGAGGCTGAGCTGGTACTACTTGGACCCTTTCTAAGGATTCCAAAATGGGAAAAAATAAATTCTGGCAGCTCTGTTTAGAAAAGCACACAAGTGCTCTCAGACTTAGGAAAGTCCTTAGAATTACTACATGCACTTTGAAGATCTTCCTTGAACAAAGTCTTACGGACTAATGTCTCAAGCAGGGGAAATGCTGCATTCTTCTCTAATTCTGGCATGAGCTTTCATACATAAATACATATATATTTATATCAATACATTCACACTTACATGCAATAATCATGAGATTATGATTAGCTGATGTTGACTATCTGACTAAGATGACTCTAGAGTGAATCACTACCACATCAAATTTGTTCAAGGTCAGACTTGTTTTTCTGACTTCTTTTTCCTTCGTAAGATGGCTTTTATTCAAGGCAACCCAATTTAAATATGAAAAAAATACAAGTGTCTTTGCAAACTATGGCTTATTTGGATAAATAAATCTTTTAGAAGAAAAGAATATGCTCATTGTGTTTTATCTGGTGGTAGTTTTTATGCTTTTAATTTTTTTCCAGCCAAATTTAGGATTCAACTTTCTCATGTGAAACCAACGAGATCCTTTTTCTGTTGCAGACACAACACAAGCAACCTGTTAGATACTCACTGTGTGACTCATGTGTCACAGCATGGAGAAATCAAGAATACACAGCCTGGAAAAACTGGCAGAGAAGGGTTTAACAGTCAGAATTTCCTCACTAAATCAAGAGCACCTCTGAAAATCAGTGGAGTTATGTACACATAACATAGGATCAGGCCTTGTGTCAGCAGCTGCAAGGTTAGAAAATACAAAGTGCTGAGATTAAGTGAAGTTTTTAATTAGGGGAAAAAAAAGAGAGAAAGAGAAAATGTAAATACTCTCCTCCAATCAAACAATCTGAGAAAAGAAGACATGTTTCAAGTAGTTGGCACCAAGGTAAAATCAACGTGTCACTGCCACAATTTCTTTGAGATCAGAATCAAGCCCAGGAAACTCAGAAGAAATATGTCTTTCAAAGGATACTGCCAAGAAGTTTTCCAGATAGCCGATACCATTTACTCCTACGTTTCCTACAGCCTCCTTGAAAACCTGCTCCTAATCATCTGCTTGGAGGCCCTGAATGACCTTAGTCACCAGCCAGGCGTGCACCCACAGCTGAAACTGATGAGGACACCAGAACAAGCTTCCTGACAAGCAAGACTCCAGAACAGCTTTCTGCCTTCTGAAAGCTCTGAGCTCCAGTTCCATGGCAGCTGATAACACTCTTTCATTTGGAAAGCTGCAGTTGTCCCACATGACCCATGGCAACCCACTGCCAGCTTGTGTTTTTGTGCCTACAGATGAAGTAGTGACAACGGATGGAGCTGAAACATGGGTGAAGCTCATAAAGAATTCATTTTTTGGAATATGTTTTTTCTGAACAGACCTGTTTTCTGTAGAGGTTTTCATGGGCTCAGCATAGAACTTCTTTTAGGATCAGAGAGGAAATGAAACAAGCAAGTAGCCTGGGATCTGGGAATTTTGCCACGATCTAGAAAGCACTTCTTAATGTGTCTAGCATGCCACATGCAGGACAGGAGATCTGAAGCCACAGTCTCCCTTATCTCAGGGGAATGCCATGATTCCCAGATGATGGCCATTTTATGTCTTTGTCTTTTCCCTCTCTCAAGTTTCAAAACGTCAAGAGTGTAATCTCAAGAGCAGGAAACTCCAGGATAATGCAAGAACAATGAACTATTTCAGCTAACAAAATGGTGCCCCTTTATCCTTAGTGTTCCTTAATTTTCAGAACAGGCACAGGTTTGTGTGGCTGCAAGCTTGGTTCTCAGCTTTGCAGTAAACAAAACTAAACCCTGATGCAGTCGTAATATTATACAGTACAATTTTGATGTCACTTTACTTTGAAATTAGTGCAGTTTTGAAGTTAAAGAAGAATTGGATAACCAAATGAATGAAAATTAGTCTTTTTTTTTTTTTACTCAGCAGCCTCCAATTGCTTATTCTGGTCACCGCTCATCACATATTTTCTTGTTCTTTTAATAAGGCCTCGTTTAAATGGGCTAATGTCATGAAGACAAGTTTCATGTCTGTAATCCTGCAAATTGTTGAGTATTCTTCCAGTGATTCAAGGGAAATCTGAAAAATTAACTTCCCTTCAGGTCTTCAGGACTGTCTCTGCACAGAAGTACATTCTGTAGTTCTTTGTGGAGTTGGGCCCATTAGGTCAGCGCTTTGCAAGGCATGCTTGGCATGGGACATATTGGACAACATACCCTGCCCTAAAGAACAAAACTATTATAATGTGTACTGTCCACCAAAAGCTGTTGCACATCAATGTGAAAAAAAACATTGTGTTAAATTCTACCTCTTGCTTTTCATTGAGTGATAATGAGTTCATTAGAGTGATAATTCAATGACTATATTTTTATGTCTGATGACCAGTTTAACTTGCAGATGTACACTGTCTTCAATGAGCTCTCTTAAAAATACTGACATAATTCTTTTTTAGCTAGAACTAAAAACGCTTGTATCCACAAGAAAAAAAATATAAAAAAATAATAGTAATAAAAGGATAATCATTGCTGACAGATTTCTTAAGACTCTTTGTTTGCAAATTTTCATTCAACTTTGTTGAAGCTGTTGAAATGTATTTCTGCTTGAGACTCCTGAGACAAATGAAAATACACAGGGGTAAGGAGAGGGTTTAACTCATGCTGATATTGATTTTGAATTGAATATGTTACATATTGCATTGTGATTGTAAAGCCTTATACAAATTAATAATTTCACATAGTTAAGTATTCCTTGCAGAGCTAATTTTTATCAGTTGCATACAATCCATCAGACCACTGAAATGTATAAGGATTATGCAAAGATTTTGCAACTCTAGGGCTTTCTTTTCTTGCAGTAAAACTCAAAACTGTAAAAAGCACCACAGAATAAAATATTAGCAGAGAGGAAATATATCAAGGGAGGAAAAAATATATAGATTTATCCAGGTAAGACCAAAAAGAAACTGAAAGATAACTGCAGAGTTGACATAAATAGATTTGACTGTATTTCAGTAACTCCGCCAGTTGTGGAGCATATCAGCCAAATCTTGAGCTCTGATCTTACTCTGGAGACTGTTCCCTAGTAAAACTATAATAGCATTATAGTTAGAAATCTCAAACACTGTAAAAATAACAGAATTCCAGGGCAGTAATAAGGGAGGGAATTCCAGACAGTAGAACTAGTAGCCTAGGGGTACGAAAGGGTTTTGGCAGATTCTGCTCTTCACTATGTGATTTTTTTACACACACAGTTCCACAACCTCTCTTATTTCAAAGTTAACCTGGTGCAAATGAGATCAGATCAGTGTATTCCTCTGATTTCCCTTGTAAAATTATCATACGCTACAACATGAGGATAATCCCTCACTCCAAATCTTAATGTAAGTTCCATTCATGAAGGAATAAAAAAAATATAAAGGGTATTGGGCATTTTAACTTCTATAACAGCTCAGTAAATGTAGTTTTTACCTCTGGGAAAAGGATTGAAAAGGCTTTCGCCAGAATTCATTGGGATATGAGGTCAGCCAAACTAATTAGAGTCCCTGAAGAAGCATTATGTGACTCTTAGTCATATCAGTCCTTTTTGAAATTCAGAATACACAGAGAAAAGCAGCTTAGGAATTATTTCAGACACTTAGAAAGTGAAATACTACATATTCTATTTTAATGGACATTTAAAAGTTGCAAAAATAAAAAACACTCCCAATTCATTGAGTTCTTATGAATGCAGCACAGACTTAAGCAAGGAGCACTTTACGGTCCAGGAGAAGTGTTCATCATGGCTGCCAGTTCTTCAGTCGACCTTCTGCAAAGCCGTGCATTGGTGTAGTTTTCTGTGAAGGCACTAACAGAAGTTATCACCTCCCCATGCTTAGAGAAATGCCGAAGTTCCACAGGAGATTATATAAAAGTCAAAACTGACCAGCCTAACCATAACCGCTTTGAAGAACTTATTGAAAAACTTTGCTTGGTATCTGATTAAGTGCTAGGAGGTTGATGAGTGACAGCACATGCAGTCTTATTATTTGAGGAAATAGGTTTCCTCCTAACCACCTCTAAGATGTTGAAAATTTCCCCGATACTGGTTTGCTAGCTGCCAATTACTTTCAACATAAAGTTCTAGGCATTCATAAAAGTCAGTGCATTGCAATTATATTGGAAGTCTATAGGATCAAGTAAAGCAACTGTTTAACATGAAGAATAATAAGCTGTCTAAAACTGGAAGTGGTTAAAAATTCTTCTTTTTGACAAATAACACCGCAATGAGTTACCTATTTAAGTGACTGTTGGCTCAGTCAGTATTTAAAACTGAATTATATTAAGACGTCTCAGTAGTATCTTGTTAAAAGTAGGCAATATCATTGAGAATAGGAAATATCATTGAGAATTAGCTAGAAATGGCCTCCCCATTCTTCTAGATGCTGTACAAAGAGAAAGAGGAATATAATAATTCTACTGAAAATGTTGAATCTGGGACAGCTAAAACAGAAACAGAGTATGAAGAACTGTGCAAAAATACTAACAGCTTTCAGAAAATCAGGAAATTCAGAATGTATTGACCCCATTCCTAAGGGTGTCATGTTCTTGGGTTATACTCATGTTTCCAGGAACCTATGGGCTAAAGAAGGATGATGGTATTTATAGAAAGGTAAGACATTTGTTTCTTGTGATTCAAGACCTATGAAGCATTGTGACAAACTGAGTTTGTCTACAACATTATAGAATGCTGTTGCTGAATTTGCTGAATAATAACTTGTACTGTGGTGATCAAGTCCAATCTCAGGAGACATTTTGCTCCCTTCTTATCATGGATGGAATGAAAGAAAAGTCTAGTGAGCCTCTGTTAAATGAATCATTTGAAAATGGACCGAGGATACAGCATAATCAATGGAAATTATCTAAGGAACAAAAAGATGAAGTGGTGATATCTTTAAACTTAACTTGATAAATTTGGGAGCTGTGACCTTAAAGTGTCTCCATTCTACATTTACTCCAGAAAAACAGGATTAGGAGTGGAAGATGGCAGCCAAAGAGGAAAGGTTGGTACTTAGAGAGCAGCCCCTGCAAGGCAGAAAAGTCTGAGTTAATTCCACAAGATAAGGGATCATGAAAGAGAGAGAAAATAAGTCAGGGTTGGAAAAGAGAAGACAGAGGAGAAAACAAGGAGTGCAGAGAGAAGCTGAAAGGAAGAGGTTCAGAAAGGGAGAGCAGGCCAAGCAGCCAGTAGGAGAAAGGCAGGGTGTCGCTGGGCTTTGACTTCTTCTATTTGACTTCATCTTCTGCTGTTTGCACCTGCTGGTGTCTCCAAAAGTACCTCTCTCAGCATCTCTTGCCCAGACCCTGAGGCTGGAGGAAACCTCTGTGCTGCTTCTCATGTCTCTATCATTGCATGGTCTCCCTACATTTTGCTGGAGCAAAAAAATTCTATCTATGTCTAGGAAGTATTTTTATTCCCTTCCTTTAAGTACCTGCTGTCCCAGTTACAGAGGCTTAATGTTTCAGTGGCCTTGATGTGGTCACACAGGCAGAATTTTTTTTAAGTATTTTGACTGACTTCAAAGAATAAAGTAGTAAAAATTGACTTTTTTGTGTATAAATTACATGTCTGTTTACACTGTCACTGACATCAAAAGCAGATCTCCCAGACTCCCAAAGTGGGATCAAGCACTTCAGAAGCTTCTGTTAACAATTTTGCTAACAAATCTGATCAACAACTCTATCACTACTGCAGCCCTCAGTTACACAGCAATGACTGGACCATGAAGCAATGAAAAATAGGTTGACTGAAAAAATTAGGAGGGATTTGCTCTTCAACCAAACTGTTCAAATGTGAAAGATAATCCAATTTCACACCAAGTCCACAAATTATGTTATGGTAATGGTATGGTATCCAGGTGTTGACTGATTTGGGATGCATAGCCCTCTGGTGAGTACTGATATCCCACACTGTGTGTGCTTCCCATGTGGCTCTTACTCCCAGGTCTCAGGCATGAATATTCCCTTGACTTGGGCTCCCTGCATGGCAGAGTACCGGGGGACCTTTATGCTCTCCTGGCTCCCCTTGTCCAGGCTTTGGGAGCTCTATATTTCAATTAGGGCTGCAGCTGCAAAGTTCTGATCTGAATCCAAATTTCCCAAAGCAGTGCTCAGATGATTTAGTTCCTTGTTGAAAAGAGCCAGTACTGAATTTTAAAACTGAAATCAGAGCCAAACTTCCTCAAAGTCTGGGAATGTTCTGATCTAGTGGGCTTGGTTCGAGCCCGTCCCTAATGTGAACCATATAGATACAGGGCCCAAGTCTGCTTTCATTTCCACTCACTTGACGTGAGAGCAGGTTGGAAAACTTTCTTGCAATACAAGTTTATTGGAAAAGACTGATAGAGTCAACATGATATTCTTCTGATATTCTACAGATGCAAGGAAAAATTCTTCATTAATGTAGTTTAAAACAGAAATAGTTCTCTCCCTAAAACTATTTCCAGTAGATTTCGTTTGCATTCTTTCTAAGCAGTTTTATACTCGTATCATTTTCATGATGCACTGATTTTTCATGGCATATCAGCACACCGACACATCATGCAATTCTAGATATTATTATTGCATTTCAGAGTCCTGAAGGAATTGGCTGAGATAGTCTCCAAGCCATTCAACAATATGTGAAAAGTCGTACTGATCATGTAAAGTCCCTGGTGACTGGAAAAAAGCCAATGTTGCACCCGTATTTAAGAAGGGTAGAAAGGAGACCCAGGGAACTACTGACCTGTGAGCCTCATCTTTGTGCCAGGGAAGATCACAGAGCAAATCTACTTGGAAGCTATGCTAGGGCATATGGAGGAGAGGGAGGTGATATAGGATAACCAGCATGGCTTCACCAAGGGCAGGTCCTACCTGACCAACCTTGTCATTTTTTATGATGGTGTAACTGCATCAATGGACAAGGGAAGAACCACTAATCTCATCTTTTGGAACTTCAGTGAGGCCTTTAACACAGTCCTCCATAACAACCTACTCTCCACATTGAAAATATATGGATTTGATGGGTGGACTGTTCAATGGACAAAGAACTGGCAGTGAGATCATAACTGGAGAGTGATGGTCAATGGCTCAGTGTCCAGATGGAGATCAGTGACAAGTGGTGTCCCTCAGAAGTCAGTACTAGGACCAGTGCTCTTTAACATCTGTGTTGGTGAGACCTCACCCAGAGTACTGCGTCCAGATATGAAATACTCAGTACAGGAGAGATGTGGACCTGGTTGAGTGCACTCGGAGGAGGGCCACAAAATGATCCAAGGGACAGAAAACCTTTCCTACGAGAACAGACTGAGAGAGCTGGGACTGTTCAGCCTGGAGAAGAATCTGGGGGACCTGATAGTGGCCTTTCAGTATCTAAATGGGAGCTAAGAGAAAGAAGGGGACAGACTCTTTTGCAGGGTCTGCTGTGATAGGATAAGGGGAAAAGGTTTCAAATTAAAAGAGGAAAGATGTAGATTGGATATAAGGAAGAAGTTTTTTACAAAAAGATTGATGAGACACTGGAACCTGTTGCCCAGAGAGGTGGTGGAAGGCCCATCCTGGAAGACAATCAAGATCAGGCTGGACAGGGCTCCGAGCAACTTGATGTAGCTGTAGATATCTCTGTTCATTGCAGGGGAGTTGCACAAGATGATCTTTGTGGGTCCCTTCCAACTCAAACAGTTCTATGATTCTATGATTCTATGGAAGACATTGGTCGTGAGTGATATGTTCCATTTCAATCCCTTTATTTTGTGTGGCAGCACTGCTTACTATAAACAGATTCAGTTTGTCCTTTCTTCCAGCTCAACATGCAGCTTATGCGGAAAATTGTCACCTGATGTTCTGATATACTTTGTTGTTCTGAAAATGATACACAGAAAGGACACTATTCAAAACACTTTTCAAAACAAGAATGTTAAATCTAAATATGATGTATGAAAATTCACTCATTAAAAATTACTTTAGAAGAGTTCTTCCTGAAATCCTACTTCAAGAGAATTTCTGGAAATTGATTTGGAAGAAAAATGAACCGGTGAGGTGAAAGAGCCAAACCTGATCAGTTCAATTTTACCTGTACAGAGTTTGGAGGATTTGATCTCAATGCATTTTGGAGATGAGGACTACATCTATATTCTTTGAAAGAAAACTGTGAAAAGTCCCCTATCCTCAAAATTCTCCTAAATAACAGGCCAAAAGCAGCCATGATGCAGCGTGGTGATCCTGAGGATGGATTGCCTGATGGAAGTATACTGTTCCTGCCATAGACCCAGCCCCGAGGACAGCCAGCATGGCACAATGGGGTGGACAGGCAGAAAACCCTGTCTCACGCCATGCTCTGAGATGGTTTCCTATTCAAGGGAACTGGACTTGCTTTGTTCTTGGCAAAGCTGATAATATTTGCCAGTTTCATGGCTTTGCCTATAAGGGCAGACTGGTATAAGACCCAAACTGACTCGTGTTGAGCATCAGTGTTAACTCTCCAGCACTACGTGAATGTGCTCAGTGCTCCATGCAGCTCCCTGCCCTGGCTAGTTTCTGGCACCAGGACATTGCTCCGGCAGGCAGCAAGGTCACTTATCATGATGACATGTCTCCCAGGATAGAGTCATTAGCCTTGAAGGAATGCATGATACACAGATTCAATGCCTCCTTTGTTTTAAATGACCATGCAGTAGTAGGACACAATACATTGGAAATCACAGCCACAAATAAGATCACAAATGTATAAGCTGGAGACTTGCTGTCTTGGTAACTAACATACTGTGTAGAACAGGCCACAAATTTTCCCAGAAGATAAAGTCTTTAGACATGTTAGTGCTCACAGAGATAACAAACGAAAACTGAGTGAAGTGACACATATAGTAATAATTTCAGATGTTTCTGTTCAGGGTGATTGGTATCAAATAGCTTTCTTTTGTTGATTTAGGTTTTCATTTGCTTTGTTTTGTTCAGTTTTTAGGCCATCCTAGATATGAACATCCTGCTTTGAGATCTAAGATAATGCTTTCATCCACCTTCTCTCAGACTTATTGCATTTTCTTTGCTCAGAGCTTTTCTACTACCAACTGACAGCAGACTTACTGGGAGGAAATCACACTTTACTCACCAGCTATTCATTTATCATGGTAATACTTTAATTTGTACTAGTGTTAGACTAAAACCATTACCATGATTATCTTAAATACTCAACAGACATGCTGTGAATACCGTTCATCTTTCAACCACACTATTCAGGAACAGTAATTTTCAACAGTAACCCAGAAAAAAAGACGTGCTTATGTTCTCAATAAACACACAAATTGTGTTAATACTTCATGCTTAATTATAATAAAAAGTTGTGTTGTGGGAAATGAACTACTTCACTTGGTCACTCTGTGCAAGTCAGAAGCCCACAGAATTCCATATTTTGCTCAGGATTTCCCAGGCAGACCAGCTTGCCCTTGTATTTAACAGCATCCATTGAGCAAGTGCCATGATTCTGTTCCTCACACCACGGACAATCACTTCATGCTGTAAATCAAGGATTTCTGGAACACATCAGACTTTGCACATGCACAGCCCATATGGGCACTGTGTGTGCATGAACATCTAAAAGTCTGCATTGACAATGCACTGGGACTGAAAAAAAAAGAACAAAAAAGAGGACGTATTCAGGAAAACCCAGATGTATGATAGTTTTAACTGAGTCTGATCACAGGAGAAGTTATGAAAGGGTAAATGAGGCCACGTATGATCAGAATTCCTAGAAAATGCTGTTGCCAGACTAACAATCAGCTTTGTTTGGCATGTATGAAAAATTCTTTTTTTTTCATGGGAAATGGAAAAACCACACTCCTAAGAAATTTCTAATTCCAATAACAATGGATAGAAGCACTAGTATTTCCTTCTCAAGCAAAGGGAAAAAAGTGCATCAGAATGAAATTTTTGATCATTTTTCCTTGACATCATTGTTAAAAGAAGCTAGGTGTTAGTTCCCATAGCATCTACAGGAGATATACACGTAGAAAGATTTCAGCCAGAAAATGCCAGAACATTCATACAGAATTGTAAACTTACAGCACAATTAGCAGTACGTTCAAAAAGCAGTCTTATACACATCCAGTCTTATACACTGGATGAATTTAGCAATGCTGATGCTCTGTTCTTTGTAAAGTGGGTTTGATTCAGTTTAGGAGTCTTCACAGATGATTATATCTTTTTAATTAAATCAATTTAAAAGCCTATTTTATTTTTAAATGGTGAAAAAAATTATGCCTAGAATCAAGAATAAGCAAACAAGTAGAAAGATGCTAAAGAAGCAGGACAACATTTTTCCTTTATGTACAACACAACTTTATTCACTGGAGTAGTGTGACAGAAGCAAACTTTTACAGGGAACTTAAATGTGGTCAATGTCATCCAGATCCAAATCTAGCCTACTTGCTTCATTGTAATTGAGATCAGACCCCAGTGCCACCAGCAAAAGCTGAAAGCACTTCTGTGAATGCTGTGACTTTATCCCCACATTCACTGACAGTGCTGTAGCAATACATTTTGGCACCTGGGATGGCTCCTTCCCGGATTACTTCTGGCTGCTGTGACAGAGGACCTTGTCACCATGGGCCATCAGCCACTGGAATGAATGCCAATGCAAGAGGTAAAATCCAAGCCTGTCCTGCTGGGACTCTGCCAGGGACGTGCTGCATGGGATCCAGACAGTGAGCAAAGCCATCAGAAGGCAAAAGGTGTCGGCAGCATGCCAGGTAAAAGGAAAAGTGACCCAACTGGGAATAAACTCTAAGTTTGGCGGAGGGGAGGTGCATCTAATTCTGTCCAGGATTCATACACAGAGAGCCAGAAAAAAAAATAGCACTGGGGGAGTTATTTTCTCATGCTATCTCCAGCCAAAAGCAAGTTGTTACCAGAAGTCTTCTGAGACATATTGAGTCAGGAACAAAAAAATTAAATAAATAAAGGGGCTCTGGGACTTAAGGCAAGATTTAGATGACTTGAGGCACCCACTTCCAAAGATGTCATCCAGAAAAACTCCACCCAGAAGCCACATAACCTTGCAAATGCCAGCATCCACAGGGCTCCAGTGGAGCGCGGACGCAGGCCTGAAGCCCCACACAGAGCTACGCAGTGTGGGCAAGCCCAGCCACAGGCACAGAGATGAGTCCCTGCCTACAGACTGTTAATACTCCCAGAGACTAGGAAATATGAACCGGGAGGGTTTTGTCCACAGGCATCTCTGGTCTGAACAAAGCTACATCTCCACTGGCTTCTTCTCTCCTTTGACAGCAAAAGTCATTTTCACCCCGCTGGGGCTTTTCTCACATTTTATGGGAGAAAGCAAATGTCTGATGTGGGGCTGCCTTAGGAAAGATAGCTCAGCACCCCCTGGCCTGGAGTACTTCAGGACATGGGTCCTCTGCAGAGTGGGCAAGTTGTTCGCATCAGAGACAACAGAACCTCTGTTGAATAACAGAGCCTCTGTTAGCTCATCAGAGCACGTAAGACAGCAAACAGTACACCTGCAAGAGTAGGCATTACACCCTGAAAGGAATGCACTTTCTCTGGGCTGCTCTCCCAAGCAGTGAGACAGTAAGAAAAGGAGAAGGCTTTGTCTTATACCTATTTAAATAAGATCTGGAAGTATTTGCCCAGGTATTCAAGTTGATTGCAGCTCTATATGCATATATGTTACATAAGTTCATGTATACAAGTGTAGAAGTGTAAGCATTTGTTTAAGTTATGAATATGTATATACGTGTACTAGAATATCTATAATATCTGGATATACATATTTAAACAATTTCACCCC
Organism: Meleagris gallopavo; assembly: GCF_905368555.1. NCBI lineage: Eukaryota > Metazoa > Chordata > Aves > Galliformes > Phasianidae > Meleagris > Meleagris gallopavo. Next base: position 67,618,699 of record NC_139405.1, on the reverse strand, counting down.
ACACTAGCAACACTTCAAAACCTCACGCATTGCTATTGTGAGACTGGAAGCATGCCTGTTTTTGCAGATAACTGTCAAACTTAATTATTCCTTTAACTCAGACCCTCACTCTTCAGTTAGTACAGTCAAATCAGATTGAGGCACAACACCAGAGGTCTGACACTGCATGTGTGTGAGCAGGTGTTCCACACATCTCTGTTACTGATACTAACATCAGCCCATGCAAGAGACTCAAACAGCAGTAAATAAGTTTGACATGGCTTTAGCAACACTTTGAGTTGTTTTGTTTTGCTTTGTTTTAAAAAAGGGAATTGAAAGAAGTGCTAAATAAAATAGGAGAGGTCACAAGTCTGTGGCCAAAATTGAACAATAACCATAGTAAACTATTGGGCAATAAGAAACAAGAAGAGTTTCTCTTGATTCTTTCATTTGTTTGTTTATTTGTTTTCTACCCTCCTTAAATGTTTTCCACTTCATGTCAACCGCTGGATTGTGGAAATTGATTCCTTCTGGATCTTTCCCAGTTATGTGTACTGGGACACTGGCAGTCCGCAAGACAAGCAGAGCAGTTGCCTATGATTCAGACGTCTCATTTATTCTGTGGCAATGATGCTCTTTCCCTCTACAGTGGGTTGAATTCATCCTGTCTGAAAAGAAGCTACAAAAGACTCAGAAGCTCCGGTGCCCACCCAGTGGTCTGAAGCAGCTTCTGACCCATTGGTGTTAAAAAGACTAGTTGTCTCTACATTGCAGCTGTTTACAAACTGCCAAATGGAGCAGAAGAGGTCGTGGTGCCCTGCCACATCACTTTTCCTCCAGAAATGCTGGGCTTGGTTTGCAGTCTGGCTGCTGAGCTGCTGAAGGCCAGTCATTTTTGCCAATCTGTCAGCTACCAATGGTCAGGCCTACTTGGCGGCCACCTTTGAACCAAGGAACAGCACAGTCAGCCACCGAGGAGCACAGCATTTTGAAAGAGTGGGTTAAAGCTATTAGGGTTAGGATCTCCATAGTTATTTCAAATGGTTTTTAAGTTTCTCACACTCATAAGATCTTGTAGGCTGTTACTCAGATTACTTTCCTTCATCATGAGTGCCTTGGACTCCCATGGGTCAGTGAGAGCTTCTGCCTACAGAGTGAGACCAGCATGTGCAGAGACCTGGCACCTGAGCAGGTTAAAGCCACAAAACAAAATCTGTCACAGGAAGGGACTTCCTCTTATTGACTAAAAAACATGCAGAGATTTTCAGGTTGCAATAAAGCCAAATACTTGTCAAGAAGAAAATCATTGCTGTAGTTTAGATGAAGTTGATGGCCATTCTCAAATAATGGAAGAAAGCTCGATGCATGTATGACCTTTAGAAGAGTTACTTGAATGACTGAGAACTGTCTAAATAAAAGCAGAGTTTGGTTCTGCATAATCAGTAGCTTAAGAATATCAATAGCATGTCAGTGGCTTAGGAGAAAAATGCGTGATGGCTGGCTTTTTAATTGACCAGAGAAAATCCTGGAAATTTAATCAACATGTTTAGTGTACACATCAACAATTCAGTTCACAGATGTTTTGTTAAGAGGCACACAGGCCTTACATTGAGGGAAAAAAATCCATTCACTGATATCTATTTTTACTGATTCTTGAGTGAGGAGAAGATCGATGCCGTGGTTGACGGTCAAGTCCCATTTCACTACACCTGGTCTACATGTGAAGCATTCTTTACAGAAGTGAGCTTGTAATGAAATAGCAGGTGCATAAAAGAAGGAACACAATCTAGAAGATTAAGATTAATACCAAAAACTTCAACCCCCACTACAGACCAGCCTGGAGTCATTCTCAAATATTTTGTAGATAAACTGGAAGTTAAGCAAATCTGAAGATTTCTGTCAAGGGATGAGACACACAATGTTTACCTCTTGGTGCTTCCTATGAATGTAACTCCTTCTGAAAGAAAAAAGAAAAGAAAGTTACTTATTTTTTAGCATAACTTTTCTTTAAAGGTTATGAAAAGAAAGAAGCTTTTTCTAAAGTGAGAAGAAAAAGCAGTGTTTCTGAATACAAACTATCCATGTAATATGTTTTTTTTTGTTGTTCCTCTGACATAGGCCAAATCTTTATCAGCTAATTTTTATTAGCATTATTGATGCATCAGGAAAAAGTAAGCAACCAGAGTGTTCTTTAAACAGATAATAAAATCCTTCATTCTCAAAATCAAAACCAGATTGCTTCATGCCTGAAAAAGTGGTCTCATCGTAGGCATTATTTTACAAGGGAAAAAAAGTCTGTACTCATTTGTAAAATGAGGAACTTTCACAAACAGTGAAAACCAAAAGTGCTGACACAAGAGAGGAAGAATGTTACCACAGTGAGATGTGAAGAAAAGAGACAAAAAATCCAAACCTATAGATTTTCAGCCCTATACATCTATGCTCTCGCTACATTAATTCACTCACTCATTCTCTTTTGATGTGATTCAAATATTTTAAGGCGAAAAAAAAAAAGACAATAAATTTTGTCCTGTTGAATTGACTTAAATGAGGCTCACATTGACAATGTGTATATACCCCCAGAACTGTTTTCTGCTTCATGTGTATACATTTGATTCTTCTCCATTAAGGAAACAGAATTTCATTTCGTATCTGTAAACTGTGCATAGAGGTAGGAGATGCAGAAGTATTCCTGCTATTGCCAGCCTTTCTTCTGTCCCTTTCTTTGTTGTTTCACTTATTTGAACTATTTTTGCTTTTAGTTCTCTGGAGCAGGGACTGTATTTCCCAAAGGCTGTGAAGTGACTAGAACAATGGTTCCTAGCTTGAGTGGGAATTATTACCACTATTGTAATATCAATGCACAGTAAAAACATAAAGGATGGTTTTCTCTTACAAATGCCCCACCCCTTCCCCACTGAAAGGAACTGTCAAAAAATACATTTAAAATTAACTCACTTTATTATGTTTTACACCATTTTAGGCAAGAAAAAGTAGAAACAATGAGCTTAAAATCCTCCAAGGAAACTAACATGAATAGTACTACCAAAAAGTTTTGTACAAGCCATAGTACTCCCATAACTATTTAGGAACTAGATGAAAAAAAGGCATCAAAGTCATCTAGTTTGACTACTTCTTTGAAAAATAATAACTTTCTGCCTTGGAAAAAAAACTCTCTGCTTCCTGCCTACCATCCTGTTTTGAAGAACATCTTTTAAGCATTCTGCTTCTTCAGCACGCCTATGCTTCAGACCAAGAATATGATCTAACACTTAGTCAAGAAGGGTTCTTCCTAACTTGGGGCCTTCTGGTGAGTATTACACAAAAACTTGAATGAGTAGTCTCACATGTTTGTTTCAGAGGCTGTGATGACAACTTTAAGTTGACATCAGAAGAGACATTTGCTTCTCCAGGCAATAAATTGTTGAAACACTAAGACTAATCCTTTTTATCAAACCAGAAGGATTAAAGATCATACTGCCAGAAAAGTATGTGTTTCATCGACCAAGCATTACAGTTTGAGAAGACAAAAAAACTTAGCAGATTTTAATAGCATCAATAATCTCCGTAGAAACATTTAAGGAAAACAAAAGGACAAACTGAGAAATCAGCATATTTGTAGACGGTAAATATAGAAAGATAATTTCTTTTACACGGATTTCCAGTAAATCATAATAGTAACAATCTTTTTTAAAAGTAACAATGATAATTAACATATGAAAGGTTAACTATCTTGTCCAAACAAAGAAATAGAATAAAGTGCAATTTCTTAAATAGAAGTACTCTAGTTTGCATTTAATAGAGCAAAAGTAGTAAAAGTAGGGAAGTAGGAGAGTACTCACAATTATGCACCTGATGGACTGTAGTCTGTTGTTGCAGATTGTATTGTAGATATGATGACACGAGGAGGGAGATGAAGGAAGATACGACAACTGCTTGAATTTTGTGCTGTAGGAAGCATCAGAAAGTATTTAAGAGAGTTGTGCATGGGAAGGATTCAGAATCATCTTTCAGGTAACAAGAGGACCACAGAAGTGCCATAAAAGCTCAGTCAGTATTGATACACTGACAAAAGTTGTGAAGAGCGTGTCAAATATTTATTTGGCACAGAGGTGAACTGGGACAGGCTTTGAATAAAACTTATATCTTTTTAGCTCTTTTATTTTACAGTTTCTTACTTATTGTGATTCTTGCTTTTTTCCCAATAATTATTTAGCTGCCTTTTTTCTTTAGATAATGACTTAAAATCAAAACTACTCAATACACTTGCTAATTAGGGAGCATCAAAGCTTCTGAGCTATTCAGATCCACTTAGATCAAAATAACGCACCAGTTGAAACTACAAATATTTCTCAGATCTGTGAAAAATCAGTGCAGCTACTCAGGCACTGAGATATGCCTACGTTCAAAAATATTTGCTATGTGCTCTTGTGAGTTTGTTAGATTGTCATTATCTGAAACATATTTAGTTAATTATAGCACTGCCATATTCTCTATTGAATTTGACAATGAGCTTAATGGTATTCACTGTTTTTTTCTTCTCATTAGATTCACACTTGCTCATCAGTCTGAGATCTAAAATGTTGGAAACAGTGGAATGGAAAGGACTACAGGAGGTATGGCAAGACATTAATGAATTTGTTATCTATCTGCCCATTTTCTATAAATCTATCAGCTAATGTCTTTTACCAGCTATGCAACAATAGTGGAAGTGCAACTTGAATTTTCAGATGTCTGTGAGTTATATACTTTGAAAGGGTGTAGTAAACTCCAAGTGTAGCAAAGATATCTGTACAAATCCTTATGAGTTGGTGGTGACTGTCAGGCCCTTCCTTTGATGCATAATGATGACTCTTAAAACTTTCGGGACTTCAGGTGCAGATGTAATACTTGATGACTCTAGGAAATGGGCTTCTCATTATATTCTACTTGGGGAAATATGCTGAGCTTAGTAGAAGGAGGGGAGATGAAATCAATGGCATCTTTCAAGAGAACTATGAGTGCAAAGAGAGATTAAATGATAGTGGCAACAACTTAAGAAAACTGGAGAAGACTGAAAGTAATTGCTACAGAGATTTCTCTTTTGCAAGGTGTTATGTTATTAGACTCGCAGCTTTCCCCTCTTTCCCCCAACACATGTAACATAAGGCTGCTGAATAAAAGATACATTTGCTATGTAAACGTGCAGTTGTTTCGGTCAGCACACATCATATTAGTGGATAAAAGTGGGTAGTGAAGTATTGTATCCCACAGAAAAATTCTAGCAGACTGTCTATTTTGAGAACTGTCATGAGACACAGCTTAGACAGAGCTCCCACATGCATAAATAGGCCGAAGTTTAGCATATGCTTCACTTGCTACGTTCAGGTTTGGAGATTACACCAGTCTGAAACTAAAATAGTAGGCTAATTAGGAACCGTCATGAACTTCCTGAGTCACTGAGTTCATCAACTCCAGGCATTACTGGCAATGTTATATAATGGCGACATAAAGCAATTGAGATTCAGCTGAAAAAATTACTCAGTTTTTGCTGCTCCTCCCACAAAAAGGATTTCCACAGCTTCCCTTCTCTGATGGTCAATAATTTTTCTTCTCGCCTCCTGTCTAATATTAGATTTAGTTTATATTTGTTTGTTCTTATGCCAACACTAGACTTTTGAATATATGGTTCTTTTCTCTCTCCACTCTTTTTTCTCTGATATACTTTAAGAGAATAGTTATATCCCTTTTTGACCTTCATTTTGTTAATCTAACAGAGCGAGGCTTTGCCAGTTTCCTCCTGGAAGGCAGCCTTCCTCTCCTCTAATTCTCCCTGCAACTTCTTTGTACCTGTTCACCTTTGAATTTCCCCTTCCTGATTCAGGCTGATCAAAATAGTACGCAGTAATCTGAACAAGTCTGGCTAAATTTTGTAGTAGAATGATAATACTTCTCTGTCTCTACTAGGTGTTGTCTTTAAGTCTGTGTCGTGCTGGTTACCAGCAGTAACCCTGTAAGACATTACTATGACTACGCATTTTTCCTCTTAATCCATTTACAAGAGGTCATTTTCAGAATATAAAGAGAATCTTGGCATTAATTCTAAACAGTATGGTGACTCTGTACATGATATTATTAAATTCCTATTTCTATTACATCAACTCTCAGGGTCATCCCAATTATTCTAATATTGCTGTGTCATTTCAGTTCTCTTTCGTATTAAAAATGCCCCTGCAAGTCTCTAGGGAGAGTCTGACATGAGATCAACCCTCAGCACCAAATCCTGGGGGAACCATACTTGTCTGTAACCATCTAAACTTACAATTTTATTTGCAACACCAGGTATGTTTGCGTTCCCTTTTCATTTGCCACAACGCAGCTCTTGTATGTATCCTCATCTCTCCAGTCGTAACTGTGCTGCCAAACTAACTGGTTTGCTGAGGTCCAGAAATACAATACCTGTTATATTTCTTCTGTCTCAAAAGTCAACTGTCGTACTGCAGAATAATGAATATAGGATAATACACCACTAGAAAATTTACATTGAAGGTATTTTATCTCATCTTCAACATACTTGATTCTTCCTAGTGCTCAACCATTCATCCTTCAGATCATGACATACTGAAACACTGCATGTAAAAAACGTTCAGTGGCTACACCTGTTTTGCAAAACTAATCAGAGTAGTAGGAAAGAATTACAGTACTAAAGATTTAGATAGTTAACATAGGTTTCAAAAAAAATGAAAACTTCCCGAAAACTCTCTATTTTTTTAATTCACAACAGACTTTACATTTACAGGAAACCACTTCTAAAATGCACCAGATTGCAATATTTTCTGTGTCAACTATTTCAAGTGTTCCCAAGAGCTTTCCCTTTGCCTACCCTCCAAACTTCCCTCTCCCAGTTCAGCCTGAAATTCCATTATAATTGAGCTGATCCAATTTTTGCTCAAACCACTTTCACCGCTGGCAGTCTCTAGCCTCATATGAAGTAAGTTTGTGAAGCTGACAAAACTGGAATTTGATCTCCTGTGCAGGTCCATGCTTTCCAAACACATTCTGGTAAAAGTAGGAAGAGATTGCATCACTAAAGCCTGCAGTCAATTCAGAAGATTTTTCTCAGCTCTGCATCGCACTTTGTGACTTTGCAAAGAAGTGTTCAGAAAGTTCACACACAGTACAGACCAAAGTTGCCCATTTCCTTCATCATCATAGGGTAGAATTAAAAACATTTGGCCAAGCTGCCTAATAGGCAGCTGCTTGCAATTAGATGGAGCGTTACATTCATTTCTTAACCAACTTCACAACTGGATAACTACAGTATGAGCAATATACCGTGAAAATTTGCTTGCATGTTTGATTTATCTGCATTTCTAGTGGTTTCTGTACCTTGTCCTCCTTTTTCCAGTCTGCCCGCATACTGTCTGACTCTCAGCATTCCCATCCTGTTGCAATATGGCTGCTTAATGGTTTAAGCAAGATTTTTGTCACATTTTACGTAGATGTGCATCTCTGTGGTAGGACATAGGTTGCAAAACTAATGCATTTGATCTTCTAAAATTAGCACTAGTATCTGAGCAGAAAGCCAGTGATATCTTTTTTTTTTTTTTTTTTTTGTATATACTGTACTTTCATTTCCCCTGCTAAGCTGAGGTTAAGTCCTACTCATCTCCCTTAGACAAATAGACCTACTGACGTGGTTTTGCACAGAAAGTTACCACCAAGAAACCATTTTTACTGTTTCTTCCCAGAGCAGAAACAAAGTCAATAATACACCCAAAGAAGCAGTTGCACTTGCTACTCCTTATAAAAAAACGTCCCAAATTAAGAAACAGAAAGCCTATAACAGAAAACACATCTAAGTGTAATGCTATAAACTCTGCAACTGTATGGATACTGAAAAATAAGCGAATAGAATTTGTTTCCCATTAGTTAATATTAGAAAGCACTGATATCTTTAGATGTGTCAAGAAACATATTATTAATGCAAGTGGCCTGAAGATAGCCTCAAGTTGAATTTCTTCTCTTTTTCTGACTAAGAAAAGAAACTCAATTAATGTCTTGACAAATTTGTTATCTTTGTTGGAGAAATGCACAGTGGGAAAAAGATGGATTACAGACCAGGGAGAAGGCTGGCAGGGTGAAGGCTGGCAAAGATCTCATTCCTTCTGTGCACACAAGAGAAGCACTGGAGAGTATTGTTTAAGAAGAAATGAGGAGTGCAGTTCAATTAGGAAGCTGAGGAAAGAGGAAGGAAGAAAGATAACAGCAGAGTGGTATAAAACAGCGTAGAGGAAGAGCCACACATAGATGTCCTCTGTGGCATGTGAAAGTTGAGAATCTCCTGTATGAGGGAGGAACACTGCTAGGGACTGGGCTTTTTGTTAGCCACAGCAAAAATCCTGCCTGGGGGCCAGGCTAGTGAGATAAAGGGAAGAATAAGTTACTCTAAGATGCTGAGCCACAAATCCTGGACCATTAATGTGCACCGTGGGTCGGCATGCACCCATTCTCATATTGATTCCTGCCACTTCTGTTGTTGTTTTACTGCTGGGCAATAGCCTTACTGATATGTAGTCATGAGTACTTCTCACACCAACAAATCTGGCCAAGTGACCAAACAAAGGACAACTCTACCCAGATTTGTCTAGTGATAGGCAGCACTGCCTCAAATGAAAAAGGCTGGTCTAAGTGGGATGAAGAGATAGGACAGGTGAACTCTGTACACCCTTCAATCTCAGGTGTTCTATGGGGAGTAATCAAGAAAGCATAGTCAATAGGGTAGAAGAACAGGAAACCTTGAAAGCAGGCTGATACTCCTTACAGTTACAATGTTTATTCTCTTATCAACATTTCTCAAAATTACTCAGAATCAGAAAATTCAGCCTACCTTTGCAGCTCACCTTCTAGGCAAACGCACAAGTCACTGAGCACAGCTGATATTTTCAGAGTGTAAAATGCATTTCTGGGGCTATGTGTGGCAAAAGGGAAAGGGAAGACAGCCAAAACTGTGAGCATTTACTGGTCTCTCATTCATAATTTTGAAGGTTACAGAATAATTGAAAGATAGATTTCCTAAAACTTTCATGTCTAAATTATATCCTTAACTAAGGATTCCAAATACGAGCTTAAAATTTCACCAAATTGGATAGTTGTCAAATTTTAAAGAAATTATTGGTATCCAAACTAAAATCATCTAAAGTAAGTCACTGATAAGCTTGCACTGACAACAATAGGAACAGAAATTAGTTTTTCTAAGAGAATTGGGACAAAGAAACTCTCATAAAAGAGCTAAATTCAAAGGGGGGAGGTCAAGTAACCTACTGTTTCACAATGCATCATTATGTAGGCATTCTCCTTGGTTCTTGAATTTAAACTTAGCAGAAAATATAAGGATACTAAAAACTAAGACCTTGAAGTTTCCACTTCCTATTAGTAATTGAACATGCTTTACTGGAAGGAATTAATACCTATGAATGTGTCATGGAATACAACATCAATGCAGCTGGAACAAACCATCACATGTTTTTCCCTCTCCCATCCTCAGACATATATGCAGTGTGACAGAATTTTCTTTCTTTTCCTGTATTCAAGAATATGTTAAGAGCATTGAACATTCAGAGCTTATTTGTTCACTCTAAGAAAAGTCCAGTCTTCTGAGGGGTGGTGCAGAAAAAAAATTAACAATCAGACTGTATTAAAAAGCTTTCAGAATAGCACTCAAAATCACTAAGCAACATAGAAAATTTAAAGCAAGTTTCCTTCAGACAACCTACCATGCTCCTTTCCCGGAAGGTCTTGCTTGTCTTGACTTAAACAAGAAAATTGGTGTCAGCAGTTATCTCAGAGGTGAATTCATGTGGCCAAAATGGAAATATATCTCTTTGAACATACTCCTGTGGCTCAGAAAATTTGTATTCTCAGCACTAATCAGACTGCATGTCTCATAGTCTTCCATAAATATGGCCATACCACACTCAGTCCAGCTGCCCAGCAGCATCAAGTTTTCCTGCAAAGAAGCATTAGACAGATAAGGTTAGTATCACAAGAGGGAGACAGGTAGTGTATGGCCTCAGTTTCTTAAATTCTATGTCTGGCTTGCCTGCTGCCATCAAAGACACAGTGGCTGAGAGAAGTCCTGTTCTGCTCATGGACTCAAAGTATCAGAACTAATGCCCAGGCATACTCCTTTCACTGACAAAAAATGCTGGAGGAAGAAAGTATTTTTCATGCCCATTCCCACTATTTTTAGTATCATAAGTGCATGGCTAGGGTATAGATGTAGACTGAGGGTATGGACACCATATTGCAATGTGATTCCTGAGGAGACTTAAACCTCTTCAAAACAAGTGCCTAAACAGTATTCATGGGGTTATTCTTACATTATGGCTTGATGAAAATACATTCAGATTAAAGTGAGAGACACAACAGGAAAAATAAAAAGATTACCAATGCATAACTTTAGCACTTCATTACTGGCAGCCTAGATAATTTGTACATGTAACATGCTGTGTGCTATGAATCCCACCTGTGCAAGAAGCAGAGCAGCCTCTGTATCTAATGCCCTACTACAGTCTCATCCAGGGAGAAGGGTGTGGGGGGGAAGGAGGGGGAAAGGGGGTTCTGTTGTTTGTTTCCCTTTAAGTATATGTCCTGACAGTAAATATAAGGGACTACAAAGATGTCTGATTTTGGTGTGGAAACCATTACTGTGTGTGTGTTAACCAAACACACAAGCAGTGACATATCAGCAAGCTAAAATGCTGTCCAATTGGCTATGGTTCTGGAATGTTTCAATCTCCAGTGTGAAAATGTGCAAAACAGCTATGAGAGAATAAAAACCAGGGTCAGCTCAGTCCCCATAAAGCTCTCCCTATTTACAAATACAGAAGGAACTTGCAAAAGCTGGAATGAAATTAAATTTGCATTAATGTATCTGGGATTGGAAACTGGCCATGTATGCACCTCTGTAGAGATTAAATGTGAGGAAAAATGCCCTTTGATAATTATCATCTCTTTGTCAAGCAGCTGATTTCACCACAAAACGTTTGATGTTTGTCTCTGACAAGAAAGATTTATCCTTCTCACATGATGTGACACAATCTTTGGACTCAGACTCAGAATATATCAGTCGATGTCAACACTTTCTCCTTCCACTTTCTAAATACTGCTGATCAGGCCAAGTTTCATTTCACTGAAAAGGCAACTTTCTTTGCTCTTTGGGTGGAAGAGAGAAACTCAGAGGGGCTCAGACATGATAGCTGGGTCTCTCTCTGTTTAGATTGCAACCTCGGCATTTTTCAGCTGAACCCTTCCCTCGATCACAAGCATGCAAGATAGCAAAATCCTCTTCAGGACTGAATCTGTTGCTCAGGTACAAGTGCTTGGGCCATATTTACCTGCCTCCCATCCTCTCACTGCTCCTCGATCAGACCCATTCTGCCAGAAGAGGTACTCCTGAAAAGAACCACAAGAGTGCAAGCAGAATTCTCTACAAGCATTTTGGTGAACTACAAAAAAAACTTGATTTCAGGATGCCATGTGCCCACCACCTTCCTATGCAAAAGTGTTGAATTAATGTTTATGATAAACATAAGTAGAATAAACATCTTTCAGTTGCAGCTGAAACAGAGCTCAGCCATGGTGATTAATGAAGCTGGGTGCACGTGATACAACAGGACAGCTGCTGGCTTCCAGCTTTTTGGTCCTATCTAACACATGCACTCCATCTCAGAGTATTCAGGCCATGCTTCTTTCATGTTGTTAACATTTTTTAACACATTTTGTCAACTAATCTAAACCAAGAGTTCTTCAGGAAAAAAAACAACAAGAACTTTCTATACATTTCTGTAACACGTAAACATTCTGTACACGCTTTCTGCTACATGTCATCGATAGCTTTTTTGACTTGAAATTCTTGAAATTGAAATTGAATTGAATTGAATTGAATTGAAAATGTTATTCATGTTCTAGGAGTGCCTACTTCACACAATCTTCTCCACATCTTGCTTGTCTTTACATTGTACTTCAAGTTCTCTCATCTCTTCAGGAGTTACTGGCACTAAAGTGATCTTATTTTTGTCATGACATGAAAAATATTGTGCTCCCCATGGAAAGGCGTTCTGAAAAGAGAGAAAATGAAGTTAAAAGAGTTAAAAATGTTGGCCCTTTTGCTCACTAACCACAGTGAGGAGTTAACATGTGTGTTGATTGTCGAAACGGTAGTCTGTTCTGAGAATATTTCTGTCCAAACATTTCAAATGGCAAACCTTTTTAACTGAACATCCCCTAGGTGGATAGAAGACATCCATTCTAATTTCACATTCCATTAAGCTTTTTATTTCAGGCCAAAGAGAAAATGTGATTCCATTCAGAGAGTCTTGAGTTGGTCCCTTTGTTACAGCTGTAGGCATGTTCTGCTCTTGGCAAGTACAAACATGAAGGAAGAGAAATGGGATAGTACAAAATAGGAAACACTTTTTGTTGTTTCCAGAAACAAAGGAGTCAGATCAGATACTCTGGGATGGCAGGTGAGCGAGCCACGGTAGTTTTGCTTTAGACCCTATGCTAGTCTGGGATGTTATCCATGCTGAACAAAATCCCTTCACCATGTAGGCATGGGCAGCAGGGTCTGCGGTCTGGGCTGCATAACTCTGTAAGCCCTCTAAAACATGGCAGAGAAAGAGAGATGGGACAGCACGCAGAAAGTAGGTCATCGTGTATGAACACAGATTGAAGCAGAGGAAAGTGGCAGGCGGAGTGCAGTCATAGGCATATAAACTTGGTCTGGGCCCATGGGATGGGTGTGGGAGTGTGTCAGCCAGGTTCATGTGGATCCTGCAGAGGATGAGGCTTAGTAATAAAGGAAAAAGTCTCCATGGCAAAGGAAGCCTTCCACTGGGGAATTCCCTAAACGTCTATTCTGTCCAAAGCTTCCCCTTTCTCAAGGTGCCAAAAAAGGCATAGAGGGGGAAGGGAAATGCAGACTTTCATTGTTTCAGTCACCACTTAGGACTGAAGTGCAATATCCAAATTTTGTTCCAATTTCCAGTTCCCACACCTTTTTGTTTGCCAAATAGGAACTCAAAGCATTGGTGCTACCAATAAATGTTCTCATCTGCACTAATTTCAGTATTCTGGACACAAATCAGCTCCAGATTCAGGCACCTAACTATGAGCAACCTTCCACAATATCCACTGAAGATCCAGCCAACAGTCACTGGGGCCTACAGATGCAGACGGCTCCCCATCAAATGCCTAGTCCTGAACACATACTTTATCTGTCTAAGCATGCAAGATAGACAGGCAAATCTTCATGGAAAGAAAAAATAAATAAAAATGAAAAGGCAAATTCAGATGGTTAAGCCTTATCTCTAGTACCCATGCACTGTTACAACTACCACATGTAGATGCACTCAACTGTTAAGAGAAGAGAAAATTTCTTCTTCAATGAATCGAAGTATACATATTCCTTGAACCAGTGCTGTAATCTTCACTGCCTACCTCCCGTCCTTCAAATCAGCAAAGATCAGGTCCACACACATTCCAAGTGTTTTAGAAGACTTACATGCTTCCCTTTTCCTCAGAGTGGCAGGTTTGTTTGCAGTCTCCACTCCTTATACTCCATCCATACCATTGAACCACAGACACTGCCCTGATGGATGTTCAGGATATTACAGACTAAAGCAATATGAGCATTTATCTCTAGTAAGCAGGCCTTCATTTAAAAAAATTGCATGAGAACTATAAAGTTTTAAAAGGAAATATAAGAAATATATGTTGATTGAATTCCCTGGAGACTAACACACATGTCCAATTTTATTATTCCTGTGTCCAGAAACTATGATTCAAACTGATCACTTCACAGAAAACTAAATCCCTGTTGGAAAGTAATCAGCTGAACAAGTCCCACATTTTATTGATCAAATATGTCTGATTAGTCAAATAAGGCCTTTTTGAATTAACTCTGGTTTGGGAAAGAGAAAGTATTTATATATATATATATATATATTTTTTTTTTTTTCTGAATAACATTTACCCTAAAGTTGAAAACAAGTAAAGGGCATGCAGAAGTTATGTTGTTATTCACATTGTGTTTTAATGGAATTTCAGGGGTATTTGTGTGATTGATTTTGAGGCCCAAGAGATCAGTGCTGCTCTCACCTGGTTTTAGGCTCACAACTGATCCCATCTTTGTGCCTGGGAAGATCTCTTTTTTTTTCGTAATGCTCCAGGGGAAATCTTGGCCACCCACCAGGCTCTGTATAGCCATCCCTACTGCCTCAAAGGAGAGCTTCCCATACCCAGAGCCCGGAAGAGAAATGCTAGGAAAAGCTGAGATGAAGAAAACAGGGCTGGAATTTGTCATGAGTTTTTATGGACTTCATAAACAAAGCCAAGGCTCAGAAAGGCCAGAAACAGGACCCTCTGCAGAATACATGGCTTATTTGAAGCAAAGGAAGTAAAACATGAGCTGGAAAGTGTTCCTAAAGCTGGGCACATAGAACTGTTTAACTGGGTAGCCACTTGACTCTTTTCTTAATAGAGCGTTATTAGATTGTCAAGTGGTAACTAAAAAAGATCTAATGGAGTTCCCTGTATTTCTGTACTAATTCGGGGAGATTTGACAAAATCTCTTAAAGCCATGCTTTACAACTGAGAATCCTTTTCTCACAGTATTGTTTTTGACAGTAATTTTATATCTCTGTGGCTTCCAAATCTGCCTCTTTATCTTTAGGGCAATGGCAATATGACTTAAAAGGAACTGTAAGGGAGCAAGATGAAACTTCAGTCCTTTTATTTTCTTCTTGTATGGGTAATTTACCTATTTAAAAAGTCATTTCAAATTGATCACAATGATCAGATTTTTTCAGATAAAGAATTTAAATGAATCATTTCAATGTCTCTTAAGGCAAAACATTCTGGTGTTCTGTTTCCAAAGAGCCTGAAATGAAAGGGAATTTTTTGTATGTCAGGCTGGCCTGACATACAAAGGGCGATGTCAAAAAGCACTTTTGTTTTACAGCAGAAAAAAAATGGAAGTATTTTCATAGTGGTACCAAAATGCACATTTTTTTTTGAGGTATTAACTATTACAAAAAAAATATGTGTATGAATAATGAGAGCACGGTTTTATTTTATGCAGAAAAACATTTGCATTTGAATGACATCTCTTGTCATGACTCTTTATGATAGGTGCAAATTTCCTTATTTCCTTTGGTGCAAATTGTAATTGCACAAGAAGTTAACTAATTATTTCAAACTTGTGGTGGGTAAAAGTCTTCCCTTAATTTAACAGCATGCTCTATGAAAAGAAAAAAGAAAAAAAGAAAAAAAAGGAAAAAAAAAAAAAGAGAGAGAGAGAGAGATCTTCTGTACTTCCCCCCAGATAGCTGCTATACCACCACATCCATGTCAGAAACATTTATTTATGGAAATTTTCCTATACCATTTCCTATGACTGTAGATGTGTGCAAAAGTTAGGGTTCCCCTACAACAGAATATTTTCCTTTCCAAAAATGAGAACTAGCAGGCCTTTGCTAAACAAAACACTCTCCTGAAAATGCTCTCTGAGGCCATGGGAGAAAGGCATTTTTTTTAAGTGGCTTTTTTCTAAATCTTAAAATTTAGATGGAACAAAAAATAGAATCCAATTCTAATTAGGGTCTAATGGCCCCTTGCTGGCTGCAGGAGAATTGTTTCAATTACACTGTGACCAGTGTCATTGCATATCAATAGCTGGAGCCTCTAATAATGCCAATAAACTATTTCTTTTGTTTCCCTTGTTAAACTGTTTGGTTTGAAGCTATAAATTGGGGAACAACAACATCAACTGTCAGTCTATGCTTGTGAAACCATTATGGGACACAGAATGCTCTGGGTTTTTAAATGTCCATTTCTAGTAGGGTCTTTCAATATTCCAGACAGCAGTCTCCTCCTGTTCCTGTTGCTGCCAGTGTTCACACTCTAGGATGGAGCCGAATAAAAAGATTACCGACTTCAGATCCAAAAAGAACACACACTTTTCTCTCATTTCTCTGACTGAATGCACTACTTGAGTTTTAATCCAACCTTATATTGCAACTTGCTTGTAAACAATTAGCAAATTAAAATGTGACACATCACAAATATCAAAACTTTAAATAACTTCAGTCACCTAAAAAAAGAACTGATAGGTTTTCCTAAGGGGGAAAAGTACTTACTGAGAAAGCTTAGCCTCCAAGGCCAGTCTAGCTAACTATGGCCTTAGGGCCTAATCCTTGCAAAATCCGTCTGGAGAATGTCCTAATTCTACCGCTTGCTCTTCCCGATCATCCTTCTGCTTCTTCCTTCCCACCCTTGCATCCGTTTTGTGTCCTCATTAGCCTTCTAATGACTTTCTAAAGTGAACTCAGCCTTGGTTTCTTTCCCAGATCACTTTTAGGTGGCCTTCCTTCCATGCTTTCTGACATCACCTCATTACTTAATGATCATATACTCCAAACCGAGAGCATATAACCAGCAACAAAGTTGAGCCACGCAGAACACACATGTAACTTCCCAAAATGCAGGTGGAGCTGGGGTCACATCTGAACTGCTTCTCTTACACTAAGAAAATGAGCTGAAAGATTTTAGCCCTGAAACTGTGACCTGTGTTTGTGTGAGCTACTTCCAGTCTACTTTCCTGTGGAACTTGCTTCTTTTCTGAGCCTTTGATAACTCAACCTTGTGCTTTAAGTCACAAAAATGAGGCTGTGACTCCTTTCTGGACAAAATTTCATGTTGGAGCAAGGCAGTTTCACATATTTCTCTTTTACCAACCTGTTACATACTGTAAGCGCTGTGAAGCCCATCTTCTCACAGGACCCATCATTCATCATCAAGAAGTGTCATGTACTTATCACAAAGCTACTTTCATCAGGAGATAAATGTGACAATTAAAGCCTGCTTTGTGATATCATGTTTATTGTTTTACTTTTGGTATATTTCCACTGCTGCTTAATTTCAGCATCTGATTCGGAGATTTTTGTCCTTTTATTCCTTTTCTTTTTCCTGAGAAAGACACGAATGCAGAAGGCACAGTGTGCACTCCTGTATAGTAAATTTCAATCCTGCCACAAGTGGGGGCTTATCTCTTATCTCCCAGCAACCCCCAGAGAAGTCCATTGATCTCTATTTGTGTTTGGACCATCAGCTGAAAAGCAGGAAGCCAGAAATGCTCATAGAGGGAAGTGAAAATACTGCTGTGTTGTAACCCCTGTAACCTTACACATACATGAACATAAGGCAGATGAGACAATTTGTCTGTGCTGTGATTCCCTGATACTTACACTCTGGCTTGCAAGTGCAAACTCTTTATGTAATTAAGTCTTGCAGTTAAAATAGCTTGTTGAAGAAGCCTTGTACTAGCATTAATTCTCTTATGTCCTGACACACTGACCTGAAATACTAAATTCCCTTTATGACATCAGGCTTCTTACTGACCGGGAAATCTTGTTTGATACTGAGGATTTGACAACGTGACAATGCAGCTGGGGTTCCAAAGTGAAACACTCCCTGGGTAAAAATATGGTGGGTTAAATAAATACACCTATGCTGATAACTAGGTACCTGTTTACACTTATTTGTCACCTCATTAAAAATATTAATCTGAATAATATCCTGGTTGTATTTGTTAAACTCATCTCACAGGGAGCTTAACTAAAATGGAAAGAGTCTAAGGAGCAGATTTTAACCTCTGCAGAAGTAGATGGCTAATCAGCATCTGAGCATCTGAACAAGAAGAGCAGAGACTAACAGAATGGGGAATACTTTTTCCTGCTGTGGGAATAATACTTTTCTCCTTATGGTGAGGCTCTTAAAGTATCTCAGTATAGGATATTAACAACTTTGTTTTTTTCTGAGTGCTGGTCCACATATGTGGTGCATCTGCAGATACCGTGTAAGTTGTTCCATCTGCCCTCAGCCCTGCCAGGGCTCTTCAGTCCTGACTTGCACACTGTCCTATTCCATTTCTATCCCCAACAGAGGTTACCAGCTGTGGGATGCACTCTTATATTCTAGGAACTATGATGTTATTACCAAATTTATTTTTCCATGTAACTTGAGAGAAGAATAAAAAGCAGATTCTCAGCTAGCATTACAGCCCATTTATGATGGGGGAGGTTTATCATACCACACAGAACAACGCTGATCTCTATCATATGTGAATTTGACCCTCCAAACCCAGACACTGACAAAGTCTCCACCAGCCTGCAGTCAGCCCAGGTCTCCAGGACATCTAGACAGGAGGATAATTCAAGATAAAATGCTTTGAGTATGACATGGGTTGGACCTCTGTTCCATATTCAACACTTGTTTTCTTCGGAATCTTGAACCAGATTCAAAAATGCCTTAATGGACACCAGAAGACAGAGATGGAACTGCAGTCACTAGTCCTGCCATTTCTGCAGCTGTGAGCCAAGCTGTTGGCCAGCAGCCCCACATGGGTCATTGCTTGCAGCACTCCCATTATCCTCTTCTCTGTCTCTGGTACGCTGCCTGGTCCTGCCCCAAAATGATTATTTCACTCTTGCAAAGTAAAATTTCTGCCAGGCTATAACTTGCATCGGTTCAGAGAGTCTGATAAACAGCACAAGGTAAGCAGAAGGAGCATGCATTGAGGATGGGAAGTGGGGGGCATGGGGAGTTCAGACAGAATTCTTCCTGGTAGTAGTGCTGAGCTGTTATGTTGGCTCCTGAAGCCATAGCCCACATCCAACACTAACCTTGTAAGCTCCTTTTCAGCTGCCATTGAAATCCTGAGAGGACTTTGCTGGTCTAAAGCTTTGAGGCCTTCAGCTTCAAGTCTCTGTGCAATGCCACAGTTGTCCTGATAGCGAAAGCTGGGCAATCTCTTGCCTACACCACAGCCAGTGTAAGCAGACTACTGCTTCTGCTCACAGAGGGCTTTGTCAGTAAGGGAGAGGGTACTTTACCCTCTCTTCCACCCAGTTTAGTGTAGTAGCTTTTTAGTTTGAGCAAAGAACTGAGAGACACCATTTTAGCTCAGGCAGGAGGGATTCAAACACATCTCTCTTTCATCCCAGCAAATCAGCTGCCTGGAAGCCACCACAGTGCAGTAAGAACTGGGGAATTCTCAAGCAGGAGAAAACACAGCATCAAATGTTAGGGTCAAGAAGGAAGAGAATTTGATTCTTGTCCTTGCTCCCAGAACTGTTTCATCATCACTGGCAGAGGAGGATATAAGGAAGACACTGGGGTAAGAACTCTCAAAGCTATCCACAGCACTGAAGTACAGCACCTCATACCTTCTGCAGAATTCTAGAACAAAAGAGCCCACCTTGGTCAGCTGCATGAGCCATCACAGGTACCTTACATATTTCTAGATCCAGATCCTTCCAACTCTAAGGATTCTATGATTCTATGAACTATGCATGGTGTATTGGCAATAGATGGTCACAGATGCCCTGTTCTGAGGGCCTGTTCAGAGATGCCAAATCCTCCCCAACGACTCAACAAGCAGCCTAAAGCCCTATCCCTGGGATTCAGGGCTCTGTTCAGGAAGTCAGACATCAGCAGGTGCTCTGCCATTTAACCTCTGGGCAACTGTGCTCTTTATTGGATTGGAACTGTCAGATCAGATCTTTAAAGTTATTTGTGTTTGTGCTTTGCTCAGCAGTGTGTGCAAGAGAGCAGAAATGCAAGCTACGTAGATCTCCATCCTGTGCAAGTGCACAGCTGAAATAATTACCAGATGGTGATGAAAGTAGCCCACAGGAGAATCATATAACTCCATCCTAAACAAGCAAAGATAAAATTATTGTCTCAGAGGTAAAGGGGTAATAGCAGCAGCCTTCATTAAAAGAAAAGAAGGCTTTTAATCTCATATACAGGGACTAGTTTCTCTTGCTAGAGATAATACCTGTAGGAATAGAAGAATCCTAATGTTCTCATGCTCCCTTATGAAATACTTTAAAACGTGTTGCTGGAGACTGACTTTAAATACCTATGAAGATAGCTCATAAGGAGTATGAATCATTCTGATCTACCAGAACAATGAATGGAGATTTTTTTTTTTTTCAAATGTAGTTGGTTTCTATAAAATTTAGCTTGTTTATCTCTAAGATAAATCACACACATCTTAACAAATGGGGGCTTCATGCAAGCTGAAACAAATTATTTGTCAGTTTATTCTATAAATACTCAAAGTTAGTAATTTAAGATCTAAATTGTTTCAGCAGATTTGCAACAGGGAGAAAGGTATTGGAATAGCTGAAAGTTTACAGATACACTATATTACTTCCAATCACCCATTTAATTTAATGAAATATCTTAAGTATATGTGAGTAGCAAAGATGACTTTCTCATTTTCTAAATGGCATCTCAGTGTGTGACTCTGCCCATCTGGACACTGCCTTTGCTCTCCAAAATATGATAGAAAAGAAAAAAAAAGAAAGATAATTACTCAAGAAGACATGGGAAAATGAATATCCAAAATATCTCTGCGTCTGTCTCTGAAAAAGGTGAATTCAGTAGAGACTGTGCTGTCACTGCTGCTTGTTTTATGTAGAGCATAGTCAGATAGGAACAATGAGGACAGCAAGATTATAAAACCCAGATAGGTACCTAGATAATCAGACAGACAGCTTATTTGTTTGCTTGGTTTTTCTTTTTGTTGATTTGAAGCCAAAGATCCAAGCTAAGATCTCTGCAAAGGCAGAGCAGTCTGTAAGTGGTATTTTCTCACATAAAGTTGTCTGAGAGGCTAGGGAAGAAAGATGATGAGAAATGGCACTTTTAGTGCTTTTTTTTAATAAGATGTATTTGGACTACATTCTCTATTCATTGTGTATGCAGATCAGCCTAATAATAATGTACATTATATTTATAAATTTCAAAGAAGAAAATACTTCAGAGAAAGGATAAGGTAAGTCTAGGGAGCCTTAAACAAACATCTTTACAAACATCTTTCTTTCAGAAGTTTTTTGGAGAAGACACTGAATTTCATCATTAAAACCACATTTATAGAAGTTGACAGATTTAATTTCAAATGTGGTTCTGTCTCTCAGTCCAAGGGCACACACGTCTTCATGGTAAATAAGCATCTCATTATTTATTAAATCTTAAACTGTGCAGAATGGGTAAAGATTCAGACCTTTGTTTAAATTTCCCTGCAAGAATTAGGTCACTTCTAATCTTCACATTTTAATAACTTCCTCTTCAGATGAAATTTAAATTGCTGAGAACTTTTGTGGGGGAGATGATAACTCCCATAATCCATTCCAAGCATCTCATTTGAATAACTTGAGAAAAATAGTATGGGTTCAAGGATCACTCGGTGCAGGGGAGCAGGATTCTGGTAAGTGGCCACAACTAAGTGAACAGACTCATGTTGTACCACCAGGCTAAACCAAGCTTGCCTTAGATTTAGGGTTAGGACAAGTAGGAACATTGACACTGTGTAATTCAGAACATCCCTCTGCTAGGCATGAGCATAGATGGTGCGTCCCACTGAGGCATCTCCACACAACAGAGAGAAACAAGTGGAGAGTTGGCTGTCTCTGTGGCTCTGTTATGAGCGTGCCATTATGCAAGAGATGGATGAAAATTACGATCCCCCAAATCACAATAGTAAATGTTCTTTGGTAATGCCTGGGACATGTAACCTGAACTGTGTGTTATTCAATCCCATTTCCATAAGGAGAATCCTCTGTGGAAAGGTAATGACAACAGGTACACTAGCAAATTAAATATTATTCAGTGCAGAGGTCTTCCTCTTGCAGAATGTCAAAGTCTTCAATCAGCCTGGTGTGACAGGTGGGGAGAGCAATGACTTCCCATCAGCAGTGGGGGCTGTGGTCCAATTCCTCACAAACTGGTACTTCCTGAAACAGCAAACCTGCTGGAGAAGCTGACCTCATTTTGCTGCTAGGAACCATGTAGCTTTTCCAGTAGCTTTTCTTTCTCACAGTGCAAACCTTCTACTGTCCCACCAGCAACGGCTGATAGCCACTGAGATTTGCAGTTTCTCTCCCACTATATGGTATTGTAACAGAAAACAAAGCAGCTGTAGCTATTTGCATCTGAGGAAGGTGGACTACATCCTTGCCTAGTCTTGACTAGGGAGAATCTTCACTTAAGCTGATGACTAACCCTTGTCAGGCAGGCAGAAGTGTGCAGTTGAGCCAGCACATTTTCCCATATTGGACACTATCTCATTTTAAAAAATTATAAGCAAATTTCACAAATTACTCAGGAAAAGAAAAAAAAAGAAAAAAACAAAAAACCAACTGCATTAAAGAAGCCTCCAATGACACCAGTAACACCAGTGCCAGCTCGAGGCTCAAGCATGATGTATGTGCTTTCTGAGCGCAGAGTGCATTCATCTTTTTCTTCCAGGAATTTGGTGCTGAAAATAAGTGTCTTACAAAAAACAGTGCCTCAGCATTAAAATAGAATAAATCAGAAAGAGTAGTGTCTAACTCAGTCAGTTTTTCCTAAATATTCACTCAGTACTCTTTTTCCCATGCTTTTTTTCATTTTTTTCTGTTGAAGCATTTTCTCCTGTTAAACCCTGAAAAAAAATGCACGTGCTTAAGCTGGCAAAATCTCCTCAATCATCACTTCGTATTTATAAAAGGAGAAGATACGATGGACCAAATTCCTTGGAGGCCTTCTGGCATGCTGTTCCTAAAGCCCCCACATACTACCAGATTGACTACAGATTTTTACTGCATGTTCTGGAGCATCATAGAATCAATAAAGTCATAGAACAGCTTGGGTTGGAAGAGACCCTAAGGATCATCAAGTTCCAACTCCCCTGCCACAGGCAGGGCCACCAACCTCCAGATCTGGTACTGGACCAGGTTGCCTAGGGCCCCATCCAGCCTCGTCTTGAACACCTCCAGGGACGGAGCATCCAAAGCATCTCTGAGCAGCCTGTGCCAGCACCTCACCACCCTCTCTGTGAAGAACTTCCCCCTGACATCCAATCTAAACCTTCCCTCCTTGAGCATCCACAAGTTGGACCTCATTACTTTATGGGCTGAGGGCTCAGGGAGTGGGGTTCCCTCCCCTCTACACAGAAGGGCCATGGCAGCCTCTTGCCGAAGAAGGAGGAATACTGAAACCTGAGGAGTATGCACTCAGAGTTGCTCTCCAGCATAGGTTACAGGTGAAGTCCATATTGATGGGACTAAATCTATTCTGAGGAAAATGATCTATCTAGAAAAGATCATGATAGAGCAATATCTCATGTCCAGTACGTAAATCATGTAAATGTGACAACACAAGTCATTCAACTTGGAGCAGAGTGATATGTGCCTTTTTCCACTACCTCTATGGGCTCCAATAGAGCTAACAACTCTTGATTATCAACCTGAGATGCCTTATTTGAGACCTTGTGAAACTGTCAGGACTTCCTTACAACCTGGAAGCTCTTCTGTGTGATCAACACTGCTACGTGGATTTCATACTACTTACCCAGCTCAAAGAATGCCCCTCCTGCTTTGTCCCTGTTTGGCTGGCAAGGCCTGCTTAAATCTCTCAGTCCTCTGGGACCTGCCTAAGACCTGCAGTATTCTCTTACCTTGGCTAAGTTTACAAGCCTTCCCAGGTGCTTCATCACAGACTGCTCTAGAAGACATCACAGTATCCCAAGAGACAATCTTTGCACCACACTTTCGCAACATCATTAAGAGCTCTTGCTTTTTCACTCCAATGTTTCATCAGTCCATCCCACTCAAGACACAAAGTGCTAAGATCCCTAGTCACCCACAGAAGGCAAGGTTGTTGGTGGTCCTCCATATTTTCTGAACTTACCTGGTGTCACTGGGAGACTTGGTAGGTAAAGACTGTAACTCCTTTTACAAATGCCTGGCTCTGCCATGGCTCCTTGCACAGTACCATGGGTTGGCATGGTACTTTGCCAGCAGGTACTTGGGCATCTCAAGGGAGCAGTGTATGCAGTTAGGGTGCCCTATCCCCTTCTTATTCCCTATTTTTATACAGACTCTCCTCTATATCTTTTTTTAATCATTTTTCTCACCTGTAATCACTTCTTTTTTTCCCTTCTTCAATGTATTCTCTTTGCCTCCCTTTTTTTTCTTTTCATTTTTTGTTTTGTTTGTTTCTGTGTTTTAGTATCTGTTAGGGATGGGCTGCCTCCCATGCTAAAGGGAAGAAAAACATGGGCACAGAGGCCAAAAGTTGATAATTTTGGAGAAGTACAAAACAAGAAAAACACAGCAACGTTTTCCTGGTATGCTTTCCCAGCAATCACTCTTGTAGCCTCCAGCAACTTGCAGATCAGGGATGTAAGCAAACACTTTCTTCAGAAAAACTGTTCACAGAATTCTCCTTCTTTAGTAATTCACAATGGAGCATGTTATATTATCTCCCCAAATAAATGAATATTAAAGGTTATGTCTGGCTATGGCAAACATTACTGGGTGAGTGAGGCATGCTGCACCATGCCCATAAATGAGAGAGACCCATGATGTCCTTGGAGAGAGAACAGAACTTTTATAAAGCCATGAAGGTTCTTATAACAAGAATTCATTACAAATGCAGACAGTCTGCCCATAAAGCAGAGTCAGTTCCTGCCAATTTCCTTGTATGCTTCTAGTTCCTGGTACCTTGTGAACCAGAGATGGGTTTCCTTTCAGTGTAGAAATGGAAAATGAAAGAGCATGAATGGGCAGCGATGGCATGCTCTAACAGAATGATAAATAAGAAAAGTAAAATTCTTACCTTCTTGAAGTTAGCACAATGTTAGCACTGACTCTTCACGAGACCAAAATTTCACTCTGATCTGTAAAAGCTGGCAGACAACCTTATCAGTCTTTGGAAAGTGCTGCTACGCTTGTTATTTGCAGTATTTTCAGCAATTTTAATGACATTAAGCCCTAGGGGGTGAAACCCCAGAAAGCAGAAGGATGCAGACAGCCTGAGTAATAGTATCATGAGCCCCACTAAGCCTCCTCACTCCAATCAATACCATCAACCGCTCCATGCCGAGCTGCAATGAAAGGAGCAACACAAAGCTACCAACAGGATCCCGAAAGTTTCTGAAGGAAAACAAGCAGAGATCAGTCACAAACAAAATGTTCCAACCGGGCCACTTTTTTTTTTTTTTTTTTCTGCCTCGGGAAGTACTGAGAATTCACCACTGTGTGACATTCTCTGTATCACTCATATTATAATTTATCTTATTTACATTTCTATCATAACCACAATATCTACTCTAACCACAGCTTGTTAAGGAATTGTGGGCATGCTACATGCCAGTGTCTTACTGCACTGTAAATATTTACAGCAGAATTGCCACTTCAGACTTTCCGCACATGACCTTTTTAGGCAGTCACTTACATGTGTTTTAATTCTTCTGATGTTAGAGCATGCAGGTTACATTTCTCTTTAAAAGTGCAAAAAGTGTCATCAGGTAATGCCTAAATGCTTCAAGTAATACATGCTGTGATGGGATCTAAACCCTTACATATTCTGCACCCGACTCTATTGTCTATCTTTAGATTTCTACAGCCTAACGCATGGGCTGCTTTCTTTTTTTTAAGAAAGTGCTTCCACCTGTCCCACTTCACCCACTGGCAAAAGACCCAACTGAACCAAGTGGAAAAAGAAACCAAAGACAGAGTGCGAAGAGAACACACAAAACCGTTCTAATCTTAAAAAAAAAAAGTGCACACAGCATTTATTGTGTGAACAGAGCTTTGTGAAGGGGCCCTTTTATTATTTAAATTGAGGTGAAATTTTAACAAAACCTTCTGAAGCGTTAAGAAGTGAAGCTGGTGATGACAGAGATTAATGTTCAGTTTTAGGGAACCCACTTATTAATTTTGTCAGGCTGAAAACAACGGTTAACAGTTCCAAAATAGCTGAACAATGTCAGCAAACATTTGCTTTGACTGAACCGAGACCCTCCCTTGCCCTAAGATCAGCTCCGGGACATTTTCAGAAAGGCTTTCTTTATCTCTTGACAGTGTGAAAAAAAACTTTACCTGCAAATTGACTTGTGTGTAGAAGGAAGCTATCATTCATGCTAATGGAGCCCATCAGCTTGCTTTCACTGTACCATGATACCCTGAAGCAAAAAAATGTGAAGCCTGTTAAGCCCTGAGCTTAGCAATAGGATTTAACAACTCTAAAATGCCTACCTTCCTCTGTGCACGTATTGTCCACCACTATCCCACAAATTTCTCTCTCTTTCTGTGACAGCTGGTCATAGTAAACTAGCTCTTAAAAGATTTTATGTTGATTTTTATGCTCTGGGAGCTGTTTGCTTAAATAAAACCTAACAAAATTTAAAAAGTAAAAGCACAAAGAGACATTGGAAAACTATAGTAGAAAACTGAGAAGAATACTGTGCAGAAAATCGTTTACGAAAGATTTGGATTACAAAAGGATGGTAATACCATGCATCTTCCCTGCTTGCTGTGTTGCTTGGATAAAATAGTGGTGGGCAAGTTCTGAAAGCTTTAGAGATGGTGGGTCCTGCAATAATATCTATTTTATAGAATGTGAAAGTATAAGAAGGGTTAATCCCAGGCCACAAAGCCAGGGAATAAAAGCATGAGCTATCTGGTCACAACTGCGCTTGGTGTAAAGGCTTTGACTCTCAGATGAGTTAAGACGTTCTACATGCCTCCAAGAGGCAGGCAGCTAGTTAGTTAGAGATAATTAACCAGTTAATAGTATCATAATGCTAACACACGAAGCTTGGGTTGGGGGCAGAGAAAGGGTGGGAAATGGATTTAAACCATAATCAACAAACAGGGGGCATCAGGCTGCTCTAAGCTTGGCCTCCTGAAAGCTGGAGCCATGCCAGCCCTGGGATCCAGCACACCCAATCCTTGGCAAAAAAAGGGTAGAGAAAAAGGGCTCATTGACAGGCCTGCATCTCAGGTCTCCTCTCCTATCTGTAAAATCTCCAGTAACAGTAACCTTCCAGAACTGGTCCCATTGGCCGTCCTCAGAGTCCAACCACTTGCACCCAACTAAGCCATGGGGTGCCTAGAAGAGCCAAAAGAAGGGCTGCAAGTTCCCTGCATGAGATGAGCTGAGAGCTTGTTTTCACGTGATAAAAAGGGGCTCAGAAGGAATCTCTTTCTGGAAGTGCTAAAAAAAAATCCCCAAAGACACAGTAAGTTAAAGGACAGGTAAAAGAGGGTGAATCAACATTTCCAGTTAACAAAAAAAGGTATCTTTCATAGGCCACATTTACAATGAGTGCTAAGACCAATTGTAACTTGGTGGTGGTGAAAAAACAACACTGTCGAACCACTAAGATGCTTCAAATCTCTCCTTACATGTTGGTAAGTTGATGGAAAATGGGAAGCATCTGTACAGAGATAGGAGAAAGGTGGATTGCTTTCATGGCAACTGAAAAAATGTGTTCATGTGCAAATACTCATACAGAAGAAAAAGTGCCTACCTGGCAGTATTTAGTTCAGTCACACAGCTACAAAAGAGCATTTTGTAACCTCTCAGTTAAGCACCACTGAATACACAGAAAGAACAACCAACACCACAGTTTTATCCATCATAGTGTGGCCTGTGACTGACATGGTGATCTGGTTTGGTTTTCTTCCACTGGCATGCACAGTCCCCATCTCCTTCATCTGCTTCAGACTAAAATTCAACAGAATGTTGTTAGAGTGAAAACAGAAACAGCAAGTTTTCCAAGGTCTAGAAGTTAAGAGAAAATGTGTAGAGAATTTCTCCACTTGGAGTTTTGTAGCAATCACCACTTCACATTAAACTTCTAGATGATTTAATACTGGATCATTAATTACACTTTGAATAACTCAATTAATTCTTAGACCTATGTAACTCCGAAGACGAGAGCCATTAACCAGGAGACTGGCTCCACCAGAAACATCTACATTTGTTAATCATTACACTTCTCTGAATACTCAGGATAGCTCTACTCACCTGCAACATTTCTTACCTCAGAAGTCCTATTTCTCAGCTGTGAGTATAGATCTGAGAGACCTCCAACCCCTTAGCCCCCACTACATGCAGTCTCCTGTTTTCTGGATGTGAAGGCACACAGGGTATGTGTTCAACATGTTTTTGGTATTCCAATCCAGGCCTTTCTTGGACTGTGCTTCTTACTCCATGGTGACTCACCTGTGAGTCAATTCAGTCTGGTCTCAGTTCATCTCATGCAAGTATGTCCTTTTCAGTGATAATAAGTCTTCCCTACAATTGTAGCCAGCATCTCCATTCTCAACCACACAGCCTTGGACTTTCGCTTCAGTGCCCATTTCCCAGTGGGTATGGCACCAAAGGACCCTCGGGTTGGATAGGAATTTCAAAGGCAGATTCATAGTGCTTGATGAAGACTACAGAAGTAGTCCTATCAGGAGGATAATAAGTCTTTCGAAAAATGATTTCTTTGCATCCTGTTGCACCATAAAAGTATGTTACAGCCCATAGATTGTCTGGACTTACAAATGAATTCCCAATGTTTAATCTATCTGAATTTCTTTCTTGTGGTTTTTTACTTCACTGTAATCCTTCACTAAACATTTTTCAGCCATTAGCTCAGGACTATACATTTTTCATTATTAAACTGCCTCATGTTTTCATTATATCTGCATGTCAGATTTTACTTAGTGATATATCAGTGGGATCAACTCTCTTATTACTGTACTTGAATTCCTCTTCTGAAAGAAATAGTTATTTCACATGAAAAGGGACTCCACAAAGCTACATTTCCATGAAGCATATTGTCAGAACAGCTACACAGATAATTCTTGCCGGACCCATGACAATTTTTATGAACTGAAGTAATATCAAAGTACCATCAGCTATGACAAGAAAACCAAACCAAAAATGATCTCTTTGGGACAAGGTACTACGTGTAGCCAGAGGAAACACCTGCTGCGTGGAAGAGCAGTCTAAATAGACAGGACAGGCAAAAGGTGTGAGAAAGGCAGTATTGCTGCCCCATATTACAAACTGGGACTTGAGTCATAGAGTG
Organism: Meleagris gallopavo; assembly: GCF_905368555.1. NCBI lineage: Eukaryota > Metazoa > Chordata > Aves > Galliformes > Phasianidae > Meleagris > Meleagris gallopavo. The sequence goes on along the minus strand of NC_139405.1, from coordinate 67,589,757 downwards.
AGTAAGTGATCTGCTGAAGGTCACACAGGAAATCTGTGTCACGGTTGGTTATTAAACCCAGATTTCCTGATTTGCCACTGAATCCCATAATTACAAGACCATCCTTCCTGTCCGAACTCTATCCATAAAGTACCTCACCAGTTGGGCAATGCTTTACGGGAAGAAAAAGCCTTCCTTATATTCTGCAGCAAGCCTTCCTTACATCCTGCAGCATGATCTCAGGCGATTCCCATCACTGGGTTTGAACCATTGGCCCTAGAACCAGGTTGAGAAAATGCATTTATTTACTCCCGTTAGGCTGCTACCTACCCTTGTGCAGATGTCCTCCCAAACTGGGTCGTGATCCCCCACACCAACTCTCTGTGCAGGTGTCTGAACCAGCCCTGCCGCTTCCTCCTAGTTTGGTGGGCTATCCTCACCACAGAGATCCTTAGGACTGGTCCTGCAGCATGTATAGTGATTCCATTTGAACCAAGTGAAATGGGAGCATAGTCAGCACAGGCCAGCTTAAATCTCACTCCTCATTCTTTAATAAAAAGGAGGAAAAAAGAGAAAAGAAAGCAGACTTGGGGTGAGAGAGAATCTACTCAGAAGATTTCTACCAGCAGGGGGAGGAGACCTGAGGTTGAAATTTCCTGGAAATTTATAGAGCTTCTGGAAATCAGAAGACAAAGGACATTGGGCTGGAACTCTTGTGAATAAGAGGTGGAAAACAGATGTGAGATGAAGCAACTGCAAGTAAATAGTAAGTTCTGAAATGCTGAGTTTAACAGGAAAATAATTATACAGTATCACATATTTCTGTAATTTGCTGAAGATTGTTCAGATTACAAATGAATAAGAATTTGGCTCCATTCCTAATGGTCTTTTGAGAGGTTTAAAATCTGCTTTTGCAAGTGTTAAAGAAATAGATAGTAGAAATAAAGATGCAGACAGACAGCCTCCTCTATTGAAGGAGCAGCAAACTCATTTTCAAGTTTAAAAAAAACAGGGCCATATGGCTGGATGGTAATGCTGGGCTGAACCCTATTTAATATCAGCATTAACACTATAGAAGCTGTTGCTATAGTAGTGACATCTGGAAGAAACCTTCAAATAGATTACTCCCTAACCTGGATGAAGGATTCTGCCAGCCTGTCTGTCAAAGAAAGCCTTCAGAGCAAATCAATAACAAAGATCTTGTTACCTGAATGTAATGTAATTTAGTGGCTAATCAGTTTGACAACATCAGAAATATAAGGAGAGAAAAAAAGAAGAATGGAAGGCAGGAGTAATTAACTGCTAGGAAGGCAGCAAAGATTCCAGTAACACAAGGAGAAACATTGGACTTTTGCATGCTACTGTCCACTGAACTTGATGAGTAAAATCACACCTAAACTTTCTAAACATACCTGAATACTTTGAACCCTTCCCAGTCTAATCAACACTTAATGTTCACAAGCTCCACTTAACAAGCCATAGCACTGCCAATGGATAGTATTACCAACAGAGACAAGAGCTGCATGCGTAAAATACTGCTAATTGCCAGGCCAGTGATGGGTACAATGTCCTGTCTTTGTTTAACGCTGGTTTGGATACCTGTTTTTGTTTGGCCAAGTGAGAAGGTTCCTCTTGACTAATTAAAATGAGTCTCCTGGCAGCCTCTGGAAATTCTGTTCCTCCTTGTAGCTGGTCGTCTAGCCGAAACAATATATGAAATTGTGGCTAGAAAGAGGTTGTTTGTTGGTCTATTGGTTTATATTATACTTACACAAAACCATTTTGGACCTGAATTAATTGTTTTAATACAGAAGAGATCAACTTGAAGTTGATAGGATCAATTCTCATCACTGCTTGCGCCTTATGTAGTCATTGAAATCATAAAAGTGTGCAGGACAATTAATAGTGCCATTCCCATTTTCTTGCAAAATGTACAAAATAAGTACATGCCAGGTGCTCTGATGTGAAATTATGCTTGAATGATAGTGACCACATGTTTTTGGAAAGTAACAGACTTTACTTGGGGAAACACCACTTAACTCTAGAGTTGGCACTGAAAAAATCATGGAAATAGAAACTGACATTTTTCACACTTCTTTCCAAGAATATTGTCCCTGACATCCTTTAATATAATTCACTTGCTTGCTTCCTGCAAGGAACAAAACTATTCATTGAATAGATCTTGACATTCATTAGAGGTCCTATCCCAACCCCTTCCAAGAGAATACCTGGCTCAAGTCGTACCTCCTGCATTCAGTGGAGCAGATCTAGAGGAGAACAGAGGTGTGATGCAACCCCTGATGTGCAGCCTAGGGAGAAATGTTGAGTCCCACCCCTCAAGGACAGGCATGGGTCCATACTTAATGTGCTACATGTGTTTACCCATGAAAATAACAGAAGTCTGGTGGGAGAAGATTCTTGCAGAGCTTCCTTATATCATCCAACATGCCACCTGCAGATGACTCAGAAAATGAATGTTTTAATAGTTCTCACTATCCTGATTGTTCAAAAACACATGCGAGTGGGTGCTCAATACACTATTTTATATCTGTAACATTTAATAGCAGTATTACCTAGATGTTAACACAAAATGTGCTATTTCCAGTATGCTGCAGTCTTCTGGCAAACACTAATGGTACTTGCTCATAAAGCAGGCTTAGAATGCACAAAAATCAGGACTGTATAAAAGACGAAAATACACACAGTATTTAGGCCAGAAGCCTAATAATCTTTGCAAATTTGTTCTATTCAAATATATATTGGTGATTAAAATTATTTAATACCAGATTCACCTATTACATATAGGCTGTAGAGAGGAAGAAAAATCTGATGGAATACTAGAAAAAAAAAAAGTTTTTGCTCCAGTCCTAAGAAAGTCCCTAGATGGCTGTTCATGGGGTCCTTACTACAGCAAAACTGCCATTGATTTTAATTGCAGCTCACTCTGTTGGATCAGCCTACTAATCAACTAAGCACTTTTCATTTCATGGCAATAAGAAGGTGTGCTGAAAATGCCATCATATCTCTAACCATCTTCAAAGCCTAGAATGTCTTCACACCATTTCATGGGTTTCCCCTTTCCAGTACTAAAAAAGGATGCTATAAAAGTCATGATTTAAATGATATATTGCAATTTTATGGACTTGGAAGCTAATTTTGCTTAGAAGCATTTTTATGGACTTTGGAAGTAGAGAGTGGGGGAAGCAGAGCTCCTAAGATCAAAAACTTTCCTTCTGTAGAAAAAGGTTTCAGGGGGAGCAGTTTCTGCCTTCTCTGGATAGGGCTCAATTGCTTTTTGAGTCTCCAATATTGAAAGACATTAAGTGAAAAATACACGTAAAGAGGGAATTCATTTTATCTGCCCTTCAAACAAAAGAAATTATTTCCAGTTTCTGTTATAAGAGGGAGGGGGAGTCCCTTCCAGGGAAAAGCTGTAAGATGTTTTCCTTAATTAGTTTAATTACAAAATGTACTAAGACTATTAGGTAAACATTAGGCTGTTTTCGGGTTAAAAACAGGCAGATGTTAGTAGGATTAAATCAAAATACTTTATACGCCTTTGAAGATTTTTTTTTTACTTAAAGACTTCAGCTCTTTTTTTTTTTCCTTTTTAGACTCTAACAGCTGATATATTGTCAGACTTTTTTTTCTTGATTAAATTTTCTTCTCCTGATTAAAATTTTGTTCATTTAACTCATGCAAGACAGCTTGTATTAGCAAAGCAAGCAGGATTTGGCCTATAGTATCACATTTCTAAAATCTGAGGATTTCTTTTGTCTTCATCCATTCTCCCTGCTCTGATCATACTCTAATTATAGCCAAATTACAGCTATTGTCTCACAGGCTGAGTAACATATTTGTGGTGTTTGGGGAAAAAACAGAAGATGTCTGATTTAAAAACAGGAATCACATAAAGTAATACAAGTTGTTTATAACAGTTTTTTTTGGAAGATGACAATGGTGGAGAGGGGGAGGATGTCTTTACATCCAAGTTGGAGGGAGTGAACAGTTTGGACACTTTGCTGAACTGAAGCTGTCCTTCCACAGCTTCTTTCAATACTATGTCAGCTGTCCTGAGGCATTAAAGAACTAGATATATCCAGGGTAAGAAGAACAAAACACAATGGTCCAGTGGACTTAATGAACATGGAAAATATCAACAGATAAATTATCACTGGAAAAATATATAGCACATACACAAATATTCATTGACATAAGCAAATCTACTACAAATTTACGATTATGTCATATATGTACACACTAACTGATTAAATAAAACAATATTAAGCAAATATGTAAAGAATGGAAACCCAAGAGTGTTCTCACAAGTAATGACAACACTTCTATGCAGCCATAGGAATTACTTCCAAACTGAGTAGAGGTCAGTGGCACTTTCAAACACAAACATCCTTAACTATAAATATTTTATGATCTAAGACTGACAACCTGACATAAATGCTTTTAAAGTTATGAATGTCATCAACCATTAAATTAAAACAGAACTCCAAATATAAAGAGCGATAAACTATTCGGTCAGAAAGGGTGTTTCCAGTGCCAATATATTTACAAAGCATTTTTATTTAGTCAGTTTTAAAATCTGTTGCTAAAAACTAGCTCTAAGATTGCCTATTATTGGCCTGCAAATTGTTCCAAGATTCATGCAAAGCCAAGTGAAAGACTTCTCAAACATTCTTGCATATCAATAGAAGTTGTTTACAAGAACAAGGCTAAATGCTGTATATTTTATTGCATTACCCCGCTGGTCACCTCAGTAAGATGAAAATGTAAAAAGCTTTTTCAGCATTTGGTTTTCAAAAGGAGCTTTGGGCACTTGGCAGCTTCTTGCTTCCAGACTCGTCTAAAAGCACAAGTGTGAGCTCATTATTTTCTCTGAGACTATCTTCACTAGACTCCAGTGGATAAACAATAACACCATCACGCATCAGGCAGACTAATGATAAACAGAAAGCTTCACCAAAAAAACAAAAAAAAAAAACAATCTATAAGACGCCACAAACTGTATAAGGATAACACCTCAAAGACAGCAACATGCCACCATGTATTCAGTAAAAGCATGTATTGCAAATACGGTCTCTGGCATGTGCACTCACAGCCCAGTGCCTGCCTTTCAAGGGAAAATGCCTTTAAGATCATTTTATGAAAAAATATTGGCTGAAATCCCTGAAATGTTTTTGCTGCACACAAAGTGAGTTATGTAGTTCCTCCTCAGAAATAACTGTATAAATATCATCAGGTGTTAGAGTAATGCTGTGACCATCAGATTTCATTAAAGGACTAATTCTATTAACTGATTAAATCCTTGGGCACACCAATTTGTCAAGTGTAAACATACGGTGAAACACTTTATAATCAATTACCTGATGATAAATGAATAATCTTCTTACTTAAATGAAAGCAATTAATGTATGTCAGGCCTATGCATTTAAGAGGTTTCCAGGATCAGAACCATCCATTTGATAGCATCTAAACTCACACTTTCAGAAGTTAAATATTGCTAGCAGATGTTGAGTAGTACTAAAGTACAGGGAAGGCTAAAGTGTGTTTATTCTTTTTCTTCCAATACACTTAATTCCATGGGATCTCACAACATTGTACTCTACGCAACACCAAAATGCAGTCAACTCATTCCCCTCTCACCACATTTTTCAGTGCTGGTAGGTGTGATGCTAGCAGGGCAGCTGAGATGGTGCTAGTACGCTCATACTTCTCACTGCAGCACTGTGGAGTTCTTACAAGCAAGGGGGACATGAGTGACATGTGACAGAGAAGATTGCTCCACATGATGAAGCCAGCCAGTTGTGGCAGCAAGCCCAAGCACTGACTCTTTTCGGTATTTTAGGTCCTACAAATGATATTTCTGTAAAATTCTGCGGCATCGTGGCATGGTAGCACTGATGAAGAGGGGGATTTCAACTCCTCAGGTCCACATTCCTCTTCTAACTCAGCCTCTGACCCATCCGCTTTACCATGGGCTTCATAATCAGCAACAGCACCAGAGATACAAAGCACTGCCATGGCAACAGAACCAGGAACCATTCTGTGTACTCAACCACCAAGAGACCCTGTTCAAGCAGAATGACTGAATGCTAAGCATGAGCTCACAAGGTTAGCCATGGACCCTAGCTGAAGAGCAATCTTATGTTGGACACTCTGAATTTGCTGTGAGAAGCTCACTGCATGTGTGAGAAATCTAGTTTTGATGAGCATGCAACATATAGTGGTTTTGTGTCAGGGCCTCCAGTCTACTTAAGAGGCAGTGATGACTGTGGGTGGTCATGGAGTGTGCTGACACCCATTCTCCTGAGAAATAGTAGCATGTTCCTGGAGCAGCCATAGCCATTCACACATTATGACTTCGATGTTCCCCAGCATGTTAAGGGCATTGTGTGGGCTTGACATCCCCAGGGTAGCAGCAAGACAGCTACCAGCCCCTTCCATTGCTCCCCTTCAGCTTTTGCCATAATGCTGTGTGGGAGCAGAGTTGCTTTCCTCAGGACATGCAGAAGGGAAAAATTTAAGTTTGCTGTCAACGCAAGACTCAAAAATTTGTCAAATGAACATGGAGTCTCATAGAAGTTAGATTATTGCACACAGACATGTTTTCGGTCGTAGGACTTCCTTTTCCCCTAGTTGGTGTCCTTTGGCACCAGACCCCTTCTACAGTCACTATATCTGCCGTATATGGTTCTACTGATACACCCTGCTCTGTCCCATTCTTTTTCTTCTTTCCTCTCTTTTCACTCTCTACTTGCACACCTGTATTTCTGTTTGTTTTTTTTTTTAAGCTAGAGTTTCACGTATCCCACAACACAATGTATTCAATACCTGTCTATGTCCATATGGCAAACATAAAACTAGAGGGAGGGAAACAGTCACACTCAAAAACATCTCCAGGATTGTTATATCTGTTGTCAGATCTCTGGACCTGAGTGGTTTTGTTCCATTCCCAATCTGCAAACCATGCCCAGAAGTGATGCACCGGGCCCTCAGCTACGGCTGTCCACTCTGTCCTTGTACCGTGGAGTCTCAGTTAACTGCATCACAAATTATGACACAATTCACTTCCATCTGCAACCTATTACATAGCCTGGTTGTTCTTGTTACTACATCCTGCACCTGAGGTTTCACAGAAAAGTCTAGGAGTCCCCACCCATAGAGCATAATACTGAACTAGATCCTCAGGGACATCACAGGCAGTGTAAATGTATCATACTAAGTATTTGACTCAGAGTAGTTTTTCAGTCTCACTGCCTTTGTTCAACCAACTTGACTTCTGGAACATTACCTATGACTTATCTCCAGTTTATGGTCTACATAGTACATAATAAATGACAGGAAAAATTTTGAGCTCCCTCCCATTTCTGCTGAACTTCATCACAAATTCCCCTAAAACTCAATGCCTAGATTCAAGTTCTCCCTGATGACGGAATACTGCTTTTAAAACCAGACAATTTCAAAGCATTAAAACCTGAAAAATAACTTTAAAAGACCATTTTTTCTGCTATTTCCAAATCCAAATAATTGAGCAAATTGCATAATTTCAGAATCTTTCAGAGAGGAAAAAAATGTCCTAAGACTTTCTGCACCAAAGTTAAGCCACAAATGCATTTTTACCGTGACCATTTACAAGTGGGAAATGTGTGGTTTGTAGTGGAATGACTGTACAGCCTTAGCTTGGGATGTCAGAGGCTTTCTGGTAAGGTGAGTGAGAACACAGCCAGTTCTGATCCTCATGCACACGTTAGGCACAACTGTTCTATTAAAGCAGCTCCTCAGCCCTTTGCACAGTTTTACTCATTCTGGATTTTGTGGGTTTTTTTTTGTTGTTGTTGTTGGTAGTTTTTTTATATATTTAATAAAGTATATGGACTAGGGCCCAGCTTGAAACAAAATGCTTGTTGCTTGCTGAGTTGTATGAACTTTAGAAATATGGCAATAAAATGGACACATATGTTCTATTATTATTATTATGCTTAAGGGCTACAAAAATAAATCATTCTCTGAGCTCACATGGACAAAATGAGCACAGCTTTCTGCTAGTGTCTGCACTTACATGTATCTGTTTACTTAGATGCATCTGTTCTTGATATCTCATGGAAAAATCAAATATTGTATCTTAAGAAAAACCATCGCTGAGGCATTGTTCAGAAAATCAATCCTAAACTCAAAGTCTATTAAAAACCTGGATACCTGGGTGTCTCTGCTTGGAACTCGTATTTTTATTAATAGATCATTAATCTTCAATATGGTCAGAGATAAAAATACTTTTTTAAAGTGATGAAATGAAGAGATTTGCAAGTGCTGAAACCCCATGATCTCCCCCTCTCTCTCATCACCTGATACAGGCTTAAGGTTTCAGTTTGTAAAATCAATGGGAAGCTCTCCCCTTGTCAGCAGCCAGGGCCAGCCTGAGTACCTGTGCAAAGAGGTGGCCCATCAAAAGGGGCCATCACCTCCAGGACACCAGAGCACATCATGTCCCCACGCCAAGGCCTTTATCAACAGTAGTGAGGTTCTTTCTCGCCACCAGCTTCCCCTGGCCTGACCATAACCGGAGGGGAATGTGCCTGGGGACAGCCAGTTCTGCTGCAGGTTGCAGCTCCCGGCAGGGGAGTTCTGGTTTCCTGTAAAGGGTTCTCTCTTCGATCACGGGGAGAAAGCGTTTCACAGGGAAACTCCAGGCAGCTGTTGGGCAGCTTCCTTCCAGCCTGTCCCAGTGCTGCTGTTGACAGTTTCCCGAAGGCAGCTCCAACTGCCCCTTCTCCTTCTCCCCCTCCAGCTTGTTCAAGTTTGCCGATACCCGATCCACCAACATTTGTTTCCTCCTTCCCTGGAGCAGCTTTGCGCTTCACTGACCTCCAGTTCAGCCCCAGCTAGGCTGGCAGGAGGGCTCAACTGGCTCTCATTTCCCTGCTCGCTAACATCCCTTGTGTTGGACGAGCAACACCAACACAGTTCACACGGAGGAACCCAACTGGGACACTACAGGCTCTGCTGACAGGGAAAGGCTACAGAGGTGAGCCCTCTCACTCCTTTCATGGATGCCACCGGTGCCAGAGACGTGAGGATGAATACAGCCCCGTGCTCTCGCTCCAGGCGCTCTTAGCCTTCCTCCTGCTCTGCACAGCATCATACACCTCTGGCCCTGCTGCACCTTTCCCAGGTGGGTGCCAGTGCTGGGGAACAGCAGTGGGATTAGTGGGTTTAGTGGGTGGGTGAATGGATGGATGAATAGATACATAACTTCCCTTGCATCTCCATCTCAGATGGTTCCCACCCTACACCAACACCTGCAGCAGCAGACCTTTCTTTCTCCCCATTCTTTCCTCCTCCCTCCCCTTTCTAGCAGCGACAAAGCTTTTCCTTTAACCCACTCGTGCCGCCTGCAGATGAATGGGGTTGGGGTTGGAGGTCGGGGCTCTGCCCCTCACCAGCGGCGCGACGCCCGCCCGCTGCGCGCCCCGGGGCGGAACCGTGGCGTTGCCGCCGTCCCCCGTCGTGCGGGACCCACGCGTTGGGGCGAAGGGGAGCGGCACGAGAAGGGCTGGGGAGAGGTGTCCCGGCTGTGCCCCGCCGCGGCCGGTACTCGGCTCCGTAGCCCGCCGGGGGAATGGCGCTGCTCCCCGCCGTGCGGAGCCATTTCGGAGGTGTCCCCTCGCGCCCTCGGGAGCCGCTGCCCCTCCGCTTGCTGTCTCCGCTACGCTGCCCGAGGAAATCTTCCTGGCACAGTGGCATTCGTTGCTTTCTAATTAGCGGATCTCGATGCCGGCTGCTTTGTCGTATTCTCCGAGGCGGTGCTTCTATGCAATTTGCTATCAAGCAAGGATTTTTTTTAAAGTATATTTTAAGGAAGCTGCCTCACCCCACTCGCAGAAAATATATATAAAAAAAAAAAAATCAGGGAGATAATCTATTCACTTTCTGGTCTTTGCCCGCTCTGCCCAGCGTTATCCGATCCGGTTTCCGCGCTCGGTGTATTTATGGTTACACAGTAGAACGCTTTACGCCAGCCGCAACGAGCCCAAAGATTTTGGGAAGGGTGTGAAAATGAGCGTGGTTTTGTTGTGCCGGGATTATCGTGGGGCTGATATTTACACCACGCACCTCGTAGCGACGCTTTGGCTGTGCATAAAACGACATTAATATTAACAATTACACAGAACAAACACGGACACACGCCGCTCCCGGAGGAGCGGGGCGGCTGCCCGGGGGGAGCCCCGCACTAGGAGGCGGCCCCGGCTCCCCGCTCCGCTCCAGCGGCGGCTCCGCGCAGGTGGGAAGGGCCGGGCTCCGCGGTGGAGCCGCGCTGACGGGCGCGGGGTGGGGCGGGTAGGGAGGGAGATGAATGCTGCTCAGCTCGGGGTTTTTTGACTTTTCCCCCGCCCCAGCAGCTGGGGATAAAGCAGCCGTTTTTTATCGGTGAATGGTTTTATTTTTTTTAAGTGCGCGCCGCGATAAAATAATTTTAAAAGGAACTTCTCCGCGGTTCTCGGGCGGAGGGGCGGCTCGGCTGTCCTTGGGAGAGTGCCGGTGCTCGGGAGAGGCGCCCGGTGCTGGGAAGGGTGGTGCGCATCGCCGGGGTTTTTGGGTTTGGATTTTTTCGTTCCTTCTACGGATGTTTACGTGAAAGGAAAAAAAAAAAATCTACTTAAAGTGTGTTTTAAACGGCACGAATTTCTGATAAAACAGGAAGTCCCTTGGCAAAGGGTTTGTGTTCAGCCCGAGGAGTTCACTCGGTCCTCAAAGCCGCGGTGCTGCGGGCGGGAGGGGCTCGAACCGAGCCGAGACGGACCACTCCTCCCTCACCTCACCGGCTTTGCGGCCGCCCCGCGCTCAAAGCCTCCCGCAGAGGCTGCTTCCCATCGTACGTAGTTAACGAAACCCGCTTCACCTGCAGGCAGCCAAAGGACCTGTTATCCTCGGCTGGTTGCGTTCGCAGCTCGTCGTTGGGGGAGCCGATGGTAACCTCTCATAGGAAATGAAGTGGGGGGGATGGCAATCAGACGCCGGGAGGCTGATGGTGTCTTCCTTGGTTGGTCTTAAATGTCGGGTTTTGCACAGCCTTAGCACCGCCTGGTCATGAATACACTGCTAAGTCATTTAGGGGTGGGGGAGGGTTTCAAAAGCAAGAAAGAGAGAAAGCTACAAGATGGGTTTTGGAAGGGGAACAGTAATGTTCCTCCAAGCAAGTGCTTGCTCTTCTTCTAATTCAACCGCAGCCCCTCTCAGTGACAACCTGACCATACTACTGTCAGCGCAGAGATGGGGCTGGGTGGCTGGCAAGCTGAGCTGCTGGGTATGGCTCAGGAAAGCTGGGCTGGCTGTGGCTGAGCAGCTGCAAATAGACACAGCCTGGCAGAGATTGTTTTCTCCAGCAAGTAACCTTGTGAGATGCTGAGGTTATTGACTTTGAGTGGGGAAAGAGGTGTCAGATAATCAGCTCACTCTCTGTCTCCCTTAGATTTATGGATCAGGGCCTCCCTTGTCACTCCTGAAAATATAATCATGCTGGCAATAAACCCTGAGGGAAGAATGAGGCAGCAAGTGTTTTTCCTCCTAGCTAACACAGTGACCTTTGAGTTCTATGCCGAAACAAGCCATGAAGTCCCAGCAAGCCCAGCTTCAGGCTCTTCCACTGCCCTGCCTGGGGCCAGCTGCAGGAGAGGTGTGGGGCTGGGGCACTCAGCACAGCCTGGGCAACCCGAAGCACAGCCCTAGGGCTTCTATAAGGTGCAGTTTGCTTTCTCTTTTGAGATACCCAGTTTGGGTGAGATCTCTCTCACTTTTCCTCTCCAGATGGGAAAACTGCACCAGAGGGGGCTGCTTTTTTTCTTTTTTTTTTTTTTTCCTTTCCTTTTTGGACAGAAACATTTCCTGTCTTCCTTAGAAAAAAATGTATTTTATGACCATTTTGCTGTGCAGACTTCTCCCTCTCTGGACATTGCTCAGAGTAATGCAACACCTTCAATCTGCAGAGCAGATACTTCTGCTTGCCTCTATTTCTTTATCTCAGATCACGTCTTTGTTTCTCTTCGACCTGTTCCTGTTCTTCAGTGAAAACTCACCTTTTTACAAGCTGTCAAATGCAACACTAACAGCTGAGCATTCCTTGGGAAAAGGAAAACAAAACAAAACAAAAAAACCCAAGAACCATATTTACTTAAAAAATCACTTTGTATTTATGGTTCCTTGCTTTTTTTATTAGCCTTTTAACAATGTCTCTCCCTTTAACACTAATCCAGAAGGAAGGGGCTCCCTCCCATGCCTGTGGCAGATACATCGAAATGGAGAAGGGGAAAGGAGCTTTTAAACCACTTCTAATATTCCTAACATTTAAGAGCATTTTGGAGCAAGAAAGAGACCCCACTTCAGTGATGCCCTTTTCTACTACACAAAAAAAAAAATAAAAAATAAAAAAAAATCCCATTTTCTATCTGGTGATAAGAAGCACAGCAGAGAGAAGGAGGTGATGTGCAAACGGGTTGCTTGCATCTCTGACAGCACAAGTGGTTGCTTGGCCAAGAGTTTGGCAGGCTGGGAATTGTAGAAAAGCTCAGTGCAGCTTGGCAAATGTTAAACAGCAGACACGGACAGAAAAACACATCCACCAATCTGTCTCTACGCTTGCTGTTGTGATTCAGGCTGGAAATCTGTACCCTGGTGTGGATAACAGAGTGCAAGTCTTCAGTCAGAGGGCACTAGCAGTAAAAAAAGCTAATTAAATCTTGGCTAGCATAGAAAAGGGGAGGCAGGCATAGGAGAAAGGTTCGCATATTCTTGGTCATCAGGGAGGTTCAGTGGGAAGATCCTGCCAGGAATAGGATCTCAAAAAGGAAAGAGAAATGAAATGGCCCAGGAAAAAGCAACATGATCTGTCAGTGCTACAAATAACAGCAGACTTGAAAAACAATGGCTGCTTGGGGGGGCTGAGGGGGGTAATCAGGGTAATCGGGACAGTAAGGTGAACAATGCAGATCTGTAAAATAGAACGGGCGTTACGTAAGGTAAACTAGAAAGTTCCCGGCCACCCTCATGACATACATGAATAATACACAAATGGGGCAAGAGGAAATGGAAAATAGATCTTAGGAATTTTCTGTGCAAAACACAGATCACTTGTGGAACTCACTGTCATAATATGTCACTAACTGCAAGGTCTGAATGGCAGTCAGAGAAAAAACATACATGGAGGAAGAGCTATATTCCTAATAAAGACAAAGCTGTTTTGCATTATCAAATTTAGAAGTGATGCAGATCTTCATCAATAAGTCCAAGTAATAGGAGGTAGGGACGAACAAGATTAATCTATAAATGCTTTTATCAGGGCTCTTGCAGCTTGCTCTGAAGTAGCCACCTCCAGCCATAATCAGAGGGTGAATACTGGCTTCAGCTTGGACTGAATGAGTATTCTCCTGGTGTTACATCTCCCTGGAGCAGCATTCATCTTTGGACAGCTTTTAGCCCTCCTTGCTAGCACTGAGTCTGGAACCGGATTCACAGAGCCAACTGGATGATGCTTAAGCATTAAGTAGGACAAATCAAACAATGTTCCTTCCCTTTCTGTGTGCTGTTATGGCACCTTATTGAATCAGGATGTTTCTCTGAATGTCAGAAAAATGTAAACTCCACAAATTTTTTGAAGATGGGGCTTGGGAGTTCTCAAAAATATTACTGTCTAAATAATAAGGTATAATTTACAAACAGTTGCCTCCTCAACCTACTCTAAATAGGAATCTTGGCCGTTTTGTTCTTCATATGTGGCAGAATCAGTTTCCTTCCCTTTCCAATTCAAGCAATTGCTACAGGAAATCTTTATACTTGCGTTCCAATTTAAAGACTTAGATTTGTTTTTAGTGGAACTAGAAAAGAGCACAACCATGCAACGTAAATTTTCTTTAAAACTACAAAGACAAAAGTTCAACTTTTTTTTTTTTTTTTACTTTTAATACGAATAACTTTAATTTAACACATATGGACAGCTTGCAGACTATCAGATAGTGCCTGTGTATCTGGTGTTCTAAGTACACTGGACAAATGCACTGACTTCATGCAATAAAAAAAATCTAAGGATGAATCCCCACACTTAGAAAATATCCTTGCAGATCTGCAGAACTACTATTTGCCCTACCAAACACTTACCTGATCCAGGCAAGGAAAAAAGATGAGAGATTATCAATTCAAGTTGTTTGAAGCTTAGAAAGAAAAGAGGCAGCACATTTTTGTGACTGACACAGTTCTCCCTCAATACGGACTGTTTTTCAACATCTGTGCTAACCTATATTTCAGAGGGAAGCAGATTTCTCGAATGGACTCCTTCACATTTGGGATTGAGTATCTTCTGTGTTACAAAACCTGAAGGCTGCTATCCTTAATCTGGCTGAAATACAGAGGGATGCATTATGTCCACTTCACAGAAACAGTCTTTATGTTAAATAGGAAATATAAGGCACCGCGTCTTGCCCAAGGACATGGGAAGTCTGCTCAGCCCAGGAACAGAAAGCTGTTCCCTAATTCCCACAGCAAGAGTGCCTTCCTGCACCGGCCTTCCTGACCCAGCACTTTTGCTACAGGTTGTTCATACGGGTTGTCTGTATGGCCCAGAGACAAACGAGGTGCAGACTGTCCTGGAGCACTTTTCTGACAGCTCTTTTCTTCAGAGCAGGATGTCACTTAGACTCATGCATACCATTACCACAAATAAACTCAGAACTGCCTAAATCATGAACAGAGCTTGCAAGCATCTGTAAACATTTTATTTATTTATTTATTGCTAGGTATACATCTGAATTTGTCCTTTGCTATTTATTTTTTTCCTACAAATGTTGGTAAATTATGATATTGAGAAAACTGCACCAAGGGGCAGCTGTGAGCTCGTTCATCCCTCTCCTGAAGCATTCTTGGCCCACTCTGATATGCAACACAGGCTTGGGCACCTCACAATGTTTCACTACTGTTTATCTCTGCACTGTTCTGCCAGGCAGCTCTCCTCCCTGTGACTCTGAAGGTAGAAGTTCTTTCATTCAGCTGACCTAAGGATATGCTTCACCTCTTTGAGATCACCTTTTCTGATGTTAAAAAGGCCAACAAGCAAATAAAAATATAATTCACCTAAAATACCATAGATGCTTGATGGATGATTGGACTATTAACTTTCCTTGATATTCCTTGAGTTCTATCAGTTTGTAAGTAGAACTGATGCTATTTTTATTAAAACATTTAGCATAAAATGCTCTGGAATGAAAAATAGGTAACAGATTAGTAGGCACACACGTTGTTTAAACTAAAAAGTCAAGTCCTTCCCTCTCACTTTCTGCATTTCCACCTCCCCTTATTGTTTTCTGTGCCTCCAAAGGTAGCAGAGTCGATAAAAATGTTGTGTGTAGGGGGGAGGGCAGATAACCTGATTCCAGCCCCTCGCTCTGTTGTGTTAGGGCAGATTTAATCTCCTGAGCAGCACCAGCAAATAGACCTCAACGACTGCCATCTCACCTACCTCCTCACTCTCTCCTCTTTTATCTGGATTACTCTTTTCAGGGAGGAGATCTTACTCTTACTGGGTAAATTAGGCTATTGTTTCCCTGCAATTCTCTTTTCGCAAAATGTTTTCTGTTTGAACTTCAGGACACAGTTTCTGGGCAGTTACTGGGCAGGGCACATGAGGAGGGATCTGTGTAATAGGGTCACATTGTGTCCTATTTTTCCAGTTTGCAGTGTCTTGCTGCCTAGTGCTTTTGCCTAGTGTTGATTTCATGGAGATTTCTTACAGAAAAACACAGATAAGCAGGATGAAGCTCGGCACTGTGACTGAAGAGAAAATTAAGGAGACGATGTGGGCACATGGCATCAGCTGGGTGTCAGGGCAGGGCTGGGAGTACAGGCCATGACCATGAGGGGCACCAAGGGAAGGCCAGAGCAGCAGAGCTCACCCCAAAACAAGGCTGTGGTTCCCGCAGGCTCTGCTCTGCAGGCACTTCTGGCGGGGAGGTGCTGTTGGGTCCCCAGGACTGCTAGGAGCCACAGCTCTGCTATGTGGTACACGTGCCCGTGGTGGGCTCTTCACAGGCAGTCTCTGGGCACTGCTCTCGTCACTTCTCCTCTCTGAGCAGCGTTAGCTGTCCAGACCTGCGATGCTATTATTATTAATTGCACTTTTCCTACTCGGAAGGCCAAAGGCGGGCTGGCAGCTTCTGAGGGAGCCCCTGCAGAGCTCCAGGCATCTCAGCCCCCCTTCAGCCCTCTGAGAGTCCCCTCAGACTCCCACCAGGAGCTGCATCCCCACGGCGGGGCTAAAGCGAAAGCGAAGCGCGGCCCGAAACCCTCCGGGGGCGGCGGCAGCCATGTGACAGCCGGGAAGCGGCCCGACCGCGCGGGCCGGCGGGGCGCCGGGGGCTGCGCACCCCGCTGCGGGCAGGGCAGAGCTGGGCCGGGCAGGGCGGGCGGCTCCCCCCGTCCCTCCCCTCCGCTCCCCGCGTCCCCCCCGGGCCGGGCCTGGCGCCCCGCAGCGCTGCCCCCGGCGGAGGGGACCGCCTCTCGCTGCCGCTCATTGGGGTGGTCGTCTCTCGTATTGCGCGGTTCTTATTTTCATCCCCAGCCGCTCCTGTCACTGTCGTCGCCGTTCCTCCCGCTCGTCCCGGCCCCGCCGCCCCTTTGTGCCCGGCGCGATGAGGCGGCCGCGGATAGCGGCAGGTAAGCGGGGCGGGTGGCAGAACTGGCGACCCTCGCGGCCCCCGCCTCAGCGCAATCCGCTCCCACCCCGCCTCCTTCCGCAGCCTCCGCGGCTCGCTCCCTCCTTCGTCTTATGCGGGGCTGTACGCAACACCGTGTTATCACCGCCGCCCGGAGGAACCCCCTCCGGGCCCTTCCCAGGCCGCCCCTTCTCGATATTAAACCTGCCTCCCGCCGCGCACCTCCCTCCTCTCCGTCCCCCCCTCCCCCCCAACACTTCGTGCCTACTTTGATTTGTCGTTCCCCCCCCCCCCCCCCCCGCCTTTTTTTTGGTTTCCAAGGGACTCCTCTCCAACCTGTCTGTAGGTATGTTTGTGTAACCAGACACTAAGAGTAGCTGTCTGCCGGGAGCCCCCCGAGCTTAGTTTGCATTCAATAGAAGTGTTTGTTTTGCAGGTTTAAACCTCCAGACGGGTTGAAGAACGCGCCCGAAAGGAACCACTTGGCAGATTTGGTTTCCTCCCTTGAAGCCCCACTGGACGTGGAGCAGGTGGGGGTCGCGGGGTGCCGGGCTGCGGGGCGGAGGGGCAGGGGCTGGGCAGCGCCAGGCGTCCGCTCCCGTTTGTTAAAAATAAATCCGACAGAAGTTGGCACATTGCGTCGTTTTAGAGAAGTGGATTCTCTCTCCAGGATTAACGTAAAAGAAAAAAAAAAAAAAAAGAAAAAAAAAAAGTCGATGTTTGAAGAACTGCTCTTTCTCAACCCGTAAATAAAGAGGAGATGTTGACAGTTTGTGAACGGGAACAAAAAAACCCAAAAAACAACAACATTTCGTTTCTTGAAGGGCATCAACAATTGTGAGGGTGGGAGGGAGAGGAAGGAGTTTAACCATTAACCTTTATCTGGGATTGTAAAGAAGTTGAAACTCGCGTTTCTGAAGCTTCTTTTATGCATTTGCTTTTCTCTTCTTCCCCTGTGTTTCCCTTCCCTGGAGATGGTGAGAGGTAAATGAGGGCGGTGGTGCTGGCGTTACAGAGCGAACAGGCGGTGTTGGGGCGAGCAGTGGGGGATGAGCGCAGTGGGAAGGTGGTCTGTGGTGCGGGGGGGGGGCATAGCAGCGGGGCTGGCTGCAGGCTGTTCGCTTACATTTGGGGTTTTGCTTTTGTGCCTCCAGATCCTTCGCTTGCAGACGCCCGAGGACGGTTTGCAGAAGGTAAGAGCCTTTCCCCAACACTTCCATCCTCGGGGCCACCTGAGCATTTGGCCGAACGGATGAGGCCCATCATATCATATCTGTCCCCACGTCCCTGAACAGTGGTGAGGGGCAGTGTGGGGGCCCTCTGGGCACACTGAGGGCACCGGGAACGCAGCTCTGCACCCAGATAGTGCTGGAGCTGAGGGATTACTCCCTTCTGAAAATGGGACACCCTTCCGAGGAAAGGACACCCTTTGTTTTATGAGTCGGGATGTGTAAATTTAATAAAAGTGGAGATGAAGAGTGCAGTGAAAAAGTTAATGCTATGACTGCTTGTTCCATGTGAAAGTAATCTGCCTAATGTAATTGGTTGTTTCCAGCAAATAGTACTAATTTCAGTGTAAACTGGAAAGGAATATCTTGTGCTTTCTTAATTTTCAGCTTTCCAAAATGTGTTGTGTGCTACTTTGCATGGTTCTCGCCTGGAATAAAAGGACTCTCATTGCTTCTGAAAATAAACCGTGCCTAGGCAGGGAAGCTCTCCTCGCTGCGGGCTGAGTGAAGTGAAAGCAGGAGGTGCTGAGGGGAGGGGATGGGGAGAGATACAGGATCATAACATTGGGCAGAGCAAGTGCTGGGGGGGCTCTCTTTGTTTCCTTGTGAGCACTGCAGTTATAAGCTAAATACTCTGATCCAAAAGATGCAAAATTAGGTACTTTCAAATGGCAACCCTAACAATTGTAAAAAGGCTCTGCCATTTCTTCTTTAAGGACAGCGTCTTGTCTTGACGTTATTTTGTCATTCTTTTCATTAGCAATCGAAAATACACAGACTGAGTAATACTGCTTGTTCTCGTGAGTTACGGTGGAACTCAGCAGCGTGCTCAGTCCTGAGCAGTTCCTCTATTGCCTTCCCCCCCCCCACCCCAAACTGAATCCCTGCCAGCAGCAAGTGTGCTGATACAGTGAGCTGCAGGATTCGGGCACGACGCCAACTCAAGCAATTTAAATGACATGGTTAATAGTACCTCCACTGTCCTTATCACACAGTAGTTGTCTTTAATAAAGTCAGTGAACTTCCAAGTGATAATTGTGAATGACAAATTAACTCAAACCCTAACCCTCCTGTTCAGATGAATTCTGTTTTGCTCTGACTGATTTAAGTACTGATTTCAGTTGGACCACAACAATTTGCAAAGCATACATCTCCTCTAAATACATGATTTCTTTCAGGCAAATAAGAGTCAATTAGTTTGTATGAAAGTATTTCTGCAGCATTCCCATGGCTTCTCCTTTTAGCAGTGTCACTTTATTAAGTGTTTCAGTAGTAATAAGTTTACGTGGGGCACTGCATCCTTCAAAGGAATATTTATCAAACACTTCAAATAAGGAGATAATTTTACATAAAATTGGTAAGTCAGTATAATATGTCTAAGAAGTTAAAACACACTATAATTCCTGTAAAGTATTATTTATGGAAGTGAAAATGATTGCTCCATCAATTTCGGTTTGAAATGAGTAACCTTTAAATAGCAAGCAGTTCATATAATTTCAGAAGTATCCACACTTAGAAGCAGCATGCTGTTTCACCGTGGGAGTTTTGAAGTTTTTTCAAGTACCTCTAATGCTCATAGCGACTTTTTCCATTGTAGAATTAAAAGATTACGATGTAATGTGAAACTACAGAGGAAGCAGAGTAGTACAATTGACAGTTTAACTGCAAATTGCCTATATGATTACTTAGATTATGATTCTTATTTTTGGGGAGATTTGATCCTCAAAATATCTTTGCCGGATCTCATCTTGGTGATTTCCAAACTTGCTAAATCTTGCCAAAAGCCATAGGAGCACTCATGTTCTCAGCAGCTGTTAAGAGCTTGCTAAGGCACTTAACAGTAAATGTTTCATGTCTTGTGCTTATGATTGAAATACAGTGCTGTGTGCTTAACTGTTAAGTTTGGGAATACTGTTCCTGATAGCCAGGACTGTATTTTTGAAAATTACTATAATAAATTCAGATTATATCTTGTCACAAATTTGGTTTCTTGTTCCCTTTTTTTTTTTTAAACAAAATTAATTTATTATAAACTAGTGAAAACTAAGTTGACTCTACATTTGTCTTAAAAGTAGCGATAATTAAATAATAAAAATTGTCAATTACTTTCTAAAAAGCCTTGTACAAATGGATCAGTCAGACAAGTTTGTTGTTTTTTTGTTTGTTTGTTTTTTAACTTTAAGGGTGGCCAAACGTATTGTAGCCACAACAGAAGTGATTTAAGTACTGGCTTTTGTAAAAGTGAAATGCCCAACCTGAGATAGTGCTGAAGTGGTAGCATGAAACTTCTGTGGCCCTGAGAATAGGACAAAGAAGGAAATCTGCCTCTATGTATAATTAATTGTATATTATGAATGTTCATTTCAGTCTTTTGCAGTGTGCATCTGTTCTGTTTGTAAAAATTAAACATTTGTGGGTTCCAAGTAACATTTAGAAAAATACCTGGTGATAAGAATAGTTCTAGAAACAATTGCTGGTAGTTGATAGGTTACTCCTCCTTTTTGGATGCACTGAGATTATGACTGTGGCTTTTCCGATAAGCAGGACGTGACTCTGAAAGCGATCGTCATTGTTACACTTTGTAATTTATGAGCTTTCTCCCCCCCAGCCCTCCTCAAACCTGATAGCTCTTTCAGTTTCACAGTTGGCCTCATGTTCCACTTTTCTTTTTCCTTTGAAGGCTGGGCGGAAGGCTTGTCAGTGTGTGCAGCCGCACTGCTCAGTGCAGGGATGGGTGGCTAAGCTTGAAACCATATGGGTGTCGCTATTCAACAATTGTTGCTGCTGTTCCTGATTCCTCTTTCTTATTAAAACCGATGTTTGGGATCTTTTTATTAGCGTTGTATCACATTAGAAACCACATGCTTAACATCACGTACTTACATAATGACATTTTGAAAGATAAGGCCTTTAGACTTGCTTCTTTTGGAGGAAAACTGAATGCAGTTAGCTTACAGAGAAAAATGCTCAGGTTCAGAAAGGTTGCCAAAATGCCAAGGTGCATCTTGACCAAATGAGTGCAGGGCCTTTTCTCTCTAGCATACATCTTTCTGTTTTATCCCCCCTTGTTTGTCACGTTCACTACTTAAGACCTGAAATCACTAACATGCACAGTGAGCACAGCCTTACTACCCTGAGGAACACTACTGGAGTGCTGGAGTAGCTGGAACAATTTTCAGTAAAGCAGTGACTGGCCCCTATGTTTTCAGCTCCTCAGGGCAGGGAATTGTCTACAGTGTATTTTCTGTAAAGGGCCTGGCGTGCCTGTATGTGCCAAAAGATGATAAATAATAACAACCAGTAGTTGATAATTTATGTAGGCATTTATTTTTTTTATTACGGAATTTGCCTATAGGGTGCTTTCTAGCAAAAAGAAAAACGCCCGACTGGCTTCCAGCTGGGCCAAGATGTGCCCTGACGGCGGGAGCAGCTTTCAGTCGAAACAGAGCACACATTTAATCAGCGGTATCTTCTCTGAAGATGTCGGTCCAAAGCATGGGCTGGCGTGAATCAGTCTAACTCCACTGAGATCTGTAGAGCCACGGCTGACTTGCACCAGATGATGTGAGTGTCCTTTTTGGCTTTAGCAGTTTTCCTTTAATCTTCCTGCCACTTAAACTTTTACTATGATCTGCCCACATTCCAGAAGCATGGAATGAAGATGGGATAACGTTTCCCTTACTTTCCTCCTCCTTTAAGCCTTTTGCGCATTCCTGTTGCACAGTGGTGTATGCTTTCTGAATTATATGTACTCTAATTCCATCTTCAAGCCTGTGAAAGTAGTCGTTCCCCCCAAAGTGACACCTGAAAAGGAGTGTCATTATTTTCAGAAACATTCCTGTCTTGCCTAGCTTGCCAGATGTAGGTATATTATAAATAGTTTCCTGATTGAACTGTTTTTATGGTTAAAGGTTCCCAAATTCTGCTGTTAGGAACTCTCTCATTAGAAATCTGTGTGAAGTGAAGAAGTTCAGAAACATTGCCCCCCACATCTATTTCCCAGAATCGTTTTATTGTGCCTGCCAAGTGTCTTAATGTTTCAGTTACTGAACTGCATCATCCATATGAAGTAATTGAAAATGCTAAGTGTGTGCATCTTGTGTGGTGAGAAGACTCAAGCAATAGTTAGGCAGTGAAGAAGAGAAATAAATTATTCTCCTTCATCTTCCAAGCCACTTACAAGCATTTTTTTAAAGCAGTGTTAGTAAACTTATTCTTCTGAGACATTGGAAAACTGTCTTGGAGTAGGGAGGCACTCATTTTCCAAAGTTCGAGCTAAATCTTCTTTCTTATTGAAATATAATACATTTTTTAGAATTTCAGCACAACTGCTTTTGACAAATCTTGCTTTCTTAAGCAATGAAGTGAAGTAACTGGCTTTGGTAGATAGTTGCCCCAAATTAGAAAGATAGGATACTTGGGTGAGTGTGTGTGTGTGTGTGTGTGTTCAGATTTGGAAGCAAATGAGAAATCATGAATCCTACCCATGCCCCCCCAGCAGCTCTGAGAGGAATGTGATTAACTGCATAATCATACATTTTTGCTGAAACTTCTCACCTTATGCTCTTTTTTTTTCCTGATGTTTATAAACTAATAATATCTTCAGTGAAAAAAAAAAAAAAAGCAATAAGCTGAAAATATTGTGCCCAGATGCTGCACTAAAGAGAGCTACACAGAAATGTCTGTATAGCCTGATAGAGAGTGATTTCTTCAAGTGGAAATGAGCATACTTCACTTCCTTTGAACAGACTGGAAAGTGACTTTCCAATTTGCCAGTTCTTCTAGAGCTATAAAGGACTGTAGTAAGTAAACCTTTCACCAAAATTTTACTAAAGCAGGAAAGATTACAACATCAGTGTAATGTTGTACAATAAATGTACAACAACAACATGTAATTACAACATCTCAAGTGATTCAATAGAGAAATGTAGAAAACCAATATTACATGCAATTAATTTGATTCTTGCATGCACTCAGATCTAGATTTCATTTGTTGTTAGGAAAAGCTTTGATTGGAAATTGTGCTGCAAAAGGACAAGATGCCAAAATTAATGCATTTTTGTCTTTGATTTTATATTCTGTTGGTGATACGATCTTTGCTGAAAGTGAAAACATAACTAAATTTTAAACTTGACTGTAAGGCTGCGTGGCCACTTTCAGAAATGTGTTGTCTTCAGTATACTTCCCACTAGTGAGAGAAGAAATGTTTTCAGCCCTTTTTATATCTATGGTTTTATTTGTTGGAAACACTTTGCATGTCTGAAATTAGTCCTGATAGGACATCACCTCCAATTGAGTTAAGAGCATTAATACCAGTTGAAGATCAAATACCATACTGACCGGAGACTTCAGTCCTACTCAGATAATTTTCAATGAAGACAGATTTCATAGCATGTTATTATAAGGAAAAGTTCTAGATTTTTATCCAAAGATTTCCTAAAAATATAAATGTATAAGATGCTTTCACAGGAAAGATAAGTCCTGTTATTTTACTGTGATAAATGGCGTTCTTATACTTCTGTAGTATTTACAAACTTCAGGTAGTGAGGAAGAATCAAAATGCCATGCTGCTGCACTGTAGATTTTTATGTCAAGTGATGTTTTTGGGGTTCCAGATACTGCTCTGAAATTTAATTCATGGAGAGATACATAAAACAATTTTTCTGTTCAGTTCTTGAAGATTTTACCGACTGCAGTTAATGAAATAGACAATGATTTTGTTAAATATTTTCGTTTAAAGTATTCTGAAAATTAAAAAAATATATATTTCAGGAATGTGCAAAACACAAGAAGTAGATGTTGGAAAGAGATTTTGGGAAAGTAAAATAAGAAAATAAATTAATACGTAGAGTTAAGTAAAACTGGAATCTAGAAATGAATGTTTCTGTTTGTGATTGCTTTGTCCATAAAGAGAAAAAAAAAGCTCTTGACAGGTTTTTGGTTTTATAAATATTGCAACTGAATTTTAAAAGCATAGAAGTTATATACTGTAGATTGCTTTTAGCTATAGCTAGGATTTTTTAAGGCTGGATCTCAGGATTTTAAGTTAACTGGAGGTCACTCCCTACCAGGCACAAAAACTGCACGATTCCTACTCAAGGAAGGTTTTTGTTTTGAAATCAAACTTTTTTTTTTTTTCCTATACCATAAATAATTCAAGTAATACATTGCGCTCGCTGCTGTCAGTAACAGAACTCCCGTAATTTTGTCAGATGGGGATTTTATCCTTCCACCCTTGCTCTGCAGACACGCTTGCGCAAGTTCAGCGTCCAGTTCTCTGAATCTGACTGCAGTGTGGGGGGAACACATGGGCTGTGCGGGCTGAAAGTTTGCGTGGGAATGCTTGCAAGCTCAGAGCCTTGTACTGTAGGTCGGCCTGTGCGATTTCAAAATGAAAGTGTATTCAAAGCCTCAGCAATAGCTACCCTGACTTTGCATGTGCGTTTGTGGAATCCTGACCTCTTCTAGTTCTTTTTCTGTGACTTTGTATGCCGAGTTATGTGTAATAGAACCTACTAATTAAATAATAATTTGAGAAAAAAAAAGAGAAAAATATGTCTGACCAAAGGAATTGTTAGAAACGACACCGTTTGATAAGATCATCTACTGAAAATAAGGGGGGAAATGAGATCTGACTGAGGTAAAACCAGGTAAATAGCTTTCAGCTCGGCTTTTGTTATTCAAGAAGAAAAAGAAACAATAGGTGCTGTTTAGAGTCAGGAGCTGCCCTTCTAACCTCTGCTGCTCTTAAAATGCCTGAAGGTTATTGCATGGTTCACGGTGGCTTTTATGCCTGCAGTTCAACTTTTAATTTTCTAACAAAAGGGGATGTAGCAGCAGCCTACTGATAAACACTGCGCAGAACAATCGGAGAGAAAAATGGACTGCTGGATTCCTCACGCTTTTTTCCTCCTTTCCAGTTACAGAAGTATGTTGGCATGTCTTTAACGGCAAAAAGCAGTGCCTCCAATATTAAGGTGTCAAAGCTGGAGACTGTTTTTTTTTAAAAAGTACAAACTGTAATGGGATGCATTTTTGCATTAAATAGCCCCAGCCAAGTGAGCAATTTCATTGCACACTGTTGTGAGGAGAGGTCTGAACATTCACTGGGGCTGCATCTATTTCCACAAGATTTCTGATTCTTGCTGTGCTGGCAAAACTGAGTCAAGCTTGCCTTAAACTCAGCCTTCCAGCATCAGAGCTCCTGCTGCCTGGCTCAGACGCACATTGGCTCATGCTGAGCAGGAGAAGCATCCTTTCTCTGTGAGTTGGTGCTCAGCATAAGTAACGCAGAAGAGCTTCAGGCTACACGTTGTTCCCATCCTTACGTGCACTGTTTGAATTTGTCTGTGCAGTAATTGCTTGTGTCCAGAATACCCTGCTTGCTGGGATGCCTGTGTGATCTGAGGAGAGAAGGGGTCAGCTTCTTAAGGTACTGTTTTGCAGCACAGCTGAAGGTAGTGGAATGTAACAGTTTTAGTAATGTACACCTGTGGGTATATTATAAGAGAGTATCTGTTTGTGTGTTTTCACCACTGACATTCAGATCAAAGGTCTTGGAGGTGTTGTAGTAAGAAAAAGGGAAAGGGGCCGCATATCTCACCAACTCTGACCTGTTGTCTTGCTTGTTTGCAAATTTTCACTGGATAATCGGTCTCAAGCCAGCTTACATGAAATGAGTTATTTTCAGGGGTTCACTTCATGCATGTGGGTATTCAGTTAAAAAAAGCAGCAGATTTGCATCTCCTAAGTGACTAAAAGAGGAAACACTGTCCACAAGTGTTGCTTCTTAAATATTGAATCTGATGCCCAATCTTGCCATGGACAGAGCTGAAATACTGCTGCAAGTACCTAAGAAAGTTTTCCTGTGAGGTGGTGATTGTTACTGCTGGATGGCTGATACCAGAACGGCTGACAAGTAAGCTAAGAAACATCTTCAACCCTTTACAGACACATACCAGCTTAAGCATCTTCAACACTTTACAAATACATGCCGGCTAAAACAAAAAAGCTGAGAAGGAGCCTGTTCTTGCCTTCCAGAGGAAATGTATCCCGAATGGAGGAAGATCCCCCAGGCCCTGGAAGTTGTTTAATTAATCATCACTTTCAGCCTGCTCATTAAATAGCTTTTCTTTTCTTGCATAAGCAGGTGAAAAAGGTGATTACACCTGAGAGATATAATGACACCTGTCAAATCATCCTATATTGTTAAGCACTAAAAATATATATATATATTTAGTTTAGTTTTAGATAGGCAGAACAAGCAGAACCATGCTTGCTTTTTTTTTTTTTTTTTTTATAGGTTATGTGGTTTTGTGCTGTTACATATTTGCACTATAATAATATGTGCTATTACATCTGGCAGCAATTCTCATCCTCTGTAACTGAACTTGCTTATATCAGAAATACTAGTGCTTTTATTTATTAAGGTAGAGAGAGACTTTTACAGTCAGTGTTTTGCTCACTGCTGTGACATTCATGAATTTATTTCTCTCTAACAAAGTTGTCTCACATTAGAGTCAAAACTGCCCTCATCACAGTCTTGAGTAGCTTTCTGCCTCTGTTGCATTCACATTTTGGTTGTGATGGACATCTTGGCAGCTTATGATGTAATTTATCTTGTTGCTTCAGCGCTGGGGCCCTGTCAGCAACAGGGAATGTCAAGAAGAATTTTCCATTGGCTCAGCTAAGCCAGGAGCAGCATTGGGGGGGTTTTACATGAGGATCAGAGCATGGGCATGGCCTTGAGGAAGTTACATGGAGGTCTGGCTCTGAGGCATATTTGGTAAGAAGCGAGGAGGCAGAGGTGTGAGGTAACTGTGGTCATGTAGAGCTTAGCTTGCTGTCCATGTTCAGTGTGTGGAGGACCTCTTGCAATTTTTTTCTCAGTATGTTGTGGAAAGCTCTTAGGGCTTTGATAATACGCATTTTTCCCTGTGTGGCTCTGCAGTTCCAGTTTGCTCTAGATGAATTCCTGAGGCACATTGTTTGCTTAGTGTGTTCAGGCCTGAGAAATCAGCATCTTACCAGCGGATAGGGACTGTTGTTCAAGCAGTTTTTTGTTTTTTTTTTTTTTTTAAGGACTTTTTCAGAGATAGCGAGTCAGATAAAGTTCCAAATTTGCTTTATTCAGATTTATTCCATAGAAAATCAACAAGCTGTGTATAATTTGCAAATGTTTGCTTTGGTTGCACAGTTGTCACAGCGTGTTCTGCTAGTCCAAGGGTGGGGAAAATATGCAGTAAGGCCTGTGACACCATTTCATACAACCCTCGGCCACATGGTTTTGTTTTACGTTTGAGTTCTGCTGGCAGGCACTAAAAGCGGTGTTAATTCTTGGCCTGCTAATTTAGCTTGGATGGTCTGTTCAGCTATCTGCACAAAGAAGGGTTACTGGCCTTGCCTTTGCCTGTCGCAGCCATGCTACTGCCATCATAAGGTCTACAGCCACTGGCGTTGTCTTCAGTCAATTTTCCTTGCTCTGAAAGCAGCAGCACGGTCACTTGTCAGGTGGTAGTTGTTGGGGTCCCCCTCCCCCTCTGCACTGCTCAGCCTTTTAGAGGTCCATCTAGTCCACCCTTGGTAATCTGAACAAAGTGGCATTGCTGTAAGAGGTGCTGCTCCAAGATGGCTGAAGCTCTCACTTTCCTTCCATTTCAGCCTTCTCTTGGCACAGCTCACATCCAGTAGAGCAAGCCACAGAAAATCAAGTACCTAATGCAGGGTTATCTCTCTGATAGGGGATGGACTAGGGATTGACTTTGCTCTATTGCCAGCAGCAAAGATGGGGTGGGAGCAGAAGGCCTAGGAAAGGAGTGGTAGTGCTTCCATAGTACCAATGTCATTTAGATACCTTGAAAGAGTTGTAAACGTGCAGCTTAGCCAATCCTAACAAGAACGCTTTCCTAGCACCACAGTTACTACACAAATTTCTAGGAAGGAAAGGCTCTTTAATTGTTTTAGCACTAGAAAAGGAGTGGTAGTGCTTCCATAGCACCAATGTCATTTAGATATCTTGAAAGAGTTGTAAACGTGCAGCTTAGCCAATCCTAACAAGAACGCTTTCCTAGCAAGAATGCTTTCCTAGCACCACTGTTCCTACACAAATTTCTAAGAAGGAAAGCTTTTTAATTGTTTTAGCACATGTGCACACAAGGAAATGAGAAAAGCAAAGGGCCTTTTATACTTTTCTGTTAAAGAGCCTGAGAAAGGTGTGTATGGGGGGGGTTGTTTGTGTTAAATCTTACTGAAAGCCTTGTGGTGGTCAGTGGCTGAGAGTTGCTCTGTATTGTCATATTATTTTTCTTTCTGTTTGGATATTAAATATCAGCAGAACAGGTTCTAAACTAGGGAAGTGTACCACTTTAACTTCTGCTAAGACAAATCCAAGAAACAAGGGTCCAATCTGTCCATCTTCATGCCTCTGTAATTGCAGTTTTCTATGAAAGACTTGGCAATAGCACAGCAGGCATTTTTGGCTGAGGCATGGAGTCTATTTGCAGTATTTACGTAATTTTTTTTTTTCTGGAGGAAATGCCAGTCACTGTACTTCATACTTAAGGTGATCAGCCAGTGGGAGAAAATGAGTTGCAGTTCAGCTTGCTAAAAAAGATAAAATACTTTCTGCCTAGGTTTTTGCCTTTCAAATATCAGAATACTTTATCTTCTGTTTTGGAGTTTTGTTTTTTTTTTCCCCCAAGAAAGGCTACAGACCTAAAGCAGGAGCTGTCTCAGTCTGAGATTACATTAGATTTGTTTTCTTATTTTGATAATGAGCTCAAGGTTAAAATAAACAAAAACAAAGTATGAGAGTATGACATACATAAACTTTAACAAACAAAGGTTAGTAAAATACATACAATGGTACATATGATGTTAAAAACCATCAAAAATATGAGTTACTCAGAGAGTTCAAGGAGAAGAGATTTTAAAAAAGAACAGAGAAACGGGGATTTCTAATACAAAAATAAACACGGCAAAAAACATAATGCCTCCTTTCCTCAGAATAAAGTCAAGATGGGTTTGTTTAAGTTTCATCCTCGCAGTCTCTTTGTTGTGTTCCGGTGATTCATGGGATAAAGTGATTTTTATGTCTTTTTCACTTATATTTAAGTGGGATTTCTCCCACATAAACAAAGTAACACACACTCAAAGAATCTTTCTGCCTCATTTAAACACCCCACCTTATCAAAACTCAATTTCCATGAGTGATGGATCCTGGCTCTTGATGGGAGAATGAAGTATTCAATTACCTTATTTTCATGTGCTAATGAAGCAGAATGTGGCTTTAGGGGGTTTCTTTTCAGCAAGGTAGCCTGTTTGGTTATGCACATGCAGCCTTCTTATGTTTCCTTCCATGTCTCTGTCTACACTCAAGCGGTGGTCTTAATGGGTGACAGTGGCTAATCTGTCTGCTTGACAACAAGCCGTGGCCTTCTTCAGCTCAGCAGGAACAGTGCTGGCCTGTAATTAGTGAAGCCATCAAACCAACTGTTTGGCTCAAAATGATTTCTTTTGGCACCTCTAGCAACAGCTTTATATGCTGAACATCTGACCAGTTCTTTATCTCACTTTGCATCAGGGAGTGCTGATGTAAGGCTCTCTAAACTCCAAAACCCTCAACCTGAGTGGCAAGTTTGTGCTTCTGTAAATCTAAAAGTCTGTCCTCAAATTGGGAAATGCAAAGTTTAAATGTTTGCTATCTCTTGTTAAGCTCTTGTTTAAGAGTACAGATGTATGTGTGGCTGTGTCAAGTGGTAAAAGCAAGTTTTTTATATGGTTATCACAGTGCTCTTCATCTGAGAGAGGCCTGGATTGAGCTTGGGTACACAGAGCTGGTGTTCAGTGCTGATACTCCCGTCCTCTTGCATACCCAGCATCACCTCCGTGAGAGGAAGGGTTGAACTGGTGGGGCTGTCCATCCTTCTGAAGCTTTGACTTTATTGCTTAGCTGAAACAGTAGATAAATGTTTAGTACACCAGAGCTCTTCAGTACTTTATGTGATAGCCACATAGCTGCAGTTGCGTGTCCTTTTAGCACTGTATAATGAAAATTAACACTTTGTGGGGGTTTTCCTAGTAACTGTGCTGGGAACAACTGTCAGCTTCACCACAATGGATGATAGAGGGAAATAACCACACAGAGTTACTCACTGCCAGTTATGAAGTTGGGGAATTGGAAAAAGGCAACAAATTTCCCTTTTTCCTTCCCCAAACAGATGAAATAAAGAAGCACTGCAAAGTACTTTGAAACAAATATCCAAGCTATGATTCTTCTTTTTTCATGACGACTTCTAAGGAAAGTGAGGGCTGACCTAACTAGCCGAGGTAGATGTGAAAAATGGTCACGTTCACCTTTCCTGTAAAGCATTGACATGGGGAACAACAGACTTGGTAATATGAGTTACACTTTCTTGCCCAACGATTCATAAAAAATGTTCCTAAGAATTACTTACGCAGCTGCATAACAAATTCCAGCTTCTGCTGACCTGTGGTAACTGGTAAGTAAAGGGAGGAAATGCATCAGACACTGAGTAGTAAGCAGAAGTTTCTGTGAGGTGCAGCATGCTGCTGAGTATCCTGGGTTCTCCTGCAAGAAAAACGGGGAAAAAGGAATCCATGAAAACAAAAAACTGAGATCTTTGGATATACTTCTGATATAACCTTTCCCAGTGATAATAAAGTACCTGTAGCTGTGAAGTCTTATTATGAATTAAAACAGTAGTAATAATAGTTCTCAGCGGTCAACCAGGAGGAGATTTCTATTTAAAGAGAGCTTTAAAAAGTTCTTAGGAGTAGAATTTGTTAAGGCATGATGAGAGTAAGAGGCAGCCGTGTTCAGTGAAGTTACCTGGCTTAGGTTTTAAGTTAGGCTTGGTAAAGCTACTAGGGGGTGAGTACTAAATAAGCACAGAAAAAAATTAGGTAACATCATGACATAAATTACTGCTGAAATAAATCGCAAAACTGCATTTGATTAATGCAGTAACATTACTGGATTACAGAAATAGGGCTGATACAATGTTCTGCAGTAGCCATTCAGTGTGGCTTTTGTGCAAACACCCCAGCCGCCAACCTGGCTCCCAGGAAATTCACCTCCTGGAAAGGAAATTCCCAACGCGCTTCCCCTCCCTTCAGCCTTCCTCCCCTTGCGGGGGGGATTTCCATGCTCTCTGTTAGTTATCTCTGGATGTCCTATCTCCAGAGTGATCAGAGTGGAAATAAGGCGCAGTTAGAGCTCTCTCCAATGCTGGTAATCTTTGGCAAACATCCTAACATAGCGTGATCCGAAGGAAGTCAGAGCAGCTCTTTTATCCTCTGAATTTGGGAAAATTGTCCAGAGTTCTGCAGCTAGAGTTGGGTAAAAAGAGACTTTTGTGACTAATACTTTGTTTGCCAGAATGTGCTGTTCTGGAAACCAAAACGATTAACTCATTTGGTTATGTATTATTTTGTTGTTCTGCTTAGGAGTTGGGAAGTTTTTAGTTGAAACTTTTTTTTACACTTTTAAATTTCGTTAATCATTCTCAAAACGCAGCTTCTCAGAGTCCCCTTCAAAATAAATCATGCATTTGAGAAAAAAAAAACAAAAACAAACCCTCACATTTTGTTTGGGAACTCTTGATGAGACATGTTTTGTTTTGCATTGCTTAACATTATTCATTAGTTCCAAAACAACACATTTTCACTGCACAGAAAAAAGCCCTCCTGCCCTTTGAAACTGCTTTTGAAACAGTTCTTCTCCCTCCTTTGTCTGTGTCCTTTGCTTGGATCTCTGTATCTTGCAGATGCAATCTGGTAACTCCATGTAGCCTGAAGCTACCGAGGCTAACTTTCCAGAGTTTTGAGAAAATGAAAGGAGCAACGTAGCAGAATGTCTCCTGACTAAAAAAGTAAACCGTTATTGCATTGCTGCACTCTTTACTGTGGTCAGCTTGGCATGAGCAGATGCTTAATGTCCACTAAAGAATTAATAATAAACTGCGTGTCTATTTTATAAAAGTGTTTTTCTTCCCTGAAATAAAAAGAAGCTTGTTATTTCTTCAGTTATGTGTGCTTTTAGCTTAATTTCCAGGTGTTTCTTAATTGAGAACATCTAATTGAAATTGCTCATTTTGACCCCATGTCCATTTTGTTTTCTGATCCCCAAACACCACCACTTTGCTCCGCCATTTATTTTGGCAGTGTTGCAAAGGTGATCGTTTCCACAAGTATGCACGCTGAACTTTGTAAAAGTTTGTCAACTGTGCTTTTTGATAAAATTTTTCTCAAAATAACTTTTTTTTTTTCAACACTTTCCATTTTAAAAGCATGATGATAGGAAAGAGAGAAAATATTTTATGGTGCCGTAGGAAATAATTTCTATACTATTTTATATTGAGAAGGAATGCTGAGTTAATTTTACAGTGAGATGTGCCTTGTGGACTGTGATACAGCTTTGCATACTTATGCATAATTCCATCACATTAATTTTGTGTGTGAGCAGTTTTCTTACCGCATCTCATCGAACTAGAGAGGGAACTGTGAAAGTTTTCTGATTATACAATATGGCTTTTGAATACAGTAGGTACATACAGTGTAAGCACTGATTTTGGAGTTCTGAATGGCAGTAGTCAGTGCCTAACAATTTGTAAGAGCTTTGTGTGTATTATTACTTCAGAGATGCCAGCTTATATTTACCCTATCAAATGAGAAATACAAAGCCAACAGTCCCGATAACTGAGTAAAACTAA
Organism: Meleagris gallopavo; assembly: GCF_905368555.1. Taxonomy (NCBI): domain Eukaryota; kingdom Metazoa; phylum Chordata; class Aves; order Galliformes; family Phasianidae; genus Meleagris; species Meleagris gallopavo. The sequence goes on along the minus strand of NC_139405.1, from coordinate 67,557,111 downwards.
GATGAATTGAGGGAAGAGTACAAAAACAGAAAGACAGATCTCTCTCTCAAATGAAATGAGTATGAACCTGAGACTAGCATTTACATCATGCAGTTTCTTGCCTATCAATAACCTTTTGCAGACATACAGAGCCATTTAATTATATTGTGGCAGTACAGGCAGACGTACATCTCAGGAAACCAAAAGCATTTATGGTTAAAAATCCATACTGCTGTTTTAAATTCAGCCTGCAAACCTTCATGCATAAATAGTCTTAAAGCTGTGTTCAAGACTGCTGAATGTTGGATTTTGCTTCAGATTCTCAGTAATCTTCAAGAGCAGAGCAAGTAAGGCTTCTCTAGTAGCCTGTTCTTAAAGCAACCAGAATATGGTAAATGTCAGAAATCCACATCAGAAATAAGAGGTCGCACGCTCTTTACCAAGCAAAGATGAAGAAAAAGAGCTCTTTGATGTGGCTGTAGTGTAGTATCAACTTTGTCTCTAGCAAGACTTCTGCACTGCAAACTTGATTTGTGTAAAAAAGGCTGCCGTGCTACTTGGAAGTGCTGATATGGGCTTATCCTCCCAGTTGTCTGCTTCTCCCCCTGCCTTCTACACCTCTTCTGTCATCTCTCTTTTGGCTGTCTTGAGCCTCAGACAGCCAGTCTTCATTCCAACCCAGCCACCTAAAAACCCTGGATAATCCCATTTCGGTGCATAAACTAGAATCATGATAAACAATTGTGCAGCAGCTGCTGGTTGCAGGCATATGGTGGTTGGAGATGAGTGGGGGGACCTCAGATGGGCTTCAGGTGGCCAACAGTGCTTCCATGTCTCACTCTGGTTCCTAGTGCAGTGTATATGGCAGGTTCTGCACCTACAGCAATTCCTGCTGTTGCTGAATGTACAGCTCTTCCCAATATTAGCAAAATCACTCCACTGCTACTGCAACCCCCTTCTGTGCCTGGACCAGGATCTCTGTGGGGAGCACCAGAGGGTGCCTGTTCCATGCTTTCCTCTTGCACCATCCTCCTTTGCCCAGACACATCACTGTACAGGAGCTAATTTTGGGGTGTGATGTGGTAGCTTGAAACAGGACAGTGCCCCTCTTTTAGTCATAATTATTTACAGCTTGATTCATGTATGTGGAGATATGAATATTGTTATGTCTTCAAATACTGCCTTTTTTAGACAGTGGACATGGTATGAAAATGATAGATGAAAGATGAAACAGCTAAGGACCTGGACTGGTGAAACTTAAAATATCTTTTTTGGTTCAGTTCTCTATCATCTTCATATTATTTGTTTATGCCCCATCTCCATCTCTGCCCTTCTGCTGCACTCTTTTCATGCTGCCACTGTCTTTTAAGTAGCTTTATGTTTTGGACAAAAAGAAGCTATGTATTGTACTCATAAGAAATGTCCTTCCATTCACATTGATGTAATTATGCTGTTTCACAGGTCATTGGTCCTTGTATTTCATCCTTGAAACAGCGATGGCTGGTTTGAGGAACAATCCCCAGCTCCTGAAGATGTGCCAGCTCCTGAAGACATGTTAGGGCAGCCACTCAGGCATGTATGAGAGGGTTTCACTTCCTTCAGCATTCAGGCCGCCTGTAAAGATGGCAGCGAATGCAATTTAGCACTTAGCGAGGGACACAATCTGCTTGACTTCTGTGAACCAGTGGGGTCTCACCTACCCTCTCAGCAGAACAGCCATCACTATAAGAATGGTCAGTGGTCTGCTATGCTGCTAGCATAGCTGCTGGAGTAAAATACATAGGAGACCAGAGGACAAGAGGAGGGAGTTCTGGCTTCAGGGTGCCTGTTGTGCGGTCCACATAGGCAGAAGGACAAGTAGAATGAAGATAGGTTAGGCAACTTGCTTGTGGCCTGTCACATGTTCCAGCTTCAGGAATATCAACTCTTTGAAAGGGTAGATATCAGCAGGACAAGGGGAAATGGTTTTGAGGGATGGAAGATTTAGGTTAGATGTCAGGGGGAAGTACTTTACAGAGAGAGTGATGAGGTGCTGGAACAGGCTGCCGAGAGAGGTTGTGGATGCCCCGTCCCTGGAGATGTTCAAGGCCAGATTGGATGGGGCCCTGGGCAGCCTGGTCTAGTATTGTATGGGGAGGTTGGTGGCCGTGTCTGTGGCAGGGGGGTTGGAGATTCATGATCCTGAGGTCCCTTCCAACTCTCACCATTCTGTGAATAGCTGTTTGTTTTCCAGAGCGTATTACAGAGTATTTACCAGGCCATACAAAATATGTGATGAGGAATTATTATACATGATTGCATCTGCAGCTGCCAACATGCAAAAAAAAAAAAAAAAGAAAAAAAGGTGATTTTTGTGAAGTTTGTGGTGGTATCTTTAGATGGAAGGGTGTTGTTTTGGGTTATGATGTTGTGATGTTTACATGCAGTGTGACCAAAGCTGGTGTAGCACAGTGAAGCTGAGGGCCTGTGGCTGAAAATTCACCTGCCCGCTACCTTGCAGGGTTTCTTTGAGGTGAGAGCTGTAAGCTCCAGGTGCTCCCAGAGCTAAGACCCCCTTTGCTGCTGTGGTGTGTGCAGGGTGACAGAGACTGCAGATGGGTACAGCTACCAAAACAGGACAGGCGGGATTATAGGAAAGGCAGACCTTTGATTTATGTCTCCTGGTCTCCTCCTCAGCCTGTGCATCAGGTCTTGGATGTCACTTGTCAGCCAAGCAGTTGTGGTTTTTTCCAAGCATTCCTTAGGGAGCAACACATGGTATAAGATGACAGAAATTATATGATTTCTTCTTTCTCTTTTTCCTAACAAGACGATTGCAAAGAAGATATTGTTTTAGTTGGCAGTCAAAGGAGATTCATGGCTTCTGGCAAATCATTCCACCCTGTAGTCTTTTACTTTTGGTTGCGTGGCTTAATACCTTTGTATTTGTTAGAGCAATAGCTGTATCACACGTTCGCACTGCACATCAGTTTGCTGTCCAGGCACTTCAGGCCACAGCTTTCATGAGGGTTTGTTCCTCCACACATTGCCTGCTTGCGTTGGGAATCTCTCTGCTGTGCATCAGAGATGTGGGCTGCCTCCTGCTCTGTGAGAACAAAAGAGGGCCCAGCAAGTGGCTCATGGCTGCTAGCTGGGAAACAGCCATGACCTTGTTTGTTTTGAGCTAGTTTTCGGATGAGGAAAGCATCGACATTTCTTTCCCCTCCTTTTAAATTGATGGGTGGAAGCAGTCCTTGGGATTTGGCTATTTTCAAAACAAAATATTTGACCTGAAAGGTAATATTTATAGCAGGCAGCTAATAGAAAACACTCTTGCCCTCTCTCTGTCTCTGCTTCTTATGCGTATGTGTGCATGCTGCTGGTTCCCTTTTGGGTCTGACCTCTCCTGTGCGCACCATAGGTTCGTTGCCTTCACCTCCCGAGGTCCCCTTCTTCAGAGACATGAATCACTGGAGGCGGCTGGGGTTGGTATGCGGGAAGCAGGGTGCAGGAAGTTCACGGCAGTCCTGTGCCATGCTGACCCTGTGCAAATGTCCCCTCCTGCTGGGGTGATGGATGGCGCAGTGGCTCCGCGTCAGTCACTTCTGAACCTTGAAGGTCATCCGGGAGAACTTATTCTCTCTTCAGAAAAAGCCCCTGAAGGGATGTTGATTTAGTGACATCTAGCAAGGACTGACCCTGTCAGTCAGCGTAATAATGTTGTAGCAGGGAATGATGTTAGCGTCAGGTCACTGGGTCTTGGGCGAGAGGAAGCGGTGGCTGGGCTCCACAGAACCGCTCCTCCTGGGTGGCTGATGGGATCTGGCAGGTGGGAAGGGATTGTTTTAGATGAGATATCTGGCTGATGAGCAGTTGCACTCCTGGCTCTAATGTGGCAGCAAGCACTATGTGTTTTAAGTGAGGACAGGGTGAGGCCTTTTCCTTTGCTTCTAAATAGGCGCTCTCACTTTTTTTTCCTTGAGGAGAAAAATATGCCAGGAAGGCAGCTCAAAATGCCCATGTAAATAGAAGTGGTGCCTGCAGTTTTTTTAAGTTCCGGTTTCCTATGAAGTTTGGATTTGAATAAATCAAATTGCCTCAAGTTTGGACTCCCGTGTACGTCCTTAAGTCTGTGATTGTTCAGTGGGGTGGAATTTCAGGTAGATCCTGGGCAGACAGCAAGGAGAGAGAGTGCCTGCACTGCTGTGTGCAATGCGGAGGGCTGGAAGCAAGCTGGTGCTAAAGCAGCGTTGGACTCAGATGGGAAGACCCATGGAGTGGGTCTGTATGAACAGGCCATCAGGGGGATGGAACACTGCATTCCTGACCTTCCTTCCCCATCTCCCACAGCACAGATCAATACTCAGAAAACAGCCCCTGCCCGAGATGCAGCGCCTATAGGCCTGCCAAGGAGGCTCTCTTTACTCAGTTCTTTACTCCGACCATCGCTGCTGCTTTAGCTAGACATGAAAGCATGTAATATTTTTATCCAGCCCAAATTGGTGCTAAGCCAAACAGCAGTGACTTAATGACCAACTTAAAGCTGGAGACCTGACACAAAATTCAGCATTCTGCAAACATCGAGAAGTTCCAGTTTTCAGAACAGCTATTACGGGTTCACAAATAGAGATCATACTCTAAACAAGTTGGAATTTGAGTGAACTGAAGCTGAGTATTTATTAAAGCTGTATTTAGACTGGGCTGTGATGAGACTGGATTGCAGAGCTACAGGCTGCGATCAACACTCAGCAGGAGGTTATTTAGATTAAATACCAACTGTCTTGGAATGGTGGGAAAAGTTTCAGACAGAAGTTTTATTTACTGTTTTTTTTTGTACAAAGTTGTGGGCTTATAGTAATATTTCAGGAATTTTGTTTTACAGATAGTTCTTCTCCTTGAAGAAATGTCCTTTATGCTCTGCAGTGTTCTTGAATTCAGCTCCTCCGTTGTATATCTGCTGATGAAAACAGTTCATATCCAATTTGCTCCCTTGCTTTATCTCCTTACTGTGAGACTGTAATCATCCTTTTGCTTTCAGTCTTTTTTTTTTTTTTTTTTGCCAAGAGGAAAACAAGACAAAAAAGACAGAGAACTTTTATTTTAAAAAGAAAAAAATATATATCTGTGTTTTGTTCTTGAAGTTTTTCTCTATTCTGTCTTTCCTTTTCCATTTTTCATGTTGACCTTCCTTCTCACCTTTTCTTTTCCTGTGTCTTGTCTTACGGGTGGGCTTGCTCCTCCCTTCTCATCTACTCTTTTATTTTAAAGTAAGAATGGTGACTGATTGTTTTTTCCCCTCATTGTTTATCTGCTTGTCCACACCTGTTTCTTTCACTCTGATTTCCTTCAAGTTTTAGCATGCATTTTCTCTCTGCTTTTTGCTCTTCATTTCTCCTCTGTGATTATGCCCTGTCCCGCAGCTCTCCCTCTCCCCCGTTCTGAGCTGCCAGCCCCGGGTTTGCCTGGCCCTGTCCTGCCTCAGCAGCAATCTTTGCAGTCATGGTTCTGCTGGCACCTTCCCATTTCTGCCAGCACACTGGCATTCAGTTTGAACACTAGTGTCATTTGCATCATTTTATTTTGGGGTCAGCCTTTTCAATAACTTCTGTGTGTAGGAAGCACCATAATGACTGTGTTGTAGAGCTAGGCTCGAAGAGTCCACTGACTTACTTTCAGAATGAGTGAAAAGTGTATAAAAATCACAGAGAGGAAAAATGATACTCATGCAGTTAATGTCCTTATAAACAGAATGAGTGATTCCGTAAACAAATGTGGCAAGCATCTCCCTAAAATGAAAAAAAAAAAAAAAAAAAAAAGCATGTTTCCTGTAATACTACTTTGTGTTTATACGGGGTCTCTAGTCTATTTCTGGCTCCATAATGTGAGCAATGCAAAATACTGGAAATTATAGCTAGACTGCTAAAAGTCTCCAGCCCTTCTCACTTAGTCGAGTAAGTGAGGTTTCCTGTTTCTTGTTGTTGTCTGGCTACTATGGTGGAGGTATTTCTGTACAATCGCTAATTATATCTAAAAGTTGTTGTTTTTTTTTTTTTAAGTCGCTCACAATTGCTGCAAAGATTTCCAGAAAACAGCTCTGGTAATTGTTTTATATCTTTTGCCCCCATTACTTCATGTGGCATTGTGGACGTTCCAGGTGAGACCATGCCTACCAAAATCTGGCTATGCTGTCCTTGTTCACAGCACTGTGACATAAATCACCGTCACAAAGAGTTTCGGTTTTGCTGGGCTAAATTTATGCAACTGCTCTCAAAAAGCCATAGGGAAAGGCAGAAGCACATGAAAAACAGCTGAATACTAGAACAAAACAAAGTGTCTCGGTGGTCAGTGCATGGCAGATGGGCAGGAGACTATCTGTAGAACAGAGGCTGATGAGTGACGAGTGGTACTGCACGGTGTAAACTGCTCAAGCAACCTGAATTCTGGTGAGAACCCTGCATGTCCCTCTGAGAGCTGTGCAGTACAGGCTTGTGGCATCTTGTTAAAAAAGAAATTGACACGGATTTTGTACAGTACATATACTTTTCAGTAACGATTTCAACAAAGTTCAACCCTATAAAAATTGTAAAAATTGTTACAATGAAAACCTTTGATCAGAATCTACTTGGGCTCAAACTGAAACTATCTTGTTTGATTTTCCCCTGTCGGAATGAAACCAAATACTCATTAAATCACTGTAACAGCATTTAACATCCTCCTGTCTTTTAAGTAGTCTAAAGAAGTTTTTGTTTCCAGCAAAATAATTTCACCAAAGTCACATTTATCATCTGAACTTTGCTAAGTAGGTTAATCAAATCGTAATTTAATATCTGAACCACAAACACAGTGTCAATTGTGCAAAGCTCTCTCATTACACTTTCAGGCCTTACATCCTTGCTATTCCTTTTCCATCCTGCCGATTTAAAAATACTGTAATGTTTTTTAAGCTAAGAGCTTTTTAGCTTTTAGTCAGCAACCATAAGTGAGCCACCTCAAGTCAATTAACATGCTTTTCAGCAGCATCTCCTTCAGTCTCTTGCAGTGTTTAAATGCTGGCTGTTTCTTAGTGCACCTATCTCATACGAGATTTTAGCGAGGAGGATCCGATATATATACGCAGTTTCATCTCCATATTCTGACAGTGACAAAACTGGCAATACATTTCCCATATGGTTTTTAAAATGCCAACATCACTGAAAGAGAAAAAAAATTAAAGAAAGTAGCTGCATGAGTCCCCAGTTCCTGTTCTAATCTAATACTCTAATATTATAGGGTAAAATGTGAGAGTGTAGAGAAGGCAGCAGTGAGCTTCTGGTGTTATCTTTCTTATGGGTTATCTTTTGCAGGATTGGGAGGGATCGATCCTTGGCTCGAATTCATTGACAGTGTGGCTTATGTTTTGCAAGGTGCTCACTTGCAGGAATTGTACCTGATGTCCCCTAGGCATAAGCCTCCAATGGGGTGTGCACCATGGCAGCTCTGTTTTTTATACAGTCAGGTCCATATTTGGAGAAGGTCCCAGTTAGTCTACTTCTGTGTGAAAATGTTTAAACAAGAAATTTTAAAGCAGTTTGAGATTTTGTGCCAAGGTCTATGACACTCTGTCAAAATCTCCTATGAGCCGGGCCACTTTAGGAAGTCTGCTCCTTCTGCTGTTGCAACATCTCTGTTTTGCAGAAAATTCAGCATAAAACTATAATTAATAGGGTTATTAAAGCAGACAAGCAGCCTCTCTAAATTCTAGCACAAGTCCCCGTTGCTAAGTTGCTTATTCATCGGCAATTAAATATACACATATATATATATATATATACACACACATACACAATGAATATCGTTTTCTATTCTGCTAATCTAAAGAGAAACATTCTTGTTCTTCATGTAAACAAGGGAACTGTAGTGACCTTCCTATTTTGGATTTCATCAGTACGTCACGCAGTTTATTTTCCAAAATCTAATAAAAAGGATGGGAAAAATTCTTTGAAACTCATTAAGATGAACCCTAATATATATGATTTAAAATGTGGTTTCTTTGCTTCTACCAACTGTTCGCATGCTATGTTATACTACTTGTTTAAGATCTCTCACATCAAGACGTGGTGTATAACAAAGCTGCAGCTCTCACCAGAGTAGGGGTAACTCTCCAAGCAGAGATTTCTACTAGCACAAAGAGAATTCCTGAGAAAGCTTAAAGGCTGCTACTTATTGTGGTAGCCTCTGAGTCTAAATAATGACTGTGCAGCTTGAACCTAGAGTTCCCAAACTGCTGCCTCATACCAATTACCAGGAGGATATTTTACATCTCAGCTGAAAACAAAACTCCAAAGTTTTGTTTGTCGTGGCTTTCTGCAATATGTGTCTGTGTCCTCCCTTAAAAATTTGGTCCTGGTTTCTGACTCTGAGCAAATGGCAAAATCTCACTTAGAAAAATTCAAGTTTTAACTTGGTTTTGTATTGAGCCCTTGAATTTTATTATCAGTCGTGAGATTTCAAATCAAGATCATGGGTTGATACAAAGCTTTACGCCATCAACAATTTGACAACCTATTCCCAAAGGCAGTTTACAGCTTAGCACTTGCAGCACAGTCAGGGAAGTTTTATGTGATCCTGTATTTGTTCTGAGCGCTTACTGTAGCTCTGAACAGCACGGCTTCCAACATAAGTGTCATAAAAGTAAGAAAATACACATTTCTCTGTCACTGTTAATTTTATATTGAGTTGTGATAGATTTATGAAAGGAGCTATGCATAAGAAACACTATTTATTTCTATAATGAAATACTATGGAAAATGTGTCAAAAATGGTAACCACGCTTTGATAAAAAAGGATGAGTTTAATGCATTAAATATATAAAGGTAGTTTTGAATTTTTTTTATATTATTAATATATTTAGATTAGAGGGGTATATATGTAAAATACCAGTTCTCTAAACATGGACTGACATTTCCCATGGCAGCAAAACTAAGTACTCCCACTTGCCAGATAGGCAATTTAGTGAGAGAACAGGATTAATAACCAAGTTTTTTGTTTGCTTTCTCCTTGTAAATGGTTTATTTTGGACTGATCTCAGGTTGGATGTGTGTGGAGGGCATCAAGCCATGTTCTGAGGCAAACCTGCTTTGTTACGTTTGGAAAAAGTGGTTTGGATTATAGTTTCCCCTCAAATGATTAACAGGCACAAATGATGTTTGATTTTTACTTGCCTTAAATTTAAACAGTGTTCAGTGACAGGGTAAGTCAGAATTAGTTTGGAAATCATACAACTGTTTGTGTTTGACCTGGTTTCTACAGTTAGATGAGTTTCCTTTTCCTGCATTAAAATATCCATAAAAACATGCTGAAAATTTCAAGTCTCACCTAGTTACTCACTTTGTTGTGGGTGCTGCTATCTTTATGAGTTTGATCATACAAACACTTACGTACCGATGTTCCACTTGATGGCCTGTTAACACACACAGTACGAATAAAATAACTTCTGTTTCATCTAGTTTTAATGTGGCCTTCTTCTCGGAGAATAAGAGATGGAAAGATTGAGTTGAACAACCTTTTCTGTCGTGTGTTTAGGACTATTCCCTGAATTCCTGACTCTCACTTGGCTTTCTTTTTGACTATTTTTATTACTTATCAGCTGTGTGTTACTTAATACATCATCAGATACCCATGTTATTTAGGTAGGTGCTTCTTTGCCCCTGCAGCTCAAGCAGTTAGTCATGTTATTATTATCCACGGAGCATGTTTTTCCTATGGAAAGACGGGTAGCTACGCTGTTTATAAGTTGGCTACCAAGAAGGCGTAAAACCCCATACAGTTCTGACTGTTCCTCTATACATGGAAAGTACAAAATAATTTAAGAACTGTGTTTCTCTTTTTTACTCAGTTGATGTTCCGAATAAGATTTCAGCAGAATTGCTTTCGTGATGCAGCAAAAAAACTGGCCAAGGTCTCCACTGCTTTTACTCTATCTTTCTTTCTCTCCGTGCCCCTTTTATGTCTTGCAAATTGACGTTGTCGTTACCTAAATTAACCTCTTCTGAATTTGACCCCCCCCTCCCCCGTATTTGGATCAAGCTTCTCTGTGGGTGGGGCAAAAAGTGAACTCTCCTAACATACAGTACAAATTAGGTCTTTTTAAAAACAAAGACTTCTCTTAAGAATAGCTCTATTTTATTTCTGACAAAAGAAGGCAAAACACAAGTACGCAGTAAATCAAAAAGTCAAATGTGTGTAATCTGATGCCAAGCGTAAACATGTATGGACTTTACAAGGCTTGCTGACACTAGATACTCTGATTTTCTTTCATTTGAAAAAGTGCTTTTGAGTTTTCACAGTAGTGCTTGCAAGATGCAGTCAAAATCACCAAGTGAATAAGAACAGGTCTATCCAATCAGACCATGTCGAATTGAGCCATTTTTAATTTTTTTATGGACAGAGTATTTTCTGCTCAGAGTTGCTAATATAAATGTGGTAGCTCTAGCTGACTTTGCAGGGGTTTTTTTTCTTTTTTTTTTTTTCTTTTTTTGGCTTGATTTTTGGCAGAAAGTTTCTTAAGTAAATCCTATAAAAAGCTGCTAAAGAGTCACTATACACATACTAACAAAACTGTTTGATTTCACTGGAGGTTCATTACATACCTACCCCTGGATATTGGCCCTAAACATCACCTGATTGCTCTATTAGCACCGAAGAACATGCACACGTTTCTGTGTTGAATAAAGGAGAGCAGGAGGGAGCGATTTAATAAAGATGTTTTCTTGTCTTCACTGCTATTATGTCAGGCCGCTGTAAGAGATCACAGGATTACTGCATCTGTGCAAAAGTACTGCTGTAAAATTGTAAATTTTGAGGCTGCTTAACATTTGTACTCAGCAGTACAAGCTGTGTTAATTATCGATCTGTAAGTTCTCCAGTACTGAATGTTGATGGGGTAGCTCCCAGAAGTCTGCCAAGGAATTTTTAACATAATTCAAATGTTAACAGTATTTTTGTAGCCGAGTGTTTATTTTAAGCGTATTACAAGGGTTTCTAAGTATGAAAAAGATTGCGTTCAGAGTTGGTGAGTGAGAGTTCTCTTCTTCAGCCCTACCTCTAATTATACCATGTGACTGTGAGAAAGGATGTTTCATTTTTGCTTGTTCATACTTTACAGCAGCTATTGGAGTGCTTTGATTTTGTTACAGGAAGGCAAATATAATAACTTTCGCCCTTTATGTTTCTTCCAAAGATGGGGAGACATGATAGTCGTTATTTCTAGTAAATAGAGAGATCCTGATGAAGATGTAGTTACAAGATTTTTTTTGTGCTGAAAGACAGCATTCTTCACAGTTGGTGATCTGAGCCTCCAATGTCCCAGTGCACAGGGAAAATGAAAGACCAGGGGAGATGTTGCATTACCTTTCCTCCCTTCGACTCGTCCTTTTCCTCACTTGGGAGGTGGCTGAGGGCTGGTTTACCATGCAAGCTACGGCTGCCACAGGACTGCTTCACCCTACACCAGCCCACAGTCCTCAATTAGGGGCTCACATGCTTGACAGTTCTGGAAAACTGAGCACTAGAAGCCAACTGAAAACATAGATGGATTTCAGCTCTAGAAAAGTAATGTGCCCAAGGAGCTACACTGGTAGGACTGTCACTCTGCAACATTAGACCCCTAATGGTGTCTGTTCCACACATAGATCTGCAGGCAAAAAACACAGCTAAGTGCTGGGTTCACCTCACCTGGGAGATGCCTCGCAGCAGGCAAACTCCCACTTGCCAGGTAGGATAGCACTGCTCTGGAGTTGTGAAGCAAATGTAGCACAAGCCAAGTCCCTAGTCCTCAAAACATCTAGGGAGGGCAAATCAACTGCTTCCCTCAGTTGACACTGTCCCCAGACACTACTATGTTAGTAGGTTGTGGTTACTCCTCAGTAAAGACTGGAAAGAAGAGGCAGGATAGTGTGCTCCTGTCCCACCATAACCAAGGGACAGCTTCCAATGAAGAATCTAGAAATGTCTAGATGGACTCACAAAGTGCTTTTCTTTCCCTTCTCCTTCTCCCCCAACATTTTTCGTGTAAGGAAACAGAACTGGCTCCTAACAGTCACTTGGATGAATATAAACTCTTGAAAGTGTCACGTAGCCCCTGGAATAATTCCAAATAAACCCTGGCTTATTTGGAAAAATTTCTTCGTGAAAAAAAAAAAGCACAAACATTGGTCTTTATCCAAGGCCGTGAAATCAACAGGGAGACTCATTTCAGAGGGCCTTGAATCTGGCCCATTGGTGGCTATGACCAGAATGATGGTCTGGTACAATAAATCATTTTTAGATTCCTGTCTTAAAGATGCCAGCAAAGTTTGGTGAGAGGAGAAAGAAAAGAACAATCTTCAACTGCATTCAAGTGAAATCTCCTTCCAATTTCCAAACTCTTTGAAACTTGTTTATGGACTGTCTTATTCTTCTTTGATTGTAGTACCTTTCTTTCTCATTTTTCTTTTACAAAGATTAGAAATATTTGTAACCATTTGGAATGAAGAGTGAATTAGCTGTGTTAAGGACTTCTAATGTTTTGAATTTTCTTTTTCAACTTTTCTTGAACTGCTAAATTTGTTGGATTATATGAATCCATAGGTTATCCCAGCTAGTGTAAATACCCAAGAAATGGAGGAAGAGATAGGACAGGATGGACTGAGAGAAATATCAAACATTTGGCCTAAATAATGTGTGAGTTTTTCAATGTGCTTTGAGTAATAGAAGCTTGAAGCTGCCTATTAGTTAGTATAATGTGCCTTGGATCCTTTTTTTTTTTTTCTTTCTTTCTTTCTTTTTATTTGAATCTGAGAACTGTGAACACACTGCACTTATTTTGTCAGGAAACCACAAGCTTCAGTAGAAGAGCATGGCTGCTAAATGCAAGAAAGAGCAAAGCATTGCTGTAGAGGTTGGAGAGTTTATTATGAGGAAGACAAATCTTTTTACCCGCAGAATAGCCATGAGAAAAAATTAACATCACTGCAAAGACTACAGGGTCTTTCTTTAGACTATCACTTGTATCATAGTCAAACCCCAGCTTCTACAAATGGTAAATCAAGCTCTAATGTCTGAAGTTGGCTTAAAAATTACAGACCGTGAAAGTAATATTCTGGGTTCTTTTATTAGTCTTCTGGGTTTTATGCTATTAGATTTCAGTTTCATGCTTTTCTCTGTCACCAGGAAGACTAGACACTTAATTTCTTTCTCTTGTGAAGGACGAGATTCCCACAAAATTATATGCTTTTTTAATGCAAGAGTTTAAAAAATGCTTGTACCCAAAGTCCCACAGTAGGATTCTAAAGAACTTGCAGCACTGGTCTTGCATAAAGTGTAAACTGATGATAAATAAGCGGAGTCTCCAAAATGACTGTAATAAGTGCATTCTGTTCCTTGCCTAATCTGATAGATACCGTCTTAATATCCTTAAATATTGTGCTTGTAAACTGTGAAGGAGTTCCTGCGACCTGGAACTGTACAGGATATTCCTCACTGCAGCAAAAGAGGTTTTCCATCTCCTAGGCTAGGATGTGGCTTCAGGTGTGTCCTCTTCTCTCCTATGTGCTAAGCTAAGAGAAAGCAAGGGAATAAGAAGTACAAAAGGGGCTCTGACTTTCACAGCAGCTTTAATTAGTTGTCTTTTCCTAATGGAAATTGTGGAGGTTGACAGTAATAACAGGTTTTCCTTCTGGAAAACAGGTCTGGAAATTGAACAGAGGCTGAATTTTTCAGATCATCCAGAACAGGTAATAGTACTTCAGAAAGAAAATTATCCACTTGGCCGAGAAGTAGCATAGGATGCTCTAATGGGTTGAATTGACCAGCCTGCCAGGATTGAAAGTATGATTGTATGGTGTTTCAGGGAGATTAATTAACTTCCACTCTTTTATTAGGCTCACAGTGAAGAGAGCAGCTTTCTGGGAGCTGGGTCAGATTTACTAATAAATGCCAGTTATATCTTAGTCAGAATTTTGGGATATTTACGTGATAGCAAGATCTTACCAGTGATCTCTGGTTGCTGCTTCTGAAGGAGGTAAGGAAGCAGAAGAGAAAAGGTTATCCTTAATTTGAGCCCTTGATTTGAAAAAGGATGACCATTCCAAATAGAAAAGAATTGTAGGTGGGGATGGAGCATGACAGAATGAAGCTGTCTGAATGAGATGTGGAGGCTTGGCCTCCAGGGAAGAGATGCAGATCGGATGGGAGTGGGTGGGCCATGCCTTCTCTTGTCCGTCAGTTCTTGTGGCTGGAGCAGGGCAAGTAGCTCAGCACTGTATGTTAATTCATTAATTCCTGAGTGTGCTCATCAATTCATCTTACCAGTTCCTTTCTCTAAGTTCACATGACCAGATGGACAAGGAGCTCTGGCACTGAGGTGGGCACTTTTATGTGGGAGGTAAAAGGCCTCTTAGTCCCCTCCAAGCTAGAAATCCACACTTGACCACTTGTGCTGCCCCAGGTATGTGGAAAAGGTTGAACCAGTGTACATTAGTTGGTTTGTGTGTTTGCTTGTTTGTTTTTTAAACTTTTGAAAATATGTTTTTAATGTTGAGTTCATGTGCTATCATACACAAAAGTTGATACCATCTCCTTAATACTTTGCATTCCTGTAAATACAGAATTATTTGCTGTCTGGCTTCTGAATTGAACAACAGTATGTATATATGTGTGGTTGTACAAGGGAGACCTGAGAAGGATAACTGAAACCAAAGTGAATCACAGAGTAGATAAGTGGTGAAAATGGGTAAACAGAAAATTCCACTTCTGTGGGAAAACATGGAGGAGCAAAACCACAAGCAGGAGAGGAAGCAGCCAAATCTAAACAATGAATTGCAGCAGCAAGCCACAGCAAATGTGATTTTAAAGAACAGAGCATTCACAACAGACATGCATCACTGCTGAAGATCAAATGTGTGAGCACTGCTTTCTTGCTTGCCTATCCCCAGTACCTGCATTGGAAGCCAGGCCTCTTCTGTCCATCTTGTTTGTTCAGTAGTGGACTTCATATGACTGATTCAGTTCTCATTAAACTGATTTACTGGGCTCACTGGCTCTGCTCAGCTTCAGTTTATTCCTACTTTGTTTAAAATTCGGGAAGTGCTGGGGGAGGGGAGAGGACACTAATGGCCGTTCTCGTGCAAGTGGAGTGGTAGCTGATTTATTACAAAGGTTATAAAGGAAAAGTATTAAGTGTGTTCCATTCTGCTTGGCAAAGTCATCCTGCACAATGTCCAACAAAACCCTGAGAGCGCTGTTTTGTACCAAAAAAAAAAAAAAAAAAAAAGAGAGGGAGGAGGGGTGTGTGTGGAGGGGGGACGCTCCACCAAAGATGTGCTCTTCTTCTTTTGAGCATTAATTAAGACTGTAAATCACAGGCAACATGAAACAACTGTATTCGACGGAACGTGGACAGTTCTGGAGTTCTGCTGCGCTTGTGTGATCAGTTTGAATACCTACACTGAAACACTAATGGGAGAGCAAACATCAAAGAGAAATTTTGGCATGAAGAAGCAGTCTGCAGGACCATTACATGGATAAAGTTGTAAAATAGACTCCTCCGTGCAAACTGGGAAGGGAGATGGAATGAAAGCTTGAAAGGTTTATAGGAACTCAAACTTCTTTTCCTTTCATGCACAAAGTCAATCCCACGTTAATTTGGTCTTGTCTTGAAATAGGCTTGTATATCTGTGTTCTGAATAAAAGACAGGAAAGGAAGGTAACAGAAAAGAACTTGTTCTTGGAATATGAAATACTCTAGTAGTCTTTAGTAGTTATTAAAATTAATTTTCCTTTTTGGATAAATAGTTCAAGGAGTTCTTTTGTCATGTCATATCATAGAATCATAGAATCATAGAATGGCCTGGGTTGAAAAGGACCATAATGATCATCTAATTTCAACCCCCCTGCTATGTGCAGTGTCGCTAACCACTAGAAGGAAATAAGGAAAGGCGGGTCGTATTCCCAAGTTGATAGAGTTTTTTAAACCTCAATTTATTATGATCAGGTAGTTTTATCTTCTGCAAAGCAACACTTACAGAAACTCACCCAGTAATTCTTTCACAAATCTTAAGTCCTCTGAATGTTTCAGAGTTTGTTCAAGGAAGCCACCTAATCTTGATTTAAAGAGATTAAGTAATGTGGGATCCCCACACTCATATCAGGTTGTTCATTCTGTTATTTCTTTTTAAAATAAAACCTTACCTTTAAAATTATATTTTTTTCTCTGTGATTTCATCAAGTTTCAGTTTCTTGGTAATGTGGCCATAGCAGGTACTCTGTGCTCTAGTTATGTCAACTCAAGTGCAGTTGAGACAATGATTTGACCCACTGTAGAATGTAGTCCATTTATTCCTCATTTTACCTTGGTTTAAAGCCAGTGGATGTAAGTAACCTCTTGACAGAAAATGGCCTGTCCTTAATAGTTAATTCGCAAATAACTTATTTCCCAATATAACATATTCTCATAATTGTAAGTAGACTTCTGTCTAACTGCTTGTCCAGGATTTCTCTAAGTGATTTTGGTTTGTAAAATGTGGTTTGTGATGTAATTCATAATGTGGAGGATTCCAGAATGGTCAATGTGGTTAATTTTCCTCCTTGTAGAATATTACATTGTAATAGAGATGTTCTCTTTAAATACACAAGATGTACAGGAAAAAAAAAAAAAAAACATTTGTAAAGAATAACTTTGGAAAAAAAAAGGAATGTTTCATATTTCAAATTTTTCGCATGTAGGATTCAGGAATCCTATTTGTCACAGTAGTCCCCATAAAGCAGCTTCTTTCCCTGAGCTTGGAATTTTATTCTGTCAAAAGATAGCCATTTGATGTAAAAAATATTCATTAATAATGATGCATTATTGCTATATTTAAATACAATATAAATGTTTTTTTGCAATAAGCAGGGGAAAGGAATTTGTTCTATTACAAGAATGTGTATGCTAGAGGGTTTATGGACAGGAAAGAGAATTGAAGTGTCTTAAACCAAAGGTAGTGTTCAGAGTAATTGGACTTGTTCTAACTTGCAGAAAGAGCCGATTTATCTGTATGCTACTTATGTTGTCAAGGAAAGTACTTGATGTAAAGCACAGGTGTCCACTGCTTTGCCTCTGTGCTAGTACTTCAGAGCAGTACTTTTCCTTTGCTTAATGACCAACTGGCCATTTAAGACAGCGTCTTTTTTATTACTTGGAAACTAGAATTTTGATGTCTTGGCATGCAGTGTCTTGCAGAGATACCCAGATGGTCATGAACAGGAATAGAAGCTTTCTTTTTACTAAAAAGAGTTGAATTGTAGCATAGTCATGTGTTGGGAAAGGCTTTCATGTGCGTGTAAGGCTTACATTTGCATGTCCAGATGCAAATAATTTGAAGGGCGCACATTCTTGAACTGTACCTATGCTGGAAAAAAAAGACCTTGTCAGAAAGGCTGAGAGAATAGTAGATGTGTCTGTTATTTCCTTGCTCCTAGCTCTCTGTTGAAAAGGGAGACACATCACAAACTATTAATAATTATTTTTCTTAAGAAACTTCAAAAAGAGATTTTTAATCCAGCCAGTGATGCTGTGCTCAACTGTGAGGGGTCCCCTCAGAGCCTGCACACAGAAGCATGCTTTGATTCCACAGTTGTCTTTCTGGCAGTGTTGTGCCTGGTTTAGATCGACTGTGGTTAAAGATGTGGCCACAGGAAAAACCTTTGTAAAACCTTCCGACTTGTAATGATTGGCAGATGCAAAGGATCTGTCCCAAACTCTTCAAAACAAGCATACTATAACATAGGTTCCATAGTTGCCACAGTATATGTGTTCTGTCAATTGCTGGATCATTCAGGAGGCATACTTGTCCGTAGCCCAGGGGTTTATGTCATTTCACAGATACTTTTTCTGTATAGGAAGTGGGTAAAATACTTCTGAATGAGAGGTGGTAAGCAGAAGTGAGAACTGAGGGAAGTGCTGGGTTTTCCTTCTCTTGTTGATTTCTGATGAAGGTGCAGTGCATTGCTGAGAAATGTGCAAAGAAAGTACATGGGATTGCTAGCCAAGTGGAAAATACTGGCCAATGCCATGTAATTGAGTGGGTTTCCCGTCCTCACTGACTTAATCTGAACTAGCAGAGCATTTGTTACCAATGTGGTTGCTGTTCCGCAGTGGTCCCATGTCTGTAGGTAAGCATGCCTTAAGGCTGACTGGGTAAACATGCTGGCTTGGAAGAGAGAGCATCGGAATTTTGTGCTCTTCCCTCACCTCCAGTTTGATTCTGGGCAGTGCACTGGGCTGGCGTATCTTTCACCTGGCCTCATATGCCTGAGCTCTGTCGGAGCTCCTTTAACTGTCCATGGAGAAAACATGTTTACAACATTTACCACTTTCAGCCATCCACAACAGGGAAATTCAGATGTAGTTGAATGAAACTAAAACTTAGCACAAGTCTGAAGTGTATTAACATGTGTGATGATGCAGATGGATAAACAGTGGCTGTATCAAAAGGCATTGGAGATTTTATACACGGGGAGAATTTTCCTCTTCACGCACAGCTGTACAGATGTGTGCATCTGGCTGGGAGGGGGAGGAAAGGTAAAGGTGTTCACAGACCTCCCCCTCTCCCCCCCCAGAAGCTCATTCTTCACACACACCCCCCGTTGCTTTATCTGCCAGTCCACCACCTTTTGCATAGCTGTGCTGGCTTCAGGGAGCCCCAGAACAAAGTGCCTTCAAAACTGAACCCTAGCTGAGATAAAACTCCTAGTCATGCCCTGGGGAGTTTTGCATGATGGAGGATTACAGGACTGTGTCTCAGTTTAGCAGTGCACACTGCTGGTAGCTCCTTGTCTGCTGTGTGGATGAGTAGTGAGGCTGTGCCCACTTAAAGGGAAACTTGGCTTCCCTTTGCTCCCACTGCCTTCACTGGAGGCTGGAGGGGGAGGGCTGCCATGAGCCTGCCGGAGAAGAGGGAGATGGCAGTGCTGTGGGTGAAAGCAGGGAAGGCAATCTCAGCGGGCTCTGAGCAGCAGAGAGGCAGACTGTAGCATAAGATGCCCACACCCCCCCCACACTGCCCTAAGGTCTTGTGGGTGAGCTGCCCAGACCTGGCAGGGCTCAGCCTTGCGTCTGCTACGTGCTCAGGGATCCGGAGACATTTTTTTTTATTCCTTCTTTCCTGGCGTGACAGGTACGCTGCATCATGCCTTCAGTTCCTCTGATTCTGCCATTACTCATTGTTGTTTCGTGTTAGCAAAGCAGCAGGTATCACGGTGCTCTCCTCTCCACACACCCCGCCAGCATGCCCCACAGTTTCTGTTCCCTTGCATAAGCAGTAAAGCAGTCACCCGAGGGCTGGTGAATGCAGCCTTGCTTCATCAGCTGGAAGGTGACTAGTTAAAATCTAACTAGCAGTCTCACACCCAGCGCCTGACAGGAACAGTCTTGGAAGACTATTAAGAAAATAAAAATTCCCCGCTCTGCCATATAATGGAAATGAGTATACTTCAACAGCCATCCGCTCTAATCTGTTAGCCAGCCCTTAGCAGCTTACCAAGCCTGTATTTAACCTATTTCCCTAATGGCAATTAAGAAATGTTTTCATTTCCCAGGGAGAGGATTGCCAATGAAATCCCCCTCTCCTCCCCAATCTCATCCCGAGGCCCAAGCTCCCCTCCTCTTCCCCACACCCCAGCTCCTTCTTCCTTAGCCCGAGGCATCCAAAGCATTCCCTGTGTGTTTGGGTAGCATGCAGTGAGGAAGAAATGATTAAGCAGCTGAATGTTTGAAATCCAGCTAAATGCACCGATTATTATCTGCTTAGGGCTTTCTTATCTTGAACTGTGTGGTGCTTAATGGCAGGCCCATTGTTTTCAGCTCAAAGGTATTAATGAAGGAATCAGGGCAGCAGGCTGATGTCATAGGTGGCTGAAAGGTGACTTGCTGCACTGATTTCTCTTACTCCACCCCTTCCTAAGGCCCTTCCAACTAGTTCACTGGACGGGTTAGTATTTTTAGAGTGGGAGAAAAAAAAGTCAGGTTGCATGTGTGTGTCTGGTAAAGGGATTGTGGAGGCTCCTAAATATCCTGCTTAGAAGATGTACTCTGAGCTACTGCTCTACTTTCCCACTTCATAAAGACACGGCGTTGCTTGCCTGGGTCTCAGTGTGAAAGCAGTCAGCCCTTGCTCACACCAGAGACCCTGGCAACTAGTCTGCACTTTATATTCTGACCTGTATCAAAGGTGAGGATTTTAGTTTGTTTTTCAATGTGAAGAAAGAGCTGGGAATAAGTAATTACTACCAAGTGATACTTTTTTAGGTGAGCACAGCCTCTGAGGTGATGGAGGGAAAGCATTTCTGTAATTGAGTATCACTTGTGCTTTCTGTCGTGTTTCCAAACTATCTATTTATTTATTTAATGTACATTATTATTAAATGCACAGGGGTATATGTTGTGTGAAAGCAAACCTGTCTCTCCAGGGTGGGATGTATATTAAGTTTTCCATAACTTGGCACAGGCGGTGAGAGAATTGAAGATTCAAAGTAAAATAGATTTTGTTGTGATTGTGATTTAATCATATATTGTTTTTGTAGTCCTTAACTTAAAGCTTAAGAATTTTTAGTACTGTTCTCCACTGTAAAGCTTGGCATTACGCTGCCTACAGAATGGTCGATGTAAAACACAGTTCATCAGCTATTTATTACAGACTCAGCTAAGAATTTGAAGAAAAACCTTATTAGAAGTTTGTTTCTATGGAATAAATGGCTTTTATAGAACAAGAAAAGAAAAATTGCTGTTAAGCAATTTTGTGTGCATACAAACACAAAAAGGCCTCATGCAGGAATCAGAAATTATTCACTTTTTTGCTTTTAAATGAGACTGTCCTTTTACGTATTTTTGATTATAGGTAAAACTAATGTCTTTACTGGCATGTGATTGTAAGTTAGGGCTCTTGTCCTGCCCATACAAATGATTGAAGAGCCTTCTCCTTTTTTGTATTTTTTGATTGGTTTTGTGTATTTTTGTCCAGTTTAGTTTCGGTCTGTCAAACACATAGTTGTTGCTGTTCGCTTAAGTATTTCGTGCCTATTGAAGGAACCGTCTGAATAGTTCAGTGGCAAAGACTAGATAGCAGAAGGGAAAGCAGGGAAGTGGCTCTGAGCACTAACACATGCATCAGAGCCAGCTGCTGAATTTTTTTTCCCTGTCTTTAAAAGAAAACAAACAATATACCCCTAGAGTTCTTTTTTTTCCTTCACTTGATTATGCAAGTGTTTTATTTTGTTTTGCCACTGAAAACAAAATCTAATATTCTGAATAAAAAAAAAAAAAACAACCACAACCGAAGAACTTTCTAAAAGCATGAATTGAGGTGTGCCAAAAGAGCTGAATACATTGACCGGCACTTCCAGTCCCTTCTCTCCCTCTCATTTAAGCCCACAGTTTCTTAAGGTTCAGCAGTAAAAACCTATTGAAATGTGAGATTAGCAAGCTGAGATAATGAGTCTGACATGATTAGTGAAGATGACTATTCTTTTCTTCAGATGACCAAAAGTTGTCTTCTTGATTTCCTTATCTTCAATTTGCTATTTCACAACTGTTTCTTTCTAAATCTGTATTTCCTGTAAAAATCTAATAATTTACCTCATATTTAACTTTGTATGTGTGTACCAGCAATATTTGTCATGAGTAGTGAGGTCTGTCTTTTCCATAAAATTTTTGAGATTTTTTTTTAAAGGAAAAAGTGTTTGTTTTTTTCTTCAGCAGTTTGGCAGATTATGTGTCAAACCCAGGGTGAAATTTTGTTTGCTGAACTTATCTTAAACCTAAGAAGGGGAGGATGGTTCCGTTTAAAGGTCAAAGTGTTTCAGGAATGGAATTAGTTATATTTTTCTTACCTTCAAAATTTTCTCTTTCCCCATCCAGACTTCAGATTTCAGAAGCTTTTCAAATGCCTCACTCATGTTAATTTTAAACTGAGTTATTTCATTTAATCCCAGAATGGTTAAATATCCATGTGCCTATTATTATCACCCACTGCACAAAACATTGCTCTGGGAAGAAATGCAGTGTTTGAGGTTAGGGCAGAATGCTGGAGCTGACAAAATTCAGATGCTAATGATAATTAATTTATATAGTGGCAAAGATAGGTGCGCTGCCAGGTGCTTTACAGGCAGATAAGATCTGGTTTCTGCTCCAGTGAGTTTACAATCTGAGGCCCCGGTGTTGCAGATAGTTATGCACATGAGTTATGCCACTGAGCACAGCGACACTACTCATGCATGTGGAGTTACTCACCTGTAGTGCACTTATCTGTATACAGTTTCAACTACATTAGCTTTGCAATTGATTTCACTGTGAGTCAGTAATTGTTCAGCATAATAATTGAGGTTATTTAGTAGGCTCTGCTGAAAGAAAGAAAGGGGATGTTTTTCCTTAAGGAGATCGAAAATTGAGATTTTTCTGGGAAGTTATTTAGTATGCAAACAATTTGTGTTAAGCACTTTTAAGTTGAATTGACTGAAATTGTGTCTATTTGCTTACCAATCACTCGGGAGAAAAAAGCACGTGATAATTGGAAGGGAAAAGTGTTTCTCCCCTTCCTCATTTGTCCTGATGCTGATGTGAGGCCCCATTAAGAGTGCTTCCAGTGAAATTACTTTCAAGTCTGGGAAAATTTAATCAACAAAGGCCTTGGTAGCTGTAAATTTGTGGCAACAGTCCCTAATTCATCTTGTAATTCTATGACAGGCTCTGAATTCCCTGTATTTGGCCAGAGATCACCTCAGTGGACAGTTAATGAAAGAGTAGAGGGAACTTGAAGGTCAGTTGAAAGAATTCTTCTTTCTTTGTGGATGCATCTTTTTGTTGTTGTTGTAGTTGCAACTCATCTTTGTCTAATTTATTAAAAAGCACTTTGTTGTTGTTCTCTGCAAAGGCAGATTATTTCCTGTGTTGCTTACCTGCCTTTAGCCCTTGGAGTATTTACAAAATATCTCATATTGGAATTCTCAGAATATATGTTTCTGTTGATGTTACTAGACAGAATTACACTTCAGCAAATTTGTATTTCTTCTCTGGGTATAAGTTTGAGAATAAAACGTCAAATAGATGCCACAAACAGATATGCTTTTGAGAGTGGAAAAGTAAATCTGATTTCAGTATAGTGAAAACATTTTAGTTGTTGGCTCAAGACCTGTAGTGCCCCAGTTAAGCTCATAATAATGAATCTGAACTTCAAAAGACTGAGATTCTAATCAGAATCACACTGGAAAGCACATTTGGGTCTGCTGGATTCATACTGGCCAGCAAATAAGTTGAAATAGCTTTTGTTTATTGAGGAGCTATAGTAAACAGGTGCTGACTTACTAAGAGGATTTTCTTGTGACTTGTATAGCATAATAGATATGTTGAAAATAAACTGGAAAAAAATAACACATAGGCAGGGAAATGGCCTCTTTTTTTCCATCCTTCCTCTTTCTTATTTGGTCTTTAATAATTGCCTATTAGCACTATCTACTCTTTCAGGATCTTTTGTTTCTTACTTTTATCTCTTTCATTGTCCCCCTTGGATACCTTTGGGTCTTAATCTTCTCTTTCTCACTTTGTGCTCTAGCCTTTTTGTTTTTTCTTTTTTCCTCCTTCATTTCAGATTGCATTCCAAGTACAGTATCTTCCCACTTCAGAGTCTCCTCCCTTCTTCAGTCTTTGTCAGAACAAAATTTGTAGTGTTCACCATGATTTGGCACTTCAAGGTCAAGCATCTTGAGAGACCACTCTGGCATCAAAGGGAAAGGAGGTGTTGCTAGATGAAGTCTGCCAGCTTCAGCTGGTAGGTGAAGTGGTTGTTTTACAGCACCTCAGCTCTTAACATCTTTTCAGTCACAACAGGATCGCTGCTACTTCCTCTGAGGTTGAATTCAAAATCCTTTCCAGCTTCTGGAAAGTTTCATTTACTGTTAAATTAAACATACAAGCTGGCACGTCTTCCTTCTTTAGGGACCCACGTGATGAGCAGAGGCATACGGTAGCAATAGTGTCAGCAGAAGGCCCCATATCAACAAGTTGGCTCACTGTCTGCTGAGCCCAGCAGATATCAGTGCGATGCCTGGGCAGCCCATCCTTCCTTTGCCTATACCACCCAAGGAGAAGGCCTTGCTCTCTGAGGCTGCTTCTATCTCTGCCGCCTGGCCGTGCCTGGGAGCCCACTGCTGCAGCCAAACTCAGCAGTGGTTACAGTAACAGAGCGGTACATCCCTCGTGGACAGTGTGTGACTGTGGCCACTACTTGCCATTTATCAGTACTGGGGGATTTCCAGCTTCAGCACTTTTACAGATCACAAGTGCAGTATGGTAAGCAAGGCGATGCCTTTTAGCTCGATCGTGCTATTGTTTCTGTGCAGATACCGGGGTTTTTGCTCGTATCGAAGCCTTTCAGAATGACTGGGTGTCTGAAGAGTGGCTGTAGCTTCAGGTAGGAAGGACGTGCTGCTTTTGAACCATATGTGAAATGCTCACAACATAAAGTACTTAGGACTGGGTTAAACCATGTTAGCCAAAACAATTGCAGGCAAATCTGCAGAACAAAATGGTCATTGTCTTTTCACAGATGTATGGGGGGAGCAGGAGCCTAGCCTCTCACAGTACTGGCAATTAAGGATTCCTGCAAGTGGTGAGTTTCCAACTTTTGGACAAGAAGTCCATTTGAAAAAGTCGGTGGGAAGCGATCAGGATCATTTTGCATCTTGATTTGGCAGAGTAACAAACTTGCTTGAAGGATGCATTGAAAATCTTATGTTTGTTTGTAGAAGACTATTGTTAATATAATTGGATGTCAAGCTTCAAAAGCATCATATGTGTTTATAAAGTACTTTTATTAATGATGTAAAAAAAATCTAACAACATAAGAAAATTCTCATTGTGAGAGGAGAAAAACAGTGCCTCTCCTGACAGTGCTTCTTGTCAATGGGGATTCCCCTGTGGAACGCTAACCAAGCCCATTCAGAAAGGCCTTAATTAATTTAATTAAAATCTGTCAGATCAAACTGATTAGCCTGACATTCAGCCTGGCAGGAGGGAGGCCAGTTCCTGTGTCAGACGGGTACTGAGGTGGGCTTGCTCTCTGCTGTCAGAGGCACGCAGGCATGTGGCCTGAGGTGCCTTCCTTTGTCAGTGGACTAAACATGGTGGCTCCTCAGGCCAGCCATTCAGTTGCTTTTTGTCAGAAAATATTTTGCACTCTCACAGCTGTGCTAGTTGAGGAAGGGATGGCAGGTACCTCACTCTGATTGTACTGAGTGGCCTTTCCTAACCTTTCGAAATACTGGCCGTCCAATGTCTTCATTGTTGTCCGTGGCCACTGCCACCTGGCAGGAGAGAGGCACAGACTGCATCATATGCTCTCCCAATGCAGCTGCTGTCTCAGGCAGCTTGGAGAGCTGCTTTTTAGGCTGTGAAGATGGCACAAGTGTCCTTGGTGAGCAAAAGGCTGCCCAGCACTATCAAATGCTCTGAAGGTCCAAGTCTACTTGGGGCATTTCAGTAGAAAAGGCACTTTCTGTCACCTGCAACTGTCTTGAAACTTTTTATACAGTATTTCAGGTAAGACTGGCTGCAAGTGTGTATGTTACTGTAGCTGAACTTTCCAAAGAAAAGCGTGACCACATGTGGCATCATCCTTTCAAAGACTAACCTGAGGTGGAAACTGAGAATTTACACCCTCTAATGTCTGACAGTGCTCATCCAAAGTATGAGGAACCTCCTTAACCACATAGGCTTCTTAATCCTGCAGCTGCTAAGAATGATGTGGTTTCTATGGCAAACATCAGGACAGCCAATGCAATCTGTGTCCCTATTCCTTTTCTCTTTCCACTTCCTCTACCCCACACATGTACTTACGGAGCATTTCTCATCTTCAAAGCTTTTTTGTAAACACTTTTATCCATCATTTTAGTGGGACGGATGCATCAAAAGGATAATGCTCAGGTTTTTAGGCCCCAATCCTGCAGGCGCTTAGGCATGTGTTTTAGCTTTGTGTACTGTAATTCATGTTTCAGTAGAACCATTCACAGTGCATTAAGCATATGTGTAAGTCCCTGCAAGTTAGGAACTGCAAAGATTAAACAGCATTCCAGTTTGCTAGAAATCAAAAGGTAGATGAACATGGTGACTCCAGCTACCCAAGAACAGCAGTTCCTGAAAAAAGTGCTGCAGCAGCTGACATGAAAGACTTGCCAATAAAAGACCTGTTAATAACCTGTAAGAGTCTGGCCTTTATTTATGAGAAGGATCCCTGTGACAGAACACTAAAGTGCCAGTTTCTCCAAAGGTGGAAATCATCTGGGCATCCAGCCCATCATGTAGAGACACATGTACCAAAATCATCTTTTTGTAGTGTTTAGCAGCTTGTGTCCCGTTTTAGTACTCAGAATCAACCAAACTTTTTGCCAGCGAAGTTAAAGAGATCAATTTTTGGCCAAACTAGAACGTGTATTTCATTTGTGAATATTTTTCCCATCGCTTCCCAATTTTTATGGCCTTTTCAGTTGAATAGATATTGGTGTTCTTGAAATGGGCATGTAGACACATTTTCCACAAACTCTGTAGGCTTCTTTGATCCTGGTCATATTACTATCTTCCTGCTGGCCCAAGGATGAGACCTTATTGCAAAGGAAATATCTAATACTGAATCTGCATGATCTCTGTCGATGACGTTCCAGCAGTTTCTTCCCAGCTCTCTTTCCTTTCTTCTCGCGTTTTGACACAATGTCCCTTCTCTGGCATCTCCTCAAGTTCCCCATTACTTTTGTCGTAAGATAATACAAAACTGAATTCTGTTCCAGTGCACTCATTACATTAGATTCTGTTCTAAATTTTATTTTATACTTAATCATCAGGTACCTAGCTTGAAAAACTTTTAAGATTCTGATCATGCAACAGAGAGCGAGTGGTTGGCTCAGCACATTGCAATAATGTAAGCTTGTAGACATAAGAGGTCAAGAAGAAGGACTTTTTGAAGAGAGAATTGTTTGCAGGATTATATAAAATTTTTCTTTTCCCATGAAACAACTGTACTAACTGTACTATTTAATTTTGATTTTTTTCTTTATCTTTTCAAATGTTAGCCTAATATTCATGAAGAAATAGCACATTATTGATCTATTTTTCCCTCCTGGATCCTAGATCACAGTTTAGGCCCTACTTCAGCAAAGTACTTAAGAAGAGGCTTATCTTTAAGCACATGTTCAAGTCTCAGGGGAGTAAATGAGAATTAAGCAAATACTTAAGTACTTTACTGAATAGGGATAGAATTAAGCATGTAGTTGAATGTTCTGCTGAATCAGGGCCTTAAAATTAAAAATTAATCTTGTTTGTGCTGCAAAGATTGAAAAGCTAGGCACTAGACTGGGATGGTGCATTAATATAAACCAGGAACAGGATAGTACCAACTGTCACAAGTGGAAGGGTGTATGGGTAGTGTACAAGTGGGGCAAAGCTGGTGGTGGTCAAGTAGCGGGTAAGGTGCAGGAAAGAGGTGCATTCAATTCCTAGGTCTGTTTTAGACTAAATTAATGATGATTGACTGTGCCTGCTGCTTCAGTCCTGTCACTGTTGAGCCCTAGCATGTATAACAAGCCATCTTAACAAGAATAGTTGCTATACTAAGTCTAAGTTGCAAAAGGGTCTTAATCTTTCTAAGTCCCAATGCAGACCCTGCAAAGTAAAGGCAACACCTCCTTCCCTCTTCCCTTTGTGCCTCCCTTGTCAATCTGATTGCAGTCTCTTGGAAGTGGTGAAGTTTCCATGTGTTTATGCAGTTCATAAACTGGCACAGTGCTTTTCCTTGGGACTTCTAGATACTTGTGTAAGAAAAAATAAAAACCCTTGTGCTTTATATGACATGATGAGATACCACTATCAACGAAAGTTTTTGTCAAAATTTAGGTAATACAGAATAATATGAGCGCTAAGCAGTTTTGTGACCAGCATTTTTAACTTGTGAGAGGAACAGAAAAAAAAAGTTTGGAAAAGTTAACTTCCACTTAGGAAGATAGCTGCTGTTTCTTTTCAGTCTGTAAAGCTGAGTTGCTTACAGATTAATGTATTGAAACAAAACTTCTGTGTATGAACAGTCCTTAGGAACATCACATTACAGATCTGTAGTATGATATTTTGGTGCCTTTGGATTCCTTCTGAGCAGTTTTTGGTACCAGAAATAAACACCGCAGGTGTATAAGCAGAGTACTTGAGAACCATCTTCTCTGCAAACCTGGAGCTTATGCCCAAGCCTGGCTCCATGTGTGGGGTTGCAGCAGTCAGTGTTACCATTCAGCAACGCCTGGAGAAGATTGATTGACCCAAGTGCCCATCTTGAACTAGGCTTCATTTAGGAATACTTAACAAGTATTCATAGTGAATGTAATATGATCTGCATGGGCGCTAGCTAATGGTTAACTGTCTCCGTTGAACCCGTGCTCCTTAAACAAACACTGCAAGTGTGGGATGAGCTGTCTTATTTCTGCAGAGGCATAGTGCAGGTTGGGAGGCTAACACTTTCTTCTAAAGAGTAGAGGACAGCAGGAGGGCTTTCACTCTCTGCTTGAACAGGGACGGAAAGCATCACATTACTAGAGCTTCTATTTTCAAATAAAGATGGGAGAGCTGAGGGTAGTGGGGTCTGTGAATACGTCCTGAAGTTCATAGCGTGGCTGACCTCAGCTCAGCTGTTAGCTTGCTTTTTTAACTGACTCTTGTCTGAACAGGTGCTCGATGCAGTATCAAGCTTCTCAGAATAGCTGGCATAACTTTGCTTTCACACTTCAAGGCAAGTGAGAGAAATAGGCAAGAGCATGCTTTACATAGGAGCATACTGTATGGAGATACTCTGTATGGTGAATGAAGGGGCAAGATAGTGCTGAGACTTTGAGCTTTCTGTACAAGCCAAAAACCTATTAGATCAGGTGAGTCAAAACTCTGTGGATCTTGCTTATATGCTGGGGGCTGTGAAAACTGTGGAAATTGCTTGTCCTAAGACATAGTGGGATAAGAGTTTTGCTTTCTGAACTTAACGGTGGTATATCGAGGCAAAAAATGTGTATGTGGCAGAGACCTCTCACCCAATTTTTGCAATGATAGCATCACATCATCAGCTTGATTAATCCTTAATGTTTTAAAAGCGTGATGCGTTAATTTCTTTTGTCTGGATTATTATTTTGTTGTTAGAATTCCTGATTCTGGATCAGTTGTAATTCTTTCCGTAAAAGAATAATAAAAAAAAAAGCAAACACAAATATAAGAAGTAAAAAAAAACAAACAAAAAAAAACTGGATCTACTTTTGCATATGCAGATTTTTCGATCCTAAAAGCAGAAATCCAAAACTCTATATGGGAAGCTTTGAATGCACATCTAGTGCAAAACCAATATACTTTGGTCTTTCCCTGTTATTGTCAGAGTAAGATTGTATTTCAGCTTTTTGACATATTCATTACTTCAGAAATTGTCTACTTTGCATTATTTTTTTCAGACTAACTTTCCCTCCCTTGATGAGTTAAGTGACCTGTCTGAACAGACAAATGAGATTCTTAGCTTTGAATAAAGGAACGTGTTCATAACTGCATAGCATCTACTGCTCACAATAGAAGCCTCTGCTCAGGATAGAGGTTTAAAATTTGTTTAAGGTATTTTTATTTACTAGATAAAACTGTTTAAATACTGTTGGACTCTAAACTCCCTCTTACACTATGGGTGTAAGTATATTTCAGTCAATGAAGTTCCATGTGACTTGGAGCATTAAGCATCTGACGAGAAACAAACCAATAGTAAAATAGTAAAATAACTCTTTATCTTTTACTTTTGGATTGCTTATTAGCGATATACTTCATTTGGTTTTGTTTCATTTGGCTCTGTCAATTAAGTTTGTGTCACTTCCTAGCTAACATATAATGAAGGCCTCCAGAGTACATAATGATTAGTTTAAAAATCATTCTTTCACAGAATAAATCTGTAGCTGTAAATCTTTTCTTATTGAGTCTTTTAAAATGACTGTCAAAGAGCAAAACCTTAATTTGTGGCCTGAAGTTATTTGTTAGAATCATTTTTTCTTGACAGATTTATTTATGAGTATTGTTTAATAGGATAAGTGAATTGTTTTATACTGGAAGTGAATGTATGTTTTAAACAATCAGTGAAATACTGACAAGTCTGAAACACAAATGATTTTGTGTTGTGAATTTCCCAGTGACTTTTCCTAGGCATAATTAATAATTAAAAATTGAAGTATTTCTATGAATTACTCTGTTTAGGATATAGAAGGGCTGAGATTATAAATAAATTTTTTTCAGTGAGTCTGAAATTAGAAATCTGGAATGAGAGAATGCTCAGATTGTTTGTTAAACAAAAATGCATTAGCTGTTTTGCTGGGAAATTCCCTTTTAAGCATAGCGAAGTCGTAAATATGTGTATCCCTAATATTTCTTTGGATTAAAGTAACGCAATCTCGTATCATCTGACGAATGCAAGTTTCAGAGTTTTCTTGTTTTGTTTCACTAACATCCATTTTATGGGAACTTTATGAGTTCCAGTGCACCTTCCAAATATTTACAGTGCTGTGGTTGGATGGAAAGTTCAGACCGAATCTTTAACCTCCTCGTGTTGGTTCTAAAGACTGTCTGGAGTCCAAAGGTTACGAACTGCTTGTAAACTATCTCCAGAATAAAAGCCTATATGCGAGGACATCGGTGCTGCTTTGTGTTCTCTATTCTTCTCGTAATTTCCATTTTCTCCCCGGTCTGCCCCCCGGATTCTTAATGGTGTGAATTGCTGCAGTCTGTAGCATTCAGTGAGGCTATGCTAATCGGTGTCAACTGAAAGCCTGTCCTGAGGCCTTGCCAGAGATGTTAATTCAGTTAGTACTACAAAGCTACAAAAGCAAAAAAAACTTCGACGTCGTCTGCTGCTGAAGCACAGATACCAAAACCCTCGATTCAGCAAGCTGTTGATGTGAGCACACAGCTTTAATGGTACGGATTTGACTGAAGTATTCTCTGTAACATTAATCACTTCATACAAACAGGGGGTAACGGATGTAATTTGTTAGCGGCAAAGCGGCTCTTTGCAGCGGGTTTTTTTTTTTTTTTTTTTTTTTTTTCCCCCTTCTGTTGGGTCTGGCATCACAAAGATCACAATTCGCATTCAGAATACTCTCTACGATGTTGTAGCAACTGCAGAATTCAATGGAGGTCTCCCGTGAATCCAAATGTAAGAGTTTGCTTTGCTTAGCTCTGCAAGGGTCTGCGTGCTAAATCAAATAAGACCATTTCTGTTCTAAATGTGGGGCAGTATGACACTGCTTAGCCTACGGGGATCTGTTTCCCAGAGCAAGTCTGGACCCTTGTGGTAGGTACATGGGGGAGAATCTTCAAACGTGAGTTGGGTGCTGGGTCTCCCAGGAGCCAGCAAGATCACTCAGAAACATCCTGGCTTCAGCAGTACAATTTGTGTGTTTTTGCAAGCGGAGGACAGGGATATAGTCCTACCCTCTCCTTCCTCCCCCCAGAATTGAACTGCTTGTATATCCCTCGGATATCCTTTGAGGAGCCAGGCTTTGCCTCTCAAGCAGAAGCACAAAATAGTAGACTTGCTCAATGTTATTAAAAAAAATTGGTTGTAAGTGTACATTGCTCCCTAAAGCCCTTTTCCAAATAAATACTTTTGCCAGAGACAGAGCTGTCACTTACAGATTTCCACAGGCACAGTATTCTACTTCCAACTGTGATAAATTTACCTCTGTGGTAGTTCATTAGAGAAAACTTTAGCAGGGAAATGCAATTCCTCCTTGTTCTTTAAACATAACATTGGTACTTACCTCCTTTTACTGGTTGTTTTTCAGAGGTGAAGTTAAATTGATATGATTTATGTGATTTTTAAAAAGTATATTTTTCTGTATCGATATGTAGTTTTTATTTAATAACAGAATATGCAGCATCTCTGGTTCATCAGAGTGATCAAAGGTCCAATGAATGCAATTCAAATGGATCTTTAAACTCTGAATGGGTTCTCATTGATCAACTTAAACTCATGGCTTTATTCGCAGAAATCACATCGTTGTACTAAAATGGGTTTACCAAAAATATTTTATATAAAAAAATTTAATGGTATGATGGCATATTCTTCAGGGATATATTTTAAATACCCTCTGGAACCAAGTGTGATCGTGATGATAAGTCATTTTACAAGGCTTTGGATGTCCTTAACTCTTTGTGAGATAATCCCAAATTTAGCGTGTTAAATATTTTCAAGAAATAGGCCTGCTGACTTCAGTCTGCAGGTCTGTTCTGTACAGCATGCAGTTTCCAGGTACTCAGTATCTCTCATGTCGTATAACCTGCTTTGTTTGCGTGGCTATCTAATCTTGCAGCAGGTGAGAAGCTGCAATCTGTGGGATGTCTTATCAAAATACAGAAAGCTGATGCGGAAAAAAATGGTGATTAAGACATATTTAGCCTGTGCAGTTTAAATTCTACTTTGAAAAATAGGCCATAATGAATGATTAATGCCCAGCGGTGCATGAAAGCTTTTTGAAGAGCGATGGGCTGTGTGTCATGGATGAGCCCTACTGAAGACAAGCCTGAGGCATCAGCGCTGCTGGTTCCTCAAGGGGCTGAGCGTCCCCGTCCCCCCCCCAGCTCACCTCTATCTGTTTGTCCAGTGATGCAACAGTTTGCTAATTAAACAGTTCACAGTGGTGTTTGGGGAAGAACCTGTGGACATTTAACCAATTGAACAATTTATTGCTGTAATTGAAGGGGCTAGCTGGTGTTTATTAACTAGCCTTCCTGTCACGTTCGAATTGCTGGACTAACCCTTGGTCCCTGACTTTTGTTTTTAAGCACTCCACCAGTATCGCTGGTGCTTTTGCCGCCTGCTGCAAGGCCACAGCTTTGCTTAATCCCATTTCGTGATTTCAGCAACGTGATTTGAATTTTTTTTTTTTTTGCCCTGCAAGTGTGATATTATAAATTAGGAACTGTCCGTTTAAAGCAAAAATTTAGGAAAAAATAGGTTAGTTAGGATGACCACTTCTAGCTTGAAAGTTAGAGTTAGTCTGTGCACAGATTCAGTGTAAAGCTTGCTTATTTTCCTATTACAGTCATGGTCACCTCTGTCATCTCCATCATCATGAAAGTAGGTTCGGGACAGGATGTACAGCAGCACTCCTGTCACACCTCAGAAGCACATGCAGCACTGGACACTGCCCCAGGAAGAATGAGCCCTGATGGTAGAACAGGCTGCTTGTCCCCCTTGCCCACGAAAGTTTCTGTAACTAGAACTAATCGGCTGTTCCTGAAGTGCAATTAGTGGGGATATTAATCTAGGCCTGACAGGTGTGAAAAAGTGTCTCTTTTGAGTCCATTCAAACAACACCATATCTCATCCACCGTAGGGGGAGCCTGGAGCAATTGTGTCTGTAAACTTGCAAGGCTTCGTTTGTCGGAACTGAACAGCCCGCTTTTATTAATGGCATTTGAGTCTGACAACATAAACTCAACACAAATGGATGGGAGGAAGTTCAGTGAATACTGGCATAATGCTTGCTTATCAGTTCCATCACTGGTAAATGAAGTGCTTGCATCCACCATCATTTGGGGAAGAAAAGGGAAGACATCTGTAGAAAATATATTTTAATTAGAAAGGTAGGTGTGAATTATTTTTAATTCAGTGGATTTTTTTCCTCAGTTCAGTTCTAGTGACTTCTAGTGCAGTTTTATAAACTGCAATTTTAATGCTTGTTTCTTCTTGTATTTAGTTGTTCTTTGTCCCACTAGGCACAGCACTGGCAGTGACCTTAATCCAAAAGTGGCATTTCTATGCTCACCAGCAGTGCAGATATTAAATAACATTAATGTAGCAGAACTTGTTTGAGGAACTGGAGCTAGATGTATCACTACAAGTTCATCTTCTTGACAGGTGGTGAAAATGGACACAGCTCAGTGGAGCTGCACTGATCTGTGCTGGTCTGAAGATCGCAAACCCAACTAGCAGACACATTGGGGTGCTGAAAGGGTTCCAGCTGATTCTGCTGGTGGCTCCTTATGTTAGTGGCTTTCAGGCTTGGAACTAGACAAGGAAATTTGTATTTCCTGCTTTATTTACAAGGGACATTCATGGTGTGAGACTAAAAGACTAAGCATACCCCAAAGACATGCATCTGTTTTACATAAAGTAAATGCATTGTGAGACTGAGGAATTGCTTGAAGATGGTCTTGATATTGAAAATAATGTTTGTGCACGTGCACATGCATTTATACTGCACAGTCAGATAAAATTTTCTCCGAAGGTGGAAAGCTCTGTTTTATTATTATTTCTGCTTTGAAGAGTGTATGCATGAGGTTTACTAGTTCATCCTTCTGGAATAAGCATCTAGACCATGATATTTCCTAGAAGTATCTCAAAAACATTGTCTAGAAAAGATATGTGTTGACGCAGTCTTCCTTGTCTCACCCCAGGCATATGCTGGGAAAGACAACTTCTTCAAAAAATCACTTTACTAATTAACAAGATCTATCTTATCAATGCTGGGATTTTTTTGCTCTGCTGTGGTTACAGAAGAACACTTCTCAGACTGAAAGACTTATTACCAGAATTTGCAGAGGTCAGTTTTATTCTTGTGTCAAAACCTTCAGCTGCAACAGCTTTCTTCTTTCCTTACTGTTTACTCCATGACTTATTTATAAAGCACAACCATATCCTTTCCCAACCTTGGTGAAGCCAGAAAGCAAGGAAGATCATGTTTGCGTTGCATAATGGAACAAGGTTCAGTGGCCTTCAGGAGCACGAACAGGGGCTGAGGTTGCCTTAGAAGCAGTATAAGTGTGTCCCTGGATTTAGCTGCATATGCCTTCCTAAGTACTAAGGCTTGTTAACTTGGCTGCTGACATCCCTATTGCTGCCTTGATGTAGCCATGCACCTCGTGACAATATGCTTTTTCATGGTCAGCACGCTTACAGCTGGCTCTGAGGCTGAGTGTGCTGCACGGTGTACACGTGCCCTTTTGTGTTTTTTCTAAGACAGGTGCTGTGTTACCTAACTTACTGCCATTGAAATTGATCTTAATTCAGCATGGATGACCAGCACAGGAAATGATTTCCTCCTTCCGGAGCTATAGCAAGGCTTGTCACTTCTTTGGAGCTCATTGCCTTTCTGTTAAGACATCTGAATGTTCTATGTGATTTATAGGTTTAGTATTCAATTACTGATTGATTTGGGCATGGCAGTCCTTTTCTTGATTACCCTTGATGGTGCAAAATGCACAAGAGGAAGGAGGGTCTTGTGATTGAGACACAAGGCTGTGATTCAGGATGTGTGTGTTCAGCTCCTTGTCTCTGTTCTCAGCTTTCAGTGAAACCTTGGGGAAGTCATTTAATCTCTTCCTCTTATGCAAAATATCTGACTCTTTCTGTCTTTTCTATTGAGCTGGTAGATGCTTTTTCACCAGCTGCACATCTGTGTGGTCCCCAGAGGGGCAGATTGGTGTATCACTGGCCTGTAGTGAGGCCAGGCAGCCTGCCTTCCCACATCTGGGGACAAAGGGCCGCACGTCTGCGGTCCCTTCTCATAATGGAGAGCCCAGGTCTACTGTTCGGGCTCCTGCTTGCCCTTCAGTCTGTCAAGTGGCTAGGGCAAGAAGGGCTTGTTTTCCCTCTCTTTGGAGACAGAATGCATTATCAGTACTGTGAGCTACACAAGGCAATAAGATTACTCAAATCAATGTCAACCAAGCACAAGTTATGTAGTTTCCCAAGCTGGCGACTATAATTGTTGGAATTACCCTAAGTTAAAGGATACGTTATAGCTGAAAATAGGGGTGCATGCCGTGCTTATTTCATGGTTAGTGGTGGAAGGGATAAGTTCCAATAAGTTCACCTCTTTGTCCTTTTTATGGAAAAGAAGTGTGCACACTGGAGATGTTTGTTCATATTTGTCTGACTTTGGTGGTCTGGGCAGTTATGTTCTTCATACTTCGATTATATTTTCACTCCTGTTCAGAGTTACTATTAGTAAATTAGCTACAGAGTGATGCTAAATATTTGCGTTGAGATGTTTTTCGTATAAATCCAAGCTGCAGCAATGCAGTAGAACCTGCTTTTCCACAAGAGCTGTTGTACTCAGGCACTTGGTACCCAAGTAGAAAAAAACAGTGATTAAAATAAGAGCTAAATAAGCATTAATGTGGTATTGATAGAAAGCTGCAGCTCTTTGCTGTGTGACTGGTCAGAAACCAAAGAATGAATAATAGCTACCAGTCCCACGATTGAAAAGCCTGAGGAAATGGCAGCAAGCAAAAGCAAATGAAGATGGATGAAACCCCGAAAGGGTGAAGGGAGACGTCGCCCATGCTGGGCGAGGATGGGCGGCTGACTCCTGGGTCACCTCTGCTGCTGCTTTTTGGAGTGGTGTTTGGAAAGGGCAGTGTTTAGGAGCAGAGCTTCCTGGCTGTGACCGCCGCACAGCACTTACACATGCTGTGTGTGGGTCAGTCGGAGGTCATGGCGAGTTAACTCAACACCTCCAGTGAGGAGAAAGCTCTTGGGGATAAACTGCCTTACTATCACCGTCTACACAGCTCCAGGAGCATTTGCAGATGGTTCGTTTGCCCATCTCCTTTG
This sequence comes from Meleagris gallopavo, assembly GCF_905368555.1. NCBI lineage: Eukaryota > Metazoa > Chordata > Aves > Galliformes > Phasianidae > Meleagris > Meleagris gallopavo. The sequence goes on along the minus strand of NC_139405.1, from coordinate 67,520,503 downwards.
TTCTAAAATACATTTTCTTCACATAATCAGTGCTGTGAACTAATACATCTCCCTTTGCTAAATAAAGCAGACCCTGAGCGTTGGTTTCTCCAGGTAGGTGTTTCTCCTGGCTTGCTGTGCTGTGTCCAGGCCCAGTCTGGTCCCCAGCACTGTACAGGTGCTTGGGCGATGCTACCAGGGCCCAAACAAGATTCAGACTGTTGCAGAGCAACACTATCCATGTGCATTTGGTGCCCCAGAGCATCTTCCGTCTGTGTCAGATAACGCCTAATACAAGGCTGCCTCCTTTTGCCATGGTTCTCACTATCCCATGGCTTAGGCCAAAGGGAAGAAGCAGTTTTTGCACCTTCATGTGTATTGTAGTGCTGCCAATAATTAATTAATCAAGGTTGACGTTAGGAGTTGGTTAGGCTGAATGTGAAGGTGGATGGTGTCTGCCTATCAAATGTTTTGTCTGAGTACATTCAGCAAACTGCATCTAGTTGTGTAGTTCTCAAGCTGCAAACCAGAAGCACAGCAGTTGTGTTTAAATCACCGAGATTTGAAAAACATTAAGATGAAAATAAACAACATAAATAGTGCAGGAGCCTGTGTCTTATCTATTCATACATGCATATGAGAAATCAGTGTATTTTACATAACTCCCATGTCTTTGCTTCCAAGAGCCTTTACAGAGCTCTGTTCGCTGTTAAGCTTGAATGCAGACAGCCCCTCTTGCGGCGTGCTTGGGCTGTGCTTCTATGCATTATAAGAATTTGTGGGTTTTTTTGAATATCTGCATGGATTGTGAACAAAAGCTTGGGAAAGGTAATGTGCTGAGGCAGAGGGAGTGAACTCTGCAAAACCTCTGCAGGTTGCAGGCTGCTATGGTCCTGTCCATAAAAGAATTTAGTAGGCATGTATTTTATGTATATGGGTACATCAGTAGATACGTAAAAATACACGTGTCTGTTTTCAATAAAAGTATTCCTTGATATAAACCTCTTCCAGATAACATCTTAAAAATCTTAGGCTTCACATTTTCTTGAACAGGCTTGTTCGGGGAAACGAAGGAGAGTGCTTGACAAGATTATGGTGTTGCTTCTATACGTTTCCTTTATTCTTGTGGCTAAAAGGAAATTACAATGTGTTGTTAAGTCAAAGCGTGGTCTGTGGAGCTGAACCAAAAAAAACCTTTAAATGGACTAAAATTTCCCTTCTGATAAAAGGGAAAACTACACAACAGAGAGACAGGATATCTTTAATTTAAATAGCGGGTTTAAATATATTAATTTGAGTTCAAAGCATCTTTCAAAGGGTATGATGCCCACATTTTTAATTTTACCTAATACTGAGCATCTGGTGTGGACTGGTTTGTGGTACTGAGAGCAAAAGGAAATACATTACTCATAGATGAAAGGAGTGAGGGGGAATCACTGTCCTGACTAAAAATAGCCTTTTTTTCTACCAGTTAATATCAGCTGGAGGTTTGATTAAATAGTAATTGTCTAGAAGAAGACAATAATTGAGTGCGACTGTTTCCTTTCAGGGGCCAGGCCCAGGTGGTGAAAGTTAAGTATTGTCCTTCAGATAGGGTCCTGAAAGCAGTTTTCCTGGATGTCCGCTGAGCCCTTCTGTAAAACGTCCTTTCTGGGTGCTGAGCTGCAGACAGACGAAGTCCAGGCCTGTTCACGGGGCAGCAGCGGCTCTCAGGGATGCAGCGCCGGAGGATTTTATGGCCGCGTTGCAGATAGGAGCTGGCTCACCTCTTTGGCTGGAACTCTAACCCAGAGGCGCAGAGATCACAGGAGACAAATGGCTTGAATTAAGAAATGGAGTTGACATCTATAAAAGTCAGAGCACGTCTAGTAGGCAACATGTGTAATAGGACTATAACATTATATCTAATAGGGATATTGGAAAGCTGTCTAAAAGCACGGCTTCCGTTTGGAACATTTAAAACCAAAAAGCCCCAGATTAATGCTTTTTTGTCCAATTTCTTGATCAGAATCGTACAGTTTTTTTTCCTAATAATTGATCTTTGTACTGATAGCAACCACACTTAGCTTTTTTTACATTAATAGTGAATAAATGTGTATTATGTATAGGTCAACAATATTTTCCTCTAAATTTCTGCAAGATTATTTTCTCTGAGTGACCCTTTTACTCTTCTTTGTATGAATACTAGTCTGGGACTTTACGCATCATAAATATCTGAGTGTTATTTAATTAACCTTTGCAAGGGTCCAGGAGACCAAAGAGCCATGAAATGGAGCCAGGCAGGAAACGCTTTCTCTGCCTTGTGAAAATTTTCAAAATGCTACGTATCTTGAGCGGAACAGCCTCAAAACTTTGGGGAGTTTTTCAAGAAGTGGAGGAGGAAAGAGCGTGAGAGACCAACCACTCTGCTGCGAAGTAGCCAAAAGTCAAAGTGCTCCCCTGGGAAGGGGCATTTGTCCTTTCAGTCCTTTGTTCTGCATGTTGCAGATCTAGGACTTGAACCTCACGCCCCCGCATGCTGAATTAGAACCATAAGCACCAAGCCAGGGCCGGGCCAGCACTGCTGGATGGCTTGGAGACAAGCATCTGAACAGACCAGAGCCTGCTAGGGGAACAGATCTCCAAGGCCACTATGGCCGTTGCTCAGCCCTGCATTTCTCTGCACCTTGGGCCTGCAGCCTCACTGCAAGTGAGGCCAAGCTCTCATCCCTGCCAGAAGTGCCAATCCCTCAAAGAGCAGCATCCCACCATGATGCTTCGGGCACTTGAGATTTTCCAGAGGCATCTGATCCGTTGCGTAGGTGACTGAAGTCACCTCAAAGCCACAGCTGAAATTGATGACATGTTCAGATAGAGAATTAGGATGTCTTGATTCTGTGGTTTAAGCCACTAGACCACACTTTTTCTGAAATAGGTAGGAATATTTGCATTTTTATATAAGGAAACTGAGGCACAGAGGGGGGTACACAACATGCCAGAAGCCACGTAAGAGGCCTGGGGTAGGGCTGAGAGCAGAGCCCAGGTTTCCTGATACTTGCACCTGTGACTTGGCTGCAGCATGCTGTGACGGCACGACAGGAAGGAACGGAGTTAAAAATTGAATTTGTTCTGAAAGCAAAGACTCTTCTTGCTTCAGCTGGTATTTTCTATTATACCCAAAGCAAAGATAAAGTCAGATTCATTGCTATGTCCCCATAGTCTCTTTTTTTTTTTTAAACTATTGAGTTTAACAATGGCTATCACTTTGGCTCCTACCTCAGGAAACTGCTGGCCTTCTGCTAACTGCAGATTGGAAGGCTTAAATAAGAGACTGCCCGTTGAGAATATAATCCCTGTCTGCAGGGGGCACGGAGATTTCTTCACCTCTGGGATGTAGTTTAAGTAACCAGAACTTGAAACTACTCATTTAGTTAGAGCACAACATACCAAAAATTAACCTGAAGTTTAAAGAGAAGGAGAGCGGTCTGTAGCTGACAGGAAAGATGGCCAGTTTGCTTATTGCTTCCAAGTACATAGAAAATATAGAAGAAATTTTAAGGATGATGATAACAATGATATTGGGAAAACATATTTTTCTGTCTTCCTCTATTGCAAATGCAGTGGAAAAATTATATAATTCTATCTGTGTTTACTTGTATGTTTTAATAGCAAAAAACAGGGTCAGTAAGTCCTCTGAAAATAGGCTAAAATACAGGAAGATTGAGAGTTCGTTGCTTCCATATTTTGAGCCTATGACTTCCAAAATCAAAGGCCTAGTAATCCTAATGGATTGACTTCCAAAATTCCTTGGATTTGTATTGCTGGACTTGTCTCTCTCCAGGGCTTAGCTGGATCCCTGCAGATAAATTTTCAGGTTTATATGCTGTAATTCCACTTAGTCCAGCTGTAAACTAGTTGTGGCTGAATTAATACATTACAGGGAAGGTTTAAAAAAAAAAAAAAAAAAAGTATAAAAAGAGTATACCTACAAAACCCTTAGCTTGTATATCAAATCCTGAGGGGGGGGGGGGGGAAATGGGCATTTCAATTAGTTGGTTGTGTGGCCTGATTGAAGAACAGGCCTGTGGGTAACAAAGCTTTGTCTGTAGTATCAGCTTGCTCCTCATCCAACAGGACAAATGGAGTGGTTGGTCATTAACGGGCTAGCCATCGGGTAGGGGTTTTGTTCTTAAATGGGGGCTTTGTCTTATCCCTGCTGTTTAAGCCCTCTCCAAGCACTCCTCACCTGTCATATCTGTCATACATTTAATTCATCACGCTCTCTGGTCAAAAGCTACACTGATAGTATCAAAAGAAGAGGAGGGGGCTTCTTATAACTTTAGCGATCAAAGGAGATTACCAAGCAAATAAGATTTTAATGAAGACGGCAGGTTTGGAAAGGAGAATTTACTGCATGGTGCATCGCTAACACATAAAGATTGGGCTTATCTGTACAGTGTTTGGGAGTGCAGTTCTGTACTGTTACAGAAAGAAGGCTGGATAAATGTTTTGGTTTGTGGTTTTAATTACAATCACGGAGGAAGGAGATTGAGGGGAGGGGGGAGGAGTTCCTTTTATTTCACTTTTAAAGGTCATATTTTTAATCTGTAAATATGATAAGCCTAGCAGCCTCCTTAAACATAGCAAGCCTGTTAGAGTGATGATGGATACATCCACTGATTTTCTACTGAGCTCTTACTGTGTGGCCAAGGCTCCCTGTTACTTGGCCCAAGTTTCTGAATGCACATCACAGGACTGTAATAGGCTTGGCCTCACTGCAGTCGCTTCAGAGGCAGGGCAGGCAGGCTCTTCCCAGCCCCAGGCCTGCACACCAGGATATTCTTGTGGGCACACATACTGTGGGATGCCAGCCAGCCCCTCGCTGCCCCATGGCACCTAATTACCCGTTATTTCCTATTAAAATGGCAGTCTTCCCATGGACGAGGTATCCAACGGGGGACTGGCAAGGACTGGCCAGCACCTCTTCTGTTTTCTGATAAAGTGAAAACTGAATTATCTGTTATTTCCCATTGCTGTTGCAGTAGTCAAGTGCTTGAAGAGCCAGTCTCTCAGACTCAGTTAGCAGCAAACATGCCTTACCGCAAGCATAAAGCAGTGCTTCAGCAACCAGCCTGTATTCATACGTTGCATATAGCCAAACCCGCGCTGTTAGCAGCACAACTGGCCAGCTTTATTTTTGCAGTTTTTCCTTGTGATGAAAATAAAGGCTCTGCAGTTGCTGGAACCTTTGATGAAAGAACAGGTAGCTGTATTATTAGCCCGGATGTTAACTTCTTTTATGTAAAGAGCGGGGAAGTGGCTGCCCAGCTTTCTTTAAATTGAATCAGAAACTTGGGGTCTGGGACAGAGGTCAGAAAAACATGTCAGAACTTGTCAGCCTTTATGGTTTTGGGTGGAAAACTCCAATTCTCACTTTCCACTGAGTAAAACTGAGAGCTGATCATTTGTGTGGTTTTCAGCCTGGGTATGTATGATGAATTACTTATTTAAAAGTGATAAAGCACAGGGAGGTCTCTACAGCTGAGAATTTTTATGTTCAGTGAGGAGATGGGTCTCAGCACCCTTCCAACATGGGAGTTATTTTCTTGTTTTTTCAGTTGAGGCCGTCATCCATCCCTCTAATTTGCTCTTCTGTAGCCCTCAGCATTTGCTGATATGGCACAGTGTACCAGTTTCACTGAGAGAGAGATGAGAAATCACATCTTGTCATCTGGCATCATGAATCTAACTGAAACAGAGTTGAACCCAGATGTATTCACTAGGAAGGACGGGGTGAAGATAGAGTCAGCATCCTGACGATAAATAACGACAAAACCCAGGTTTGGCTGTATGCAGCGTATGGATATTGGCCATCTGTTGAGGTGCACTGCTTTATGCTGCAGTGGGGCATCCATTCAGTGCCTGAACCTTACATAGAGTAAGCGTCCTGGCAAATGGCTTCTAAACTGATCTACTTGAAGCAATAATGATAAAACTCAGATCTGAATAAGACCTGTATTTAAATAACGCCATCAGCAGACAGCGGGCCCAGCTCCGTTCTATCTGGGCAATGCCCAGTTCTCACTAGTTGGGGGAAGTACTGGGAGTGCCACTGGGAAACTAGGAGCAGAGTCCTGCCATACTGCCCTGTAGAAGACTGAAACATTTCAGTTTATGGTTGGTCCATGCTATTATTCAGCTGGAAACTGCCCCCTCTTACCCCTTTATCCATCATAGTAGATTACGGGGGCTGAAGGCTGTCTTACAATTTCATTTTTCCTTTCACAAATGAGAAGCTCTGGGAAGTTACGTGGGTTACTCGTGGTATGGACCAGCCGTCTTGACTAATGTGTTCTGATTAGAGATCTTAAGAGGTATTTGCAGAACTGAAGCACTTGTGTAAAGAAGTGTTTTTTAAAATAACATAAGTCCACATGACAGCATATAAAAGTCAAATGACAGCGCAATTCATGGGTTATTGTTACAAAACTAACTTTTCAAATGAGTTCCCAAAATACTCTGTGGTTGGACTCTCTCTTGAGGAATTTACTTTTAAGCCACTTTCTCCAAGTTCTAAATCTGCCGACAGAAAACTTCAAAAACTTTTTCATATCACTCCATACCTGACTGGGGGAAAAAAGAAAAAAGAAAAAGGAAATCTACCTTTTGAATCTGGGCATTAGTTTTCTTCGACAGCACAAAAGCCACCATGCCGACACTTAGCAATGCAACGAGTCGCCTGCCCTTGCAGCTCATACTTTATTCTCTGCATCAAAGCTTTGGGGGGGGGGGGGGGGGGAAGAGAAAAAACAGAGAGTGAGAGAGCGAAAGAGACAAGCTCTTCAGAGCCTCTAATGACGCGTGCCAAACACGTGGAAGGTAAATCCCCTAATTCAGGCTATTCTTTCAGCATTCCCTGGCGGGTGGCCAAGCTAAATATTTCTGCTGGATAAAAAATGCACCCTTGCATGCAGCACTTTCTTAACAGGATGGCCCTCGGGCTTTGATGGAGGGGGCTTCTCCTGGGGAAAGCCAACATGTGTGTTCTCTTATCTATTTATTTATTTTATTAAAAAGGAGCTTTATGGACTGTGATTGGATTAACTTAGCGAACCCGGGAGGAAGAGGAAAAACAAACTGGGAAGCTGGTTTAGCACCCCCACCTTTTTGTCATCTTCTTTTGGGATTTCCTGGCTAGCTGCCACCTTGAGCCTGTTGAATGTTCTTTAGATCAATCAATTAAAAAGGCTTTAATATTTGGGTGATTGGAACGCAACATATGGGCTGCTGGTGCGGATGTCATGTGGTGCGTGTAGTTAATTGAAATGATTAATAGAGGTGTTAGTTTCTTCAAGACTAATTGAAGAAAGAATATAATTGGAAGCATCGGCTAGGCATTGTTGTTGCCTTTTTTTTTTTTTTTTAACGTATTGTGTCTCTTAGACACTTCTAAGTGTTTATAAGCATTCAAATGGATTTTGTTTGGATCTTTCCAGCATGGTGATTGACAAAATCGCATTTACTGTATATCCAAAAGTCAAACTTGTCTTTATGCAAATTAATCTGAAAAAAAAAGAAGTATTTCCATGGTAGTAACCACCACATACTCTGAATTTCTGGTACCTGTTTGTCTTTAAACCAATTTACCCTGTCCCCTTGTTATCTTTGTGTTTACACCATCCGTCCTCAGGAACTGACTGTGAGTCTCTGAAGGGCTGCTAGCTCACCCCTCTCTCTGCAAGGAGTTGTGCTGGTTTACATTTTTTCTGGTGTCCCAGCACACTGCAAACGTGCCAGGTCTTTGGGGAAAATTGCATCTAGAATTGTACTGCCCCACAGCTAGTCATCCTGACCATACTTCAAAGGGATCCAGTTCTCCCAGCTTTGATTGTCAGAAGGAGACATTCAATGAGAGCAATTCAGAGGATTTAGTTGCAGTCAGATCTTTTGGCCTCTCCACCTTCTTTAACATCAGTACATGTGTTTTTTTTTCAGTAATAACAGTCTGAATTTTTACTAAAATTCTTAAGTGAGCGTGAAGTACAAAACCAAAGCCATGAACTGACTGCAGAGGACATCTGGCAGTAAGGCGAGGGTACAAAGGATGTGTCTTCCGGAAGTCACCCCACCAAAAGGGCAGCACTCAGGTTAGAAACGTGGAAACTGAGAAAACATGAAAATCTCTTGTCTGTAGACAGAAAACAGGGGCTGGGCAGTGCAGCACTGTGCTCCCTGTCCTGCTGTGGTTCTCGGTGCTGTGGGAAGCCTTTAGCTGCAGATTTCTTAAGACTGAAGATCACACCAAAATAACATGTGAATCTGGTAGAGGGTGAGTGGTTGCCTTTGGGGAAAGAAAATCAGGCAAGAAGTGCTGGAGATATAACCAAAAGGTAAGTCAGTTCCAAATGGGAGGACAGTGAAGCTACATTTTGAAGCACGGTATTTTCACACTAGCCTCCTAGTTGCCTGCTTTTGCTAATGGAAGAAAAGATTATAAAGAGTTGTAATGTTTTGGGACAAAAGTGTCTTTTTGGAAAGCACATATCACTTTCTCTCTGTTGTTTCCTTTCCACGTATGGTGCAGCTTCGTGTATTTGTGCATCTTTTTCAGTAGTCAGAAATTTTATTCTGCAACCCAGAATAGATCGAGCAGAGAAGTGATAGATAAGTTAGAGGGGCTTGTTGTTGGCTTAGAGGAATAGAGTATAGGATGGTTTTAATATTTCAGAGTCTTCCCACACAGATTTCCAGCGAGGCTTTGAAGGCAACTGTGTGTCTGCAAAGGCTTTGAGCCTCCCCGGAAGATGTGGCCTGCCTCGTGTACAGATCTGAGCAGAGCGTTTGTAGAAAGGAAGTGGCTGTCCTGTGCTGGGGGCTGAGAGGAAGGGAAGGCATTAGGTTAGGTCTGATTGCAAGCTTCTCTTTCTCCCTGTTGCCTGATTTGTGTGTGCATAGTGCTGGTAATTCTAAATGAGGAGTATGCCAGGGCAGGTTGGTGCAAATTAATATTTCATTAATTAATTTCAGTAATTCGGACCTTTTTCTCATTGTTGTTTGGTGATGGTTTTATTATAGCAGACTCATGCAACTAGGTAGTCTCTTACATATTTTTCTAATCTTAACAGTAATGAAAAATAGTAGCATCAGCATTTTTGTTGGCCTATTGCTCTTTAGGACGTAGTACATGAAAAGAGGCACTCTGTAAACTTGTTGGAGCTGAAGCATCTTGTCTCACTTGATGAAACCTTGTCATTTTTTATAATGGATACAACTGTGGTGTGTTTGGTGTGGGACACTAAAAGAGTAATGCAGCCAAGGAGATAGGATTTAAAACTTTGTACTTGCTTTATATGTGATTTTTGTGCTATGTTCATGTTTTCTTTAAAACAGAGAGGAGAATTTTCCCTAAAATTAACCTCAGGAGATTATCTCTAGCGTACATAGGGCTGGTTGCATCACCTGTAATTAAGACAAACTGATCATTTGCACTAGGAGGCCCTACTACTTTTAGGTGTTCATAAATCTACCAAATTCTGAACACGTGTTTCAGCATGGCACTTGCTATGCATTTCTCCCTGAAACCTATTCTGTCATTTCCAAGAACTTGTCCATCCCCATCTCTGACTTCAGCTCCCACATCCCCGAGAATTGCTTTCGAGGTCAAAGCCAGCCCAGATGACCATCAGGCCAGCACCTCAGGGCTGCTGGAGGACATCGTGGCTTTCTTCAGAGCATGAATGCGTTTGCATCTGGGACTGAGTGCCTGAACTGAGAGTGGATGGTTGGTGCTTGTTTATTGCAACCTGTCCTGAAGCCAGAGAATCACAAAAAGGAGCAGTTTTAAAAGTGTGTGGCCAGGTGTTGAATCTGGAGGGGACTGATTATAAAGGAGGAGAGGCTGTGCCTAGAGATCCACAGTGTCAGGAAGGAGGGAAACTGAGAGTAAGGTTGGTAAAGGACTGAGGGATTTATCTTTATGGGTTATTGTGAACGAAGACGAGCAAGCTTGGTGTTAAAAGCGGGTGGGATGTAAGCCAGCTCTGATCCAAAAGCTGCCTGACTGCATTAGCACAGTGCTAAGCCCAAGCTAATATATCCGGCTTCTCACCAGGGCTTATTAGCTCGGGCTCAGTGCCATACTAACATAGTCACAGGACTTCCAGTTGGCTGGACACCATGTCTGCTTCAAGTGTGAATGGTGCTCAGTGCTGAATGTCTGCTGAGGAGCACCGGGAGGGGCCTGGAGACCTGCCTGCACCTTGCTGTTGCTCAGATGCTGCAGACCAGGCCTGCTGAGCAGTGGGAGGGCAGGTGGGCATGGGGAGTGCACCTCATTCTCACAGAGCGGGGGGGAAAAGGAGTGCTGCTGAGGAACCAGGAGGAGATGAAACCTGATGGGAGGACCCAACGCAAGGAGCCTGGGAGAGAGAGATGGGAGTGACTGAAAAGGGAAAAACTAAAGGAGTGGAAGGAAGAGAAGATGAGGACTTGCTGGGCAAGGAGTCTGATCAAAAGTCTGTGCTGAGGTATGGAAGATGAAATGAGACAGAAAGAGAAAAAGGGAGGAACAAACTCCAGACCAAGCCTGGAATGTAACCAAGATTCCTGAAACGAGTTGTTTCTCTGCTTCTAGCAAGTCATCATGGGAAGCCCACCAGCAAAGTGTCCTGTCCCAGTACCAGTGCCAATCTTGCAAAAAAAAAAAAAGCATATCATTGCTCAGATGGCTCTGCTAGCTGCCTTGGCAGATGATCTGCGTAGGTGTCGGTATGATGCCAGGTCTCAGGTTCTTCAGTTTTGCTACTTGCAGTTTTAAAAATCAAGAAACTGCAGAAAAAAATACGGAAGAAAATCACTTGAACTCCAAGCTCCAGTTCTCCAGAGTTTAGGTTGCTTGCCTAACCTCGCTTTGATCCTCTTATGCATTATGATACAGTTTTCAATTACTCATCTAATTACTTTTTTGCCAGTTACCTGCCTCATTCAAGCATCGGACAAGCTTGCTAGGGGAGGTGAATTGGGGTGGTGTATTAAAATGTTGTCGATAAGACACCTCTTGCCCCCATTTCCTTTGTTGTGACATAAAGAGTTTAAGTAAGTGGCAGCTGCAGAAAGAAATGTTGCTCTTCCCCAGGGCAGAGGACCTCTACTCTGAGGAGCTCAGCTCTATTTCTGCCCAAGATTCTGAGTAAGATTCATGGCAGTTGGATTTCCACAAAGTGTTTTGTATGTGGTCATCAGTGTTGACATTTTCTGGGTGCTTCATTTGAAGCCCTGCAAATCAAGAACCATCACAGATGGCAGTAGGAGAAACACTTTGAACTGAGAAAGGAATGCACAGTGCTGAGTAAATCAACTGCTGCATCCCCACATTAATGTATACTTCTGATGTCAATGTCGTCATGTCTCCATTCTTCTTCCACTGAGTGGCAATAGCAATAATACATTCATCTGTATATGGAGGAGAGACTGAAAATCAGATTAGTCATTATTTGATATTTGTGAGGCGTTCAGGGAGTGTTGTTGTGAAGAGCAAACTGGAAACATACAAAGCTACGTTGCTTAGTTTGCTTTCCATTTGAATAGCTTGTAGTAAAAGGAAGGAACTGGGCCTTTCAAGGAGAATGAGAAGAGAAAAAGTTTGGAAGATGACTTTTTGAAATCAGTACTCTTCTACCTCTTCTCGGGAAGAGATCTGGTAGGAAAAAGATGATAGTGCTTCCTACGTGAAGAGGGCACAACGAAGCTTCTGTTTGTAACTCTCCACCATCTCCTAACACTGGAAAGAGCTTACACCAGAAAAGCCTCCATTTTCTGTAGTTTTGGAGCATTTGTCTTGCTGTGCAAGGCATGCCATCTTAGTGAAGATGTCATCTTGCGAGGCGGAAGGCTTGCGCTGGGTTTTTATAGAATCTTGACTCAGCTTCAAGGAAGGAGGAATGAAGAAGCAGAAGAGCGAACTGGCAGCTGAAATCCTCCTTTCCCTGTGTTTGAGCAATCTGTGCTCTTATGAAACCTTTTGAAATCTCAGTTGCTGATGTCTTTCTGACCCCCAAAATTATTCTTGTGCAAATGTTGACACCCAGCAGAGATGAAATCATTGACTTAGAAAAACACGTCCAGCTTATCAGAAGCTGCAGGATTCCAGCAATGTGCTGGCAACACCAGCCTTTCTTTTTTTTCTTTCCTTTTAAATGTTTGCAGTTAGTAGACAGGTGGCATTCTGTATTGGGCTGTGCATATCTGAGGGAGCAGAGCAGTTCTTCAGTTCATACAGAGCTGAGACCATGTCACGTACCAAATGGTTTTGTGTTCTGATCGTCTACTCGTGAATTTTCTGTGAGCTTATGATTTTGCTCTGTTTACTAATTTTATGTTGATAGTTTTAATTACATGCTCGTGGAGTGTATAAACAGAAAAAGGACTAGACATGATTTAGAAGTGGGTCTCAGTGCAAGCAGGCACATTTTCCAATTGCATGCAGGCTTTGTGTAGATCTTCTGTGTGGTTTGGACCTGTAGCTCACCAAAATCAAAGGACATAAAAATTTCTCCATTGACTGCCTTTTCAGCTAGTCTTTCCTTCTTGATTTCTTGCTGATTCTAACACCAGATTTCTTCGTTTTCTTTGTGCTGGAGGAAAGTGAACTGAATGTGGGTGGAAAAAAAAAACATCTAAAGAAGATCTAAAAGCTTTGTCTTCCCATGTCATGCCATTAGAGAACAGGCAGGAGAAAATTGCAGTTATTACAAACCATTGATTTGTGGACACACGCAAAACCAGGAGATGCCTTTAAACTTCATTTTATATCTTAGATTTTTAGGGTTATTAGGTAATTCCAAAAAGAAAAACCTGCTTATATGGAGTTGAGGTACTGCTGTGCAGGAGGAGGGGGCAGCCCTCTAATAAACTAGCGAAAGCCCACAATAGTCTCCTTGGTCCGATTTGGAATTCTGCTGTTCAGAGTTTGGGTTTTTGCTTTTTAAATTAAAGGCGCGGCCAAATGTTCATTATCCCTATGATAAAAACTGTAAAAATAGGTGCGAAACAGCTCTTGTGCAATGTCGTAATTTACCTTTATTTTAAACTGGCTTACACATCTTAATGCATTATGACAATCAGAATTATCAGGCCACCAGGCGGAGAGGAGTTTGTTTTGTTAATTGCTCTTGTTAAGCCTAATTACGGAACGGGGTGGAGTGGATGTGAGGGGAGGGAGGGAATTCTCAAATCCTCGGAGCGGTTCCAGGCAGTGCGTGTCGGGGAGCGAGGGCGCGGGTGCGTGCTGTGCGTGCACGGGTGTGCAGCGCTGGTGTGTGTGGCACCGGGCGGATGGCAGGCTTTCCCTTGGACTAACATCCCAAGATGCGTGAGCTGGAGGTGGGGAGCCCGCTCTGTGGGGACACATGAAGGTACAGCTGGACAAAGAAATGGGCTGTGTTCTCCTTTGTGAATTAACTCCTTTCTTTCCTCTCTCTTTTTTTTTTTTTTTTTTTGCCTCATTTTTTAATGACGTATATTGCTTACTTTACTGTTAATTTTTTTGAGTTTCGTGTTTGGTTGAGTGTCAGATTGGTCTGTTGCTCTGACATGCCGTTCTCTGATGTTACGGGCTTGTAGGCACGAGGTTGGCATACGCAGCCATGGGTCAGTATTCTGCCTCTGAACTCTTTTCCTTCTTCCCTGCGACCAAGGGAGAGACAGGCCACCCCAAAATGGTGTTGTTTTGACTTTTCAGTAGAAAGTGTGCACCTGCAGAGCTCTTCTGCCTTGCAGGACTGGGGTTTGTTTGCGTGCCCCACATTGCGCTGCCTGCCTGTCGGCATCCTCGAGAGCCTGCTGGCCAACAGTTTCTGTTAAGGCAGCTTTTGAGCAAGCAAAATGTAAAACCAAGGTTGATATAACAAATCTGTGATCTTCTCTGGGGTATGTTACCTGACTTGTTTGCTGCCAAGGTGGTTTTATTGTTTTGGCTACTGGGCGGAGGGAGGAGACTTAGCAGAGCAGAGGAGTCACGCTTTTGTTTTGTTTAATTATAATGTATGCTTTTAATAAAACCTTTTAGCTCCGTGAATTAAATGGCACTGCAGCCCCGCGCAAGAAGAAAAATGCTACTGCTGTCGTGGCTGACAGCTGAGTGGTGAGGTGGCCGGCCGGGGCTCAGCCTCAGGAGCCTTTCTGTGCTGCCTGCAGATACTGCTGCTTAAATGTGTTTACTTTTTCCGTAGTATTTATACTAGTTAATGTGTCGCACTAGATAAATCTACTTCCTGAGTCCATCTTTCAGCTCACTCTCTCCCCTTCCAATTGACAAATGGTTTGAGTTTGACACCATTTTATCAGTTGAGCCCCTGCTGGGTGCTGCATGCCTGCTTGGTTTTGGTTTATCTTGAAAAGTGAATTATCTGCAATATTTTGTTGCCGTCTAACTTGCAGTTGGCAGGCTTTCCTATAGGAACCGATGTGGGTTTCAGCAAGGGGAGGCTGTTGTCTTTCTCTGCAAAGCCCCGTTGTTGCTCTCTGGGAAAACAAAAGATCCTGGAGCTTTCTGCACCGCAATCTGCCGCTGTCCCACTTTCAAGGAGGTGTTTTGTTTGTTGCGGCAGCTTCCTATCTTAAAATGATAAATCAAGAGAACGTGTGCACTGCTTTAAACCCTTGTCTCCAGGGCTTTATGTTTGCTTAGTGTAAGATGCATTATTTTGTGGTAGCCTCTGATGAGATCTAAACTTCGTTTAAAGGTTACAAAGCAAAAGGGAAAGCATCAACATCTTTAGCAGGGGTAGTTTGATGGAGAGTAGCTGTCAGGAGAAGAACTCTACTGACTTACCTCAAGTGGGTTTCAAATGCATTAGGGATTCATCAATATTAATAGAAGAATAGACATTTCCTGCATTCATTTGGCATCTTCCATGCTCTTTTTTTTTTTTTTTTTTTTTTTTTTTAAGAGCAACTTAGAGTGCAGTTTTAACACTTAATAAAGTTAATACAAGGGCGATAAGCTAAAGTTAAACAGAAGGAGACCCCTGAGTGTGTGGGGTCGGTCTCTAGGAGTCCTGGAATTTGGTTCTGTGCTTCAGAGACAGATTGTGGTAAAATGCTGGGTGAGGCTTCCAGGGCAGTTTGCAAGACGGGTCCGCTGGGTCCAGTTCTAACCAGAAGCAGCTAGGGTGAGAATCCAGTTCTGGGGGGGTGACTGGGGGTTCCTATCAAGAGAAGGGTTAAAAAAGACATAGATTTCTAAAGCAACACAGTAGCGGCTTGTTCCTGTGTTCGGAAGTTAAAAAAAAAAAAAAAAAGCAAGTCCTTCTTCTGCTTCAAAACCTCCTGTAATGGTTCAGTATGAAAAATAAGTAAATCCAAGGTAATTTGTATTTGTCTTATATCTTTTCAGACTAGTGATGATCTTTTAAAAAATAGAGAAAGGAAATTTGAGAAGAACTCCAAATGCCTTTGAGTCGCAGGGTAAAACCCAGAACATTGCCAGCACTAGGAGTGAACACGTACTGGTAACAATCGTTTCCCAGTGTCCTGCACAGCACATTCCTGTGCCACCCACTGAGCCCTTTAATTCAGGTGAACTCCTGCAAGCGAAGTGAGGCAGGAGCTGGCTTCTTATAGAAAGCTCAGCTAAGAGTAGACGTCAAAGTCTGCACGAAGAGCCCAGCCTGGCAAAACTGGTGATGCAGCAGCTACACATAGAGCGGCGCAGGAGTTTGGCAGCTCTTAGTGACAGGGCGATCGGGATCGTCAGTGTGCGTCTGCTCTACTTGTTGATCCTAATGAAAAGTACAGTTTAATCACTGGTGTGCCAAATTGAGCATGATTAGCTGTTATTGCAGATTAGTGCATTGTCTGGGGCTCCAGAATTATCGATCCGGGTGCTGTGTGCCGATGTTTTCCGTGCCCTCTTCTGTAACCTCTTCTTAATGCCTCGGGGAGGGAGGCAGGGAAGGAGAGGAGGAGGAGAGAAGTCCAGATGGGAAGAAAACAGGTCCTGAAAAGACCACATAGGAACTAGGTCAGGTACTCCGGAGATTAAAGAAGCATGCTTCATCCCTGGACGCAGGAGGCAGGGACAAGTAGCATACAATTACGAGGAATTAGAACGGCAACAAGTAGTGCAGATTTATCAGCTTTAATTGTCTATTGTCAGGACAGAGCCCTTCTTGTAGATCAGGCGCTGCCAATGCTTTAATACCTCTAATGGACTCTCTATTGTGGGATTATCTCTCCTAAGGACAATGTCTTTCTTTTAAACTAGTTGTTTGGGGTGAGCAACGAAAAAAAAAAGAGGCAAGGAAGCTGCAGATCTAGGTTTTCCCTTTGGCTCGTCCCATTCTGCAGGAAGCGAGTGGCAGCCCGTTGCTGCTCTTCTGTCAGCAGCCCTATTCCTGCAGGGGAGCCCAGAGACACCTATTGAACATTAACCCCCTTCGCTCCACCTTCCAGCCAGCTCCTCCAAGAACAATAGGTGCTTGATAAAGAGCAGATAAGCAAGGACACAGGGCTTAGGAATCTCTCGGCTATCTTTATTTTAAAAGCTTTCCTGGGTTTTGCAAAGTAAACATTACAACATTTAAAGAAGGATAAGGTGTCAACTGTTTAATGAGAAGTTGTGTTTAATAGCAGAGGAATTCTTCCCTCCCCCACACAACACACAGGTATGAAAAGACTGTTATTTCACCACTCTGGGGTAGGGAAGGTGGAGAAGTGACAACTGTACTCTCAGCAGCTTAAATGCGGTCGCTCAGCCCGCCCCAGCCCAATTCCCTAAGTAGCTCCGACCTCGCGCTCTCTGTGTTGAATCCTTCCGTCCCAGATGCGTGGTAGCAGCATTGCTGGGTCTGTGATAATCTGTGGGTAAATATTTTCATTTCCAACACACGCACTCCGTCATGGTGCTGAGCTGTTGTTTTTGTTAATCTGTTTTGCAATGCACTCGGTGGCCAGTCCTTTGTCTGAGAGGTGGCGAGGTTCCACCCATGGATCACAGTCTCCTGCTGTGTGCACCAGCCCCTCGCCATTGGCAGCCTAGGGAGCTTTCAGATGGAACCAGAACAGGGCTGGATTAGAATCTGAGGCTTCACCGTGGTTCACATCACTGTTGTTTGCCCAGGAGGTTGAGGAGAGGATACCTTGAAAAGTGTCACGAGGTTTGGAAAGAGGCATGCAAGTTGAATTAATGCAATTCCTTCTGAGCTGCCTTTGGTATTTCACGTTGCTCTGAGGTGGGTGTTTGAAATATTCATAGGAGTGAAACTTCTAATACACATATGTATGTGTGTACATATATTATCACATCCCTCCTCTGTAACAATCTGGAAATCAGCCTATCTTAAAGGAAAATTTCCCCAAATACACACCCTTTTCCAAGTTTGTGCTCTGGGCACCAGGAAGACTGAAAAGTGGTTGAAATGCTTTCATTCATTTTCCACAGACTTGGTTGCTACAGGCAGAACATTGAAAAAGCTGTATGTGGGACGTGGAAAGTAGATTTTTATGCTGAGGTTTGCTTGCCCAGGATAAATTGGAGTTTGCAGAAACATGCAAAGACAATACGAGGGTTGTTGTATAGGGTCCTGGTTATCATCCTTACTTCTCCTAGGTCCACTATTTCTGAGAGTGTGATGGAAAGGCAAGAGGGGATCTTCTGTGGTCCCTCTATCCTTCTCAGAAGAAACAGGGAGATGGCTCTTTCCATGTAGTCAGTTCTCCTTCATCAGACCCCGAAGTCTGTTGCTTTCTCCTACTCTGAACAAAAAAAAAACCCACCAAAACAACAGCATACTGAGAAGTGTGATGACAAAGCTGCTGCAACTGTTGCAACTTTCTCAGTACCTTCACCCAAGCTTGCCTCCTGGGAAACAAGAGTGAGTGTCTTCACCCTGTTACGTCCCTGCTGCTGGACAGCACTCACAGCAAAGAGAAGCTGAGCTTCTCACGGTGACTTCTCACTCTCCCAGCAGCATGTCCAGACAGCCATTTCCTCAAACTCGAGGAACTAAACGTGCTTCTGTGTGCTGCAAGATTTTTTTTTTTTTTTTTTTTGTTACTGTTGTTGTTTTTCTATTGGAAGAGGATTGTTTAGGCTTATTCAGAGCAGCATTTTAATAAGGCCTAGCTGGAAACAAAAAGGGAAATGGCATCTTTATTTGGCTTCTTTTTTTCTCTTTTTAGGGAACATTTCCGTAGAGGATCAAAGAACATCGAAATCTAAGGAGCCATCAAGGCCTGCACTAGAGTGCAGCCAAAAGGTCTCATCTTGCTGTTGCACATCAGAGAACAAAATAAACGTACAGGCATTTGGAACTGCTGGGAGGCAGTGGCCAAGGTGCTCTGTAATTAAAGGCAGTCCCTGAGAGCTGCACGCATTAATGTAAAAGCCTCCTGGCTACAACATACACCGCCCCAAAAGCCCTTGCAAAAACCTTCATGTAGATTCAAGTGTGATTTTAATTTCTCTTCTTATAAGCAGTCCTGTGCTGGAGTAGTCCAGGGCACAGAAAGCCTCAGAGATCGTATCTGGAGCCCATAGGCTGTGTTTTGGAAAGGTCAGGCCGGTGTGTGGGCAGAAGGCTTTAGCTCACCCTGTCGCTTAGCCACCAGAGCATGCCCTCACTTTGGCACAGGCCACGTTCTCAGAAGCACAGCCCTGAAACGTGAGTGCATCTCAGCAGAACTTGAAGGAAGCTCTTCTTCGAGTGCTGCCTCTTTTAGAAGAAGTGCAGTCGTGCAACTCCATCGCCTACCTTCTCTGAGTGGTGACCACAACTGGTCCCCAAATGTTTACTAGCACCAGGATGCCTACATACAGGAAGTGGGGAAGGGGGTGGGTCTGGTAGTGGCTCTTGATGTGGTCAATCCGGCACTGACCTTTTTTGGGTAAGGGGATGGGGAGGATGTGAAAATGAGACTGCGCTTTAATCTCTCGTGTGCATTTTATCTCTCCTCCGACTTTCTGAAGAAGTTTCGTAGGCTCGAGCTCCCTGCCCTCCTCCTTCCCCCGACGCTTCCCGCTCTGGCGGGGAGAGCGGCAGCAGCTGAGCCGAGGCCTCCGCTTGTTGTTGAGCTGAGGTGGTGATAGCATCAAAGGAAATGGATGGGGATTTCTGAGATCAGAGCCGCTAGAGCCATTCATGATTTGTTGCCAGGCTGAAAGCTGCTGCAGAGAGAGCTGCCTAAGAAATGCTGATTAATACGGTAATTGAGGTTTTCTATGAGCGAGAAGGAAAAAATGAAAATATGACTAAAAATGTTCTTTTTTGAAATGAACAACATTTTGAAATTGCACATTCCAGACAATAGTGGCTACTGGTATGAAAGATTTTTATAAAAGAGCAGACGGCTGCCGGTTGAGTAGGGCATCTTTTTATGTTTCTCTATTAAAGAGGAAGGTCAGAAGGTCAATCTGTGTATTTCTTTAATAGCAGAGCTTCCTTTATGACCTGGCTTTAGCACGCATTCCTTACAATTTGTTCTCTCTCTCCTTGATAAACTTGCTTTTATTTGGGATCAGGCAGCGCTGCATGCCAGGGAGATCCCTTCCCCTCTGCAGCACCTGGGGCTGATTTTGGGCCAACTTCAGCGTGTGCCAGTTATTGGCAGCTCATGTGCTCAGCGGGCTGCCCTTGCTCTCCTGGGCTCTGGCAGAGTTCTTGTGGCATTGGCATCCTCATGTCGTCCCAGTGAGTGTGTCACTTCGTCTCACCTGATCTGTCCTCTGCCTCTTCTCCCTCC
Source organism: Meleagris gallopavo (assembly GCF_905368555.1). NCBI lineage: Eukaryota > Metazoa > Chordata > Aves > Galliformes > Phasianidae > Meleagris > Meleagris gallopavo. The sequence continues at coordinate 67,500,805 of NC_139405.1, read as the reverse complement.
TTGGAGGAAGGATCTGATCTTTTCCAGCTTTCCTTCTCATTAAGATCAGCCCCTGGAGGAGACGCACCAACCCTATTTTTCTTGTGCCCTCCTCTTTTTTTCCTGTCACTCTAACAGGGAAGTGAAAAGCTCTGAAACAGCTGCCTCTCAAAGTGAGACTATTTTTTGGTAAAATAATCACCTTCAGTATGACTACATTGTTTTTCTGCTCTGTGCGGTGTGACTCAGCATCAGTTAATTAACCCAATCAAGTAGGCCGGATTTCTCTCCTTTAATGAGTGTCTCTTCCTCCTTCATAGCCTTCCTAGCCCTCATTTTGTCTGTGCCTGGCTGCTACCCCACGCAGCCAATGCCACCCACACCCCCCAGCCCAGCACCAGGGCCACTTCTGGCAGAGTCCCTCAGGGTGACGGTGACGGCAGGACACCGCTCATAGGCAGCTGCCCCACTTCTGCCCGCAGCCGTGAGCCCTCCATGCCAGAGCACATGAAGGTCTTTGCACAGATGTACTATTCTCAGCACTGCGGGCCAAGAGTGGCAAAGTAATCCTCCTCACCGTGCTTTATCGGGGAAGAGGAACAGGCGGAGGGAAAGGGCTGGGTGTGCACCTGCCAGAGAGGCAGTGCTGGGGCAGCAGCGAGAAAGGTGTTGGAGATAGATGAGAAAGCTTGCCTCAGCCCATGCCTGTGATGGGCTGAGCGTGGCTGTAAATGGAGCCATGCATCATTGTTCTCTGAGCTGGAGGATTCCTTGCTGTGGGGACAGGACCACTGGAGGAAGTAAGGCATCTGGCTGTTTTGCAATGAGAAGCAGGAATGCTCTTAATAATAAACAAACAGGACATTGTATGCCATCATCACAGGATGTCCTTCCTTTAGCCAGCACATTGGCTTGGGTTGGGGGAAGAAATTGGGCTCGGGGTCTGCTAATGACTATTGCAACTCTCCCCCCACCACAGTCACTTTCATATTACCCAGCACAAGGACCAGTGCTCATTTGTTTATTATTATTATTATTTTTAATGCTGCAAAAGAGATGTCAAGTTTTGAAGTGCTGCCTGCTGTGTGTTTCCCTCCTGCACTTCCCTGTTATTATATAGGGAGAGGGGGGGGTTTATTTAAAGGGAGAAACTGATTTTCCTCATTCCTTCTACAAACCATTAGAAAGAGACCCCATGGAGGAATAAAACCAAAATAACAAGACTCCTGGATGGAGCTTATCAAATTGTTGTAATCACTGAGATTTGGAAGTAGGGGCTTTAAATCAGGGTTGCAATTTGGTACCCTGGAAGTCGTTTTTCCTTCTAATTTTCATAGCATCCTAACCACTTAAATCGGTGGGGGGGGGGGGGGGGGGCTGGAAACGGAGACCTTTGGTGCTCTGAGCTTCAGCCAGCTTTAAAACAAAACAAAGCAAACACGCATTTCGTGTAAAGGGGGGTTAGCAGAGCGCGGTGCCCTCCCCGCCCGCCCGGAGGTGCCCCTGTGGGGCTGTCCCCACAGCCGGGGCAGGCGGTGCCCGCGCCGGGGAAGAGCAGAACGAGCCAGAAACGAAATGAAAGAAACAAAGTTCCCTCGCGTTGCGTGAGGGCCGGGGCCGCAGGTACCGCCCCACCTCCCGTCCGGGCATCGGCGGGGCGCCTCATTGGGAATCCGAAACGGGGAGGGAGCGGGAGCGGGCTGCAGCCTTTGCTGTCTCACTCAGCCCTCCAGTGTCTCGGAAGGGCAAAAGCAGCGAGCGCGCAGCACCTGTCTGCGGCGGGAGGAGGAGCGGGAGGGCGCGGAGGCGCTAGGTGTGAGTCAGTCTCCCGGGGACCCAGCGGCTGGAAGGAAGAAGCAATGTTTACTCGGTAGATATGAGCGAGATCCGCCGCGGACGAGGGGCTTCTGTGCGGAACCGCTCGCCGACTCAGCCCCGGTAAGCAGCGCCGCGACGCCCCCGCCCCGCGCCGGACCCGGGAGCCGCCGGCGGAGCCTTCCCGGTCGGGCAGCTCCGATCTCGCGCCCGGCTCCGGTACTCCGGAGCCCCGGACCACGGCCTCAGCCGGGAGGCGGCTGCAGCCCTGCGCTCCCGCAGCCCGGCGTACCGCAGCGCCGTGTTCCCGCAGCCCGGCGTTCCCGCAGCCCGGCGCCGCGCAGCCCGGCGCTGCCTGTCCCCGGCTCGGAAGCCCGCGTTCTTTCTCCCTCCCCCCCCTCGGCCCTTTCGTTTTGTCGGAGGAGGGATGCGAATGTCGCGGGGCTGCGTTTTCTATACGGGATAAGCGTAACGAGGCTGCGTGCCGGGTGAGCGCCGTTCCGAGCGCCCGGCGTGAGCGCGGAGCTGGGTCCTTTATTTACCTCGGGGAAGGAGCGTCCTGCTACCTGCTTGGCGCCGTGTTTGTTAACACAGCTTTTGTCCCACACAGAAAGAGTGGCTTTGGAGGAATTTCTCACGCAGGGATCCTAGCCAGTGCTGTGAGAGAGTAATTCTTGAGGTGCCATCCAAATCACAAAGGATACGAGGACTTCTTTTTATTTTTATTTTTTTCCAGTTTCCCCCGCTCCTTTTTGCCTTTTTGGCCCCCGGGAATGCGTGGCAGCGCTTTGTGCGGGGCGGTGGGGATGCTGGCAGGATGTCGGCTCGCTCAGCCGCCCGTGCCAAAGGATAAGGGGACGGCAGGAGGAGGGGGGGGGCAGGTTGTTTTGAAAGTTGTTTGTGTGTTGAGAGCCGGTGGGAAAGTTCAGGCTTCCCCATTTGGAAAAGGCAAGGCTGGGTTCCGCTCTTCCAACATGCGCTTTCCATTTTTAGCTTCATTCAGACGCAGACAGCAGCTCCTTTCCTCTTCCTCTCCTTGTTTGTGTGACACTTTCTGAGGCAGCCTTTCCACAGGCAACCGAGTGGTCGTGCGGCCGTGACCCCGCGCTTTCTTGGGCATGGAATATTTTTTTTTTCTCGGAGGCATTAAGGAAGGGCTCTGAGAAAGGTACAGTGGTTGTCAGCCTGGGGATTTTTTCCTCTTTGTTTTGGTTCCCTCCTCGCTATGACCGAGGCTGGCATTTCAAGGCGCTGCTTCAGCCAGCGCAGCTTCGTTTACATTGCTTTTTGGCTATTACTCAACTGTACCAGCTATCCTGCATACGCTTTTAAAGTGTCACAGACTGCTGCATTAGTCACGCTGTCTCAACGGAAACCACAACACTGAAGGACAATGAGGATTAAAGGCTGTTTTCTTATTTTCCAGGCTGCTACACAGTGTAGCTCGGACGCTGTGAGTTTCAAGAATCTGGTGAAAGGGAGAGAGTGGACAATGAAAATGGACATGGAGGATGCTGACATGACCCTGTGGACGGAGGCCGATTTTGAAGAGAAGTGCACATACATTGTCAATGACCACCCGTGGGACCCCAGTGCCGATGGAGGCACCCTCACTCAGGCAGAGGCTTCCTTGCCAAGGAACTTGACTTTCAAATACGCATCAAACTGCAAAGAGGTAAGCGGCGGTGCCCGGGGAAGGTTGGAGTCAGACGAGCCAAACCACGGTGCTTCGGAAAGTGTGTGCTCGCCTTGCCTTCCATTCTTTACTCGTGTACGCTACGCCACCACCAAGTGCTGCCCACTGGCTTTTAAGATGGGACTCTCATAATACTTTTAAGAAACAGTGAACGGGGCATCTGTCGTGTGGTATTTGCACTGGGAATCGTGTCCAGCCTGTCTCTGAACCCGGCTCTGAGCCAATTCACAAACAGTTAAATTTTCACACAATTTGAACAGCATCTGAATAAGCATATTTAAACTGCGGGGTGGTTCCCTGTGCCAATTTCTTGACTGCTGTTTGCCAGGACCATTCATTGCTTCTGGCACAGAGATTAAAGTGCCTCGGTTGTCCAATAAATAGCTTTAAAAAAAGTAGAGGGAAAAAAAAAAAAAAAACAACACAAATTCCTGGAAATGTATTTAATTATTTCTTTTTGTTTTCCCTTTGGTTATGAAATTGCTTTATTCTTTTCGTGAGCTCGCCATGGTCCCGACTTCCTAAATTCTTCAATTCGGCATATCAATTGAGGAGGTGACTAAGTAAGCTGGACAGCAGGATAGCCGTAGCTCAGATTGACTTGTGTTTATCTGGGACAGCATCTTCACTGGTAGCTGGCTGTGCGAGTCCGTCCTATCCGTGTCCCTGGAGTGGGTGCATTCTTTGTTGTTGTTTCAGAAGGGCTGGAAAGAAATGAGCCCGGATGAGCAATTTGGTTTTGTGTTTACTCCTTCCTATAGAGTAGCTATTATAGCTAGGTGTGATGTTCAGCAGGGTAATAACCCAAGGGACAACCCTTCATTTCTCCTTGTGCTGAGGCTGGTGGTGTGGCAGCTATTACCTGTGCTTCTGCTTTGGCTAAACACACTGACCACAGCGCTGAGGAGAAATACACCCATCTGTGTCTATCAAATGTTTCCTTCTAAAGCAGGTACTTGTTTAGTCCTGCATACACAAATAGGGCTGGACCCCCAGCTGGAGGGTATTGGCACCGTGGAATTGAGTTTGGCAGTGCCTTGTACAGTGCCTCGTAGTTTTGCTAAGAGGTTAAAGCTAAATTCCCATGTAAAATCGCTCTTCCCTTCCCATCTGCCCTACCCTGCCCCGCAGAACTTGGCAGAGTAAGGACACGCTCCCAAAAAAAAAGCTCAAAACCTTGTTTTGCCTCACTGTATCATGAGATGCGTCTGACTTTGGGGAGAGATAACGCTGCAGCTTCACTGTCTGATGCAGAGAGCTCTCTGGGCTGAAGGATGGGCTTGTGGCACAAGGCCCAGGCAGCCAGCTGGAGACTAACTGCCCAGCTCAGGCTTGGATCTGCAGCCACGGTAGTGGCTGTCCAAGCAGCTTTCAGAATTCCCAGCACTGTGTTGGGAAATATCAGCATGCAATTTTCTTGTGCTATAGTTGAGCTCAGTGAATTGAGGTGGGAGGATTGCTGCGATTGCTGTACAGGAGGTGGGGGGACGGAGAAGTTGCTGAAGGGTTCCAAGTTCTTCCTTGTCAAGTATGACCTGCACAGCTCCCTGCTAGTGGGAGTCTGAATATAGGACATCCTCCTTTTGTTCTCCAGAGCTCCCCATGCTCGTTTATTTGCGCTGAATAGCACCTACTGGCAAGAGCAATAGGAACTCAGGAGCCCTGTCTATTTCTAACGTAGCTCTGTAAGAAAGGGTCTTGCTTGTTTTCTGTGAAAGGTCTGGTGCTGTAACTGTGTGGACAGGTCACTCGTTTGCTGCTTGTCTGTGGGGTGAGATAGCTGTGTGTGGCACAGCCCGTCTGTCCTCTCACGGCTCCTGACGTGAAGCATTATTTTTTTTTGTATCTGCCTTATAAGTCTTGATTTTGTTCAGTGGGGTCGGAACTGGGTGTGTGTTTCTCTTACGCATTGGCATCTGTGGGGTCACAGAGGGAGCCTGGCTCTGATTTTGACCTCATGGAAAACCACCAGAGTCCTGACGGCATGATAGGGTGGGATTTTTCACTTGCAAAAGTCTGAGGTAAGGCATCGGGGGATGCTTGCGTGTGTGTTTGCCAGCGGATCTCAGATATGAGCTGTCTTCAATGTTAACTTTCAGGAGAACTGTGGCTTCATCTGGTTGAGAGTTTTAAATGCTGAGTCAATTTATTGACAAAAACATGTCTAATACGCCGCTTGTGAAATGCTAAATACTGTCATGATTAGATCATGTGGTTGACATGATTAGCATTGTATCTCCATTTGGAGAAGGAAAAGTACTGCGTGCCTGCCTAGGAGGGAGGAAGTACAAGCGCTGCTGTTTGGGGAGGGCTACTTTTTGTGTTTCTTTTCCTCGCACGCTTTGTGAAGTGAGTAGTGCCTCTGTAAGAGCTTATTGAATTTGCGAGAGAGTCCATGACACATCATACTCTTGTTTATTCTTGGATCTCGATCGGGGATTTTTCTGAAGGACACATTTTTCGTTATGAGTTCACAGTATGTGTCAGCATTTTAAAAAATGAATTACTACTGCTCGTAACATTCTGGGCTGCTAGATTTACGTGAAGTCATTTATTTATTCCTATGCATGAATTATTTATCTTTGTTCCAGTTTTAGCACTTGTCAAAAATGGACAAAACACAGTGCCAAAATCACACTCAAGAAGGCCATATGTGAATAATCTTTTTCATTTCAAAACATTTTTTTTTCAATAATTTTTCCCTTTGGCTTCACTTATAGCCCAAACAGCCTTCTTGACATCAAGTGACAGTTACTCGGCTGCCTTGAATACTGCCAGTGCCCCATCCTGGCACCCCATCCTGTGCTCTTGACAGCGAGAACAGATCTCAGTGAGCAAGTAACTTGTTGCATGTCTCTGATAAGGAGACATGCAGTGGACGCTGTTCTGAGGCGGTGATTTGGAGCTGTTACCAATGTACCTCACACACTTGCTGTCAGGCTTTTATTTCTTTCGTATATGATCGGAGCGGAAGCAGTCTGAAAACATTTCCTCTTGTGGCAGCACTTTTAGAAAGTGTTAACTGAATGAAGGGTTAAATTTAAGTGGGCTTATGCAACTGTAGAGTTAGGAGTTAAGAAAAATCACCATTATTCTAAAGCACATGATGGCTTGTCCTGATTTGCATCTGGAAAATACTGTTATTTCACAGTGCACTGGAGCCAGTAAGATTTTTATTTTTATTTTTACATTTTGTTGGCTTTTGTTATTCCTTTAAAGCTATTGGTCCCGTTGTAAAACATCCTCCTCTTTAGGAATCCATTGGAGTTGTCATTTATTTCAATGCTCTCACTACAAACAAAGCTGTAGGAGTGCTGGTCTTTTAAAGCCCTTGCTAACAGTAAATCCACGCTCAGAGTTGCTCTCTCCTGTGTGGGAGCTGCAGGCTTGTTGTGCTGCACACTGGCCCGCTGTTGCTGACAGATGTGCTGAGGCAGCGGTGAGGCCAGTGCTGCCCATAAAGCATCCACTGGATGGGCTCCCCTCAGGACAGCTGGAGAATGAAAGCCCCGGCATCCGGCCAGTGGGATGATGGCAGCTCAGCCCTCGCACCGCATTAGGACCCTGGTCAGTTCCAGGGCCGTGACCACTCTGGGCTGGGTGCTCCCTGCCACGCAGCCCCCAGCTCCCCACAGCCCCACGGTGTAGCCATTGTTCCTTAAGGCCGGCAGGGCCCTGTCTGTGCGTTCCGTCCTGCTGGGACCATGGTGAAGGAGGGGAAGCTCCTCCCAGCTTTAGCCAGCGCACTAAGATCCAGCATCAACATCATCATATCGGGTTTGGTTTAGTCCTCACGGTACAAATGATGTTTTACTGAAAGGAAGGATGTGTCTGTGGCACAGTTGGGAGAGTGCTAATAGTTGTTAAGAGGCTAGCGTAAAGAGAGAGGGGATAAGTGTCAGTAAAGAAAATAATATTCTGCAAATAGCATTTTGCTCACTTACTGCATAGGTTAGTTTGGCATGCTTGCAGGGGCTGTGTAAGGGTAGAACGCTTATAACGGTGCAAGCAGAACTCAGGCCACGCTCCTCTCTGGTTCCCTGCCATGAGACTGCTTCGGAAGGTCTCACCAGATGGAGAAATGTGCTGAAGGACACCTGGTGGACACAAGTCTGAAATGCCTCTCTGCAATGGCTTGTTGGCAGCCTGCAGCCAGCTTCCCCTCAGTCTGGCCACGCAGTTCCTTTGCTGTTTAGTTGCAGCCCTGAGCAGCTCTGCACTCCACGGGCTCCTGTTAAGCTAATCCCAAAGCCACGCCCTTTTGGCTGTGCAAGGTTCTGATGGTGGCCTGGAGCCTGGTGCTGGCTTGGCACCATGGTCCCCATCCCCCAGAAGGCAACCCTCCTCCTGCACCAGCACTGGCTCCTGGGGACGCTGGTACCAGAAAGGCACCCTTGGTTCAAGATCAGCTGGGCAGCTTTAGTCTGATTCAGCAGAGCAAACACACACATGTCTAGAACTTCTGACAAAATCACCTTCTGATAGTAGGGAGTGAGAAGCTGTCCTCGTGTTCTGGGGAGGAAGCAAACGCTCTATGGAAGTGGATATCAAAAAGCATCTGCTGTGTCAGAGGTGCCAGTGCACAGCGAGTGTTTCAAGTTGACTGGTTCAAGGAGTGATTTCTAGAGATTCTGAGAATTTCATTAAAGTCGTTTTAATTAAGGGCAAGATATTTTAAAACCGTGAAAAAAAAACCTGCTACCTCGCAGTCAAACTGGTAGAATATGCTGTATCTTGGTAGTGAACTTCTCTTGAGAGGGCAGATGGATGTAAATGAAGATATATGGGGAAGATGTGAAGAACATCTGCCTTTTTCAGCTCTCTATGAGAAAATGTACAAGCAAGACAAAAATAAAACTGAGCCACTGAGCTTGTTTCAGCTTGTGGTAGGTGTAGGAAAATTTCTGGAAGTCCCTTTTTTTGTCTCTTCAGTCCAGATGCACAGATCAATGGAGCACTTAACTACCTCTACCGTTGACATTTAATTTGTTTTGTGGTGTTCTGAAACACATTAAAATACAGACAAGCATGAACAACAACCATGCCACATACACCCAGCAATCTGTTTCCGGGTGGATTATCTCCTTGATGCTTGGGCTGTTACTTGTTCCCTTTATTTTGACATCTCACATGAAATTATGCCAGGCATTAATTGGTTACTGGGATTTTTAATCTTAACCAGTACACAGACAAGTACCTCTCTGTCTCTCCTTTTCTCACACCGAAGGTGATGCAATAGAAGAAAATGTACCATGAGAAAATCACAAGGCTTAGCTAATTTGTGAAGTGCTGTCTGCAGTTCAGGGTTTTTACCATCTTCTGCTGTGAAGGACTGTTAAAAAGAAAACGAAATGCTCTCTGAAGTGAGCTAACTGCAGGGTTTGGTGACTGCTAATCTGCTTTGGTAAGAATGTTTATTCCTTGCTGGGTACAGACAGCAATAATCCCCATACTCAGTGTCTATCAACAAACCCTGCTATTGCTGTCTTGTTGTTGAAATCCTGATGAGCAAAAAGACAGTTATTAAGTGGCAAGATGCACGAAGGCAATATGATTAATATGTTTTGCCATGAAGGTTTGGTTATAATACCAGGTTGATGGGCTTTTTAACGTCCTATCTCTCCACTGTCTCAGCAGCAGGATCAATCTTGCATAGTCTTGGGTTTCTGTTTTACAGAATTGCTGTTTCTAAACGTTCTTTGGTTGTATTAAATTTAGGAAGATTGGTGAGAAACAGAGAGGAACAAAACCAATAACTCAGCAGTGTTTTGCAAAGGGTTACTCCAAGGCACGTTCTTCTGAATAATGATGAATTGCTTCCTGATTTGTGGTCAGTGACTTTTTTTGGTATAATTACTGTCAAGAAGGAAGCTGAGCAACTAGAGTACATTTCTTAGACCTAGCAGTGGAGCATTTTCACCAAAACCTTTACGCCTTTTTGACCAAACCCACTTGTCATATGTTACCGGAACTGCTGCCTCCTTTTTATAAAAGAGGGTGATCTGTGAGTACATGCCACACTGCCATTTCGTGTTCTGTTTTGTATGCCTCTACAGATGAGAGAATTGTAGGTCTTGTTTTTCTCCTTTTAGCTATAAGGAGGGGTGTGGAGTAAGAGGAGTAGGGGTAAAGTTTCGTTTTGAACTGGAGAGGCAGTCATTCCAATTCCTAACTGTAACTAGCTGTATAGCAGCAAAGTGATTAATAGTTCTTGAATATTTTTCTTTGCTGGAACTAGGCTTTAGAGGTTGCCTTTTAATAGGAAAAGAAACGTACGAAGTTATTTGACAATCTCTATATATCTTGCTTACTATTTCTTCTTGTATTTCTACAAAACACATTTTTCAGGCAGTGTTCAACTTTGGCTTCCATATGTCTCGGTAAGACTTTAGTGTCTAACAAAGCTGGTCATCTCATATCCAGCACAGTTGCTAAGTACTTCTGTTCTGCTGACCTGCCGTTAAAAAAATTAATGTATTAGTTGTTTAACTTTGTAAGTTTGAGGGGCAGGGGAGAGGAAGGAAGAATTATCAATTTTTGCTGGCAATGGACTGATCCTGTGCTGCTCTTCTTGTAGGTCACTGGAGTTATAAGCAAAGAGTACATCCCAAAAGGAACACGCTTTGGACCCCTGGTAGGAGAGATCTATACCAGCGATACGGTTCCCAAGAATGCGAACAGAAAATACTTTTGGCGGGTAAGCAGGAAAAAACAGCACCATGTTGTTGCAGTAAGCAGATCACTAAATGAGTACAGCTGAAAAGCTGGGTCACTTCCTGCTTCAGACCTGTGTGAATGCAGGGGGCAACTTTTGTGTGCTGCTGCCACAGAAAAGCAGGGTGAACGTGGCAAGCTAAGCTGAGTAAGAGCCTGCCTGTCTTGAATATAGGGGCTGTGTAGGTGGAGAGAGCAAGGAAGATACCCAGCCCTTCCTGGCCTGTGAATCAGATCAATACTTGATGGGATAAAGAAGTAATTCTGCTGCTTGCTGTAGTAGCAGGTTATCTTGAATTTCTTCACAGTAAGAAATTCATTCTTGTTTATGCAAATGTCATGTATACCTGATTTTTGCAGCTATGAAGAAGTTGTGAAAGTACCGCATCATCTTTTTTTCTGGAATCATGGTATCTTTTAAGATATTTTTTCCTGGTTTTGAATAGTACTGCTGTAGCACAGAGGTGATGATCTTCAGCATGTACAATTCAAGCCGTAGGCTTTTCTAGTCTGCTTCAGAAAGAGAAGCCATGGATCCTAGTGAAGAGAAAATTCATTAAGGGCAAATTCATTAGAGGCGATGCCTAATTTCTGTTCAGTATTGTAAGTTGGAAGGGAGCATCAGCCAACTTGTTTTGGCATGAAACTCCATGCTGAGGAATATGCCTCCAGTTTATCAATTATCATAATCCTCAGTTTCCTTAGCAGACCCATTATTAATTTTTAGGGAACATTCTTTAAGCCCCTTTTCTTCTATGGATTTGTTTTGCCGCCTTTAGCCAATTAGGCTGTGTCTAAATCAGTGGATTTGGGAGTACATCCAAGCCTCTGTGTCCAGGTGCCTCCCTGCCACATAGCAACATCGCAACCTCACATCCAGGTGAAACTCAGGGCAAGTACAGTTCTTCCTAGCTAATTGCATCATTTTGGTTTTCTCTGATCATCCTCATGCAATGTAATACAGCATTGCACAGGCAGTTTATTTGCATGAGTGTTTGTACAAAGCATGCAGCTGCTTTCGCATTCATTGGGCTACAGCACTTTTCTTTTAGCTAAAGTTTTTGGAGCTCGTGTCTGACATAGGAAGAGATCAGTGTGCTGGCCCTAGCCCTCCCAGTGGTTTGTAATACAGAGGACTCTGGGATCAGAGCTGCTCACCATCTTGCTTCATTCATACATGGCAGCAGGGAAGATGACATCATTTTCATGATGTGATTTTAAGCGAGGGGATCCTTGGAAATAATATCCTAGGAGCCATGTAAGCATCATTAAATTCTCTGCTGTAATCTCTTGATTCATTCAAGATACACTGCTGCACTGAAGATGAATTCTTTCCTATGGGGCTGAAGCAGGCCTGCATATGCAAAGGAAATTGTGGGAGATAACTTCCCACATGTTGCTGAAGGCACGCCTGGCTCGCTGGTGGGAGCAGGAACATCTGCAGCGCGCGGGGGGATGCTTGAGGGGAGCGGGGCCGACGTCATTTCTGGGAACTGCACTGTGACTCAGCACATCTTCTTACCCAGAAGAAGTGGGAGCCCAGCAGGGCAACTAGGCCAGGGTAGTGGGGGCGTAGGCCCTGACCCATCCTGTGCTGGCCTTGAGGAGCAATCAGGGCGGGCACTGAGCGCTGCAGCCCTGCGCTGTTCCTGGAAGTTTGCGAGATGGGGCGAGCGGAGAAAATTGACGGCTCCTCTTGAGACAGCAGAAATTCACCCATCTCCCTTCCATTTTCTCATAACAAACACACCGCAAAATCTCTCGCAGGCCGCTTTGATGAGGCCACATGTATTTCCCCCTTCTCAGTTTACAGGAAGTTACTCTTAAAGAAAGTGATTCTGGTGTTTATGGCCCGTGTTAAAGGGCCAGGCTGCCTTGCCCCTCATCGCCGGCGGCTGTCAGGGCGGCGAGGAGAGGTCCAGGCGGGCGGCAGGCCCGGCATGCCCATCCAATGGTGTGGGCGCTAAGGCGGGAGCAGGCTGCCCAGCATTCTCCTTCTTGCAACAAGCTGTGTCTCCCCTTCTGGAGGCATTTCCTGCTCAAGGAGACTTGTCACTGGGGCAGGCTGCTCCCTTTCATATGCCCAGTCATTTAATTTACAAGCTGGGGAACTCCGTTTCATCCAGTGTGGAGCCAGTTCTCCCTGAGAGCAAGGGATGTGTCCGGAACAGACGTGTCTCCTGGAGGGTTTTTTCCTTTTTACTTTTTTTTTTTTTTTTTTAGTACTTCTCCTATTCTTCCCACTTTAAGAAACAGTAGCTTCTCCCAGTGGCTGGGACTTTTTCTCCCCCAAGCTACAGAGCAGTGTGTAGCTCCACATATTCATTCCCGTCCATGGACAAGTCAGAGCGTGTCCCTTGATAGGAAAAGTGACTTCTCATCGACTGGCCCCTTTCCAGGTCTTCGCTGAGTTATGGCAAGTGAAGTTCATCTCTGCCTCGCCCAGCCTTCTTACAAAAGGGCTACAGTCCAACTGTGAGCAAGTGTTGCTTTAGGACTCTGGGGGGGGTGGAGGATGTTTGCATAGTTTAAACCTTTGGGCGGGGGTGGTAGGAAACTGCAAGTACAGAGGCCATAGAAAAAGGTGAGAAAGACTCTGACGTAGCACAGCCAGTCAGTCTTATACACAGGTGACTCAAAGCATTAATGCAAGCATGCACTCAGACCTGCAATCATTAGTATCACCCAGTTGTTGATCATAGCACTAGGAAAAGGACTCAGGCAGGGAGAGTACTTTGTGTTTCAGATTTTGTGTCTGATTTGCTCATGCTAGCAGAGCTACACAAGCTGAGCAGAAATGGAAAAGGTAACTGTGTATACTTGCCTTTGAATAAGCATTTCTTTTCTTAAAACAGAGAATATCATAATTGGAATGGGAAGAAACCCAGCCTGAACTCTTACTTCAGTAATATCTGCTCAGTTTTTGCTTGAAAGCTTCTTTTTTTTTTTTTTTTTAAACTTACCATTTTTCCACTGTGGACGCTGTGCATGCATGTTGAGTATCATGCATATATATATATACTCACAGGCACTTCCTCTCTGTTCCAGATCTATTCAAGCGGTGAGCTTCACCACTTCATTGACGGATTTAATGAGGACAAGAGCAACTGGATGCGTTATGTAAACCCTGGCTACTCAGTTCAGGAGCAGAACTTGGCAGCCTGTCAGAATGGAATGAACATCTACTTCTACACTATCAAGCCCATCCCTGCCAACCAAGAACTGCTTGTGTGGTATTGCCGAGACTTTGCAGAGAGACTGCACTATCCCTCCTCCAGAGAGCTGACAATGATGAACCTCAGTAAGTGCATTACAGTGTAAACAAAGAATGCTAGTAATGTCTCTTCTGCCTATATGATCTAATAATAAGTTCTATAATTACACAGCTGCATCATCTGTTGTGTCACAGTAGGTAGCTTGGAGTGGAAAAGGGGAATTAAAAAAAAAAAAAAAAAGCACAGCAGAATGAGTTCCCTGTGCCTATACAAATGTAAACAGATTACTAAAAATCTCAACAGTTACTGTTCTTTATAGAACAGCAACTGAGTATTACCTAAAATTTTGGATAAGACAACCTGAAGATATCCTTTTCCTTAGAACTGTAGCTGTTGGTTCACACATAGACTTTCAAGTCCAGATCTCATAGTGTATTGGACAAAAATTTGCTTTGATAGCATATACTAAAAGCTGTCCAGTCATTTTCTGAAAGTGCTGCCCTTACTGTACAAGGAAGTGGCTGTGTGCCATGACTTTGTCTAGGTGTCTGACAAAATATATGTTGACTATATAATGTTCTTCAGGCCTGACATCTAAGGTTACTTATCTTCTGGGAGCAAACCTTGTGTGTTCTTCTCATCTGGTTTCTCTGCTTGGTATATTCTGTCCTCATTTCTTGGCTGCATAGTGCAGCTTTCATTTTCTGTTCAAAAATAATAGCACGGGGGAAGAGGTATTTCCAGGAGTTTATCTTTGGGTTCCGCTGTGGTTTCTTACCATTTCCAGCCTCAGTGCTCTACTCGTAGCATTAATCACTGCATGGCATCTCACCCAGAGTCCCTTGAAGAGGAGGAGCGATTCCTGCTGACTTCTTATTCAGTTCTTAGGCATCCTTGCCTCCAGTTAGCTGCTCTGAGACTGAGCAGAGCATTCATTTGTCCTGCCAGCGCCAATGCTGAAACTTGAAGCAAAAATGAAATCAGATTTTTGTTTGTTTGTTTGTTTAATACAAAGGGCTATTTACCGTTATTTGGCAACAAACAGTGCGTTATAAAATATCAGTGTTACTTTGGGGGTCATTAGAGCTAAAATACATCCCTGCATCATGAAAATGACATCAGATTGAAATTAAGCAAAAGTACATCTGTCGTTCATGAATGTCTCCCTTTCACCAGATTTTGGTCTTTGTCTTTCACTACTAAATGTAACACACTGTAGAAGAAAATTTGCTTTCTTTTAAGGAAGAGGAAGAGAAGGGAGTGGGGGAAATGTCTTGTGCTGCTATATTCCCTGTTCAAGAAATATCTCACTGATTCTGTCATCTTTGCATGCATGTCATTTTGCCAATAGCTGTGCAAGTTTATTTCCTGACGTGCTGAAGTGTTGGATTTCCAGTGGGGCCTGCAGGTGGGACGAGTCAACATTATTGAGGGTTCCCATGGATGGGGAGCTTGCAAAGATCTAGCTAGAGCTGGTTGGTCACTAACTGGGTGGATACACAAATACAGCCATAGTTTCCTACATCTTCTGTCACCTTAGGTAACCTTACAGAAGTAGTAAGGAATGTATTATTTGCTAAGTGTCAACAAATTACCCAGTTACTCTTACTCATGTCAAAATGAGGTTTGTTTGAACAGATAGAATGTCCCATTCTAATAAAAGTAGGTTTAATACCTAGAAGTGACTGGATCTTGAGCAACAGTTGTATTGCTTAGTCTTAACATTAGCAAGGGTCGCTTTTCTAGATGCTGAGGTTCAAGCATCCCTTCTTCCTTTTACAGATAATTATTGAAACTACTTATTTATGTTAACCCCTTCACATAAAGAAAATGAGAAAAGAGCAAAAGTTTATCAGCTTTTTAAGCATCTTCCACTGACAGTAACAGCTCTCTCAGTTTTATCTTTTTTCCATTGTCTTTATGATGAACACACTCAAGCCTGAGGCTTACTGTTACACCAGAAACCCTTCACATACTGCAAAGAATTGAGGACCCTTAGCATTTTGGTGCCCTTTCTTAAGAAAAACACAAAAAAAGTCCAGAGTTCTCTCAAAGATGCCTATTCACTGCAGGGCCTGTAGCAGCCGTGCGGGTGGGGATATTTTTCTAACATTAATACTGGAACCAGATGAATTTAAAGCAAATGTCAGCACCATGCAGCTTTCTTCTTCCCCTTCCTCCTAGACTACTTCTTGTAGTTAAATTTAAAATTAGCAAGCACCCCCGCTGCCTCTGCGGCTTCTCTTTGTAGCGTGAGCTTGGCCCAGGCCTCCTCACTGTGTGTTAATCTGACTGAATTGCAGGCGGCTTGTGCCCAAGTTGTTCACGTAACACTCTGGCTGTAGATGGAGCTTTGCCCCATCAAAACACTTTAACACAGTCGTGGAGGCTGAGATCAGTGCTTGAGGGACCTTTCCACTGGCCACTCCCTCAGGAAAGCTCTTTCCAGCTGAGGGAATCACTAATAATTTGGTGTTTCAAGTGGCATGGCTTTTCTCGGAGGAGCAGCCGAGCATCGCCTCTCTCCCACCTCCTGGCTGCTGGTCTTGGCATCCTCTGAGGAAAAGGAAGGCAAAGCTGAGGTGTAGATCCCATCAGGGTTCCTCTCTGCTGGGACACACACTAGTGAAGCGTAGGACAGTGGCACTGGTAGACCACAGTGCGTTCGGCCCCCGTTCCATCCCTCTGCCATGTTTTGGTTATGCAGAAGGCTTTGGTGGAGATGAAGAGTGGCCTGGGATACACACTGATGGAGAATATCCAGTGTCAGCTCAGTTTTACCAGCTTAAACTATAGGCAGATGCTTTAGGTGCCGCAGGGCCTTTGGGATCACAGCCCTAATCTTCAGCACCTCAGATCCTCTCTAAGTACCAGAGTGGGATGGACCTCCAGGGAAAAAATGTATCAGAGAATTTCTCTGGCATTATTTCCTGTAATTAGTGGCCTCAAAAATGAGAGAACTACCACTTTGGTGCATAAATATATTTACACATCCACATATAACATCTACTTGCCTCTGTAACAGCAAACTTCCAAATTAAAGGTAACTTCTCCAGCGTTAGTTCATTTGCACCGTAGAAAGAAAGCATCTAGATCCAAGACAGCAATTAGGCATGCTCTTAGTTACGGGTTTAACCGTGTCCTCTGTGTTTTCTTGAACTGGGGCCTTTGACCCAGTCCTTCAGACACTGAAGCACACACCTACCTTCTTGGCCATGATTAGCTCTGATTGAAGCTACCCAACCTCGAGTAGATGCTGGGGTGCCTGCAAGGGTTGCACAACTGTGGTAGAAACAAGTCTCCACTCCGTCCTGGGGGAAGAAGCTGAGTCTCGTTTCAACACATTCCCTTTTTCTTTTTGCCTATTTTGAGGCTGCTAGTGTTATTTTTCATCAAGATTTGAGACATCAGACATTGTCATGTTGCGCAGTAAATTGTTTTAAGTGTGATGGCAAGTTTACTGTGTCCTACAGACCAAAATACTCAATTTTGATAACTTTTAGGTGTGCTTCTTAGCCTTATTGCATTGGAATCGACTGTTTATCCATGATATTCGAGGTGTTTGGATTAGAGAACAAACTGAGGAAATTTGTTTAGGGATCCCACATAACCTAGTATTTCATTCCTACTTATCATAACAGCTTTATTTTGAAAAGAAGGGTGGAGAGGGCAATAGTGTTTTTTTATTTCTAAAAACAAAATACATTTGCATTGACTCAGGTCATGACTATTTGATAATAATGTTCACGTATTGCAATCATGTGATGCAACTTCCTGCTATTCATGTCATGTTTGTCTCATCAGTCAAGCACAGGCAGGTGACATCTTATTTTGGTCAAGTTTCAGAAAGAAGTTTGAGTTCAGGGAAGACAGTTTGCATATTTGGGAAACACTTGACAATTTTTTGTATTTTGTGAACTGTTTCTGTGAGGTTTTACTGAATCTATTGTATTCTGTGAAGATTATAATGCTTGGTTTTAAAATGCAATGTATTCTTGCTTTCGTTACACTGGCCCTCATAAATTTGTCGTTAGCTAACGCATGCTCTTTGCTTTCCCTTTTGTTTATGGTCAGTTTCACTTTCTGGTATTAAAGCTTTTCTGTTTGGGTCGAAAGGAAACATCTGCATTTGTTTAAAATGTGCCTACTGGAATCTTCAAACGGGCTGAGGAAAATGATTTTCAAATTGTATACAAAGTTCTCTCTGCAAAACCAGAATTTGGGGCTGAAATTGACTTAATACTCAGGATTATTTGATGGCATCTCTGAAGTCCTTCTTTGAGCAAAACGTTTTCAAAGGCAAGTCACACTGCCTTGGACACATTTAGAAAACAGATGATCAAATTATAGACTTCTAAATGTTGGTCTCCACTCTCATTTTGAGTGGAAACACTCTTTGTTTTGCCTACTTCACAACTTCGAGGTTCTCTTTCTACTAGCAAAAGTGTGCTTAATTTAGATCAAAAAATGTGAATCGGCGTAATTAAGCTTCACCACTCAAAGTGTTCAGTACCATTTCACTCCTGAAATTACTATTGAAATTACTGTCTACCTACAACCGTTTTTCAAGTCTTTAGAAAAAACAGATCATTGTTTTTATGAAGCTTTTTTCAGGCTTATAGCTAGGAGCTCAGGTAATGAGCAAAACCAACACCACGGCAGCCGTCTGTAACTGGAACACCCACACTGGAGTGACTTCAGGCAGCCCTTCCGCTCACGTTTCATTAATACTTAAAAGTAACAGAATTTCTGTCCCCTTTCCTCTCTTTTCTTCTTTTGTCATTAACTTCTTTGCTGTGTGCCTGCCTGACCACAGAAACAGTACAGATCTTGGAAGATTGTGTGCCTTTATCTATTATATATGTGTGTGCTGGGAGGAGTGGAGTGGAGAGAGAAGCATGGTGAGAGAGAGACATGGTGATTAGTAACAACTTAAATCTAAAATCACAAGATAAAAAAAATCCATTTGTAACAAGCAAATATCTCTAACTTTGAAGCATGGCTCCTTTAAGAGAAGTAAGAAAGGTTATAAACCTCTCGATCAGTTTCAGCCCTGGTTTAAATCCACGTTCAGCATAAAACATCAGAACTTCTCTTTGGCTTCTGGCATTACCTTCTCTTGTTTTACATGGTGCTGACACGCTTGTTTGTATTTAGATCTCTGGTGTTCCAAGTCTTTCTTGGGCTCAGGTAATAGCGGAAAAAGTCAGGAGGGGATTTATGGAGCAAAGATGACCTCCAAGCTAAAGAGAGCTGTCACAGTTAAGAGTTGGAAAATAATCTTTAAATGTTGCTATTTCTGTGAAATATTAATGTGAAAATTAATAGGAGGGAAGGCTTTATTGGGAACTCTGAAGGGAAAGAAAGGGCCACTATCTGTCTGTCAAGTGGGGCCGTTGGGCAGCTGTGCAGTTAAGTTCTCTGCGTGAGTTTCCTCTCTGTGACTCGCCTGACAGGCTCTCTCCATCACATCAGGCACGTACCTCCCCACCCTCAGCTTTACCCTTGTGACAGTGAGAGAGCCCTTCCTCCAGCTGAGGCGTCTAGGTTTCTCTATCACTTTTCCAGCAGCACTGGCACTTCTCCTTCCTCTTCCCCTCCCCCAGGTCTTGTTTTTTTCTTTAAAAAAGAAAAGTGTCAGTTTGAACTTCCTGCTTGACAGACCCCACGGAGAAACCGATAGCGGCCTGATAAGGTGATATTTATTTATTCTGCTGTGAGGCTTCACAAGTCCCTCCCTCTGCCAGCCCACCCCCCGCCCAGCTTTCAATACTTCCGATCCCGTTGCTGATAGCGTCACTGGGAATGTTTGCTCCGAGACGCTGGCGTGGTGACAGGCAGCTGATAACGAGATGGAGATAACGTTATCCGCTGTGCCAGTGTGGGGTTCTTAAACCTAGCAGACCTAGATGTCCTCCCCCAAAACCTGAGTGAGCATTTAGAAAAGAGTAAGGACAAAATGACAGGAGAAAAGTGGATGATTTCTAATGTCAGACAACACGACCTGTTGTCAGTATATTTTTGAAACAGCTCTGAATTAAACATTAACATTGAGTAAAGTAGTTGAGAAGCCATCTGCACACTTACACATGTGCTTGCTGTACAACACGTCCTGTATTTGATCATAAATACTTTTAATTGACCACGTCTACGTTCGATTGCATTCTGTTGCAACTTGAACGTAGACAATCTGCCTGCATATCTCAAATTAGATATGCTTGCTGCCAGCAAAAAACATGCTACTGTAAAAGCGGGTTGCTGTGAGCAGGAACATGTTTTGAAAGCAGCTGTTTTCTTGGATACGTTTAATAAATGGCTGTTTCTTTGCCTTATAGGGTAATGTTGCCAAATGATAGATTCCGTGAGGGTAGTGAATAGTGAAGCAAAGAATCTGCATTGAAAGCGGTGTGGTCATTGCCTGTTTCCATCTTCCTCACTGGGTTTAGCTGGTCCGTCAGAAATTAGAAACAACTGTTTCTCAGCCCAGTTAGCAAAGGAAGAGCTGTCAGTCACAAAAGCAGAAATTTGGCAGAAGGGCTGCGATACTTTCAAGTCACGTACCTTCAGCACTGACTTGCATCTCCTGATGGAAAGCCTTGCACATAGCTAACCACTAATATGAAACTTTCTTGTAGTTTTTCCCCTATAATAAAACATCTTACAAGTCATCATTTTGTGATTATATAACTATTAACTTTGGGAGATTAGATACAAGTAACATTCTTTTTCTATCCTCCAGTGGTCTGTTTGTATTGTGTTATGTCCAGATAAGAAGGTAGAGTTTTTGAATACAAACAAACAGTGTGTATGTGCTGAACAGAGCCAAATGGATGTTAGCTTCTATTTCCTTCTAAATGCACATTTCTTTTTTCTTTCTTTCTTTCTTTCTTTCTTTTTTTTTTTAAGTACATTTCAACTTAAGCTGGAGCCAACCAGTCTTGCTTTCTTTTGCTTTGCTTCAGCATTTTTTTTATAAAGTACAGCTGTAAGCAGAGGAGTTTTGCATAGACTGAATGCCACAGAAATCTGCAGTAAATAGTCTGCTTTGTTGTAGATGTTCCCAAGCAGTATATTTAATGAGTAATGATCTGTTTACTGATGGAGAATACCTTCTCTTTGAAGAAGGCTTTCATCCTAGCCAGCCATGGGCTTTTTGGTACTGTAAGTAATTGAACTGGCTGGTGAAGTGACTGCTGCGGTTTGGCAAAAGCCGATTTGTCATGCTTTGTTATTTTAGTGAGGAACATTTCTGGGAGCTTGTGTTCTGTAAAGTCCTTCTGGTAAACCTGTACTCTGAGCAAATGCTTGTTACTACATTTGCTGGAAGTACAGCTTGAAGAGATACCAGCAGTGAAGATGGTCGAATTTAAGGGGAAAGTACAGAGAAATCAGTTTGCAAAATGGAGACTGTCGCTCTGCAAATGAATCATTGTCCAGATGTGTACAAACTAGTAGTTATCCCTTAAATTAACAATGCTTTTTTTTGTTAACGCAGTCATACTAGCAGGCATTTTTTTGCACAAAAGTTAATTTTTTTGTGAATTAAATGAGTTTTTATCTCTGGCAGTAGCCCATCCTTCCCACTAAGCTTGTAGGAGTTAGATTGTGTTTTGAAAAGAGATAATGAAGGTGGCTTATCTAAATAATAATTACCTTGTCTTTGTATTCCAGCACAAACCCACGTTAATCCAAAGCAGCACAGTGCTGATAAAGATGAGCTCTATCAGAAGAGCGTCCCAAAGAAGGAGCACAGTGTGAAAGAAATCCTGAAAATGGAATCCAGTCCTCCAAAAGGAAAAGACTTCTTCCAGACCAACATTTCACCGGTTACTCCAGAAAAGGACTTGGATGATTTGCGTAAGAACTATAGCCCAGAGAGGTGTTTCTTCCCTCGAGTTGTCTACCCGATCCGACCTCACATTCCAGAAGACTATCTGAAAGCTTCCTTAGCATATGGGATGGACAGACCCAGCTACATTACTCACTCACCCATCCAGTCCTCTACTACACCAAGTCCTTCCGGGAGAAGCAGTCCAGACCAAAGTTTAAAAAGTTCAAGCCCTCACAGCAGCCCAGGGGTCACAGTTTCACCTCTGGCACCAACTTCCCAAGAGCACAGAGAGTCATATCCATACCTGAACGGATCCTATGGCTCAGAAGGATTGGGTTCTTATCCTGGATACGCCCCCCCTAGCCACCTCCCATCTGCCTTTCTGCCATCCTATAACCCCCACTACCCCAAGTTTCTGTTACCTCCATTCAATATGAGCTGTAATAACCTGAGCGCTTTGAACAATATCAACGGCATCAACAATTTCAATCTCTTCCCACGGATGTATCCCCTTTATGGCAACCTGCTCAGTGGAGGTAGCCTTTCCCACCACATGTTGAACCCCACCACACTCCCCAGCTCATTGCCCAGCGAAGGAGGCCGTCGATTGCTGCAGCCCGATCATCCAAGGGACTTCCTCATACCAGCACCTAACAGTGCCTTCTCTATCACGGGCGCTGCTGCCAGCATGAAGGACAAGCCATGCAGCCCCACCAGCGGGTCACCCACAGCTGGTACAGCAGCCAGTTCAGAACACATAATGCAACCTAAACCTACCTCAGTGGTGTTGGCTGCCACCGGTGGTGAAGAAGCCATGAATCTCATTAAAAGCAAGAGGAATGTGACTGGTTACAAAACCCTCCCGTACCCACTGAAGAAGCAGAACGGGAAGATCAAGTACGAATGCAACGTTTGCTCCAAGACCTTTGGCCAGCTCTCGAATCTGAAGGTAGGTGGTAAAGACTTAAGACTAAGGCTCCGATTTCTCCCTGTAGGTTTTCTAGGAAAATCAGGGACAAGGCTCTTGTGCTTGGCAGGCTATTGATCAGTCTGGGCTTAATACTGATCCCCCACCAAGAAAGCATGGCTGCAGAGACAATTCCTTAACATTGACGCCACCTAATTAACTAGGTTGCAGTGCATTTTGGCAGTGAGAGGCTTCTACTAACTTTAGGAAACATCTGAAAGTACTTTCATTGCGTTACTGGAAACTGCCAATTGTTAATTGCTTTGTTTCTCCCTAGGTGCACCTCCGAGTACACAGCGGAGAGAGACCGTTTAAATGCCAGACTTGCAATAAAGGCTTCACACAGCTGGCTCACCTCCAGAAGCACTATCTGGTACACACAGGAGAGAAGCCCCATGAGTGTCAGGTATGTAACACACAAGAGACAGCTTCCCTTGGAGTCTGATGGGAGAGCAGGGCCCATGCCCTCCTTGCCCTTTGTGCACAGCCCGTGTGGCGAGCTGCGTGACAAACTGGCAACTGCTCAGGATTCACATCCATGTCACAGCTGTTTCCAGCTCTGTTGTGCCACTGTCTGTGAAACAGCATGGTTGCCTTCAGCCTGCTAGGGCAGCATCTGCCTGATACAATTTTGCCATCACCACACTCAAAATGCTATTCAGCAATATTTAAAATAGAAAAGCTGGGGATTTTTTTTCCTCTGGTGAGAAAGTGTGAAGATATAAAAAGCCGCTGCTTCATCCTGCCATCTCCTCCTAGGTGTCTGATTTAAAGCATAAAATCCCCTCCCACTCACTCAATGTTTCTCTGCCACCCCCCCTTAGGTTTGTCACAAGCGGTTCAGCAGCACCAGCAATCTCAAAACCCACCTGCGGCTCCACTCCGGAGAGAAGCCTTACCAGTGCAAGCTGTGCCCAGCCAAATTCACCCAGTTTGTGCACCTGAAGCTGCACAAACGTCTCCATACCCGGGAGCGTCCCCACAAATGCATCCACTGCCACAAGAGCTACATTCACCTCTGCAGCCTCCAGGTCCACCTGAAGGGCAACTGCCCTGTCGCCCCCGCCTCCGGCCTCTCGATGGAGGACCTGAACCGAATCAACGAGGAGATCGAGAAGTTCGACATCAGTGACAATGCCGACAAGTTGGAAGAGGTGGAGGACAATATTGACCTAACGTCCATCGTGGAGAAGGATATACTGACCGTGCTCAGAAGGGAAATGGAAGGAGCTAATCTCAAAGTATCTTTACAGAGGAACCTGGGAAACGGACTTATCTCCTCAGGATGCAACCTTTACGAGTCTTCAGATATGTCAATTATGAAGTTGCCTCACGGTCACCCACTACCTCTGTTACCTGTAAAGGTCAAGCAAGAAACAGTTGAACCAATGGACCCTTAAGACTTTTTGGCAAAGTGATTTTTTTATTTATGACTTGGCAAGTCAGGGTGCCTGTAGCAGTTGCTTGTACATAGTTTCAATGCTGCAAAGCAATCTTGGCTTACAGTAGTTTCCCTACCTTCTCCAGCTGAAAGAAGGAACTCCAAAGTTACTGTTTTCTCAGGGCATAAAAAGAGGCAAAGGACTGTGTGTTGCCTCGCCAGTTACTAAAAGACAATCATCTATCCATAATTATTTTTTCAATGATAGTACTTCATAATTTATTATGCAATTTATCATTCTAAAAGCAATAATTAGAAAAATGTTTACAATGACTGGAAAATTCATTGTAATTTTTACTTTAAGTGTTTTTATTTTTTGTTTTATGGCCATTCTCCATAGACTTCTTTTCTGCACATCTGTTTTAAGAACCTAAGATTGGGGTTTCAGTAACCATGTTTTATGTACCAATGTCTTTTAAACAAATGTTTTTTTTTCTATTGCCAAAGTTGGACATTGACATACAGAATCCTAGATAAGTCAGTCTGAAAAAAATGCTGGGTACTTTTATGTGCAAATCACCCCACTGGGATTGAAAAGGAGAAAAAAAAAAGAAAAGGTAGCAGCAAGCAGAGAAGAAAACCGCTGCCCCAGCCTCTCTGAGGGCAGGGAGGTTCTTCTACCTGCAGCTCTACCCAGAACAGATGTGACACAGCAAACACCTGCATGGACAATATCATAGGTTTTTAGAGAACAGCTATAGCCCCACACCTTGTCACGTAACTTTATGACCAAAGGAACATATCAGCTTAAAGTGGCTCTTCCAAAATAAAATATCACTTACACGCTTTTGTTTCCAGTAATGGTTTAAAAGCAAACACACCAATATTCTTAATATTCTGCCTCAATGGTGATTTTCGGCAGGATTCTTTCTTTTCTCTCTCTCTTTTTTTTTTTTTTTTTTTGGTTTGTTTTTGGCCAGAGCCTTCCAGGGATACAAAAAATGGTCGGATTCCCTGAGAAATAAGGGGTTTGGTTTTACATGTGTTTTTTCTCTCCCGCTTTGCCTGGGTGTAGAAGTGGGGAACAAAGTCCTTTTCTGGCACATACATTTTTTTTTTTTTTTTTTCTTTCCTGTACGACTCAGATTTTTCTCAGTATTTGTGTTTGTACATTTTGTGGTTAATTTAATTAAAGAAGAAAAGGGCATTGCAAAGTTGTTGAACAACAATTACCTCAGTGCTTGTGTCCAGTGGTGCAGACAATGCTGTTTTATCTAAATGCTTTGCTACTTTAGAGAAGAAACCAAAATGTGCACAGAGAAAGATAGAATGCACGTCCTTTATCTTTTTGTTTTGCTAAGCCCAAAGATGATATGGTGACATTTGAGGTATAGCAAAGAGTACATGTATATTTATAGATATATTTATACCACTATACTATATATGTATATGTATATATATTTATACCAGTTAAGTTGTGAGCCAAACCATGTAATAAAACCTATTTTTCATCTAAGTGTGAAAATCAGATGTTATCCAGTTTTGCATATTACCAATGACCTCAAAACCAAAAGGTTGTACAAAGGCATTTATCGCTTGCAAGCACACGTGCAGGGCTGTCCTTGCAGGGCCCGAACTTGCAAACGCCTGATGTGAAAAACGTAATTCACGTGGGGAGTCTGGGCAAAGTCAGGGGGAGGAACCGTGTCTGCAGGATTGGGGTCCTCGGAGCCCGGCTCTCCTGGCAGTGTGTACTGGGGGGAAAGAGGCGGGTGGGCAGCGAACAGGCAAGCAGAAAACTTAACCAAAAGAACCTGAAAAGAAGCCAAATACTACGCACGCAGGGTGTGAGCGCAGAGCACAGTGAAGGGTAGGCTGCAAGTCAGTGGGGGTGAGCTCTAGCGAGCACCTTAGTCTCATTGTACCCTGCCATTAACGAGTTGCATCACCAACTTGCATCAGTCTCGGTAGCATTAGCACAGTCTTCCAGGTGTATCTTTTTGTTTGTTTGTTTCTGTTATAAATTGTAAGGTGTCCCACTTCATCAATCCAGTATTTGGTGATTTTTTTTTTTCCCATGGAATCTTATTTTAATGCCTTTGGTTCAACAATCCCAACATACACACAGCTTTTGAAGGACTACAGTTCATTACATTTCCACTCCTGCAACTTGTGAGGCTGACATCTTTTAAATGTAGCAATAGTTCATAAATATAATACTTACTTGTAGGATAAACCAAAGTATCATTACTCTATCACTGGACACACACTTTTCCTATGTTTGCCTGTAGTGCTTTCTTGTATTTGATACAAATTTTACAAGAATTTATATGCATCAGCTTTAAGAATTGTTACTTTTCTTTACTGTTTCCCCCTTCCCTTAGAAGTTTTACATGTGAATGTAGCAACAATCAACAGTGTTTTGGGGTTTTTTTTTTGTCTCTCTTAAGAAAGACTCTGACCAAAGTTAACAGGCTTTTTACTTTGCTAGAACAACAAACTATCATATGTTTACGTATTGGTTTACATCATTATTTATGTGCAAATTGTCAAATGTAAATTAAATATAAGTGTTCATTGCTTTACTGATGCTTCACTTGTCTTCAATGTCTCTGCACTGAGTGCGTGCACAGCCACGTCGCAGGGTGCCTTCCCCTCCCGGCCGCAAGCACACTGTGCGCTGACGGCGATGATGTCTCCAACAATGCTGACTCCTGCTTTTGTGGGCTCCGATTTTCCATGATTGAAAGTGGTGAACAACAATGCCAGCACTGAACACCCTGATTGCGTTTCATTATGGCACGCTCTTGTAGCCAATACCTTAGAAAAAATTTGTTTTTTTTTAAATTATTTTTTCAATGTTTCAATGGAAATACTTGAGCACTATCTGCCTCTAAGATATACAACTAGTGTTCTCATTTACATTTTTCCAAATGATTGTCATTTCTGGCCTGAAACTGTAACCACTGGGACCACAATGACACACTCAAAATGTCAGCATGAGACCACTTAGCCCTGTATCGGCGTGGTGGGAACGGCATTCAAAACAAATGTGGATCTGTTTTTACTGCTCGCCACTGAGATGCAAACACGAACCAAATCTAAGGGGGAGGTCAAGTGTCCAGCCCCAAAACCCCCAGCCAAAAAGTAACGACATGTGAGGATGCCTCTGAAAGCAAATTCGACATTTGCTTCTCCCATCATTTGCAGTGAGATCCGAACCAGAAAGGCCATGTGCTGGCCTCCTCTACCTGAACATTACAGGAATAATGTGCCGTCTCATATTGAGACACTCAGCGCCGTACGATGCTTTAAAAGTATTTCACTGTCCTCTTAAAATTCATTTAAACATCTGTCTCAAGAATTTGACATTCTGCCAATGCAGAGCTGTGGAGTTAAGAAAACCAGAGCCCTGTTGTCATAAACGTGCCAAATGCAGCATGTTATATTCCTATATTCAACAGAGCTATTGCTGTAATAATTTAAAAAAAAAAAACAACAGGATAACCGTTACCGCCATAAATCATATTTCATTACTTGGCAAGGCAGTACTTTGTGCTGGAGAGTTATGTCCTGGGGACACTTGTAAGCTTTAGAAGATGTTTAATAAAATGCATTACATAAAAAGACAATGCACGTTATAGATCACAGCCTCGTGAGGCCGAGCACAGCAGCTGGGGCTGTTGTTTCTGGCAGACCACAGCCAGTTAGAAGTCACCAAAGGACTGTTGTCACCAGAAACATGGGGTCAACAATGGATGGTGACAACACCGGGACAGCTCATGGGCTGTGGGCAAAAACTAAGAGCTTTTTGCTGCTTTTGGATGCAGCGCTGTGGAGCCGTGTGCCACTGGAGCTGGTTGGGGCTGGCAGACTTGAGGCGTACCTCAACGCCATCATCACAGAAATGGGGGACCAAACACGATGTGGCACTGCCAGCTGAGCTGCCTCACCATGGGAGCTGAGACTGTATCAAACACAGCTTTGAGGAGGGCCCCACCATTCATGCCAGCTAATAATGACCTGGAAGACCGAATGTGGGCAATTACACCTGTGAGGTTGAAAAAGACGATGTGATTCGCCCATGGGACGTGAGCCCGTCATGTTCAGTTAGCAGCTGTGGGTACGTGGAGCCATCCCAACACGTGCTGGGACCGTGCTCCTTGTGAGACGGAGCCCAGGCCTATGCTTTTGTGTGGAAGCATGACATTAGAGGGCAATAGTTTTGACCATAATTAAAGACAGCCAGGAAGCACTTGGCTAATTACTGCATGAGCTGGGGCTGAGTGGCTGTGGCGGGGCTGCGGAACGCACCCGTCACAGGGCAGGTATCTGACAAACAAAAGCCACAATGGCAGCCTCAAAAAAGCTCCCTGATGTGTTGGAGGTGGCTGACAATAATTCCCCCAAATGGCTGCCCCATCCCTTCCCACTGCGGCACTCCCTCCTGTACTCGACACTGCAGTGAGGTCAGGGCTGGTGAAGACAAGGGGCTGGGATGTGTGGAGCACAGTTGGACACTCAGAAGGCTTTAGCTGAGAAGCACTGACCAGTCCTGCCAGGAACAGAGAAGTATACATTTTGTCAAAGGCTCGATACTTACCCAGAAATGGCAGGTTAGTTTGCATGAGATGCTGAGAAAGGGACGTCCTATATGCAACACAGCTGCTGCAGTTCATTTCTCATGTGGACATGTTTCACATCCATTGTGGCCATGGTGGCAATAACTGCAGCCTATGGCTGCATGCTCCATATCATCAAGCACCAGCTATAGGACGTGCACTGTGATGCACAGACACCAGCAACACGGCCTGGGGCAGAAACCATCGCCCAGAGATGGAAGGGCACACCCCTACGTGGAGATGCTGGCCTCTGAGCGCTAGGCCCCTGCCCGGCTGCCAGGGTCAGGCAGCCCAGTGCCACGTGGGCGTAGTGGGTGGCCCTCACCTTGTCAGGTGTGCAGGGACATGGTTGGGATGCCGAAACACTTAGGTAGGTGTGACCAAATAGCTCAGTTGAAGGGAGCCAAACCAGTATGACTTCCTCGTTGTGCAATGATTAATAAGGGCCTTCAGCTCTTTTTTTTTTCCCCCATTAATTGTGACTAGGCAAGTCCTTGATCGTTTCCTTATCCCAGTACCAAGTGAGATTCCTTACAGCATTCCAACCCCAAAGTGGCCGCACTTCAAGGGGAAGTGCAGCGATCGGGTTTGCACTGAAACATGCACAGCAAAATAAATGCTGGAGGTCTCATCCCTGTTTTCCCTGTGCTGAAGGGGTCACTTGTTGGGGTGGGATGGGGGACTGATGCATCTCCCAGATGAGTTACCCATTAAATACAAGTTTAAATGAGAGAGTTCTCAGCAGGATGATGAGTGTAGCAGACAGAAACCCACACAGGACTAACTGGGCTGTGGTCCTTGTTCCCAGACTCTTTCAGGTTTTCACGGCAAAACTTTCTGCATGAGAACTGTCCCTCTGCAAACCACGGGGATCATTTGCTTTCCCCTGTCCTTAGCCTACTCAGGCACATTTTTCTAAGGGCAGGTTCTGTGCATATTCACAGGCTGCTGTGAACCAGACCTGTTCCTCGTCAGCCTCACAGCCCTCTGTAAGCACCTATGGCCCTCACCAGTAGAGAAGGATTGGGGTTCTGCTGCTGGTGGCTCCTTGGAGGGCTGTCACCTGGCTTGCAACTGGTCATGAAACAAACAAAAGTTAAAAATGGTGCAGAAACTGTAAGCAGGTGCGAAAAGGAGCAGGGATACTCGAAAAGTGAAAATGTGCCTTTTTAATAAGCCATTAGAAGACAACTGAATGCTGAGGAGAGAACATGCACGGTGCTTGCAGTCACCAGCTTGTCCATGTATGCTGTTTTTTTACTTTCCTCTAATGAGAGCCAAGGGTACAAGACGAGGCTCCTCTTCTAACCTGTCCTGCAGCAAGTCGTGCATGTCTGTAGCTGTGGGTGGTGTTATGTGTTTTCTACTTTGAGTGGTGAGTTTCAGTTTGATTCTGCTCTCAGGAGCCACAGGGACAGTTTGCTCTCGCCTTATCAACACAGCATCCAAACAGCTTCAGAATGCGCCCGACCTTCCTGCAAGCTGAGAGAACGTGCTTTGAATGTAGCCAAGTGAGTGAGATGATGGTCAGGGACCTTTCCTCAACCAAGACCCCCAATCTACTGCAGCCCTAGTGCTCAGCAGGGCCCTAAACTCCTTCCAAATCTGCAGCCTCAGCACTGCCCTAAGATGCCCTGAAGGAGCCCAGCTGAGACCCTGGTGCTTAAGCTCTTCTCCTACATCTCCACTGTCCCAAACTCCACACTCTCAGGACCTGGCACTGGGTTCTGGTGCTGGAGGTTGTTGGGCTATGCTCATGTCTTCCATCCCTATTCCTCCTGCCTGGGGTCCTGCAAGGGCACAGTCCTGTTGCTGGGTGTTCAGAGCCCCCAGAGCCTGTTTCCCACAGAAGGTAACCCCATGCTGTCCCCATGAGCTCTATGGTTGTGGCCTGGTGCCCTCCACAGCCCTGCTGGAAGTTCTGTCCTCACCAGATCCCCAGCAATTTTATCCAGGAGTATGATGGCATGCCAAATATTTCTTCTGGATCTGCAGGAGGTCAATGCAGCACTCCTGAGATGCCCCCCACCCCATTGCCTCTCTCCTTCAATGTCAGACACCAGAGTTTTCTGGGAGGCCTGTTTGTAAAATATCTGAATGGTTCTCAAATGAAGTTATGACCTACATTCAGCTAAGAGCAATATGCAGATTTCTTCCCTCCCTCAGATCTGCTTGAGGTTTTCAAAACCCCTCCCTCCCCCCCTCCCGCAGCTACAACATTCAGGAATGACTGTGTCGGTTGCTTCACAGTCACTTTTCACACTCGAAAGCGAGCCCAGGGTTTGGGGCAGAGCAGCCCCCGCAGCACGGCTGCCCCAGCATGCGCGGCTGCTGCAGTGCTGGAGCAATGCAGCATGGATGATTCCCAGTGAGCTCCCAAAACAGGGAAGGGAAGTGCTAGCAGCACGGAGGGCTCCTTGGTGGCCTTCAATACCTCAGCTGCTCATCCAAATTTAGGTGACTGGAGAACAAGGGCCTCCCCTGACCACCAACCCGTTCTCCTGGAGCAGCAGGCACCACTGCAAAATTCTTCAGAGCCCAATTAAAAGCAAACATCCTAACTCTTAATTCTCTTTTGCCTGTTTCCTGCCTACGGACTCCCTCTGCACAGTAGCCATGAATACAAGGAAGGGAACATCTCAAATCCATGTGGAGTCTGACTGCAAAAAACACACATTCAGAGGTGAGCCCAGTCACAGAATTCAGCCATAGCTCTTCGTTTCCCCCTTGTCTGGGGTATCTGAGTCCAGGCATGCATCTTGATGCCATTTCTAATGCATTTGTTTTTCAATTGAGTTGTTTAGATCAATCTAGACTCTAACTCAGTGCTAAACACCTACACATGACAATGTAGTAACCAAGTTCAAGTTTTTTTGCTAATGGAGATATAAAGACAGACTTTTTTTCTTTCTAGAAATTTCAGTATTTCAAGGCCAAAGCAAGTTTTGCACTGAGAACAGTGCCCCAGGAGCCAAGATCGCTGGTTCTGGTTTGCTCCCTTCACTAATTTGTTGCAAGGTCTGGAACAAATCAGTTAACCTTCCCATAGAGCACCCGACTCATCTGTAGAATATGTACAAGGCCTGTACAAGTTGTGATGTAAAACCAATTTTTGTACCTTGCTTTGAGATCCTCCAGTCTGCAGCAGTGTGTATTTGTTCTGTTTGTAGAGAGAACAGGCTGCTGGTACTACTATCTGCAGTACTGCAGAGTTCAGAATTCCTCACTTACGGGCTACAACTGCACTGAACTCAACAAAAACTCTCTCTGCCCCAAGGAGCTTACAAACTAAGCACTATTAGAAACCCAAAAACCACAGTGGCTAGGTGCAGAGCTTAAATTTCCATTTTCTCTCAGCATTTTCCCACGAGGGCACTGCATGTGAGAGCACACAACACAGAGTCAGATCACGCCTGGTTCGGTTGTTCTGGCATGACATTTGGCAATACAAGAATGACATAAATTAAAGTGAAACCTCTTCACCTCAGCCTAAGTGAAAATGTGAAGAATAAGGGGGGCAAGGAGGAAGGGGGGATATTGATCTGTATCTACTCAACAGTCAGACCAGTGGTGTGGCAGCAACAAAAGACATGTCTTTGCTTTTTCAGTAACTAATAATCTATAGAGAACCATTTCCTTTTCTGCTGTTAAGATAACACATTTGCCACCTCAGCTGCATGCAAATAATTCATGCCTCTGCTTAACTAATTTACCTCTTGGGTGCAGACAGAAGGAAAGAAACTTCAGCTGACACGCACACTGAAAAACGAGCCACTTCGCCCCGAACATTCTGTGCTGTTAGGGGACAAGTGTACAAAAACACTGCAGGGCAGAGTGGGCTTCCCAAGGTAGAGCAGGGATTTTTGCTAGTCCCTGCTCCTGCCTCTGACCCACATGTGGGTTGCAGGCTGGAACTGCCATTATCAGTAGAGAAGATTTCTCACACAGACCACAGCTGGTCAGCAACTTATTCCAGATTTAAACACAATAATATATGAGATCTCATCTGCTGTCAGGAATATTACACACGATTAAAAGGCTGGGTCCTCCAAAGTATGCTGAAACTGAGTGGGCCTTCACTTCACATTGCCTGGAAATAAATGGGTATTGTGTTGGACATCCATCTGTATCTGGTAGAAACCTTGCCTGAATCAAAATGCTAATACAACTTTCACTCACTCGCAGACATCCTCTTCTCCACACATTAAAACAATGTGAATATGGTTCCAATAGTAGAATCATTGCGGTTGGACTTGATGATCTTTAAGTCTTTTCCAACCTGAGCAATTCTATGATTCTATGGTCTAGGTCGGAAAATACTTTCATAATCACTATTCCAACCACTGACCTGATCTACCAAACCCCATCACTAACCCAGGTCCCTTAGTACCACATCCACACATTTCTTATGTGGGACAGGGGGACTCCATCACTCCTTTTTGCAGCCTCTCCTAAAGCTTGACCAATCTCTTTATGAATAAATTCTTCCTAACACTCAATATAAAGTTCCCCTTTAGTGCAAATGGAGATCATTTCCTCACATCCTATCATCTGTCACTCAAGAAAAGAGCTCAACACTGCAGTCTCCTTTCAGGTAGCTGTAGGGAGTGATGAGGTCTCCCCTCAGCTTCCTCCAGACTAACCAACTCCAATTCCCTCAGCCTCTCCTCATAACTCTTATTTTCTAGTCCCTTCACCATCTTCATTGCTCTTCTCTGCACACACTCAAGTAATTCACATCCTTGTAGTAAGGGACCCAGAACTGACCAAGTATTCAAGGTGCAGTTTCACCAGTGCCATATCTAAGGGGGGCAATCAGCTCCCTAGTCCTGCTAGCCACACTATTTCTGATGCAGACCAGGCTGCCATTGGCCTTGTTGGCCACCTGGGCACACTGCTGGCTCATGTTCAATCAGTTGTTGACCAGTACCACAAGACCTTTGCAACTGGGCAGCTTTCCAGCTTTTCTTGTCCAAAACTATACCACTGCATGGGGTTGTTAAGACCCAAGTGGAGGACCAAGTACTTAGTCTTCCTGAATGTCAGGCACCTAAAAGTTATGAAATACTAGAATCAACTAAATCTATCTTCCCATAAGGAACAGCCCTCCTCAGCAGGACCATATGCTGTTTTTCCCGCAAGAACAGTACCTCATTCAGCACATGGGATGAAAGATGCTTGTCCTACATGGGATGGGGCCAGGACAGCCCTCCTTTTACTTTCACCTTTGTCACTAGCCTCGCACTCCAGCTCTGGCCAGGTCTGGCTGCTCCCTGGTGGGAGCTCCCTGCTTTTGGTGGGCCCAGCAGTAGAACAACTGAAGGCTTCACCAGCTGCACCTGTGTCACGCACAACCCACATGGGGCAGGGATGTGACATCTCTGTGCACAACAGAGAAGAAGCAAAATAAAGAAGTTGGAATTCAAATTTCTCTTTAGGTGCCAAGATTTCTCAGGGTGTTTTTTCTCAAGCAAAATGTTATTTGACTATAGCAGAGGGGTCACTTTGTATAGTCAACTCTCTCAAATTGGACACCTAAAACGAAGGACTACCATATTTAATGGCTTGTGAAAATTCAGGTTCAGTGACTTCCTCTGTGTTACGTACAGTTTCTTTGAGCTCAGCCAGTGAGAGATGCATCTCCCACAGACAGTGTCCAGCTCCCTGGCTGAGGGGATTCCTCTGTTCTCTCACCCCTTTCCATCAAGACAACCACAGGTTTTACAAATTAGAGCCTGCCTTGGTTTCTGATGACAAAGGTGGTGGGGGAAGGTAGCACACATCCTGTGAAGACCACATCACTACATACATCTATGAGGGTCTGACTCAGCCATAGTACTGGCTTTTCTTAGCCTCTGAGAGCCCGAGACTGCAGCCTCTGTGCTGTTCTAGCAGGCTTTTTGGGCAAGCTCCCACAATGACAAAATACTGTGGCTGGCCCAGAGGATGTTGGTTTAACACAATAGATTTGAGCTTTTCCATGATTCAGGCAGCTTACTCTGCTGCCAGGAGCAGCCTGGCACTCTCTTGGGTTGCATGGATGGATAGGGTTGCCCCATGTACCCACTCCCAGACTTGTCCCCTTTCTTTCCTGGTGAGCATCAGTGGGGCCTTCACTTCTCAGTGTCACCAGCCCCCAGCCTACCCTTCATGGAAGAAGAAGGCTACTGGCTCCCTTTGGTCCCCTCTGCTATGACCTGGCAGAGGGTGGCAATGAAATGTCACCTTTTCACTGGAAAACCCAGTGCCTTCTGAGCAAGGAGATACATGCAACTGAAGGCTGGGGTGAGATGAAACACTACAAGCAAAGTAAAAAAAGGAAGACAGGTCTTTTCACAGTTCGTAGATGCAAAATGAAACTATTTTGACAGATTCAGCTCTCCCACGTTGAAAAGCCCAGAATTTCTCATCTCTGACTTAAAGACAAGAAGTTTCACCCATGACTTGACAAACTATACCATCCACAGTGCACTGAGGCTCATCAGACATCTGCTACCACCCTGCCAAAATTCAAACTTAGGCATTTTTCTGGGTTCGTATTTTGAAATTACTCCCTTTTTTAGGTTATCCTCTATTCTGATGTATCTTGCATTGACAACACTTCCCCCAGAGCTGAAAACCCAGCAGTATGGAGCCCATGCTTTTGTAAGTACGCTGACATCTCTATGGCTGGACACAGGCAGCCAGGGGAAAAAAAAATAACAGAGCCCACACCAGTAAAGCACTCCCTTTACTACAAGTGACCACCGCCAGCTTTTCTATAGATGCTGAGAAAATTGCTAAGCTGCTAATGTAGGCAAGATTGATTTGACCTCAGCCTCTCACTGGGATTCACCCTAGCCCAGCGCAGGGCAGATCCAGCTCGGTAGCCTGATTTGAGAGCCTTCACCTACAACCCATGCAGTGGAGATGTAAATCTATATTATTTTATGCAGAAGCATTTAAAATGCTGAGAGCTGTGTTTAAGCCTGAGTTTATGAAAGCTCCACCATGTGCCTGTGCTGCCAAGGTTAGATCACAGGGATAATAATTCTACGCATTGCCTTTGAAGAGGTAAAGTGGCTTTGCTCTTTTCTGCTTTAGCAAAAGAACAATCTATCCACAGAGGTGAAGGGATTGATAAATGTTTAGATCTGGCTTGAGCATCTTTCAAAAGACCATAGTCTATCTCAATGAAGTTGCAGAGGGCCTCAAAGGGGAGGTGACACTCAATAGTGCGTATCATACAAGGAAACAATCAAGGATTAAAAACTTATTCTGTGATGACTGTATGGATTTTCCTCCTAGTATTGTGAATGCTTCTGTTTCCCTGATCACAGATCATCTGCTAAAATGTTATCTATGTACTACCTCATCCACTCCTTGTCTCACCCTTTGATTCAGAGAAGATAGCTCAAAAAAGAAGTAGCAGATGGCTGTACCAGCTACAAAATATTTACACCTAATGTGTTGATTGCTAGAGTTGCTGCTCAGATACTTAAGTTGTGTTTCCTGCTTATTTCTCTTTCTCCCAGAAGACAATTTCTTCATTATCATTTTTATATTGTGGTCAGCTTGGGCTTTGATACGTGTAGGAGCACGTACGCTGTCTGCCCTGCTTCAGCATGAACTAATGTACCTCTCTCGAATGATTTTCAAAGATCAGGAATGGGAAAAACCAAAACAAAAGACAAGTTCAATGCTTTGGAGACCTTTCGTCATAAAACACACACAAATTAAATGGTGTTTGTCTCCTCCTTCTGCTCTAAGCACAGAAGTTGGGCCAGTAACAAAGAGCGCGTCTCTTTTCGAGCTCTCTTGCATCTTTGAAAACATAGAGAGCAAATGGCAGACTTACCTTTCATCTCCTTTTGAAACTGAAGTTAGGCCTTATTGGTAACAAGTGAAATTAAACTGGTTGTTGCTGTTTAACCTCTCTGTGCTATTTCCTCACACGAATTAGTCA
This sequence comes from Meleagris gallopavo, assembly GCF_905368555.1. Lineage (NCBI taxonomy): Eukaryota > Metazoa > Chordata > Aves > Galliformes > Phasianidae > Meleagris > Meleagris gallopavo. The sequence continues at coordinate 67,464,640 of NC_139405.1, read as the reverse complement.
TGATCAAATCTGCTTGGCAGTTGTCCTTACAAAAAACAGAACAGAAAGAAGGGTTAAACACTCCCATACAGTTTACCCAATAAATTTGTCATACCCCTTATATAGAGTTGTCCCTCCAGTTCTGCCTGTTCCCTGACATATCTGGCAGTTTGAACAATGTTGGCAATATTTGAGCAATTAGGCATTCCAAGTGGAAAGGTTAATATACATTACCCTCAAACGCAGGGTGTGTTTTGTCTTGTGCCTACAGCCATCCTTGATGAGCAGTGATTGCACAACAGCCATGAGGTAGGAAGGTCTTCTTTCAATTACAAGATGGCCTACATTGTTTTGGTTGAGCAAAAGGCCAATATGCTGGCGACTAGGAGGGGTCAGACGCACCTTGACTTGCATGCTATCAAGGCAGTTAAGGAGATCACAAAGAAGGAATTTCATCACCATTACCACTTTCTGAATGCTAAAGCCTTTTATCAGACTGGCACCGGTGCAAAACCAGTCAAAATATAATCCATAAAAGAAGCCTCCTTTCTGGAGTTAGGATTTGTGCCACTCAAGGAAATTTGAGATTTGTTGTCCATTTTCCCCTCTTTTTGTTGAGCGGTCTGGTCTGGGGAGGAGCGGGCAGGGCTGGAGGAGTCTCACAGCCTCGTGCTAAGTGGGGCCTGCAAGATTGCAGTCCACCACACAGCACTGGAAGGAAGCTGCACAGCCAGAACTGGAGATGACACCCTTGGCCCACACTGTGGCTGAGGTTGGGGATTCAGGATGAGTTGCAGATGACATCCCCACAGAGGAGCCCCAGGTTGCAAGGAGGCCAGCAGCCACAGGACTGGCTGTCACAGCCCTCTTTCAATGGTAGCAGGACATGCCCAGGGCAGACAGCCCATGCTGCCTGGCAGGGATGCTTGTCTGCACAGTCAAGCTTTAACAAAAAAAAAAAAGAAAAAGCAAACCTAAGCAGCAGAGGAAGAAGTCCTGCAGGTTGCAGCCACCATCTCCCTATCCTTCATAGGAGGTTGGGAAAACAGGCAGATGAGAGAGGACAGATCTGAGGTGCCTAGCTGCCTCCTCATGGCACCAGAATGGGTTGTTGTGTCTCAGGTGACCTGACCTGTGTTCAGGCGCTCCTGCAGGACCCAGCACACCTGGGGAGCTTCCACATGGCAGCCCCGTCTTGGTGAAAACAGATGAGAATCAGGCACTCAGCCTCTCCGCTTGTGGCTGGTGGTATTTCCCCAGCTGGGCAATGTTGATGTTCATAATGAAGCTTTGGCAGAGAAACAGACACATGCTGTAACCATTAGCAGACTTTGCATTTAGGATTTATCTCCAAAAAGGACAAAAGGATAACTCAGCTTGGTGAGGGTTTTGTGCAAGTTTGGGCCTACTCTCCCCGTTGTAATACCAGTCCTGGTCTTCACCATTGTCTTCCTCTGACCCAGAAAAACTTGATCATGAAAACAATGTTAGTTAGAAAATAATGGAACTGATAAGTCATTGCAGGCACATGTGTGTCTCATTATACATCAGTTCGGTTTCACTATATATTTTACACTATGTAACATAAATTTCACTATGCACCACAAGTATTTCAATATGTGATAGTCAGAAAGTGGCAGTTTACACTAAAAGTTTCAGTATGTGGTAGGATATTTCAAATACTATAAATTCTCCTTTTAAACGAAATGTATTGTGTAGATTAGTAAGAAATGCAGTTGTTTTAGTTTACCCAGTGTGGTTTTGTTTCAGAACAGCATTTAGCACTGCGCTGTTTAATTGCTATATTTACTTTTGTTATACATATTAATGGTTGATTAAGTGAAAACTAATTAAATGTACGCTGTATAGGACTCAGGCAACCTGAGTCCCGTTTCTTAGATCTTTTATTTCAACTCAATTTATATCATATTAAGAAGCATACTAAGTTTACAAAGATGTTATTAATGAACAAAATGGCCTTCCTGTGCGAAGCTGTTATCTGTTATCTGCTGTTTTTTCTTCAATGAATTCTCTTTGAGTAAGTAAAATTTGAGGGACCTGAAAATCCCCATAAGGGTAAATGGTTTAAACAAAAAATTTTAACAAATTCTCAGTGGAACTGTCGTTTATTGCAGATGAACATCATTTCAATGGTAACCAGCAGCAGCATCTGTACTGCAAGCACTGCACTGCTTTGCATTCATTGGTCAGTTGACCATAAAGGATCATGCTAGTCAGGCCCTTTCCAAGCAAAGTCTTTCCCCATTGCTAAAAAGAGACATTCATTGCAATAATTCTACACCAAAACACTCTGTCAAATATTAGAGTTACAAGGTCATAATATTCTTGCATGTGATGTCTTTCAGCATCAGAGGATACAGATGACCTTCAAAACATACTTGCTAGGAAGCGAGAGTATATTGAAAGCAACCATATGGCTGAGCAATCCAAAGCCACCTCCTGCAAACCTCTGCCAAAGCAATGGCAACATTCCAGAGTGGTGCAGCAAAGCAATTTCCCCACATACAGTAATTACCATCAGTATGTGCAGAAAGAATTTAAATCATTAGGCTAAATTTTGATTATGATTTCTTCCTTCATTCTTGTGTCCCCTACAAACAAGCTACACCTAGCAGCATTTACAGCAAAAGATCTATTTTAGGCAAAGAGAGCATGTAGCAACGTTGAACTCCTTTCCATGAGAGAAACATCAGTCAATTAAACTTTCTTCCGGCCTCTGCCCCTCGGATATAAACTCACAGATAATTTTCTAGCAGTTTTTAGTGGACAATTTCAAAATAGTAATGGTGTCTTCAGTGTTCAGAAAAACTGGAGGCCTCATCTACTCCTTTATGCACTCAGGTGGTGACCCAAAACCTATGCAGCTCTGAGCAAGCCACTTAAAGAGCTACAAGGCTGTGGATTAATTAGAAACTAGGTCTTTTAATGTAACTCCTCGCCCCACTGCAGACCTGGCAGACCTTATTGGCCCCCCGCCAAATAGTTCAAGCACCTATTAACCAAGGAAAAGGTAAAGAGCTTGGGATGTAACATGCTGGATTCCAGCCCAGCAGTTTTCAATCTCCTAACCCACAAGAGCAGCTTATCTATGTTTGCAGGTCAAAGACCTCAGCAAAGCCCTGTTAACAGGTGCTCGCTGGCATAAAATCAAACATTTGGCTCTTCAGATTAGAGCGATTCTTCAGTTTCTGGCAAGTGGGGCAGAAGGGCACAAAAGTGGATAGTGACATACTTGAGCCTGACCTCAGGTTGTCAATGATAATTTTTGGGCAAAACTTATCACCATGTATGCTTCTTTAACTCACACATGCTGGAACCAAATGCTTAAAGCATACAACTTGGCTACCCTACTCTGTCTTCCAAAATGTAAAATCAAGGCCCCTACAACTTCTTATTTACAGCCCAAACTTAACAAGGAAACAAATTCTGACCCAGACCCACCACAAAGCAAAGCTCATGAGCTGCATCAGATGCTTCTTGGTGGCCAAACTGAAGGAAAGGGATGTGTTTGTGTCAGAAGCACAGGGAGAGTCCAGTGAGCAGCGATAACTGCATTTGTCCCAGCCAAGGCCTACGTGCAATGGGAAAGCCCGAAACACTGAACCAAGGCATTTCCCCAGTGCCTCCTCGGAGGCAGCCTGAGAGCAGCTCTGTGGCCAGTCAGAGGATATCTGTGCTAGACAGGTAAAAATTTGGGCCTCTCTCTCAATAGGATATTTGGGCTAAAAGAAAGGCAATGTTTTTAAGTATCTGCTTCACAGCGTGACCAAACTTGTGCTATTCCTGCTATTGTTCAAGAACAAGAGAAGGAACTGCGATGTAAGCCTTCCCATATTTTCTTGCTCCCATGTTAGATCTGGGCTGAGATATGTACGAGGCAATGCATTTATGCCCTAGATTCCTTTGGAGATACAGCCAACAAAAGCCAAATTACAAGGATTTTCCTGTAGTCAGGTTGCTAGTCTAACAAGTTTTAGAATGAGGGAACTGCATTACACACATCCTCCATGTCCCCTCCTAAGAAGTGTCAGGCTATAATTTTAGTTCACTCTTATTACTGATCATGTGTAATTGACATTGAGCCATTCTTTTGTCATCACAAAAGCTACATTATCTAAGCTGTTGCATTACTTTCACTAATTTATTTAGTCCAAAGACACCAGAATTTCTTGACTGAAAGGGCAGAACAGCAGCAAATTTCATATGAACGCATACCAACTCATTTCTCAAATCCAAACATTCCCATTTGACACAATTAAGTTTCACTCGCAACCTATAACACATGAATTCCAGAAAAGAAAGCATAGCATAACTTGATTCTCTGTCATGATTTCAGAAGCAGTTGGCATTGGCTTGAAGAGTGTAGTTTCATGTGTACTAATAACATTTAACAAAGGACTTTTTCATCTTAGCTGACAGAAGAAGTAGGACCATCTGTAGCGTATAATTAAGCTGTTGAGTTTCCGTTGTTTTGAATTTGACCTACCTTTTTTCCTCTTTACTCAGCTATGGCTAAAGCTAATCTCTGCTCATCAAAATCCTTCTGTTTTGAATCAACATATCTCTATGCAAATCTGAGAGAAATGCTCACAACTCTTGTTTGTATTCCTGAGAGCTGAAGCATTCCTTTGGAACATCTCTGTCACCTTCACCTTTGCTATTTGAAGACAAAGTTTGCATACAGAAAATTTACATCAGCCACATTTCCTCCAAATTTAGCAACAAAACATTTTCATCAGCAGTTAATGAGCAAGAACTTTTCAAAGTGACAACTTACAGAAAAAAAAACAACCTTTGATTAAAAGGTAGTACCGTCAAGGGGTTAAAATGTTCCACATCGGCAGCTTCCTGCACTCTGTTCCGTTGATTTTCTTTAAATCAGCCTTTCTTTCTTCTTACAAAGAGAAAATGTATTGGTGCTTCTTTTAGTTCTGATTCATAACAACTGAAGATTTCAATAACACAGTGCAGCAAATAGTATTCTGCTGATCTTATGGAAGGAAAAAGACCAACCAGAGGAAATCTCATTCATTCACTGCTGCAAGCAAGTGCCTGCTTCTGCACCACGTTCTCCACAGGACAGGAGGAGCAGCTTTGCTTCACGATAAGATTTTGATTGAAAAAGGGCCTCTCCTCAGTATCTGTGCTGTGACTTTTAGGCTACAAGACATAAAGCAACCTCTGAATCCAGCATCTGTTCAGCTCTGCCTGTATAAATGGGGAGACATTTTCCTGCTCTAAACGGTGATTCGCAATGTCATTTAAAAGGATGAAAAAACCCTCAGCTTTTGTTTGCAAAATGCTCTGCAAATACACACTAAAGCCAAGAAGAAGAAGCAGTTGTCACTTAAAAGTTTGCTAATTAAAAAAAAAACAAACAACACTGTGAGAACTCCTCTACAGCAACATAGTGCTTCTATGCACTTCTGGACCACAGTGCAAAACAAGAAAATCACTCACTTAATACCACACTTCTATACCTAGGTATCTGTGGGTTCCCATTTCCCATAAGCATGGGATAATGGTGAGACAGTCAAATTTCACTCTGCCACAATAACAGAAACCAGAAGTCAAAAAGAGTGCAGCACAAAGAGGTGTACTGCAATCAATACTTCTGAGGTTGGCATATCTGAGGTCGACCTCTGAGGCTGGCATATCTAATCACTCATTTTCGCACATTATATGTTTATATTTAAATTTAAAATGCTAACATCACATTATTTCCATGGAGGGGGCAGATCCTGAGAGTTGGAGAGGATTAGATCAAAGCCAAATAACATTTTCAAAGCTTCAGAGGATGCTGCAACCTCAGAGTGTTTCCATGAAACAAAAGAACTGGTGATGGTTTCTGCTACATAGGTGTTGTACCTGGGATTAGGCACTCAGGTAAAGCCTTTGCAAAGCACATTGATCAAAGGGTGTAAACCAACACTGTTTCCAGTGGCAGAAAAGATCCTCACCAGTCTGGACGCACCCAGCTAAACCCACCAGATTATAAAGTAAGAGCACTCCATTTTCAAAAGGTGTCACTGCAGAATGTATTAATACCTTCTCTGAAAATTTGCATTTATCCCTCAGCTGCTTCTGTGGAAATAAAAAAAAACAACAACATCAAAATGAAACTCAGAAACGAACCCAGATCTGTATGTCAGCATATCCCATGCCCTGGGTGGCAGGAAAGAGAAGCAGTGCTGTCTTTTTGTCAGATAGCAATACCCTAGAGCATATTAAAAGCAATTATTTCCATATGCCATGAAGGCCCAAAACCTGAAAATTGTTCCGCTATTAAAAATCCAATACACCAGTGAGCAAGCAGAAGCTATCTGCTGCTTTCTTTCATGACTGGTCACAATATTCTGCTGATACCTGTGCAGTTCACCATTCCCCTACATCTGGAAGGGTGGATGCAAACACCGGTCTCCAGGCTATTTGGTATGTTAAGCAAATTGTGAAACAGAATTGGAAGACACAAAATACTGTCCCTCTGCAGAAATTACTTTTTCCTTTCAGTCTGCATTTAAGAAGTATTAGGCTAGTCATTTTCCGCCCTTTTTTGAGAAAAAGCAGCTATCGGCCCAAACAAGGACTTGCAGGGAAATAACTGCATTGACATTACAAGGTTCCTCTTGCAAACAGCCCTCACATGTAATGTAAAGTAATTTCAGGATACATGTGTGGGACTTCAGCAGGTACAAACAGAAATGTCAGTTCTGCAGCTGCCATAGTTAGCCCGTAAAACCTCCAGATATTCAGATGGTCAGTGACAACTGGTTGTCAGTCACTGCAGGTAGGAGCAGAGGTTTGAGATCCACAGATGTCTCCCATTCCTCTATCTCCAACTTTCAGCCATCCTCCCTTCCACCATGAGCATAGTATGAGATGGGAAAGAGAAGGGAGAGAATGGCTGCCCAGGGAGGTGGTGGAGTCACCGACCCTGGAGGTGTTCAAGGAACACTTGGATGTTGTGTTGAGGGACAAGGTTTAGTGAGGACTATTGGTGATAGGTGGATGGTTGGACTGGATGATCTTGTAGGTCTTTTCCAACCTTGGTGTTCCTGTGATTCTGTGAGAGCATAATTTCAGTAGCTATTTAAGCCCTATTCATTTAAACAAGGACAAGCCCAATGTCTTGATGCTCACTTTATGGAAAAATTCCCCAGGAAATACAAAGCTTTATTATGTGAAAGCACAATTTAAACTTGAACACTGTGACAAATTTCTTCTTGAATATGGGACTACGCAAACCAATTTCTGTCTTCCATGTCTTGGTGAACAGCAATGGATATTGCATCTTCTTCAAAGGACAAGGATAGCTTAGCAAATTTCCAGCCTTTATAGACAATAAGCAAGCAAGTGTGCTAACAGGGGAAACAGGTGACCTTTCTCCAAATGACATGGAAGTCTGGTACTCGGCTCTCTACACACTGGCATGGGATGCACCCAAACTGTCAGTCATACAAGCTGCATACAAGCAACCAACTCCCAGCATTTGAGACTTAGTCTGATGTACACAAGATGACTTCAGTCTGAGATATCTAGCAAAGGGCGAGTTGCTGGTTTAGCAGGACTAGCAGAATTTTAAATAAATGATGACATCATACACTCTTCTAAACAAACAAACAAACAAACAAATCTTTAGTTTTAGGAGTAAATGTGTAAACACATGACGAAAAGCTCTCATGTTTGCTAGAAAAGAGAATCTTAACTGATGAAAAATCTGCAGTTGCTAAACTTGTCACAGTATTCACCATACATTTCTCAATAAATGAGAAGTGGATTGGCTAGAAGCAGACAGGCTAGGCAACCACTGTCCCATTGTTAGAATAATTGGGCTGTCTCAAGATTCTCAATTAAGATAATAAAGTAACTATTGTGGTCTCATCTTGTTGAAATATTTTGGGTATTATCTGTTTCTGACAGTCCAAGGAATTCTGTTATTTTGCTTGACAAAAGAGGCGAAAACAGAAGGTCTGCCTGTTGAATCCTCGTATATCCACCCTGAGTCAGTTCATAGAGGAGCTCTGTCTCAGGCTGCAGTGTTCATCCTCCCTTCTCATTTATCAGGAGCTGTGTCTGCCAGATGCAATGCCTTCCAGAAAGGAGAGTCAGATCCAGAATTTAGAACGCTAGAAATGCCACCTCCCCCTTGCTCTAATGTTCCAACCTCAATGAAATAAACAGTCAGAAAAATTGGAGGTTGCTGCATTTCACTGGTTCAAATTAAATAAGCCAGCTAAGAGATTTTTAAAATTTTATTTATGAGATGTGAAAAAGTTGCCTTCAAGTCTCCAAACCATAGTGCTAAATACCAAAAGCGCTGTGAAAGGGGCGCCTCTATTATTCAAAAAATATTTGTGTGCTTTTAGTAGAGTAATTGCATTTAACATTTTGGTTAAACACACAAACAAGCATAGCTTTTTGTTGTTGCTTCAAATGAAGCCAGAAACAGAACAAAAGGCATTCAACTGAACCAATTTGGGTTTATAAATGTATTAATTTTAAGAGCGCTATGTGTACACTTAAAATGAATTTAAAGCAGTCAACCTTTGCAGCGTGATGCCCAGCTCCTCTGTATCCACATCATCCATAAATCCAGATGCAAGTTGTCACAGACACTTCTCTGGAGGGCTTGCGAAGTTAAAAGTCCATGTTTCCTATTAATTAATAATTGTTTTCAGCTGTTTTGGCAAATGATTAAAACAAAGCGTCTGCCTTTAATGTTACTATATAAAAGTTTTCTTCTTTAGAAGCCTAAGCGCCAAGCGGGAGTTACCTCATTTGCAGGAAGGTGTCACACTTGATCACTTGGAATGTTTGTAGGCAAGTAAGAAGAGCAGCAGTTGTACCTGCTGCTGCAAGGATCTCCACGCAGCGTCCATTAAAGCTGCCCATCGAGCACTGTCAGAGAAACGTCAGCTGAGGTTATTAAAACAGTACTTTTAATGTTAATGGAGGAACACGCAATGAAAGAGTAATTCCATAAATAAACTGCCTTGTTCAGCAGACTGTGCCACTTTGTGAACTTTGCATCAAATGCCCTTTGCACGACAGCATTTCAAGCTTTAAGCTGCAAAGCATTGCAGCACCTGTTTCTCTGAAGGCTCAACCATTACCAAGACATCACTGACACACTGGACACACCAGGAGTTGGTCCAATATGAGTAAGAGGAGTCACCATCTCTGGAGGTTTTCAAGTAAAGGGTTGATGTCACATTGAGTGACATGGTCTGGAACAGACACTGGCATGGGTTGATGGTTAGACTAGATGATCTTATTGATCATTCCATCCTCAATGATTCTTTGATTCTATGATTCTATATCTGCAATTCACTGCCTGAAACACAGCAGGATTCTGCAATGGTTTTGCTTTCTTTCCAGTGGTCTTTTGCCTCTAGGTTATTGCTATCCCCATTATTCTTTCCAGAAACTTCACAAAAGCTTTAGTGGGGGACACTGCCTGATGTCAGAAAATGCCTCACACATAACCATCTTCCATCACTGTCAGCGTGCAGTACACAAGCAAAACGGTGCAGCTCTAACAGCAGGCCAGGATAGGGGATGTACCTGCCTGAATCCCCTGTTGATCAGCCTGTAAGCAGATGGACCCATGCTCAAGTCCCTCCCTATCAACAAAAAAAGACCAATCTACAGATTTCATTCAAGTTCTGTAAGAGAATATTAGAAATAAGACTGAAATTTCACCTACGTACTATCAAATTTATCAGGCTTCTCTTGGATAATACTGTCTCCAAAAACTGAGCTGGGGACAAAGCAGGCTCCTTTTAGTGACACCACCAGAAAACAAAACTAAACAAAGCACCTTTCCTTAGTAGCATCAGCCCCTCTTTAGAAGATGCAGCACATTCTTCATGCTTTGAGAAGGACCTTATGCTGTGAGTAGTGTTTCAGTATCATCTTTTATTCCCAAACTTCTACCAGTTTATTCCCCCCGTAAACTGGGATCACAGCTCTCCGGGAAGCTGACTTCCTTCATCCCTGCAGAGGAAGGACAGTAGATTTCACAAGCTGAAAAGTGGCAGGTACTACTTTACAGTCACTTATGTCAGTATCCTCCCAAATACTGGACAACTCATTGAGCAATCTGCCTCTTCTGCTGCAAGAAGGTTGTGAAAGTGACTGAAAGTGCAGGGCTTGAGCTTCCCTCTTTCTGATATATCATGGGAGTTACTGCTAGCTCCTTCTAGTTCTGGCCTTAAGAACTCTCAAGATGTTATCCCATTGTTGAGGTAGAATTGTTACTACTACTACTACTATTATTATTATTATTTATATTATATTGTAATTTATATTATTATTACTGTTATTATTTTGACTAAGTGGTACACATTGTACCTCTCCTTGCAAAGCAATGGCAATGATGAAGGTGCAAGCTGAGCTGAGCAAGCACCAGCATAGCTGTATTCAGGAGGCTAAAAAGGCTGGGGAGTGCATCAGTGTTAGAACTCAGAGGAAACAGAATCAGGACTTGGTCAGCTCTCAGTCTGGGGAAGGAGATCTTTGCACCGCTTCAACAGCCTTCCACATGATCCAAATAGCAGAGGGATGCTTCAGCATTCCAGGCGAACAGTGAGCACCAAAACACTAAGCAAAAGGACATCAGCTATCATTCCCTCTTGTTTCTGAGACCCTATTTGCCATTGCAAAATAAACTTGAATTTCTCACAAGAAATATGCAGCCATACAATTTATGCTTAATTGCATCTCATTGCACGTTGAAATTAAATAAAAATCCCAGTCTCTGACTTGCTTCACATAATTAGCACCAATGCCAGAGTCAAGGAAAAGATCCCTTGATGTAAATAACTCAGAAGAAATACTGAAAGCAAAGGTGAATGCCCAAAGTCATTACTATAGGGCTGCAGAGCATCCCACAAGTCCCACGTTCTCCCTCCCTGGGCAGTACCAGGAAAAGCAGCCCGCTCCACTGAGCCACATTGATTCCTTGACCCAGACACAGCCAGCAGTAAAAGTGACCTGTCTGGGGGCAGCTCTGCAGGGCTGCTGCCCTCCTTTATGATGTGGCAACTGCGGCACATGCCCACGCATTTGGATGTTAAGGATCTCCTCCTCTGCTGATGGTATACGCTATCCAGTTCAGTGTAACACCTCACAACACATTACGATCAAAGCAGAACACCTAAATAAGTTACACTGCATTCTAATGCAATATTACAATAAAGATTAAGAACGCGTTTTTATCCTATGCAGACAGTACCTTGCAGCAAAGATTTACTTGCTGATGTTGCAAACAGTGTTGCAGACGTCTTTGATTATTTCAGCATCTTCCAGAGATGAATAAACACCCTTTACAAAACAAACATATTTTTGCTTGTATTCTCAAGCATCCTGATAGCATCAAATGGTGTTTTGGAATAGCAGCTGCGCGTGGTTTTGAAGCACTGTTAATTGCCTGCAGTGACACATGCGAGGGCTGAGCGGGGTGCGGGCTGGGGAGCTGCGTAACACCATTACCGGCCCTTTCCATATGCCTGCACAGCAGCACAACGAGGCTTTCTTCTTGAAAGTTTACAGAAAGCTGATTACACAAAGACAGCAAAACAAGTGTGAACGGAGCCCTCGTGAGTGCTTCCATTTACTTTAATGCCATTTTTTAAAGAGAATTTAATTTACACCTTGCGTTATCTTGCTGGAAGCTTGTGTGGTTACCCAGACTGAGCGTCTGTTAGAGGTGTGGCTCAAAAACTTGAAAGATCTCAATTTCAGAAAACACCGAAAGGAACACTCAAGAATTAATCTTCATGCCCAGCAGCTACAGCTCGCCTGCTTCACTGTTCAAAGCAACAACAACAACAAAAAAGACTGTACTGTGAAGAATGTGGCATCTCGTTTGCAGAGGGAACAAGAGTACATACAGGTAAACTCCAGAGAACCAGAACGTTTTTCCTCACACCCCAAATCTGAAAGACACTGAACCAAACGCAATTTATAGAGGCCAGAGCGGATGAGTCCTGATCACAGCAGAACCACTGGATGCATTCAAGCTTCATAAGGGATGAAATTAAGATTAGTTCCTTTTATTGGCATATTAAGAAACACGCAATATATTTCAAGGAAATTGCAAGCTGACCCATTATGATCTTGCTCCTCTTACCACAAAAATAATTGAATACATGACCAGAAGTAGGGCATGACTAATTTCACTAAAAACAATTTCCCAGTGAAGGACATAGGAGCAATAAATTAAGCTGAGATTTTAATTGCCATTATGGCCCTTGTTCCATAGTGATTTCCTCAACAACTGTCATATGTGAATTTACATACAGTAAAACAAAAGTGGCCAGACTCCATGAGGGAACAGACCCGTGATTGGCAGAGAAGCTGCTGAGAAAATGCCCTGGTGGTTCAGCAAGAAACATGTAGAAAGGCAGAAAGGTACAAAGTTTTGCTCGCTCTCCTGTTCAAAAGTGTCAAAACAGTGAGAGCCGGACAGTTAACCATTAAAACCAGCATGTCCTCTTTCTGCTGTTTATGGAGCCTGGCTAGGAATATTTACATCAATCTCTACAACTAAACCTGATATAACAGAATCATAAAGATTGGAAAGATCAACAGGATTATCTATTCCAACTGCCAGCCCATGCCTGTGATCACTGTAGACCACATTTCTCAGTGCTACGTCTTCCTTTTCTTGAATACCTTTAGGGACAGTGATTCAGCCACCTCTCTGAGCAGCCTGTGCCAGTGCCTTGCCACTCTTTCTGAGACACGGCTTTTCCTAATATCCAACCTGAACCTCCCCTGGTGCAATTTAACATCATTACCTCTTATCCTAACGCTGTTACCTGGGAGAAGAGGCCAACCCCCACATCGCCACAACCTTCCTGAGCAGCAGACCCAAGCAAGGAGGCTAATGCCCCTTCCCAGTTGCACTGCACACTCCAGGAACAAGGCCGTGCCAGCTGGTGACGCTTCAGGTGCCAGATGCTGCACTTAGCACGTGAAAGCCAGCACCCAAAGGAGGGGGAGGCAGGCACGTGGTGGGAGCTGCAGGGTTATGAGTGAGTGAGAAACCTGGGTCAGATACAGAATTCAGCCCTGTCATTTCTCTCCCCACTGATTATTTTTCTCTCAAGCCCCACCTTCACTGTTCTTCAATTCTTCTCGCTTCCCTCTCCCCTCCTCCGCAGGTTTCTTTCGCTGCTTTCCTGCAGGGCTACTCAGTTTGTGGTAACCACCAGCGAAACCAAGCCATGCCTCAGACACAGGAGCAGCCCTACGCGAGGGTCACAGAGTGCTCTGGGAATCGGGGTTTTAGTCACACTCACTTTTACAGTTACTGATAACAAACCTGCAAGAGAGAAGAAAACTAGAGAGCAAGGGGCAGCCGCGAGCTAATCTCTGTTCAGATGAGGTCATGGATTAACTGAAAAACAGAGAAGTTGCAGATTAAAAGAAAAAAAAAAAAAGTGTTAGCAAGTGACAAAACTCGTACAATAAAATTGTTAGAGTGGAAATGATGAACAGCCCGTGTACAACTTCCTGGATCACAGCAGCACTCCAGGGCGCAGGGCCACTCCCACGTCTGATCTCTGCTCTCATCAGCCCCGTGCAGGCTTGGATAGGGGTTAGGATGAAGGAACACCAGCTTACTTCGCTCAGTCTGAAGTGTGGAAAAAAATCCAGGGCAGGCGTGTGCACATGCAACTGATGGAAATCAAACCTCTGTAGTGCAGATTATTTTAATTAAAGCTAGAAGAACGCGTACGATGCAACTTTCAGCCGGGCACTTTCCATCCTGATCTTTAATTCTGTAGTGATGAAAATAAATATGAGTGACTCTGCTTAACTCTCACATGGGCAGAATTACAAACCGTCTCTTCTTTTTTAATGGCAATCGGGACACTACCAACTCTAAGCAACAAAATCTTAATTATACGCAAAAAGAACACAATGCAAAATAGCACCTGGCTTCTATACATTTTTTTTTCATTTGCAAAGCCCTCAAGAGATGCCCCAAAGAATCTCCGCTCCAAAAAAAGTGAACAGCAGCCTCATAGCTAGGAATCCAGCTCACATCCATGCTCCCGCCTCAGGCTCCTAATCACTGAGCCATGTTAGACCCCAAACATTCTATGGCACAGATCTATTGCATGCAAGAAACAAGACAGAAGCAGCTTGGCATTAGGAGCACAACTAACTGTCTGTGGGCTTTGTGAGTGTAAGACACCCAGTGAAGTCTCCAAGGCAAAGCAGGTGAAGTTTTTGTCAGCGGACAGGGAAAAAACAGTATATTACTGCATGCTTTGTGTTTTTATCACAAATTACAGACTGAACGAAAAAGCTGTTTCTCTCTTAAATTTACTTCATACTTACGTTGGGCACAGTGAAACAGAGGGGTGGTGAATGGAGGGATGCGGCTACCAAGCAATGCTATTAATTTTTTATTTTCTTTTAAGGAGAATCCAACTTTTAGTAGGTGTCGTGTAAACTTGCAAAACACAAAGTCTTGCAAGCAAACCTGCAAATCTGGTAGATGCATAATAGACCATGTAGTGGTTTTACCCTCTCCCCTCTACAATACTCACTATTACCATGAGTACTAAGAATACAATGTGCACTAGTAACTAGATCACACATCTGTTCCCACAACACATTCATTTTATTACATCTTTTGACCTATATTAGCAAAATGATTAAGGCTTTAAATATCTTCAATGGAAAGTGTTATTTTAAAATCTGATGCACTTTGCCATTTTCAAGTGCAGCAAAGTTGAGTTCCACCACCTTCCAACTTTAACACAGCCATCTCTTGTACTCTGAGTGTTTCTTATCCAATATAAATATTATTTAAACCACGTGAGAAACCATACCTTCAAGCTCCGCATAACTGCTATCTTATATATATGAAAACCTGAGCTACACAAAACTTATCTTCACGTATCTGTTTGCGTACCTGTATTTGAAAGAGGCTTTGTATTCTTTCATTTAGAAAGACTGATGTTTCATTTCACAGTTAAGAGAACTTCAGTTACGTGAATCCTGGAGACATGAAAGGTGAGGGGGGAAGGAAAACATCCATCTCACTTCAAACTCTTCTTCCACGAGCGAATTCAATAGTATGACTTAGAAACCTGAAATCTACTTCTGAGCATTTGAAACTTCGCATCGTTTTACCTCTCTAAAGAGATATTAGTCAGGGCTAATGCGATATTTTGAAATGTCACTATCCCTGTCTCAAAACCAGAATTTTTAACACACAACAGATACCACCTACCTGCTGTAATTCAGAAATACTGCATGTGATGAGTCAGACACTCTGTATGTGATACGATATTCTAAAAGCCTCTGCTCAAATCACCCGAAGAATCTCTTTCCGTCTAAGTGAGCCAGAAATGCTAAAAGCAACGACTACAGTCACTTCCCAAAAGCCTCGCTACATCAACACAGGCACAAATTCTGAAACAAAAATATCTCGGGGGTTGAGGTGGGAAACACTGTCTTCTAAGATATTTTCTGATACCTTGACAACATAACATTATTTTTCCATAAAGACCTTACAGAGTAATTCTGTTTATGCTGAAAGGTCAGATTCGGAAAACACAGTAGCATGCGCTGGAGAGCCATTCCAACTGCACACCTGGTCCAAGTGCAGCACCAGAACAACTGTGCTCGTGGGATCCCACACAGCCACCCACATGGTGTTCCTGCCAGCATTTGATAATCATCAGTGTTATGCTGGTGCAGATGTCGGAACTGATTGCATATTTGCACAGAATACCACACGAGTAAATACATTCTCTATGCTACTGCTAAATTTGCAGGTAAACTTCTATATTGTTGGAAGAGTTTAAACATAAACTAAACATAATAATTTGGGAAGTACCTACAAGTGGGATCTGTGCCTTTCTTGTCAAGCCTCTTGATTTGCTAACTTACCACTGGCAAGCTGTGACATTTGCTTAAAACATTCCCAAAAGTGCGGTCACTTTTTAGCCCTAGAAGTCCTCAAAGAACATGCTAATACGCTCATACAGCTGAGACAGATTTTCCTGAAGATCAAAATAGAACAAAAAGTCTACCAGAAGTTACCATCAATACCATAAACACGGATTTTCACTCAGATGTCATTCACCATATAAGGAAATTAAAAATGCCATAATTATGCAGCACATAAACAATACTGGAAGTGATGATTAAGAGTCTTCATCATCTGATAGATATCTGGCTGTCAGAACACAGGACTAAAAGGACTTTCCCGGTCACCGAGTCTCTTAGCATTTTTGCAACTTAACCCCACGTTGGTTTGTTCCTCAGCTCCTAAAACTCTTAGAGGAGATGGATCTGGATGCAGCTCAACAGTTTTCCTTCCATATAGTTATTAAAAGTTTGTTCCCACTGCATGTTTCTGTGCCTGATCCGTCCTTAAGATCTATTATTTCTTCACATTCTGGCAAGATTTCCTAATCACACTAATACAGATTCCCAGCAGTATTTGCATTGCTGCCACTAAAGCAGCACAGTCCATTGCAGACTGAATCTCTTTGCTTTGCACACGGGAGATCAGAACATTGCATTTGAGAACTATTGCCTCTCAGACACATAACTTTCCTCCCTTTTCTGTACTTAATGTGAAGCCAGAATTACACATGCTTCAGCAGCATAACACACCACTGCATCATTATCTGGGTTTATCTCCTCCTTTTGCAGCAGCAATCCTTCTGATTAGTGTCTATGCACATCCTGTATATTCAATTCTGCACCTTTTCTAATTCTTCAGTTTTCATGGTTACCAGTCCTTTGGATATCTATTTCACATTCTTCCCAGTGGTCTTAATGTCCTTCACCCCCCTCCCCCCCAACCTGAGCATATTTTCTGCTCTCTTACTTTTTTTTTTTTTTGGCAAAAAAAATTCATGGCAAATAATTTAAAAATCAAAACAACCAATTTCTAGCTTTTCATGAAAAGGCATCGCCTTGTGTACTAATCAACAGCGTGCTGAGTGATGGTCAGCGGTATCAAAGATCAAAGAAAGCATTGGAAAATTCTCTCTTTCTTCAGCAAACATTCAAAGACCAAGGTAGACATTGCCAAACATGAAATACAGTGAACAACAAGCTCTGTGTCTCACTCTTTTCTAAACTGTGCTTTAACTTTTGCACCGGTTGCACTTGAATTCTAAATCTAGAGAAACATGTTTGTGTACCTTTCGCTTTTCATTAGCACTGAAGTAAGTTTAGGGAGCACTATTTTAAATTCTGACCAATTTAGACTGACTCTTGGTTTTGTTTTGAAGTTTTGCAGCATTTCAAAGTGAAGAAAAGTAATTAAGCCACAGCACTCCTCCTGTTCCTATTGTTACTCACACGCTAAGCAGTATGAACTATAAAAATGTGATTAGAATCAGGGAAAGCAAAGACTCCATTTTTGTGATACAATCCTCTTGCTTAGGTGCATCACCTGACCAGTTCTTTAAGCAGCTCTTGCTTCTCAAACATTAATAAATCATTTTTGTCATCCCATGATAAAAATCCTTATTTAGCTGGAAATGAAGACAGACCCAAGGTTTTTTTTTTATTTTTTAATGAAATTTAAATAGTTTAATAGGAAAGAGTATGTTTTAAAGCCAAGCTATTTGTTTCATGCTAGGCCTTAAAAATTGGATTTACTAGCAAATAACTAAAATAACCTGTATAGGTTTTTTTAATGTACGGCCTTTTGTAACGCTATCCTGATTAATGGAAAAATTATCCCTAAAAAATACTTTTTTAAATATGAAAACTACAAAATATTTGCTTTATCCACTGGCAGGACTTTGAAATTCTCCAGAATATTTAAATTTAAATGCGTCTGCCTAAGAAAGTTTACAAATGCCAACCCAACTCTGCAACAAAAATTCCAAACAGAACTGGAAATTAGAATAATTCAACCAGATCATCCCATTGTAAAAAGATTATATTTCAGTTCTGCATAAACACAGATCCGCGTGTTTTGTCGTCTTTTAGAGGTTTGTCACATCCCACAGAATACAGCATATGTTTATTTCCCTATTACTTTTTTCCTTCCATTTCCTTAATACCATTTCCTTATTTACATTTAAAACACTATCTAATCTGTTCCGTTGACATTTTTCTGCCCTTTGGGCTTTTCTAGTCTCAATTCTATCCTCATCCCAGGAGATCCCTCCCTCCTTCTTCTAAAAGAGTTTTTTGTTTGTTTGATTGATTTCCATTTTGTTCTTTCCCAGCTACAGGTAAATATTCTAGCAAAAAGAACAGAAACAAGCAGAATGGGAACAGCAGTGGGAGTTATCAGGACATTTGCAAGTCATAACTGAGTAGTAACTTCAACAGCTACACTCTTTTTGATAGAAAAATGTCATGCTTTTTTTTTTAATATGTATTTGATAACATTTGACATACTTGCTAATATGTCTACTATTAACACAGCGTTGTGCCACACACAACCAGACTGCAGACAAAGCAATATGGCACACACTTTGACGAATTCAACATAACACAAAAAGTGTCCAGATCCTAGCAGCAGCTGTAATGGTAAGAACATTCAGAAACAAAGCACCCCGATAGCCTAAGAACAGTTTTGCCAAAATAAGGAAAGTTCTGTGCGATGAGATTATAATCTTTCAAATTTCAGACTGATTGCCCAAGGATCACAGAAAAAAACTAAACTCAGAAGCAAGGAAGTATTAGGTTGGAAAAACCTCAGCTTTCTAAAAATTAAAAATTATTAAAAAGCAATAAATCTGCCGGTCATCCTACAATTTAATTGTTTTCTTGTCTAAGGGAATAAACAGCAGGATACAAGTTTGCAACATTTGTTTACTTTTTTTTTTTCCCAAACTTTTTGAACTAGTTAAAGAAAATATTCTCAGAGAAAAAAAAAATTAAACGAACACAAAGAAACGTCATGACAAATCCTGAGACAAATTATCCTACAACAGCGTTCTATGTTGTCTATGAAAACTGGTTGGAATAATACACATACTGGAGTACTCAGTGACAGCATACAAACCAAAAGTATTTGGAAATTATTAAGTTGTGCATGTTTTTAAACGACAAAACATGCTGATGGGTTTGCTTTTAAAATCTCTGGCTGTTTGTTATCAAAGTTAAAAGATCATTTGCATACCAATACACATACTGTAAACATGACATTCTCATTAAGGAAAGATGGGTTTACAGTAATTCGATCTTTTACAAAAAAGCTATTGGTAACTAAGTCTGCCAGTGCCTAACTTTTCTAGAAAACTAAACCAATGTTTCCACTCTAAAGTTGAAACGTTACCGCTTTAGGAAATAGCCCTATTTGGTGATCACAAATATAATCGAGTGGCGTATTTCCATTTGCTCTTCAGCTGACAGTTTCAGCTTCATTACATTTTACAAGAAAACAGCAGACTTGCAGAGGTCCTGTAAATTCTTTCATAACGCAACTGAAGTTTAATTACAGCGGTGAAGAAAAGCAGCAGTGATGCAAAATAAGATCAGCCCAATTGCCCTTATCTGATGATAGGATCTCTCTTCCTGTTTGGCTTGCAGCAGTGAGGACTTCTTGTTTTGTTTCATTTTTTGTTTTTTTTTTTTCTTTTTTTCTGGTCAGGCTGCCTGTCTCAAGACTGATACAAGCAAGTAGTTAACATGCCCCTAGAATTCCACCTTGAGAATGATCCTCATACCAATATAGCCAAGTTTCAATCGGTAGGTCGGGGAATGATACTAATGTGAAGAAAATTATCTGGATAGCTCATATGTTCGCTTAGCCACTGCAGTGGTGTTTCCAGCATTGGCTCAATTCCATGAATCATCACTTGAGTCGTCTTCTCTCCATCTAATTCAAAGAAAAAGAGAAACCACTAAGTACATCATTCAAAGTTCATAGAAAGATTAAACATTCACTTATACTTAATTTACAGTAGATTTAATTGGTGTTACACAGTTCAGCCTTTAACAGAATGAAAAGCAGGAAGTACTGGCATGGAGAAAGCTGAGACTGGTATCATCTAAGAAAGAAACTAAGGTAAAATAATTCCAATTAAAAATTGGTTTAAAATGAAATTTCCTCCAAGCACCATTCTTCTCCATTAGTTGCAAGTTTTATTTTTTTTATTTTTTCCCTACAGAAATCACACCTCGGTGTCAACACCGTTTAAGGTGTATCTATCCCTCCCAGATATAAGCCATACGAATATTTTTTGTGAGTATGCTTAAGATATTAGACTTCCTAAAAATTACTGATGAAATGTTTTTAATACTTAATATGCTTTCTGCTGAATAAGTAAGAGTATGCGCAAAAAAAACCAAACCAAAAAACCAAACAACTCATAACATATGTAATGTTCCTGAAGTAATTTTGTTTTGCTGAGAATAATTTACTTGAGAATCTAGCAATATTTCTGAAAGTTACTCAGAAGACTGAGTTGGCACCAGCTTTTTCTCACTTAGTTTCATCTCTTGGAAAAGCTATGTTTGTAAATGATTCCCAGTACGACAAAAAAATATTCTAAGAATATTTCAATTCTTTTTATTTATACTTGTCCCGGAGGATGCAAGTACTTTGATCCTTTGATTCACATGATGGGAACCAACTAAAGCAACTGACATAACTGTCACAAAATGAACTAAAAAAAACCTGAAAATGAAAATTTATTTCAGAGTCATGATATGAGAAGTGCATTTAAAATATGCTCCAAATAATGGTTAGGGGGGAAAAAAAAAGTAAGCGGTGACCTTCTGCTGTTTTTATACCATACTCTGGCTTTCTCACATGGACCCACCACAGTGAAATCCAAATTCAGTGTGCAGAAATACCACTGTCTTTTCTAACTGGCATTTTATCCCCCTACCATCTACAGAACAGACTAAACCAGTGTGTTGCCCCAAGAGCTGCATGAGAGAAAGGAGAATATAGGATGCCAGAAGTACCATTATTGGCTCTTTTATTCAGCTCCCCCAGTTACAGCATAACTCCTACTTTATAAGACAGATAAAATCTTATTTGTGTTCAGTAGCCTAAATGCTTTCAAAAATGCCTGAAAAAGTTTGTATTTTAACTTGTACCTATTCCAGCACAGGCAACATTGTTTTAGGAATAGTCACTCCTAAATACACTGTTAACTTTATACTACAAACAATTCCTACTGCAGAAGCTGACGATGATGTTTGTCTAAAATAAAGCATCATATATTAGTTACATTAACTACGTATGGTATTGTATTCTGTAAAAATTACTGATGAAAAATAGAAAGCTTGATTCCATAGATGGCATAGTATACATGTTATCATTCTTGATTAAGTATGAACAATTGCTGGTTTCTGGCTTTATTGCAGACAGATCAGAAAACAGCAGATCATGTAAAATAAACGTCTGGTATTTCCAACCAGAACAGGTATTTATAGGGTTGAAACACTACTCATCAAGTACTACTCCTGAAGAAAAAAATTTCCAGTAATCAAGTTTTCATGCTGAGAAGCTAAGAATATCCCATATTTTCAAAATCAAGTAAAATATATGTTTAACAGTTTCAAACTAAAGTCAACCTATGGTATTCCACAAATCAGCCGTAACATTGATGACAGCTGTCTATGTTTCATAATATTAGTTAGCTGTCAGAGAGATCTCATTTGCATGCAGAGATGGCAGAAAATACAGTATTAGTTTGCAGACTTATGTTACAGCAATTTTGTCACTGCATACATGGGAAAAAGCCTTCAAAGCTCAGGAAAAAAATTCAGCAAGAGTTAAACTGTAAACACAGATCACAGAAGAATTTCTTCTTACGTGACAATATAAGAGATGTGTTATTACAAAGTTTGATCACATCATACAATAAAACTCACACAATAATTCAAATGTATTATCATGCATATTCTTTCCTTTAAAAAACCCTTTATTTTCCACTTCTTCCCGATTTGAACCCTGCCCTTAAATATAACTTGCAGTCATTCGTACATCTCTTTCATCTGTAAATTTAGCAAGAATGCTCTTATAAATGGTCTGAGTGATAGAAACATTAAGAGTCTGGCCAGGACTTCTTCAATTCTTGTCAGGACAGTCTTCAATTCTTTCTTCCTTTTTCATCAGCGAATCATTCACAATCACTCTCCACCTGGACATTATCTGGTCAATTTAGTACCTCTAAAGTTTCACCAGAAAGCTATTGGCTTCTTTACAGCTTTCAAGAATGCACTGTAATCTAATGCAAAAAATTTCACATGTTAAAGAAAAGAGAAAACAAAAGATTAATCTGAAACCACTCTGCTCATGGCAAACACAGATTGGCTATTACACACGTCAGTGTTTATGAACAGTTCAGCCTAGGTCCAGATTGTGCTAGCTCCCCATGCGCAGCTGTTTTTAGCAAAATCCTGCACTAAAATGGATTAGAAATTTCAGAATTTGAGCATCGCCTTCTAATGACTGTAGGAAAAGCTTATAAACACTTTCCTTGACTTGTTTTTTAAATAACAATATTTTTGGATGTGTGCGTGTGTGTACTAACTTGATGCCTTTCGCTTAAAAATGAAATGCAATTTATCTGCATGTCCCCATTTCCTCTTCCCTACCAACTTTGTCCCTTTCTCATACAAATCTTTTATTCTGTTTCTCAGCAAATTGAGAAAGTCCCAGGGGTCAATGAAGAATTTATGCTGTAATTAGAGTCTACATTTCTGCACTAGTGCTGTTTGTGCCTTAGTATTATCTCTGAGGAAGCATCACTTCTCCTTAAGTCTTGCTCCCCTGGAGGCTTGACTAAAGAGATCTTATCTACTAAATCCGTATTTACTGTAGAACTTCTTCCACAAAATCCTTTGTTTTTACTTCAGCATTTTCCCTTCCTTTCATTACTATAGAACATAAACTCTCACTTAAGTTACAAACTTTCTTCAACTTTCACGTTTTGAGTAACTTCTCCATTTTGATCACATACAGAGTCTCTCTCATAGATAGCTCCTCTCCTTTATGTAACAAAAGCTGAAAACAGCAGATATATTAAAAACTTTGCTGAAAAATACTCATTTTCTCAAGAGCTGCCTGTCTAATTAGCACCCACATTACCACTCTGATCTGGGTCCTTGAAGATTTACTAGCTTCTTCTGAAAGCTTCATCTACCTAGTTTATATCTGTAACAGATTTGCATAACGCTTTTCTTTCCATTACCGTTTGTAAACTTTTAGGAACTGTGGATCTGACACACCAAGTATTGTTCTCTCCTTCCCCATTCCATATTCTGTTGCACGAAGTATAAAGAGACTGTTGGAATGCCTCTGTACAAGAGTACAAGTTGCTAAATGCAACATATATTTAAATGAGTGACATAAGATATAAACTGCTTAATTAAGTAGAAGATTAATGCCATGTCATTGGATTATATCTATAAAAATTAGAGCTAATAACTTTGCTCATCTGTGCTGCATGAGGTCCAAACCTGGAAAGATCATAACTGTCAGGAGCCATTTTACAACGCAGAGTGTAATGTAGTAAAAACCCCAGAATTTTCTCAAAAGCAATGTTAAAATTTTCTAGTCACCCCACTGACTTCTCCTTTTAAGTCAAGAAAAAGTTGGGTTACATGCTAGCTATCATATGACATACAGATGGTTTCTTTTACTTTGTTGCAAATTAAGGAAGAAGAAGAAGTGAAAATATCAGAAAAATGAAAGCTAGGCAATAAACATTTCATAGAAAATTTTACAGAGTGTGTACACAGTAACTATTTACATCAGAGCATTTACAGTATTATTGAATTGATGTGCAAGTGATAAATACTGTTTTAGCATTTACAAAAAAGCCCAAGACAAAAAAAATTAAGCCATCTGCTACCAGAATGGCTATCGAAGAATTAAGTGATTTTTCCTTTGGTTTCCCTGTGAAAATTCCTGAATTCAAAAACCACTATAAGCCCCTGAAAGTTGGCAAATAAGCAGAGATTATAAAGTTTTACCAACAAACTTCACGAAGTTCCATCTGTAGAAGGCATACAACTAAGACTACCTGTTGCATACCAACACATTCTGGGGATATTTCAGATTACCTAACTTAGACACTTTAACTCAAAGGCTGCAATGTAGAGTATGCACCTGAAGGCATACAATGTGTAGTCAGAAGTTTTCCAACACTATACAAAAAGCACAGAGAGAAATGGTCAGCTCAGATTGAAAGGAAAGAAACAGATTTCTATCTCAGTCTCCCAGTCAGGAACCCACCTTGATCCAGCCAAGCAAAGCACTGGTATAGGACTCTATTGGAGTTAGGCATCTGATGAAGGAAATGAGATGGTGGTGGTTGCTGCATCTCAAAAGAGCCCTTGTGAGACTGCCTCAAAGCGCTCCTCATCCTCAGGCAGCTCCAGTCCACTCCACTAACCCTCTTTGAGGAGAATGCCCAACTACACTGTTTGCTCTTGCTAAGCTTCCTCTAAAACCCTCCATATTCAATAATTAATGAGAGAGAAAAAGAGAGAGAACAAAGAAGAGAAAATACATAATCTTCAGGGAAGTTAGGAAGATGTGCAATGTCATGGTAACTCACGATTAGTTTTTCTATTTCATTTAGCCATATAAATTACTGCTTGCTAACTTAAACACTCAAAATCAGAACAAGAGAATTAGCTTATTCAGCCTCAATTCAGATAGTTATACATACTCCTGATGTAATATAAATACTACTGGACGATCTCCATTTAGAGAAGAATTAAAGCAGGTGAAGAAAACCAATTGCTTTTCAGATGGATTCAAGTGTCTACAAGCAGAATGGTGAGGAGGAATTATTCCTGGGTTTTCACCCATATTAGCACCACAATGCTCAGAAATGCTACAGCTAGAAACTCCCTTTCACCTACCCAAGACCAGCGTCTCTAGCCAACCTCCATCACTGTGATGCACTACTTAAAACCTCATGGCTTGAAATGCCTCCATTCAGACTTGTTGCCTCCTACCACTCACAGATCAGGCTTAAATCCTTTCACTGTCAGACACTGCAAGACATGTTGGATTTAGCAAGAATTTCCCTAGTGTACTTAGAATCTTCTGTATGCAAGTCCTCTGCACAGTAAATCCCAGAATCGAGAGCAGCCATTAAAATGGACAATATAGAACCCCTTCTTATTCAGAGACTCACTACTTACTAAATTGCCTTTAAAACCCCAGAAGGGAAAGCAGTACCTTGTGTTCCAAACCAGGAAATCAAATAATGTGCTTCTAGCATGATAAATGGTCACAGGAATATATTAGACAGCGATACTAAAAATTGTAGGGACTAAGAATAAACAAGGAAAATGTCATGCACTACCAACCTTATGAACAATGTAACAGAAGTAGTTTCCAGCATTTTCAGATGTGAAATGGGCTATAAAAACTTGCTTGCTTATCTTCAAAACACATCACAGGTTCTGGATTAGATATCACTAATGGTACTCCTGACAACAGGTTATACCACACAGTATAACAGGGAGCAAAGATTTCCCTCTTTTGTGACTCTTCTGTAGCTGCTTTCCTTTCCATCCCTCCTGCACTTTGCATCACCAGGCAGCAGAACAGCTCTTTAAGTGCAGGTACCTCAAGCAGCCAAAACACTCCTTGACCATGTGTGCTCACAGATGGTGCCTTGGACATTTCAGAATCTGAAAAGACACCCTGACATCTTTATGGGGCAGACTTTAATCTGCCTCCTTAGGATCCCTTAGGAAATTATTTACAGATAGGTAACCTTCAGTACTGTGCTTCACATGTAGCTGCAACTACCAAGTCCATCACTTACAGATACTGTTGACTGTTTTCAAAACAAATCTCTGGCAAGCAAAAGTTAAAATTTCCCTGAAAACTAATGTTTGTTTGTTTTTGGTTAAGAGCAATGAATTGCATGCAAGTCTTTTACAGAAGACTACACTAAATAGCAAGCAAATAAATTCAAAGCTTTTATGTTCTAACCTGTAACCACAAGCAGTAAGAAAGAACTGGATAGTGGTTGGAGTTACCCTCCCATTTGCAGGCAGGCCAGGCTGGTTACTTTGCAATATGCAGAGAAAAGACAGCCCCAGACAAGTCTTGTGGTCCAATGACTTGTGCACCAGTTGTAGGATATAAACAAATACAAGCACTCGATGAATGTAACTTTCTGCACTTGTAAGT
This sequence comes from Meleagris gallopavo, assembly GCF_905368555.1. NCBI lineage: Eukaryota > Metazoa > Chordata > Aves > Galliformes > Phasianidae > Meleagris > Meleagris gallopavo. The sequence continues at coordinate 67,438,512 of NC_139405.1, read as the reverse complement.
AGGTCTGTACTTGTAAGTCTTTAAAAAAAAACAAGAACAAAACCCCAAAACTGCAATATTGTCAGTAATCGTTCAATTTGTACAGTAATCTTTCAACTGCTGGAACTGAAACTGATAAACAGCATTTAGCTGTTCAAGAACCTGTTCAAAACAGAAAATAATCCCAATGTCTACAGCTTAAATTGATAATGAATAGACACTATTTACAGCAAAGCAATTATTTTTACTACATGTGCCACAAAGTTGCACCTGCTCATAGAATCTTGTAAACTTATAAATAAATAAATAAACAAACAAATAAATAAATAAATAAATACCTAAGGGATACTTATTAATATTTTAACACTACTTTTGTAATATTTAGTTTAGTCAGACACCACATCTTTTTTCATTTATGGCAAAATATTTCTTTGCTTTGTCAGCAAACCAAGCTATGGAATGAAATCAACCTATATAAATCAAATATTTATGCTTTTCATTTTTTTAAGTATTTTTTAAAAAGATTTGTTAAAACATTTCAGTTTTACCATTTGTGAACTCAAATGATTCTGGAACATTTCTGCAATCCATTTCTGACAGGTGCATGTGCAATAGAAATGAAGTACAGAAATGCAGTGAGAAATTCAGATTTCACTGCAGCAGTGACCTCAATATAAAGGTCTCAAATACAAAAACATTTTGAACAAATCTTACCTACCTACTAGTTGAGTACTACCAGTACTCAATACCTGCACAGTTTTACGGTAAGTGAAGACAAAAAAATGTTGAGCTTGGTCTCATCTCAAGACCAACTGATCACATGCTCTTCCTACTGAGTTCAGCACATGTATTTGATAGAGCAGACATTAAAAGTCTCTTTCCTGATACAAAGTTCTTAAGCAACTCGTACTTCGAAGTCTAATGGAATTACACATCCTATATCAAGTAGGATTTTTTTACTTTAAAAACTGTTTAATTAGGAATGAAATCTTAGTACAAGTTTTCAGAAGTTTCACAATAGTCTATTTCAACCAAAGGTCAAAGGCTTTCCTTACTTCTCTGTGAATTCAACTTCATCGCAAAAACGACCAACCTTGCTATTCACAGCAGTCTCACCATTGCCAGAAGTTACTCATTCCCTCAGCAATCTTAACATATTTTCCACCTTCCTCTAATCACACATAAGCTAACAAAATTACTATTCCCTTCCACTCCCCTATTTTGGAGTAATTAGCAGTTTAAAGAGAAACACAGATGATGATATATTGGATCGCAACTGGCAAGATATGCTGTTCACTCTACTCTGAGCAAGAATGAGAAAATAAAAAATCCGAGAAGCTGACTCTAAAATAGCCTAGCCACAACAAAAGGTTCTGTCTGACCTCAAAGCTTTAGAGGCTGATGTGTGACACGATGGCACAGCAATGACTTGTCATTCCTTCCTGCAAATCCTGCCAACGCTGGGGAAAGCCACTGATGCTGATTCAGGTGAAGAATTCATATGCGGAAATGTATGTTGAATACACTAGTCAGAACCAGGTTTTTTCCCTCAAAATTACTCTGCATCTGGAACAAACATTGTTCTAAATAAAAGAGCAATTTGGAGAAGAATTTCTGATCAGATTTAATTGCCCATCATGAGTCGAACTTAACCATCAGGTAGAAATTTTTAACAGGCAGCAATAAATCTCTCATTTTAATCACTGGAAGAACCATAAATTCATTTGCTGAAATTGAAGGTCATAGCTTTCCAAAATACGTTCAAGGCTCTGGATATTTTTGATATCTGCATAAATATCACACGCTACTTTTAGCCACAGAGCAGTCCTTGCCCAAACACAATCAAAGGTAAATTAAATCCAACACTTTATAAATAAACAAATACTTAAAAAAAATTTTTTTAAGGAATGTTAAATTTGATTCAGTTTGTCAAACAACCTCATGCAGATAATCTTTTTTTTTTCTTTTTTTTTTTTACAAAAAATATACTCCAAAATGAACGGTTCAAAATATTAATGATATCAATCTCTCTTCACCCTGGATTATATTGTTATTCACATCATCTGGCTCAATTTCACTCCTAGTACCTTGATGTCATTCTACCAGAGCCCCTCCTGAGAACTGCTGCTTCTTAGTCCAAAAGGCTATGGTAGAACTGGATCTGTGTCAACCTTAGAGAATTCTGTTCTTGCAAAGTACCCAACTATATAAACAAAACTGTACAAAATATTTAAATTATTCCTCCATTGTGATACTGCTGTAAAATTCACATTCACTGATTTGGAGCTATGCTTGAATTCGTGCTGTGTTTCTCTTTGCACTTTTGATCCAGGCCATTTGGTTTATCTCCTCAGGATCTTCTTGTGGCTGAGATATTTATTATATTAAAAGAGAGGAAACTGTTATCTTGCCACCATTCTTAGTATGATTAGATTCTCTGGATGATAATCCAGTAGTCCTAGACTTCTCTATCTACAAAATGAAAGTAGGTGAATATACAACATTATCATCTATATTAAGCATCATTAAACACCGTGGGAAAAAATAAAGCATTTGGCATTATTCCTATTCATTATTTTCTTCATGCAATTTTTTCCTCTCAATTTCCTGACATCCTCTACCACAAGTCAATCTTCACATTAGATTGCTGCACTTCTGAAAAACAATTTGGCCAACCACCTCTTAGAGAAGTTTAATTAGCTTCAGAACAGCTTATGAGAATTAGGGATGTGCTTCAAATCACACAACAGCTAGGCAGTAGGTAAACAAACTAGAAAACATTTTTCTATCTCACTGAAAAAGTTCTTAGCATTTAGCTCCAAACACCAGTAAATCCAGGTTGCATGAAAAGTCTTTTTTTTTTTTTAAATTATTCTTGTGTATTTAATAGAAGCTCTTAATATAGTTGTTGTAGATAATTTATTACAAGCCAAAAGTGCTTTTCTTCAATCATGAAAATTTTTGCATTTAAAAAGTTTTAGAATACCGAGTCTAAGATACTTCTCAAACCTCTAAGAAAAAAAGTTATAAACAACCTAGCAGCAAATATTCTGATATTCCTTCTTCCTTGCCTTAGCTTAAGCCCTGAACTAGTAATGAATCTGTGTCGCTTTATATTATACTCAAATTCACAATCAAAACTTTTTTTTTTTTGCAAAGCACTTAAAATTGGCTATGCATATGTGAACAAAAGGGGAAATTCTATGCATATTGAGCTACCGTCCACATAACAAGCAAGCACACGATATTTATACGTACGAGCAATAGGAAAGGTTGTGTTAGAAGTTGTGTAACTTTTCAAATAGCAGAATATTGACTTATGAGTTAACCTTTACATGTACCATGCATTTAATCAAGTTTGAGGTTTCCCTTCTCTTCAAACTTCCTACAGGTGATCCTCAGAAATTAAGGCTTAGTTATGTACAGACAGGAAGCTAAATGTAACCAAGATGGTTCTTGAAAAGTTGAAACATTTGATAAAGATTAGTATAAACCAAGTTAATTTGCTGCAAGAATTCTTGTTGCTAACTGTTCATAAAGACTTTTAAAACGTCATTGTTTTCAGCAGTATGGTTCTTACAAACATCTAGCAAATTCTTACAAAATACAATCTTATATTTCCTATGCATATGCACATGTATGCACTTTTAAAGGTTTTTAATGGCATTCTTGAACTTTCAACCTCTATTTTACTTCATTTTCAAGTTACTGTAATTCACATAATGCCTGCAAATATTATTCGATTGTAGCCAAATCGCCCACTTATTATAATTAACTTCTCAGCTACTCAAATGATGAACTACTCCTAGCAAGACAAAGCAAAGGACTGCTGTTGCTGCAACACTCAGTTAAGAAAGTATCAGCAACTTTACTTGTTTTCATAAAGTCATGACAAGATTTTTTAGTTTATCTGCTCAGTTAAATAAATCAAACTCACATGTGGACTTTCTGACGTAATTATAATTTAAAAACATTTGCCTGAAAAGTGATAGGAGATATATACAGATCAAAGATCTAATGGTTGCTGTTTTATGTTTTGCACCTTCCTCCATTTAATGGAAGGAAGATAAACCAGTTTTGCCTTTTTTAAATGCTACTTGCAGCAATATTATTATGAAAGCTAACAAAGTAAACTTCACAAGCAACGTAAACATGAAAACATGGATGAGCTCAATTAACCTGTAAGAACAGACAATTTTGTTCCATGTCTGACAAATTCTCCAACCTGTGCTAAGCTAATCAGTAAAAATCCAGCTAATTGAATCCATTGATGTGAAAAACCACAGGCTCAAATCTGTACTGCATACATCAACCTGAAGTATTTCTCCTTCAGCCATGGCGCTAATAGTCAGTGGGGTCAGGTCAAAGAGGGTTAAAGCGAGTCAGGATATAGCCAAAGGAATACATCAAACACTGATTTTAAAAGGGCAATTAATCTTAGACAGAAATGCTTCCTGGGGAATGAGATCTCAATCTTAAGAGCACACTACATGATGTAGCAGTAAAAATGTACATATACAAGCTTAGAGAGCTTTCATCCTGTGATCACAAACAGAAGGGGAGTGCTGTTTGTCAGAGAAATACAAACTCTTGCTAAAATACTTACATTACCCTCTTCCAGATCCTTACTCATTGAAAAATAAGTTCTTTAATGAGTAGGCAATATAGATTGCATACATAACATTTCTCTTTCTGTACACATACCGTAAGTTCTTTTAAGCAGCTAGTAGATTAAAGCATTTAGTGATCTCTACCACAACGCAATTATTTACTCTTGAAAAAAATAGGAAAGAGTAGATAAAGAAGCAACGGAATACCTGAAGGGCTATTTAAACAGAACAGTAACTTTTTTAATAAAGTCACAAAATAGCTATTTGTTCAACGGTAGGATTACATATTAATTTTCCTCAGAAGCTCATTTTAATTTTTCCATATAAAAATACCTGAAGAATTTGCTTCAACAACTCACATTATCACATTATCACATTATCTTTTTAGACAAATTTTGACTTCTTTAGAGTCCAGGAAATATTTTTTCACTTAAAGCAGAACAGTGGATCCATGAAATTTTTAACATATGCATGCAATATTTGTAAACAAGAATTCGCTAAATTAATATCATTAAGACATGTGGATAAAACAATGTAGGAACACAGTTCAGAAATGAGTTACAGCTTATTTTGTTGTACTAGTTTGTGCACTTAAAGAGCTGGCTCTGCAACCAACCTTCCATTGGAGGGTACTGATTCCTAATACCAGGAGTAGCAGAATAAGATCTATTTGTGTATCTGATACGCACGTGGCTTCTTTGCTTTAATTTACAGAATAACAAAATGGCTTGGATGACCTTCCAATCTCCCTGCCACAGACAGGGTTGCCAATCACTACATCAGGCTTCCCAGGATCCCATCCGACCTGGCCTTGAACCCCAGGGATGCCCCAGGGATGAGGCATCCACAGCTTCTCTGGGCAACCTGTGCCAGTACATCATCTCACTCTGAGTAAAAAATTTCCAACTAACATCTAACCTAAATCTCTGCTCTTTTAGTTTAAAGCTATTCTTCCTAATCCTATGACTATCAGAACACATAAAAATCGGACTTCCCTCCTGTTTACAAGCTCTACTCAAATACTGGAAGTACACAGTATGGTTTCCTTGGAACTTTCTCTTCTCCAAGCTAAACAAGCCCAACTCCTTCAACTTTTCGTCGTAAGAGAGGTGTTTCAGCCCTCTTTGCAGTCCTCCCCTACACACGCTCCAAAAGCTCTACATCTTTTTTGTGCTGGGGACTCCAAGCCTAGACAGAGTACTTCAGATGGGGCAGAGTAGAGCAGGGACAATTACCTCCCTTGTCCTGCTGGCCACCCCTCTTCTGATGCAGCCCATAATACGGTTGACCTTCTGGGCTACAAGTGCACACTGCTAGTTTATGTCCAGTTTTTTGTCCACTTGGACGCCCAAGTCTTTCTCCACAGGGCTGCTCTCAATGAGTTCTTCTCCCAGTCAGTATACTTATCTGGAATTATCCCAATCTAAGTGCAATACCTTGTGCTCTGCCTTGTTGAACCTCATTAGATTCATGTGGGTGGGTTCAGGCAGCCCTTTGCAGTCTATTCACCTCTTCCCAAAGAGAGCAAACTTCCAGTGAAGAACTGTTTGCATTAAGATATCGGACTTAGCGAAGCTTCTCATCATATTTTGCCATGATAAGTGTGGTGACAATACCCAAAAGGAAAAAGGGCAAGGGGCACAAGAGACATTCATATCTTCAATGACTACAACATCTCTGTATGTGCCAAGCCACTATATAAGACTTCAGCTCTGATATAAGAACAAATTTCACCTTTCTTGCAAATATTCTCCCAAACAAAAATATTTGCCCATGAAATGTGAAGATTCCAACATCATTGACTAAGATGAGCCATTCAAGAAGGGAGTAACTACAATTAACAAACACTGCTGAATCCTTATAGAATGAAGTAAATACAATACAGTGTTTATTAGTGGTTTATTTCATCTTATATTATTGTAAGGCTACTACTTTTTCACATCTAGCCTGGTCTTGAATGCCTCAAGGATGGGGCATCCACAGCCTCCTTGTCACCACCCTCTGTGCGAAAAACTTCCTCTTAATATCTAACCTAAACTTCTCTTCTCTTAGTTTAAAATCTTTCCCCCATTTAGCAGCTTCTCTTCTTTCTAATCCTGTAAGATGTTTATCTTCTGTGAAAATAAGGTTACACATATATGCAAAAAGGCAGAAAGAAAAAGACTGCAAAGGAGAATCAAGGAAAACAGGAATGATTTTACTTAGCCCCCAATAAGGCTACAGCACACAAAGCTAATTTAAATATATAGAAGAAACTCATTAAATGGACCGGGACACATTCTCTTTACCTCAAGGCAAGAGCCAACTTGAGCCTGATCAGCCAAAATTATCTCCCTAGCCACAACAGAGATTCAGGGAATGTAATGGTAGGTCTAGGATTTTAAAGTAAAAGAAGGTATTTTTAGATTAGATAAAGAAATTCATCACTATGAAGGTGGTGAGACACTACAACAGACTGCCCACCCAGAGAAGCTGTGGATGCCCCATCCCTGGAGGCATTCAGGATCAGGCTGTATGGGCCCCTAGGCAGTCTGATCTAGCAGGAAGCAACTTTACTCAGAGCAGGGGGGTTGGACTGGATGATCTTTGAGGTCCCTTCCAAACCAAACTATTCTAAAATTCCACTATCTACATTGCCCACTGAGAACATGCCCTCTACTGTCAACCCATGAACACTCAAGTTTTCTGGTAGAGCATTATTTGGCCTAAAGCACAATCACACCAGAGATCTGCTAACAGTCATACTGTGAAAACATCAGGTGTTCTAGTCTTCTTTTGTATATTAGCATAACTAAAAGCACGGACAAAATTCTGTTGTCTGTCACTGTAGTATCCTGGTTGAGAATTTTACATTGGTAAACCTCCACAAAGGCTTACTACTGTCTCCTGAAATCTCTGGGAAACCTACTGAAGTCTCCAGTTACATCTTCACTAGTTACATCTTCACCAGTTACAGTATTAAAGACAGCATAGATTACACAGCAAATGAACCTGTGATTCTATGATTTGATTATCAGGATGATTTCCATATTGAAAAAAAAAGTATTTTGGAGCATTGTTACATCTTCTGTTAAACTAACTAACAACAACAAACATGTTAGTCTACAGACTTTGTATACAACAGCTGTTGTGGTCATGCTTCCAAGAGCAAAAATAGGAGAAGCTACAAGAAAAGTGCTTTTGTTTCCTGTGAAATTTTTGATGCCTCAGTCTCTCATACTGAGTGAACTGTGCTTGAGATGTGAGAGACTGATTTTGATCAGAATTCAAAGAAAGCCCCGTTCTTAACTCTGCTACTAACCTCAGTGTGACCAGGTGCAAGCCACATCACCTCTCTGCGCCTCTAATTCCTCCTTCCTTTTTGACTCTTCACTCATCTTTTGTCTAAGTGATAAATTCAGTGGGAACACACTGAAATATCCATACAGTGCATAAAGAACCTGAGGTCTCCTCCTAAAACACAAAAAATATTCCTTTTAAAACTAGAAATTCACCACAACCAAAACATTTTGTCAAGAAGCTTTTGATTCCAACAGATTTCCTACTAAAACACATATCCAAAGCATATTACTGACATAGCTTGTCCTGTTTCTAGTAAGTTTCCCAATCTTTTCTTGACTGCCTTGATTTTCAGATCCACAGCATTCAATCAGGAACTTGGAGATGGCACCTCAAACCTTCCAAGAAATGTAGCTCTAGTACAGCCCACAAAATATGCAGCACTGGGATGGTAGTAACAACTCTCATCTGCAGAGAATTCCAGAATTGCTGCCTTATAGTTTCCAAATGGAATAAACTCAACTTTGAAAAAAGTTACTCTGTTCTGTGAAGAATTTTACTTTCTCCATTTTGTACTACTACTGTTAATAACAGACATATAAAAACTATTCAGGCACACTTTGTTGTGCCTGAATAAAGGCACTGGCTTTCTGACAAATTTAAAGAGAATAGTCTGGAGTCTGATACTAATAAAACTTATTGGGTGGCCAACAGAACAATTTTAGCTGAAGCTTAACAAATTTCCAGAGGCTTGTCCGAGAAACAAGATTATTTCTTTATTTACTGCACCTCTTTCTGCATTCATCTCTTTTGAATGTATGTGCAAGTGCATGCTCAGAAATCACTTTTAAGTCACAAAAAAAAAAAACCAACAACACACTATTCTTGTGATATTAGAAAAGTTGCTGAATGGAAAAGACTGGCAAGGGGAAGAGGGCTCACAAGAAGATAATCTTCATATGGTTGACTGAGGTGAAGTTGGAGCAAGCCTTAAAACAGCCTTTTCTGCTTCCTGAGAATTTCCATGCAGAAAAACCACAACCAGCTTAAGATCTCCACTTTTTGGAGGGCAAGAAGAGGGCATTTTTTTAGACAGAGAAGTCCTCTGCAAACAAAGAGCTTGTTTAGAAATGAAGATGGTTAACAAAAAGCCACAAACATTCTAACTATCAGAATATTTGTACCTTTATACATGGTCATGACTATTAGCTATTAGTTCAGTAATCTCAAGCCAGCCTCTGGACTTACATCCCTTTTGATCAAAAAGGCCCACTGAATCAAAAATCGTGCAATTTTAATACAGAAAAATAAAAAATCTTTCCACTTCAACTTAAAATAAAGAACTGGGTCAAATAGGAATGAGAAATTTTGGGGTGGAAGAAGGAGATCAGCTACAGAAGGATAATCTAAGCAGATGGCTTGGCAGACAAATTATGACTCATGTCAAATAGGAGACAGTGTTTGTGATTATGTCCTCTAACACTGAGAGCACCATTGAGTCAATGACACAAAGAAGGCAGAATGGGTTAAGTAGTAGCCTAAATTTTAGTTCTGACTTACTAAAATGAGTCTTGCAGTAGAAAAGGCAGCGAACTGAAATTTGTACTAGCAGTGAGGAGAAAATGAATTAACAGTAATCAAATTCTGAGCTTTTAATCATCTTTTTGCGTGTCTTCACACTGCAAGGCCTGTAGCCCTTTACAATATTATCATATCCATATGGGAAAAAAGTGCAGCCATTAAACTGCCTAAGACTGCTAATTATGCTTCTGTATTTAGGTGGTCTGGAAAAGTATTTCAACATCACCACCTCAAAAGAACTGAAAAGCAAAGGCTAGCCCTGCAAAAGGCACAATCAGACTTACTAGCTAAAGACGTGGAGTAAAAACTTCCCAAGTCAGTTCACAAGAAGCAGTGAGTACTCGGACACTGCCGAGCTGCTCCTCTCCTCGCTTTGTAACTCCCACAGTAAACCCATGGTCCAGCTAGTTCTGAGCTCTGATGGTTTATTTCACTTCAACCAAAAGGCACTCATACTGTATATACTTAACTCCTCTGTTACATTGTCACTTGCATAAAAATTAAGAGCCCACACGTCAAATCTAATCTAAATTGTATTTTCTATTTGACTAATTTCCTGGAAATCAATACTTAGAAAACTGAGGGAGAACAAAAACAATTAATGTGTAGCCTCTCATACAAAATACATTTAAAAAAGCTGAGAGTTAATTGAAAGCAGTTGATCACTAATTTTTACAATATCATTCAGTGCAGCAAGCCTTAAGAGAAAAATTCTGGAAGCCTTTTTGATCCTCATTTTATTTCTGAAAGAACTAATGACACTGCTGTAGAAAGAGGTCAGTTCACACAGCTTTTCTGAATGAACAACAATACTGTGAAAACTGGGATTGATTGATAGCCTACTGTTTGCGTCATTATGTCCAAATGTTTACCATTTGGGGCTTCAAGGAAGCATGAGACAAAAATCAAAACAACTTTTACAAGACTTCAACAACACTGGCAAATTAAAATTGTATCCAGAATTGTTTAGACATGATAGAAATGGAAGAAAGCAGTTTTCTTCTGCATTATACAATTTTTTATCTTAACATTACCCACAACATCTAAACTTTTCGGTGTGAAAGAGGAAAGAAGTCTTTCCCTCCCCCAAGTTAATCCTGCTTTCTACCACTTTAACCCTTTGCATTTTCAAGGCATTCTGCTGAACACAGGATCATACTGAGTACATTCTCTTCTATTAAGATGAGTCACCATCCCTAACTGAATCCTTGGGAATAATTCTAGGGGAAACCTTGTAAACATGAGCTAAACTTTTTTCTGATTGCTTGGAATTATAGACTTTTTTCCCTGTTGATACTTCTCAAAGCAAAGGTCCCTTAATTGGCAGCAGGAGCCGTTATCATAAGGTACATAAAATCAGCTGCAACAGATAGAGAACACTCAATTCTATTTATCCATCATAAATGACATTCACATTGTAAACAACACAGCTTAATCTAACTAACTGCAGTAAGACAATGTTAAAATTATAAAGTAAGATGGTAGGTAAAAATAGCCGTGATTTTATCTCCCTTCAGACACAGACAATTAATTTTGTCAGTTGGCAATTTTAGAATACCCTTATGTAACATGTTCTGCCACATCCTCCATATGATCTTGTGCTCCATTTATAAGCCACATGGTCTTTAACATCTTCCTCACCTTAAGTGCATACACATTGTAACAAACTAGTCCAAGAGACCATAAGCAGTATCAAGCTTCATCTCAGCCTGCAGAGCTCCATAATTCACTGAATCTTGTTTGCAACAACAGTAACTCAAGGTGGTTTTGTTTGTTTTTAAAGAAGACTGCTTTTCTAGAACCAGAACTGCTGCCATTGCAAGTTGAAGTAGGAAAGACATCTGTTAGGAGCTTAGATTTAAGATGACACAGTACACAGTCTACAAGAAGTAAAACCTGAATGTTTTGACTGGTAGCTGGAAAGGATCTTCATAGAATTTCTGGAATATAGAATACTGGAATAAAAGGGGGACATTGAGTATATTATTCTTGACTACCCTAAGTAACAGCAACATTCACCTTTGTAAAAGCTGAAAAACTTTTAACTTAAACTGACAAACTAATGTTGATAGAGAGAGATGGTCCCTAGTTGAGACAGTTCCTAGGTAAATCTTTTGTTTTAATATACAGCAGCAAAAAAATTGGGGGGAGACTCAAAGAAACCAGAGTAGAAATATATATAATCAAACACCAGAAGAAAAAAGGATGGAAAGCAAGAAGGAATTAAAGAAGAAGTGACAATGGTATAGTACTTCACTGAAATATCTACTAGGAAATTAGCTGAAATTTGAAAAACTACAAAAATAGTTATATGAATCTTACAATCATACAGAATGGCTTAGTTTGGAAGGGACCTTGAAGATCATTGAGGTCCAACCTTGAGGAATTTTAAAGGATGCAGGCGATTATTAAAAGAACAACAAATAACAGCGAAGTATGTCTATAATAAAAGTTTTGAAGAAATGTGATGCAAAAGAAAGGAAACAGCTGTAGAACTATCAATATGAAATAAAATGAGTCAATACCTTGGTAAAGAGGTGCTTGTTCTATTTCAAACTACTGCTTTTCTTCCCACTTTCTCATCATCATTAGTAAGGTAGTAGTTGCTTGACAGTGTTTTGATGGGTTACAAACTGCTATGCTCTCTGTGGCAGAGATGAAACTCTTCAACAACCCAGAGAGTGGTGTATTGTACAGCATTCATTGAGTGCAATAATATACATGTAACTGAATAAAGGACCAGCTTGAGGAGAAGCAGGCAAGTATATGCTGCGGCTAATAATTCCTCAGGTTTTTAAACTATAGACAATCTCAACATATGATAAATGCCTTGAATAAACAGCTTCTTAATTTAAATAAAGCACACTATTAAAACTATTATGCACAGTAATATCGATTTGGTATTTTACAAGAACATTTTAATTATGTGTGTTTTAATGTCACCGTGTAATGTTTTCTACTCCTGACAACATTCTTAACATTGTTTTTTTCAACAGTTGATAATCAGTGTATGTATTAAATCCATGTATATAAAAATTATTTTCATTGAAATATTTTCTCAGCGCAGTTAAAAGAGAGTTTTAATTACATCCATATTTCCTAAAGAAAAGGCATATAGACACCGTGGGTGGTTCTTGAAACAGTTCCCTCCCTCTTCTTGTGGTGGTCATTAAGTGTCTGGCAGCAGGAACAGCTCATATATAGAACTACAAATGATGTGTCTGAAAATCTTATATCTTCCGTGTTCCCACGGCATGAAGCTCTGTTATGGATGTCACCATAGACAGAAATTACCGTGAAGCTTCCAGCTCAAAAGTCATTAGAAAAGACAAGGCCATACAGGAAAAAGAAAAGAAAATAGTACAACAGATGGAAGAAAATGGAGAGAAATATAAGCTCGTACTGACCACATTGCATTAACAAAAAGATGTAGCAAATGTCACCAACACATTAACTCACCAAAGAAGAGGGTTAAAAAACAGCCTTAAAAGTTATCCAAATTATTTTCTGGAAATAAGAAAAAGACTGAAAAAACTACTTCACCAATATCTAGAGTGTCTTCAAGCATGCCTCTGATTAGCTACTAGTATATTTTCTTTGCTCACAAAACAAGTGGATTCTGAACTTTGGTAATACTGAGATTTGGAAAAAAGTTTGCCATGATTTTCTAACATACATTGGACAGTTATTTTGTCACATTACTTCAATGCCTCAGAGTAAATTTAAATTATAAATTAAGACAACATTTAAGAGAACAAAAGTTAGACAGTATCAAAAAAGGTCCAAGAACAATTTTTACATCATTAAGTTTAAGCAGTCTTACAGACAGGTTGCTTTTCCTTCAGAAAAGATTCATCAAGATTTTACTGTGAAAAGAGATGTACTGAAGTAAAAAAATAAATTTTGGCCAGAAATATCCATCTTTTGGAGGGTAAAAGAGAAGAAGAGTAATGAGAGGCCTAAAACTTTACTACAGAGTTCCTAGCATTTGTACGTTCAAAGTTTAAGAGTCCTCACTGATTCTAAGTACAAATAATCAAGCTTTTCAGCAGAACACAATTTCACCAGAATTCTCTGGTGCTCCCATCTTTAAAATCACTTGTTCCATATTATTCTGCCTGTCTAGTATCCCATAATAATGAATTTGTTAGCGGAGAAAGAAATTAATACCATTCCAAAGAGCAATAATCAGCTGCCTTAATCATAACGCTTCCTGAAGTACATTCATTTGCCATCTTTCATTTCAACAGTCCAGAAAATGATCTTTCACTACACAGACAATAAGATGTGCCTTGCCTGTCCAGGAAGACACAAATCTCAGAAAATAAAAGGAGGGAAAGGTGATGGAGAACAACTGTAAGCAGTAAAATGATCAGTGTGCACGTGTACAGAAACTAAGACTGCATAGACAATCTACAATTCCGACACCTTCTAAATTTCAACTACTCAACCTCAAATGAATATAACTACATTTGAAGGAAAACATTTGCACACTGAATCCAGATTTCCAAAAACGTTTGCAAATTCTCATTAACCAGCAAAGTGGTCAGAAACTACTCAGTTCCACAATCTTCTCTGCATTTTGAGTTGATGGGTATCCATTGATAGAGGTAGCTCGTTAATTTCTCAGTGTATCAGCAAGAGAGGAACTGAGTTGACTGTGTTGGTTTAATAGAGATTACAGCAGCACAGTTGTGCTGAGATTCAGCAGCAGCAGGATTCTATTCTACCTGCCAGAAAAGGAATAAGTCATCCCAGTTAGAGTCACTAATATTTCTGTAATTAAAACTCAAAAGTGGCACTATGCAGACTGGTGAGTTAGTGTTTAGAGGGTTTTTGTTTGTTTGTTTGTTTGTTTTTTGTGGTTTTTTTTTTTTTTTTTTTTTTTTTCGTTTGGTTGGGTTTTTTTTAGCTCAATGATACAGAGAACATGACCATGTAATACAGTATACACCCCGTACAAATACAAAATGAGATGAGTACATTAAGCCAAGAGAACAATCAAAGCTTCTTCTTACATTCTGAGAATGGAAAGACAATAACTGTGACCTATGTATCAGGAGAGAATTCCTTAAAACAGGTGAGATAATGCATGAAGGAGAGCACTGCAATGGTTCTTAGTAGGACTAATTTTAAGACAAGCAAACTGAACAAGATATACAAAAAGAACTGTGTAGAGCTAAATCGTATAGGTGTAGGAGAGCTGCATGAAGCAATAAGGGAATAAAGCGAAGGCTAAAAAAAGCCTTAAAAGAATAAAGAAGATTTACATCACTGAGGATGAATGGCAGTCTGGGAGTATCACTAGGAAAGTCATTGGGGAACACTGTAGAGATGAGTAGCAGAAGTCAGTGAGAGACAGATCAGATTGAACTGAAGCGCACGTGGGAAAAGGTACCTGCTGACTGGACAAAAACGATCACTCAGATCAACCAGCATTTTCCATTCTTTCCCTCCCTTTTCACCTCATCCAGCTACATTTTCCCAGTGAGCTAAGAGAAGTTGATGGCCGATTATCTTAGGTCCCATCCCTCACTTAGTGGCTAAGCTGAACCTCCATGGAACAGTGTATGATGAACTGAAGCAGTCAAACCTAAAGCAGTGCAACCATTCATACCTATTCTGTTCACTGACCTTCCCCATGCATGTCCCTCAGCAGTAAGAATTACTGTTGCCACGGGGTATCCAGCTACTTAAGATCCATTATGGAAAATGACCTTTCTCAATCATCCCTCCATTTTGCCTTAGTTCCACTGTTTAGTGTCTAACTCCCTCTATCTCTGTGACGGCCTATCCATCCTCATTTTCCCATTAGATCACTAGAGACTTCTCAATTTTTAATTCAATTTGTTTCTCCAAACAGGTCTCTAGACAACCTGAATCACTTTACCAGCAAGATCTCCAGTCCTAATCTGGACATCTTCACAATCTACTTGAAATACACTTCTCTTCCTCCCTCATTCTTTTATCATCTCACATCCTAATTACTCTCTCTAGGTGTTCAGTTATGTCATTTTTTTGTCTTTTGCCCCATTCTCTTTTATCCTATTGCATTGCTCATAGTTGCTCTCCCCATCACATTTGATGATCTGTCATTGTCTTCCTGACTACTTGTTCAGTCAGTCTACCTCTCCCTCCACAGGCTCTTTGTACCAGTCAATATTCACATCCCCCAAAGAGTTCATATTATTTTCTGCTTTTACCTTAGACAACTTTCTGCTACCTAATAGATGAGGAGAAAGGTCAGAGCCGATTGTAAGAGGAACAATAAGAAACTACACTGCAGAAAAAGAATCCCAGATAGCTCATATCTACATGAACAATCAAGTTAGCAAACCCTTCAGTTTGTAGGTTTCTCAGTATAATCTTAAGGATCAGAGGTAGGCTAAATCTCAACAGATTTATACACAAAAAGGTAGGTATATTCCAATAGAAAGAAATCCTCCTGCCAAATTTCAACCTTCTTCTCCTCTTAAGTGCAGAAACAGTAACTCTCTTAGTTCCTTTTCTATCAAGCAATTACCATTTTCTGTCTCCACTGAGTAAACAGCACAGTTTTTTATTTTAGCCTGTAAACAAAAATGAAACTGCTATAGCAAATTTCTGTCTTGCTATTAAAGGCTGGTGCATTTGTTAACTTCTGAAAAAAAAAATAATAATAATAATGGGAACTGTCAAGTACATGGCACTCTCATACTAAATTACACTAAGCATCCCCTTATACCCTGAAATAACTTCTGTATAAATGCTTTTGAGGTTTTTTCATTTAATTTATGCTCCTGTCTTCAAAATTAAAATACGTATTTCTTATCCATATTTTTAAATTCCATTTGTTTGTTTGTTTTCACTACTGCTTCTAGGATCCTGAAACTCAAGTACTTAAAGATGGCTAAACTTGCTTGTGCCCACATTCAAGCATCCATTTGCATATTGTTTATATCTTTTGGACAGTTAGATAATATAATTCCCTAAAATTATGCTCTGAAATTTAGAGCTGCTTTAAGAAAAAGTGGCATGAGACTAGCAACATGCCATGTTTTTCTTATATTTCGTTCTTTTTGAAAATGATTGCTCACATGCGTTAACAAGTGTTAAAAAGGAGTTAAAAATAGTTTGATGTCAGACAATTTCTAAGGTCAACGTATTTCTTAATGAAATCCATGACATTTCATAAATTTTTACACTGATTTCAAGTTTAGTGTTCTACTGTAAAAAAATGTTAATACTGCACCAGTAAGTTGTGTCACAATCTTTTCTAAACTATCATAAATTTCTCAAAATTGATTGTGATTTACTGACTTGAAAAAACCCAAACAACAATCACCTCTTTTATAGGGACTGATAAGAAACAACGGTAAGAACAAGATGGAAAACATTTCACATTAGACAATTTTGATGTCACTTTGCAGAGTACATAACTTTTCCATTTACCCCATCACAGTTCCAACAGTTGTAATCTCTGGGCTAATACAGAATTCAAAAGATGATTATAAGTGCTAATTAACAAATGCTATTGTATGAAATTATATGATGCTACATAATATAACTGGTATCCAGTCACACAAGAATTGTTAGTAACCATGCATAAATCTTATTTTCTGGTGTGCTTTTAAAAGTCAGATTTCAACATGAAAAAAGCCTTAAATTATAATCCATTTTGGAGTTTGATGTATGAAAATGTAATACAAAATAAACAAAGTTAAAACTTCTGTTGATTTTACTTTAAGAATATTTGTTAAAATTGCAGAAGATAAAATATGAATGCTTTTATTAAGAGCAGCATAATGGCAAAGGCATAGGTGAGATTTAAATTAAAATTTCCTGGGATAAATTTTTCAGGAGTGCCAAAGGACGCACTTTTATCCTCTCCAAACACTGCAGGTGATATATAGTGGGTGCTGTAATTGGCCAAGGAAGAGTAAAATCTTCCACTCTGATATTGAGACATAATTCTGCCTCCAAAAAAAAACCCCATTATTTTTTATTTTGCTTATTATTTTCACATACTACATAAATACATAATGACACATAATTTTATTGGATAAAAGTTATTTTTACGGTACCTTCAGGGGTGATAGCACTAGGACACACATCTTTTAGAAGATCTCCCAGAGTGTGCAATTGTCCTCCAGAAGCAATTGGTCGAAACAGCTTTTGTATAAAAGGTCTCTCTGTTGTTGCCTGTTTTAATAACAAAATTAGCAAAAACAACAATTTAAAGACCATGCAAATATATGGTGACACTATCTGAGACAGGGATAAGACAGAATCGAATAAGTGGCTGCAGAAGAAGCAATGCCTGGCTTTTTTTCTTCTTGTATTTCATTCACGATGAAGTGCATGGGAATTAGTTTGTTAACAATTTTAAGTACATTAACACTCAAAACTGTGAAAATCATTTATACACAGTATCGTGGAAATGTAAAAGTGTTAATTTTTTTTTTTTTAACTCATCATTTCTGTTTTGGGAGTAGGATCCACTTGAACATGAAGTAATCTTCATTTAAGTAAATAAGCAGTGAGCACAAACTTAAAGAGATCAGCAGATTGCCAAGTCAAATCAATACTGCAATAAATATCCAGTGCCTTCCTGCAATTTCCTTTCAGAAATACATTAAGCACTTTCAACAGCAAACAAGTACCTTTACAGTTCAAGATAAGTGATTTTTTTATACCACATTTGTTCAAAAATTCTAGCTATTTCAGCCCCAAGAAACAGCACAGATGTAGCGAGCGTCCCAGGTGACTGGGCTCCAGTAACCTGTATTTCCATCACATACCATCAGGAAGAGAAAGAACAATGCAAAACCAGTGTCTCCTTCCAAATTGAGTTTCCTATCACTCAAAAAAGTTGTTCCTGTCCAAAAATGATTACTTATATATAAATAAATCACAAACTCAACATAAAAAAATACTTTTAAAAAAAATACTATGAGATAAAAGATACCAAGTGAGACCAAAGATATTTCCTGCTTCTTGCTAACAGTCTCCATAAATGGAGAAATGTTTTTTTCCCAGTTTTCCTTATCAAGACTGATCAGATGGAGAGTCAATTCTCTGTCCTCCGGGTAGCAAAGCGCGGATATAAACAGCACTAATGAAATGTCTGAACATTTGAAAAATGATGGCGGGCACACAGCCAACAGGATTCACCTCAGACAGATACACACTCAAGAAATGAACTCTCACACAGAATATTCACAGCATCACAGGATGGCTGAGACTGGTGGGACCTCTGGGTCCCAAAGCTCCAGCACAGACACTCAACGCCGGGTGCCTGGGCCCACATCCAGAAACACTGAAGTGTACCACCAAAAAATTAGAAAACACAACAACAAAACACTAAGACATTATTGCCAAAACTATTTTCTATCAGTTTTCAATTAAAAAAATATATTTACAGAAGTCTAATCACAACTCCCAAGTGCTTACCATCTGAAGTAACAGAGGTGGAAATAAGTACAAGAAGGCTGCACCAAGTAAAGCAGTTACAATCTGTAGACTTTTGAGCTAAGAGTTTCCCAGGTGCTTATTCCTTTTTCTTATTCTTTATCATCTTTTTCCTAGTTATAATAATCTAATGCTGTATTACAACATGAGGCAAAAGTCCAAAAGGTATTTTCCAATAGGTCTCGCACATAGTTGCTGACTACTGCAAAGCAATGCCCACAGCAGTTATCACAAAACATTACAGAAAATGAATTCAATTTCATATTTTAAGCATTGACAAATACAGATGTGGTAATGTAAGTAAAAACCACTGGTCTTCATCAATATTAAAATGATAGAAGTAACAGCACGTTAATTGTTTAAACAAAGAGTACAGCTCACACAATTCTACAGGAAGAATATTTCCCTATCATGCTTTCCCTATCATGCTTATATTTCTTCCCTGCAACACAGCAGATGCTTTGTGTGTTCAAAGAGTCAAAAGAAAAGTCCCATCCTACAATCTAGTGTTTATAGGATAAATTTTCAAAGAACCTTAGTCATATAACAGCATAAGTCATCTTAGAAATAAAAATCCGTCACCTCCTTTGAAGTGTAGTAGCTAGTAATATAAACCCAACACATCTACAGCTTTCTACTACTCCCATATTTACAGCAGCAACATATGAAAAAACAGTTGTGAGCAAGTTCTTACATAAGGTAACGTTTTGTCCAATATCTGTTTAATCCATCACAGTGCTATCTGTAATCTAACCCACAGACATCACTGCATAACTGTCAACAATTTGAGCTTATTTACATCAGGTCTAAAGCATGTATTTGTACACCACTCATTGTTTTTTTTTCCCACTATCACTTTCATAGCTTCAACAGAATACAGCACTTACTGTATTTCACAGCACAGCACCAATATATCAGTGAGCTTTTCAAAAAACGTTGGATGCATTTGCAGGTTACTACAGATGAGCAGATCAGTGATTGCTTACGATCTAGAAGGAAAATGCTCTTACGTATACGACCATATTAAGATAAATTACCTGCCCTGGAATTTTGGGTGTATTTTACACTGATCATGTCCATAATTCAGTAACAATTTTTTTTGTTTTGTTGTTTGTTTTATTAAAGCAAATATTCGATTTTGATAACACACCTTCTAGGAAGCTGGAATTACTGCAACTGAAAATCTTCTACACTGCCTACAGCACCACGTATCTTGTGCTTTACACACAGAACAGTGTTCTTTGTTGTTGTTCTAAGGAAAGTGACAGAGAAAAGAAATGACACTACATTGAGAAGATACAGATTAAAATAACTTGTTTGGGTACACTGGAATTGAGAAGAGTTATTGGAGAAGTAGTTTTAAGACAACCTTTAAGGCAGCTTAAAGCATCAGAAGATCAGAGGCAAGCTATATAGTTACATATTGTGTTAGCAATATGTACAACTTTCTTTATCAACTTCCTGCCAAAAAGAGTATTCAGCGTGCCTGGTCCCTTTCAGAAGTGACAGAACATCAAACACTGCATGAAATCCACAATTTAATTAGACATTTTATGCAGGATGCATCTTACAATGAAAAACTTAACTCATGAACTGCTGGGTTCTAATTTGGAAAAATAATTACTAGGGATTTTGACTTCCTGAATGAATATTCTGCTGCTACTCTAACTGCATTCAAACAAATAAAAGCTGCCACACTTGCTGAATGCGCACAATGGAAGATTTTCTCCTAATTCCCATATATGCATAAACTGACAGCCTAAAATCATAAGCTTTGACATTCCTATATGCTCTGTAGTTTCAGAAAGTTGCCAAGTTCATAGCCTACACTGCTTTGTAATGAACCACTTTCCACTAAAAAAAAACAACCAACCAAGATTACAAAATCACAGAATCATAGAATGGCCAAGGTTGGAAGGGACCTCAAGGATCATGAATCTCCAAGCCCCCTACATTAGATAGCCTATCACTTTGTTTATGCCAGTTTAAACTCAACCAAGAAGGTTTAAAAGTATTGGTAAGAATTTGTACAGTGATTCAAATTACTTAATGCATATGGAAAATATAGGAACATTTACTACTCCCTGAAAATAAAATAGTGTTATATATTATTGATTTTTGACTGAAAAATATGTTCTAAGATGTCTTCTGCTTTATATAAATGTTTTCAATTACAAATCTTAGTAGTGCAAAAGTGACTAATTGAAAAAATGGTAAATTACTGCAGTCACAGAGCTGTGCCTGTCTAGAAGCACAATACTGCCAAGCCATATATCACAAAAACTATTCTTTTACTGCTGCTGACACTGTTCTTCTGCAATATATTGGCATCCTTAGCTTTTTTTTGCCTCACATTAGACCAGAACGACTGATTCCGTGACTGTGGAAAAGGCACAAGGAATTTTTATTTATTTAAAACAAGTAAACAACCACTCCACTTGCTAGACAGGCATAATATCAGAGTGAAAGGTTAAATGGAAATGACAGCTAAGATAGCAGATCACCAATAGCCTCAGGTAAGAACTTGTGTCAGAAAGAAATATTTGCATGTGTAAAGAAGTAAGTTCTGAATTTTAAGAATGTTATCTGTAGTTGCTTCAACAGCTGTGCATTTTTTATTCTTATTCACAAACAAGTTGCATAGTAAGAGAGATTACCTAACTCTTAAGTTCATTTCATATATCCTGTTACCTGCAGAATATGGCCAATAAAAACAGTTTACTGGCTCTTGGAAATAAGTAATAAAATAAGTACTAAAAGTACTACAATGGAGCGCTTTTTACACATATAAACATCTAATATTCCATAGCCAGAACAAGCCAGCAAGTCAGTCCGTGCAACAAACAGCATCTGAGGTGGGAATGAGTACATGTGAACTGCAGGGTAAACACTGTCTACCATCCGCAAAACGCAAACAGGTGAGTACACAGAAAACAAGTCTCAAAGCAGATTTAGTCCAACTCGTGATTATTATTCTGCATTACTGGGATGCCTACAGGCCACAAAAGCTAGTGATTACAGCAGAAGACAACAACACTTTATAAACAAAATTGCTTGTGCACCTAGGCATGTAATTCTTAACTCCACTATTCAGTGTTGCTATTCTATTTTCAATCTCCAGTTATGCTCCTTCCTAATAAATAAAAGGAAATCCAAAAAAGAATCATTTGGTTTTACAATGACCAGTGTAACTCAAATAAATTTAATCATTCTTATAATTTAAATGCTGCTAAATATTTCTGCAGAACTTGTCAATAGCTACAGCAGACTCTTTCTGTACTTTCCTACGTATTTCTTGTTGACACATTTTAACATTTTGAAGCATTAATTTATACTCCATCTATCATTAAAGACAATTAGTGTGATACTCGTTTAGATTTCCACAAATACCTCTGTTAAAGCAACTCAAAGCAATTTATCAGCTACAAGCAGAATACAAGATTTTTTAAATGAAAACTGATACAAACTGATCTCTAAAACAGTAAGAGGAAGACTTTCCACTGAATCAGTGTTATCACAAAGATTTCCAAAGGAGGAAATTTTAGACACTATAATTGCAATCCTCTGTTACAAACCAGTTCAACTGATTTCTCTCTGTTCCTTCCTGATTCTGTATGAGTTCCTAATCTGCCCACACACAAATTGTTCCAAGCAAAGCTGTTCTATCACATTCGTCCACAGCTTTATGATGGAACAATACTGGCATGAAAAACAACAGACTTCCAAATGAACAGAGGCTTAAGTTTGTAGCTTTCTTTTCAGCTTAGACTGTGAGAAGGCCCCAAGGTAACTATTTTGCACTTGTTTATGACATTTAAGACTTATGCAACACTCTAGATGAACACCTAAAGGGTACATTTGCAAATTGCTACTCTGATGGCAGACACAAAAAGGAGGAAACTTAAATGCTGATAAAATTTATTCTACAACAGCACTGAAACAAGGAATTTCTACAAGCCTGTTTCACTTGCAAAATAATGGGAAAACAACTTCTATTTTACATCTGTAGCTAAGGCTGTCCCTGCCATTGAAGAGCACAGAATTTCAGGCTACGAGGCATTTTCTGGAAACAAAGTGGGAACTTACTTTCAAGAAACTCTATGCTCAACCAGGATTGAATCAAAATTTATTACTTTTACCTCTTGTATTTATTTGAAATAGCTTTCATCATTTATAATAATTTCCCTAAAAGCACTTGTTACATTGTTGCTAGCACATATAATTTATCCTTGCCAATTTCTTTGATAGAATGGATATATCATTTACTTAGAAACCATACTAGAGCAGTTCTCTCAGTTAATACACATAATGATTATACAGACTTAATCCTTTTCTTGACCAGCTGAGTAGTTTACACAGACTTGGTTGCAAACTATAACTTCTCCCCTCCATTTGCTTCAGCTAGCCTTCATTCTCAGCGTCTCAACGGTAGGTTGTAAAAGACATCCACAGATTCCTAAAAAAACAAATGGAAGTTTGAATTCTATTCGTCTGAAATGAAAATAAAATGAATAAATAAAAATCAAGACCTACCGCAAGCAGTCAATGACGATATGGAAGACAACTGGTTAAAGTTATACTCAAAAAGAATAATACACTCAAAAAGTACAGAGTTGCATCCGGCGAGGGTCAGGTTGGGTGTTAGGAAAAGGTTCTTTGCCAGAAGGTGGATGGGCACTGGCACAGGATCCCCAGGGCAGTGGCTGTATTCCCAAGCTGCCAAAGCTCAAGAAGCATTTGGACAACGCTCTCAAACATATGGTTTGATTTTTGGGTTGTCTTTTGTGGAGCCAGGAGTTGGAATGATGCTTCTTAGTCCCTTTCAAGTCAGGAGATGATTCTCTGTGCATATATATATATACACACACACACATGCATGCATACATATATATAATATATATGTGCGTGTGTGTATATACACAGCAAATTGGTTCTTGATTTTTAGCTCAACAATCTAAAGTACCCAGTAGGGGGGGAAGGAAATGAACTATGAAGATCTATTGTCTTATCTGCTTTAAGTTTATCATCTTTCATTTGAACTTGTATTATGTAAGGCTGGAAATACAGCAATGTGATTTATTTTTCTACTGCAATAATTCTTTCCCACCTCTCTTCAAACCTTCCAAGTTATACAGCACTTCTCCTAGACTCTCCTTGTTTTGCTGTACAACTTCGACAACTTTTTTATTTCACTCTAAGTTATTAGGACACAAACAACATTCCAAAAAAAATCTCTCTCAAGCATTTCTTTAAGCAGTCGGAGGAAAAAGTGAACTACAACTCGTACATCTCTTTATTATGGTAATAACATTTTTTTCCTTTGAATCTGTCTCTTACTGCTTCAAAATATCGCAAAATATTGAGCAATATTCAAAATATTCCTTACCTGCAAAGTCACATCACAGTTCCAAGTGCAACATGTATCACATTACAAATAAAGCTAATTGGTGTCTCTGAATGGAAGAACTAAGTAATTTGCTTATATGTCCAATATTCAACCAAAAAAATGGTAAAATGAAAAGGGGTGTGAGCATGTTCAGCGTGCATCTATCTAGAATTACCAGAAATACTGACTCACTGACATGAAGTGATGAGAGTTGCAGTTCTAGCTGTGAAGTCAATACATAGAATAAATCAAATGATTTGTCTTCCCCAATACCCTATTAAAATTTATATATTTTCAGTAGCTGCAGAAAATACAGTATATACCTGAGCACGGCCCAAAGATTTCATGTGAAATTATGAAAATAACTTAGTCTATAAAAAGAATATTGAATAGCATGTAAGATATACAAACTTACTCTGTGGGTTAATGTTTTCACTTACAGACATGTGTATCATACTAACCCAAACTGATTTTCTTACTTTTCCATAATTTAAATGATCAAGAAAATATAAACAGGAATTGTTGTAATTAATACTTACATCAAAATTAACTAGTATTTTAGCTGAGGCTATAGTTAAAATGAAGCCACAACTAGAAGCACAAACACATCTGGAATAAAGTTAAAATTTTACCTATTTTTTACTTGGGCTTATTGCAGTTATTTCTAGAAAACAATATTGAACTATTCTAGGTAACAAACAGTTGAAGACTATTCCCCAAAGAACATATGGGCAACCACTCATACCTTCCTTGAAGTCTTTCACTGAACAGAGCACACTGTATGAAGCAACTGCAGTTCTAGCCTAACTTCCTACATAATTAAAAATAATTTACCTTTATTACAAACCTACAGAGAAATATGGCAACTATTTAGGTTAGTCTCCCCACGCACACTGTTGAGGTTCTTTACTTGCTCATCTTCTCAAAAGATGAAAGAATCATTTTAAATGCCTCTCTTTATCATATTATTTAAATTCGCAGTGTGCTTCCTTACAATCTTTTAGGGAAAAAAAAAAAAGTGTAATAGCAACAAAAACAATTATTACAATCATAAAAACTACGTGAAAGCTAAACTTATTTCAGTGTTTGACAAATCTGAAAAATATATACACCTAGTCAGAAAATATCTTTTACCAAAGTCAAGTGATTCAAAACACTTCAGGACATAAAACGTTTCTACTTTTACAATGCCTTCTAAAAATTTATCATCCAGTTCCTGTTGATTTTATGTCCATTTCAAGTATGTTCCTATCTCACTATGCAAGTAGATGCACAATTTGCTCAGTCATCCTCATAGCCTTTGTCTGGAGTCCTTCCAAAAGTTCCACATCTCTTTCACACAGGGGACTCCAGTACTTAACCAGTGGCTTCACCAGAGCAGAAGTGAGCACTCTTCCTAATGCAGCCAAGGACACCCACCAGCATTCCTTGCTGCAAGGGTCCATGGCTGAATTCCCCGCATTTTCTGAATTTACAAGTTACCTAGTGGAAACTTCAATCACTGTGTGGGGAAACTGAGAATCTTGTGAGATATTCTTTTCCCTCTGCTCTGTAAGTTCTCATTGTAGATCTACTTGCAGGGTGGCTGCAAACTGGGTAAATTAAGAAAGTCCACAATGGAACTACATTTTAAAACTTTCTGAGCAAGTCTGCAGCTAGTTGATGAATTCCAGTGCTGATGAAAAATATGGATTACTTTACAGTAGTTCTTCTGTGAAATTATTCCATGTCCACAGAAAATCATCCTTCTGCAAATTGCCAAATTATCTACAGAAGAACGTAATTTACTCTTTCTTCTGCTCTCAATGAAAAATTTCATATTTCAAGGTTTCTTTGGGAAACTCTGAACACTTTGATGGTGGGTTGAGGATATATATGTGTTGTTTAAGGTGTGTTAGAGAACACCATTCAAGCGCTCTTTTATATTGTTAGTGGCTTGAAGGAGCACAGGCAGGATCATTTGGAAAATGGTCCCAAAGCCTGTTGTTAAATGAAGGCTTAAACACCAAAGCCATGTTATTATGGTTTCCGTAACATGATAATAATTAACAAGTGTGAAATAGTTCCTATAAGTCTGCAAGATGCCTCCTAACACTGCAAAGGTTAAAGGAGATTCCCTCATCAATTCTTGTTTGTATTCTGAGACAAGATTCATAACAGTATCATTAAAAACACTATATTGAAGTGGTCAACCCTCTGGGTTTTTCCTGAACAAATGATGAACTCTCCTTAAGGACTCTTCCTAAGTAAGTGCTAAAATATATAGCCCACAATACACCAAAATATGCAGCAGAGCTTCAGTCAGAGATGAATGCAGTTATGGACCAGACTGGGACAACACAGCACATTGAATACTGACCTGAGAAAACCCTAAGCATTTAGGACTGTTCAAAGGATTGTCCTACTCTTACAAGCAGCAACATAAAAAGAACCAGCTGAAAGAGCTGTGCAGTCTAGTCCCTTTGGCTTTAAAACTTGTAGATTTAATAAAACATAATAACAACTTAAGTTCTCATGAAAACTCTGAGAACATATTCACTCATTCAACAGATTTCCACAGAAAAAACACTTCTCAAAGGGTGAAAGACAGAGATCAAGATCTCTAAGCCACCTATCACTAGCAAAGTAGATGAAAAACCTTGAAAAACTCATCTAAAGACTAATAGTAAATATATTCAACTAACTGAACCTTACCAGAAAGGGCTAAAAACTTCTAGAACTAAAATGAAACGTGCTGTAAACCAAAAAACTTTTACCTCTAGACAACAGTTTTGCTTCACAATGATATTAAAAAAAAAAAAAAATCGAACTGCTTTGTTTTATAGGTGTTTTATTAGATACCATCTGCGCTACAGCATTTCTGACAGGGAAAGAATACATCTGTCATACTGAAAACTATGCAGAATGTGTTGTAAGAAAAAGGGAACAAAGGTTTGAAAAATTATGTTCATCCAGCTGCTTTACAAATATGGTATGAGGAAAGGAGATATAGTTTGGGGCACTGAAATCAAGAGACAGAATATCCTAAAAACCTTTTTTTTCTTTCTTTTTTAAGACAAGTTGGAACAAACAACATCCAAAGCAAATGTGCTGTTACACTCTATGGGTCATTTTTAGCAAGGGTGTGTATATATACAATCAGAAGTTCCAATACCAGCTCCATACAAAATGTTACAGGATGCATAACAAACACAGTTGAACTCCATTCTGGCTGCAGCTTTGTCCCTCAAATGATCCATAAAATTTGTTTGTCGAGACCTACATTCTCTAAACAACTGAATTAGCAGTATTTAACCTTAAATAAATTGCACAGCTCCTAGAAGAAGAAAAAAGTCAACATTCAAGAGTGATTTTATACATACAAGCCAGCAGGCAACAGTCAGTAAGGTCAAATAGTAACAAAACACAAACAGTACATGCAGTTCCAAGAGATGGTTTTGTTGAATGCTGGCAAGACATACGTCTGCAACATAAGCATACCCTCAAAGTGTTACATTTCCTGTCTAGAAGAGAATTCATATTTGCAATTAATAAGGTATCTGATTCATCAATGACAAAAAATTAATAGTGCTTTTCACACTTGCAGTACAGTGGCTTGCATATGCAGAACTAAGTCTTAATAAAACTAAGCAACTGAGTATTGACTAGCTATGAAGAAAACAACATCAGATATGGATTACATCCAAAAAAGCAAATGTCATGTCATTTGCTTTAAAGCACTGAATTGTACAGTAACTTATATGATACTATTATTCTATTTACATATTAAAACCAGTAATTCTTCTAAATTTTCCACAATTAGGATCAGCTAGAAGAAACCCTTATGATTACAGGTAGCAAAACCACAAACATTTATGCTTGTTAATTCATAATGTATTCATATGGAATGGTGCCACACCCTAGTTCCTCATTGGCTTATTTCATTCCACACTTACCTGAGTACAACTTACTTTCAGAGTTCAGGAAAGTGCAAACAAATATGGGCACTTTCTAAAAAGGTGAACACTTTCTGAGGATTTGCTGATCCTCAGTTTTGTGCAGAAGTTAACCCATTTTGTTTACATTTTTCTTTTTCCCCTTGCTATTCCTTTGCAGCACAAGAGAAAAATCAAAAGAATAAGGCTACAGACTGCAAGATTCAGGGAGCTGATTATTTAAGTGCGTAAAGCAGCAAATAATTCTGCATTGACAGAAGTGAGTGAAACAGAAGATGAACAGATTTAATGATCAGAAAAAACACAGTGATATAATAAAAACTATTGCATTTAAACGGTAGAATCCAACAGCGAATCTAAACACACCTAATTCAATTGAATTATTCCTTCATTTAACGTCATCATTGCAGCCTCTCAACATATTCATCTTTAAGAGTTAACATTCAAGGTGAAGATGAATAGTGCTACTTTTTTTTTTGTTTGTTTTTTAATTGCATACATCATTACAAGTTTAGGATGAGACATAAAAATACAAGCAACTCTTTTACTAAAACAATTTAGGGAAATAGAGCGCAGCAATTCAAATCTCATTGTTTGAATTTGAATCTGTAGCATGATCACATGTTCCCTGCAGTCAACATTAACTTCTTTATATACAAATTCATTATCATAAGTCTACTCGGAGAAAAGATGACAAATTAAGTATTCTGCAAAAATAGTTTATGAAGTAACCTACCAATTTGTGATTAAGGAGTGCATAAAATATTTGGAAAGATGATCACATTTTCAAGTCAGGAACAGACAATCTTTCTCCCCATCAAAAATGTTAATGATTTCATCACTACTTAAAATGTGATTTACATTCTGCTAACAAAAAATAAGTTGATATACTTATTTAAAAGCAAACGTATTAACTGCTGGGACGCTGCTGATTTTCAATACACTCAGACTCTTCCAGGACCTAAGGGTATCTGATAAAGGACTTAGAATTAAATATTGTCCAATTTTCCCCAACAGGTAGAATACAGCAAATCCCTAAATAGTCTTGAACTAGTTATATACTTCAGAAACTGAAGAAGCTATTTTTCATACAAGCAAATACTATATTATTTTTATGCAAAGTATGTCTACATTCAACTCAGAAGTATTACTATATCTCCTACTGACAAACCCAAGGTAGCTTAAAACTATCAAGCATGGTAACAATTCAACAAGAGAGAAAATACCCAAATGGAGGTTTTATAGCCTCCTCTCTTCTGCATTTCCCTACATCTTATGCAACTTCTACAACAGCTTTGAACTAGTTAGACTGACAGCTTTACAGACAGCTCAGGCATATTTACATAAACTTTAGTTACCATCTGACAGCAAATATAATCTCAGAATTTTTCTTCTACTCTGATTACAGCCTTCATTGCTGCACAGATTCTTAAAGACACAAGGCTGATCTTGCACATAGGTTCCATAAAGTCTCTTCACAGCAAACAAATTTGCATTGTAGGTTATGAATCTTCCTGCTCATGCAGAATTTCCACAGAACTTTCCTTTCCTGAGGCCCTATGAAGCATATTTGCCCAAATCTTAAAAACTTTCTCATTCACAGAGCTTTCATTTTTGAAGTAATTTAAAACTGCTGAAAATATGCTACTCTTTCTTTGATGTCGAACTACCAGCTATTAGTATAGCCATTCTGTGTACTCAATTGCTGATTAACCAGCAATGTTTTCTCCTTTCAAGCACAGAAATTCAGTCAAATCAATGACCATTTCACATTTTGTTATCTACACAATCTCTGTAAAAGAAAAATTTTGAAGAAATAAATCAGCCTATTACCAGTGAGTTATTTACAAAAAGACTACTTATGCATTAAAAGATATAAAGGTAGATATGGTATTACATAGAAACATATTCAAGAGCATTTTGCATAAGTCAACAAAACTGGCTATGTTGTGTTGCCCTCTTCAGGTCAGTAGCAGTCATGGTTTTAGTCCTGCTTGACTAGATATTGAACAATCTTACGACAAAAGGTAAAACTGCCAGTCTGCAGTTTCAAGTAGCAGCTAACTCTATTCCACCTGAACTTGAAGTATTATTTCTATAGGATTTTCAATCAAAACACTTTACAGATTGTCTCTACTTTGCCTGACCTTCAATACCAATCTTGAAGATTTTCTAAGTATCAGCTGGTGACTACAGCTAGACTACAAAACAATTTCAGCACTGCTAAGCAAGTTTGAAGAGCTCCACTGATGTACTTCATGATGTAAAATGAAGCTACGCAACTCACTGTTAATGAACAGATAGGTCAGAAAGCTTTATAGAGGTGGAAGGCAATGTAAAACTTAGAAACTGGACAATCTATTATCTAAATATTAATTAAATCTAAAATCTATGTAGACACCTCAAAGCCACACCTTTGACATAAAGAGCGAAGTGCTCAGTTAAACCTGTATATTACAAAGCATGGTGAATTTCAAGCACATTACTAAAGCAAATACACACTGTAACAATTTGTAACTGTAAAGTCTAATCATGACATCAAGACTCTTAGGACAGACTACAGAGGGAGGGAGGGCAAGAGATTGACAGGAAGCAACATGCAGAGCACAACCAAGAACAAGTGGGTGAGAATGACCTGGTGAGACTGCGGGTGAGTTGGCGTGACTCTCTGATATCAAAACTCCAGGATGAGTACAGACTAGGTGCACAACAACAACAACGAGACAGTGTTCCCATCTGCAGTACAAGACAGCATGCAGTGGTTTACCAGGTCAGCCTATCAGCACCTGTCTAAAAGGCACCACTTCAGTGCCTGGAGCCAGAGGTCCTACTGCAGATTGAAGGAAGCTTCTTGTCAATTATCAGCCTCGCAGTATGTCCAATTGTAAAATGCAAAACCCACTAATCTTAAACATAGGGACTATGACCTCAAGACAAACTAGCTATGGTGCCATACCAGAAAAGCAGCACTCTCGATGCATGATATACTCACAGCATTGTGATTATTTTCTCTCTTCAAATGAAAAAGGCATTCTATTCAAAAGTATTATCAGAGAAAAGGTTTTATGCAACATTCATTTGAAGGCAGTAGCTTATATCTCTGAAGAAATGATGTGGGACATATTTATTTTTGAGCCATCTAAGTAAAAGTGACACCAAAAAATAGTCACTGCTTTTAAACTAGCTCTGCTAGAAAAAGTTTCCACCTATATCAAAGCTTCAACTGTACAAATTCCTCAAGACACACTTTAGACTATGACAATTGCAATAAAAATTGCCAAATCTCTTAGCTAACTTAAAATTGCATTAGTGACATGCAATCTTTTTCTTCATCTTTCATGGTAGATGCTAGGATTCCAGTCCAATCTTAGCTGCTGCTCTTAAAAGAATTAGTGCTGGACAAAAGGCTTAAAATTATCTGTGGTTAGTTTAGTTCTGACTTACTCAAGTACTATGTTAGTATTTTTGCCATCTTTCTCCCCTACGCACCATCATATTTGGATACCACAAGAGGTATGATTCATATTATTCTTTAGAAATGCTTTTTAATAGACAAGCTTTACAAATGAGAGAGCATTTGAGTTTTGAAGATATACTTTCCAATGATGTTCTGATATCAGATCTTCATTGCATTTCTTTTTCAAGAGTCATAAAGACTGCTTTTTCTTAGCTACCATCAACTAAGCACATTTCTCTGAAGGAAAACAAACTCATATATAGCCAAAAAGAACCCACCAACCATCACTCCCTACGCAGTTCCCTTCATAGAATTTTCCTCTATTATTTGGTGGATAATGGAAGGTAGGGAGAATAAGAGGAGGAATTCTTCCCATTGAAGGCAATGTCTAGTAAGTTCCTGTAATCCAACTGCACAGGTTTATTTAATCAACAGAACTGTTGTATAAGAATACACAAGGGATGAATGACTTTAATACAAATTTAATACAAACCCAGACTAACACAACTGTCAGATATTTATGTAGGAATATGAAAATTGCCAACTAGAATGCAAAGTTGACTTTTCCTAACAATAAGAGAATGTAATGCTGTTGGGATTGAGGTTAAATAGATTTCAAGAATACTTCTGATTAATTTATTTCAGTATATGCAAGTCTGTCACTGAGTACAGCAAATTTATGTTGAAATTATAGAAATTAACTTCCTGTTTGGAATCAAACTATCATCTCATCTTTCACGCTTTCTGAAAATTCCTCTAAACATCACCTTCTATGATGAGCAGTTGCCAGTGCACAAAGCAACAAGACCAACAAAAAAAGCTAGAAACACCTGCAGCCACCTTTTAAGAAAGAGGAACATTACTGAAAATACTTAGAAATGTTAAGAACGTCAGCACTGAAAATAATATACAGCAACTTTCTCAAAAGCTGTCTCAGCATCATCTTTATTTATGTTTGGTCTTCTATTCTTAATCAGATATTTGGGGCTTCAATTATTATCAAGTACAGATTTCCAACTGAAAAAGCTAACGTGAAGATAAGCACTACTGAGTAAAAGTATAAAAACAGATTTTTTTTTTTTAAGAAAACTTTACTAGCACGAAATATCATGCAATATCAAAATTTCACTCAAGTTTTAAGTCCTCTATCTTATTCAAAAAACAAATTTTCACTTGATGCATCCATGCATGTGCTGTGTTTTTGTTTTTATTTTTTACAGAAAGACTTAAACAAAAAACTATGAGAGAGTAACAATTCAGTTGTCAAACAGAAATGCTGAGCAAAGTGCTTTTCCTGAGGCATACTTTTTGATACCTAGACTAACCTTGTCATCTGTCATGATATCTGACCAAAATAACTGATTTCCGTTCTCAACCTAAGGTTTCACTATGACAGTAAGTGTCTTGTATCTAACATTAAAAAATATTTCAGTCTCATAGCAACATTGATAGTCTTTTACAGATTTCAATTTATAAATTAAAATAAAATCTGTTACAAAGCAGTAATAGATAATTCACGAGATTTTTTTTTAATGTGCCAGATGTAAAACAAATGCAAACAGCTGAAAATGCATCAAAACCAGATCAGAGAAGAATTCTAATTGATGGGAGACTACATAGCTTTTAACCATGCTTAGTTCTGAAGTTTATCATGACCATAATGCTATGAAAACAAAGGGGACATAAAGAAAAAAACTGAGATGTATTCCTTGGAATCCCTATAAACAAAGTCCTGAGATTCTATGATTCTATGAAAAACAGCACTGGAGTGTTAGATCAGAGAAAAAAAATAATCAAAGATTGTTCGGTACTGTAAAGTATATAATAAAAGAAAAAAGGTAAGAATTGGACACAAGATCTATGCCTCGAAATTTCTTTTTGTAACATGAGCAAGAAAAGAAGCCTACACAGTGGTTAAACATAGAAGTACTGATTCTCAAGTATTTCATTCAGCCATTTCAAAGCATATTTTGCATCCAAAGTAGTCCCCATGTGTAGTTTTTACACATCAAACTACCATCTATACTAGCTTTAGCACATTCTCAAGTATTACTCACGACACAGTGAATGGTAATTATCTGTTAGAACAAACACAATCCAGTTTGTCTTTACTAATTCATACAAACTTTCACCTTAATGTTAGAAAAGGGAAAGTATAATTATGAAAAAGCCAAGATAATGACATAAGACACCTTAGGTGAAGAGTATGATAAAATTGGTTTTATTTTGTTATCTCCTACCTGATAAATTCTAAATGGGATGTACCGAAATCCACTATCTTCTGGAGGATACTCCATGAGTTTTCGGTTTATTGCCCAAAATTGCTCAAATTTATCTGTGAAGGTAAAAGCAGATTTTGTTAATACTAGTAACATGCCTAATTCTTCAGCTATAAGAGATAAATAAGGCATGATTGGAACAGCATGCAAATGCAAACTTTTCTTACAGAAATTCAGTCTGTACAAATTTATTTTCCCCATATTTCTCTTCCCTATTTAGCCTCAAGCCAGAGAAAAGCCATCTGCGTTTTCCTATGAAAATGGTGACATGACGACTTCTAGTGGGTTTCTCTTTCAGTTTAAGTCACATCACATCTCCCAGTGCTAGAGAAATAATGAGCCACTACCTCAATTAATAGTGTCTGCATCTACACTCTTGGTTAGTACTGGTCCACACTGCCTCCCAGTTTATTAAAAATATCCACTTGTTCCTAACTATAGGAGAACTATAGGTGCAAAGCATGGATTAACTAAAAAGCAGGCAAAAAACTTCTCAGAGGGTTTACATTTGGAAATTCTCAGAGGGTTTACATTTGGATATGTAAGTCTTAAAATAATCCCCAGTGATGCATGATCTAATCAGAAAGCATACTGTCAGTTTCACAAGGCAGCTTGGAAATAAAATTTTGTTTGAATAACATTTTTGTTAACATTATCCACATAACTAGGTTTCTCAAAACAGCGATAGGCAGCACACCATTTTCATCCTGTTCAGACAATACAAGAACTGAATAGTATGCTGTGCTTACAGTTTGTTAAGGTCAACACAGGCCTAAAGTAATACATTTTATTTATTTATTTTTAACAGATTTAAATCAATTATTCAAGAAACCCAATAGAAAAATTAATTAATACGAAGGGCTACGATGAATAAATCTGCCACTAACCTCATGGAGAGGCAGCTTTAAAAAGAGAAGAGGAAGAGATAAGTTTCCTTATAGGCCCTAACATTTAAGGCACAAAACACAGCGGCTGGGTCTGCAGCAGGAACGTGGTATCACATTCTTTCCTCAGAGCAATGCTGAGTCTCAGAACGACGACAGAGAGAATACTGTTAGAGAATTCAACCACTGTGAGTCAAGGTCAAATTGAGAAATCCGCTCACTGATAAAAGCTTCCAGCTTCCAAAATTGTTGCAACTGCAGAAAACTAAAATAATCTGGGATTTGCTTCTCCTGAGCATACAGTACCAGACTTCTGTCAGTACGCTGAAGGACGCAGAGCACAGCTCCTAAATTGCTGCTTTTCCTGACTGAAGATGGCAAAGTTTCACAGAAACAGTAAAACTTCTGCCGGGTATTCTGGAGCAGCATTTCCCGATACCTACCTCAGAAAGTATTTTCACACCCTTCTTTCCTGATTAGCAGCAAGCACCTCTGGGCAAGTATTTGCCTGAGTTGCAAAGTGCCCAACAGCAAACCTGCTGGAGACTTCAGCTGTGATAACAATGACCCGGGAGCTAGCTGTGCCCAAGCAAACCTACATTTGGGAACCCCAGCCTACAGAGTCAGACATTTACTCATGCAATGAGCAAAGAATAATAGCAGCCTTCTCATGAGCTCTGCTAGCAGGAAGGTGTGTAGCTCGCTTCAAAAGTGATGCCAGTAGAGCTTCACCCTCTGCTGTCTTACCATCAACATTTACATCTGATGTCATGGGCCAGCATAATAAAACAGGAGGCATTACTTTCAGAGTAGCCCTCATACAAAAGAGTCAGAGATCTTAAGCCACATATGCAGTGTAGGTAGAGCATTATCTAAAGATGTCCAAGATAAGGAATCCTCAACATTGTACTGCTGTCCTTCAAACAACCTTATATGGATACTGGATACTTTTTTTTTTTTTTTTTTAATTACAGGAATCTGATTGGAGTGTAAGAAAACTATCCCAAAATTTTAAAGAACGCAGGGAAAAGGTTATCCAGTCTGCATGTACACTAATACATATAACCTAGCAAGAGCTTTTATTAGCATCAAGCACATTGGCTTAATGCCAGAATTCCAAATTATTTTAAAATAAGTGCAGCAAGATAAAACTTCAAATTTAAAGCTTAAAAAAAAAAAAAAAAAGGCACCCAATCCTCTCCAAATTCTTTTGAAAATATGAGGAAAAGGATTCATAATTCTCCCATTTTTGTGTCAGTGCCTCCCATTTATATGAAACAGACATAAGGAAGCTATTAACAATACTACAAGAAATAACAATCTTTAGAGCATTGACTAGATAGGACTTAAAGGCACAAAGCTACTGGGCAGAAGTTTAACAATCAAAACTGAATTTTCCTCAATCCAGTAAGCAAGGAAGAGCTCTGCACCAATTGGCCAAAGCACTTCACATGCACATCTCCCTCCCTCTAGAGAATGTTATGCAGGCTATGTAACATCTATGTTCCCGTGCACTCAAAAACAATCACTTTTGTTTCCCGTGATCTGTTTTAAAGAAAGTGCTTGACCAATATGTTAAAGTTTCTGTATTAGCAAAATCAGTACTTGTAAAAGACGAGATGTTCGTATCTGAAAAACAGCATTTCAATCAATGGTAATAAAGTTCAAACTGAAATATTAGATTAGTGATAGCAGAAAAGTTTCAAATGACTACTAATCAAATGACTTAAACAAGAGCTTTGCCACAAGCAATAAACAAAACCCTTTTTCTCTGAATTTTATGTCAATAAACAGAAAGTTAATAACCAAATAATGGAAGAGAGATCCAGTTGAAAGAAACATATGGGTTATGATTTATATTTATAAATATTTATTAGAAATGCAGCCAGTGCACATCTAAACAGACAGACAGTCTTCAGTACAACAGATATGCACTAAATCTACATAAAGTTTTGAAAATGCCCATATATGTAGAAATAGTAAGAGGTAACAAATCCACAAGAACAATGTCATCCACAGTCTCAGTACACAAAATTACTAACCAGCAAACTAATTAGTCAAGCAAGACACATGATGCATTTGGTGCTCAGATACCCCACTGAAAACGTTAATGCTTTCAAAACTCCCTTTAAAATTGTTTAATACAGGTACAAAAAAAATCCAACCAAAAAACAACAACACACCACACTGAGAATTATGGTTTCTTCCATTAAGTAGGACTGGAAATCATTTAAGTTATTGAAATTAATCCAAATATATAATGGCTACATTAAAAAGCTGTTAATATCTCCAGTCATAGCTTAGAAAACCTTTGTTGTTGTTAACAGGCAGTAATGTTTGATTTTTTAATATTAAGCAGCTTTAATTAAGGATTAGTCCAGGCTGAAATTTCCAAGGATAGATTTCTTTCTCAAGCTGAAACACATTCTCCAGACAATCAGAAAAATCAGTATTCATTCACATGAGTGTGTTACAGTCATTCCCTGAAATTCAAGTGCTGTCACAGTTCAAATGAACAACCTGAATATGGGTAATTATCACAGAATGATAAATTATATCTAGAGTAGCTTCCAATAACACAGTAGTCATTGCATATGGTCAAAATGAAGTTCTTAATGTAGAAGGATGATAAGAAGAACAAAAAACCCTTTTAAACTTATCAGCAGATAAATTACTATACTTAGGAATTATTTTGTCTCTCTATGTGACACTTACGCAATTATTAACAGAATACTGATTCCAGAACTCAATATTTTTCAAGAAGGCTGCAGAGAAAGTTTAAATAACAAAAAGAACTAAATGCAGAAATGAGGAAAAGATTACTGCTTAAATTCAGAAAGGAAATGGTAATTCTGGGCATTTTTCTCCCTATATACATTTTTAAAGACTCAAAAAAGAAACAAGTGTAGCACCCAGTTTATCATTTATGCCTGATTTTTTCCTGTATGATTCATTGCTTCTTCTTAAAGTCATCTAGTTGGCTTGGTTATTTTTTTTAAGCTGCTTGGGATTGAATTGTAGCTCTAACTCTGTGCAAACAATTGCAATTTGCAGCTAGCATAAAAGTGTATCCAATTCTTGAGTCAAAAAACCCAAATTTTTTTCTTCTATTCTCAGTGGTTCACCACTGTCCAATAATCATACAAACCACAAAAATGATGTACGGCTTGGGCAGAATCAACCATAACATTAACAACTGACAGAACAGAATCGTGGCAAAAATTAGACTTGAAGTGCCTTTGGAGGAAGGTTTTGGAATATGAGCTCCTGCCCAAAACAGAGCTGCCTACATAAAGTTAAATGTGCTTGCTCAAGGCCTTATACAGCTAAGTTCTGACTGCCTCCAGAGTTACAGAGCTCTCTGGGCAATGAGTTCACATTTTACCACTCTCACACATCTTGCCCTTATCCCAACAGAATACCTCCAAGTGTAACCATCTTTTGTACTTGTCAAACTCTATCATCGATGCAGGCACATCCAAAAGGAGCCAGACCTCTACTCTCCTTTACAATTTCTCCCTTCAGGTAGTGAAAAGCTGATGCTTAATCCATTTCAGCCTTCTCTTCTTCAGGCTAAACTATACAGTCTCTTCTATTGCGGCATATATTCCAGACCCCTAGTTGTCCTAACAGCATTCTTTGGATTTTCTGCTATTTGCCAGCATTTCTATCGTTCTGGAGATCCAAGGTGGACACAGTATTCTCAGTTCATCTTCACTAGTACTGAGTTGATGGGAATAACTACTGTAATAACTATTACACCAGGGAACACGATGTTTATTTGTCATCAGACAAGAGTAACTATCAGATGCATAGATAGATGCATAGATAGATACATAAATAGATAGCTATAAATAGATAGATAAATGCATATATATATACATAGGGAGTAACTGTTTACTTAATGTGACAGAAGCTAGCAACAGAACTGTGGAAATATTTTTCACGTCATAGATAGTAAAGTACAACACTGAACATTAATTTATGCATCTGAGGTTGCCATGATTTTACTTTATAATTCAAGAACAGTCAATACTCATAAAAGTATCTCACTAGGATGATTTGCCCAGAAGTTCTAGGCATCCTCCAAGTTCTCACTGAGTTGGAGTGTTATTACATAATACCATGAAAAAGCAGTAAAGACTGTAAAATTTGAAAGCCAAGAGCAAATGAATTGGTCTGCCCATTCTAAACAAATAAGCCATGAAATCACAGCACAAGTATGCTAACTAACTCAAGTACTAGCAATAATAAAGTACAGTGGATATAGTATTCAGTGTTGGCTACTGGCATCTGTAAAACCTTTTAGTATTATTATCATCTAAATTAAATTAATTCAGCTCATCTTGCCTGCATGTAACTACACCACCAGTGTCAGAAGAATTAGGAGAAACTGCATGTACTATTAGCTGTAAATTCTAGTCAAAAATAATAATTCATAAGCCACAGGGTAAGATGAACTATGGATTAAACCCAAGGAAAAAAAGGGAGGGGACCTCTCCCCCAACATTATACAGTTGGGTTTGAGACAAGCATGCTTCATGTGCATATTCTTATGCTATATTTTTTCCATTAGTTCTCAAATAAAAGTAGCATTCTAAAGACAACTGAAGATTCAAAGCATATTGCTTAATCTTTGCAGGTTAGCAGGACATTTTGAAAGCTGTATGACAAAGCTGCATTTGGGGTCTGAGAGACAATGCGGTATGTGAAAAGGGCTTGCCTTCCCCTTTCTCCACAAAGGAGCCACACCTTACCAACATTCTTTTCACTTATTAAACATCCTCCCTACACAGAAGTTTCACTAACTATGCTGTTTCCTCAATACTATCTCCCTTCTTTTCTAGGTCATCAATTTATCTGGCAGAAAGTAGTCCCTTTTGTTCCTAACTTCTTCCTATTATTCGTATGTAGAAACACATATTTCCTACTTAAGCTTTCTTTGCAGCCTAAAAGTGGGAGATCTGAGCACATATTGTGACTTAAACTGAAAAGAAAGTACTGCTGACTATTAAACAAAAAAACAATCATCTTTGAAACACAACTCGCAGGCTAGATAAAAACAGAACAGCAAGGCTTGTCACAGACTTCCCCGGATTAGTCAATGTTTAAATGACTCTTGACAATTTTACTCATCCCCAGTCTTCTGGACCAAATCCAGACAGCCTGCATACTTCAAACAAAATGAAGTCTGCTCTTTAGAGATGGTCTACTTAGACATTTGGTTAGACTTGTGCCTCCATCTGCATACTTCAGGAAATGAAATTCTTTTCAGGGAGAAGGTGCAATGAAGAAAACAGAAGGCAGTTCAAAAGAAATAAAAAAAAGAGGTTCGGTATCACTTTTATCTAATTAAAATAGCACTGGGAGGCGGGTGGGCTGACAGTTTAGAACCACAATACTGCACTTTTGTGGGTGCATCACTAGGTTAGTCGTTTATGCACACAGAGTATCAAGCCAGTAAATGCTACAGAACTAATGCTGAAGTCAGTAACAATCCACTATCACAAAAAGCAAAACACATCACCTCCCAGAACATCCCAAGGAAGGCCTGCTCAGATGCATCTGATTCATTCTGCTAGTCTATCCTGACTGAATCTAGCCAGGTTAGTCAGCCCCAGCTCAATACCAATACAGTTCTGGGCAGAGCTCTTCAAATCCCGTGAACCAGGCTGTTCCAAGCACCAGCAGTCTCACTGTTCAGTGTATGTTATGCCCTCTTAACTCCAAAATAAGCAGTTAGTGACAATTACTATAAGAAAAAATAAGCACTTCAAGAGAATTTTAATGACCAGCCCAGAAAGGTAATGATCTGCTTTTTTTTTTAATCCTCTTAAACGATACACACAGGTTTTCAAAGAACAACAGTTGTTCTGTCTTTCTGAAGTTAAACAGATCTCTGCAAACAGAACATTACATTTTGGTAGAGATAAAGGGAAGAAAAAAAACGATGGCTTTGTGATGTGAAAATTAAGGGCTTGTTCATTCATTCTCTTGCTAATTTTTTGAAGGTTTTCTAAGTATAT
This sequence comes from Meleagris gallopavo, assembly GCF_905368555.1. Lineage (NCBI taxonomy): Eukaryota > Metazoa > Chordata > Aves > Galliformes > Phasianidae > Meleagris > Meleagris gallopavo. The sequence continues at coordinate 67,397,646 of NC_139405.1, read as the reverse complement.
ATTGCCTAATTTACGTTTCAGATGATAAGTTATGATGACATTTCTTCAGTTACCTACACATGCTTATCATCTTAGTCTGAGGTAAAGAATAGCGTCAACTTTCATTGGTTCTTTACAAGAAAAAACACATACACATCAGACCTGTGAGCCATGCAGCACAAAAGATACCGATAAGGTACGACAGTTTCACTCTCTGGGAGCTCCTATTTTGAAGTTTGAATGTGATAACCCAGTAATACATGACTTACAGTCCTAAATGAAAAAAAAAACAACAACAACACAGGACTGCTTCAAATAAGAAACTGAGAAATAAAGAAAACATAGGTCCCATTCTGTCTGTAAGGTAAGAAAAATATCACATGAATTTAAAAACTAAATATTGCATATTTTGAATGCTCATAGAACTTTTCTTCTTTAGTAAGAACAATTCAACATGGCCATACATTCATATCGTAGGCAAACCCTACAGTATGAATAAGCATTACATTTTTTTTCCACAATATTTTCAGCAAAATGACTTCATTATATTTTATAAAATATAAAGAAGTCTTAAAAGTGGTCATGAGATTTTACTGTTCATTTTACCCACTCATGCATCTGAAACACCAAGTCCAGCTTTTACCAGCTATAAAGGATGCCTGTGAAAACTTCAGGGTATGGCTGCTTCTCTATCCACATCTGATGAAAAGCAGCTGTGCTGACTCCAAAAACCTTCTTTTATCAGAACTATTATATACTGAAAGTTATAGACGGTAATTCTTTGAACCATGCAAGAAACACAGCTCTCACACTAAAAAGAACTGAAATCTCATTTGTTTGATCCTAAGTCATCATTAGGCCCACAGTCTGAATATTTCAAAGCAGAGTGCCTTTATTTTTCTACCACAAAAGGCCAGAAGAAACAGCCACCCACTTGAAAATCCTCTTTACCCATGATAAAAAGAGCCATAACATTATTATAGCAAGAACAGTAGTAACATTTTCCATCATTTCTGACCAAGGAATTTCAGCAATTCTTACAAAGGAGCAGAGGTCAATGTAGCTACATACCCTGCCTTTATTGCTTCCCTACTACATTCAGGCATCCATGATACTAGTCAAAATTAGGACAGCACAGATGCACTCGTTCCAAAGAAGTGCTCTAGCTAAGGAAATATCTGCTTTAAGGACAAAAAAATTCAACTAACTGAAGTCTGAGGAACAAGAAAAACCAGCTCAACCAATAGGCAGAAAATTACCTACTTAATTTAGTAGCAGACTGATACAAAACCAGAACTAGTGGAAGGGGGGAAATAAAAGGTGTTAGGAATACCTATCAGTTGTTACCAGCTACAAATTCACTATCACAGCTCTGTAGATGCCCCTTTTAGGAAGCCTACGGACACTGGAGAAGTTTATCATGCTAGTTTATCACTACTGCTCTAGTACTTTCTTCTCAGCAGAAATATTTATATCAAATTATATTTGGTTATTACACTTCCTGAAAAAAGCAAAAAAGGATTCTTTTTCCAAAAAACAAGTTTAATACTGAAATAACATATCCTGTAAACACTGCAATCGATCACTAAACAGAGTAACACTTCCTATATTTAAGCAAAGAAGGAAATTTTTTGAAGTTTCATAGAAACAAACCCTGTAGATGTATCATAATTTACAAGGCAGTTATCGCAAATGCTACTTTCTTTTCTTTTTTGTGGTGATTCTTTCTTTTTTCACAAAGAGATTTAAAATTATTACATCTCAAACGAAAGCCTATAAAAACATTCTGAAAAGTATAACGTGCTTAAAAAGAGTTTTCTTGGTTTCACAAGCTTTTCTTGTTTCTTTTTTATGAAGATCTGAGAAATTAAAATTAGCATTTGAAAGTATTCAAAAGATTGTTTAAACTTCACATTTAGGTGTCAGATTCCACAGGTGCGAATTCTCACTAAATACAGTGAAACCTTCCTAAATACAGTTCAGTTTTGCTAAGCAACCTCTGTTCTTAAGCAACAGTAAAATCCAGTTTGCCAAGAACTGAAGATAGACAAATAATCAACTAAAAGAGTCTGAGATGAGTACAGAAGGAAAACCCTGTCTACTTGTTCTCTTACTTTACAATATTGAAGGTATCCATTAGAGGTTCTATAATTTCTGCTTAAATAAAGAGTCTTAACTCATACTATTTCTTTGTGCAGTTATCTGTTCTGCCATTAACACAGTTCACTCACATTAGAGATCTTGTGGCTTCAACTGTAACAAGCGTTAATATAAAGAGCACAAAGTGTGCTGCTGCAAACATACCAGCAACAGGACTAAGGGACAGGATTTCATTTTCAGTAAAGTTAGTAGTTCTCAATATAGGAAAGTATGCTGGCACAGCATTTTGCTTCTCTTGAACTGAACTGCTTGCAAGACATATGCTACTGCATCAGAATAGAGTTTTCTTACAGAATTATATATAAAAAAAAAAATGCAGTTTTGATTGACTTGTGACTATATAGGCTTTAGGGAAATGTATTTTCTTATGGATTCTTACTCCATAAGAAACACTTCATTTACTCATATACTCATTGTTGTAAATTTACATCAGTCAGTTTGCTATCAATATCTACACAAAGCAATCTCTCAAGAAGTTGAAGTATTTTGAATTGAAGCAGATTAAATGCATTTTTACCCAAGACGTTTTACACGTACGTAATGCATCTCTCAAGATCTTATTAGGCAAAATGTCAAGTTAAGATAACCCTTCAATTTCTAACTCTGCTTCAATTAAATCACTATCAGAAACCAGAGTTTCCAAGTAAGCACTTAGACTTCAAAATTATTAAAGAAGAAGAAAAAAAAATTGAAAACTCACACATTAATTAAAAAAACATACCAAATCCAAAATAATTTGACACCTTGCTGTCTAAAGCAAACTTCTCAAAACTTCTTGCATTCAGAGGTTTTCCTGTTCTATTTAATTTTAACACACAAAATCACAGAACCATAGAGGCTGGAAGGGACCTCTAGAGATCATTTAGTCCAACTCCCCTGCCAAAGCAAGCTCCCTAGACCAGGTTGCACAGAGGAAGAAGTCAATTCTGTTTAGTATCTCAACATAGTTAAATGTGTTAACCTTTAAATCTTCCATAAATCTACCAGTAATTATCTAATAACTTCAGAGATAAGGAAAACATACTGAAAATTATTTTACCAGCCAGTAGCTTCTGAAACCTATACACAACTTTTCAACCTACAGGCCTCTGAGAACCATGATAAGTAGGAAGAGACGCTGAAATGATGTTATGTTTCACACTGTGATATAAATTCACACTCTCTGTTTAAAGAAAGGGCATTAATTTTATAATGTTCTGTTCTGAACTATTTTGCTGATTTTTTTCCAAGTCAATGCTCACCAATGAAAGACCTTTGTGAAAGCCACAGTAATACCAAGAATAAAAGCTAAAATTTGGCAAGGGTGGAGGGAGTAAAATTATTAATTTTATTTATAATTTGTTTATCAAAGTCCACATCTATTGCCTATCAATGGCAATCTGTAAGCATAAGTTAGAGGAGAGCTATTTCTCTTTCACAATGTAAGATAGCTCCAGGTGAACACCACTTATACCCAGGTGTGACCATCGGTTACCCAAAACTACACTAAATATTTTGTTGCTGGTTTTGTTTTGTTTAAACAGTGGTAACTCAACTCAATTCATGACGCAATTCAAGTTACTTGAATACCCCAAGCTAACTTTTGGGCTATCATACAATCACTGTTCTTTTTTAGTAAAATAGATCTTTTCCATGACATTACTTAAACATATTTATTAGCATGGTAGTACTAAACATAATTAATATTTGATGCAGTGTATTACCATTCTGTAACCCCATCCACAGTTGCTTATGATCCTTTTTTTGCATCTCATTGATGACTTGACTTTTGTGCTTTAAAGCATCTGCTTCTTTTATACAAGCCATAAAATGAGCTTCAATCACATCCTTAGAATGGCAGTGCAGAAGATCCTTTTCCGGAAAATTCTACAAAGAGAAAGACAGATCAAGAGAAATAAATGTATCACAGACCTCAGAAGTTGAAGAATAAAAGATTATTTTAATCTGCTTTATATTTATACAACAGAAACAGATTGCAACTTTCTACTTAGTAAAGATAACATCTATTTTTTTACTGATGAAAGAAAGGTTTAGCAGTGAAAAATGTTCAAAAAAAAATTAAAGTTGAACAATTTTCTGTAAAACTAGAAATTACTCTAAACTGCTCAACCTCAATTTGAACATTTCAATACATAGGTGAATGTATTTAGTCCCTTACCTACCTTTCAAATTCAGGAAAGTGTTTTAATATGCTTTCAAGCATATGTTCAATTCTCTAGCAATTCTTACCACTTCTCAATGAAGTTTATGTAGAGAAGTTTCCTCCAATTATCATCATCCACATGTATGAATTACAGCATACAGGTCATCAGCAAACATTTATTCTCAAAGATGCTGGAAAGCCTTGTCCAATTTTACTTAATACAAGTGTTTATTGTTAGACTGCGTAACATGATTCCATGTCCTTTTTATTTCATTAGCATTGGAGCAGAGCATTCAACATTGCAAATGTACAACTTTTACTCAGCATGTGATAACTACCTTTCTAATTCATTTACTAAGAAAGTATAGCATTAATCTTGTTAGATCAGGTACAAATCAGACGCCTTTGGATATTAACTATTCAGAAGTATAGGTATAGGCGTAGTTTTTCTGCTATTGACAGCATCATTTGCCATCTTAAAATACAAGCACTTAGTATCACAAATCCGTTATTTGGATTTGTTAAGTTTAAAAACCCTGCATGTTTTATCCCCTCCATATCCACTCCCTTTTCACAGTTGCTTATTGACTACACTGAACAGCACAACCCCTGGAATCAAACCAAAGTGGCATAATTAGTACTCCCCTTATAACATGGGCTTGCCACGTACTTCTACATTTTTATTTCTCATCTCTTACTCTACAACGGTCTCTTTCCTCTTAACCCATTAGAAATAAGCTGTTTAAAAAAGAAGATTTTGGAAGGACTGTCAAAACCATTTTGGAAATGCATGTAATAGGAGATTTTTTTTAAAAAAGGGCTTTTTTTTTACAACAGAGTTAACAAGTCACAGTAGGAACAATATTCTACTGGAGAAACCCTTACCTTTCCTCCTCTTTTAACAGCTAGCAATATGAAAAAGAGTTGGGGATAGCCTTACCTAGAAAGATAAGAACAACAGTACCCCCTTCATTAGATTATTGAAGAGAGTTTAGAGTTTCCATCAAAATGGGCTCCATCAGAAGAGGGGTGGCCAGCAGGGACAGGGAGGTAATTGTCCCCCTCTATTCTGCTCATGTGGGGCCCCATCTGGAGTACTGTGTCCAAGTGTGGAGCCCCCAGTATAAAAAAGACAGAGAGCAGTTGGAGAAGGTCCACAGGAGGGCCACGAAGATGATAGGGGACTGGAGCACCTCCCCTGTGAAAACAGGCTGAGGGAGCTGAGCTTGTTCAGCTTGGAGAAAAAAAGGCTGCCGGGTGCATTCAGCATTTCAATACCTAAAGGGGGCCTACAGAGGGGAGGGGGATCAACTCTTTGAAAGGGTTGATAACTGCAGGATGAGGGAAAATGGTTTTAAGTTGAGGGAGGGAGGATTTAGGTTGGACGTCAGGGGGAAGTTCTTTACAGAGAGAGTAGTGAAGTGCTGGAACAGGCTGCCCAGAGAGGTTGTGGATGCCCTGTCCCTGGAGGTGTTCAAGGCCAGACTGGATGGGGCCCTGGGCAGCCTGGTCTACTATTAAATGGGGAGGTTGGTGGCCCTGCATGTGGCAGGGGGGTTTCATGATCCTTGAGGTCCCTTCCAACCCGGGCCATTCTGTGATTCTATTTCTGAATTACAGACTGGTAGGGTTGGCAAGGATCTCTGAGTCCATCTAGTGCAACCCCTGTTTGATCAGGGACACCCAGAGCAGGATGCCCAGGCCCATGTCCAGGTGATTTTGAAGATCTCCAAGGAGGAGACTCCACAGACTCCCTGAGAAATCTGTGTCAGTGTTCTGTCATCTGCACAGCACAATAGTATCTCCTGGTGTTCCAGTCTGTACCCACTGGGCACCACGAAAAAAGACTGGCTCCATTCTCACTGCATCCTCCCTTCAAGTATTAACAAATATGGGAAAGATCTTTCCCCCAAATTCTTCCCTTCTCTATGCCTAGTATTTCACACAGTGTTTTCTCTATGACATGAAACCCTGACTCTGGGATCTGTGCATCAAGAAGATTATCTTCCAAAACCACAAGTGCAATAGGAAGAGAAGACTGCCAATTTCTTTCTCCTGAAAGAACACACAGTTTGGTATCTAACTTGACAAAGAAGTACTACTGTTAATTCAGACCAATGGACACAGAGCTGACTAGAAAACAGGATATAGATAAAGCTTGTTTCTCATATGGGTATGGCCAAGTACAAAGACATCAGAGGAGATGAGCAAGAAATGAAAGTTCTTTCCAGAGCAAAGCTCACTCTCTTTCTCTCCTTCAATGCTGAGCGTCTAAGCTTAACGGGTTCCAAGATGAATGGAACACATTACTGGGATTGTTATTTGCCTGCTGACATCTGCAAGAGCCTGTAAAATACTTCTAGAAGTTTAGCTAACTTGTTCAAATGAAGTATATTCTGGTAACCAATCCAAAAGAAAAGAACAATCAGAAATATTACATTTCAAGATCAAAAAGTTCTTTACGTGCAAGAATTCAAAGCAAGACACCAGCATCCCTCAAAAAAGATGAAAGAACAAACATACCTAAGCCAAGTAATATGGGAACCTACAAACTGACTTCCACAGTTTAAAGTTTAAGGTTTAGCTAGCTTTGAGAAAACAACAAATTCAAGAACTATTTCGTTACACGTGTCTAAGTATTGAACTGCCAGGTCAGATATTCAAGTTTTCCTACAGACAAAGATCTCCATGCTGATTTTCCTTCAATGAATTTCAAAAGACAGCAAATGTCACTCCTTGGGAATGTGTTTTAAGATACACTGTGGTTTACAGAACAGCAAGGAGATATTTAAAACTGATCAAAAGAAGCTGAACTAGTAGAAAGTACAAAGGTGTAAGAATTCACTTTCCCAGCTTCTAAGTAGTAAGACACTGGAAGACATTCCCATGATCTTGGCATTGTTTCTTTTCCTTCAGATGAAAAACACTGGCACATTTCTATTCAGGACTGCGATTAGAAGCTGAAAAACTTGAGCACAGAAGAGGTAACATATAACAACATGGCTACACCTACTAGAGACATACTAAATTTTACTTACATCAGACTGCCAACATAAAATATGATATCCTCACTTATATAAAACAGGGCACAGAAGAAGAAAGTTTTGCAGTTAAATACGTAACACATTCTCGTTTGTTTTTAAGTTCTACTTGCCTATACAGGAAATAGTGAAATGTAAATAACTTGACTCAGTTCCCTGAAGAAACAGACAATCATAAACAAGCTGGTAGTCACCTGTGGTTATGCAACTATGAGATTTGCAAAAAGCTTTAAGAGATCTCACTGGCAGCTTTAATTCAAATACTCCTATTACTGATGTCCTATTCCCTCTATGTCCTACGTCTGTAAAAGACAGGCTATTAAGAGTTGACCAGGATTGTCTTAGAAAGCTAACGTACTGCTGGTTTTGCTTCATGTATCAGTAGATATCTACAGTATAATTTTAGTCATAAAGAGGAAAGTATCATCTGTACGGACAGAAGCATTAAGAAACTTCTCACATAAAACTGTTCCAAAACCATAGCAGGAAATTTCATCAGTCTGGTTTCGTAACTCCATTCCACCCAGACTTATGTATCAGTTCCAGTTCACAAAACACCTGTTTATACAGTGACAGTCAGTATTAGGCTTATTTTTTTTATTTATTATTTTTTTTAAATTACACCAATAATACAGCATTAAGGTCATAAAGAACATATCCAGAGGCAGTGGAACGGTCCATGTGTTTGTGTTTAGTTACCATCAGCAGTCCTTCCTTTGAGAAAATTTTGTTTTTTAAGAAAAAAAACAAAACCTACACCTCATGTATACTACTGGTTTTCACAATGTCTCCTAACAGTTCTATAATTTATGTACTACATGGCAAAGCACTTCTTTTTCAGTCCAGACTCTATTTTGAATTAACAAAACCAAGAATGGAAGACAGCTGATGCTATACAAAAGCAGATGGAGCTTCTCTACAATAGGTGGTGTGTGGAAAAGCAAGGGCCAGCAGGTAAGGGCTTCAGCAGAGGAAAGTTGTTTGCCTTTCACCTGGCATATCTGATTTACCAACCTCTTCTAGAGACAGCATTTCCAGAGCAGTTCATCACCTCCTGCCAACTACTCAAAATCCAGAGAGCTGGTTACCACACTGAGAACATAAATAATGCTATGCATGCTGAACTTAATGGAAAAGGATAAAAGTTTCCCTCTTCTCCATAAAGCCACAACTTGGTAACAGAAGCAACTTCCTAGACTACAGTATCACAGGATTCTCAGATGTTAATACTCTGTTCAGGTACATCAACTATGACTAAGGCAACTACAGTTCAGTTTTAGTAGAGATATAAATCAATGATGTCTTGTTGCATACCAGTAGCAGACACAAATAAATTGTTTCTTCAACAAGGAATATTTTTGTTCTTTATTTGACTGCATACTTTTGTAAAAGAAATGAAAAGCCATGACAGCAAAAATTAAAGCATGGAAAAATCTAACAGTAGCTAAAATAAATAAAATATATGGTTCTTTGAAGAGTAACTACACACAGATGAAAAGAATAATCCAGGCAGCAATCCCCTAGACTCTTTAAACTGTAAAGAATTAAAACACATGAAAATGCCATCAACATTTTGACATACTTTGATACATTCTGGTTAGGTTTTACTGTAAGCATTAAGGTGGGCTAATTTAAACAAGCTTTCAAGTTACATCAAAAACAAGAAAAGAGATTAAGCAGGTGCTTAATCCAAGGTGTTACGTTTTTAAAAACTAAGTTAGAAAAACTTCTAAAATAATACTTCTTTAGCAGTAAATTATTTCCACTGATCTTTCATGCATCCCTTTGAGAAAAACTCAAATTAGCTGATCTCTGGGCAAGAAGCAATACAAGGACAGTTGAAATCAGCTTTCATTAGTACATGAAACTGAAATTCATTGCGGTGCTGCAATTCATTTCTCAAGGCAGTTCTACTTCAGGATGGCAACATCCTCTCCTTGTTACTGTTAGTCTTCCAGTGCTCTCAGGATGTGCAACAATTAAATCACAATCTATGAAACTATACACCCTACAGTTTCTTCAAAACAGCTTGGAAGTTTCTTTACCCCACCCCTCTTTGACATATATCAAAAGTGTAGCAATTATAATCGTTTCAAAAACATCTCTTTCTTTACATTCATTCACTTTCAATGTTTCAACATGCAAAATTATATATCCTAAGAACAATTATTCATCATAAGAAAACACAATTCCAGTGTATACTTCAAAAATAAATCACACTACTGCTACTAGAAAGATCATTTACAAAAGAGAGGAATAGTTTGAATGAAAACATTCAATAACGCTGCTTCCCGGTATGCCTCCAGTATGCTCAAATCTCACACACTGAAGTCAAGCTTATTAATTTAGTGCCTTCCTTTGTACATTTTCCTATTTTATTGTCTCTTTTATACTTCTACATTATAACAACAACAAACCAGCATTTCATAGTTAAAAATAATGATTTCTGCTTGTGCTTCTCACTTCAAAACATACCTGGCACCACCTTCTCAATGCATTTCAGAGCATGAAAGAATCTGGCACAAGTACTTTTCTGAGCAAAGATCAGTAGTGCCATGAAGTCATACCTAATGGTTTTACAATGCGTAATCAAAGTAACGTCTCTCCTGTGACTAAACTGTCACAAGACCAAACCCATTTCACTCAGTTCTCTCAGGGGGACCCACATGAAGTACAACTTCAAAGAATGACAGCAACTCCCTGACTTCAAGGATTTCTGCAGTATCTCATATCTATGTTAATGTGCCCAAAGGGATGAGCACTTCTTAATCTTCCAAGTCTTCAGTCAACTTGAATTGACTGAATTAAAAATGTTACGGAAAGTTCTTCCTTTTTATCCACTCAACTGCACTGATGCAATCTCATAACTTAACTTGAAAAACAATTTGGGATTTTCAGATTATAACAGAATCGTTTTTAAAAGGTCATTTTGAAAGCACACACAAGCTCATGGAAAAAAACTGTAGATTTTCGTGAAATTTTAGCTGTTTCCTGAGGAACAAACATTCTCATCAGAAAGTCCAACCATCTACCTGTTTGTAAAATAAGAACAATTATGAACATTTTTCGTAACTTCTGAATTTCATGTAATCCTGTGCTCAGTTGTTCTTAATCTAAGGTGTATTTCAATTTTACCTTGAAATGCACTGTGATGCTCCAAGGAAGGGCTGTATTTGATGCGTGCAAATCAAACAGCAAACCAATTGGGTAATGCCTAGAAAATTAAAAGATTAAATGAACATAGAAACTGTGCATTTAATTCTACATACAACAGTTAGAATATCTACATAAATAAATTAGCTGCTTTCTTTCCACAGTTCGAGTTCATTTTTGTTTATTCAGAGAAAAAGTTTACATAAACAGGTATAATTGACTTACAGTTCACAGTAAAAATCAGGCCTGGAATTCACATATTCACATATTCAAAACCAGTCGTCTTAATGCTATGCCCATAAAACATTTCTAGCATTACAAGTGCATAAGCAGCCTACAGCTGCCCTGTGAAACCCTTCCGAATAGTATTTTCAGTTAGGAAGCTCAACATTAACATTAGTCATTCTGACAGAACTTGTTCAGACATTTGAAAAACTAAATGATTTATCTGTAGAAAAGATGAAAAGGAAAAAAAAAATGGTGATCTCTTCATCTTTACTATCAAATCAAGGGGAGGAAAACTAGATTAGAGTTTTGAATTTCAATGGTATTCTCAACTGGAGAACACATACAAATCTGCCCTCTCCAAATATTCATTTTTGTCTGGTAACTTCATCCCTTTTAAATTCATTAGAAGATGCAGTCTCCAGCAATGCAAATTACATATATCACATACATAAAACTTCCAGCTATTTTGAAAAGCTCTGTTCTCTTTTCTTTCAAAGAAAAAAAAAAAAATCAACAAATTGAAAAGGCCTCATTAGTTTCCTGATCTTACAAAGATAAACACACTTAGTTGTAAACTCAGCAGCTCCAATAAATTAAAAAGGATTGAACAGAGAACGCAAGTCAAGCAAGAATGAGTTTCAAAAGTTCAGAAAAGCAGTAACAGAATATTACCCTAAAGGCACCTGTGAGAAGCCAATTCTCTCACTTCTAAGCTGTCATAAACAGGGCTTTGGCACCCTCTACTGGTAAATCCATGTAAAACTATGCCAGAAACACAACAGCAAAACTTTAAAAAAGGGCACAATTCTTGAATTTATCTATTGCATTTGGAACTTCTTAAGAAAATAAGGGAAATATACCAAGATCTAGAACTGTTCTCTCCTTATGGGAGGGATTTGGGGGGGACAAAGCATACAGATAACATATATGTTCAGATTTATCCAGATTCAGTGGTAAAAACTTGAGCTTTATCACTAAGACATTTTATTAACTGCCAATCATGTATTGAGTTCTTCAGCAGGGTTTCAGCAAAAGTGCTTTTGTAGATACATTAGAAAAAAATCAGATTTCGTTTGATAATTATATGAACATGAAAAAAAACCTTCCAAGTTATATATATATGTATGTATGTAATTATATATGTAGAGCTACAAAAGACACCGCACCATTACTGGCCTACATCTATTTTCTATCAAGCACAGATAACAAAATAAACATAATCAAGTTTAAGTGAAATCCTTGTGCTTTGTATAGATTATATAGCATCATAGAATCATTAAGGTTGGAAAAGACCTTCTTGATCATCAAGTGCAACCACAACCCAACCATACTACCCTAACTAACAACCCTCTGCTAAATAATGTCCCTGAGCACCACATCCAAAAGGTTTTTAAACATATCAGGGATGGTGAGTCAACCACCTCCCTAGGGAGCCTATTCCAGCTTAAATATATAAATATATATGCTTCTCATTTTGAAGAGGTCAGCCCTGAAATCACTTTGTTCGCAGCTGAACACCTGAGACTGGAGATGACAGCAGACTGTGAGAAAAATCATTTTCTGTTCTGAAATGAAGTCTTACATTATGAGTAAGGTTCACAACAGGAGTAATTCAGTAATGACAGGTAAGATTCTTCCTTCCTCAAATTCCAGTTTGCGTACTGGCATTTAATCTGAAGCCCACAGAAGCCTTAAGTAATGCCTGTACATAATGCTGTATTTCATTTATTTTTGAGATGCAGTTAGAAGCATATTTTTTAAGAGTCTGTAATTAATAACATGCTACATAAGACCAAAACTATTCTTTGTATTTCCTTCATAATAATGCTGTATTTCTTAATCAAGACAGAGAATTAAGAGAGGCATTAAGAAGGTAATAAAGAAGGGAATAAAAGATGACTTGTCAATTTGTAAATGGGATGAAAAGGAGTAACATTCCTTCAAACTCCATTCTTAAGAGTGCATCTGCCTTGTGTCAAGGATCAGTATTCCCTCATTAAAAATGTTGCATCCAGCAGTACTGTTGTAATGTTGTTATTTAACACCCGCCATCCCCTCCCCCCTCACACACAGAAAAATCCCAAAAATAAAAATCAAAAATAGAACTTGTTTCCCCTCAACCCCAACACATGGGATTGGGGAAAATCAAACTGGTCTAAACTGAAGACTATAATTTCTCAACTATAATTTCTAAAAGAAAAAGGAAAAAAAGGGAGTGGGGGAAGGAATACAAAGAAAATGTCTTAGAGACCAAAAGTCTCATTAAAAAAAATGTAGCTAGAATAATGACTGGTTTGGGAAAGCCTTCAGTCTATAGAAGCATAACAGCACTGACTTCTAGCCATTCTCTATTTAATACTGCTTTTGTTATTACACAGAAGGTGGTTTCAAGGTGTGAGAGATGCCCTTGAAAACACAATTTTAAGAACTTTAAGTCCTTTTGAAAGTGACAGATGGGTACTGATCAAATGGTGCTCTGGCCCTCTGTCTTTAGCCAGTTCCTAACTGGGCAGGGTAAAGCATCCATTCCACTGGTACCACAGATGTCCCACACAACTGCCAGGCCTTGAGCATAATTCACAGAACGAGGACAGAAACTCCACTGAAGTTGAGCAATTGCACACAATAACGGTCACAACCTACATGGTGCCCTCCCCCAGAATCCACTGAATAAAGTTCCCTTGGTGTATCAGATGCTTCCACTCAGCTTGGGCAGCTGAGAGGTCTCAAGCTGCCAAGAGTGCTTGCGATCTCTCCTGAGGGCTAGAGGAGGCAAAGGTGTTGGCATTGCCTACAGAAGGGATGTGTTGATGGAGGAAGAGCTGTCAATAAGCTGAGCTATGGGAGGCCAGCAGACCACTCAGTGTCAGGGAAGATAGGCCACTGATGGCATCTTCACCAAGGCTTTGCAGAGATGAGACCCTGAATGCTCAGCTGCACAGGTGGGTCTGCAGTCACTGGAGCACCAAATGGAGACTCGCAACGTGAGGAAGACAAGAGGGTATGAGCTCTGGTAACAAAAACCAGGCCTTGCCTCCACTTGCACTTAGTGCTCCAGTGGCAGAAGGTTGAAAGTTCCAAGGAAACTGCAGAGCAGCCTGAACAGCACAACCACACCAAATAGAAAGCAGTAATAGTGATAGGAGATTCACTACTCCTACTCCCAGTCCTAGATGGGACTCAATCTCCACCTGCCTACTTCACAGGAAGGTTTATCTGCAACTTCTTGGCAAGACTAGTAGGTTTTGTCCTGAACTTGGACAACTAGTCCCTGCTGTTCATCCACACGGGTGCAAGTGGTAATTGCTGAAGAGGGGAATCTTGAATGTATTAAAAGTGAAACAACTTCAGGGGCTAGGTGCCATGCCCACAGGTTCACGAAAGAGAAATATTCAAGGGAGACAAATGCATGTCAGTAACTGGTTGTGCAACTCGTGTGGCAAGAGGATTTTAGTTTTTACAATCACAGGACACTCCTTTAGGATAAAGGTCTGCAAGGGAGAGATGGGAAATGCCTAAGCGGGGCAAAAGCATCAGGTTGCCTGGTCTGGTGGCTATCAACTATGAGCATAAGGGCTGTAAATAACAACCCACACTCAATGAGAAATTAATGGACATGGATAGAAAGCTAGTGGCAAAGCATGACAGCTACAAGAGAGATCTTAAAATGAGAAATGAATTACAGAAACGCAGGTGAAGAAGGAGCTTTCCTCCCACCAACAGAAGTTTCTAGCCCTTTCCCAGCTTGGGAGACTACTTTCCAAATCCAGTAAGCAGATTCTGCCAGCATTTCCTTCAATGTAGTTATAGGTTTAAGCTCCTCTAACTGCAGGGTGTCTGAGAGTATTTGATACACTGCAATTTTAATCTATACTGCTATGGAGTCTGCTGACCTCTTCTGGCAACTCCTTATATACAGACCTTCCCCCAGAACACACCTGCAGGGAAGGAACTCATCTTCCTGTGGCCCAACAATCTGATAGGAGGCCTCAGGCAGCACCTGGAACTCCAAACAGGAAGACTTGCACTCTCTTCCAAGATCTTGGTTTGAGTACAGCAGAGCATGAATTTGAAACTGTTTGAAATTTATTCAGTACTCACTGCAAAACTGAAGAGCTGCAGCTGAAAAGACATACACTGTATCCCAGCCAAGTATTACACAAAGCAGATTGCAAGAAAAATGACTTTACAGTGTAGCTAAGTAATTAGAAATACTACAATCAATCACAGAATCAAATATTTGAGTTAGACTAGATGACCTTTAAAGGTCCCTTCCAACTCCTCTTGCAATGAACAGGGACGCCTGCAGCTAGATCAGGTTGCTCAAGAGCCCTTTCCAGCTTGCCTCTGGATGCACCACTCATGGAGACATTCACCACCCCTCTGGGCAGCCCGTTCCAGTGTTTCACTACTCAGTGATGTAACGTTTGCTAATCACAAGACATTCCATGCTACATTCACAGTAATAAAGTGTTCAGTTTTACTTTTGACAGCCAATTTAAAGAAGCTACAACAAAACAGAGCCTAGAAAACACCGCAGCTCTCAGTGTTTTTTTTTTTTTAACTCAAGCAGAAAAAATGAAAAAAAAAACCACACTAAAAATGCTGGTATAAAGTACTCAAAAACTAATCAAATAAGACTGTATCAGTGTGATTCTCCAAACCCTTAGGAAAAAAAATGTATTTTTCACAGACCACGTAACACAATAATAACAGAATCACAAGTAATTATTTCAATTAAGTTGAACCGAATTCAATAGAAGTCTACACATAAAATTATCTGTTTTTAAGCACAAATGCATATCACACGAGTGGAAAGTAAGTTTATGCACGTCTTATTGCCTGCAAGCAGAAAATCTAATTCACATTAACACAGAAAAAAAAAGTATTATTTCCAGAGATTTCAGGTGTCTTAAAAATGCAGAATAAACTGAACAGATTTCTTTGGTAATCCTACAGCAAGAGACAGTAAGGCCAAAAATACAGGCATTTCATATTACAATGAGAAGAACAAAAACAGGTGCAGCACAGCCTCTCTTTTATACATAAAGTACAAGCAGAATCATCAGTATTATGCTCAACATTAAACCTTCTTCAGGTTTTCCTCCAATCAACATCTTCCCGATCTTCCTTCTCTTTTGCCTTCTCTGAAACCCAATGAAGTGGTTAAGTTAGGAGAAGTATCGGCACTGTGCTAAACTCATAAAGTCTCCACACAATGAACTGAGTAAAGGCACAAACTTAAACTCACCATTTCAGTGGCGTACCTTCATATTCAAACCAGATCTCATTAACTTCCTCTTGTCTCATAACTTTCTGGAAGTGTTTCTTCACTTTGTCTGTTACCAGCGTCAAGTAGCTTATTCTTGGCAAAAGTAGCTGAAAAAAAGAACAAAAACCAACACATCCTTTAAGTACACGTAAAAATTACTAAATAAATAAAAAGCTGTAAGTTACAGGCTTCCATAACCAAAATTCAGCATTCTATTTTTTCCCTTTAGAAGATTTCTTTTTGACAGTTTTCTTATTAATGGTTAATGAAAAGCTACAAAACTATGCACTTAAAAGTTATATAATAGTATCCAGTAGTCTAAAAAAAAAAAAAAAGTTAAAACAAGTGCTTAATTCTTTTCATTGTAATGGGAGGCAGAGGACTAGAAACTAATTTCTGCTTTTCCCTATTCCAGCAAGTCAAAGAACAAAGGTAACTTTTTCATACAAGCAGATAAAAATACATGTTCAAGCTTCATACTGAATTTAACAAGTGAGTGTGTATCAGCTAACATTCCAAAATCAAAATTACTACAAAATAAATTAAAAACAAAACAAAAACATAACTGAAATCAGTTGCTCGGAGTTTGGTTTGCGAGTGCATTTTGTATTTTCAATAGGTGGCAAATTCTGTTTTCTTAGCCTTAGCTAACATGTTGAATGGCAAATCAAGAGCAATTTATAATTCTTTCAGTATTTAACTGACCAGCTACTAAAATCATGAAGAACCATAGAACCATTTGTGGTAGATGGGAACTTAAAGCCCATGCAATTCCAACCCTGTGCCACAGGAGGGCTGCCTCCCCTCAGCTCAGCTGCTCAGAGCCCCATCCAACCTGGCCTTGAGCACCTCCAGGATGGGGCACCACAGCTTCTCTGGGCAGCTGTGCCAGTGCCTCACCGCTCTTGGAGTGAAGATTTCTTTCTTACATCTAATTTAAATCTACTCTGGTCTAGTATTAAATGGGGAGGTTGGTGGCCTGCATGTGGCAGGGGGGTTGGAGATTCATGATCCTTGAGGTCCCTTCCAACCCTGGCCATTCTGTGATTCTGTGATACACTCTCATAGGAGAAATGGCAATGGTTTCAAACTACCAAGAAAAGTGTCAGTACTTTTTCATTTGAAATAAGACATCATCTTACAGCTTTCCCATGTATTACTTTTTTCCTCTCTGCTGTAATGTTATGTACTCCCCAAAAATGGAACACTGAGTACAGTTTTATTTCTTTTTTTTAAACCTGCACCCCCAATCACATTCCCCTTAAAAATACAGTGCTGTGCTCAATAACAAAGGTCAAACAGACTACATCAGTCAGTAAATTGACAGTTGCACTGGACACTTACAGTCTGTAAGCATTTCAGTATCTAATGAGAAAAGATTAACCTCACTGCAAATGAAGATTTTGCTTTGCTTCAGACATTTTAAATGAATTGTTACACCCTGTACAGTTAATCTTACTTCCCAATTAATAATAAAACATGGCTAAGGAATAAAAAAAAAAAAAGATTTTACATACTTATGGAAAAATAAACATTTGGTTTTCCACTGTTATTCATTACTACTGATGCTTCTTGAAGTATTTTCAAGGCCAGGCTGGATGTGGTTCTGGACAGCCTGGTGTAGTGGTTGGCAACCCTGCACATAGCAGGGGGGTTGAAACTAGGTGATCATTGTGGTCCTTTTCAACCCAGGCCAGTCTATGATTATTCTATGATATAATCTCAGTTTAAATCAAAATAACAAAAGAAAACTGTTGAGGGAAAAAAAGAAAACTGAAATAGCGAGTTCTCATTAAATTAAGAAAAAACAGAACGTCAAAACCGTTACAAGGTAAAATGAATGCTTATAGTTTAGTACATGCCATCTACCAAATTACACAAACTGCAATGCCTTCCTTTTGCACATCATGTACTGCTACAGCATTTAATAGCAACAACCTCTACAGAAGGCATTCCTGGTTAAATAAAATGCAACAATTCCTAATGCTTAAGTAAATGCTTGCAATATATTCCTCATATAGAAAGAATACCTGAGCTGCATTAAAAACAAAAAACCAAAAACACACACAAAAAAAAAACCAAATCACAACAACAACACACCATTTTGCAGCATGCAAAACATTGTAAAATGCAGAAAATCCAGATTTAACAGGAAGCGGACTGGTTTGATCACCAATGCATCCAGGATAAAGAAATACAGCAACCTAAGCCAGAGTGGCTTTACATTGCTCACCGTTACAGACATTTTAATAGGACAACTCTTTTCACAGTTGGTAAGCATAAAGATCCAGCAAAAGTTAGTCCCCTGTGTCAAGTACCATGCTATGACTGCCTTACTTATTTTGTTCTTCACACCTAATGAATCTCAGCCAATGAGTACTCTGCTTCCAGCATGTGCTGCTTCTGACTTCTTCACTGCACCATGACAAACTGTAAACTACTTTAAAATCAATATTGTAGCCATTTTGAGGACTGAGGAAAAAAGCAGATCATCCAGCAATAAAGGCAGTTCAACCTAGATGTTGTTAACTACACTTCCACTCCAAATGTAAGCTCCATTTTAAAGAAATGTATCTATTGACATATCTATTTGCAGTGTAACTCTGCAGAGACATACCTGGTAGAAAATAATACAGTGCCTTACTTGAGCAGCTGAGTCTTGACGTCACTACTTTCCAAAACGATGAACAAAATCTTTTTAAATTAACTCTGCTATTCCTATACAATGCCACGTTGTGTTACATGCATATATCACCCCTGTGCCGTGCTAATGTATCTAGCAGACGTGACTAAATAGGGTATCCAACTACACCACTCAAACTGAAATGAACTGCAGAGATTCTGGGTTATTTTTCTAACCCCTCAGCTCTTCAGATCTACGTCTTCTCATCTTCATAAAGCAAGTTCATCAGAGCAGAAGCTGTTTTCCTCTTAACACTGTGACACCAGTATTTCCTTTCCATTTACAGAAAACAGACTGGAACACAGAGGTTATATCTACTTTAACAAGCACTGAGGTGTGATAACAGGAGATGTGAAAAGCAGAAAACCTGGTGTCAAGTGCTGGGAATGTTTGCTAAATGTGCTTGGAGAGGGTTGTTTCAATTCAGCCTCATTTTTATCCCATAAATTGAGTATCGATTAGCAGCTAATGCAGACTGATCTCAGGCCCAAAGTATATCTTCAACTTTGTGGGAAAAAGGCTCAGCCTGGGGGCTCTGAAACCATTCTGTGCTAGAAAGCTGGGCACTGTAAGTGGGGAAAAAAAAAAAGAAAAAAAAAAAAGATCTTCAGAAACATACTCCAGATTGGAACCAACATATTAATGCAGAAGCAAGTTGAAATTACGAGAACTCAACCATGATGTAAAATCTTAAAATGGATCCTTGGTTCCCTCCAGAAGTAAAGCTACGTTATCAGCTCCAACACAATCTGCAAAATGGAGACCCTAAAATTTGAGAATTATTATCTGTTAGTAACTACATTTTGCAGAATGTTAAGCCTTGACATTTTCTGCACAAGCTCAAAGTATAGTAAGAGACACTGCCATCTCTTAGGATTAGGAAGTTTACCACACAGAAGTTAACATGGCTTTAGGGTTTCAGACTGATGTTAAACTGATTAAGACTGCGTGTCTCAATATTAAAACTTGTGCATACTGTATGAGAGTTACATTAGAAGTACATGTATATTTTAAAGAGTTTTAAGTCAGACTGCTCAATAGTTCAAATGCATTTGGCAAACAGTTGAGAGGTAAAAGTACTTCTTTTTCACCAATGGTGCAACTAAGGCATAGAGAGCTAAGCACTATTATTCCTGAATGAAGAGCATTAATGATTTATTAGGTTTCAAAAACACATTAAGCACACAGGTGTATCAATAACTGACTAAATAGAAATGCTATAAATTAAATACTGTTTTATCCAGTAGTATCTTCTATAAAGCATGGAATGAAATATGACAAGATAGAAGGATTTTGGAATCACAAACTCAATACAAGATTTTTTTCTTCCCACATACTTGTTACTTTCCAAAATCGAGTTCCACTGAACCAGCTAACTTCCCCTATCAATCAAATGTCTATAAGATGCAGCAAGGATGAAAACTGCAGAGCACTCTGCAAACTAACAGTCACGTGATTACATAAAGCACTTCAGCTTACAACTCAAACACATCCACCGTCCTTATCTGTATCATCAGCTATCAGTCCAGTCTGATAAGACATCCTTTTTCTACTAGATCTCTCAAACCTACTAGCATTTAAAGAAAACACACAGAAGTTATCCATGAAAGAAAAACTGCAGTCAGTGTTTATGAAATGACGTTATGTGACTAATGTTGTGTTTAAGATAGCACAAAGCTCTAACTGAAGTTACCTGTGCAGTAAGCAATATACAAGTGCTCTCCTCTCTTCTGAAAAATCTTCAAGAACAAACTCATGGTGAGTTTGTACATACAGCCTCTACCTTCCATTTAATTATTCGCTGAACTTTCTCTTAAGTTTTTCAAGATCTTAATTACCCATTATAACTCAATCTCATTGGTAAAACAAATCTAAGTTTTTTAACTTACTGAGAAGAAAAATGATTTGCACAGCACGGTCGCAAGGTACTCCCAGAAGGTTCTGGGAATATGAAGAAAAAAGCCTTTTCTACAGCTCTACAGTGTGTGTAACGAACCTAAATGAAGGAAACAGAACCATGGGATCAGATCGTTCACGACCACCATGGTTATACTCACATAATAAGGCTCAGCTTCCCTCTCAGTTATCTCATCCTGATACAGAGTGAAGCAGGTCGGTATGCGCCCAAACCACACATCTCGAAGCACATCTTTGTCATCTGTCATTCTTCCAATGGATGGCGAAGCACATGTAGATCAGTTTGTTTCTTCAGCTGGAACTGAAAGCCCACTCCCCCAGAAGAAAGAAGTCACCACTGCTGCCGAACAAGGCTTTCCCACAACCACACATCTCCACAATAACTGCATCACACTGAACATACGTTTGCACAAAGAATATCCCAAGCTGAAAGGGACCCAGAAGGATCTCCGATTTCAGCTCCTGTCTCCACGCAGCACCGCCCAAAACCCAAACCCTAGCCCTGACAGCATCCTCCCAATATTTCTAGAATTCCGGCAGCTCGGTGCCGCGACCACTACCCCGAGGAGCCGAGGGGGGTTAAGCCAGAGAGGCCTTCAGCCGTACAGTTCCCCAAGTACAGAGCGCGCAAAGAGCAGGCACGCCGCTTCCCGACCCGCAGCGTGCCCTAGCGCAGGCCCGAGGCCCGAACCCCGCAGCACCCGCCGAGCCGCCCGCAGCTCTCCGCACGCCGCGAGGGCGAGCGGCGCGGCGGGGTCTCGTAGCGGACAGCCGGGGTGAATCAGCAACGCCGGGGCGCACGCAGCAGCACAAGGAGGAACACTACAGAGACGGCCCCCGCGCGCTCTCCTCGAGCAACAGCGCGGCCGGGCAGCGGCAGCAGCCCCAGAAGGAGCGGGCAGCGCCCCGCGGCTGTAAAGCCAGGCGGGTAGATGCAAACAAGCACAACCGTTACCTGAACGCGCCCCTCTCCACCGCTTCGCGCTGGGGGTGCGGCGACAGGCAGGAATTGAGCGCGGCCCCGCCCCCACCTTCCCGCGCACGCGCCGCCCCACGCGCGGCTTCAGCCCGGGAATCGCTTCCGCCCGGCTCTGGGCGGAACTTCGAGGGTGGTGCTGGAGGCGGTCTGCGGAAATGGCGTCGAGAGGCGCGCGGGGAGTTCGAGGCGTGCGGGCGGGAAGGAAGGCGCGGGAGTCGGCAGTCCTTGTAGTGCGGGGCTGCGGCCACCTGATGGCGCTGTCGGAAATGGTCTGAAAGACGAAGCGCTGCCGCCTTTTTGTGGGTTTTAGCCAAGGGCTGGCATGAGTCCTGCCAAATAACCCGTTTTGGCTGAACGTCTCGTCCGTTAAAAAGTGCCACTGAGGTATGTTTTTTATTTTTGCTTCGGGGCCGGCCTAGTTTAATATCCCATGGATGATCTGGGTGAGGGCATTGAGTGCATCCTTAGTAAGTTTGCAAAGGACACCGAGATGGAAAAAAGCGTCCATCTGCCCGAGGGTAGGAAGGCCCTGCAGAGGGATCTGGTCAGGCTGGGTCGCTGGGCTGAGGCCAATTCTATGAGCTTCAACAAGACCAAGTGCTAGGTCCTGCACTTTGGTCACAACAACTTTGTACAATGCTACTGCCTTGGGGCAGAGTGGCTGGAAAGTTGCAGAGAGCAAAAGAATCTCAGGATGTTAGATAACAGCCAGCTGAGCATGAGCCAGCAGCGTGCCCAGGTGGGGCCAATGGCATCCTGCCCTGTATCAGAAATAGTGCGGTCAGCAGGACAGGGAGATTCTGTACTCAGCACTAATGGGCTGCACCTCGAGTGCTGTGTTCAGTTTTGGGGCCCCCACTACAAGAAAGACATCATGGCCCTGAAGCATGTCCAGAGAAGGGCAACGAAATCGTGAAGGGTCTGCAGCACGTGTCTTATGAGGAGCAGCTGAGGGAACTGAGATTTTTCAGTCTGGAGATGAGGAAGCTCAGGGGAGACCTCATTGCTCTCTACAATTCCCTGAAAGGAGGTTGGGGCGAGGTGGGTGTTGGCCTCTTCTCCTGCAAAGCTAGCAACAAGACAAGAGGGAATGGCCTTAAGTTGCATCAGGGAAGGTTCAGGAGATTTGGAAGAATTTCTTCTCCAGGTCTTGGTGAGGTATTAGCACAGGCTGCCCAGGGAGCTGGTGGAGTCCCCAGAGGTATAAGAGAAATGAATGGATATGGTACTGAGGGATATGGTTAGTGGGCATGGTGGGGATGGGCTGACAGTTGGATTAGATGTTCAAAGTGGTCTTTTCCAAAAATAGTAATTCTATTATTTTTATGGATGTATATTTACTGATTCACTTTTGGGGACTTTTAATACCTTTTCCAGTAATCTGAAAGATTAGAGAAACCCAAAGATAGGGTTTCATTTGTACCAGTTTAAAAGAGCTCATCGTGATAATCTGTTTTTGATTAAACAAAAATATTCTGAGCATGAGCCCAGTTATAAATTATCAGAGAGGAAAAAAAAAAAAAAGCAATGTTGTTTTTGTCAACACCCTCTAAGCAAAAAGTTTAGCCAATTTGAGATGTACCCTGTGAAAATTTCCCAATCTGTTTTCCAAGGTTCTTACGAATCCCGAGTCCAAGATATATTGATTCAAAATCAGATAAACTCAAGGTTAGCTGAAATAACTAAAATAAAGTTACCTGAAAACTGAAGTAATTTTGCATTCGGCACGGTCCACCTCAAAGTACAGGGAAGGATGGCACACAGTATGTGCCATGTTGCAAGGGCCTTATGCTCCCAAGTGGCACAGCAGAGCTGCCTGGCAGCAGGAGCGAGGGATTCTTCTGACATTCCCTTATACTCCTAAATACAGGCAAGTTACACATGCCGTGGGCAAGGCCTTTGGGCAGCACCTCTGAAAGACACGCTGGCACCAAGCAGACGAAAGGGCAGGAGTTCCTCTGGAAGCATTATCCATACACTCAGAACATCATAACCAACGTGGATTGTGTAGAAACCACTCTTTGGTGGACCTGTAGGAACTTCTGGATGAGGAAAGCCACTTCTATGGAGATCTCCATTTGGATTTCAAAATAATAACAGTAATAATAATAATTTGTCCTGGTTATAAGATTAGTGAGAAATCATTGCACATGTGGGTTTCCCTACAAGAAATCAAGGAGAACTACGTTCTTTCTTTGTCTTTTGCTTTTGTGTGTCTTCGGAATTCTTCTGTAGAAGAGGATTGTTTTAGTTGTGTTAAAGATTTTGCCTGATCATTGCAACTAATGCCAGCTGATACTTAAAAGTAAATGTCCCAAAAGCATCCAGTGGCCCAGCTGCTCCCGCTCTTTTTTTTCACAGGCAGGAAGCCTGCCAGCACTGTTATTAGCAGTAGAACCAGCAGTATGCACATAGTGAGCATGTGGCCTGTACTCCCTGCACTTATATCCTGAGACCATACTTAACATCGACTGCATCAGCTCTTGAATCATACCATTGCCTGTCTGTGCTGTGTAATCAGCATTCTGTTGATTATTTATGGCACTTTCCAAACAAATTAAACGTTTACTTTTGCATTATATCCTCATGTTGATTATGAGGAACATAGGCACGTGACTCTACTTCATAGGTTGAACACTGATCACCATTGGAGTGCCCGAGTCTTTTTCATAATTTACATACAAGATACTAAGTAGAGAATAAGACACAGTAAGTTCTAAAGTATGGTAACATGCTGCTTAGAGAATCTTACTTTTTTGTAAACTTCCTAGCAAGCTGCTGATGTAGTTACTAAACACAGATGCAGCAGGATACATTGTACAATCTGTGTGAGATTATAAAGACCATAGTTCCATACATAAATGCAGCTCCACTGCTGGGGAAATGAACCTGGTTGTAGACAAATGCATGAAATGTAGTGTAGCTACTGAATAAATAAAGTGAACCTGAAGTGAATGCTAAATTTGATATATTAATATGACTATAAATAATTAATATTAAAAGTAATTGCTGAGATGGAATGTCAAAACAGATGCAATAAAAAAGGCATCACCTCATTTGTCTTATTATTTTTCAGATTGTCCAGTGCTTCATGTTGCATCGTGACTCAGCAGAAGGAAGCAGTCTGAATTGGAAAGGGAGAGGTTCCCAGAGCTCAACAAACATATTTTCAATTCCAGAGACCTCAACCAGTATTCCCCCATTTTAAACTTCATAATCAGACAACGCACAGTGAGTCATTGCCTAATGGCAGCTGAACCAAAACACCTGTTAGTGAATACGTATGGAATGTGAAGATGATTGTAAAGAACAAGATTATAATTAAAGATGCATTAATTCTAACAGAAACAAGAGAAATGGAGCAGATGCTATACATTTTTGTGGGTAGTTATGTTTTTGTGTAATGATAGTGGAGATAAATATCTGTAAACAGAATTACTATGTAATTTGTGTTGGAGAGGACCTTTAAAGTCCTCTCCTGACCTCCAGACCAACACCCTTTCTCAAAGCAGGGCTAGCTAGCCATGAAGGTAGATCATGCTGGTGAAGATAACAACAGTGTTTGGTTTCTGTAAAATTACATGAGCAAAAGATGAAAAAATATTCCCATGCATGTTTTGCTATAGCTAGAATAACTGTGTTCTTTATTTTGATCACATGGAATAAATTTAATGCGGCTTTTATAGAATTCTAGCAGGTTGACCAAAATTTCCTTTTATTCTGGCCTCCTTGTATAAAATCATGACTCCATTAAATCAACAGAAAAACTCCCAAAGATAGGTGAATTATTCCAGTGATTCTTTTTTAGGAGTGGTCAGCAATCATTATTATTTTTTCCCTTCATTTCTCTAACAATTTTCACAGCAAGCAAAAAACATTTTGTTTTCATCTCCTAGCTATTGTCTTTTGAGTATGCAAATGAAAACAGATTGTGAGAATAATTAATATACAGTTTTTAACATGCAACAGTGAGTAAGTCAAACAAAACTCACAATGCTGCTATTTATATATGACTAAACAGCTCATTGTTGCCTAGTCACGGTGAAGAATTAATTTGATTATTTATAGGAGAAGTTGATTCACTTGTCCAAGACCTTTCTGGAAATATTATAATATTATAAAGCAGAAGTACCATGTCTGCTGGCACGTAATGTTTTTCAGATATGTTTGGAATTGATGTTTGTGGAAGAAAACAATCACTCTTACTTGTATATATTTCTTCTTTCATGCTCTCTTCACATACTAATATTTTCCTTCTATAACAGGTGCAGGTATTCTAGATGTTTTTAAATAATTGAACTGTGCAGACAACTGTCCAAGTTTTACTTCACAGTAGTTGTTTTAATTCACCAACTTCCCATTTTAATTCCAATTAAAATCCATTAATCATATCTCACACTATCAAGTAATCTTTTATTGATAACATAAGTGACTGGACAGTAGAAACTTTTAGGTCTGCTGCTTATTATTCATCTTGAACAACATTTCTTGTGGTCACTACTTCGTAGTAGCCCCACAAAGGCATCTTGGTTTAGTAAGGAGTGGGGAAATAAAATTTTCAGTGTTGCACAATTTGTATGGATGGATATTCCTTATTAGCATAGAGCAGATATGAACAGTGCCAAAGCCATTTGCTCACTTAGCTATTGTTTTACCCTTCTGCTTGTTGGCTAAGTAGTACCTATTCTGTCAACTATGTCACTTATCGGGAGAACTTTTGTACTCAAAAGGCACCAGAATGATGAGTTCTGATGATTTTCATTTTTTCTGTTAGGAAAACTGAAATAAAGAAAGGTGTGCAGCTTTGTCAGTATTACCTCAGTGTGTAACAGGATGGGATCCATCAGTGTTTGACACATAAATACAGCCTTTCATGAATCAGGCTCACCACTATCTTAGTGCTGAATCACAGCATGTTTAGGAAGTAAAACAAAAATATAAGGGGGATAATATAATAATCCTGTGTTGCCTGGCTATTTGAACAGTCTTCATAGTGCTTGTTTGGGCAGGAAAACTGTTTGTCCTTAGTCTGAGCTGAAACCTCCTGTTAATATTGTTACTATGTCATCTTCTGAGACAAAGGCAACCTGGTCATAAGTGCAACAAAGACACAGAGCAGCCCTGTGTCATTAGTACTCAAGAATACACAGAACTTAAGCTAATAATAACTGCTGTTCATCAACTTTTATAGCTTGGTAAGATTGATATAGCTAGTTTATAGTCCTTCCAAAAAGAATTTCATTCCTTTTCTTTGTTACATTGCACAAATTCCAGCATCTGATGATACTGTCATTCAGATATTCACTGTAATCTAGTCTACTTGCTAATGTATGAAATGACATACTATTGCAATAAAGTATCCAGTACCATATGGGTTCATTAATAACACAGTGTGGCATAGGTAGAGTAGGCCAGATGTCATGCTGATACAAGTCACCATGGCTTCAGAAAGGTAATTTTCTATTCTCAGTGTATCTAATGATGTGTGCCTATTATATCTGACCATAAAGGCCTTGAATGCTGTTCCTTTCTTAGCTTTCCAAAAAGAAATACTGCACTTTCAAAGTGATGTACAGGATGTGGCTCCGGGCAGCCTGGTCTAGTGGTTGGTGACTCTGCCCATGACAGGAGGGTTGAAATTAGATCTTTGAGGTCCTTTTCAACCCAGGCCATTCTATGATTCCGTGATTTCTCCATCCAGACAAAATTGCTTTTACGGTGTGACTGGAAGTCCTTCGGTGGTTTTACCCAAGGAAATCATTTTTCTCAGTGTTTTTGTTTACTTTCCACTGTGTGTGTGGATTTAAAATCAATATCGGGTGTGAGTTCTTCTTTCTCTTTGTTGCATTGACACAACATTTTTTTAATGAGCTAGTTGTTAAATCACTCAGATTTCTTAGGGAGAAAAAAAAAAGTAAGCATACAGTGCATATAAAAAAGGAAGATGGGTGTTACTCTTTTCTGGGAAAAAATTAAAATCCTGTCTGTCAGATTCCATAGCAGGTGTAATTACCAGTGGCCTCATCGGTATTGACTGGAAGGAAATAATCACTGCCCCTGACTTCTTGGCTGCACCAGAACATGTTTGGCCTTCACTGCTGCTGGGGTGCACTTGTGATCCATGTTCAGCATCTCAGCACCAAGAACCCTGCAGCCACTCAGTCTCCAGCCAGCCTGTATGGTTGTGTGGGGGATTACTGTGTCTCAAGTGAAGGAGTTTGCATGTGCCTCTGTTCAACTCCACGGATTTTCTGCTGGCTCATTTCTTTCATTTGCTGGGATCCTTTTGAACAGCTTCCAATCCCCCCTTCATATCAGCACCCTCTAGCTCAGTATCACGTCAGTTCATATCATCCAAAAACACAGCAACTGTGCATTCCATCCATTGCTGAGTCAATGATCAAAATATTAAATGATCTTAGTATTGACACCGGAGAAATATCACTGGTAACAAGATTCCAGTTAAGATTTGAGCCATTAAAGGCTACTCTGAGCTAAGCAGTCCAGCAAGCTTTTCACCCACGCAACACTCTACCCATGCAGTTCACATCTCTTCGGTTTGACTCTCACTATACTATGAAAGGCTTGTTGAAAGTCTTGCTTCAGATAAACTGTACCTGTAACTCTTTCATCCACAGACACAGCCATTTCATCATAGAAGGCAATCAGGTTGGTCAAGGATGATTTGACCTTCATGAATTATTTGTTGGCTGATTCCAATCATCCTTCTGTCTTTCATGTGCCTGAAATAGGGAGTACTTGTTCCAGAGCTGATAAGATTTTAGTACTTCAGGTTTTCCCTCTCAGCTTTTTAAACTAAGATTCAACATTTGCCTTTTACAGGTCACTTCCTCCAGTTGCTACAGTGTTTCAAAGATGATGAAGAAGAGCGTCACAAAGACCTTTGTTTTCTCAGCTTCAGTGGAAGTATCTGATCTTCTCACCTGTCTGAAATTACATAAATTCTTCCCAACTTAATCCTAGAAGCATTAGGTTGCAGCTTATTCCTCTGTTTGCTACTAGGCACAGACAACTGGCCTTGCCAGTTAGACGGAAGGCAAAGGAAACATTAAGTAGTTCAGGTTTTTGTCTTTAGATCCTCTCTCACTAGCTTGCCTGCACTGTTCAGTAGTGAATTTACATTTTCTTTCATCCTGTGAATATGCTCACTTGTAGAAGCCCTTCTTGTTGACCTTCGCTTTTCTTGGTGGTTTTAACCCCTGCCTTATGTGACTTTCCTAATTTGACTCCTGCATACCTAGGTGATGCTGCTGGATTTCTGGGTACTCTATCCCTGCTTGTACTTTCTTTATACCTCCTTTCTGTGTCTGAGATCAGATGGAAGTTCCGTCTTCATCCAACTTGTCTTCCTGCTGTATCTTTCCATCTTATTTGGCAATCATGATGGACAATTTTCATACTTCAGTGAGGTTTTATTTGCAGCTCAGCTCTTGTGGGCTGATGTCCACTTTCCAGAAGTTCAGGTCTTTAATCTGCTATATGCCTTCTTCACTCAGCATCTTAAACTCATCCTGTTTCTCCACTTCTTTTTGGGCTTTGATCTCAAAACCACGATGAACTTGCTAAAAAGCCTTTTTCAGTAGCAAGACTTTGGGGGAAGATGCTGTTGCCTCTCTTTCTCACATAGGTATCATCACTCCCTAGTGGTTCTCATTCTCAGAAGATAGTTCATGGCCAAAGAAGTCAAAGACCGTGTCTGTGACATCAGCCATATGCCCAGATTTTGATCTGCAGGATTCATCCTCCTCTGTTGCTGAAGCTATCTCCTTGAGTGGTAAGATCAAAAAGATCACCACAGTGGCTCCTTTACCACTGCTCCTAGAGCACAGCAGTCAGCTGTAATCTCTTGGTGGCAGTGTTTGTGTCCAGATGAGTGAACAACAATAGATATTAATCCAAAGATTATATCCAAATATACTGATCCAAAGACCTTGTCAGTCTTTCTCTAGTGTCCCATATCTGAGCCCAAGCAAGCAGTCAGCCTCCTGAAACAGTGGGTGTGATCTGCAAGGGGGTGCTAAGGCCCCTAAAGAGAATTGTGGCCACTGTTACCCATCACTTCTCCCTTATGGTGCTGCTTCAGCCAGTTTGGGGCTTTTGTTGGATCCCACTAGCATTTCCCATGAGCTTCTTTAATTTTAGCTATCCCTAATAACTTCCTGTCCCACATAAATTTTACCATGTTTTTATGTATCATATATAATCAGTAAGTGTTTTAGATAAGAACAATATTATTAGAGGTTTTGGGGGAATTTCACTTTTTGATTTCGTGTTGATTACTGATTGTTATTACTTTCTAGTGGTCTATAACAGTTCTTTGTTGTTCCAAACTATAACTATATGGTTTCCTTGATAACCTACTGGGAAGGGCATGGTTATAAATTCTGAATAAATTTCAGCTTACTCATTCTCCTTTGTCTACTTTTTTTGTAGACTGCTAGTAGATAACTCCCTAATTATTGTTCATTGACAGCAGAACTTCCCTGACTTGCATTCTCACCATCACTCTCTGCATTTGTTTTAAATATTACATCCTTATTCTCAAGGATCATAACTGATTATCATGGGAAAAGCACATGCTGATGAACAGTTCTGCCATTTCATCCTTTTGTTGTGACTCTCTATAGCTGGTTTATTTTATCAGACTATTTCAACACATCTTCTTTTTTGTAACTTTCAATGGTTTTGATAACTTTTAATGGGACAGTGCAAGATTTAGATCAGCCTCAGAAGGGTACGGGGCTGATGGCTGATTCATTTCACACAGTCTCCATACAAATGAATGGGCTTTCTAACACACAGGGAGCAGGAGGAAGTGACTGATGAATGTAACTATGAAGAGAGAGTTTCAATTTCCGAGTCATTCTCCTATATTATCTGTGGACATATTGGAACAGTTATGCTTTTAATTACAACCGGTTAGTTTAATATTTAATTGAAGATTCTTTAACCTCTAATTAGGTTGCAGAAGTCTAGATAGCTCTTAAATTTCTCACAGAACACTCATATCCCATAACAATTTAATCAGCTATGCTTACTCTTGTCTTTAGAATTTTGGTTTTAGACTGTAAATTACTGAAAATAGAGACCTACCTTCCTGCATGCTTGTACATTTCCCAGCTCATCTGTTAGATACCATAAATAATAATAAATAACTTCTAACTATTTCTTTAATGTTACTGCTAAGCAGTAAATTAACAGCTTGCTGGCATTATATTCCCAATGCCTCATTATTATGTTAATTTTGGTATTTTTTAACTGAATTCATTTACGGTATTAGTATTATACTTTTAAATTACATGATTACAGAAAAATAGAGTGCTTCTTTTTTTTTGATCATATTCCAGAGGAGCTCAGAGGCCCTGATTCACTGAGTGGCACATCACTGCCAGCCAGACTGTGCTATCCTGCCTTCTTGCAAAGCAGCACCTCCCATCTCCCATTCAGTTTCTAAAACAAAGAAAAATGTAATTTAACATAACATAGAATGTTCTTTCCTCTGAATAACATCCACAGCATTTGCTTCAGTCAAGTTACAGTGTTTGTTTTTTGTCTCATAGCTGTTTTATCTTTCCTTGTTATAGCTTTAGGAAGGAATGACTGCTTATTGAAAAACCTCAGATATTAAACAAATATCAGAGTGAATCAATGTTGACATTAAAGGGGCTGATATGAAAAACATAGCGTACATATAGTGTTTTACATATTTTAGTGTTCAGCCTGAGAATGGGTCCATCTCTATGTAAATTCTTTATGCAAACTGACAAGACCATGTGAGCTGAAAAATGAAGAGAGAAAAAATAAGTCTCTTAAAGGGGAGAAGAAGAACTTGGATACTCAGAGAAAGACTGAGGTGAGATATCTGTGTTGTCTTGGCTTTATACTTAACACCACACTTCAATGAAATGTAATTATATTAACAGAAAATTGCTCTGGATGGTCATTAACAAAATGAACCAAGGACTTAAAAAGGAACAGAAGAAAAACACTGAAAGAAATCCTTCCTGGGATTTTTTTTTCCTGTGGGATATTTTTTCCTGTGAAGTAATTGGAGAAGGAATGGGAACTACTGCCACATTTGTATTATCAAGAATTAATGTCCTACGCTGGGAATTCCTGAGTACTTCGTCAGTGAAATCAAATTGACTATTCTGCTTGGCTGCACCTAGCTGGCATTAAAAATCAAGCAGAGTAATCTCACTGTTAGTATCATGAGGGGGTTATTATGTGGAGGTAATGACTAACTCATAAATAGTGGATTTCTGCATTAAAAAAAGCCAACCCCATAACAAAATACACAAAAAAATGACAAAAAACATGGGGATTGAATAAGTGAATACTGATTATGCTGATTTCTCATTACAAATTTGACATGCTTTTATCTGTTGTGAACTGCACCATTTAAGGAATAAAACTCTTCTTTAGAATATCAGTGAGTTTGGCAGAACTATCCTTGAACACTTGAACTACAGATAATGTCCAAGCTTTGAGAAGAATGAACAACATGGGTGAAATCTTGAAGGGTCACAGGAGTTTTGGGCTTGATCTGATTAATAACTAGCACCTAGGAGATAAGCACTGCATGCTTTCAACAGAGACAGCAGCTCACAAAATGCTAAAGAGACCTTGAAAGAAGTCTGAAACCGACAACACACAAACCTAAAGGACTATCTTTAGTCATTGAAAGTGCACAAGTAAAAAGAAATTCAGAGCATGAGGTTGTGTAAATTCATCCCACTCCAAAACTTCTCTCAGAACCTGACGTGTCTCTATCTGCTACAGCTCCAGCATTTGTGTGCTCCCCTGTGTGCCCCCAAGGTGAGGGCCAACAGACATTCCGTGATAAATCATGGAAGCTGGAACAACAAAAACATTGACTACCTGAATATTCTACCTTTCAGCTTAACAGATGTTTTGCCCCACCTACCAGTCACGTAAGGCAATTCCAGAAACACTTCTTAGCTCTCTAACTTATTTCTTGGTTGAATCTGAAATGGCTGGGTGTTGCTTCCAAGTTGCCTAGTTCTAGTCTCATTTGATTTCTCCTTACTTTTTTTCCAAAGCCCTTTCCTGTAACATGGAGTTGCTAACCTTCATGGATTTTGTCCTGCTGTTTGTTTTAAGAGTCTCTTGGCTTCTCTAACTTCCTACCTACTCCTGTGGCTGCAGTTTTGGCTGGGATGTCCCTGAGCTAATTCGGTTAGTCTAGCCTAGCCGTGGCTTCCCCTGGTTATAACATTTAGTTGCATTTTCCAGCTTTGGTTCCAGGCAGTCTTTAAACAACAGGAATGATCACTCACATCCATAAGACATCTATCATGTCTTATAATTTACTAAGATTATATAACCATGCCTTTTCTTTCAAGTTATGGAGTGGGACTCACTCTTTCTCTTTTCAAATGTAGCCAGGGAACCTGTAGTCATGTTGAGCCGGGAAGAAGACATGAGTGCTAATATGACTGTGAGGAAGAACTGTGGCATGAATGTGAGAAATCCTACCTTGTAGGCAGGATATTCCTGAGTTAAGACAACTATTTCTGCCACTGTTTCTCTATTGTACCTCGAAAAGCTACTGAACTCTTAGGGGAAAAAAAAAAAAAAGGAAGCTGACATGACATTTTTAGAGAGCCTGGTATTGCTGTGTGTGCTAAATATGTCAACCACAGGGAGTCCCTGTGGAGATTTAGGCCAAGTAAACTTAATTCTTAGTTCTTTGTCTAACTTAAGCAAGAAGTTGCCACTAAACTCAGTCTTGTCAAGACTGAGGCAGTTCTGGGCATAGGAAGAGGTGAGTCCCTAAGCACCTGGGGCACTCTTAAGGCAAACAGGGAGGCACTTTTAGAATTTAGGTGCCCTTAGGGCTAGGTGTTAAATGAATGTGGGATTCCAGGACCATAGTTTGGATCTTGCATATTTTATGTGGGACAGTCAGGATTCTGGCCTCTGTGTGCTTTATTGCTCTTTTACCTTTATCTCCAAAGTATGGGAATTCAAACACACTCTTTGTATATTCTGACAGTGAGTCACTTGAACCTCAAATGTTAGCTTTTGGGTACTGTTTCTGGAGAAATTTTCAAACTTCTGTTTTATGGAAAGGTAAGTTAACTTTTGACAACTTTTGGCCTGATTGATGTTCCAAAATTATCATCCTGCTGTTTGTTTTTCGTATGTCTTACATACAGTATGCTGTCAAGCTAGGTGGATATTGAATATGATGAAGTCTAATCCAGATATCCAATCATCTTCTTTTTCACCATGTTGGAATGAAACCAAACTGGAGAAGGCTTTGTTGCATAATATCTTTCTATGATAGGAATTACTACGAACTGTTGCAAAATTGAGTTGCTTCAGATAAAAGCTAGACTGACTTGTTCTGTCACATATGTCAGGACTGCTGACAAAAACATGACCATCATTTGGAGTTTCCTAAATGACTCCCTAATTCTAATGAATTTCTGTCTTGACTAATGGTCTTTAGAATGCCTTTCCTAAAAAACAAAAAGGTCCAGATCTTCTAAATGAGCTTAGAAACAAGGACTAGAAATACCACCCTTCTATAAATCTGGTAGGACTGATTTCACATGTTGTTCTGATAATGTCACATCTAACACTCAGATGTAATTTTGACCAAACTCTGAACAGATATCTACAAAATATCCTTCATCCACTTTTGTGTACTAGTATATTATAGCTCATGTTAGCACTGAAGCATAAATGCTGTTGTATTTGTGCCTCCAGAGAGATGGTTAAACCTGCACATTTTTTAGCATGTGAACAACATACTCTGTGATGCTAATGTTGATTCTAAACCAGCTGAGACACTCTGAAATTATTTTATAAGATATTCCTCTTATACTCTTCTTTTTCTCTGCTCTGTGATTTGACCTGTATGTTCTAAGTCCATACACATCTTTTTGTTGTGGTATGAAGAAGCACAAGTCTCCTCAACCATCTGGTGTGCTGAAAACTGAGGGTCAACAATTGCTGACCATCATCATAAGGTGGACAGTGCCAAGTCTGCAGGTGAGCATAGGGCCACTGGAGGGTGGCTGGTTCATCGCAACATACCCACCTGCAGGCTGGTGGCCTTAGTGTGCGTAGTGGATAAGTGGAGAAACTGGGGCTGCAGGTGGTCCAGACTTCTATCTCCCTATTGCTGCTACTGAAATGGCCCACCAACACCACTGTATTTGCCTTCATTCAGGAAGAAGAGCTCCTGTTTTGTTCCTAGGTTTCCACATTACCTATCATCAGGTCTCCCTCCTTGGAGATACTTAATGCCCAGCTTGACATGATCCTGAACAACCTGCTCCAGCTGACCCTGCTTGAGTGGGGGGCTGGATGAGACAGCATCCAGAGATCCCTTCCCACCTCAACCATTCTGTGATTCTACTTACAGAAATTGCTTCACTAAAACTGACAGTTTTTCTTGATGTGTTTCCTGAGGGCACAACTGCCTACCTTTCTGGTTCTGACCAGTTTTGTCATGACGTATTACATAGTACTCAACAACTATTTTAAGTTGGGGAAAAAATCACTTTCTTCATAGGTTGGTCCATTTAGTTAACTAGAATCCAAGAAAATTATACACAACTCAGAGGAATAACTGAACTTACCTCCAAAACAAATGTATATATTGCTTTGGATGAAATAGTGGCGTAAGAAGGGCTGCGCTGCTCATTTAAACTCTTTCTGTATTTTGTCTTCCTCTGTTTTGTCTTCCCACTGTAAAAAATAATCATAATCAGTATTATATTATGTTCATCTTGATGTATATTATGTGTTTGTCATTTATCAGCCAATTATGGCCATCTCTTAACAGTGAATATAAAGTTTTTCCAGCACACAAACTTTTAGCATTTTCATTAGCTCATGTTAACATTTTTGACAGACTCTAATCTCAATGTTGCGGCAGCAGCAAGAAAAGGCAGAACAAACAAGATACTGCCAAAATATTAGTGCCCTTCCGTGTTGTGCACAAATATGTGCCGGTCTGTTAGAATTTAGGACAGACAGTACCCTCCAGTGTGAAACAGCGACTGTTAGAGAGCATGCAAAGGAGAGTTATGAAGACATACCGGGAGCGGTTGAGGTCCCTTTGGTGTGCTCAGCCCAGAGCAGAGGAGCTGAGGGGAGCCCTCATGGCAGCTGCAGCTCCTCACAGCGAGTGGAGGGCAGCGCTGAGCTCTGCTCTGTGTGACAGCGACAGGGTCCGAGGGAACGGCATGGAGCTGTGACAGGGGAGGGGCAATGGGGTTAGGGGAAGGGTCTGCACCACAGGGCGGTGGGCATGGAACGAGATGCACAGGGCCGTGGGCACGGCCCTGAGTGCCGGAGTTCAAGGAGCGCTGCGACAGCATTCACAGACACGGGGTTTGATTTTGGTTGGTGCTCCGTGGAGCCAGGGTTTGGACTCGCTGATCCTTGTGGATCCAATTTGGGATTTCTGTGATAGTGTGAAAATCACCTACCCTCCTCCTCCTCCCCTCGCCCCCACCAAAGGGCTCGATTTTTACTTCTCGGCATAACGAAGAGCCGGCAGGATGGCAGAAGCCAAGTTCTCCCCAGGGAGATGGATAAACAGCTCAGTAATTAACGCGGCGGGCACTGGTGCACAAAGCAGCGCTGCAGGGCCAGGAGAGCCCCGGGTCCCGCGCAGCCCCCTCGGCGGGGTCCGGTGGCGATGGGTCCGGGCCCCGCTGCGTCTCCGCGGGCGGCGTGCCCCCACGGCGCTGCCTTTTCCCACCAGTGGCGCAAGAGCCCGGCTCGGCCCCGAGGGCCGTCGGAGCGCAACAACAAGATAATGGCCCCTAATGCGCACCCTGGGC
Source organism: Meleagris gallopavo (assembly GCF_905368555.1). Classification (NCBI taxonomy): domain Eukaryota; kingdom Metazoa; phylum Chordata; class Aves; order Galliformes; family Phasianidae; genus Meleagris; species Meleagris gallopavo. Next base: position 67,361,242 of record NC_139405.1, on the reverse strand, counting down.
ACGGATCGCACGCCGGCCGCTCCCTTCCTGTGCCACCGGCGGAGAACCTGCCGCGGCGCGGCTCCTTCGGCGGGGAGGGACCGGGGCGGCCGGCGGTGGGCAGGGACGGCGGGAGGCGATCGCCTTAATAACGCATACACAGCGGCGGGCGGCAACCACCGGCGCGCCCCGTCCATGCCCGCGGAGAGACCGCCACCCACGCAGCGCTGCCCTCGGTGCCGCCCCGGCTCCGGCCGCCGGCGGGCGGGAACCCCCGCGCAGCCCCTGTCTTCCCGCCGCCGCGGCGCGGAGCTCGGCATGGCGCGGCGCGGACGCTTCCAGCGCCTCTTCGGCCGCAGCGAGTCTGAGGACTCGGAGCCCGAAGGGGCGGCCGCCTGCCCCCGCCGCCGGCCCCTCGCCGCCGCGCCCAAGCGACGCTCCGCGTTCCCGCAGTGGCGGCCGAAGAGGAAGGAGCCGCAGCCGCCCGCCCGCGGCGCGCAGCCCGCCGCCCCCCTCGGCCTCCAAGAGCCGCCGCCGCTGAGGTAAGCTCGGGCGGGAGGGCACGGCCGGGTGTAGCCAGCCGCTGGCGAGCGGCAGAGCTCCCCGACGGGAAGGTGGGTCCCAGCGGGGCACGGTGTGCTCACGGCACGGAGTTCGTGCTGCTCCGAGCTGTGCAACGCGATGTGCGCGCTGTGCGTTAAACGGCCGCGTTGTTGGGTGACTGAGCTCTCAGGTGTTTGGTTCGGGCTGAGAGAACTGAGCTCTGTGGGTGGCTCTGTGTGTTTTTTTTTTATGTATTGCGTGCAATAGTTACACTAGTAAGCACTAATATTTGCCTAAAAGTGGACATCGTGCATGTGGGCAGACCTGACTGAAGTGTGGTTGGTACTGAAATGAAGCACTGAAAACTTCAAATACCAAAGTATTTCATAGAAGGAAAAAGGTTGTTTATGTTCACATTTGTGTGGGAAAAGTACTGTGAACTCTGATTTACAGAGCTACTAATCCAGGAAATCTGGGTCTGACCGTGCCCCTGGGTGGCCGAGCACAGGGCACTGCTGCAGGTGACCTCAACCAGGAACAGGTCCCTCTTCCACCTCCCCTGATCAAGTGAATCCCAGTGCTTTGTCACCAGTAGAAGATCATAGCTCAGCTAGAGAGGAAGCCAGGCGGGCTCTGTGCTCAGACCCAGACTGCACAGGACCGTGCCCAGCTGGGCTTTGAAACCTTCCAAGAGCAGAGAGCAGCCTCTCTAGGCAAGCTGCATTGCTACTTTCATAAGGGGAAGTTTCTCCTGGTACGAGCCTGGAACATCACTTCTCTCCCTTTTTGACCTCTCCTCTGGCTGTGCCCCGCTGAGGAACCTCCTGGCCTTTCTTGGAGACCCTCGCTTGGGTGTCAGCAGGTGCTGCTTGACCAAGGTTGCCTCTCCCTGAGCCGCAGCAACCCCACTTCACAGCCTCTCCTCCCAGGGTAAGTGCTCCAGGCCCCCAGCACCTTGAAGCCTTGAATGCACTCCAGTTTGTCTGCTTCTACTTCGTGTCGAGGGGGCCCGGAACTGGTGTTGAGATGGGGTCAGCTGAATGGTGAGGACAAAGGAAGAGGTCTTTCATCAGGGTGCCAGTTCCTCAGGCTCCCAGATAGCTTGCTAGTTCTGCAGTGCCAAACCAGAGCAGCAGTGCTTTTCAGGAGTTCAGATTCAGTTGCTACACCTGAAAAAATGGGAGGATGTTTTTGCTGTGTAATGTTGTTATCAAGTTCTGTGCTTAAAATGTGAGTGGAATCTCCTAACTGGAAGGTTTCTGAAATAAGAGGTTTGTAACTCTCATTATGAATACTGTATTTTGCTTTCTGATTAGGGAACCAGTCCTACTATTGACAACAGGTTGGGCTTGTGCTTGAGCACATGGACGTACATGTTTATGTTAACATTGTTAGCTGCACTTGGTCATCTTCAGAGAGTACAGGCTGCTCTGTTTGTGTAGCTTACAGCCATCCTCATTTCTTTTAAAAAATGGAAGAAGCAAAGCCTTTAAGACACAACCCAAAATAGTCAATGCATTTTTTTTTCATATTGAAGATTAAGGTAGCATTTCTGAACTGAGACATTGTTTGAAGTATTTTGTTTTTATTACATGAATGGTAGACTGTAACTTATGATTAGAAAAATACTGTGTGGACCAAATAGAAGATTTCTAACAGTGATGATTTTGAAAAATTGAGGTGCTTAGTAGATATGAGGGAGATACAGTCTGGCACGTAACTGGCATGAAAGCTGACTATTTGAAGACACTTATTTAAATGATGCTTCAACTTAATATCTGATGAGCTTACAATTCTTATGTTACATTTTTTTTTAGGAGCCAATACTTATTTTTGCTGTTAGGTTACTTATCTTGAGGAGCAGTAGCCAACATGTTATAGAATGTCTTAACATTAATAAAAAAGCAAGCAAGCAGCTCAGCTCCTTTAAACTTGGGGCCATGAGAGTGAATTCTCATGCCATGATGCAGTTTGTGTTACACTACTTATGTTCTTGAGTTTCTCCGGATGAACTCCCCTGGTCTCTTTTTCCAGCAAAAACTCCTAGAGTCTCTTTGCCAGAGGCAATAGTTACAAACTGGAGCCTCTAAACAGCAGAAGCATGCTGGAAGAGAAGAATGGGAAAGAATGACAATTGCCACCATACCTTAGAAAACCACACCATTTAAAGAAATCAAATTTTAGTTTGTCCCTTGAAAGTCATGAAGCTTGTGACTTCCAAACATTGGACAGATTACAGAGCTGACAAGTTTTGGATATCGAATGATCTCCACCCAAGGGCAGCTTTAAAAATGAGGGCAATGACTTTGGTTTGAACTTTGAAGGAGGAAGCTGAGTACCAGAGGACAAAGAAGATTGTCTGTCTTTGGGGTGTGATTGTTTAGTGTGGTGCTACACTGTGATTCTGGAGCCTTAGGTATTTGTTGGTCAAGACCAGACTCGTTATTTCAGTCCAGCTATAAACTGGCTAATGCATAAATCACAATAGTTAGGTTCTTGCCCAAAACATGTCAGCATCAAAACATTTTTGCAGCTTATTACTTCCTAAGTTTCAAGAAGCACAGGTAATTCTCAGCATTGGTATTGACACTGCTTGGACTGCTACCATCAGCAATAGCCCATCTGACTTTTACTGTGTTCCTCTCTCCTGATTAAATTCAACTCAGCTCATCTTCATCAACATGCTAAATATGAAGACAAAGAAAACTCAGTGACTGTTACTCTACAATGATTTGGCAGGGATGCAAACATGAATTAGGATCAGTAAGAAGCAAAAAAAAAAAAAAACCAACCAAAAAAACAACAAAGAGAAACTTAGTATTAGGCTACATCCAAGGTTAGTCAGACTGCAGAATAATTAGATGTTATCTCAGAAAGGAACACACACGTTCAGGAGATGGGTGAGGAGATGTGTTGCAAGCGGAGAAAGTGTTACTGGGACCATTTCCTTTCAGCTGCTCTTCTTTGATTTCTGTGTTAGAAGAACTGAGGTAATCATGCTTTGGAGCCCATGTGCAACTTCGTTTTGCGGAAATATTAAGAATAAATGTTTCATCCTATTAAAAACAGACCTCGTGGTACCGCAGAATATTAGTAGCTTGACTGATTGATAAGAACAAAATGCCAGAAACTGTCATGCAGTCAGCTACATTGAATAGTAAAATAGGAACTGTTTATTCAGTGTACTTTGGGTATGTGTGTAACCTTATATTTCTATAGTTGAAAGAAAGATTGAATAGTTCACCTGTGCTTTTTCCAAGATTGAATGTGAATGTCTAGAAGGGTTGTTGGTTGCATTTAATTTGTGGAAGATGGAAATGAGAAAGGGTAATTAGTTTTGCAGTATAATTCTTGGTAGCCTGTAATGCAATTATAATGCCTTAGGAATACAGATTAATTAGTTTTGATTTATACAGGAAAGAAGTTATGTTAAACTATCAAGATAAAAAAAATGCAGAAAATTTTTGCTCAAAATTTTATCTACGGTATGACCTAATGAAGATATCATTTTTTATTAAACAGCAGAGGGGTTGAAACTAGATGATCATTGTGGTCCTTTTCAACCCAGGCCATTCTATGATTCTACGATTCTATGATTCTATGAAATATGCATCTAGATGGGTACTAAGACAAGAGGCGTGTCATGCTGAAACATTCACTTATTTTGTTGGCATTCATAAGAAATGAAAAATACTGTCCTGTTCTCATAATAAAAATCTAATGACAGTCTGAAAAACCAATAGCAGTAAGGCTGTCAGTGCACTCCTGGGCAGTGAGGTTAGGTGGCAATGAAAGGTGGTATGTGGCAGAGAATGGGATCTCAGTGCTGACTTCTGCTTCAGTAGAGTTGTTCACTTTCTTTTTTTCATTTGTTCTCCCTTAAATACAGAAAAACTGATCTTAAAAAATGAAATGAATCAATGTATCCATGCCATTCACAAATCAAAGAATTTTCCTTAGTTTGTGAGTGCTTCTATGTTTGCTACATATTTATTCTGGAGGGATGATGTACCCCACTGTATTCAGATGAACCTGACCCACAGTAGTGTTGAGTACCACTGATGCAATATCAGCTCTGTCCCAAAGGGTTAAATATCTACTAAAATGAGGACTGCTCTGAAAAAACAGATTCTAGTCTTTTCAAATCAGGTGCCAGACATAACACTTTTGGTTTTAGTGTGTCAGATTCACACTTTGTAATGTTGACGAATATAAATGTGCTTTGAGAAACTGTTGAGAGATAAAACACCATTTTGAAAAATACCTAGGTTAAAAAATAATAATAATAATCGATAATTAGATGCAGATGCATTCGGTTGGCATTTAATAATGCATGGAGTGCTAAAACCATTATTAAATATTGAATGAACACCTATTCAATGAACATCATTTGTCTAAATGTGGAAAAACAGTTTTCATGCTCTGCTGTTATCATTTATCTGCTGTATCATTTGCTCCCTTCCTCCTTGTCGTGTTCCATTGTTCCTGCGATTATCTGTCCCATCTCTCCCTTCCTCTTGGGATTTGTACCTAGCAATTCTGCCTTCTTTCTCTAGTGGCTTCCTGCCTGCATCGAACATGCAGAAGAATTCTTTACTGTGCCTGAAATGGCCTCAGGACATAGACAGGGCAACGTCTGGAGATAGAAGCAGTATCTGTAGATAAACTGCTATAATCAGAAAAATTAGATGAGCTTATTTTGGCACAGAGGACATGAAGAAAGTGATTATTTTGTTCCCTTAACATCCTTTCTTTGCTGAGGTTGTGGAAATAACATATTAGACAAACCAGTGAGATGCTCTAAGTCTTTTCACGTGCTGGTAAACAATGCCTTTGGATCAGTTTATTTACAATGAGAGAAAACCTGTTTGAAAGACCTGTAATTGTCTTAAGATGACATTTTGCATCATTTTTGGTAGTACTGAATACCATAGGAGAGCAAAATTATTATGTTATTGAAACGGTGAATATAATTAGTTTGAGTTACTTCATGTACAAATACAAGATGGGATCCTTATCCTCTAATTTCAGCTATCTAAATCTGAACTAGTTGCTCTCTTTATAATCAAGGAGGACAAATAGGCACGTCTGGCGTGCAATTCATCTCACCCTAGGGCAAGCGTCTAAAGCAGGCTAACTGAATTGCAACTTACAAGGGCCAGTTTTAACTCATTGACTTTAAAATGCACCTGAAGGTCACCTGAAGCTCCAGCATCTGAAATTGGACAGTAGAGTGCACTCTGTGTTACCTGTGGCCCTTACTCTGTAAGGAGGAGTCCACAAACTGATACCTTCATGCAGGATGTTATAGCGCAAAGTCCTGAGCTTCAAAATCTATGTCCTCATCTTTTGCATGCAACTTTACCGCACCTTTTTTGCTTGTAAGCTATCTCCTGCTGAAATCCTTTTTTTCCACAGAATTTGTGTTTTCAGTTGATTGTAGTTGAGAGTTTTCAAGTTTCTTTAAGGAACTATGGTTGATCCCTGCTTGCACTGTATTTCCTAGGCAAAGCTTGGCAAGCTGTGGGATAGTCGTGAGAACAAACCTTTCACAGATGGCTGCGGAGAGAGAACAGGGGAAGCAGGAGAGAGGGGAGAGGAAAAGAGAGGGGAGAGGAAACTCCTTGACCTAGGATCTGATTTACAGAATTATAGCCAAAATGGCAATGTTTAGGAACAGTTATGTCTGCTGGAAACACGCTCTTCTAGTGAGAAGGATGGGAAACTACTAAGAGTAGGCAGCTCTTCCTTTAGCAGCTTGCATTTTAAAATAAAAACTTGAGAAGCTGTTCTATGCTCAGATCTTCCCATGCAAGGGAAAATCCCTTCTCTTTAGCTTTCAAAACAAACATTAAAAAAAAATTAATGGCTTGCCTACATATTATGTTATCAGATAACAGTGTATCTTTGTACGTACTATTCCTATATTAGTCACTTCTTACACCTTGCAGACTTTCTGTTGTACAGTTTTTCTTCTCACGCCTGTTTGTTCATGCAGCCACATACTGTGAGCTCAGTCTGTTATCAAATATTTCATCACTCAGTGCTCCTCAAAACAAGAGAAAAAGGCAGGCAAAGCTGGTCGATATAAGGGATTGTTCTTTTCCTAAGGTGTCTTCTGGAAAAAAAAAAAATCATTGCATTTAATTTAAAGAACTGATCTAAAGAAAATCAGTTATCATCTCGTCCAAATCCTTCATTCCCAAGTCTGCAGAATTTCTGTCATTTTTGACTAGCCTGACTTTAGAACTGTACTTGGAAATTCTGAAATGAAAATGAAATGTGTTGGTTTGATGAAAGAGAACCTTTGGGTAAGTGAATCCTTTAGTCATCTAGGACGTCTGTTTCAAGGAGTGTCTGAATTGTCAATGTTTGCAAAACAGATGTGCTTGATGAATTTCCCAATCCCATGTTTCAAGTAGACCCTGACACCAGAAGCACAACTGGTATTTTGATAAAGTACTCTGTTTCTCCTTGATAGCTATTCCTTACATTAATTACAGTGCTTCTTCTACTGTCAGAGAAACTCCATAAATACCTTGAAGAACTGAAGGCAGACCAAGGAGCCATAATGCATCCTAGAACTGACTTCTTATAGTTGCTGTTTCATTGTGGTAAGCCACTGTTAGATTGTCTGGTGCTGCTGTTGAGAGAAGGCTGTGCATGAGGAACACAGTGTCCACAAGGATCTGTGTCCCAGCTCCCAGATCAGTATCAGGCTGTAATTAGCCAAGCAGAAGAAGTTTAAGCTGCATGACTTGGTGGAAACCATCATTCTCCTTTTGTCTTTTGTGCTGTGGCCAGGAGCAGGTGCCACAGCACAGGCGCTCAGGCCCATGCAAAGTCTCAGATGACTTCTAATTAACACTGTGAGGTAGAGAGAACTTCTAGCGGAAGCGTTTGTGTTACTTGTGAGAGGTGCTGCTTTTTAGGAAGTGAGGGGTTGCATGTTTTCTCCCGGCAGGAAACTAGCAGAACGCTCTTCTCATTTTATGATAAATACAAAAAAGATTGATTTAAGTTCTAAGAAACCTTTGTAGCTCATCTTGCCCAGCTCTTATAAGAGCAGAGTCAACTTAGAAGTTAGCTTGTGCTCTGAAGTTGAGCGGGATTGCTCAGGGCATTGTCTAACTGGGGGTCTGATATCTGCAGGGACTGAAACCCCACAACTTACTCATGAAGGCTGTGCAATTTTTTCCTGAATTCTAATCAAAATTTCTGTTCCTCGTGTCCATCTCCTCTTTGTCTGTCCCTGTCCACCTCCAAGGTGAGGTTGACTCCTGTTTGGTTGCCAGTCTCCTTGAGCCACGTGCCCCAGTATTTGAACATCTTTCCGATCCTATACCCGCTGCATTTTGTCAACGCTTTTCTAGTACTGCAGATATGTAGGTAGCCTGCATTGTCACAGGGCATGCTGCTGCTGCTGTCTGATGGCAGAGTGATGTGTAAACAATGGGCTTGCAGGTACTGGCCATTGACAAGTACAAGAGAATGCTGAGTCACTGTAAACCTGTGGATTTTGTGGGGAGTGTGTCTAGTTTCTTAGTCTTTGATTCTCTGAAGAGCTTACTGACCTGCTTGTTTGTCTGTTTCAATTCCTTGAAACCATCAGCTGGGATTCCACACTGGATGTTCTACCGAGTCAAGGGAGCATTCTGTGATGAGCAATGCTGACATTTCTCCTACCATTAGCTGAGAACCTTGTGCTAGTCACAACTCATTAAATAGTAACCTGTAATTCTTCTTACAATACATTGAATTTTGGAACAATATAAGCATATTTGGCATAAACTGAAAGTATATGATAACTAACAGAGAAGAATCCTTACCAATGTGGTGCAATCTTTTTCTCTAAGGAGTGTGTTTTAATGATTCATTCATTATTATTGATTGCAGATAAAGTACAAATAATTCATACTGCACAGTGTAGGGGGACACCTACAGATACCTGCTGAAACACACATACTGTCCTCTGCTGAACATCCTCTGGCTTCCTCTAGCTATCTGCAAAAGCTGAAGCAAACAGGAGAGAAAATAGAAATGGAAATGAAACCTGTCCACCAATGCTGCACTTCTTTCTGTTTGAAGAATATTCCTTTATTTGATGAAGAGAATTTGTTGTTTGTGGTTTTTTTTTCTAAATACATTTGACAGTAGCAGTGTAGCTTCTTCAGTAGAACTGCAGAAAAAAACTTCCCTTCTACATTCAGTGTGAGATGGTATTCTTACCTGTACCTTATAGGTTGCAGGAGGTGTGTGTGCGGTCTTCCTAGGTAGAAGTAACCTAGGAGTACACAGCTGTGGGTCTGTGCTCGTGTTATACATCCTGCCAAGAGGCAGGTTACTGACTGATCGGTTGGCTGCTTGCTTGTTTTTCCCAACCCTGAGACCCCAAAGACAAGTATGCGGACACAGCACTGCGCTAACTGACATGTCTTACAGACCAGACCTGCTTTTCAACTGCCTGTATTGAACCTGGATGCACTGAAGACACATCTATCTGACCCTAGCTCACAGACATATTCTGAGTTAACCTCATGTGATTCTTGTGGTTTGAGTCCGGATTCCTTAAGTTATTCAATGGGAGGAAACCTTGTCTGCCTTCAGTTTAGATAATAAGAATTTTTTTCTCACAGCTTTTGTCTGTGTTGTTAGTTTAGTGACTGATCTCTCCCGACTTGTGCTGTGTGTTTATCAAATGCCTGGAATAATGGAGTCTCATTTTGACCGGCTTCTGTATGCAAATAGTGAGTAACAGCAGGAAAGACCAAAAAAACAGTTGGCACCTTTCAAAAGCTCTGAAGGAATACATATCATCTGAAATTTCAGAATGGAATGTGTTGGGCTTTATAGTCCTTGTGTAATTTAAAGGGTGTGTTTGAGGTGAAGAGATAATAAAGAGGCTGAGAGGCAGCCCGTGAAAGTTCCACGGGGTGTATGGATGACAGTCGTGCAAATGGTAAGTCTGTAGGTGTGAGGTTGTCTGCCTGGTTTCCGATGGATAGCTCGATACCTGTTTCTGTCACATGCACTGGAAACAGAATGGTCAGAAGTTCAGGGAAGCTCTCACCACCTGCATTTGGGATCAACCTTGCTGGTGTTTTCAGGAAAATGCTTGTCTCTAGTAGGTGCTAACAAATGCACGTCGCAGAGGTTGCTTGCCACTCTGTTGGTAGTACTGTTAGTCACAGAGTCTGCCTGGCTGTTGGCACTGTCTCACACCGTGTATCTGTGTCTTGGAGCAACTGCTAATTGAACTAACCAGTTCTTTAATATAATCTAGATGATATCTTCTTTATTTGGGACAAATAGAAATCTTCGTAAAACTCTTGAGTGAGTTTTATATGTATATAAAAATGGTATTTTTATATGAGATGAAAGTATGAGTAAGCCAAATGCTGTGGAAGACATTTCATGTTTTCACTATAATACACTAAGGGATGAAAAATGGATAGAGATAAGACAGAACTCTCTGTTAATATATTGAAAAAAAAGATCTGAAGCGTAAATGCATTCTTTCTACCAGGATAGCTGGCATCTCATCTTGACTCTCGAGAAGCATTTGTTGGTGCAAGCATACTGTGTTTGAATCATAAATCATAGAATTGTTCAGCTTGGAAAAGACCTTAAAGATCATCGAGTCCAACTACAGTCAAAGCATAGCTTAGAAAATGTCCAACTTTTATAAACCAAAGTTGAAAACAGGAGTATTGTCCGAAGCAACTTCTGTGTGTGCGCCAGTATACTAAGACTGTCCAGTGAATCAGAAAAAAAAAATTGAAAATGAGCATGCAGTTCCTAAAGTAAAGTAAATTTTTGGTGGAAGTACATTTATTCAGATGGCTATCTTTACTGTTATGCAAGAAGTCCCATTTTTTTTCTGTAAATACTTCATACAGTGTGATAGTAAGACATCCAGCTTGAAAACATGAACTAGTGACCTCGATTGTAAGAGTTTATTAGTTTGTGAAACGGTGCAATAATTCAGCCCGGTGTATTTTTAGAAGTCGTCTGCATCCTAAAGGTATCTTGTTAAAACTGTCTTTTCTTCCCACTCGTCACACCGTTCCCAGAAGCCGTGCGTGAGCCCGCCTGGAGCCGGCACTGAGGAATGTCCCGCTGGCTGCTAAACCTGTGGGGCAGCATAGAGGGAGCAGGAATAGCTCCACACAGGTACCCACGCGCTGGTGGCACATTGCTTGGTGTGACTGCTGGGAGGAACTGAGCAGGAAGCGTCTGGCAAAACTTGGCAGCTTTAAATTCGCAAATTCCTTCTCTCAGTGAGCTCGAGCAAGTTCAAATATTTAACATAGCAGTATTTTTATGACGCTGACATCAGTGTTTTGTGACGGGTATTTGTGTTTGAGTATTCTGGAGACTTTCTTTCAGAAATATGAAATATAATGAGTTCAGGAGAGGTTCTTTTTGCTGTCGGAGAGGATCCTCAGTTACCTCACTGCCAGTTCCCTCTTTTCTTTGACTAACTTGCTATCCTCTACAGTGTTGTGTTGTTGATTTTTTTGTAAAGAAAAATGAACCTCTGTATACCTGTTTGGACGTGTCTCATCTTTTCTCAGATCAGAGTTACCTGCCAGCTTTTGGCAGATTTCCATGGTGCACTTATGTTAAACAGTGTTCCCCCTCATATTGTTGTCTACAAGAAGCAGCTCCTTCCTTGCACCCATCTTCAAGCAAGTCCTATATGCTCATGAGGATTCCACATTTTGATAATCCACGGGTTTGTGCTTCATAAGAATCATCAAGGTCCGGAAATTCTCTGCTCCCATTGCTCCTTATTACAGTCCATGGAATTCCTTTTCTTCCAGTAATGGACTGAATGTGCTTTTCCAGTTAAACCTGAACCCCCCCAGTCTTTAACCTGGGATCTCTGCCAAAGCAACAGTGTGTTAACATGTATTTGTTCCTTCCCACACTTAGAAGTATCAGCTCTGGCTTTGCTCCATAAAAATTGCAGAGTTGTTTGTGTCTAAGATCTTTGTTTTTTTTTTTCAGTTGTATCTGTCTGTAACTAAGACAGGCAGATCTCTTTCATCAGGAATGCTGCATGATTTTTACCAACATGCAACTCCTTTGTTTCTTTTTCTGAACAGAATATTTCCCAGGCTGTCACCAGATGATCTGTTTCTCTCAGAATTTTGGAAAATATTTTTGTCTACTTTCAGGGTGCTCACCAATTTGCACTCTATATTGCAGCATAGATGTGTAGTGTAGACTTACTGAATATAAATTAGTAATATAGACATTAATTTTTTATACATTATACCAAATTCAATTATTAATTTTGTATTTTGTCTACCATGTAATACTTGCATTCATTCTAATGTATACATTTTGCTTTAATGACGGCGTTTTCTTACTGGCAGGATGTCCATTACACTTGAAGATAGTTATAAATAAATTTAGCTTCTGATTACAAATGAGATGTCCTTGTCATCTAATGAAGCAGGTGTCACCAGCCACGTGTTGGCAATAGCAGGCCATGGTGCCTGCTTTTTGACTTTGAAAAGCAGCCAGGGTGTGATTCTCCAAGGGTAGATGATGTTGTTTGCTGCTTTTATGGGGCAGGGGAATATTGCATCTAGTGGCTGAGTCAGTCCTACCTTTCAAAAGTGTTTTGAACCCAAGTGGCTTATAGGAAGAGCACATTTTCTTAAAAATAAGAAACAAAATATATAAAAAAGCCTGCACATCTTCAGTGTAGTGGTTACATCCCAAGGCCAGACTGGACCAGGTTCTGAGCACCCTGATCCAGCTGTGCATGTCCCTGTTCACTGCAGTGGAGCTGGACTAGATGAAAGGTCTCCTCCAACTCTGAGGATTCTATGACTCTATGAATCACATTTTCTATATTTCCAAGGCAGTACAATATTCAGCTGTATACTGAGCTCTCTGTGGATATACTCATGTCTCTCATTAATCTGTGGTGGCACTGTTGGCAGCTTTAGTGTATTCCTTTGCTTTAAAAATCTATTCACTTTATATGATGGTCTGAATGCCAGTTAAAGAAAACAAAAATCCCATACCGAATGATTTTTTAACACAAAATTATTTTATAATATAAAGAGTGTGAGGGAAAAGAGCTATGAAATGAAGGATATCAACTGACATGAATTTTAATACTGAGTAGATATTGTAGCATAGGCAGGCTTATTTAATTTAGCAGTTATTCTGTCTTCTCCGGGTTGCCCTTTATTGCCATTCTTCTCTGAATTTTACTCATGAACATGGAAACTTTTGTTTTCTGTGCTTTTGGGTCTAGTTGTTAAAGGAGATGTCAGAAATTGATCTAAAAGAGAGAAATCAGGGCCACGAATGGTTCCTTCGGAAGAAGGCTTGGCAGAACTTCTTACTTCTCTGCATGTGTATTCTGAATTGACTGGTTTGCCTTTGAGCAATAGTCGTTTGTTTTCAGGGGTAGATGTATGTGTTGGACTGAATGTGCTTTTCCCATTGAAGCTGAAACCCCCCAGTCTTACCCTGGGCTTAAACAAAGGGACATCCTAGTCTGATGGTATCTGCAGATATCCATAGACTTGCTGCTACCACTCATGCTTCATATGAGAGAAATAAAGGTTTCCATTTGTTTCAGTTACTTCTCAGCCTTGGTGCAAGCTTCTTATTGTCAGAGAGCTTTTTACTTCAGTTTTCAATACTTTTATCAGCCTGGGTCCATTGGTTTAGGTTCCTTGCAAGGGATTTCACATAGCTGAAGAAGGACACACAAACAATGTAGGTAGTAATCAGGGCATCTAACACAGTGAGCACCTCCCAGAACTATAACTCAATATTTTCCAATGGTGCTCATGCAGCTTCTGGTGTTGGTGACCTGCTTCCAAAGTACCTGGTGAGGAAGAGGTGCTGTGGTGCTACGAGTGCCCTCTGCTTGTCTGAATCACCAACAAATGACAATAAGGAAACAGTTCAGACACTGACCCTGACTGTGACTTGTTATGTGATCCTTGTTACCAGTACCAGTGCTGGCACAACCTGGGGTGCTTGGTGTATTCGACCAAGAACCCAAGTTTCTTCAAGGCATCTGAGTAGTAGGGAGCACTGACTAATGATCCAAGAATTTGAAACTGCTTTGCTGAGAACATTCAGTTTCCATGATGTCCCTGCTGCCTTTAACACTGAGGCCATCACTGTGGCGGAAGGGTGTTCCCCATTTCTATGACTCCTCACCATTTGTGAGAATCTAGAAGCATGTGATAGGTAGCAATTCTGCTTCTCATCCTGTTTCCCTAAGCTTTTATAATTAGCCACGATACCTTGTCTCTGACGTAGTTCAGCTGGATCTTGTAAATCAAATCAGATCATTCCTGTTAGTAATGGGAAACAGGATCTTCCTGGATGGGAATCTACCTGCTGAGTTCCTTCAGGAAGGTTGGAGGGCTCGAGCACCTCTCCTATGAAGAGAGCTGAGAGTGCTGCAGTTTTTTAGCCTGGAGAAGGCTCTGGAGAGACCTCATTGCAGCCTTTCAGTACTTTGAGGTATCCCACGGGAAAGATGGGGAGAAACTCTTTATCAAGGAGTATACTAACAGGACAAAGGGTAATGGTTTAAACTAAAAAAGGGTAGGTTTAGATTAGGTATAAGGAAGAAATTCTTTACTCACAAGGTGGCAAGGCACTAGAACAGATTGCCCACAAAGGCTGTGGATGGTCCATGCTTGAAATGTTCAAGGCCAGGTTAGATGGGGGCCTGGGCATCCTGATCTGGCAGAAGGTGTCCCTTGTCTGTGGCAGGGGGTCGGAACGGTTGGAACCAGATGGTCTTCCAACCCAAACCATTTTATGATTTTATGGAGATTACAGTTTCATTTCTGGACAGGTGCTGTAGTCTGCTTTATGACTTTTGGTTTTCAAATCTGGCCATAAATATTCTCCGTCTTTACCAAAGTGAGTGGTTCCTGGAAGGAAAAGATCATTTCTGGTATAGCGTAGGGATGCTGGACATCTGTGGTATTTAGGATGGCCCAGTGAAGGTCCCTTCAGGCCTGTATCTCCCAGGAGCAATCCCCAAGACAAGAAGGTGTAATTCAATGATAGACAGGTGTTAGAGATTGTGTTCCCACTTCATCCTCTCAAGATGAAGTGGTTCTCTGGATGAGTGCCCTGCAAATGAGAAGATTTCAGGGAGCTGATGTTTAAGATGGCTGCAACATGCCACCACATCAAAGAGCCAGCCAGTGTTGGTTGGAAGTTCAGCAAACAGCCTTGAGAACAAATGACCTCTGAATAATAGATGTGTCAAATTTACCGAGGCTTCCAGAGCCCCAGAAGTCATGCCTCCAGCATGCTCAAAATCTGTATGTATCTTCTTTAAGAGTTCCAAAGGACAGTTTTGCAGTTTTGCATTCGTAAAACACTGTATGGTTTCTCAGGGCATCCAGATTTGATAATGTATTCAGCAAAACAATCATTTATGTCTCTCTGCTACTTCCCACCTCTGAGTTGACTGTTTATTCCCTGGTAATTACATATGTGCATACCTATGGACTATCACAAATAGAGGAAAGGAATTTTTTTAGCGTTTGTTACTTAGCTCTCCTGAAGACATGTTGTCAGTGGACACCTTCTACAGCCACTCTTTCTACAGGTAAAGCAACCTGAGCTTGCGTACTTGTGATCAAACTGAAATCTGGGGCACGCTCTGCCCTTTATGATATTGGTGCAAAGAAAACTAAGCTACATATGGAGAACATCAAGTACACAGGTACTGCTACAGAAAGCTCATCAGAGCTGAATAGTTATGGTGCATGCACTTAAACTGGACCACGTTTATGGACAGTACTGATTTAAATCAGGTAGTTTCTTTTTTTTTCCACGTAGAAAAGTCACTGAGAATTGAATGAAAAGAACATTATTTCATTAAGTGAAAGAAAGTGAAACAAGATGGGACATTGATCCAACTGGATCAATGCAGGCATGTGCACAATAGCCAAAAAAATAGTACACATTTCACAAATAGGTCTGTGAACACATTAACTCACCTGAGGACAGATCATTATGAAGGGATTCTAATCATACTTCCATTAGAGTGATTTCAGTCTGTGGCAGGTTGCTCTTCGCCAGTAATGAAGTATCCATCAGCTGCTCACTCACTTATTCCTACAGCAGGTCATAGGAGAGAATAGGAAGAGCAATAGAGAGAGAAAAACCTCATTCAAGATAAGATGGTTTAATCAGCAAAGGCAAAGGGAGAAAGAACATCAACAACAATGGAACAGGCTGCCCAGAGAGGTTGTGGATGCCCCGTCCCTGGAGGTGTTCAAGGCCAGGTTGGATGGGGCCCTGGGCAGCCTGGTCTAGTATTAAATGTGGAGGTTGGTGGCCCTGCATGTGGCAGGAGGGTTGGAGATTCATGGTCCTTGAGGTCCCTTCCAACCTGGCCATTCTGTGATTCTGTGATTCTGTGATCATCAAAGTAACGCACAACCAATTACCCATCAACGTCCACCAGCAGACAGGTGCCCAACTAGTTTCTGAGCAAGGGTTACTTTGGAACAACTTCTCCCCATCACACATACACACAGTTTTTATTGCTGAGCATGACATTCCATGGCACAGATTGTCCCTTTGGTGAGCTTCCAACCTCTTGCCCACCCCAGCCTGCTCACTGACTCAGTCAGACCAAAGACACTCTTAGGTACTTACCCATAGTTAGTGATGTTTGTCCTCTTACAAAAGATCCTTCTCTATTTATTATATTAGTTTGTAGATTGTCTTAACTAAAGGTATGACTGGGAATACCAGTAATTAGATGTACGGTAAGATTTATGCACGTGTGTAGCTCAGAAGACTAAGAAAAATAGAATAGATGTTACCTGAAGATCAGAAGGGTCTCTGTGAAATAACTCCAGTTACCAAAGAAACACAGGATCTTTAATGAAGGAAGTGCACAATTATTTATGGATTTTTTATTTTTTTATTTTTATTTTTTAAGGAAGAATATATGACATTGTCTTTTGAGAGCTCTGGAAATGAACTGTCTGGGATGGAATAATTTTTACAAAAATATTTCTAGTTAGTAATCTTACAATAAGTAAAAATAAATCCTAGACTTCAGAGCTTAATAAGATTGCCTAGTAAAGATAAGAAAAGACTACTTTTTGCCTGGTATTTCCTCTGCTGTATAATTATCTAGTGGAGATGTTTCCTCTCTTTATTTACAAAATAAATTGAATATACACTTTGTAATGCTTTAATGTAATGCAGTTTTACTCATTTAGTAGTATTTTACTTCCATTATATTTTTGTCTTATTTTCCTTTGTTCCTTGTAGAGCCTGTAATGCTTGCTTTTTTTTCTTTTATTTTTTTAAGATTTAATGTGACATGTTTTTTAATTGTTAATGCATATAAACATGAATACAAATCCAAGTCCAAACAAAGTATTGTACCTATCTTACCATAATGTGACATTCCCTGGCATCCTCCATTGTTATGTAGCTGGTATTGGAGCTGTACAATCAACACATCTGTTAGCATGGAAGTTACTAGAAATGAATGACTGTCAACGTTGCCTTGTTGATCTTGATTCGAAAGACTGGAGAGCTACACGTGTTCTGTGTCACTTGGATTAATCCCAGGAGCTTGCTCACATCCTGTCAACTGGCTTTGATGTTCACACCTGCAGTTACCCGGTGTTCATGCCACAATCTTCCCTGTCAAATGCTGGGTCGTGGTGGTGATAAATCTGATAAAGCAGCTGCTATTCTGAAAGCATTAAGATAATTGCAGATGTTTCAGCATCATTATGTCACCTCCCTTCCCAATTACTGGATATACCTACTTTTTGGGACGGGACCTCCCGCAGTGAGATTCTCAGCATAGCTGCAGTGCAAATGATGATAGATTTTACTTCTTATACCCTCTGTTTTTTGTCTTAAATACAGGATTACACTGCATTGACTAATATTTGGGTCGGTATTTTTATATAGTGCCTATGCGGCACATATGCAATAGAGTAATAAATTGCAAAATATTGAACAACTACAGGAAATATCCTCCAAGAGTAAGAAATACATTGTTTGAAGAGACCTTCTAGTTTCTGTTGAAAAAGTCCTCAGCCTCTTTTATCATTCCTCTCTTAAAGTATGTTTTTCAGCTCTCATACATTCCAAAGTGTTTTACTACTTCTTCTCTGATTTCTGTATGTCTCATATGCCTGGAACGGTGTCTTTATTTTCGTCTGCTCAGTAATCTTCTTGTCTCCCTAAGTGCCTTTACCAATGTGCTTATTTTGGTTAGCTTTCCACCCTTTCTTTTGTGCCGTTCCACCGTCCTTTAATCTTGACCAAATTACAATTTAATAATGCAGGTGAGGGTTGGGGAGGAGGGGTGGTTCCAGTTTCAAAAGTTAGCTGGAAAGCAAAACCATTCAGTCATCTCGCATCTTCTGTTGTTGTGGTCTATGGTTCAGTCCGGTCAGGCTTTGCAGGGCACTTGTCTGTGCCCATGTACTTGGGTACAGAGTGAGGCACAGATCTACCGCTGTGCACGCTTTGTGAAAGAGAGGTGGACTGAAACTTCTCCTTAATGAGACCTGTGTGGCTTCCATGAGGTACGAGCAGAGGCTTTTAAGAGAAGTGGTTTTCTAAGTGTCTGCCAAAGTTTCTATAGTAAAACTATTCTTTGAGCCAGCTCTTGAATATTTGCGTAGTAAAGCCTTAAAAAAGAATGACTGAGGACACAGAATTAAGCTAAAAACAACACAAGTAACATAGTCAGTTTGTTTTGCCCCTTTTCTTCCTGCATTTATCTGTCAGTTGAGGGCTGCCATCTTTTCTTCTCTATCTAACTGCTTTTATTGATTTGTATTATGTCAGTTAACACACACAAGTGTTTGACTACATCTTGGCTATACCTTTTATTTTAGGATTCTGACATTGCACTTTGATATAATATGCGATTGCTGATGAAACATCAGTACTGGAAGGATAAGAATGATTTGGGATAATACTTTGATTATATGGTCCTACGTGAAAAGTAAATCAATTTTTCAATGAAAAAGTTAGTTTCATAGTGAGATAAGCATGCCAAATGAACATTGCTGGTTCTTGATTTTTGTGCTGAAATTCGTAACATCTGATTAGTGTTCATTGCACTTGTTTTCATTAACTCGTGACACATCTTTAAGGGAGAGGGTATTAAACTTGCTTGCGCAAGTGACTTTGTACAGCTGGACCTTACCCCAGGGATCATTCCTTGGGAATGGTAGGATCTTCCAGGTCCATCCACTGCTGTTCTGAAGGCCCTAAAAATGTCATTGCACGTGTTTATTAGTGAGACTGTGTTACAAAAATGATGTTGAACTAGCTTTAATTAGTGAAACCAACACCTCAATGTCTTCTTTCTGTAGCTGCTGTTTTATTCCCATTAATTAATGGAAGCATTAATAGAACATAATATGTTTTGTTTGTTTCTTTTATGAGACAGATTTGTAATTAACAGATCTACAGTGCTGGCTTTTGATGGAAGTAGAGTACAGATCAAGTCTTTTAGTAAAGGCATTTGTTTATGACACTCCAACAAAATCATGTCATTTTATATTTACATCTATAATTTAGCAATATACAGCATTTGAATTAGTAAAGCAAACTCTTTATCTGGAGAATAAACTTCAGTATTTAGCAATTGTTTCCACCCTCAGCTGCCTCCTCTTGCTGATCCTTGTTTTCTTTGAACTGAGTGTAATCTCATATGAAGATAGAAATAAATACAGTTCTGTGTAATTGACAATGAATATCTGTTGGCAGGGATTTCGAAGTCTGTATCTTTGCAGGGAGAAGATTCGCAGCTTGAAAGGTCTGCTGCCAGGTTGAGTGTGTTTTCATATCTGCAGTTAATGTACGCAGAAGCCTGGAGCAGCCTTTCAGAGCGCTTGAAGGTCTGAGTTTGGAGGCTGAGTCCAAAGACTGTGAAACTGTCATTTGTTTCACTGTGTATTGAATACGACAAAAACTTGAGTGCTTGCTTTCTTTTCTCTCATATATCTCTCATTTAGTAACCACGCTGATGACTTTACTTGTTTACCATTCTCTTTTGGGCATGGATTACCTAGGGTTTTACAAAGAAATCTCTGTCTCCTTCAGTTGTGAGTACGCCTTTTGTGAAAGGAGTTTTTTTTACCTTATGCTTTGAAAGATCATCAGGATACAGTATAAAACCCAGTACTAAAAATGTTTTCCCCAAATCCTGAGGATTCATGTGTGGGAGTTAGTAATTTCTTTATCCCTCATGGAGAAGTTGACCCAGCTGTGTCACAAATGACAAGATAAATGCCTTGTTAAACTGGTTCTAGACCTTAAAGGGTTGAAAGTAGGCAAATATAGAAATTAAAATAGAAGGTCTTAGCAGGTAACTACAGAGCTGATGGCAGATGACTCTGTAGTAAGCTGTTGTAAATAGGACATCCTAAGTGACTTAATCAGTCTTTGAACTGGCTCCAGGATGACTTGTAATTCATGTATAAAGTCCAAGACTCATAATACATTTGTTCCAAGTGATGCTTTAGGATAAAGTTTAATGTGTGAACTAGTTTAAAATTCAAATGTGACTGAAATCATCATACAATTATTTGATGTGATTTGAGATGTTTACTTAATTACTCTTTGTACCCCACTCTCAATTAGTCATCTTGTGCAGTGTAAGACCTAGATCCAAACTGAGCCACCTAGGCCTGATGGTATAAAACCCTTTTCTTCCAAAGGAACATCCCAAACACCGTCATGTGATGCTTTTGTTTGTTTGTTTGTTTTTAAATGGATACTCGATCTTGTCAAGACTCCAAACATGAGGAGCTCATACACTGAAAGTATATAAAGCATCAGAATCACTGAGATAGTATGCAGGCTTGAACAACGCAGTTTGTCACTTAGCACCATGCCAAATAATTTATTTGATGGTGACAGAAATCTGATGTGTGACACTGAGACTCCAAAATTACTTCCTTCAGCAAATACCATAGAAGTTACTGCTGCTGGCACAGACCATGCTGGGTAGGCATGTTAAGATTATGTGACAGTATAGCCACAGGCTAGTAAGAGCAAATTCACTCCCTTAAGATTTTCTTAATTCAGCTTCAAGCATAACTGTAGTAGTGTTATAATTTTGTAGATGATATCTTCAGTTAAAGATAAGCAGGACTATATCTAAATTTGCTTGTCACATGGAGAGAGAGCTTTCATTACTAAAAGATTTGACTGAATTAGAAGAGTAGGTGTGGCTGACAGTTATTGCTAATGCTGGACAAATCAAACTAGTTTTCACTCAGTAATGCATGTGTGTTCAGATTGCCATCTCTGTTCTCACTCTCTGTTTGGTAAATTTAAGAGGCAAGATACAGATGGTTCTTTTATAAGGTGTAGCGACAGATCAGTGCAAATAAAATAGAAATAAAAAGTTTTCCTTGACTTCCTCAAAGTTAAAAACTTAGGTTCTTTTGTAGGATTTTTCTCATGATATAGTGGTCTCATTATAAGAGCATGCTATTGCCATTCATTACAAGAGTCTCTGCAAGCTTTCCTTTGCTCAGGACCACTTGGCAGGATCCATCCCAGCCATTTAACATAATTAACTTGAAGGTGTTTCCTGCTCAGGAAGTATTTAAGCACCCCGATATGAATGAGCACTGGGGATGGAGGATGATCTGTCCATAACCAAAAGTTGAAGATGCTGTAGTTTAGTTACCTTGGAGAGAACTGGTGAAGAGCAAAGTAGAAGCAGCAGTAAGTGTACTGAATTGTATGAAATACTCACCATTTTAAATAACAACGTTTTATACAGTGTTAACGGGACAGTGTCCTTGTTAAAAAAATAAAAATATATTCTCTACAGTGTGTCTGCACCTCCTTTTCCAGGATCTGCTTGTCCTCATTTCTCATTTTCCCCTCTCTTCCGTTCTTTCCATCCTTTCTTTTACATTTCCTCCTTGCCTACAGCATGACTTTGGATAGTTGTGGAAAAGAGGAGGTGAAAAAGGGGAATGATAAATGGAATTGAAGGAAGCAAAAACACATACAGAACTTGTCATTCCACAGAAGATGAAGAAAAGTAGGTTGTGAAGCCAAAGCCTGTGATCCCTGACTCCATAGCGTTAAGATGCCGGCAGGCTGTATTGCAGTGAGCTCAAATAATGAAGTCTTGCTTCTCCATGCTATGTAAGTTAGTCCTTTCTAAAAAGGCAATAAGACTTCAAAGAAGCACTTCATATTGTAGATCTATATGATGTTCAAGCTGGCAGAATGCCTGTTTTGTGTGGAGGTATGAAGAGAGCACATCCACATCTGTGTATTTATTTTGATGTGTAACTTTAAGAATTTAAAATCTGTATTCATTGCTCTTAAAAAATACAGGAATGAAGGACTGTGGTGATAATCTGTAGGGCTACGGGATGTACTGTGCAATAGATAGCATCTCATTTTGGTGCTGTGCTAGACTTTGTGACAAAACTGCTTTTCATGCTGCATCTGTGAGCATGTGTACATTGCAGATTGCTTTTCACCTTCTTCATTGTTCTCTTGTTTATAGGCTTAGCAATTTCTAAGATTTTCCCAAACTATTTTCTCTGCTGAATTTGTGATTTATAAAGCCACAGGAAGTATGAAAATGTATTTTAAAAAGCTGGATCTTAAACTGTGTCTGTCTTAAAGCATTTTTAAATTGTTGTCGTACATATAACTAAGCACACATGCAACTAGAAGACTGCTCAAAGATGTGAGAGTCATAGACCTGGCCTGTTGAACATGTCTGTAAATTGACTGAGTATTGTCATTCTATTACCTTAAATCACAATTCAGATTTCACTCAGTTGTTAACAAAGAAATATGCAGAGAATTTGAATGAGTGTAATCAGTGGTTTCTTAAACCAAAATTGTAAAATGTTAGAATTTATATTAAAGTCTCTGCAGGTGTATGTTTTTAGGCAAATGAGAAAATGCAGATTAGCATCGTATGCAATGAAGTTATCATTACTTGAAACCTGAAATTATAGTCCATTATCTAGTTTGGAAACAGCAAACAAAACATCCCATCTTACATGAGATGACTTATCTAAGTATAACAATACTTGCATATTACTTCTTACTGAATATATCATTTCAACTCAACTTTCCTCTCCTGATATCAAAGAACAGTTGGTCAACCACTGTAATAAATTGTTCTTCCTTTCTACTTAAAGATCAGTAAAATTTTAATGACCACTTTTCAGAACAAAATTTCCAAATCTTTGTGTTTGGCTGGTGCCTCTGTTTACAGTGCCACTTTATATTCTTTAGTATGTTAGGAAATATTTTCTAGGTTTCCTAGATGTTTAGATTGTTAGTATTCAGAAAAGACAATAAATTTCTATAAGAAGGCAATTTGTAATCACAAATCCCCATTGAACGTACACCGCTCTGTTATTTTCTCAGCAAAAGGTGGCTCAGTGCTTTGCTGCCAAAAGCCTGAGTTTCAATTAGGCTTAGCATAATTGATGAGAGTGTACAAGAGCTGCTACCACACTAGTTGGTTGCCTTTGTTATAGGCAGTGGGCTAATTTAGCTCATGAAATCAGCTCGTTTTGGGAGAGTTCCTTTGCTGTAAGTGCAGGGTGTGGTTTATGCAGAATTTGATGAACAGATAAATTGATGAGTTTGTGCAGCACCAGCCAAACCTCCTGCATGCACCTTGTTCATCTGTCCTGCTCTTCACTCTCCTGTGAGGGGCAGCTCAGGGGATCCAGTAGAGCAGGAGAGATGGGAGCACTGGGCTGAAGCACTGGGCTGCTGTATGGGGGGTCATCCTCTATGGGGATCTCATGCTGAAAGGGATCTTGCTGGAAGTTGCAGTCCTCAGCCACAGCCCGGCACGGTGGTCACTCCCGTGTGACAGGACACAGCTCTGCCACAAGGCCAAGTCTTAAGGTGTATTTACCTGGGTTGTCCCTCCCTGCTTGCCCTGTACCCATCCTGTGCAGATTTTCCTGCATCTGGCCCATGGGAACTTGAGAGGCCTGCTCTGGTGTCTCATCCCTGCTTCATCCCTTCTCGAGGTCTGAAATTCTTCTAAGAGTCAAAGTCTTTCCTATTTGCTGCTGGAGTGGCACTGTATTTAGAAATAAGTCAGACTTTTTCGAAGTAGAAATTTAGTCTAAGGCAGATCACTTGAGCACACAACAAACTTTAAAGAGGAAAGAGCACAAGCTTTGCTATTTGTTTTCCAACTATCACTTTGAACCAAGTGCTAATACATAAAAGAGCAGGTTGAAAGCGCAAGTCTGTGTTCAGAAGTATTTTTATGTCCCTGAAATCGTACAAACCTTTCAGTCGATGTAGTTACAGAAGACAGCAAACTTATGTGGGAATGTGATATTTCTGCTCATCAAGTCAGGGTGAGTCAACGTGAACAAAGAAAAGCATCGTGTGTTTAAAGAAATGAATGATGCTGGCTTTCCATCTCCTCAGTCTAACAGCTTCATCTAGTTCTTTGAACTTCTTACTATACAAAATGAGATACTACCTTTGTTTGGCAAGTGTGTGTAATGATTATTGTTTATACAGTGCTTTAAAGCTAGACCAGAATATAAATATCAAGATTA
Organism: Meleagris gallopavo; assembly: GCF_905368555.1. NCBI lineage: Eukaryota > Metazoa > Chordata > Aves > Galliformes > Phasianidae > Meleagris > Meleagris gallopavo. Next base: position 67,337,120 of record NC_139405.1, on the reverse strand, counting down.
GTTTTACACTCTGTAAGATATTCTAGGGCAGCATGGCTCCAAATTGTCTCTGGAGCTGAGGATGCTAGTAGTGCATATTTGTTCCTTGCCCACCAATGTGGCTTTGCTTGGAGTCTCTGGATGCTACTACAATGTCAGACATAGAATCGCAGGACTGCTTGGGTTGGAAGGGGCCTTAAAGATCATCTAGTCCCAACCTCCAGTCATAGACATGATTTATATTTTATTGTTACACAGCAAGAAAAGATTGTTAAATACTTTCTATGTTACATCTGTCAATTAAATGCCAGACATTCTCAAAAGCTCCCAATATTTTCACATACTCAAGTAATCAGATTGATAAAATAACCAAGGGGTTATTTTGTAGTTTCATATTCCAGAAATGGCAAATAAAAAGTTAAAATGGAAAATATTGGTAATATTTTGCGAAGTCAATTTTTAGTAATAAACTTTAGGTATCTTGCAAAGATGGCTGCATTTGCAGAGCTGCAGTAGGGTCAAAACTTGGCTGTGGAATGAATGGAGTGGTCGTCACAGGTCATGGGTTTGTTGGGGCACATCTAGCATATATGCAGAGGTGCCACCCAGTGGCCAGATGGCAGTGATAAGTTTTTCTGACTTAAAAAAGTGAAAGGAGGGCATCTTACAATAATATTTTAAATAATATTTCAAATAACTTGTTTGGTCTCTTTTTTTACATTTTGTGGACAGCACATAAACAAAAGAGGTTCCAGTTTCTTTAAAAAGAGTAGCTGGCAATTTGCTAAATTGTCACCAAATCTTAGAATAAAGAAGAGCTTCAGTTAATTAAAATAATCTAAATAATCTAATGAGAAAATGTTCTGACCTTGAAACTTCATTTTAGAAATTGTGTCAGTATGCTCAAGTGATTTTGTAGCAAATCAAGGTGTTATCTTTGTTGTTTTTGTTAGATTGTGTTTTTTTCCCATGCAAACAAGAGCTAGAACTACAGCCTGAAAATGGTGATTGTCTGTGGTAGGTGTAAACTGAAATTTATGATGCTTCACCTCATAGCAATAGTCATACAGAATGATAATCTGATAGTAGAGTAAAAAAAAGAAAAAGTAGAATTGTTGTAAGAGATTTATGATACCAGCACAATGCAAAATGAAACCTATTGCAGTGATCAAATTCCTTCCCTGAGATTATCAGAAGACAAAGGAGTGAAACAGTGATGAGCACCTAGTACAGCTCTATACTGCTATTCATGAAGATTTTAACTAGGTATGTAATGACTGGTGTGGCTAAAAACAATCTTTGCTATGTTTTCAGATTACCTGAAAGATAACCTTGAAGCTCTTCTCAATCTGAAGTGTCTGCACTGGGTTTCCAGTCAATAGAGATGGCAAAGAAGATAGATAACTTTAAACATAGTGAATTGCTGCAATAATTTCTGGGACAGCTGCATCTTTTTTATCCAGTAAAACAGAAAAAGATCATTTAGAATAAGAAATGAGCAGCTGCTTGGATTCGTATTAGAGATTTGGCTACAGAGCAACATTGTGCATCTGTATTAGGACTCAGGAAAACATGTTTCGAAGGACTAATGAGTTTAGTATTTCCAATTGAATGCTGTTTGAAGCACAAGAAAGCCAGAAGCTTGAAACCATTTCATCTCATGAGGAGTTGCTCAGAGCTTCAGCAAACTGCCAAATGCAAACAAATATATTTAATAACCTGAAATTAATATATTGTACTGGGAAAGCAGTACGGTTGAAAAAACAAATACACATAGGCCTGGCAGTGGACAACAAGTATGACAAGTTTGTGGTGTTGCAGTGGCTCAGAAAAAGTTCTGTGTGGTCTTTGTCTGTGCAAATGTATCGTGGAACAAAGCAAAGAGGCAGCAGACTACTCTTTGGGATTTTGTTATGGCTGGAAGCAGGAGATTGTGCCCAGCTCCAGACACGTCTTTGTCAGAGAGGTATTGTCAGAAGGAAACAGAGGAGAACACAGGAATTCCTTTACAAAAGGGAAGATTATGCTAAATAATGACTGAGTGAGAGATGTAGCTGAAGCCTGCAAATATTTAAATTGTGTGAATTCACTAAACAAAGCAATAAATTATGTAGGCTGACATTAAGGCAGAATAGAGTAACTATAACAAAGGGAATTTTTAGGTGAGGTACTAACCCTGTTATTATTAAGATCTATGACAAGACAATTCTAAGTAGCCCAGTAGGAATACATCTGCTGTGACCTAAGATGACTGAAAGGCAATCTCTACGATCAAGAAAGGTGGAGGCATAAATGTTAAACTTGATTCACCTGTGTATCTGAGATCTGGCCATTAGATGGCAGGGTTCAGGTACCGGAGGGCGGATGCCTGCTCTTCTCCAGTCAGTGTCTCACCTGAGGAGGATCTCAGGGCCGCTAATTCATCCTAGTGGCTAGAAGAGTTTGGAGATGCTCAGTTTTCCCCAAAAACCAAACCCATGCGGCCCGTAGCTCACACAGCAAAAGTCACACAGCTGCTGTCTACTACTCGTGTCCTGTCAGGATGTGCTTTTTTCCACGTGCAGCTCTGTGTGGATAGAAGAGGGGCTAAGTTACCCAAGTGTAACAAGCCACTTTGTATAAGACCTGAAGTCAGCTGGAGTCTGAACAAATGTATTAGGAGGGGAAGAGAAAAACTGTAACCAGGGATACAATAATGGAATGTTGAGGCAGCGGAAAGAGCTTGCTACAGACTGTTGAAGAAGTCCACGTACTGGTTTTGTGGAAAAGATGACGTGAGGAAAAGCAGTAGCTTGGTATGAAAACCTCTTCAGAGCATGCTGTTTGAAATGCTCAAAATATATTAAAACTGTAGCTAGACCACCTCAAATAGTGTGCAATAAAAAACAAAACAACCAACAACAAAAAACAAAACTTGTTTAAAACAGTCTGCGCTGCTAAAGGATCTGCCTCAGGGAGCAATCCTTATGTATGCATCCACACCTCGCCAGATTACACGCCTCTGGAGTGAACTGGCTGTGTTGTGCTGCATAACACTTGACCTGGGTCTGATGTCCCTGTGGCTCTACGACCATAATTACATTTTTGTGGCTTCAGTTCAAAGCGTCTGAGGTAACGCAAGGGCTGCTTTGCTGCCTGCGAGACTGGTGTTCTTACAGCATTATGCCAAAGGTATGATGCCTGCTGTGGGGTGTGGTGTGGGCACACAAGGGGTGTCTGAGGGCAGGAGGATAGCTGGGGTGGTGTAGGACAGGAGGAGACAAAGCTGCCATAGCCCCATCCCTGCTCTGCCACCCCTTGGACGATCCATCCTCAGAGCTGCTCCTGAGCTCCTCCTTAGAAGGAAGCCTTTGGTTTGCTCCAGAGAGCTCAGGCACAGAGTGATTCATGTGAACTATGTTTGACTAGAGGACCAGAACCAGGGAGTGAACCAGGGTGATAAATTACTTAGCAGCGTAGATGGACCCATTGTAGTTAAGAGCATCTTGGCAGTGGGCAAGCAGAGGGAAAGACCATTACTGCTTTTTGTAGTTCTGTGTTGTGGAGTAACTCTTCAGCACAGGCACTTTGCTGATTGGATGGGTATTTGCTTGTTCCAGAGAAAAATTTAAGGGCTGATACAGCATGGGAGTGGGGAGTCTGGGCAGAGGACCTGAATAAACAAACAATGTATCTGTTTTAATCAAGTTGTTCTTGCTCGTACATGCTCTTTTAGAGCATGATCTCATCCTATGCAAAAGTGTTGATTGAAAATGGGAATTACTATTCAAGAATCATCTACAGGATACAGACTGAAGACTGTTACAGAAAATAGCAGACTGGAGATGGATATCAGGGCTGGATATGATGGATGATGAGGGAAGCCATGGCTGTAAAATTATAAGGTTGCCATTACAGTAAGCATTATTATTTTAAAACGTTTGGCAATCTCCTCTTTTGTTGGTGAGTTTTGTTTATTGTTCCTACTATGATGTATTTGTGTGGTTTTGTCTTCAGGTTAAATCCCTTCAAAAAGCTTTTTAATAATTATCTTAATGTTTTAAGATGATATTTTAAGACAATTAAAAGAAATCATTGTGTGTTGCTACCAGAGACTTTGGCATGGACAAGGAAGAGCAATGGGTCTATGGTGTGTGTCTGTAGCATAAAAAGAGCACTTCCTGGTGTAATTTCTATTTCATAGTTTATGATTGCTCTTCCAATCTGTAGCTCCACTGCAAACCAGTGTCCCTGTACTCGTGCAGAGAAGATTTTTCTACCTAAAAAGCTTCTCCTTCTTCACTCTCTTTTCAAAAGCTTTGTAATTTCCAAGGCCTTCTGCCTGCTCTTCCTTTTGCTTCACTGCAGAATTAGTTATTATTTTCATTAGCTACATGAAAAGATGCCAGACACTCATCGCTGTGGACAAGGTAAACATATTCTAAATGTTTTTGACATAATTAGTCACACTATTTAGTAACCATGCACAAAACAAACAATAAACAACTCAGTCTATCATAAATATGCAACCCACCATTTGTCCCAATGTTAAAATTCTTACCTCTGCAGACAACCTCCTCTCTGAGTGCCTCAGACAATTGATGGGCCTTGCAAAATGTCTGGGAGGGTTTCATAACATTCCTAGCATGTTGCAAACACTCTTTCCCCCTCAGGCCTGCGGGGCTTTGAACGAGTGAGTATGGTTACACAAACAAGTCAGGGTGAGGAAAGCCAGGGTGTGGATTTGCAGTGCGTCAGAGTGCCCCACAGTAACTGTCCATCCACCTGCCCTCGCCCTGCCATGTGCAGCAGTGAATTGGAGTGAGCTCCTTCGTATTTAGGCTGGAACATGAGAATTTACACAGGCAGTTACCACAGAGTTCACACCCCAGCTTGCCCCATGGCAGCTTGCTTGCATGCCCATGCCTTGAGGTAGGAAGTATACTGCTGCTCTGTGCAAGAAAACTGCTTGCTGCCTAAAATTAAAGCTTCTGGGAGAGAATGGCGAACTCAGCCATCAGTAGTTTGTTGAGAGAATAAACCTGAAATTGTGCACACTTTTAAACATCTGCTACTTCTTTTCAAAATCTGAAGTGCCACTGTTGGCTATGCTTTGTTTTCAGGTTGAAGCTTCTCCTGCTGCTTTTGTCAGCTCCAGTTTTTGGCCTGAAATGGTATTCTTTAAAAGAAAGGTGTCTGAATGAAACAATATCATTGCAATGTGCTCTAAAAAGAGCAGTTCCCTGGTTACCGAGTGGTGGACTCGTCAGCACCCTGAGGTCTAATGGTGTGTTGGGACCAGATAGCCCCTACTCTGGCCTTGAGCTCCTCACTTTGGCCCCACAGGGGCGAGGCCTGAGAGGGGCTCTGGAGTGGCCCTGCCCTGTTACCTACCTAGAAAGTATTTGCTCCCACAGCTTGTCTTCCTCCTTTTGGCATTCGGATATGCATGCCTAGTGGCATGCTTTTTTCTGACATACGTACATTATATAGCACTGGGAGCACAGAGGCCTGCAGCACCATTACAAAAAGTGGCCTCTCACAGGGCGTGAGTATCAACCTCAATGCTTGACAGTGCTTCCATCTGCTTCCTGCATTGTTCTGCATTTTCCTTCTTATACAGACTTCAACCAAACACCTTCCCACCCTCCTGCCTATACTGTGTCACTTGTTCCCCTGCTCTGATAAAAACCACTTGGTCACTGAGTCCTCAGTGTACGGTTGTTCCTTGAACAGAGACCTCCAGATATACTAGATTGGATAGGATATAACAGTCTTTTTATCTTAGATGAGCAGGTGGTGAATATGACTTCTGAATTCTCATGTGTACAATTTGTGTGGAACCACTCCAAAGCAGCTTCCATTGTCAAAGGCCCTATAGACAGCAGGCAGAAAATGCAAACCCAGACAGACAGCTTAAAGTCAGTTGTGGCTTGGAAAAGGCAACCAGCCATTGAGAGCAGCACAGTTTCTTCCTTAAAAATAGGTAAATAAACAAAATAATTGCATGCGTTTATTGGAATATGTGTTACAATGTCAAAACATTTTCACCACAATTATGCAATAAACTGAACACCTCTATAAATAAGCCTGAGGCTTCTCTGCTCCCTTATTTAGTCTTTGAAAAGTTTATGACAGTCAGGCATAAAACTGAATTTGCAACTAGAGTTGTACAAAGAGAGCTGATTTGGAACTTTGTGATGAGTCTGGAGGAAAAGTTTACATGAAAAGGAGTTTGGGGCTAACTGAAATAGAAAATGCACACATGTGAAGAACGAAACAAACAAAACATTTGAGACATTGTTTTTGCTGACAGCAAAGTATTTGTTAAGGGTATTTGATACCTAGAAATCTGTCAGTGTTTCAAACTGGAGTGAGTTGAATGGAAGGCCTCCAATACAGCTTGGTGGTGGGGGGAGGGAGGGAGTTGGTGCCTGTGAGGCTAATGGAGGATGGAGGCTTGTTCAGCCCAGGGGAAGAAGCAGCTCTGGGGTGTGAGGAGGAATCAGGAGGCCTCCAATCAGAGAGGTCACCAAGACAGAGACAGATTCTCTGTAGTGGTACAATGCAGGATGGCAAGAGACTATGAGACAACAGGCAAAAATTGAGAAAAGAGATTTGGCCTGGACGAGTATTTTAACTGTTTCCCCAGAGAGGTGATGTTTCTGTGCTTTTATTTTCAGAGTTGACTGGTTAAAGGACTGAACAACTTGGTCTTATCCCATAGCTGATGTTGTTTCTGCAGCAGGTTGGCCCAGAAACCTCCTGGGATCACTTTCAGTGAACCTAAGAAAAATGCAGTCCAAATTGGAAATGAAGATACCAAAATACATTGATTAAAAAAGCTGAATTTTAACTAATTGTTGAATCATCTGAAGGATTAAATATACAAAATGTCATTTTTAATCGAGTTTTTAAATTAAGTTATATCTTCATAGAATTCTTTGGGGGGTTTTTTTGCTACTTTGCTACTTTGGTTCTTCTGGCAACAATATGAAAGGGTTGATACAAGTTGTCCATCGTTTTCTACTATGAGAAATAACTGAATTATTTCTTACTTATGAATAAACCATGTGAACTTTTCCACATTCTTTGGATTCCAAAATTCAGAATTGACACTGCAAAAACACATAAGCAAAATTTATGTGTTATTGCAAAGATTATATACACTGTCATTGTGACAGTATCTTTCCAATAATGACCTTCTATTTTGTTAATTCAACTGATACTTTATTGAGACAGCTTCAGGAAGGAAGGTGAGCAGCATGTGATGTAATGTGAAACAATAAGCCCCAAATGTTGTAACCTGCTGTTCTGTAGAGATGGAGTGTCATAAGATAATAAGAGTACTTTTCTTCGCTTGTGGCTCTGATGTGGTTATCTTGCTGAATATTGTAATCATTTTCATTTGTTTTGGTATCAGGAAAGAGCTGACAAATCAGGGTTGCAGATAGCTGAAGCAGCTGGGATGAATTAATATCTAAATAAGAGTAGTGAGTAGTTTGGCTTTAAAAAAGCTATGTGATTTATAAGTACTTGAAGCCTGGAACCATTACAACAAGAGGAAAGAGTTTAGCATATTTGTCAAGAAATACAGAGGATATTAGCTCAGACTTTATTTCACTAGGATGTATTAATTAGACAATATTTATTCTCCTTTTAGGTACTACGATATATCAGGCACACGCTATACTGTTCAAGAGAGCCAACTACCATCAGTAATCTGTCCACACTCTTACGTTCTTCCATCAATATCAATGTCTACCGCCTCGTTACCAGCAGCACTTAGAAAGGTAAGAGAAAACTGAGTATCTATGTTTACAAAAAACATCTATGTACATATAGATAAATATATATATAAATATATATCTATCACAATGAGGACGACTAATCTGAAAACAGAATTTAATACAAAGTATAATTGTACATAATCTTCCTTTAAAAGAAGTGTATTTGAAGTACTGGAAATTTTTCAAATAAATGTCATATACGGAAATAAGGAAGGTACATAATTGCTATAAGCTGGCATGAACAGCCATCAAAGGAAATGGCTCGAGGAGATCTTCCACATGTTCTCACAAACCATATGGCTTTTTCATTTTGATTATAAAATATACATAAGCCAAAATAATAAATGAACAGCAGTTACAGTTCCATGTTTTCTCACTTAACCTCCATTGTTTTCTGTGAAAGTTTTATTTCAGAGAAGGAAAAAGGGTTATGCATTAATTTTCTAAAGTTCATTTAGTTCATGTAGTGTTACTCATTTGTTTGGCAGCAGTATTGTTTCATGGAAGCAAGTTAGAGAAAATGCTAATTGTTTCTGCTTCAATGTGAGAACTTCATTTCAGATTGCAGACAATGTTGTGCAATATCATTCTTGTCTTTATTTTAATCTTTCCGTGGAGAGAGAAATACTTCTTTTTTCATGTTAACAAAAGTGCAGTAATTACAAAAGCTAATTTTTTTGTTGCTTGTGGAACTAATATTCTTCTGAATATATTTGATGAGGACCTAAAGTATTCTGTCTTTAAAACAAATAAATGACTCGTCTAGTCTGGTCAAACCCGGAAATCTTATCTACTAATTTCTATATGAAGCCTTTGGAAAAGACTCATTGGTCTTAATTGAATAGACAGTATAAACCCCAAACTTCCCTTGTGTTCTCGTTCAGCATCTTGGTTCCATTGGTACTGTAACACAACTACAAACAGAGTTCAGTTCTTTGCAGTTATGAAACTGCAAAATAATGAAGTATTTTAATGGGCCGTGGAAGCCAGCTCAGGACTTAAGTTCTAACAGACCAAACTGGTGTTCTGGTGGCTTTGTACTTTAATTCCTTGCAAAGAATTCTTACAAAGTCTGATCATCTGATAGATACATTTAAGGAAAAAAAAAGCAAGGAAATTTATTTTTCATAGGAATTAGGGAGAGAGGGAGAGGAGAAGAGTCGAAGGAGAGGAGAGAGAATTCAGCAGTTTCTTTTGTTTTAGGATAATCTGGTAAAGTATATAATTATGTAGTCACCTGATGATGACAGATGGATTACGGGGATTGGGCTTTAATGAAGCACAGTCTTCCCTCAGCACTTGGGAGAGCAGTAGAACACTCTGTGACACAGAACATAAGCTGTTTGCACCAGACTCCTCTCTGTTGCTCTCCTCTCTACAGAAATCTGTTCATAAGCCCATTAAAGGTGAATGTACTGAATAGTGTCTCGTAGACTAATTTATAAAGCCTAGTTTGTATTATTCTTTTTCTTTTCTTTTTTTTTTTTTTTTTGCCTAATTTAGGTTTTTCCTTCTGCATCAGATAATTAAGAGCTGACTCTAGCAATGACTAAAACAGACAAGCTCACCTGCATTCTTTTATTAATTAAATAGTCTTCTTGAGAAACCTTGCTTATCAGTCTCTGGAACTCGTTCACATTTAGTTTTGTTTTCTGAAAAAAAAACCCGTATATGTATATATGTTGCTGTTTTCTCTTTCAGTAATAGTCATCACAGTTCACTTTCACCTAAATCCCCTTCCACTCTCAGCCAGTTCATGCCTACAAAGAGGATCTAAAATAGCCACTCCCTTAATAGTTTTCTTCACCTTCTGAAGAAAAAGCTGTCCCCAGCATATTCCAAGAACTTGTTGGATGTCTCTGTCTTGTATTTCTTTTCCAACAGGAAAAAAGAAATAATTCCAAGAAGTAATTAAAGCCGTCAGGTTCTGTCCTTTTGGATGCTTCCCTTGCTTGATCAAAAACAGTCTTCCCTCCACCCAATTAACTAGCGTATAATAAACTTCTATTATAGTATACCCTGGTTTTCTCCTTTCATCTTCTTCCAGAGTTGTTTAACAGATCTTCATCTTACCCATTCTAGTGCTTCAGAGCAGCTCTTCTTGATATACAACGTAACTTGTTTCTCCTTTTCACTTGACTTTCATAAATAGTTCTAGTAAAGCAGAAGGAAATTTAAGAAAATATTGAAGTTCACTTGGTTAGCACTGTTATTCAGTGAATAAATGTTGTGTTGCCCAAATTACAAAGTTAAAATATTTTCTTTCATTACACTGTTTTTGAAAAAAATCTACATCATTCTATATCAATATTATTCTCTCATCAAAAGCCCTTTGTACTGATTCAGATGTATTCCTAGTTCTGTTCAAAGAGTTCTACTTTTCTCTTTGCAAATCTGTCTGGCATTTATCACTCTGTTTTATTATAGTTTTCTGTTTTTGTACAGCTATATAAAAATCATTAAGAATTTTTTCTAAATGTACTTAGCAAATATGTAAATTGCATATGTTCATTGGGGCAAATTGGTCTATGAGAAATTAATAAATGATTAAAAATAAAAATATATTTAATTTTCTTCATTTTTCTAGCCCATTTAATGTGCAAAACATTTTTTTTTTTTAAATATAAAATACCTTCTGGTATTTTTGCAAATAGAACTTTGATAACACTATTAAACATTGGAAGAAAAAAAACCAAACATTTCTAGATGTCAGTTCTGCAAAGTATTTTATCACTAGATTTATAAAACTCAATTCCTTTTCATTTCTCCACGTGATACATTCTGTCCTTGGTTATGTTTGCACAGTCCAGTTATTCTCAGAGTAGCTACATAAGTGAAATTCGTGTTTATGAATTTGTTTGTAAATGAAGGAAAACAGCTTGATTAGTTTCCTGTTTGTATTTAAAATGTCTGTGCAGATCTACCTTGAAGATGATTTGATCTGTCATATAGCCTGTACCCCTTAAAGCAGACAGCATGGCCATAATTTTATGATCACTTTTAATATTTTTAAGACTGTTTAAATTAGTATAGCACTGTGACTAGTGTTCTTACTATAGATGAAGAAACAACTACCTGACTGCTTGCTGCATCCAGCTCTTTTTAAAAAATAATAATTTGAGGATCAAATAACAGATAAACCTGCATTTTGCAGTCGTACAGTTTCAATAGGAATAAAATGGAGTTTAATACAAGTTGAGGAGTCTTTACCTGCAGCACGTAAAACTCAAATGACCTTAACTTACATAGTTACAGACAAATAGACTTTAATCTGATAGGTTTCAGTATAGTTAGGCTGAAAGATATTTGCTCCTGTGAAGACCAATTTTAAATTTAGATTGGCTTCTACTGATAGTAAAATGAGTGAATGAATAGAATGTTCTTAATCTTTCCCTACTTATACGTTTCCTCTTCTCTAGGACAATAATTACAAAACATGTGGACTTCTTAAAATTCCATTGTTTTCTAACAGTCAGATATCTGTGCTCTAATGCTGTCTCTCCTCTTACATCAAGGTGTTGATTAGTCAGTTTTTGAGACATATAACCAGATATCTGTCTAAAGGTTTCTCAGGATTCTCCATCTAGATAAGAGTTCTCACACCTACTTGCTACCTGAATACAGTCACTGCCTTTCACACAAAGATTCAGTCCTATGACATGAATATTTAACTAAGGAAACTGGGTGGAGTACTTCTAACACCCAGGTGTGGCTATGGAAGCCCATTTTGATTCTGTGTCAAATTGCTGGATTAAATGAGTTTATTCTATCACTGCTGGTGCCGTGCTCCTGAGACAGCAGATACACAAGTCAAAAAGTTCCCTTGCTCTTTAACTTATCCTCCAGGATGACAGCCGGTCCATATCCAGTGTGTTTTCAACTTATCATTTCTCATCTGCTTCTTCAATTTCATTTCTGCTTTGCTCAGATTAATGCTAGCAAAACATCAAGCCTAGTGTTTCTCCTTACAGTGCTTTATGTTCTCAAGAAATACCAAAACCCTCAGTCTATTTGGGATCTTGGAGAATTGCAAAATCACCTGCCAGGGTAATGTTTTCAACTGCAGATGCAAATTGTACTGACACTTCATAATCTTCCAGTACTGAGGGTAAAGCAGGTGAACCACTAAACAAAATTATTGGTTTGTGGATGGGTGAGAGGAGCCTGCCCCGAGGAGAACAAGTCTTTGCCTTAAGGTTCACCACAGTTTTCAATAGATATGGTCTTTCAGTGGTTAACCGTTCTTCTCCCAAAACTTCAGACAGAAAGAAGAAAAGGAATCCTTCCTCAGCCTAGAATCAAAAAACTAAACAAATCCCTATAATCAAAGTCCTAGAAAGTGAGTCATGCAGGTGCTAGGAGCGTTTGCTGTTGTATGTTTTGTCAGGTGAAAGAAAATAAAAAGTGCAGGAAAGCACTAACCTGCTTTGTGCAAAGACTCAGGAAAAGGGAAGAGGAAATTATATGGCATTTTAGGGTTTCTTCCCTTGGAGTACAAGGGTAAGCACAACAAAGAAGTTATTTTAGTAGAGATTGAGGGGTGGTGATGGGCATGTTCTTGATTTTGTTTTGTTCTCTTTTAGGTTCTCAGCTGTTTGGATTAAGCTATACCTTTTTAGTTGAGTAAATGTTGCAGGACAAAATTATATTACCAGAGAACAAACAAACAAAGGTGAACAACAAGATAAAACAGGGAAAAAAGTCTTTTCAGTGTTTTACTGGACATCAGAATTCTTGTTGGAGTTTCTATCAGCTAAATTATGTTTATGCTCAACTGCTGTGTAAAGGAATGTACTTTATTTTCTTTCCCCACCTTCTTCAAAGTAACTGTTGTGTTCTCTGCATGGTGAAACTCCTATTATTTCTAGTGTGGTCAGTAGAGAAGAGCCTCTAAATTTGGGTTGTAGGACTTGTTCAGTGCAGATTATTCACTACTGCTACATAATGCTCCGAGCCACCCTCCTCCCACATGTGACTTGTTTCCCTGAAGTAATGGCACTTTGTACCTCCCAGCCTTAACAAATTGAATCATTTTCCTCTTTTTGTCTTTTCGTTCCACTAGGAACTACCCCTGTTACTTGACAGATAGGTGCAAACTCCCTCGATAATCTCCACATGACATTCTTCAATAAGAAGTTGGAATTTACTTGCTCTCTTTTCAATTAGTCATGCTTGTGGTCACTCCAGTAGGGCTACTTTTTAATGACATTGCTCTCCAGTGTCATTCCTGCAGAGAAAAGCGTAGCCTCCCATATTTTAAATTTTAAAGTATAACTTTTATCCTCTGTTAACCTCTGTAGACAGATCTTCCTGTGACAGTCACTTGCTTCTAATCCACTCATTTATGGGAAATCTGGAGAAATTAATTGCTATGCTTAAAGTGAACCAAAAATACAGAAATAGAGAGATTTTTATAGACTAGGATAGATAGAAAATTTTATTTACATATATTTATATGCATCTATAAATGCATGTTTAAATTTATATATGACTTAATTACAGTTTGGAGGATGTTGTCCATGAGCCATAGATTTGGGATCACACTCCTAATGTATTTGTGTGAATTGAAGTGATCAATATACAGAAAGAATGAAAAAATAGATCAAATGTGGTAAAGCATGGATCACGTGAGAGTTCTTTAACAAAACTTAGAGAAGCTATATTATTCATTGTCTGTGTGGCTTTTAATATGGATTTTAATAGGATGTTACTGTGCTGGCTGCCAAGCACACTAATTCTTTATTGTGGTCAAAAATGTCTAGGAAAACATGAGAAAGTTATAATAGTTTATCTAAGTTGTTTTTTTCTTTTATCCTATCTCTGCAATTTGTACCTATTCTTAGGCTCCAACCGTGGTGTGGTTTTGGGCAAGAAGATGATGTTAATAGGAAAAGAGCACTGAAGTCTTTGCTTTGAAATTCATGGTTTAAAAAAAAAAAAAAAAAAAAAAAGGGAATTGAGTTTCCAAACCAAACCAGTTGAGTAAGATGGAGAGATGTGGGAAGGGAAAACGAGTGCCTCATTTTGTCCTGGCCCAGCCAGCATTTCTTACATGGTTGACAAAGGATTTATGCTACACTTAGCAAATATTTAATTTACTCTGTCTGTACTTTAAACTTTTAAAGTTTTTATAGGATGCTTAGCTCTGAATCATGCTATATTTTGCAATAGTTTTAGATGATTAATACTGAAATATTCTTTCAGAATGACTTAGTTGATAAATATGCAATTCATAATTAAAAACCAACAACACACCAACCAATTGCAAGCAAAGTGTAAATAGTACTGAAGTCATCATGGGAGCCAGAAAGTACATAACTGGGATTGAATTTAAAAGCTGACCACTTAGGTCACACTGGTGTCTCCCACAGACATTTGTGTTCTGAGAAGCCATTATATCTTAAATTACTTGTCCTGACTATTTGGTGAGTAGTGTCTCAAAGCAGTAACCTTAAATGATCTGGTAAAATGTGAAAACCCACAAAGGATTGCAGGGATTATAACTTGGAGATAGCTTCTGTCAGTAGGCTTTCCATTAAGAGGATATCTGAGAGTGAATTCTACAGAGATCTATTAGCAGTGTTGACTACAGCTGAGTATATCTGATGGAAAGGGATGCTCAGTACTGCATAGACAAGGCAAAACTGGCCCCAGCATGCCTCAGCAGCCATTATGTAACACCACCTGCTGGCATGGGCCCACATGTTGGCCAGCTCTCCTTAAGGAACAGCACTAAGTATCAGTGGAGGTCTGAACTACGATTTGGTTAACTCTTTCAGCTTAAATAATTCCTTGTACTGTCTTTTGCTGTAAATATTTCTTAGCTTTCGATACTGAAACCTACAGAGACAGCAAAGCCCCTGTACAAGCAGTTTGCTTTTCATAGCACACGTGTACCAGTGTACCTGTGGGAATGCTGAACCAGGAGTGCACAGCCACCTGTAGTTGTAAATGAACACTGGTGATGATTTGCTGGCTGACAGAACTCAGGTATCATCTCTCCCTTAAAGAGAAGAAAAAGGTAAACACGGTGTGAATCTGTACATCAGAAACTTCTGCTTTTGAGCTGCGAAGGCTGTATTTCCATTGCTCTATCTGTATCTGTGCTTTGTCAAGGCCTAGATAAGAGAGGGAAAGGGGACAAGAGGGATACCAGTGGGGAGAACGGAAAAGATGAAACTAAGGAAGACCAATAACAAAGCAAAAACAAACATCTGTTTATAGATGAAATCCACAGCAGATAGGAAAGATATCAAAACAAAATATGTAAACAGGAGTGTTCAGAAGACATTTTGCTGTCTTCTGAACACTCCTGCTTATGTATTTTGTTGCACTTCTCTAGGAATCTACCAGTGGAATCTCAATGTAACTCTGATTTATTTTACGTTTCCAGTTAGAACTGTTGTGATAATTGCATCAACACAAAATTAAGCCATGCACATTAGAATTTTCTGTCTAGTATGATTGATGTGAGATATACAAAGAAGTCAAGAATTACTGATTTAAGAGTATCCATAATGGTATGTGCTTTTGGTTAAGAATCGTTCTGCTTAGATTTATCATGACAGAGCAAGCATAGAAAACACTGCAGCAGAAATGCTCTGGATGCTACACTGTGGTTTTTTCATAGAAAAAAAATTGCAAGGTGCCCTCAATTCAGCTGCATTTGTTGATAATGAAGGCAGAAGGATCGAGCAGCCAGTTACATGTACACAGGCATGTGTACTGTCTAGGCAGAGATCAAAATTCTGAGAAGTCCCGAAATAAAAAAGCCTGGATACCGGACACATTATAAAACTATCTGATTATTATTATTTGGCTTTGTCACAGAGCTCACTGGAGACATGCTCCTCCTTTTATCTTTCAAAAACTCTTGAAATTTAGGGGTAATTAAAGTACAAGAGAAGTTCTCAGCTGTCCAAGGCAGGAGTTCTCTGAGCGTTGCTCAACAATTACTTCTCTGCCTAATAAAATACTGTTCTGCTGACTAGACTGATGGCATCATTGCAATTTCCTTGTCATTCCACTTTTTCCCATATTCCCAGCTCATTATACCTCTTATCCCCACGTGAACTACAAATTCACTTCTGTATTAACTTTAAAAGGATTTAATTTTGTTATTTGCAGTCTGGCTTAAGACACCAACTCTCTTATTTCCTAAAAATAATATCCAGTTCTTATGGCTGATTGTGAGAAGCCTTGAAAACAACTTTGTCTCATATTTCTGTGGCTTTCTGGTGAAGACTTTTCTTTTAAGCTGTAGCACGAGAGTAAATAAGCTGTGATTGATTGCAGGTGTATAGAGCTACAGCTGACAGCTAATGTGGTCCTTAGAGAAGTATAAAAGACAAGAGAGATGATGGTATGGAGTTACTCAGTATTTTCATAAAAGTAACATGACTTCTGGAGTATTGATGTGAGAAAAATCTTGTATTCTAAGACTGTCATTCAAGATAGCAGTGGATGTACTGAGTCAAATAGGTTCCCCCTTCCCTTTTTGAATATGAATAAATTTGAAAGTGCAATAGAAATTCCAGTTAATTCTTGTTCTGATAGACATCTTTCAAGCACTTCAAGCTTTTTGAGGACATTGTTTAGTTGTTGTTTTTGTTGGTTTGTTAGTTTTTTAAAGACATTTAAAAAACAAAAAGACAGTAACGTGTATTAGACAATGTACTTTTCTTTTGTCTGGCAATTTAGTATACTCTGCTTCCAAACACTTAAACATATCTTCTTTGAAGCAGGAGAATTATAGAAAAGCTGTGTCCAGTTTCACATTAGGTTTGTCTTTCGAGCTGCGTCTGAAATTGAATTTCATCTTAGCTGTTACATGCCCCGTGTAATATTGTGAAGAAGCTAAGAAGATACAAGGAGCGAAAATGAGTTTCTGTTGGGATGTTTGGTGACTGCTGAAAAGGCAGTGACAAAAGCATTTGTCTAGAATGTTTAATAGTGCTGAGTTCTTCAGAACTGAAGCACTGAATAATCTACAGTCCATCACCATGCAGTGACAACATATGAGGTCTGCTATGCTGTGCAGGAGTGAGATAATACAGTGTTCCAACGTTGCCCAGTCAAGGCAGCGTGCCTTGCGAAGCAATAAGGAGGTCAATTGTCAGTGATCAAATGTGAACAAGCAAAGTAAGTCTGGTACTGGTGATGTGGGAGCACGTACCAGGCAGTCCACTGTTATCAGTAACCATCCTTCATCTACCCACCTTGTGTATCATCCTGCCAAAAACCTAGCTAGCATTTTAACATCTCACTGTTGTTGCTCATGCTCCTTTGTAACTCTTAGGAAGGCACCAGGCACTTTTCCACCTTCTTCCCGAAGGGCATACTCCTCCCTTCTCTTTTCCTTGGTAAGTACAGTCTGTTAAGTTGGTGTTTGAATTACCAGAGCTCTGTTTCTGGCCCCCCCATGCTAGGCTATTTTATAGTGATCTGCAGACTGCTTTGCATCATGCTCTTGTACCACTTCCACACCTGCACGGTATGCTGGAATGGTTTTCAGGACCTTGGCAGCCAGCTGAGCTCTCTCTTTGGGTGTAACTGTGTTTCCATTTTGCTCTGCTATGTGACCAGGTGGCTCAGCGTATCCGCAGAACACCTGTGCATCCTCAGATCTGAGGAAATTGTGACACAAAGCTTTCAGTATAGCTCACTCCTCCTGACCACGCTTTTGCCAATTGGACTCTACATAATGTATACGACAATTAGGAAAGTGTGTATATATACATATATGTATAATTTATTGCTCTGTAGTTCCATCTGCAGCATAATAATGGGTTTGCAAAGGGTAGTCATGAAAAACTTCTTTCTGGATTTATTCTGAAAACTGAATTACAGTGAGCAAGCCGAGACGCTTCTTCATTTATTCCTTTAAAACAGACACTCAGTCTGCCATAGCTTAAAGTCTGCAAGTGCAAAGAGCAATCTTCTTTAATAAAGAATTGGCTAAGCAACTGTTTGACTAAGATTTAGAGATGTTAAAATATATCTACCATTCCTACAAACTAGCTTGGCTGAAATAATTTTCAAAGTCACAGTGGGTTGCAAATTCAAAACTTATCTGTTTAAATGTAACAGTTGCAAACAGTATCTAAGAATTTAAATGGAATATAATGTTTTATTCTATAACATTGCTTTTCACTCCAGAACATGACAGTATAATTCCCTCCAAATTGTACCTTTTGATATGCAAACAAAAATTGAACCTCTTTTGCTCGTCCGTCTTTACAAACTCCCCTCCCATTTTCAACTATCTAGGAACTAATATTTAGATAAAAAGGATATTGAGATCTGCTTACATTTTTGTATTTCTTTTTTAGAAATTTGTGATTTTTAGTAGGCTTATTAGAGGTAATTTTTTATGTTCCCCTCCCCTGTCCTCCAGAGGAGTTTTGATTGTTTTGCTTCTGGGAACACTAAGGGTATGTTTTTCTTGGGCAAGTAAAACTTATTTTTGTCAGATAAATTTCTGACTCTGGAAACTGAAATTAAAAATAAATAAATAAATAATAAATCAACAACAACAAACAACTTTCCAAACATGGGAAATGTATATGTACTTCTGTGTCCTTGTTTTCCTAAGCCACTGCTTTGCGAAGCTGAAGCTCACCTTGCGTGTTGCTGGCTGCTGTTCAGAGCACTGTGCACAGCTGAAGAACTGAAGAGACTTGTCACGCTCATCGTGCAGCTGGCTGGGAAAGCCTGAGCTGCAGTAGAGACAAAAGATAGAGTCATTTGCAGACAAAAAGGTTGGGTAGCTAGAGGGAAAGCATATGGCACAGCCAAGATTTCTCTTCCCACCCTCCCAACCTGCTGCCAAGAAGGCGTAGGAGGGAAGCGGTGGAGTGGCAACAGGAGAGAACACACAAGCTCCTTCCTTCTGTGTAGAGGAAGCACTTGCAGCCTGCCAGGTTTTCACTGGGCATTCCCAGGTGCCTCCCATGTCCTCAGGAACTGAGGAATAGTGGACTGGGCTCATACAAAGTGCCCCCAGAGTTGCTAAGGGAGCAAGTCGTTACCAGATTGTGTTTAGAAAGGTTCTCAAACAGTTCAAGCCCAACACTGTAACTGTGGTAGTTAAAATTGCATTTGATGAATCCTGCTGCTTTTTAGGATTAACACAAAAAAGTGCCTCTTCATCACGCTTCTTTGTTCTACGTTGCAGGCACCAGTGCCTGTCCTAGTGTGCTGGACAGGCCAGTGCCCAAGCTAATGCCTTACTCCAAGATTCAAGTCTGGAATCAGTAACCCTGTGTATTTCTTGATGTTTTTTGGAAACATTGGTATTTGTTAACCCATTTTGATCCACTTCCTTGTTCATCATGCTTTATCAACAAAATATATTGATTTTATGGGTAAAACCTGAATTTTTTTAAGAGTCAGTAGAAGTTTGAACATTTATCCAATGATCCACTAGTAATACTAGCAAGATTTAAATGCTGCTGTAGTTATGTCACTTCAGCAGTTCATGTTTAGTAGTTGGTGTGCATAGTAGATTAATGGAGAATGTCTGTAGTAATAGATCTGTAATAGCAGATCTCTCATTTTTTTCAGAAGTAATAATGTATCTATTACAATATAATAATGAGCACATATTATTTATTTTAATGCTTTATATACTAGTTACATTGTTCGGAGCCTAATATGAGCACACGTAAGAACGTAAATGTACTTCATCAAAAAATTCTTTAGAAGTTTCTGTTGCTTAATGGTGAATGTTATGCGATACTGATGTAATTGTGTGATTAAAAGCAAAGAGTTTTGAGGAGTATTCCATTCAATTTAATTTTTGCCCACTGCAGGGAACTAGTGAGTCTTCAGTCACTCCTATCTTCTCTACACTGGTTTTATAAAATTTACTGTAAACTATGGTAAGGCAATTCTCTTTAACAATTATTATAACAATTAGTTAGAGGGAATTCTAGGAGCCTCAGGTGAGCACTATTATTTAGAATAAACACCAAAGTATAAAATTGTAATTCAAATGTAAGATGAGATGTCCAGCCATTTTTACAAAGTTAGGATAAAGTATTTTAGTAATAATAGTTTCTTGTATTTAATACTCTTCATGTGTACATGATGAAAACTCTGTACATCAAAGAAATTATCAAGGAGTGTAAATGCTTCTTCCATTTTAGAAAAAGGCTCTTTGAAGTACGTAGGCTATCAAGCCCAAATTTTCCAAAGCAGCTGCTTTGTTGGATGCCTTCATACTGGTGGGGTTAACTTGAGACGTGCTTCAGTTTAAAGGTTCTGTTTGTTTAAAGATACTAAATGGTACCCTGGGATAACCTATTATAGAAGTTACACTGCACAGTTCTGATTTATTTAATGAGAATGTGAAGAAGAGAGATTCTTTAATTTCATATTTAAATACGCTTGATTAAATATCATCATTTTTCATCCTATTGAATGGCTTTTAGAGTCATAAACATATAGTAACTTTTTCCAATTTAAGGACCATCACATCTACTTCCCAAAGCAAGCATGTCAAATATGCACTTCTTTTTGTTGTTAGGTTTGCGAAATTTGGGTTTTGTCAGATTAGCAGTCCACTTTGGTTTTATTCTTCAGCAATTTTGCAGTCTTGCAGTAACAACGCAGTGCTTAGAATGACGTGTGCCTATGGCTGCTTATTATCTACAGTACCAGAGCTGGAGAAATCCTTGTGTTGCTAGCAAAAGGACTTTCAGTTCTACAGGTATTGTTTCAAATTATTTTACCCAGCGAAAGAAACCCCAGTTTTCCAAATTTCAAATGACATCATAAGTTATCTTTAGGTATCCAGAGCTAGAGCCATTAAAGGACTAAAAGACTTCGGTAGCTTAGTTAACTAACTCGGAGGCATGTTTTTTCCTAGACTGAATTAAAACTGCAGTTAAGGACCTAGGTATCTTATATAATGCATGCAGAGTGTGAGACAACCTAAATCCTTTATCTGTTGAGTATGTAGGGCTAGCTAACGAGAATGAGTTTGAGCACAGGAGTGCATGTAGGAAGGCAGCGATGTGCAGAATCATGCAGAGATGCCTAAGTTAGCGCAGGAGAAGCCAATTCAGTTAGCTAGCACAAGGTAGCCACATCGGTGCAATGTTTGGCAAAAGCTAATAATGTGTGTGGCTCCTTAGGTTTATTTCCTCTTTGTCCGATAATCACCTGATGTAAAAATGTATGAACATCCTGAGTGTGCATAATTTCCCTTTTGGGAATACACATCAGTTTTACTCTATGTGCTTAGCAAAGAAGTCCAGATTGCTACTCAAAATGTTTTTCCTTAGATTAGCAAGATGCAGAATGGAAATCGTAATGAGTTGTCACTTGTGCACTTGTTAGGTCAAACCTAACTAGCAGGTTTATCTTACTGTAAGCTCAGTAGTACTAGTGAAAATTCTGCAGTTTTTTGTCTTTTTTGAAGAAGCCAGTTTGGGATTGCCCATGGAAGTTACAGATATTTTATGAGATACTTGTACCTGCTCTAAAACATAGCAGAATTTGTTCAAATGTCATACGCTTTTTCAGTGGAGCTCCTATTGATCTAAATGATTCTACATGAAAAGAAGGAAAAGAGATCAAGAGGAGCATTTCACAGTGCTTGAGAAAGAACTGATTTCCAGACATTTACTGTTTAATCTGTCACACAGACACACAGATGTGGAGCAAAAGAAACTTATTTCCTATCTTCAGTAATTATATACTAAAAGAAATTGGAAAGTGTTATGGTGAGCTATATGAATAAATTAGAAATCTCATGTTAAACCCACAGATACAGATAAACTATTAGAGTTAATGACAGGATACTGTACCTTCTCACAAAACAGAAGAAAGAGGCCTACAGACAGGTAAATGCAAAAATATTTGTGTCAGATTCTTTATCATTCTGAACCACATTCAGAATTGAAAGTAAAAAAGGAAATGGGTTTTATTTATTAGACCCAAGAAAATTCCAAGGCCACTTCTTTCCCTACAGAATGTTTTTGCTTTTTAACCTTATTGCTTAAAAGAGCAAGTGCTTTCAAGTCCCTGTCTCTTAGAATAAAAAAGAGAATGTATATTTATTTCCAATTTTTACCTCAAGAGAGGTGGTGTCTTACTGAGTAGATTATCTAATAATACTGCTCAATGATACTGTCTGAGTAACAAAGCAAGAAATGCTGAGAGCAAAGATATGAGCTTAACTAATATGAAGCTTTTTCTTTTCTTACACTGAAGCAGAACTATTACTATTATTTATGCTAATGCTTTTTTTTTTGCATATAGGCTTATTTCTGGAAGTCTTCCAAGTTCAAGAGAGTTTAAATATTTCTCAGTTCTTTAATGTTGAATGAACTGCTTGTACTTTTAATGCTGCCTGTTTTCTGCTTTCTCAAATTCCACCTTAGTATCATTTTTCCTTGAGACCCTAGAAAAGTGCAGATTTACTATACCTGCTTAGGAAAGTGAAGAACCAAGCATACCTGTATAAGTCAGTCACTTGCAGAATAAAGGCGCAACTGATGTTTTCTTCTTTAGCCATCTTAAACGTGGATCAGAAAACTTTAATCAAGTTTGTGAGAGCCAACGTGTGTGGTATATTTTTCCTACTGTTGCATATCTACGTCCCAGTATTGCATGTTAATGAATGCATGTAAGCTTTTTGCCCAACACCAACTTCATCGCTCCTCACAGCAGGTTCTCCACTTCTGTTGTGGTGCTTACTGAGGGATTTGCTGCCACCCTTTGCAGCTCTTCTCTTGTTCTCTGACTGAGTCCCTTTCGTAGCTATAATTTGTCTGCCTAATGACTTTATCAGTTGGAAAGGCTCATTTCAGATACTACTTCCTTTTTTGCTTGTTTTTAACTGAGCGCTGCCAGAAGAAAGAAGGGGTTAAAGCGTGGGAGGATTGCTGAGAAAAAGGGTTTGGTTAATGACAGCAGGACTGCACCTCATACACACCGTAGTTTGTTTATTCTTCTGTAAACAGCAAAAAGAATTACCATCATCATGGTAAGGCAAATGGTACTCTTCTTTTTTTCTTTAAACCCTAGCAGAAATCTTTGGGTTCCTGCACGATTGATTTTTTAATTGTGAAATCAACTTGATTACCATTGGTTTTATAGAGTGTCTCTTTAAATAACAGATGCTGACAGAAGGGGAGGGGGTAAAGATTTTAGTGTATGGAAATAACTAGCTCTGGGGAAGAGGAGATGGGAGCAGGCATGTCTTTTCTGACATGCCCGTTCTTTTTTATCAACCTCGTTTCCTAAATACTGATTTAATTATCTGTTCAAGTTGTATGTGTGCTTTTTTGCTTTTGCTGAGTTTTCTGTAAGTAATTCTATTTATTTGATTGAGCACAATTTGCTGCTTTCAGGATTGCTCGTTTATATATGTGTATATATATATATATTTTTTTTTCTCAATATATAAATATCTTATTTTGGCATCTAAGAAATAATACAGAATTTATACTTACATCTCTGCTTCATGAGCTGAATATTTCCTTTCAAAAAAATAAAGTCAGTTAAACATGTAGACTCAATATTAGTGTTATTCTAGATGCTGTTGCAAAATGGTCAATTTTCAGTATACATTTGAACTACAGCTTTAGTTTAACAGTGAACAAATAAATTAGAAACAGACGGGTCCTGTTCTCTTGAACATCTGTAGTGGAAAATAGGACACCTAAGTAGTTTATGGAAAAAGACGACTGTCAGTAAAAACTTCATTTCACTGCATTCTGCTCAGTAGCCTTGTATTTATAGCTCCCTGGTTACTCAGATAAGTTCCCCGGACTCTGTAACTACATTCCCTGTATAAAGAGCTCAGGTAAAAGTGAAATTGTTAGAAACAGCAGTAGATGGATGTTACTCTTACGTAAGCGTACCGGGCAAAGAGTTGCAAGACGGAGGGAGTGAATTCCATGCTTGGATGAACACGTTACATTTACAGCGCATTTCTTTCTCTGCGTTTGAAGAGGAAGCTGTCAACCTGGAATCTGATGAATTTAAAAGAAATGCGAAAAATGTTTAGCGGGTGGGTGCCAAACCTTTGTTACTTGGAGGAAGGCAGCGTGTGGGATAGAGCATTTATAATAGTTACCCCTCTTTTGTGGCTTTGTGAAGGGTCAGCATAAACAAGGAAAAGTTATTTTAGTGAACTGAAATTATTCAAATCCGGTTTACTGATGATAAGCTATCAGGTAAAAGTAGAAATCACTTAGGTTGACTTGAAATATAATTGCTTTTTTTCTCCCTCATGATCACAAAATTCTCCAAACTGTTTCGGGTTAAATGTTTGTTATTTTTTTCCCCCATGCTTTTTAAATAAGAGCACAAGCAAAACCAGCAAGCTTTCATTTCTGTTTACAACTCCCTCTTTCCCTCTGCCAGTAGTTAGGGTATTCACCTGAGAAGTGGGTGAGTGGGGTGATCTTCCCTCAGTAGCACTGGAAGCAAGATATTGAGTGGCTCTTACGCTGCTCAGGCTTTTCTCTTAGCTTTTATTTGTACAGTTTTCCTTCTAGCCCTTCTACTACTTTTACAGCACATTTTACAACAATACTTCAGCAAAGTTTTCAGCCTGACAAAGCATAGCACTGCAAATGTTGAATGTTTTGAGTCAAACACTGTGAAGAACAGTATAGCCTGAAGTGTAGTAGTTCATTTAAATGTTCTTGGCTAATGCACTTCTTGATGCCATATGACTGATAGAACTCTGAGGTTTTCTGTTTCTTGTGGTAAGAATTATGATACTATGGATTTAAAGAGATCCAAAATTCCTGGCATTCCAGTATTAACTTAGAAGGCTGGTACCTATAGTATCAGAAACGTTCAAAGTAGAGGGGTATCAAAAGTTTGCATGTTACTTGAAATCTATGCTCTCCTAGTGAATGACAAAGCCAAATTTATACTTCACTAAATGTTTGTTTGTTTGTTTGTTTTCCCCTCTGAATGCTAACATGTGCTATCAAATAACACATTTAAATTGCAGGAGAACTATCCACATTAGATATGTCCACCGATTAGTTACCACAGGCTTGCTAATGACTAGTAAAAATACTACTTTTTTCTATAATGTACGCCCTAAGAAGTGTTCTTGGTCATGTTCAACTGACTCAGATGAAGTCATCTAACAAAATAACACCCTATTGATCCCTCAAGACTGAGCCTGAAGCTCTGATTCAACAAATCACAGCTGCATATGCATACTCTCCGCTGGAGACCAGCAAAGCACATGTTTAATTACTTGGTTAAATTAGGGGTTTGGCTGTGGCATCTTACATTAGTTAATGAGAAAGGGAAAAAAAAAAAAAAAAAAAAAAAAAGGAAAAAAAAACCCAGCCAAAAACAGAGGAAATATTTTGATGCTAACATAAAGAGGACTATAAACACAAACAAGATTTACATTTCTTGATTAAGAAGAAAGCATCTTGCTTTCAGATTAGAACACAACTTGAAAGGCTCCTGCAGTATACTTGAAACAGTTTCCTGCATTCTGTCCAAGGACACACAAGCTCACCTTTTTTTTTTTTTTTTTTTTTTTTTTTCCTTGAAAGTTGACACTGCTGTGTAGCCTTTGATCGGGGATTTTTGAAATGGCTAATTTCTCAATGTTGAGAATGCTTAAGCTGAAACACACTGAAGAAGCCTGTTCATCAGAGAGAAGATACTTCTTGCTCTCTGAAAATCAAGTATTTATTTGTTGTGCTCTGCCAAGTTAGGCCCCATGTATTCGTATCCTGAGAACCTTGGTCTCTGTGCCCTCTTGCACTGGCAATACTGGCTCATCTACATTTATCTGAGTTAAAATACAAGCTCTTCAGGGCAAGTGCCTGGCCTTTTATGTGTTTTGAAAGAGCTGTATGTAATTAAAGTACTTTGTATGAAGAAATTACTTCAAAACAGTTTACATAGGGCAGCTATTTCAAGATCAAGCAAAAATACCCAGCCTTGTTCCCTGAGGAAACAAGGCTTATGTGACTGGACTGGCTGGCTGTCCCTACTCCTTTCCTTCCAACACCTTTTGAACTCGTTGGACAGTTTAAACTACATTTGAAAGGGGGAGACGTCTCAAAGATAATTAAGTTCCCATGGACTTTATGAAAATCAACCGCTGGGAAGTGAGAAATCCAGATCCACAGTTCAAATAACTAATTTTTTCCAAGTGTAATCTTGCAAACCCAAAGCTTGACTGCAAGTGTAATAATGGCTGTCAGGTTGATAATGTAATCCCAAGTTATTTAGAGGACCGACAATTATTTTTTAGCTGAATAGTAATATGCAGATTGAAACCATAATCAGGTTAAATTTCCCCTGTTTTGGTCTTCTGGCAGTTTTTAACATGACTAATATAGTGCATCCTCCTCACACTTGCAATTACTATGGATTTTCAAGACATTATTACTCATTGCTTATTGGCTTGCTTTAATTGGTTATGCAAATTTCTCATTTTTACTTTTTTTAGATAACAAAGATGTTCAGTCCTTATACCTTCTTTACAATTAATTAGTACTGGCAATGCATTTGTAGAATAATAATAATAATAAACAGATACTAATTGGGCTACGCTACTCAAGATTATTTTATGTGATAGGGAAATTTACAGCTGGTTTTGTTGTCACAAAAGCATCTAAACTGTCTGAGCTGTATGAACTTTATGCAGCCTTCAATGTTCCTCTTCATTTAATCGAGTGTTTTGGTTTGACTGGTTGAAAGCAGTCACTGAAGGGAGGGAAACAACAAACATCAAGTTTTCTCATTTGCAGATTATGTCACTCTCTCTACAAATACATAAAAAAAAATGTAGAAAACAAACAACCAAAACTTGAAGGATCGTGATCACTAATTTGCCCAAGCTGCCAGCGAGGTCACTATATGCACAGAGACAGGACTTCAGTAGGGGTACAGTTGCTTACCAGTTGTATAGGCAACATACTGAAGAAAAGCAGGCAAGGACAGGGGGTCTCACGGATTTTTGTTTGGTTGGGGTGTGATGTGCCAACTGTACAAATGAATTTCCTATTTTAGGTGCTTCTAAAGTTTTTGGGTGCTTGGGCAAACTTACTTTCTGCATACTGTTTCACCAGCAACAGATAGGCTCAGTGGAGCCGTCCAGGAGCGTTTTATAACTCCTCACACTTGGAGGAGTTTGAGAACAGAGGCCAGCACTGTTCTGCTGATTATGCAAAAATAAGTCACCTGCTGCGCAAAAAGACGCCCGATCTCTTAAATTGCCCCGGAGGGTGACTGGTTGTGGGCCGGGCCGCAGGGGTTGACCCGGTGTCTCTCCGCCTCCGCGCTGAGCCCGAGCAGGACTTTGCGTGGTGGTCCTTCCTGACGAAGCTGTTCCACTTCATTTAAGTCATTAAGCGTTAATTAGAAGAGGACTAGTTTAGCATTCATTAAACATTAAATACTAATTGAGCGCCCGGGGAGAGCGCCGGCACCATTAGGCAGCGGAGTCATTCTCACGCCGGCCCTGCCGGGGACGGGGCAGGCAGGGGGGAGCCGCCCGGGTGTGGGGCGAACCACCGCCCCGGGCCCCGCAGCGCTGCCCCAGGCGGCCCCGGCCCGCGGGCGGCGCGCCAGGGGCGGGCCGAGGCGGCGGCGCAGGCGGCGTGGAGGCGCGCCCGCCGGCCCGTGGCTGTAAGGTGGAAAACGCGATTCATCGCCCCGCGGGGCTTTGAACTCGGATCTGCCGGGAGGACCCGGCCCCGGCTGCCTCGCCGGGCGGGCACCGCCGGGTCTCGGCACCTCCGCGCCGCCGGGCCCGGGGGAGGCCGGGCCGAGCCCACGGCAGCGGGTGTCGGGACGGCAGCGCCTCCTCGCCTCGCTTCTCCGCAGGTGGGGCTGCGCAGAGCCCGGCCCGCCTCCCCTGGCGCTCGTCCTTCGGCATCAGCACCGCGTCGGTTTTGCCCGCGGCGGCGTTTTGCCCTCAATAACGTCGCAGCCGCCACCGCGCCGCCCGAGCTCCTGCGGGACGGCCGCCCGCTCGCCCTCCGCCGCCTCTGACAGCTCTCGCGTGGCACCCCCGTCCCCTCCTCGCCGTGCGGCGGAGGCGGCCCGGCCAGGTAGAGCCGCTGCCCGCGGCGGAGGCGGTGGCTCGGGGCGGGCCGGGGCGCGCTGCGGGGGCGGGCCGAGGCGGAGCGCCCAGACGACCGGCGCCGAGGTAGCGGCGTGCGGGGCAGCTGCGAGCCGGGCCGCGCCGGCCGGTGAGTGCGGGGGCCTCGCTCGGCGGGGCGGGGAGGCACTGTGCTGCGGAGCCGGGCGGGATGCGGGGCGGCCGTGATGGGGCTGGGTGAAGTCCGGCTCCTTTCCGTCGTTCGCCTCGTCCCGCGCGGGGGAAGAACGGCAGCGGAGGAGGGGGCGCGGGGCGGAGGAGGGCGCGGGTGCCCGTGGGCGTCCCCGAGGGCGGGGAGCGGCTGCCGCGTTGCCCCGTCTATGCCGGGAGCGGGAGCGCGGCCCGCAGCCAACCAACAGCCAACCCGCAGCCGTCCCGTGCCGGGTGTGAGGGAAAGGCGCGGCGCTGGAAGGGAACCGCGGCGTCTGCGGGCAAAAGGAAGCCTTGAAAACGCCCGGCGACAGCCGGCGTGGAGAGCATCGGGAAGGGCGAAGGGACGGAGTAGGAAACGTCCGCGGTGTTTGGAAATACAACAGCTCAAAACACGTATTCATCGTGGCGGCATGTAAAAAGTGCTAATATATTAAAATGCAAATAGGCTTCTGTGCTCGGTAATGCTATTGCGTGTTTCCTGTTTACCATGTTAATTAGAAGTTGTAGGGGAAAACTTCACGGGGAGTGATGCAGGGCAGCGTTTGACCCGGTAATGCTCATTGAATGATGCAGTGGCTCTTGTTGTTTTGAGCTTTCTGGCCCACACGAGCATGTAGTTACAGGACTTCGTTAAGGAAAAATGTAAAAAATGAAACGTAACTTACGCTCATTTCTACCACCAGCAGCCTCAGAACTGTCAACCAATACGGACAGTTCAACTTCATGCTGTTTTTTTGACAAACTCCATGCTGTGATTTTGACCAAGCAGCATGTTTCCCCAGCCCTACCAACTCCAGAATACTTTATTACTTCAGGTGATGTTAACTAATTGTGCAATAGTTTGAGATCTAGGACATACAACGCTGCTGTTGTAGGGCAGTGTAAGTGTGTTGTAAACAAACACAGGCAAAGACATAAGGAGAATCTTGGGATTCTAATTGTGTTTTGAGGGTTTTTTGTTTGTTTTATTAGAACTAGTATCATTTAGTATGTGTTTTTTTTGTCTTGGTTTTGTTTGTTTTCCAATTCATCGTATCCTTTTAAATTCAAGATGGAATTAAGACAAACGTGCTTATTAAAGAAACACTTTTGACCTTAACCAAATGTTTTGTTTTGTTTTTATAGTCCTCCTCGCAATTTCCAGATTGTTCCAGAGAAGAGCATAGAAAGAAACCGGTTTTGGAAAGACTTGGCAATTTGTTTGGTACAGGAAAAAGGAAAAATGTCAAAAGTTCCTTAGAACACACTTCTCATTGGAAAGGAGAGAGGTCAGTTTCACCTCACACAGCGCAGCCCCTTTACTGTAAACATATACAGCAAGGTCCTGAATCTCCTCCAGTACAGAAGCAAGTGAGAAACACGAGTGTCGTTCCTGAGACACAAGAATATAGTTTCAGTGGGGAAGTAGGACCTCTATACCACGATACCGTTTCAGAATGGAGTGGTCGAGGAGTCTCTTCTGACAGTGAGTGGTCACCAGACTGGAGCAGCAGCAGTGAAACCATTAAAAACTCTTTCTTTGAGAGTAACTTGAATGTGGATACCCGGGAGCCAGAGAAGGGGTCTGTCACAGATATAAATAATTCCACAACTCCAGATTTTATAAAAAGCTTGAGGAATTTGTCTAGCGAAGACTTAGAAAAGAATATCTTAAGCCACAAGCATCTGGTGAACACGTGGGTGTCTGAAGAGCCTGGGCATGCAAAGCCAAAGGATTTGCCATACAAGCTGGAAAGTCTAGCAAGTGAACACCCACAGCCTGCGAGAGTGTTAACAGTTGATATCTATCTTAGAAAAACAGACGAACTCCTTAATGAACCCGTGACTGTTATATCGGAAGAAAACTGTGGTGACTCAGACACAATGGATAAGAAATCTTCTAGTAAAAGATCTGGGAAAAGGAGAAAATCTCAGTCATCTAGTGACATTCCAAATGGAGAGAGAAACCAGACTGAGAATACTGCAAGAGAAGATTCTGTTTTTGAGGATGATGCATCTTCTGAGGGGTTTCCAGACAAGGTAATAACCTCAGAAAGAAAACTGAAGTCTCCTCAACAGACTCCTGAACGGAATTCCTTTTCTTCAAGTAATAATCCAGACCTAAAAACTGGATCTGCTCACAAAGGCACGTCCAAGACTGAAGCTGACAAAGGTAAACAACAAGCTTCAACCACAACCCCTGCAAGAAGAAGATCTTATAAAAAGAATCAGTTGGATGCTGTTCCTACTTCCCCCACTGGTTTGAAGAGTCAGATGAAAGATTATTCTTCAAAAAGGCAACCTTTAGCATCAGCAGAGAGTAATCCAATGACAAAAAGAACTTTGCAGGAAAAAGGAACTCTACCTGGGGCTTCTGGAGAAGACAGCTTGGAATCTCCCAAAGTCTCCTCCTCCAGTAAGGCAGAAGACAACACCATGGTGTTTGCTGAAGGCAGAAATGAAACCAAGACAGAAAAGCATGGTAATGATTCTGATGGAAGAGCTTTCTTGCGTACTGATAAGATTAAAAATGGAGACCTATGTATGCCAGCTGAGAGACAGACAAGTTCGGATTTAGACAGCTTCAAGCTCAAGAGTTTGGATGCTTCCAGAATAGTCACAACAAAAATTAGCCTGTAAGTAAGATAACTACAGTTTACCTTACCGTTGTAGCTGTAATTTTGCTAGCATCTGTATTTAGAATTATATAGGAGCACTGGCTATATATCTGCTATCTAGATTATTTTCAATTAAGAGCTGTTTCTTTTAATCATATTTACACCTAACTAACACTGTAATATACATGTGTTAGAAGAATAATTCGTGTGTAGGTCATTTCTTTGTACGTCTGTTTTGTTGTATAGAATAATTTAACATGAGTAAAAGCTGCTCTGTTGTCATTGTTACCCCTTTTGTTGCTCAGATTAGCTCGGCTCTCACTGACCTTCATGTGATTTTGCTGTTTGTAGCCAATGGAGGATCTTTTTGAAGATTTTGTACTTTAAAATCCCCAACCAAGGAAGGTGTTCTCAGGTTATTCTTTGAAGAAGGAGCAGTTGTGCTCAGCAGTTATTTTATGAAGAGATGAAGGATGCAGTGTAGAATTTACTTGGTACTTCAAATGATATGATAAATCTGATTCCAGAAATTTGAATGCATTTAGCTGTCTTTACAAGTACATGTAAGACAAAGGATGTAAATTCTTATGCATGGGATTTAGATCAGGCATTTTCAGAATTATGCATAGTTAGTTTGCGTGATTTACTTCTGAAGCAGTTGTTCTCTGTCAAGCAGATGTGATACTTTCCTTAGGAAGATGTGGATGTATATGTTACTTGCAGTGTAATCATTAGTAGGATTCCAGCTATTGATTTCCTGGACTACCAATGGTTTTGTTCTGTGAATCATTTTATTGTTCTCGTCATTTCTATTGTTTGGTTTTCATGGGTATGTAATAGGCAGCATTGCTTTCCTCTTTATGGTGCATTCCACAGTGTCAGAGTCCACTTGAGGTACACTGATTTTAGAATTCCCTTTCATTTGTGCTAGAGGTTCATGAAAGTTCAGCATTAAAGCTTAACAACCACATATACTTCCAGTTATGCTTCCCACATCTGCAAAATATAGAGATCATAGGAACATTTTCTTTGCACAGTTTGTGAAATGCTACCTCTGGTTTGTACCTTTCTAACTGGATCGAAAACACCTCATTCTGATAGTTAAATTGTGGTGATTTTGTGCACGGTGCCATTTTGTCATCTAGTGACAGAGCTCACAAATGTTCAACACTGCAGTTTTGTATCTTTATAACTTTGAATGCAGGTAGACTGCATGTTTTTCTCCTTGTGTCACTATCATTAGTGATGATGAAGTTACAAGCGCTTGCACAGCTGGATTTTGTTTGTCTGGGTATCTGTTTGGTTTCTTGCAAGAGGGAATTATCTTCTTCTATACTCCAACAGTTATAGACAAGTACCCCTTCTGACAGCCTTCATTTTAATGGATAAAAGCCTCTTCTTTCTCACCTGGCAGTGTGGACTGTGTGCTGCTTTGCGTCTTGACCTTATCTGCTGCTCCAAGAACTTTAGCCCAGGGTGGAGACTGCTGTGTTCTGCAGGTTCATGATGCTTCTGGTAGATACTGTTGCACAGAATCACGCAATCTCTTTAGCCTGATAAGTTGATACAGTCAGATTATCTGGTGTAATTTGTCGTCATCCTTGAAAGCATGAGCTATAAACCTGGATGTGAGTTAAGTTGTAAAACAGGAAAAGAAAAATATAATGGTGATATTACAAGAATGGATGTCTCTGTTCTCTTCTTACTGCTTGGGAGTAGAGACCAGATGCTTTTTCCATTTTTACAGGGAAAAATTACCATTAGATACTGTACCTGAGATCCTTTCTGTTTGAAAAGTACTGATTCACTCATTTGAATAAAGATGGACAATGAGAGACTCGTTTCCCTCCTATAAAATGTATTTGGAATAATCAAACTAATTTTCAATTAAAGAATGCATGACATCTGTTACTGATGACGTGGTGCCAATTCTGAGAATCAAGGTTATTTAGAAGTACTCCTTAAGTTGTTTTTGCCAGTTCTCAGCAAGCAGTGATAGCAGTTCCTGTCTTTGCTCCTTTTATGTCTATGTACAGTGGAACTTGGGAGTCACAGGATACTTTTGCCTTCAGCTTTTGAAAGAGGAGCTTACTAGGCCTGAGACTAAACTTAGACTAATGGCACCTATCACTCAGCACGTAAAAGCACAGGCAGCTGTTAGGATTTTGCTAAGCACATCAGCCTTGACTTTAGTTGTCATTTTTGATTTTTAGACTTGGTTTTGTAGCTGCCTTTGTGCCTGTGCCCACTCATTGAATTCTTCTGCTCTGTTAACATGCCATTTTACTTTGCTTGCCTCAGTCTGATGTTTTGGCATCAGTTACGTGTTTGATGAGGTCGTTTGAACAGTATGCTTCAAGTATATGAGTCACCTTCAATTTATGACTATATTAGAGGAGATTTAACTGCTTGCTCATACAGGTTAGCTGCAAGGTATAGCTGAAGAGAAGGACATTGGTATTTTGCTTGTGCTTGCTTGTTCCTGGCCAGCAGTGGCTGGAAACGATGAACTGCATTGGGCTGTTTGTAAGAAAGTGTCTGAACAATTATGCGAATCTGTGTTCCAGTGTTTTTTCTCCCATGCTGCAGGGGAAATTAAAGGACACTCGGACAGCTTCTCTCCTCCTTTTAAACAAGCTTAGAAATTCAGTACTTGCAAAGAGACGCGTCCTTCAGCTATATTTAAAATCAGCGTTCCTCAGTGTGGAACGTCAACGTTCCTCAGTGGCAAAATGAAAGGCTTAGCTGATGTGGCTGGCTGTGGTGGACGGACCTCCAAGCTTGAGCTTTTCATTGCTCTTCAGCATCAGTTGTTTGTCTGCTGCTCTTCAAAAATACTGCAGAGTAAAATACAGGTTGCTGAAGCAGTTGTTTGTGTGTAAATTTGCAAAGCTTGAAACTATACCTTTGAGGTGTTAGTTGCTCATTGACATAAGTTTTAGGTGTGGCTGATAACTATCAGTGTTAACCATTGCGCTTGCTTGTGTCAAGACTTACAAGGAAAGAAGGATCTTATTATGGAGATGTGTTGTTTGTTGTGTTGAAACACATGTAGTAGCACAAGTGAAGACTGACAGGAGGATGGTATGGAAATGAATCTGTTAAGATTACCAGGTGCTAGTGATACCTCTTGAAAATACAAGTAGGAAGAAAATGTAACTTCTTCCTCTAGTGCATCCTTCTAGCAGAAGTCAGTTAAGCCTGTAGTGGGCAATACTGGCAGAAACAGCCAGCATGTTTAAGGAGAAGGAAGAGATTTTGTGCTTTTGAGGAAGAACCTGGGCCTTTGTGTTGAGTGGTACCCCCTCCCTTTCCTTCCAGCCTGCTTCCCTCGATGTAAGTGAGATTTTCACAAGATGGAATGAGTCTTTCAGTGTACCATTAAGATAGTGTCACTGGGGTACATCACGTATGGGTAGAAGCTGAAGCACTTTGCTTTGTTTAGCAGAGAGAAGGATATGTGTAGATCTCACCATCATCTCCACAGAGGTATTACAGAAGGCAGAGCAGTTTCTTCTCTGATCTTTCAGTGGAGGGACAGCAGCCTAGTTGCAAGTTGCAACAATTAAGTTCCAATGAAACATAAGGTAAAAATAATTCATAGGGCAAGTGGATGACTTGCTTCAGTGCTTCCATAGCTAGTAAGGGTGCAGATTTTCCATCCTTGGACATACTCAGCCCTTGGTCAGACAAATCCTTCAGCAACTTTGATCTTACATTGAAGCTGCATCTGCTGAGTGGCAAACTGGACTAGATGACCATCAGAGATCCCTTTCAACTTGTTTACATTTCCAGAAAAGAAGAAAATGTAAAGTAACATATCTTTCAAAAGTTACTGCAAAAGAAAACTAGGGTGTAGGTATCTTGAAATTTGTTGTCTGATAGTTTCACACCTTATTTGTCTCAAGAATGTTTTTTCGTTTGTTTTTCCCACTTCTAGACTTCGGTTTTCCAATTGCTTTTTATTTAGCTTCTGTTTGAGGTACAGTCAGTCAGGTGTTTGTAAGGTCACTATTTCCTTTTTTTTTTTTTTTTTTTTTTTTAGTTGTCTTGTGTTCTTTGCAAGAACATTCCAGTTATGAGCAATTTGAGCAAGCAGTGAGCTCTGTCAGGAAGTCTCCTGAAATACACAGTGATTTCAGCAGGTACTTTCTGCATAGTTTCTTAGGCAGTTGATTTGGGGTTCCTTCTGTTATCGCAGTAAGTTTGTTCCTTGTGCTTTTCTCAAGAGGAAAAGCTTCTACAGTGAAGATGTTTTGGTAGGGTTTACTTTCTTACCTGGGAGGGATTCTTGAGGAAGAGTGGGAAGGAGTGGATTCAGTTTTTATATTTGTGTTAACTAAGTTGTACCTCACCCTGTGTCACAGTTCAGCGAACAGCTGTGTAGGTGAAGAACAAAACCAATGAGTACAAGAATTATTTGTAGAGCATATGAGGCCCCTGCAAGCGAGTTTCTTTAATCTCCCACCATTTTAAGATATGGTTTCTGTGTATTCTGTCACTGCTGAATGTCTCTGGATTCCTCTGTGGAGAGCGGGTCTGACTTTGAGATGCTGGTGGACTGCTTGGCACTCCTTACTTCTGACTGATAAATTTTGAAGACATGTCTTGCTTCTTCTCGGTTGTTCATACACCTGCAGTAGCAGGTGACACGGACAATTGCTTTTCTTTGGATGTAGATATTCTGATGAAGGAGATGTGCGTCACCAGCTTTCTGCAATAGTAGGCAAGTCATATGTGCTGTGGCCTCATAGTACGCACTTTTCTATCCACTCTGTTAAATAAGATTTTACAAGTATTTCCCAATTCAGTTCTTGTAAAATCAGCAGGGTTAATTTACGCTATTTAAAATGTTAGCTGACTTTACCTGAGGGAAATGGGAGAGTCCTCCCATGCGGTGTTGGCTTAATGGTTAAAACAGCGATGAGCAGTTGCAGTGAATCGGGGGATTGTGATATTTTCTACCAGCAATAATGAATCCAGAAGAGGTTTCTCACTTGATTTATGGTTGCTTCTGCAGTGCAAGGACTGAAAAGAATCTGGGCAGATGTCTTCAAAACTTGTTGGAGAGGTATATTCTAATGTTAACCAACTCATTATCACCTTAATGAATTAGGATTTGTTTCCTAAACTCTGCAGGGAATTGCATGCGTATAATTTATTCTGCCTGTTCACTATTAAATTTTAATTTCTGTCAGTCATAAGTAGTTCTCTGCCTCATTTGCAGATGCTGTAGGCTGCTGTGTTTCTGCATCTTTGTTTTGCTGAGCATTAAAGAATTACTTACATTTGAAATATATTTTCCTTATTTAGTGTTTAATTATTTTGCCTTTTTTAATTCCTTTTGAGATACTGACATTTAAACTGATTATGACTATAGGAAAATCATCTTAATGCTACATTTTGTTGTTTTACAAACTGTTACAAGTCTCTTCAAGATTACTGAAAGATATTAACTGTGTGTTGCTTTGCCTCCCATAGTCCAGCCAAACCGAAGAATGTAGAGCTGAATTTTAAAGCGCCTACAAATCAAGACAGTTCAGAAAGTGAGCAGGATACTCTTGAAAAACCAGTTAATAAAAATAACAACAGCATTGCCAACAAAATTTCCTTGTTTGAAAATAAATGTGCCAATCAGAGCCAGAGGCCTACTGATATCTCTGCTTCAAAAAATAATACTGTACCAAGCACGTTTGTTGGTAGAGCAAAGCTGATATTTGGAAAACAACCTAAGGAAAGTGAACAGCCTGATAAAACGTTAAATAAGCAAAACAGTCGCCAGAAGTTATTTGAGAATGGCACAGCAGAGAAAGATAGCACTGCAGAATTAAAAGGCAAAAATGAAGAAGGCTCTGCAGCTTATGAGGATATTGGGAAAGGAACAGAGCTTAAAGTAAAAGCTGCAATATCCCTTTTTAACCAAAGCAGCAAAATTGATGCTAGTGGTGCCTCTCCGAAGCAACCTGATCCTGAATTAAACGCAGTTAAAAAGGAAAGTTCTCCTTTTAAACCGTCTTTGCACTCACCTGTTAAAAATGGAAGTGCTCATGATATTTACTACCAGCAAAATAACACAAGCTCAGAACTCCCCAGAAATGAAGAGAAGGTACCGCCAGGCACAGAGGTCTTATCACCCTGCAATGGTGATAAATATCCTTTACAGTCTCATCAGCTTTGTAGACCAGAATCTCAGAAGGTGGAAAATGGAGATAAAAATGTGAAGCCAGGAGATTTGACCTATGCAGCACAGCAGTATGATGACAGCAGTCTCAATGGTGTATTAGTGTCGGAGCACAGCAGTAATACCCCAGAGAGCCCTGGCAAAACTTGCAATGGCTCTGCTGAAGATGATGCTGTTTTTGATTCTCCGACTGACATGAAGAAGTTTGCTGAAACAATAAAAAACTTGGATAGCTCAGTTTGTTTACCACAGAAGAAGAAAAGGTCAAAGCTTCCCAAATCTCCGGCACCCCACTTTGCAATGCCTCCGATTCATGAAGACAATTTAGAGAAAGTATTTGATCCTAGTGTATTTACCTTTGGTTTGGGACTGAGAAGGGAAAAATTGCAGGATCTGTTACCAACCCAACAAATGAAAATGCAAAGTCTGGAAACGATAGCCAGAGTCAGGCCCAAGCGTGCATCGACAGAACAAAGTATAATATTCAAAGCCCTTCAGTCATGTAGTAGAGAAGAACCTGCTTTTACTCAGGAAATAAATGGAAAAGAGAACACAGATGGTACAGATGGTGAAGTTAAGAGATCCCGGCTGGAAAAAAGCTCACTCTTCTCAAGCTTGCTGTCATCTACTTCTAAAGAAAAGTTTCTTAATCCATCTGTGACCTCAGTAAATAACACAACTTTTATAGCAGACTCCTCAGGGATACCTTCTTTACAACAGGATGCTTCTGGGCCATTCGCCCTGCCTCAAAAACCTGAGGTAATAAAAGATGAACAACATTTTACATGATTGCATTTCATGAATTAACTGCTGAATGACTGTTAATTTTTAATTTGGTTATCCAGTCTCTTTCAGATATGAAGTTTCCAAGTTATATGGAGAAGTACATACAAGCAGATAGTGCAAAAAAAGAGCTAAGTTTACCAATGCCTAACTATGGGAATCCAGAAAAAAATTTTTCCAGCTGGTTAGGGGCAAGCAGATATGAATCAAATGTCCCCACTGGTTTATTAGATGTAGATGTAAGTATTATGTCATTGAAAATCTGTCTTGAAAGTTACCGTGCATAGCTTTTGTTTTGTTTCCTTTCATAGTGGGATATGCATAGATTACATGCACAGAATGAGCGTGGGTAGAGTAGCAGTTTCATCTGATGTTTGCTGCACATGAAAATAAGATGCATGTATGTAAAATGTATGGCATCTCTTAAAATGATTGTTTCTTTGTGGTGCCTTTATTCTAAGACTCTTCCCTAGTAGGAAAGGATATGTTTGAATGTGTCTCCATGCTTCTTTTTCTAAAACAGGTCTCATGCTGCATCTATTTTTTATTCTCAATCAGTAGAATGCTTTCTGCAAATTTCAGAGAACTTTTGCTGTTCTTCTTTTAAGAATAATCTCTCTGTTCTTCCAGTCAGACATTCAGTTGTTACGCTGTTGTAAGGCTAACAAGGCAAACTTTCTTAGTCCATCATTTCTGCTCTCAGTATTGTCATGTATTTGGTAGAAAATACATAATTCTTAAAGTATTACTAAAGAATGCATAGTAGCATTTATTGAAAGTACTGCTACAGTGGAAGGATGCCCCTTCACTTGATTATGAGCTTCTGTTCACTATGAGTGAAGATAGACCTGTATTTTCCTTCAAAGCCAATTTCACCCCAATGTGAGAACTGTGATTTCTGCTTTCAGTATTTTGAACCAACAGTATTTGCTGTTTCTGCAGATGTTGGTCCTTATCGTTAACCAGGAAGAACAATGCTTTCCAAAGTTTAATAGCCATATTAATGTGATCTGTGGAATTGAAGTAGCATATAAGAAACTTGAGTAGTTCTTTGCTAAAGCAGCAGATTATCTGCTGTTACAGTTTTACTAAAATGGATGGGGAAGTAGAAATAACTTCTTCCTTCTACACGTTGTGGTGGGAAATAATCCATTCTACCTTACAGTTTTGAGGATGTCGATTTTCTCTCAAGGGAAGTCTTTAATTAGTGTAGGGTTGAAAATTAGGTGGTTTATTTGCAGTGGTGCAGGCTCATACTGCCAGGTCTAAAGGAATTCTGACTTTAGGTGGTCCTATTTGGATTTCAAAACCTGAATTTGAAACAAAATGACTAATGCAGGTGCTAATTTTTGCCACTTAAATTGTTGTCCCAGAGTGGATTTCACTATTTCATTAGAGTGTGGTGGCACAGTGTGGCAGGGAGGTACATCCGCACGTAAGATTGCTCTTGGGAGGAGTTCATTAGTCTCCATTGGGTTCCAGGTCTTCTGCAGCACCAATGCTGACTCTGAAGTGTCTTGCTCAAGGTAGGCAGGTGTCAAGAGTTTGTGTGACATGTACGTACTGTGTGTCTTCATCTGACTAAAAAAGTGGTGATGAAGAGACTAATGGACAGTGTGAAGGGAAAGAGTAAGGGCAGCCTAAAACGATGACTGTAACGCTCAATGACTCTCGCACAGAGCAAGTTCTAACTGGAATTGAAGCACAGGCTGAAAAACCAGTCATGCTTCAACTTGTCTTGATGATGCCTACAAAAATCCAATGGTGATTAGGAACTCTGTCCTAAGACCACTGCCAGCCCTGCGTGGTGACTAATCCGTTCTCGTTAGTTCCTTGCACGTGTTGCTGCTTATCTTCTGCTGTGAGCTGTTTGAGCAGGGTCTGATTTTTGGTTTGTATGAATAGTACCTAGCAGAGTGGGACCTTGTCCAAGAACTAATGCTCCAGTCCTTGCTAGAAAGCCACACATAATTACAACCCTTTCTTTATTTGTTTTGAGATCACATGATACAACAACAGATTTTTTCATATAGCCTGTATCGTATAGTTCCCTGTGGACTTAGAGGTACTATTATAGATTTTGTATACGTGAGTATATTTTATTTCTTCTCAGCATTTTTAGTCTATTGCTTATTACAGAGCCTCATACTTCTTGAAGAATACTTACCTTGTTAGAAGATGTTCAGCAAAAAAAATGATTTTAATATCTAATTCATGAACGTATATGCCACCGTGCTTCCTCAGTCTTATCACCTATTCCTTAAAAATTATTTAATTTTTTATGGTTACCAGACACTAACATATTCATTAATATCTTGAAAGTTGTAGAGCATGTACTTTCATAATGCCAGTTTTATGGGTAGTCTCTCAGTGTCTGAAACTCCTGGAATAAGTAGAAAGCTGATCAAAAGAAATTTTAAAATGTTTCAAATTTGAGATTACTTGTCTTCAGTGAGATGATAATTAAAAGAAATAATAGGAAGTGTGTTACTCATGGCAAAGTATTGTCCTTCAGGAAGAAGGAGGAATTGAGGCAGGAGCTAGGTGTAGGTGAAGTTTTTTACTGTTCAATGTAATTTTCATTTTGTTTCGGTAACTTTTTATAGTGTAGCATCTTTATTGGATGGATTTGTGGTTTGTTTTGTATACTTGACTTTTCTCTCCCCACTGTTTATTAGACACTTTCAAGAAATGGACAAAGTAAAATCAATCCCAGGCCTGGGAAGGTAAGACCTATTTTATGTTTTTCGCTGTTCCTCTCCGTATTTAAAAGCACAGCAGGATAAAAATAGATGGTGTTGGTTTTGTTTTAAACACAGCTGGTGATATACTGTGAATCAGACAATCAAGAGAATGTTATTGAAGTTTTCCATGATGTTCTGGATTGCAGTTCTTGGGTTCTGTCGCCAACAATCTTAGTTAAAGTTATCAGAGGATGGTAAGATGAATTTTAACTCTTTATCATTGATAAATCTACCCAGAGATCTTTATCTATCTGGAAATCTTTTGGAACTGAACCAGTATTCAGCTGGCAATGTAATGTAGTCACCTTTGAAAAGAAAACGTGGTATATTACCTCCTGCAGTGGGAAGCTCTGTACTAGCTAACTTTGCTGACAAATTGGAGTGAGTGTTACCATCTGGAAGAGTTCAGTGTTTCACCTCAGTGAGATAAAAGGACAAATTCTGTCCATGCTGCCCTTTGATTCTTCTCTCCTTTATGGATTCTTAAGTAGTATTTGAATTATGTTAAAAGGATAGCTAAGGGTTTTGAAGACAGGTTTGATATGGATTAGGGCTACGTTAATCTTGATGAGGAAGGTAAATTCCTTAGCCAAGTATATGGTGAGTCTAGAGGGAATTTTTCTCTAAAAGCTGGATTGTCTGAGACTACTTAAAAAACAGTTCATCTGTCACCTTCTTTATAGTGTTAAAAGAACAGCCATTGCTTATTTATTCAAACCTACAGTTAAAAATAAAGTTGTCTTCTGAGCATTCTTCAGCATGTCTATACCAGCCCCTGTAGAACTGTATGATACTGTTCATAGTATCCAAGTAGCTTGCCTGTTTATACATGACACAGCAGTCTGTAGTGTCAACATTTTCTGACCTACAAATTGGTTCTGGTTAGTATCTCATGCAGAAGTCTGGTATACATAGACAGCACTCCTGCAGTCCCAGATCATCAGTTCGAAAAGGGTGGAGAAGTTTTTGATGAAATTACAAAGTCAGCAGTAGGCATCTTTGTTTTTATAATTGCTTTAAAAAAATCACAGTGACCAGAAATGACTTGCATCAGCTTTGCTGGGTGAATAAGCTGTGTTGGAGTGGCATGGAAGGTCTGGAAATGGTGCTTCTTGTGAAAAAAGAAATTGTTAAATGCAAAAATGATTTTTGAAACTCGCACTTGATAAAACATTTTAAACTGATAATTTTTTATTTTAAGCTGGATACTCTATGAAAAACCAAATTTTGAAGGTCCTTCTATTCCTCTGGAAGAAGGAGAACTGGAATTCCCAGATATTTGGGGTGCGGGTGAAGAGCAAAATGAATGCGAATCGCTAAAGCCTGCAGTGATTGGTTCGATAAGACATGTTGTTAAGGCAA
This sequence comes from Meleagris gallopavo, assembly GCF_905368555.1. Classification (NCBI taxonomy): domain Eukaryota; kingdom Metazoa; phylum Chordata; class Aves; order Galliformes; family Phasianidae; genus Meleagris; species Meleagris gallopavo. Next base: position 67,295,442 of record NC_139405.1, on the reverse strand, counting down.
GTAATATAAGTAAAGAAAATCTTGTAGAAGTCCTAATGTTTGATAAGTTTTATGCTGTTAAGAAAAATCAGTCTTGCAGGTTGAATTTCTCATATGGTCACAGTGTGAGCGGGCGGGTGGGGTGTCTGTTGTGTTTGTTTAATTGCTTGTTTGTTTTGTAATAGGGATTTGGCTAAAAAACAGTGAAAAGATACGTCAGAAAGAAAACTACTTTTCAATGAAACGGCCCAGAAAATGCTATAGAAACTTATGTAGGGTTATGCTTTTTAGCTTGATAAATCTCTTGGGGAAAATCTTTTCAGAAAACTGATCAGTAAATCCACAGACTTGTATTTTTAAAACTCATGAATAGTTGAGCAGTTTTTTGTCATTTTTTATTAATGTATAGAACAGACATACCCTACAAATCTTTAGCATTAAACACCTTCAATTTTTTTTTTTTTAACATAGAAAATACACTTGTGTGTACAAACCTATCAAGAAACTTCATATGTGGTGGAAACAGCCTTCCTACATGCACTTTTAACCTACCATTAAGTATATATGTTTGCAGATTGCCAAAGTAACTATGAGCTGTAAAGGTATTTGACTAGTAAAGAAAAAGGGAGGAATATATATTGCTTGTAACTACAATTCTTGTTTAAATTAGTTCTTCTCAAGAATGGCTTGCTTGTTGTTGTGTTGGGAGTTAATTTGTTGAAGGAGATATTAACTGATGAAATAGATGGATTCCTGCCTAGATGGCAGAAGGTAAACAATGTATATGCTGATTAAAGATTGACTGACTGAGGTCTTGGTCCAAACAGAGACAGGCAACTGGCCTAGTTTTATGATAGGAATCTGATAATAGTAGTAATTGACAAGAAGGGGAAGCAATTTAAAGCAAACAGGAGCTGTTTTAGTTAGCCACATTTGGAGTAATTATTGCAATCTTCATTTTTTCAGGATTACAGGGTCAGTCAAATTGATTTGTATACAGAACCTGAAGGGCTAGGAATCGTGACTTCCTTTTTTGACGACACAGAGGAAACAGGGGTGTTTGGCAGCACTCAGAAGACTTGTTCTATCAAAGTACACTGGGGCATGTAAGTGCATAGTTTGTGTGAACGTGTACTGCTATGAAAGGAATTTCTTTTAAACCATTGATTACATCTATCAGCCATGCAAGCAGGCTGTGTTTATTCCAGTCGGATATTTTGGTAGTTCTTGTTGACTGTAACATTGTTACATCATTGTAATGCTTCACACCTGGTTAGGTGTTTCATTTTTCTTTTAATTGCATGGGGTAGAAGAATTTGCAGTAAAAGTATGAATTTTCCTCTGCTGCTTTTTCACATTCAGGCAAACTTATAAGAAACGAGAGGTGTCTTATCATAGCAGTTTACCACCAAGTTTCCTACCTACTTTTATCTCTAAACTTGAAATCATTGTACTGAAAGAACATTTTTAAGCTGTCATGTAATGAAGTAAGGCCTAGCTTGAAATGTCTTCTCTTGAAAGCATCCTTTTATTTCACAGTGCATTTTAATTGATCAGTATTTATACTGACAATTAAGAATGTATACTATGTCACCTGATAACATACAGCCATGTAAGTTAGGAGTATAGTGTGTGCCATGAACTAAGCAAAATTTTGTGAGAAAGGAGGCCAAGGAACAATCCAGTTACTGTAGAAATGATAACTTTGATAATCTAATAAGTAAATCAGTACTTATTAAATTGGCACCAGCAAAATTGGTGCAAAAAGGAGGGAGACTGCATTTAGAAACAGGGAGTATAACTGCTGTTAGTGGTCCTGGGTCCTGCAGAATGTTTTGCAGGGTGTACAGACCTGGTGACTGTGCCATGTTTGGGCTGTAGTAGCATTTGTCTTCTTGCTAATGGTATATTTAACCGTTGATAATTGCCCAACTAAGAATTAGTATTACATAACACTGCAAAGAGAGATTCAAATACATCTCGTGATGGATGAGGCGCTTTCATTATCAGATAAAAGTATTTTATCTGATGAATGTTTCACACTTTGATTTTGGAGGAACACTATGAAGCACTCGGGTATGTAAGAAAGTTTTCAGATGTTCACATAGTTGGTTCTCTGACAGAAGCTTATTTATGTTGAACTGCAAACTCAATCCAAATTACATGTCTGCCAAGAGTAATAAAATCAGATACATTATGTGGAGGTTGATTATTAATTTACTTCATCTACCTTCCAACTTCCACTTGGAAGCATTCTGTGAAATAACAATTTTTTAGCAAGGGAAGCAAGGCACAACCCTCAACTTCAGACTGGTGCCTGCTCTGCATCACTGTGAGAGTATTTTTGCACTAAATTTGTGTGAACTCCTTAAAGTCTTAATTTCTCTCAGCTGTACTTTGATTTCTTGAAGAAAAGTGGACTAGTATTTTCACTATGAATCAAAATAGGTCTCTCAGTTACCAACTCTTTATCCAGTGTGGAAAGATGTTACTTCTGCCAATTGGTTGCATAAGAAATACGATAAATTGCTACTACTTTTTTTTTTTTTTTTTTGCATGTTGCATGGTTCTTTCTTTCCCTTAGTTTGCAAGCATGACAGTTCACTGTACTGGCAGCTGAGGAAGGTTTGATTCTGAGTCACCTCACCATGTAGGTGTGGTTGTATCTGAAAGTTTCCCACTGTGTGTGCTTAAGTGTGTTTAAAGCTGCCAACAAAAATGAGGCAATGCACCATTATCTTCTGATTGCACTCTCTTCTTGGTTTCTCATGTACTTAAAATTCTTCTGTGAAGCTGAGAGCTTACTGAATTGGGTGGCTGTAGGACACACAATATATTCAATATTTGGCTGTACATATCAGTAAAAGCAAAGTTCTTTGTTTCTTGGGCCTACGTGTCTGCAGTGAAGCTAGATCAACGTGTGCCAGTTTACATTAGCTTAAAGTGTGAGATTATTTAATTATTTATCTTCCTCATGTCACTAGACTTATACATTATGATGCTTAAGCGGGCAACCTTTTGATTGTATAACGTGTTTCTGTTTAATGCTTTATATCCTGCCTCATGCTGCATGTCTGAGAGACTGGTAGATCTATCTGGGAGATATACTTTGTCTATGCAGAGGAACTTCTGGAAATCTGGTCTGAATATTTTAAGGCTATTCTAAAATAATACACAATAGCCTTAAGTCTTGAAAATTCAGTTCAAAACTGGTGTTGCTCCCTGAAAAGACAGTCAGATTATTGATTGTCTGTTCACGGCATTATTATTATTATTGTTTTTTTTTAACTTGTTCAGATATAACACATGCATCAGTAAGTTGCTTCCCTGCACAGATACAGAAGTTTGCAAGTGCACCAGTTTGTAGTTGGGAATTTTGATGGTAAAGATAAAGAAATGAAGTTTTAGGGGTACACTATTCCTTTTATTCTTTTTTTTGCCTGAGTCACATTTGTTTCGTTCTTTTTTGTTCAGAAATTATTGCTTCTTTGATTTGGGATTTGTTTTTTATGGTTTGGTTTTTGTTGTTGTTATTGTTGGGGTTTTATTGTTTTTTTTTTGTTTGTTTGTTTTATTTTTATTTTTTTTTACTTTTTGCTTTCTACTCCCCCTTTACTTTAGATGGCTAATTTATGAAGAACCCGGTTTCCAGGGAGTCCCTTTAATGTTGGAGCCTGGTGAATATCCCAATTTAGCTTTCTGGGAGAAGAAGGAAGCCTACATTAGGTCTATGAGGCCCTTGAAAATGGTAAAATGTCATTATTACTTGCCAGCTACATGACCTTCACTTATATATTAGAAGCAGTGTCTTAAGGTGGCTAAATTTTTTTTATGACTCAGAGAAATGTAAGTCTAAAAACCACAAAATTTTAATCTATAAAATTCTTGGTTTGCATCCATTTTTGCTTTTGATCTTCCTAGTTTTCACATATATTCTACAAAATAGCTTTCATTCTAATTCCAGCTTTCTATGAAGAGTTGAAGATGATTTAGACTACTCATTTCTCTCTCTCTCTCCTCTCTCTCTCTCTCTTTTTTTCTTCTCCAATAGGGTGGCCGCAAAGTAGAATATCCTGGAGATCCAAAGGTAAAAATCAGTATTTATTTGATTGTCCTGTTATCGCACATCAACTACATGTGGGTAGATAAGTATATCTTGGTCACATACTGTCTGTTTCGTGGCTGGTCATGCCGCATGTGACCGCACCATGAAACTGCAATTTGTCTAATTTATGCATCTATCATATATGCAAATAACAGTATTAACAGCTACCTGCATGATGCAGACAGGTAATGAACGTTTAAATCCTAATGTTGCATGTCTAAGGGAAGGCATTCTGAAAAGAGACATCATTAATTACTTTCATAATCACAGAATAGCCTGGGTTGGAAGGGACCTCAAGGATCATGAAGCTCCAACGCCCCCACCACAGCTGGGGCCACCAGCCTCCCCATTGAGACCAGGCTGCCCAGGGCCCCATCCAACCTGACCTTGAAGACATCTCGGGATGGGGCAGCCGTAGCCTCTCTGGGCAGCCTGTTCCAGCACCTCACCACTCTCACAGTAAAGAACTTCCCCTGACATCCAACCTAAATCTCCCCTCTCTCAACTTAAAACCATTTCCCCTTATCCTCAGTTACCGACCCTTTCAAAAGATTCCCCTCCTGTCTGTAGGCTCCTTTAGCTATTGAAAGGCTGCAATGAGGTCACCCTGCAGCCTTTTTTTCCTCCAGGCTAAACAAGTCCAGCTCCCCAGTCTGTCTTCGTAGGGGGGTGCTCCAGCCCCCTAATCAGCTTTGTGGCCTTCCTCTGGACCCTCTCCAACAGAGATAATCTTCTCCCTTTATGCAACCATGCAAAAGAAACTGACTGCTATCAGAATTTATTACGCTCTTTGCAGCTTTTCTTTTATTTTGTTTCTATGACAGCTGGTCATTTATGAGAAGCCTTTCTTTGAAGGGAGACATGTGGAAGTAGAATCGAGATCTTTATGCTCAGTGACAAGGAGTCGGAAGAAAAGACACAACTTTCACTTACGTCAATGGGATCCATCAAAGTACTGGGAGGAGTGTAAGTATGGGGAAAAAACACTAGCAGTATTTTCTCATCAGCATTAAGTGTTAACTCTGTAGATTTGAAACTGCAGTGGATAAATTCAGAAACTATTTGTTTTTGATTTTAGATTTAGATCTGGGTTGAATTTGGAAATAGTCACAACAATGGCTGCGTTCTAGTCAATACTTTTATAACTGTGGTTTCACAAAGGTTAGAGAAGTGGTAGAAGGGCTGTCAAGCGGTCAGAGCAGCCTACGTCAGCTAACTTCTCTCTCTCTTGTTGTAGTGTTGTTTCCATAATAAACTGTTTTGTACTCCGTGCATTGAAGAGTTGCAGAATTTCATCTAGCTTTGGTTAGGGAAGGATACAAAGCTTCTCAAACTAACTTGGAAGTCCTGTATCATTATAAGCCAGGAGGAGATAATGTGGTTTTTTTTTGGTTTTTTTTTGTGTGCCTTGTCTTTCTACTTGACTACACTGTATCAAAACAGAGTGGTCATTTGTAATGTAAATCTTGTTTTTTTCTTCCACCTCTGGCATGTTTTGCAAGTATTTTTATTAGACTTTTTTTTTTCTATTTGAAATTGTAATTATATTAATGTCAGTGGGAAAAACATTTAGGAGACACCTATATCTTTAACAGAAGATGGGAGAAAGAACAAATTTCACACGTAATGCATAGTGGAATAGTCTATTTTCACACACGGTCTCTGTTGTTGTTTAGTTGGGTCGCATATGAAAAGCCTGGGTTTGAAGGCCATCAGTATTTACTGGAAGAAGGAGAATATCGGGACTGGACAGACTGGGGTGGCTATGATGAAGAGCTGCAGTCACTGAGACCTGTTGTTGGTGTAAGTTCCAAGAACATAGAGTTGTTATCTCCTGAGCACATTGAGACATCACGTAGCTTTCTTCTTATGGCACTTCTCTTTTTTTTTTAACAGGACTTCACAAGCTCGCATATGATAATGTACAGTGAAAAAGACTTTGGATCAAAAGGTTCTAACATTAATGTGTTAGGAATTGTTTCCAATTTGAAAGACACTGGATATGGGCTGAGAACGCAATCTATACATGTGCTAAGTGGCGTGTAAGTGCTGTTTGAACTGCTGTTTAATAGTGCATGTACAATTTCTAGAATTTTTGAACTTGATCATGTTTTTTCTGTACTTGGTCTTGTAGTGTCTGTTATTTCTTCAGATAAAAATTTCTGCTTTTGACTGGAGCATGTTGACTACAACATTGAGATGTTGGTTTGCTGACTTGCAAAGTGTGAAAGTGAATGAGATAAAATCAGAGAGATAAAAATAGTTTGTTCTCATAGCTGTATTTTAAAAAGCATTTCAGCAGCAAAATTGTTATGGAATTAATTTCTAATTTTTGCTTGGGCTTCTTGTGCTTGACCAGAGGCAAATTACTTATTCTTTCTCTGAGTTGTGTATGAAATGGTGTTTCTTTCTGAAAAGTGACATTGCTTTTGAGTAAATACCACAATTGAAATTTTTTATTCTTATTTTTTTTCTTTGTTTTTTTTTTTGGGGGGGGGGGGAAGGTGGGGTGGTTGTTGTTCATTGAGGTTCTTAAAACTATTGGTTGGTGTGGCCATATCCTCTTCTTGGTGTCATTTGTGCTGTCACACGCAGTTAGTAAGTTGGTGTATCTTAGTGCTTGATTTATTGGTTATGTTAATTGCAGATTGAATTCCACAGCCTTGGAGACAGCATCAAAGTATTTTGGAAATATAAACAAATATTAGCAGTCATGTCTCCAAGAACCCAAATTCTGAGATATAGTTTCTTTCTCTGCCTGGAATGCAGGTGACTTGCTGAGAGCTCTGCCTTACCCAGCCACACCTTAAATCTTTCTGCATGTTATCTGTGCGATATCTCTGCAAATTTTGTCTGGGTAAAGACTGCAGAATTGAGCTCAGTGCATTCCAAAGGAATGCTTTTGATTTGTGTATGAATGTGATGCGACAGCAGTTTTTTCTGCACAGTGACCTTTGAGGCCACTGTGCCCTTATGTCTTCTGTAATATGCAAGGAAGATTCATGGGAAAGAGTCTCCTCTGAAGGTTGGGAAACGAATTGTGGGTTCCTATCACGCCCTTTGTGTAGTTGTTCTAGTAAATGTGACTGTTGCAGCTGAGATAGGAATCGTACTTTAGTATGAGTATTCTAGTAATTAAGAGTGACTCCGATACTTTGATGGTAAAACTGGCTAGAAGTTATTACAAACAAAACCCTTGTCCCACAGACTGCTCCTGTTCCTGTAATCTTACTTGCTAGTCTCTTAAAGGTGTAATTTGTAGCAATAAGCATGTTTTTTTATTTAGGTGCATTGTTTGTAACAAGTTACTATCAGTCCACTTTTACAGTCTCATATGAGCGTTTTGTTTCCAAAGAGGCTGTGAGTGTTGCAGCATTTTGGGGTGGTGGTCTTAGTAAATGCCAACGTGATAGGAAGTTGAATCATGTTAAGTCATGATTGGCAATAAAACTGTTTTATTTTGAGCATTAAGTAACTTCAAGTAGAATTTTTTTTATATCTTTCCTACCAAGAAATCAGTCATACAGTGATGAATAATCCATTGAGCAATTCCTAGAGCTATTTAGACTAGCACATATGTGATGTCATAATGAACTGTTTCAGGTTCAATAAAAGCTTGTCATAGTATTTCTAAGTAACCTTCCTGGTGTCGTACTGAAAATACTTCATTTGAAAAAGAAAAAGCAAACTGTAAAGAAGCCCTGAACTTTTTCCTAACTTTTTTTTTTTAACTACAGGTATCTGTAGTAAGCAATTATAGCAGTAATAGATAACATGTAATCTGTGTTTCCCACATAATGAGTTTGATTGCTCTGTAATTTATAGGGTATATCAAAGAAAAGAAAGGCTGAGACTGCAGAACATAGATACTACTGAACAACTTCTGAGCTAAATTGCATCTTTAAACTGTATGCTGAAGACAGCACAGCTCTGCATTTGGGGAATGAATATTTTGTTACGGGGGCAATGGAGAGCTAGCTGCATTAAAATTTTCAGCTATTGTTTCTGAAGAGTGTTTCTAAGCAATATATTAATATCTTAGATAAATCCACTATAAAGACATTTTGAAAAATACATACAAAAGTGATGAGTGACTCTTGACTTCTTTTAAGTTGATTTATGTTTTGCTCTCAAGCATTCTTCAGAGATTGGCCGAGCACAGAATCCAGGGCATTCTATTCTACCGTTTGGTTTAGGAGAAAATAAATTTAGGTTGCTTGAAAATAGGAGAGGCCTTTTTTTTTTTTTTTTTTTTAAAGTAGGATTTGATCTTTACTCCCAAGTTGGCAGAACTGAAAGTGGTGGAAAATGAAAGTATTTAATAGCAACAGGTAACACCCTTTACAAGTTTAAGCAAGTACTTAAAGCAACTGCATTGTATAATTTTGACTTTCCTCTTTGCTTAATAATCCTTCAAGCTTATGTTTAATGGTTATTAAAATCACAAGAATTGCATATTTCTGAATGTGCCTTTTCTTTATCCATAAACACGTGAAGCTTTTGCCAAAATTAGTGAAAAAAAACCCTGTATTTTAGTTGATCCTTTTTTTTAAGTAGATGGAAGAATGTTTTCAGGGGCGTGTTCTGCACAGGTATTTGTTTTACTGTGGTCCTGTAATTCATACTGGTTTCCTTCTGATTTTCAAGTAATTAGTCCGCAGCACAGATTTGTCTGCTTCTAGTGCATGTCCGTTTAGTGAGGAAATCGTTAAGTGATGGGTAGTTTGTAGATTGTAGTCAAAACATAATATATTGAATCTAAATGCATTCAGGATGGTAATGTGAGTGGAACTAAGGAGCAAACCCCCATCGGGTACTTTAATAGGTAAGAGCCCTTAGGATGCCTACAGGAACACTTCAAACAGAGTTTTCTCTTTCCCTCTATCTCTGAACTGAGCTAAAGTGATGTTGAAGAGAACAAAAAGTTCACAGGTCTGTGGGACGCTAGGAATCACAAGCACAAATGAGTATGGTAAATAAGCCATTTCCTTTCTTTCCTACAAATGGAATTTAATTACCTCTTCTTTCCTGTTAGACATTCAAGTGCCATTTTTCTCCCTGGCTCTACATGGTCTATGAGATTAACATACAGACCAATTTAAACCTGTTGTCTACATGTAGTATTTAAGGTTTAAATGTTATGGATTCTATTTCAGACCTAAAGGAGATATTCTGTGCCTGAAAGCTTGACTTTTTACAGCTGTGTCATTTAGCTTAATACTTAGTTTAGTTTAATACTAAGGTGTTTGATTCTATGATTTCTGTAGCTGAGAGAGAAAGAAGCAGGTCCTCACAGCAGGTGATTTGTCCTACTATATGAGTCTGAGCAACACTGAGAGCAGGATTCCAGCATGACAGGCAGTGCAAAAGAGTGAGGTCTTTGGCACAGTTTTGGCAGTGACTTGGGATGAGGTGGTTGCTTGGCCTACTTAAGGCAGTTTGTTGGGATGAGGGTTACCAAATTATTATGTTAAGGAAAGTTGCTCCCTATGGGGTAGGGTAGGCTAAAACTTCAGTTCTTGTGGTGCTGAGGTGTGACTCTTCTGCTTAGATATGGAGGCTAGGTCTTGTGAAGGCCTACCTGTTGGTCAGAAGTTGGATTAAAACAGTGCTCTGTCTTAGGGATAGTCTTGAGGTTTGAGATGTTCAGCTGGTGCTGCATTCAGTTTCCCCCTTCCTGCTGCTGTTACTGGTGCTGCTGGAAGGCTGTGTGGGCTTCTGAATAAGTGAAAGAGTACAGGGATTTCACCAGTAAGCCTTGACTCCAGAAATTCTTCAGCATGGAAGAGCAAGACTTATTAATTTAAATCCCACTGTTTTCAACATGAACACGTGCTTAAAGTTTCATTGCTTCTGCACTCAGGCTTCTTTTTAGAGAGGAAGAAAAGAAATGTCTCCTATTGAGAGGCCCCTGGAAGGGATCTCTTTTATGTGTCACTTAATATCAGAAACACTTGTTTTCATGGATATCAATTAAGTTCAACTGTCATGCATTGCAGTTGTACCTTGATATTAGTGCATTGAAAAATCAAACGTGAATCCACTCAGGAAATTGATTAATGAAACCTAATTTTCTTTTGGTATATGTGGCATACAGGTCTTAACACACCTGAGACATTTGAACTTTCAGCTTAATTTATTCTACATACCAGTGTCTCTTTGATGAATTACTGTGAGGCAATTTTGAAATGTGCCTTGAAAAGTGCCTTAAGTAATTAGTGCATAACAATTTGGAATAATTGATTATATCTGAGGCAAACCAAGAGATGTAAATAGTGATAAACATGAATCACTCTATGAGTGCTTGCCATGGACAAATAACAGGAAGTCCGTACTTGCAGCACATACTTGTTGCTGTAGCTTTATTCGGTTTGAAGTCACCTCGCTTCTTGTCTGTGCAGAGAATCTGGCATTTGTTCTTGGACTAAAACTGCAGCTTCATGGAATATGGATGCTCAATACATGTAATGATGTCAGGGTTTTGTTTTTTTTTTTGTTGTTGTTGCTGTTCTTGGTGTTGACCTTCTGTATGAAGAACCTACTGAAAGTGTGTTTTGGAATAAGCTAACATGCACTCCTTATGTAACGCATAGGGGAAAAATGAAAAGCTATGGGTAGGTTGTCTTGTATAACCAAGAAGATGTCCCAGTCCATGCATAAATATAACGAATGAAAGAATGAAATTCAGTTGTTATCATAGAATCATAGAACGGCCTGGGTTGAAAAGGACCACAATGATCATCAAGTGCAGGGTCACCAACCACTGGACCAGGCTGCCCAGAGACACATCTAGCCTGGCCTTGAATGCCTCCAGGGATGGTGCATCCACAACCTCCTTGGGCAAACTGTTCCAGTGAGTCACCACCCTCTGTGTAAGAAATTTCCTCCTACTATCTAACCTAAACCTCCTCTGTCTCAGCTTTAGACCATTCCCCCTTGTTACTGTGATCAGTTCTAATGTCAGTTAAAAACAAACAAACAAAAAAAACTGTCAGTGAAAGGCAACAGAATGTATGTAGCTTGTGACCAAAAACAAGGGAGTGCAGATGCAGGAGCACTTTATCTGAGCTTGCAGTACTGACCCTGGATTGGAAGAATGCCATAAAAGTTTACTTGAGTTTAGTAGACTACACATAGCAAGACCCTGCTGATAGCGGGTACTTCAGAGCAGAAATAAAGCACTGCAGTGGTAATTGAGTGTTGGAGAGACTATGCAATGATTTGGTTGCTTTTCTAGTAGTTCACGTGTTTGTCTCAAAAGTTGACTGTCTCTAGCTGAGACTGAAGTTGTGGTTTTGAAGCTGAAATCTGAGTTTGTGGCCTGTATCAGGAATGAGGTCTGACTAAATAGTCATAATAATTGCTTTGAATTTATATACATTAATCCAATTAAATTTTTGATGGCCTTAATGCTAAACTGTCAAGGATATTCTTCCTGCTGATGTCTGTGAACCTGCTGGGACATCACACTCTACCACCATTAGTATATATGCCTTTTGTTGTATCTTAACTTTCTGCAGATTTTCTGCATGTTTGCTTAAAAACATCTGAAGTTTTGGAATATTGACTTTTAATGCTACCAGTATATGTCTTATTGCCCAGATTACTCTGAAAGTTAGTTTTAACCAAACAATGTTATTCTGATATTTGCCTGATACTCTAGAGAGGAAAAACTTGATAAAAAAACAGGATTTTGAAACATATCAATGATTTTACTGGAGACAGCTTTTAAGGTATCTAACAGATCATAGAATTATAGAATCACCAAGATTGGAAAAGACCTCCAAGATCATCCAATTCAACCATCCATTTACCATCAATATATTCCCACTAAACTATGTCCCTCAGTACAATATCTAAATGTTCCTTGAACACCTCCTGTGATAGTGACTCAACGACATCCCTGGGCAGCCAGTTCCAGTGCCTGATCACTCTTTTGGAGAAGAATTTTTCCCTAATCTCTTTCCCTAATCTCCTGAACCTTCCCTGATGTAACTTAAGTCCATTCCCTCTTGTCTTGTCGCTAGCTATGTAGGAGAAGAGTCTGATCCCTGCCTTGTCTCAACCTCCTTTCAGGAAGTTGTAGAGTGCAATAAGGTCTCCCCTGAGCCTCCTCATCTCCAGACTGGACAATCTCAGTTCCCTCAGTTGCTCCTCATAAGACTTGTGCTCCAGACCTCTCACCAGTTTCATTGCCCTTCCCTGGATATACTCCAGGGCCTCAATGTCTTTCCTGTAGTGGGAGTCCAGAACTGAAAACAGTATCCTTCTAGTGCAGAGAAATGATTACTTCCCTACTCCTGCTGGCAGCACTATTTGTGATACAAGCCAGGATGCCTTTGGCATTCTTGGCCACCTGGGCACACTGCTGGCTCATGTCCAGCTGAGGATCAGCCAATGTCCCCAGGTCCACTTTCTCCACACAGTCTTCCAGCACTCTGCCCCAAGCCTGTAGCATTGCCTGGGGTTGTTGTGGCTGAAGTGCAGGACCCAGCATCTGGTCTTGTTGAATTTCATCCCACTGGCCTGAGCCCAGCTGTCCAGACTGTCTAGATGCCTCCATAGGGCCTTCCTACTCCCATGTAGATCAGCACTTCCTCCCAACTTGCTGTCATCTCCAGAATTACTGAGAATGCACTCCATCTCCTTATGCAGATCATCAGTGAATATATGGAACAGGACAGATGATGTATTTGAACTTGTGGTCTGATTTAGTTTATTTACTCTGGGTCATATTGATATAGTGGGGCAAATTGAAATAGAACTTGCAAGAGTTTTGGAGAATCAGATCCATAATTTTGTTGATTTGGAGATTTAATAGCATTGCAGTTTAGCATTTGAGGGGATAAACCATCCGTTTGTTCTTACGTTAAGATAATAATGAATATACAGTCTTGCATTTTGGAAAAAGTAACATGACACTTAACCACTGCCTTTTTCTTCTCTTTCTCTTAGGTGGGTGGCTTATGAGAATCCTGAATTTACAGGAGAGCAGTACATACTGGATAAAGGGCTATATCCCAGCATTGAGGCATGGGGGGGGAAGAATTGCAAAATATCTTCAGTTCAACCCATTGTTATGGTAAGGAGTTAATTGTGCTTCTTTTGCAACTTTCTTTGAAATATTTCTAGGTAGTCTTTTTCTATAGAATCCAGTTTATTTGCTGTCATACATTCTCTAAGCAGGGATTAATAATAAACTTTCAATGTTTGTTAATTTAGCACTTCTTAAACTTTTTTCTTTTTTGTTCTCCAAATTTTTGTAGGATATTGTTGGAAGTGAAAGGGGTAAAGTCAAGGTAAGATATTTCTCTAAATGCATGAAACATACTCTGTAGTGGCCTGTGTAACATCAGTAAATAGGATCAAGCTTTTTGTATGCTGTAACACCCAGGTTTTTGCATAGATAGTCCATTAGTCAAAGAGTGAGAATGCTAAGTGAATAAGGAGGGCTGCTTTCTGAACCTCCTAACTAAGGCCGTGAAAGTCCTAGGAAACTGGAATGTAATATATTGCTGTCCTTAGAAGTTTTCTGAGGCCACGTCAGTGTTTTGGGTCAGTAGGTGCTGTTTGAGAGTATTAGAATTGTTCTGAGTATCTGGAGCCTATGCCCATCTATGCAGAGCTTCAGTGACCAGCTGAAGTTATCTGGAGTCTGTTGCAGAAGCAAGGGCAACACAAATTAGTTGTACTCGATAGTTGTGACTTTGTTTTCAACGTAGTTTCTTTGTTAACTGTTCTGCTAGTGGTGGTTGCACTTGAAGTGAAACTCATTCTGCTTTCTGAGTTGGGCTTAGAAGTTAACATGTATTTGTCAGTAAAAAAGAGAAGAAAATGGCAAAGTGAATTTGTCTATTCAGTGGGTCAACAAAATTTTTATGTTAGACTTTCTCCTGCGTGCAAGTATTCTTTGACAGTGAGACTAAAGAGGAACCTTTTTTCATTCTTTCATAATTCTGAACCTTTTTGTCTGTAGGAAGTTGTTACTTTCGTTTCAGTCAAAATGGTGAATATGTTATGGAACTGAAAACCAGGGAGAAAAGTCTTGGCTTTCCCAATTTGCATTCATAATTAGTAACACGCCTTACTGGAGTATCCAGTATAGGAATATGTATGAACTCTGGGGAATAGAAATCTCCAGGCTGCTTATTTTCTTCTGTATGCATGAAAAAATATTTACGACTATAGACTTTATCCTAAGGAAACTAAGAAATAATGGCTTGTAGTCAACAGACTGTATCCTTTGTCAGCATGTTCCTCTTTGGAAAATGCTGTGCATGCCTGCACTTGTATCTCTGCTAAGAGTGAATAAAGCTGGTAGGCATGTGATAATGTGAATGACTTCTGTGTGATCAGAGTTAATTATCTTCTAACCAAATTAGCAGGTTTGCTATTTAGAATTTTTTTCTTTTTAACAAGGACAAAAGACTGGGTGACTTATCCTTTCATACCCTCTCATCCTCAGAGCACGGAAAGAAAGAACTGATGTGACTATAGTTACAAGAGGCACATAAAGCCCATCTGCCCCAAGAATATTTACCACACCTGTTGGCATGCTGTCTGAGTACTTTGCCAAGACTGTGCACCATTTATGCTCTGAGAAACAGATAGTTTTCATTTTGTGAGAAGAGTATGTATTTTTGAGATTAAATGGGTTAAGAAACTAAAACAAAACAGTTTATTACCCTTTTCTAATCATGTGCCTATCCTATCTGTTGTGTGGGGATTTATGTTTTTCCAGCAGATAGTTGAAGTAGCTATCTTTGTTCGTGCTCTTTGAATTATTTTGTATGTTACTTAATTACAACCAGAGGTGTTTTTTGGCTTTGCAGTCCTTGTTCAAGTAACGACACTGAAAATGTAACAAAAATCTATGAAACTGAATTAATCTGGATATTAAATATATAGTAATGCAGTTATAGAAGTAATGGTAGAGATGTGTTGATGAAGGTTAAAGCATTAATTGTTTTTAAATATGTTTATGACTCTTTAAAGGTCCAGTTATTTTCAGAGCCTGAATTCAAGGGTAACTGTCAAATACTTGAAAAAAACACAAGATGTATTGATTCATTTACTGTGAAGTCTTCAAAAGTTTTAGGTGGCAGGTAAGTTATATCAAACAAATATTGAAAAATCACTGAAATGGGTAAAAATAAAAAAAAAAAAATTCAAACGCTTTGTAACATCTGAAATGGTTTTACCTATGGGAACTTAGAAAGAACAGTGCTGTGTGATATACACACATATGCATGGATATTTAGCTTATCAGGACAAAACATTGTATGTGATGTTTCTGTGAGTACCTCTTACTAAAGACTCAGAAACACTACCATCATTTTATTTCCACAGTTTTCCTAAAAGACAGTTTCTTCTGCTTCTTCCTGCAGCTGCATAGTTTTTGACCAGGAAGAGTTCTCTGGTAACCAGTATGTTTTAGAAGAGGGAATCTATCCAGATCTGATGGCAATGGGGTGTTTGTCCCAAGCAGCTCTAAAATCTTTACGGATTATAAATATAGTAAGTAAAGCAGATAAGTACACTGATGTCTCCTCTCCTTTTTTTTTTTTCTTTCTTTTTTGTTTTTTGCTTTTCCTTTTTTGTGACAATAAAAATGTTAGGGATATGTAAACAGTAAAGCAAACACTCTTTGTTTTTTCCTGTGCAACAGCAGTGAAACATCCTATCTGCAGTCAGTTTTTGTACCTCTGTGCCATTTTTCGCAAAAGAGAGGACTTCACAGGAACAGGTGTCTGGCATTGCTGTTCTCCATAACAGCTTAAAAAGGACTTCCATAAAGATAGTTAAGGATGTGTGAGACTCTTTTATTTCCCAGTAGAGGAGATCACTTAAAATAAGTTGACAAATAGCAGTAGGACAGCGTGAAGTAACGCTTGTACTCTGATCATTGTTTTTTACTCATGTTATAAGAGCAAACTTCAACTAAGGAACTTTGCATGAAATACATGTAATTATAAAACACTATTTGTATCATCAGGGAAATGCAATTTGTGTTCATTGTGAAATAACGTACCCTTCTAGATAAAGTAAAGCAACACCCCATGCCATTTGGTAAAATCAGACACTGTTGTTTTGTGTGTTGGATACAAACCTAAACAACATTTACATGTTTTGTAACTTCTCAGTGGTCAGGAACAAGTTTGTTCAAGCCTGTAACCAATCATTATGATGGATCACTTATGGAAACTGCAAATATCTCTTAAGATCAAAGTGATTACTAGCAAAATGTAGTCAAGAATCCAGGAACTTAATGCAGCTTTACAGAAGAGGTGGTACTCACTCTAAAAATGGAGGAGTACCTTATTGACTCTCCTCTTTGAATCTGGCAACTGTATTGCAGTCCACTGTAATTTTGGTAACTTGTTAGTGATGTAGCCGTTGACAAAGGAGAACTAAAATGTGTCATCCTCTTTCATGTCTCTGGAGCATTGTCTCTGGTACAGTGTAAACAAACATTTGCATTAAGTATGTCTGCCTTGTGAACTCTTTGACTATCCTGTAGACAAATGGCATTAAGAACAACAGAAGTTGTTCTAGCCAAACTTGGTGGGTGGTCACCACAGATTGAAATAGCTCTTCTGTACATATCGGTATCAAGCTCTTGGGTCTTAAATGCTTATTTCACACTGGTAGGATTTTTCCTCCTGAAAAATTTGTTCTTTGTGACAGAGATTCTTGTGTTAAAACAGCCAAATGACAGTTCTTGAAGTTCTTAAAGCTTCTGAAAATTGTTCTTGCCCTACAATTTATCACACTTCAAACAGTAGTAATGAGCTGTGTCTGTCTGCAGGTTATGTACTGGTGCTTTCTTCTTCAGAGGCTTCCTACCTGAGGAGAAGAGAAAAATGGCTTGCTTTACTCAGTTGTTTATTAGGAAATGATAAAATGATAAATGATAAGTAAGAAGTTAGATGAAAATGATTATATTATACTGTCCATTTTTCATAATTTTATGGAAACTTGAATTTATTCTTGGTAGCAGTTTCTTCTGTCACATTTATTTTGTGGCTAGTTTTTGGCAGTGACATTCTCTATTCCTCCCCACCAGTTGCTGGGCCTACAACTTTCCCTGTGATTCTTCTGTCTGTTTCTATCCAAGAAGCACCTTTTTTTGCTTTAATATGCAAAGCTGGTGTAACTACCCAGCTTAGCTCCATTTTGCAAAGATCCATTTCTAAGGGACCATTAAAAGAACAACATAAGGGATATTTTATAAACTTGGAAGTGAAAGTTAAAAGGGCTTTTATTCATAATCTCAGTATCTTTGCTTGATTGTCCTTACTTTGCATGTTCCAAGTAGTTGTTACAGATGGAAAAGAGTGTTTTTCCTTTTTGAATTTGCTGTGTGCACCTTTCCCTGAACATAATATAAATGCAACCATGGATGTGGTTTATACTTGAATAGTCATGCTGAAAATACTTGTTTTTAATGAGCAACTCTGTGAAATAGCTGTATGGAGATATACTTGAAGTCTGCTATGTACAGAGTAATGCGTGGGAGAAACTGCAAAGATAGATAACTCTAAGATGACCTTGCACTTCTTGCTGTGGGGAATGTTTTGTATAACAATGTTGCTGCTGAATCTTAAAAAAAAAAAAAAAAAAAAATGCCCAGAGTGGAAGGTGTGGTTGAAAAATTGGAGGATTTCCTTTTTTCTCTGTGCTTTCTTTGTAATTAGATTATTTCTGAACTGTTGTGTGTGGCTCAAGGGTTGCTGTCTGACCTGTTTTATATCACAGAAGGCAGGTGCAGGTCTGTAAAAGGCTGAAGATTCAGATACTGGGAAATAATCATGGTCCATGTTGGGCTCTTTACCCATGTTTATGCTCTAACTTGTGTTAACCTTTAATAGTGGGATTAGTCTGCTCTGAATTTGGAGTAAGCTGAAAGACCTCTCTGGTGTTTTCTGCAAATTAATATCATGCATGCAAACAGGAGTATAAACATAGCTCAACTGCTTTATGATAATCTGGACTACTGCTGAGATGATGGTGATGTTAATGTAATCATCTGGGCCTCTAGACATCAAAAGGAAGGTTAAAGAAGAATTTTAGCACTGTCAAGAAAGTGGTTGACATTAGATTTTTTCTCACAAGAGCACAGAGAAGCATAGATATTCACTGCTGTGTGCATATGGAGCCATCAGTCTTGGCACGGCCTGTCTTCATGACTGACATCATTGTGAGTCTCTTCAGACTTTGCTCTGTGTTGATATGTTTCAAGTATGCAAACACATCTCAGCAGTAAGGAACTCTTCTGTCTGTGGCATTGGGTTTACTCAGTTGTGACTGGAAGACCGGTGAGAAGAAAAATGACCCTGCCTCTCCCTAACTGTGACTCTAAGTTGTGACATCGGGATACTCAGATTTAATTAACTTTACCCTGAGGGATTTCAAATCATTACCTCCCAGTTTCCAGGGAGAAGCCATATTTATGAGAGGCTGTTTCCAATCCACTGCAGGTACCTGATGCACAGAAAAGAATCCAAGGTTCGTTATCCAGAAAGCATTTAAAATAGATTCAGCGATGCAGGGAATTCTGTGTGAGTAGGAACCCTTTAAACCAGAAACATTTTGACAGAAGGAATGAAGAATCATCTCCCCAGAGCCATTTGGAAAATTCAGATATTAGTTTTTGTCCGAGTCATGAATTTTACCTCAGAAGTATGAATCTTGACACTTTCACTGCCTGGTGATACTGTCATGATCTACTACAGAAGCTAGAAAAATGAAAGCTGTGAGGAATAAGCAATGCTGGCAAGACTATTGTAGTTGGAAGCTGTAGAAACCAGTATTATCTGCGTGTTGAGATCTGAAAATGAAAATTCTTACAATGAATGGGAGTTACTGCAGTGGAAGAGAGATATGGCATTAATTAAAATGTGTTTTAAGATATGATTAAGATATGCAAGAATTGTCCACAGATTTTTGTGTGCCTTATGATAAGCAAGTGTGTGATGTTGCATGCAAGAAACCCCCCCCGTGTGCTGTCTATAAAGGCTTTTAATGACATTTTCATTTGTTTCTTTTAAGTATCCTATTGCAAAGCAAAAACCTTTTTCAGGGTCTTTGAGTTGTAACAATCCGAAAACGGTGATATAAAAGGGTTGTGTGAAGTAATGATGCTCACAGTCAGTGTTTTGGCTTTTAAATTCCTATAAAAATGTTCATCTTCTTTGTGCAGGAGCTGTCTGAGCCATGCATAGCTCTTTTTGAAAAAGTGGGTTTCCAAGGAAAAAAAATAGAATTCACTACAGAAATCTTAAATCTCCGGTTCCTGGGATATAATCCTCGAATAGCTTCAGTTCAAGTCCTTGGTGGCACGTGAGTTTAAATCCACTTCTTGCATCTTTAGAATTATGTATTTATCCAACAGAGGGGAAAAAAAACCCACAAAAAACCACAGGTGGTAGAAACTAAGGAGAATAAAATTGGAATACCATAATGTGCATAGTGCATTAATGCACATTGTACTTACAGAAACTTACTCTCATCCTGATTCCACAACACTGTCACTGACTCACAAGGAGGTGCCCTGTGACTGTGATTTTCTAAGAAGCTGAAATGAATTTGAACAAAGCTCACTAGGAAGCGGGTCCCAACTGTCCTGCTAATATTATAAAAGCTAGCTTGCATAGCAATGTTAAATCTAACTTCTGTGCTTTTGCTTTAGGTCCTGATCATAACAAATCATACAGTTTGTGATCTGTGTCCCATATCCTAAGTTCAAAATATTTTAATAAGCTTTTATTTGTTCTTTGTTTTATGGACACTGATATAATGAGATTGTGATACAGCCTTTTTGGTAGCATAGTGCTTGTAATAATCTCTTTGACTTCAGGAATTGAGTCAGACTCGTTATAAATATATCAGTTAAGTTCATTAATTATTTTTCAGCAGTTCTATTCCCTATTCTCAAGAAGATTATGTTAAAAAAAAGAAAAAAGAAAAAAGTAGTCCGTGATGTTTAAAAACTTTCAATATCTCAACGTATCTGTTAAATTTTCTCGCATTTTTCCTGGAGCTAATTTTTACCACATTTGATATTTACCATATTTGTTTGCCTCAAGGTTTTCTACCTTGAAGGATCACACTTCTTTTTTTTTTTTTTTTTTACTGTTCCTTTGCATTTAAATGTGTTCTTTTGAAGAGGTAAATTCCCAAGCATGTGCAAAAGATGCTGTAGGATAGCTCAATATTGCCCTCAAGTGGATAATTAATACCTGGTCTTAAGTACAAACCATTTTCCCCATCTGGAGGAACAGGTCAAAGGATTCCTTAGCTCACTGAACTGAAGTTTATTCAACTTGTAGTTTTTAAATGACTCCAAAATGTGAAATCCAATGCACTCCAATTCTGTTGACCAAATAATAACATGATTTTATTACTTTTAAGGTCCATTAGGAAGAATCCTTGTGCTATCAGTCGTTGGGCTAAATATTTAACACTACTGTTCTCTGGGATATATTTCTGTTAAATCTGTTTGGTTTTTTTTATTGTTATGATTATTTATTGTTGTTGTTATTATTCTAAAGCAGCAGCAAAAGCATTATTTGTTTTTTTTTGTTTTTTTTTTTTTTCATTTTTCCCCATAGATGGGTAATTTATGAGCATAGTAATTACAGGGGACGTCAGATATTGCTGTCACCAAATGAAATTCCAGATTGGTACAAACTGAGTGGCTGCTGTCAGATAGGTTCTCTGAGACCTTTACTGCAGGTGAGTAGCTGATGTGAGGTTGTGAAGTACTGATTTATATAGCTGTGGGATGAGGCAGTATTATACAACTGAAAGCAACGTTAAAGTCTTGCTGCATATCACAAGCTTCAGTGATGACAATTGTGTGAAGAAATTGCTCTACTGTTTCACTGTAATAAATGCTATTTGATTATGCTACGTGGTTTTGTGTTACTGTTGCTTAAACTGTTCATTGGGATACTTCAAAAGAAAATATTGAAGACAATACATAAGGAGTAGTGAGCAATTTTAACAACTAATGGTTATAAATACCATGGATGGATAAGTCTTATCACTAGCTCCTCACTAGTATAGTCAGTAATATTTACATTATTTTTGGAGCAGCAACAAAAAAAAAAAATTGGTCAACAAAATTGGATAATTTCAAATAGGAGTGATACTGTGCTGACTGAGGATGAAAAATCCTTTCTTGCTTACTACATACATAGAAAAATAATTTGGAAATCTAATGTAAAACTTCCCATACTGTTGTTTTTGTTTTGTTCTCAAATAGGGACCTTGTAATTTGGTTCAAATGCTGCAGCAATCCCCTGAGCATTTGAAGTTCTTGCTGAGCTGTATTTTATTGAGGAAGCAACTTTTTGTAACTTACTGATTACTTATACTGGTAACAAATGCTTACTGTCATGGAGCTGTCTTTGTATAGCCTTAAGCAGAGCTAGGAATAATGCATTTTGACTGCCCCGGCCAAGAGCTTGTCTAAACAGAAGTGAATGTGAAGCAAGCCACAGCATGAATGTGAAATATTTCACTGGCATCAAGTGTTACAAGTAGCACTGCACAAGTGCACCTTTTGTGAAGACTAGGAGCATCTACACAGAAATTTGTTGCTGTTTTGAATTCAGCATTCTTAGCATCCCACTGTGTGCCAATCCCAGTGCACAGGCAAGCCTAGTACTAGGGCTCCGTGCAGAATGGCAGGTTCTCAAAGCTTGAATCGCCTTATGCAGGTAGGGACTTCGTAATTCAATCCTAAAACAGAAAAGCAAGATTTCTGAGAGAAAGAGATGCACCAGGTTGAGCATTGAGTAGTGAGCTGCTCTGAAGTTTGCTAGAGAAGGGTATGCTGTGCACTAGAGAGACTGTGGTTAGAGTTCTGTTGTTGTTGTTGGCATTTTTTATTTTATTGTATTTTTTTCTACAGAAACGTGTGTACTTCAGGCTTCGGAACAAGGAAACAGGAAAGTTCATGTCAACTGATGGAAACTTGGACAATTTGAATCTTCTCAGAATACAGGCTGCAGAAGATGTAGACTTAGATGATCAAATCTGGGTTTATCAGGATGGATTCATAAGATGCCGGGTAGGATTCAAGTTCAATGTGAATTATTTCTTTCCCTCTTCAATTACAGGGTTCACTAATTGAGTAGAAACTGAATTCATCTTAGTTCATTGTCTATGATGTCTATTATTCAATTTCAGCTGTATTACAGTGTCTGTGGAGCTTTTGGTTGGTGTGTGTTTGGTGGCTGTTTGTTGCACTGAACTCTGGATTTTATTTTTTTTTTTTAGGTGTCATAGTTATATGACCCTTTCTTTCTGATGTCATTGAAAATCTGAGATTCAGTTATTATATATTTTTACCCTAAAGAATAGTAGTCTTATAAATCATAGAATCATAGAACTGCCTGGGTTGGAAGGGCCCATAAACACCGCCCATTTCCAACCCTGTGCCATTGTCAGTGCTGCCACCCCGAAGCTTAGCTGCCCAGGGCCCCATCCGATCTGGCCTTCAGTGCCTCCAGGGATGGGATGAACAAAACACAAACAGTACTGGAAGACCATCATCATGCTTTTAATGAGCTTCTTTTACTTTCTTGTCCTCTTTTTCCACAGCAAAAACATTACAGAAGTATCAGGTTATATCCTCTTCTGCGTTCAGACAAGCTTAAGGATGAAATTCTGCTTTCCTTCCTCCCCCCCCCTGCTGGTTATTCCATGTTTGTCAAGTTCCATCCTTTTTCCATGCCTCCATACAATTTCCCAAATGAGGTCCTACTTTTCTCACAGTTCATAAAACTAATTGTGTAAATTGTCATTGAGGTGAGCAGAAATATTTGCAGTTCATAATGTTTAAACATGAACAGTCTTAGGTAGGGATGCAGGCCAAAGAAAATTAAGTTACTTTAATACTGTTAAACAACTTGACTGCAAAGAATCATGTGAACTTTTTCAATAGGATTGTATAACTTCAAAAGCAGATGTTTATAACCACGTCATCTATGCTGGAGGGAAGAATCTTGCTGTTAATAAGCTAAGGCATTGTTTGGACGTGTTTACAGGACAGATGCAGTGGTAAAAGGGATTTATGCAGGCAGTAAAATTATACCCAGTAAGCTAAAAGCTTGAATATCGTATCCAAAAGACTTCTCATGACTGTCTCCCTCAAACATTTCATTGCAAATTTTTATATCACGACAGCATGTACTGTATGATTCTGGATAAATGCTCTTTCATTTTTCTTCCCATGTATGTATTTGATAGTGCAGTTTTGTTGTACATGGAAAATACACAGCTTGTTCTGTGTAGCAGTCAGGTAACTCAGCATGGAGTGCAGGAGGGCAGCACTGATCTTCAGTAATGAAACTTTGCCATCTTTCTATTGAATGGCAGCGAAATCTTTGTAATTAGCTCAAACAAATTGTTCTCGCCACATTTTAGAAAATGAAGCTCATGGGTGGGTAGGTGCATGCACATAGGCAGACAATACACTGGAAGAATTTCTGCCTTTGTAGCTCTAAGTTTAGGGCACCTTAGTGACTGGATCACTGCATCCTGAGATCTGCCTGAGGTTCCTGGATAGGTGGGATAAGTCAGGGAGCGGGATATTAATATCATTCCTCTCATTTGTCAGCAGAAATTGATAAGAATTTAGATTTCTTCACTCAAGATAAGTTTCTTAGAGATGCATGATACAACAGGCTCAGGAACCTACGTGGAAACTTTGAGTCCTCCACATCCCAGTGGAGACAACTTTTAGATACAAATGAGAACTAAATTGACTGACTTTGTGGCTGTATTTCAATTCTAGATTATGATGGTAAGAACTATTCCTCTCTCAAAATGGCATATTTAATAATTTTGGGCCATATCAATAATGGCAGAATGAATGTTTAAACTACCACTGAAGTAAATTCAGAATTACAAGAAATTCTGTGGCGATCTATTGATCACTGTTCCCACAAAACAATTCACTATAATTCACCCCTAAGACAGCATTCTTTTCAAATCAGCTTTATTTTTGCCAGTAGTCTTCTTAACCGTAAAGATATTTGTAGAGTTGTGACATCACGTAATCTGATAGATGACTACAAAAGGATTATAGAACAAAGAGGAAAATAACTTTGTAACGTGCTGTGACACTTCTTATAGTGTGAGGTTATGTCCTTTCTCAAGCTCAAAAGGTTACTGCAGAACTGGAAAAGACTAAAGAATAGCAACAACAAAAAGACAACAGAGGTGATGCATGGAAGAGACTAACTAGCCAGGACTACCTGCAGTGTAGACAAACCACCTTTAAAATAAGGTAGGGTGCAGGAAGGAGAGCATCGAATAAAGCCAATTGTTGCATATCAAATAAATGTTTTGTTGTTGTTCTTGTAGTAGTAAAGATGTGGACCTGCTTGCTACAGAAGGGTTGTGATATGGAAAGGTGTGTGTTCGAAAGGGTTGCATTGATATGAGTGAGTAGTAACAAATTTGCACACAGGACAGGAAGCATGTAGGTATTAGAGATACCAGCTCTGCACAGAGAAGTCTCTGGTCTAGAAAGTGCTGTAAACTGAGAGAATGTACTAAGAACATTCAGCATACAGAGCAGTGTGAATGTAATCTTCCATAGCATCTGTTATCAACCATGGATAGAGGCAGGTGCTAATTGCACCTTTTGATGTGATACAACGTGCCTGTTTTAATGTCCTTACCTAGTGGAGAGTGTCAGCAGAAACAGGAATGGATATAAAAATAAATAGCCTTGAGTTTAGGAGAAAAATGCATTTATTAAGGGGAACGGAGTTCTTAGATTCTGTTTTCACCTGCTTTCATCTCTTCTGTCTGATTAAAAAAATAGTGGATATTAGAAAGGAGGCCTCTTGAATAATTGCTGTTGTTTTTCTGATTATTTAGATGGCAGAGGATTGCTGCTTGACAATTGTTGGAAATCTTATAACTCCTGGCTCTAAACTTGGTCTGTCGTTTGAGCGGAATGAAGACAAACAGTATTGGCATATTAGTCCCGATGGCAGGATTTACAGCAAGATGAAACCTAAGCTGGTTTTAGATATCAAAGGTAAGCAAATGTGTTTATCTAATTATATTGTGTCTTAATTACATGGTATTTACAGTGGGATAGGCATTAAATGTGCCTATAAATTAAAGATGGTGTTACAGTTACTTTAATCTAGAATCAGAAAAGACCCGATGAGCTAGTCTGACCTCCTGAGTTATACAGGCCATAGGACTTTGTTGCAGTTTTCCTGCACAGAGTATAGGAACCCACAGTACTGGCTTATCTTGTATTCCCAGTGTCCACTCAGTGTTGTAGATACCCTCAGTTAATTTTACTCAGCATTGGGTAATGTGAATATAATTATTTAAAAACGCTGAAGCGAAGTTTTTCTTACCTAGCTTCTCATTAACTTTAATTTGTATAGAGCAATTTTTCTTATACATTAGTTGTAGATGCAGTAGCCAAAGGATATTAGGAAAGCAAAGGCAGCACTGTAAACTGACGTGAACAGATGAAAAAAGTTCTTTCATTTGTTCATTAATGGCCATACCTATATTGTGAACATGAAATTCTGTCACAGCAGCCTAATATCTACCTGCATTCAAGGCATGTCTTACTGTAGTTGTTGTCACAGGCAATGAAGGTACTGTTTCTGAACAGTCTTTGCTTTCATAATTTCATAGGTCTGATAAAGCAGCACAGTGATCACGATCAGGTGTTCCTACATAACTGCATTTTTTTGGAGTGCATAATCATTTTTATTGCTGTTGATTTCTTTTTAGCAGTTTTAAAATCAATTCTGGATTGATGTTGTGGCTTTAACTACAACAATCTCACACACGCAAAAAAATTATCAGTCACCGGTCAGCACTTCGGGACTAAAAAGGACAGGCAGAACTGTGAGACAAGGGCTACGTAATGTCTGACTGCGATACAGTGTTGACACAAATACTCATAAATTCTCTTTACAGCCCTATAAAGTTGGCAACGATTAATGTAAAGCTTATCAAAAAGACTTTAGTTCGAAGGACAGTCCTAATTCAAATCGGGTCTGCTAACATTTTTTTTCTGTAGTCAGTTCTAAGTTGCAGCAAAAAGCAGAGTACTACCACACCAATGTGACTGCACTTAATCACGTTAAAAGCGCATCACATATTTTGCACTTAAAATTGATCAACTTCATAATGGATACTTTGGTTCTGATGACCAAAGTACAGACCCATTCTGTAAGTACATTTATTTGAGAAAGCATAGTAGGAACATCATCTCTTTCTGCCAATTCTGCTGATCCAGTCTTGCCCACAAATGGAGCTGTAATGAACTTTTCAGTAAACGGCTGTGGCTGTTTGGCTGCACAATGCCACCCAGTGGATACTCGGCACGGTGCAGTGGCTTGCCTAGAGCGCGGCTCTTATAGCAAATAGCTCCAAGTTCCACCGAAAGAAATCTGATCTTTTCCCATTATTACATTTATATTTTACCGAACACTGCTTACAAAGTACTTCCTGCCCTGCAGTGATAACTGAGCGATGGAGCCAATGTTATTTTTTTGTACCTGCAGGTTAAAGATTTTTCCTGTGGATGTATTTGATCTGGTGTTCCTCTCCCAGTTTTTCTTTTCTGAAGAAATTTGCCAATATTATGTGTCTCTGTTGCTTCTTAGTCATTCATTGGTGATGGGGAAATATGTGAATCACGTTGGCACAGGCTGCCCAGAGAGGTGCTGCAGTCACTGTCCTGTGTGGATGTGGCACTGAGGGACAGTTAGCTGGCACGGTGGGGATGGGCTGACAGTTCAACCAGGTGATCTTAGTGTTTTTTTGCAACTTTAATGATTCTATGACTCTCAGAGACCCTTTCTGATCTAGTACAGTGGCACCAGCAAGCCTCCTCCAGATCTCTGAAGCAGAGATCAGCTAAGGTGCCTGAAATGGCATTTCCTTAGTACAGAAGAGCTGTTATTAAATGTGCACAACCACGTAGGACTCCAATTACCTGGCCTATTATTTCTAGGATCTGTTGGAGTCTGTATTTCATACTCACAGGAGGCTTCCAACTGCTGGGCATTTCTTCTCCTATAAGGAGGCTGTAGGGAGGCACGGGAGAGGGTGCAGAATGACAGATGGGTGTCTGTAGGAATGTCCCAACGTTCTGTACAGATGGCTCCTTACAGTGGAATGGTACCAGCTACAGCAGGTGTGGTACCATGTGAAAGGCATGCAGCTTATGCTTCTGCAGTACATACGAGATCAAAAGCAGTCAGCTCTGCCTTCAGTTCTAGTTGAACTTTCCTCTGCTTCTGAGTCCCAGTGAGAATAGTAGTAGCGCTCCTCTTCTATGGGAGCACATTTGGCTCTGCGTACCACGAGTAGTAAATGAAGCCCTTTTAAGAAATGGATATATTTTACATTCAGGTGTGCTCAGCTCCCACTGGGAACAGCTCAACATCGCTTTTGTTCTGTGTATGGCAACCTGTGTTGCAGCTGGTCAAAACATAAGGTGACAGTGGTGAAGAATAAAGGAGACTCAACCTCATCCCCTGGCTTGTTCTAATA
This sequence comes from Meleagris gallopavo, assembly GCF_905368555.1. Lineage (NCBI taxonomy): Eukaryota > Metazoa > Chordata > Aves > Galliformes > Phasianidae > Meleagris > Meleagris gallopavo. The sequence continues at coordinate 67,267,799 of NC_139405.1, read as the reverse complement.
TCTATATATATTAGATAGATATAGATATATATTAGATGTATAAATATATATATTTTGTATGGTCTTGCTTCTGTTGACTGTTAACAGCAGGACTTTCTTCATGGTGTAAATGTCATCTTTAGATCAAAGTGACAACCACTGAAGGGAAACTGAACAGTTAACTTCGATTTTTGGGAAATGGCAGCCTTTAAGGAGTCAGATGTGACTGTATTACAGTGTTTCCTTCCTTCTCCGTTCAGGCTGAAAAAGCTAAAGTGCTGAATTAGTGAAGGGGGTGGAGAGGAGCAGGCAGATCTCCCAGCTTCAAAAGAAATTCCAAAAGCTGGTGGTGATGAAAATGAACATAATTTGGAGAAGAAGGAAAAGCCATCTACATCAGTACTTATTAGAGTAGCTGTGAAACCCAGAGCACAGTCTGCCTCTTAGTTCAGTGCTAATCTGTGCACTTTGAATTCTTCTTTGCAGGGGGCACACAATACGATCGTGATCATGTTGTTGTCAACACAGTCAATGAAGAAAAGTTATCACAGTGCTGGGAACCACTGGTTGTGTAATTCTGAATGAGAAAGGTGATGTCTGAATTGGGCACTGTTCTGGACACTAGAATTGGCACTGCCAGCTTTGAAGGATGCATGATCAAGAGTTCTGTCTTTTCAGCTTTACAAAGAACAAGCAACGGAATGATTTCATATCTCTCTACCGAACATAATTAACCCTATAAAAGCTTGGGTATCTCTCAACCTTTTTTTAAATCATTGCAACTCTGTGAGATAGAGAACAGTAGCATGCTTCAGAGCAGTGGGGAAGAACCAGAGGTGGGAGAGGCCCCAGAGTTACAATCACATCAGTGAGTACTTAATCCAGAACAGTCAAGAAGTGTAATTTTAAATTATTTTTAAAGGTTTTTTTTTTTTTTTAACTAAGGGCTAAAATAATTAAAGCTTATTTTATAAAGGACAGGAGTGCAATGTGTATACGGTATAGCAGTTTAAGCCTAGTGGCTGATTAGTATAGAAGAATATTCATTACTGAAAATTTAATATATTTGTCTCACTGTAACAAACATGTTTACTGAAAGCTTAAGACCACTAGCAAACAGCTGATCCAAAGAATTTTTAACAAGTGGTTTCAAATATAGTTAGTATGCTAAAGCAGTAAGTCTTAAATTAAGAAGATAAATAATCTAGATTATTTTCTCATGTAGAATGAGGATATGAATGAATAGATGGTTGTTAGAAAAAGAGAGGGCTGACAAAAGAACTTACCAGAATGTGAAGAACTTGCCTGCCCACTTCCTAAGCTGCCTTATTTTTTTGTTACATATATTTGACTTCTTTGCCAAGACATTTTATCTTTTAAAATAGCTCCAGTAAGTACTGTCTTCCTGAACTCTAGAATCATTTCCTATATAGAAAAAAGAATTCTTAAGGAAACTATCAATAACTATGACTGCAAAAGCACCTAAGCACCATGGTTACCAGACCTTTTAGCCACCAACTTTTGGCCTATGCTCTGGCTTGCTGTGTTAGTTTTCCATAATAATATTGGCAGAAAAGTAAAATATGAAAAAACTTTTGTATTATGCTGCTGTGTTTTGTTTTGGCTTAGCTCACTGTTATTACATGCTGCTCCCAGGAGCACCCAGGCCTTTGTCTTGCACAGTAAGTCTGTTCAAAAGTAACATTTTCATTACTATTGTGTTGTCTCAAAGGACACTGGTGCTTGCATTGTCACCACCCCAGAGGAAGTGCCTTACTAATTTTCCTCCTGTACAGAAGTACTGAAGTTTTATCGCTCTGAAATGTGCTGCTTTTAGTTCTTCATAGAAGATATGTTGTTATTGGTTTCAAATAGTGGTACTTTGTCATACCAGTGTGCTCTCGCTATATGTAATATAGCATTTCACAAATAAATTTAAGTTAGATAACAACTTACTGAAGTTATTTTTAAGTTAAGTTAGAAGCAGAACTGTCAAACGTCACCTTTCTATCTTGTGATCTTCTGTAGCACTAATTCCTCTGCTACAGCTGCAAGCTCTGAGGAAGGGGTGCTTCTCCTGTATAAACAGGTGCTCACTGCACAGGGGTCTGCATTAGCACATGGCACTCTGTGGCATGGTTTTTCCATGGCCGTAGCTGCACCACAGGAACTGTGCAGCTCTCAAGTAGGAGGTTACTGCTTTCCTTCCACCTACCTGTGCAGCTGCAGGTAAGTAACTCACGTGTGTCTCTGACATAATGTAGTGTTAAGAACAGACCAACAGCTTCAAACACTTCAACAGCACCAGCTGTGATAAGGGGCATGGAAGGACCAGGGCCTGGTCACTGGCCAACTCCTATCTGGCTGTCCTGCATGAACACGCTATCAAGAGTCAGGCAATTGGAATAATTATCACTTACAGTGATTTTGTTCTGTGCTTCTACTCAGATTAGTTATGCCATGAGAGATTTGGTCAAAGTACAAAGTTGAAGTACAGTCTTGAGCCAGCAATGCAACCATTTCCTCCAGAAGTTTACAAGTTCTGAGAATGAACCAGACTGAGTTGTTATACATGTTATGCATATTAAGAAAGGCAAACAAAACTGAGGAAAGGAGAAAAGGATGGCATGGGTTCTATGGGTTCTACATGGACAGTCAGATGACAGTGAGATGACTTTTGCAGTATTTAGCTAGAACCACTCAGAGAACAAGAGCTCCAAACTCGAAATGCTGCCAAGCTTCTTGGGTTCCAGTGCTTAGGAGTATCCTGCAAAAGTCACAGCTACATTTGTAAGATGGTTTTCATGTACAGTTACCTGAAGAGACATTGGTATTTGTTATCTGTGTATTAACACTTTGTAACAGACAGTGTATGAAAGGAACCAAGAGGCTATTCTAAAACAAAACAACTTTTTAAATGATTCATTGTTTAAGAGCTTTGTAAGGAGAAACAGATGCTACATACCAGTTCAGGTTCAAGTGTAATTTACCAGTTAAGCAGGTGACTGGAGGCACAACAACAATTAGAGTTGCTTTATTTTTTATTAATGACATCAATCACTGTTTTTCCACGGGCGTGTCCTTCTTCTAGTTTCAGAAAGGCCTTTGGAACTTCAGAAAAAGGGAAGACTTCTTGGATAACTGGCTGAACCTGCAGAATAAAGCATCACTGCGTTAGGAATAAAATGACCTTGTTTTAGCACCTTCACTCTGTTTAAGGAAAGGAGAAGGATTTTTAATAGTACTTAGGGCAGAAGTTGCTCAGTGCAGTCACCACCTTTTAACTTCTTTTCAGGGACTCTTCTGCGTGCAGGAGAAGAGTTTTTGCTTTCTCCCCAAGTTTTGAAATATCTTTAATAGCACAGCCCAGGATGAAAAATAAAGCATGGTGCAAAGCTTTAACCTCCCATGTATCTATATCGTTTTCTTGTTAAATCAAGAACCATGCAAGACTTTCTATGTTTTAAGATACTTCTTAATCTAGTATCTCTCTACAAATGAAGTACAAAGAGAAAGTGCGCTGTTGCTGAATCATTTGGATGCACTTGAAAACTCAGCCACTGTGTCTTCATGCTGGCACAGATCGTGAAGCCTGGCTGGCACCTCCTGCTATTTTGGCATTAATTTTGTAGAGTAGCCTTCTGGATTGTTTTAGAGCAATCACTAATAATGAAGGTGAAACCACCAATTCACTGTGCTGTGCCCACCAGTGACTAAAGAGCCAGAAACCCCACCACCACTTTATTGAGATACTGCAGTATGCCAGTGGAGGAAGAAGAAATCCCAACTGTTTCTGAAAATTATTTTTCACCGTGTTCTGAGTCACCCTTCCAGAGGCAGCAGTAAGCTCTGTCTACACAACTACTGCCAGAGCACCTATCCTGAGGCAGGGCTCTTACCTTGTGTCCCCTCCCATCAGCCCAGTACACACTCTTCCTTTGCTGGACTGATCCCACTCATCTTAGCAGAGGACATTAGCAACAGATAAGTGTGCAGCCAGCTCTTTCAGTAATAGAAATTTTAAGAATCAAAGATCCAAACACTCTTATTGTGCTAGAAAACGTCCTTGTTACTTATATCACTGAAAAGTATTTTCAGGCCTTTTCCCTGCAGATACCACCAGGCACACACTTATCTTGCTTAGCGCTCCTAGAACCGGTAATGGCCCTCAGCAGGACGTGTGCTTTGCCAGGAAAGGAAATGAGACAACTAGTGTGTCAGTGTCAGAGCAGTGCCTTCTTTCAGAAGCTTTCTTTTACCAGAAGGTGGGGTACCTACACAGACTGCTGCTCAGATCACAGCACTACCAAGGAAATCTCTCACAACACACACTTCCCAAGCTGGATTCTAGGCATCCAGCACCCTCCCCAACAGCACAATTGCAATGCAGAAGTTGTCTAAGCACACATAAACATACTCTTCTCACTTATCTTTATTACCTTCAAGTCCAATTATTGCATCAGAGTAACTACTTTTTTTGTTGTTTTAACAGTATTCTAGGACAACAGTTGTACTGCTATCTTAATTTTGTTTCTAAGGTTCTCCCTTTATTATGTTGATGCATGCCTAGCAGAAATGTCACATGGCAGGAAAGTAGGAAGAAATGAATCCCTTCAAAGATGAAGAACTCACAGCCAGTTCCTAAAGAAAGCAATTGTGCCAGTAAATTCACTAAGTGCCTTCAATCTGCCGGGCTGCAGGGCAGGAGGCTGGGTAATGCCTTCCCCTTGTTTAATCACACCAATCTCTGCAGCCAGACCCCCTAACAAAGGGAAGAGTAAAAAGCAACAAAAGGGACAGAAAGATGCTGTTTAACACTGCTGCTCAACCAGGAAATAGATGTGGCTCATAACTAAGTTCAAGTGAAAATCACGTTTAATACAGAATGAAAACATCGTCTTGGGATGCCTGTGGGTAAAGCAAGCATCAGAGTCAACTGCAGCAGCCGTGACAATCAGCAGGAGGAACGTGCTGCTCCTCAGTCACTGTTCTGAAGAAAACCAACCAGAAGTCTTCAAAAACAAAACAAAACAAACAAACAAAAAAAAAACAACACCACCAACAAAACCAACAATCCAGTAACCCTGGTGAGCCAAGCACACGTGCAGCACTTGCACAAGCAGTTACTGTTAATGGCAGCAGAGATGTGCTTCAGTTCAGAGAAAATTAGAGTATGAAACACATGGGCACAGCTGACCCTCACAGGGCAAGGGGCTGGGAGGAGGGAAGGAGATGACAGGAAGGATGCAGTTCAGCCGCGCAGCATTGCGAGGTGCAGGGGTGCCAGGAGTTTGCTTCAGACGCATGCAGTAATTGAGCAAAAAGAAGAACGCTTCCAATGTTCTGCTACCTGCAGTCCTGTACTGTGGGTTGCAGCTTCCAGCCCTGACAGAACTCCCCCTTAGGTGAAGTTCAAAGCATCACGTGGGAAAAAGCATCACACAGGGAGTCAGAGGAAGCCCAAATTTAGCCCACAGTTCAAAACACCGTAAGTACTGCATCTACTAAGCACTGAAAGCCCATCTGCTACGTTGATGTAGCCTCTAGTTCCATTTAAACGCCGGCTTTAGGCAATGCTATAGTGAGACATGAATACTGAATTGATGATCCTGACAATCTAGAGCATTAAACATTTTATCTGGCTGACTGCTCAGCCTCATTGTTTGAATAACCCCAAAAGGGCTGACCATGTCACAGCACAGTGACAGCCTTTACCATAATCCACTGACTAAGATAAAATTTCTTCCTGTGAGCAGACAAACAAGCAGGGAAGCGCCTGCTATTTGTTGAATTGTGATAAAAAAAAAAAAAAAAGGAGATTAACTGGATAATACAAACACTGCCTATTTACAGCCACACATCAGTTCTTTGCCAGAGGACACCTATTTGTTCAGGGAAAAGGGATTAAACTAAAGTCTGAGAGAGAAAGGATTACACACCTGCACTGAAATGTTTATCTGAAAACAGACTGGGGCTGAAAAGTGTTTTCCTCCTCTCCATTTTCCCTGATGTAGAACATATTAGAAATGAATCTAGGCTTTTTGAAATGAACTTTGTGTTTCAAAAAATAAGAGTCACAGTTGATGCTGATTAGGTATGCTGATCTGTCCTACACAGAGCACAGGAGCAGCATTGCACCCCATCCCACTCCAATCTCACTCCAGACGCAGCAGAGCCTGACAGGAACCAATTCCTGTAAGTATGTAGCTGCTTCCTGCTGCTGGAGGGTCAGCTACAGCCTACCAAACCTCAGAGATCCACAGAGCAACCTTAGCTCAAAAACAAAAAGAAAAGTTTTCTCCTGCCAAGGGCAATGACAGTGCATTGGCTCTTCCCCAGGCTCACGAAGGGTGGCTGTGCACACATCACAGGGCAGTCCAGCTTTGCAGAGCCTCCCTCCCAGCTGCCATCTCCTCATACACGAGAATTATGTCTTGGCTGTGAGTCTGGGCATGGCTCATGCACGTGCTCTGCACTGGGCACTCCCATGTGCACAGAGAGAGTTGTGATGCGTTCCAACAGTCCTCAGAATACTCAAATGCTTTCTTTAATGGAAAATTCCGGTGCTGAGCTGGAAGGTAAAGACATGACTACAATGCCTAGGTGCAGTGTAGGAGCCAACACACAAATGCAGCGCTTGATGCTCTGCTTTGGCCTTCACTGAGTATCCCTTCAGTGTCAATGAGAGACTTGAACAGAACTCATTACAAAGAGCAGCCTGCATCCTGTAATTAAACATGCAGTTATCTGCTCAATACTTCATTGTCATCTCATGGAAAAAAAAATGCCTACTCCCATGATCCTCTTACAAACAATTGTGTTACCAGACACTCTTTGTTAGTTTGTCAAGCCAAGAAGCATTCTTTAATATCAAGCATGTAGCAGCAGCTCACAGTAACTCATAAGTATAAACTACAATTATTAAAATGCTAGAAGATAAATCCCAATTAAGCAGGCTATGGTTCAGAGTGTAGAAGAGGTTTAAAAATCTCATGTTCCTTAATTGGCCTTGGCAGCAGCTTCTACAGAACACAATAAGGAGCAATAAGAAACTGGAACAAGCCCAGAGGGGCAGCGTGTGCCAGGCTAGCCCAAGTTTAAATCAGCAGAAGCGAGGAAGAAGATCCTGGATTTGGTTACTACTGAACTGTACTGAAAAATTGTTAAGTAAAACAAAATGCAGCTTCAAAAATGTCTTCAAGAATTCCCTAGCAGTTATGTTCATGGCAGCTGTTCTGCTGTTTTTGCTGGTGATCCGGGGCAACACGACCATATCAGCAAGACAGAACAGACTTTACTACAGTTGTACAAAACATTTGAAAGCATGGTACGTATTCTACAAATAGTATAAAAATATCTTTGTCTGACCTGCATCATCTTCTGTCTCAGCAAACTCAACTCACAACAGGCAAGAGCTGTCTGCTTGATCCCACAGTTGATTGTTGTGCTGGATGTGGTTCCTGGCTGTGCTAGGAGACCAGTAGTAACTCGCTACAGAATGTGCAATCATATTAGGCTCAGACAGCAGCACATTTGATTAAATACCCAGATATCTGCTGAAAGTTTTCCAGACCTCGTTATGGTTGACGTCAGCTCTCATGCTCAAATGGTATTTCTCCATTTCCCAAGATTACCTTTAGTCTTCTTCAGACATTTTATGACACAACCCCAGAGCTTTCATAAAGAGCCTTATTGCTTGTAGGAAGAGGTGCAGATGCCTTTTAATAAAAATCACTACATTTTTGCTGGCCATAATTAAATGCAGATAGAGGTTCCTTCGTGAAGAGATGGAAGGACTGATTAGTCTTTGGCATCCCCTCCTTGATTAATATTTCTGGGCTCTAGCCAACCAACCTGGCAAGCAAAAGCACTGCAACAACAAAACAAATAACCTAAATTAATGGAAAAGGTACTACCTTTGCAGTTTAGCACACAGGGAAGGATGGTCATTGGAATGAGCTTGTACAGCTCTGCATAGGAAGAAGCACAGCAAGGCCAAAGAACAGTGAGCATCCCATCCTTCAATCTGGTAAAGCAGACCACTAAATCCAACACAACTTCTCCCTGCAGCAACACGTGCACATGACACTGCACAGAAGTTACACAAGTTACAGACATGCAATTACTTTTCTTATGTGCTGTAACGTTTATCTAAAAAGGCAACAATACAAAGAATGCCCCATTCAGTTCTCTTGCTAAGACTCTACTGCTTCCTTTAGCCTTACTTCTCTGAAATCAATCTTTGCCCACCTAGTGCAACTTTGCTCTGAGAACAGTATTAAGCCACCAAAATACTACACACATACGCCTACACTGTATTTAGAAGACACTTTATCTAAAATGAAATTTTCAAATTTCTGTAGGGTTGTACATTAACCCTCACCCCGTTATGGTCCAGCAAGAGCATACAACATTCTTAGCACTTCCCCTTACTCTCTAAGGAGTCTCTTGAGCCAGCCTTCCTCCACCAGACTTTATAAAAGGCAAAGTAAGTGCTCAATTGTAACTACAGAAATGTGTAGAAAAACTACGAGGTCGATAAATTAACAAGTTAAGCAAAAAAAAAAAATAATTAAAAAATTCAAGACTATCAGTGTAAAATCCTCAACATGAACAACAGATACATCAAACTAATTCCTGAAAAGCTGTTCCATGACAAAGCTGCCAGCAGAGACCAGTGATGATGTTTCAGCAACCAGTATGCCAGAAAATCTATGTTCTGAACCAAGGACTTTATTGATTTCAGTTGTCTTTAACTGAGAACCTTGTAATTCAAAATGAATGCTCTGCCATGGAAGAGATCCCTTGCTTCTGACACACACTTCGTCTATTGATTTGGCAGAGCCTACATTAAGCCAACTTTCACTGGCTTGTAATTAACTGCCTAAGTTGAACCCACAACAGGGACATCCCAGCAGTTTATAGAGTAGCAAGTATTTCTAAAATTTGACAAGGAAATGCTCAACTTTCTCTGTGCCCATCACAGCCACAGCAGCTTCCCAGCTCACCAGTCTCACAGCAGGCTCTTGGCAAGATGTTCTGCTGCAAGGCAGAGAAAACAGCTCATAAGCTGAAAATGATTTTATGATGCCCAGAATGGAGCTGATGCACGAGTGAATTACAAAGAGAATATTATTCTCCTCCTTTGCCCAACCAGTTTATCAAATTCTTTCCCTCTTCTCCCTGTTAAAAAAGGCTGCTAAAAGAACTCATCCTCATAGCTGACATTTTGCAAATCTCTGTTCCTTGTTGCCAAGGTCATCTGTGTGGAAACCATGCATCTTTCAATAAAATACCCTTCTTTGTGCCTGTTCATCCACTAAAGGATGGAGACTCCTTTTGCTTTCACAGAGGAAGATGATGGAACACAACAGAACTAAAAAACTGTGTTGGTACAGAAGTACTACAGAAAAGCAACCTGCAATATGGATCTGATCTGTATGCTCTCCAAAGCTTCACTTACTATAGCATCACCTCTTTTTAATTTTCTTCATTTCCATCCACCTTCAAGATTTATGCTATCCTAAAAAATGCCCCTTTTTCAGTAGCTCTCCTATTCATATGTCACACAATCCCAAGGTGTTTGTAACAGAAGGACAATTCTCTGAAATCTCAGAATAACCAAAATCTGCAACACTCCAATATGTGTTTACTCAAAACTAAGTTCAACCATACAAGCTCACTTTGCTACCGTCCTCCAGCCTTCTCCCTGCACTACTTCAACAGCCCTTTTTGTCCCTAAAATCCTCATTTATTACTCTCCAACCAAAACACAAACATTTGTTGGAGGGAGTATACCATAATTTACCATAATACATCTCTCTTCCCCTTTTTCCAAATACCTACTCTTCTGAATGGATGATCTGGCCATTTAAGGAAATTCTCGTGTCTTGACAACAAAACTCAGTCTTACTAACAGCTGCATATATGGACCACACCTGGGACATACAAGACTGTTGACAACACCACTGTTGGCAATATTTCACAAGGTAGAGCACAATACTGATAGGATGACGACAATGCATGTGTCATTGCATGTGTCATTGCATGTCATGCATGTGACGACAATACAGTGTGTCATTTTGACCTGGTCTTGTCGATACAGAATTAAAAAGAAAAAAAAACCAACAAGCAAGCATCTTTATCCTCACTATCATTTTACAACTAAAAGTACATCGGGACATTCATGTATGTATGACGTACGTTTTAAAAGACATTACAACTCAGCTGTCCATATTATTAGACAGATGAATACTGATTAAGCCCCATCTCTATTGCATAAACAGGCTTTTTTTTTTTTTAATAAAAGCTTTCATGAGCATATTCTGCATTTCTGTTTTGCATACAAGGTAGGAGCAGAACACAAAACAAGTTGTGACCAGCTAAGGATCAGGACAAACAGTAAGAACAAAGGCAAGGCTGTATCTGTTTCTTAGTCAATTGTAATTCAGTTGTACGACTGGATGAACTCACAGGATGAGAAGCATCTGCCAGGGTTTTTTTATCTAGACTGTAAAATAAGGCATAAAGCACTGCACACAGTGCAGTGTGGAGTGGTGTAAAACCAACAAGGATCGCCATTCACCACATCTTATTTGCTTCTATAACCTTTGTTAATGAGTAGATAACTTTTTAGGAGACAGACTGTATCGGCAGCACCCCATTCACAACACAGGAGTGGCTGAATTTAGGAAGATTCTTATTCTGAGCAGCAGCACTGAAAAAGCAAATACAAGCAAGCGGATACTGCGATACAAGTTTTTAGAACATAATGCAGAAAGAATAAAGGCAATCCAAACTCAATAGTCCTTGAGAGCGCTAGATTGTTCTAAGTATGCACAAATTTTGAGTGCAAGATGGTCTGGCAGCTCCTTACCAGAATGATGAGCTGCCAGGGCATACTCCTCTACTTAGGCACTATACAAAAAGATGAACAGCAACTGTTTGTATTCTGTGCTCTGAAAATGTTAACAACACGAAGTTCCCCAGTAGAGAACATGCAAGGACCTACAGCACCATAAATCCAATACACAACTCAATCTCACTGACCTCTCAATCTCACGTGTATTTTCTAACAAGTTCATAAGCCTGAAAAGATCTGGAACTCTAAGATTCCCCAAAAGCTTATGAACACTCACAAGATTTCAGGTCACTGTGCTGAATCATCACAGTTATACTCTGAAGCACCGAAATAATTAGACACCGGTCTGCCAACACAGATCACCTGTGGTCTGTTGTAAGCTGAATATTCTTGTTCTGTGCACGTGACATGTAGGAGACTCCTGTTCATCTGTGACAGGGGATTTGCATATGCAGACATGCATGCAGCCATGTTCAACCTGACCAAATGAACCAAACAAGGCCTCTAAAAGCTTATCATTTTCAACAGCAGAGTTTACACTGAATAATTCCCACTAGCAAAGAACCAAATCACTGGGCACTCTTTCCTCACAACTTATTACATTTGAGATTTTTAAAAGGAGTAGGATGAAGAAGGAGAAAGAAAAACAGCCTTAAGCATTATAAATACCTAAACTCAATGCCAGAGGCAGAAGTTAGAAATCAGAGCAAATCAGTTGATAACTTGTCTTCTCTGCTGTGACCTGTAACAATGTATTACTTAATTGTGAATTAAGCCATTTTTTGAGTCAAAGCAGCATCTCTTTCAGCACAAAAACCTAAACAACCATGCTGACATACCTTTCCTGAGTCAACCAGTTGTGCGATTTCATCCAAGCTTGGTCCACTTGGCATAAAGAAGGCCCACCGATAATGGACTCCTTTCAAGAGATGCTGCAAGAAAGATCACAAATGTGTTTTTTAAATAATGAGAGGAAACTGAAATGGGAACTGAAAGTAAGGACAGAAGCATCAGAGAAACAATGTAATGGAAAAATATGGACATTATTTGCTAGTGTCTAAAAAAGAAAAGTTATGTAAGCACGTGGATTAAATGCACAGACAGGGATGCTGTATTACCACAATAGGATCAGGGTGAATTTTGTGTCCAGTTGCAAAAGTCAGCTAGTTAAGAAAAACAACCACCTTGTCTCTGCAGCTGGAAATAGCATTATTTCTTATGTAAGAGAGAAATGGTGCTATATGTTTATACACATTCACAAAAAGGGTGAAATAAATCTACCAATATGACATTTAGAACTTTCCACCTCAGTGTCAGTGATTAAATTTTCCACCATCATATCTGCCAAAGTCGTCACCATCTGATGACAGATGGCAGCTCACACAAAAAGCATTCCAGGAAGATCACACAAACACAAGTCAAGAGCACTTTCTTTGAGAAAGCTGTTATAGGCATAAGTCCTCATCTGCCAAAACCAGCCGACTTTTAATGTGTGCCATACAATGCTCTTCATCATGAAAACATGCAAACTGAGAAATCATATTATGTGGCTTCTTTCCAGGCTTTTGTTTTTGAGATTTCCTTTGAAAACACTGTTACTGGACCTGGAGTCTCACTCAGCCTCATCACTGAAATACCATGGAAACAACTTGAATAGCAGTCACTCGGATAGCAAATACACATGTTGAGAGAAGAACAAATTCTAAAAAGCCTCACTGGGAGAATGCTTTAAATTAGAAAAATCAGGCACACGAACATGGAGGAGATGAAAGACTTTTTAGCCACTCTCAGTCACTTTTATTACTCCATGGTGCTGGTATAGGATGAAGAGAATCAGTAAATGCTTTGAGGGAAACCCTGGCCAGCCTAAGGCAAGTAGTAAAACTACCCGTACTTCAACAAGGCAGGGCTTTCTTCTGTTCACTATAAAGTGCTAGCTGCCAGCAGGACTCACTAGGAGGCCACGTGGAAATGACAACACCCAGTAAGACATCAAGACTACAAAGCGTCCTAGAGTACAATATAATATACACACATATTTATGTATGTATATATGAGGACAATGCTGGGTTTTGTTGGGTTTTTTTTTCGGTGCAAGACAGAATCAAAATGCACCTGAAGTATAATTAACGATGCATGAGGAAAATGAGAAAGATGTCTCCAGATGAGCTGCACTAGTGCCTAAGCCACAAAGGAAGCCACGAGGATATAGCACAACATTCAAGAATATGGGATTTTGTCAAATACCTTCACGGTTTTGGAGCCTATCGTGACTCCTGTTTGCAGCATGCCATCAGCCACTCCAAGTTTGTCCATGTTGATCAAGAAAGGCGTCACTAAGGTAACGTATGTTGCTCCCGACCATTTCTTCAGGAGATCTAATGCCCACCTCTCAGTGGATCCACCGACACTATCTAGGATGAAATCAAATCTGGAGACGTGTAAAGAACAGGCTCAAAGTCACAAAACAGGGAAAATAATCATAAATGAACAAAATCATATATGAAACTGGTTGTAGTTCACATTCCTACCTGTCACTGCAGTATATTAAAATAATCTGCCTGCAAGACAGCAGCAAGCAAACCCTATGAGTTCAACTAAATCCCAGCTTTATTATAGGAAGGAAGTTAAAGTTACAGGTTATTGTCCGTTCACTGCATAGCAGATAGAGGCTGTTTCAATCATTAAATGGCCCCTAACTCCAAAAAGCAGACTCTCAGATGCACAGTAACATTCTCTATTTGCTTGAAGCCTTCTAGAGCATTCTCTCCTCATCCCTCTGACTGAAATTACTGAAACATTCTTGAGGTCTGGTCTTAGCATTCAACAGAATGCTATGTATGTCTGAAGTCTGGTCTGGACTCCTGCCCTGATTAGGAATATCTTCTGTCCATTCTGTGTTCACATGGAAGCCAGTTCCAGTGGCCAAAGTTACGTAAACAAATTATTTTATCTCTACTGACAGCATCTTCTCTCTGAATCTCCTTACTTAAAGTAGAACTTCAAAGCAAAGAGCCTAAAATCATTTCTTCACATTATGGTTATATGCAACCACTGGCAACAAGCCACGCTTTTAGCATTTGTTCTTATTGTCCCAGCACATGAACCTGTAAGGGCTGAACGTGGCAACTGGGAGCTACTGTACCTATTCTGTTAGATACACACCTCATTCTCATTCTCTGCTGCAAATTTTCAGCAATCTCCAAATAGGAACAGATGCACTATAGTTTATATAAATAGATAATGGATTATAGAAATGCATATACCTCATCTAACAAATCCATAAATAAAAGGAAGAATACTTCACGTAAATAAATGGAAAATTTCTTATCTCTAGAAAGATTTTTCCTGACTGTCTTCCAAGGGTGTGATTTCATGTTATAGTTGAGTTAATCTAAAAGCTGTCAACAAAACAGGAATTAATGCAGTGAAAACTAATGGTCCAGAAAAGAACAGCTCACCATGGAGTCTGAAGAGTCAGTACAGTTGAAAAGAGGAGGGCTATAGGATCCTTCCTCTCAGTATACACGACTGATGGGCTTAGCTACATCAAAAACTGTACTCATATAAAGGTTCATAGCTCCTAAAAATGGCTGCTTGCTAGAATGGATGTTTAGCATTTAAGAACTTGAAGAGCAGAATTTAGCAAATACAGCACTGCTTGCAAGCTGTTAATTTTTGTATATTCTGCTCAAACAGACAGCACCAACACCCTCACAATTGATCTCAGACCTATTAGGAATCACACCCCAATAAAAGGGTACACACCTCTGTAGAGTAGTTAATAGTAAGATTATTTTATCAATTGAATGTTTTCTATTTTTCCACCAGATTAATTCAACCTAGCTAAAAACAGCAGTGTAATTACCATCTTCAAATAAAAGTCACAGAAGACTAAGTTTAAACAGAAGGAAAGACTGCAAAACTCAAAAAAAAAAAGTTTCAGAGAAACCCCTCAAGCTACTTAAAACATATCAGCTGTGACCAGATAAATGTGATTATTCACAGAGGCAGCTATACTTGATGTTACAGGAATTCACTCCCAGCTATGTTGCACAGTGGCTACAGGACTGGAGGCAAGTCACTAAACTGCTTCCTGACATAATTCTTCCCTATAGAAGATAGGTATTTTCCTATTTAGGAACCTCACAGAGGATTCCTGAGACTTGTTTTGATTTATTCATGCCTTTTTAAGCACTCCCAGATCCTACAATGGAAGCTGACAAAACTGATCAAATAATGGTCATTAGAAGCACATGAAAGTGAGCTTGTCTCCACAAACCCAATTAACTGGCTTAATCTTACAATGAAACCTGTGCTTGCAAAACTCACTTGGCAAATTACATTCAAAAAAAATGACAGGGATGAATTTGCTTTAGGAAACAAGGCTTTAGAAGTGGGAAGAAAAAGGAAAAGGAAAAAAGGAAAAGGAAAAGAGGGAGTCTTGACAGACTGCAGCCCAGAATCAAAAGGCAGGAAGACTGATAGCCAACTCCTTTATCTGAGTATTAAGCAACACAAACACGTACAAGGGTAAGGTTTTAAGCTGCTGTTCCAAATTTCCAGATTTGTAATCAATCACATCATCTGCTCCAAGCTTTTTCATCAGTGTGCTAGCATCGTGGGAACAAACTGCTGTCACATGAGCACCCCAGGCCTTCACTAGCTAGAAACAAAAAAAAAAAAAAGAAGGAAAAAAAAAAAGGAGGCAAAGGTTTAAAATTTAGTGAGAAATACTTAAAAGAAAAAAATATCATTATATTACACAAGGTAACGTATCACATATCAAACAATGGTTAGAACTTACTGCTATTTAAGGCAAATGGTAGAGGACTGAGTTGGGGTGGCTGAGGAGGGATTTTTCATGCAGTTTGCAAATACCAGCCCTCAGGATAAATAAGACTTCAAATACTCAGTTCATCTTCTGAATCTGATAATTCAGACTATGCATTTTTAAAGCTAACAATCTATAAAACTGTCAGCAGATCAACCACTGCAGGGATTTAATTTTATCTGCCTACCTGCTCATTAAGTATTCCATACCTCTATCTTGTTGTAAATAAAGTACTAATAATGAGAAAAAGTAATCTGATTTATCTCAAGGAGATGTCAGGTTAGCTCTTCTGCTTCAGAACTTAAAGCAAAGAAAAGCTTTTTTGCTAGTTATTCATCTCTTCTGTAAATCTCATTCAAAAGATTCACACTAATTTTTTTAAATTGACTCTGGATTAATTAATAATTAATCATATTACATTTTTTAATATTCTCAAGAAAAAGCTGTTTCTACACAAGGTGACACCAGTTAAAATAAAAATGAATTAAATGAGAGTATACAAGGAGGATGTTCCACAATTAAAGATATTCAGTAGAAGACTGGTCAACAAAAGACTCTTGACTCTCCTAAGGTTAGGGCAACTGGAAAGTAGGAATGCAAGAAGGCAACAAGGCAAAGACAACAGTGGAATGTTAATGTAAGTTAATGTAAGCCACTGTGCTTTTCCTAGACTGCTCATGAAAGCCTCATGTCTCCAGCATCACTGTCCACCCACAACAGCTATAATTGCTACCATTTTACAGACAATCACAACTGCAATCATCTACATACTCCATCATTTTTCTACTCATATGCCAAGTTCTTTTCATATTTATGGAGCAGAGATGACTGAAAGAGAATGAAAACAAGTGACAACTTTCAAGTTCTGCAAATTAAGAGATTTCTTCAAATTAAGAGATTTTGAAAGCCCCCTCCTTGGAAGCACTCAAGGCCAGGCTGGATGGGGCTTTGAGCAACCTGGTCTAGAGGGAGGTGTCCCTGCCTAAAGCAGGGGGGTAGAACTAGATGATCTTAAGGGACCATTCCAACCCAAACCATTCTATGATTCCTGCACTTAAACTGGGAAATGTGTTCTTTTAGTAACTACACTCCCTATCCCATTATTTTAAAGCCCCTTCTTCCTACTAATAAAATGTAACAAACAGAATGGAGCAAGTCCCAAAACTTCTGGAGCTCTGTCAGCTCAATGGGTGGCTTCCTATTTCAGTCCCTCAACTCCCTTCCTTTCTTTGTACTGAACAGTCTGAAGATGCACCCTGGGCATGCTGTGTTATATTACCTGTACAGCAAATGTGCCAACTCCTCCAGAAGCTCCTAATATTAACACTCTGTAAGAGAAAATGAACATTTATTGAATAGTTCTTCAAACAAACAGTATAGCAACTATTTAATCTTATACATCTCCAACATGAAATCACTATCAGCAAAACACTTATTTGTCATTCAGTATTACTTTATGATTAACTCTTCAGATACCTAATAACATAATTTAACACAGCTTTCATCCTGCTTCCTGTGCCAAGGGCATTATCTCACTGCAGCCATACTGACTTCCTCATATGTGCTTTCCACTAATTCCAGGCAGTGGAGCTGTCAACATTTATCATGAGAAAAAGATAATCCTGTCTCTGTCCACACTTTCCCAAATTTAATTGCTTAGTTTGGAACAAAATCAGTAAGAATCTTTCTGTCTCCCAGACTCTGTTATCACTTTGCCTAAAGCAAAAATTAGATTTTGCTAACGTTTTTACACGAATTACTACTATCTAGCAAAAATAGTTCAGTGTCACATTACTTAGAGAGACCAAGGACTTCAGAATATAGGGAGCATAATTTTCCACTATCACTGAACATTTATCTAAAAAACAAACGTGTTGCAGCCTCACTACACAAGTTCTGTTAAACTATCTGAAGAAAATGGCAGCAGAATTGTACTAGTTCAGTGCATCTCAGCAACACCCTGTAAAATGCCCACTTCTTGAAATTAGTAAACAAGAAAACAAAGATGCATATCACCAAATTATTATCAAATGAGAGTTCATTTTAACTGAATACATCGTCCTAAATTTCATACAAAGGAATGCAATCTCAAAGGTGTGAAAACCTTAAAGCTACAGCAGCCTAATAAAAAATTACACCTAAGTATTTTTATTAATTAGCTAAACTTCAAATAGGGAATCGGTAAGAAAACCTTGCAAGCGAAGCTACAAATGGTGTTTCAACTTTGGACTCATTTACTAATTCTAGAACAAAAGGTACATCCAAGATGAAGTCTTGGCATAGGGCTGTGGAGAATCATGTTTCTCAGAACTTCTGTTTGCCAGAAAAATTTCAGTATTTTCAAAAGCTGGTGATATTCCTGTTTTATATCTTACCTTGCTGGATGCTGAGGGAAATAGCTTTTACAAAGCAAAATTGCACTAGACAATCTAGAGTATCAGTTGACAAAAATTCTTTGAAGTAACCTAAGAGACCTGGCTTTGGTCACAGTATCCATTCTAAAATGGATACTCCTTTGAAACTCATCAGATTCTATTCCCTAGTTCACTCATCTAAATTTGTAGAGTTCAGGTGAAGAATTTGAAACCACAGTGCCTTCTGCTTTGAAACCTGCCAAAATGTACTTATGCTCAGAACCATGCTTCTAACAACAGATGTCTGAAGCAACATTTTTATTCAGACCTGATTATCCTTGAAAAGTCTCAGGGATACCGTGCTCAGGACACTGGGTTTAGCTCATCTTTATCGTTACAAGAGACAGTTACCATTAACTCCTTCCAAGAACCCCCCCCCCCAAAAAAAAAACAACCAGAAAACACCCTCAAAACAAATTTTACTCCTTATCTAAAGGGCATTTCCTCCATTGCAGAATTTGAAGAAAGCTGTAACTTCAAAATGTACATTTTGCCTGAGGACTGATGCAACATGTTCAGCTGTGGGGAGCTGCTTGGCTAGGGCATCAATAAACATGCTCAGTATTCCCAAAGTAGAAGTAAGGTTCAGATTTATTTTGTGTCTATGTTACATGGGCTATTTCCTACCAAAACTTTTAATTATTAGAACTTTGTACACACTGACCTTAAGAAAGCTCTTTCACAGAATCACAGAATGGCCAGGGTTGGAAGGGACCTCAAGGATCATGAATCTCCAACCCTCCTGCTACAGGCAGGGCCACCAACCTCCCCATTTAATACTAGACCAGGCTGCCCAGGGCCCCATCCAGTCTGGCCTTGAACACCTCTTTGCTTTATAAACTATGCCTATGCTCTAAGGGCACCTCAGCTTAACTGAGTAATGTGCCACCCTCCAGGTCAAGTGACAAATGACTCACATCACAGAGCAGGTCACCACCCTCACACACACTGCACAGCACTTGCCCTGGGCTGCGTGCACGCTGCTGTGGCCATCACACACCTGCATGCACACTTTCAACAGAGAAGTCCTTGTATAATCGGGAGGCACGTGTGCCACAGCTCAGCAGCTCAGTGTTCTGTACAGTGCTGGAGACAGGGCACACTGCTTGGTGTAACTTAAGGATGTGGGAAAGCGTTTGACAGTGTAAGAGCTGTTAAAAAATAAAATCAAATTTCATTTGATTATGCTGACAAAATGTCCCTAAACATTTATTCTTGCATCAAGAAGCATGTACACGTACCCTATCAAGAATTATTGCAACCTATACTCACTTTGAAATTCTCATCAGATAAAATGATGAAATAACACACTCTCTGAAAAAAAAAATCCTGGGTTACTGCATCATTTCAATTTTCATTGCAAACATGTAAACCAGGAGTGTAATTTCAACAACCCCCCATAGCATAATCCTAGTGTACATCTTCCCAGTAAACTCTAACACACAAGATGTTTACTCTGCATTTACATGAAGACCCTCATTCCTTATCAACATAAAAGCTTTCAAGGTCTTCTCAAGTGGTCGTGTTTTAACACGCTTTTTGTGAATACAGCAGGGAAGGTTTAACAGCTTTTGTTGAACAACCATATTCCCTTTCTACTGAAGCAGGACCCTCACCCACAAGGAGTTCATCAGGTTATTATCCAGAGAGAACTTGAAAACCAAAGAGTCATTCTCGACATTCTGGACAACGAGCAGATTCACTTTTACCTTGTGCAAGAACACTGATGTAAATTACAATGATTTAGGATGAAAGCTGTGGCAAAACGACTAGAGCTGCAGTGAAACAAACCACAAACAGCATGAGCCCACTTCAGGTAACTCGTAAAAACAAAGCTGGGGAAAGTGCAGCAGATTGTCCTGTCAGATCAGGGTACAGGGTCCCATGCTGTGGGACTGACAGCACGTACTTGTGGTTAGTCCACCCTTCCACCTTAGAGAGGCAAAGAAAACAGTACACACCAGTAGAAACACTTGCTGTTTCTAAGATGTCTTAATATTGCAATAAAGTGCCAGTGAAGGAGTTTTCCTCAAGGAATACAGGTACTTTTTCAAAATAAGACACACTTTCATACACCTTGTCCTACATACACCTACATAGCTATTTACACACACCTACAGGAGACAAAAAGGCCAATGGAAAATTACTCACGCAGGCAACTTCTTACTAACATGTTCAATTATTATGAGAAATTAAGAAACATGAAGTAAGTTGTTGCCTTACAAGATTATTTTTTCAGTGGCAGAACAATTACATACTTGTTAGGAACCTAAAAGTAAATGTTATATGTGAAGACATGGTGTAACTGCAGTTTGCATTTCACTTAACAATCTGAACACTTACCTGAACACTGGCAAGATAGTTTAAATAAGGTTAGCCCATCAACAGATTTCTAGGTTAATTCTATTTACATGTGAAAGTTAAGATAACAAACAACAATCTATATACTTAAGAAGGAAAAAAAAAAAAGATGGTACATTCAGTATGTTATCAGTAGCTGGAAGTTAATTTCAAAGATGTCTATGAAATTATTTCAGATTTTGCAATTTGTTTTCCCAGAACATTATATCTAGAGCAAACAATTAATTTGTATTTTTGTGATGAAATATACCACGACATGTGAAAAAACAATCTCTCAATTACTTTCTAAGGTGGTGGGTGAAGAATTTCAGTAAATCTGATATCCTTTGCTATGTGTTGCATTACAACAGTTCACACCCCAGACAGGAGGAGATTCCTATTGCCCAATTATTCTTTTATGACAAAGTTTTGAGATAGCATATAGTTTTAGTGATTATTTTGCTATCTATTTGCACACCTCCATTATGAGGCAAAAAATCTGCTCCAGTCTTTCAAAGTATTTATCCTCTCCTGACCTTCACCTGCCACTGTCAGGCTAACAAGCTGATAAAGCAAATTTTTTTTCTGTTTGGCCGCTAGTCTTGCCTGTTTTCCCCTCCTCTTCTACCTTCCTGGCCTCATTAAATGAGTTCTGTCCTACTGGTCAAAAGAAACCCAGTCACTTTTTTCCAAAAAGCTAGCAAGCCAGCCTGCCCCAAATTATTCCTGCATACAGGAGTGAATCTCAGTGAAACACACCTCTGTGACTGAGAAGACCTTTTATGAGCTGATGAGATTTTTGAGAGAGAATATTATATGTGTGCAGCTGCCTTACAAACAGAAAGGTAATCCCAATAAATTTCTAAAGATACCATCCTTAAATTATCTATCTAGTCACACAGAGTACATGCACATTATATTGTTTCTATATAGTCACTATTTAAAGGAAGAGAGGCAGTGCCAGCAAGTGGCCTTAAAACATCAGTTAGGCTGAATCTCGCTCTGAAATAGCCTCTTCCTTAGCAGCTGCACAGACTGAACCTGGCATCTTCAGGCCAGCTGATCTTTATGAATGCCATGGCAGCCTTCAGCACTGCTAGACATGTCTTACAAGCTGCTGATCAGCATAAAAAAGGAACACTATATTTTAGTACCAGACTAGGTAAGTAACTAAGTTACTTACCTTTTCCCGCTGCAATTACTTTGGTTCAGTCCTCCAACTTTGTTAATTGCAGACCACGCTGTGAGACCTACATACGGTAAGGAGGCAGCTTCTACGTGACTGAGACATTTTGGCTTAAAAGATACCTGAAATAAAATCAGTCTTATCTAAATCACACAGCGGATCCTATGTGATACTGAAATCTTTAAATCAGCTTTACTGAATTGCAAATTATCTATTGTACATTTTCAATTATGTCTAGCAGGAGTGTAGATCAAGTCAAATATCAACAGCTATTCAGGCATCAAAGGAAAAAAAAAAAAGAGGAAAACATCAGTATTTACAATTTTGTTTTTCATCTGTTATCCACATTTTTGCAGGTTTACCTCATTTGCACTAGCTACCACAAACTCTGAGAGAGTGCCTTGTTTCCATGGAGGAATTGCTCCCCATACCTAAAAACAAACAGAAAACAACTACCAATTTCTGTGCACAAAATCACACCCATGTGGAAAAGTTACGTTCAATAAAGAAATCCTATTTCAATTTGCCAAAAATTAGAAATCAAAAGAGATTTTGACACAAGTTAGGGAAAGGTGTTTGTCCAAGAAAGAATGTAGCGAAGACAGTGCTCTAAGAAGGTACTGCAAGACAGCCCAGATTCAGAGTGCAACAATGTAAGAATTTTCTTACTAGGGAAAGGCAGCTGAATAGCTCATGGTATAGTTTAACTATGTGCTCTTAGGGAGAAAAAAAAAGAAAAAGAAGAAAAAAAAAAAAATCAGATTAGTGTTATCACCTCATCTCCAGGTTTGAAATAAGACACACTTAGTCCGCATTCCATGATAACACCTGAGACATCTCGACCAAGCGTTAGTGGGAATTCAGTGTCCATGCTCTTGATTTTCAGGGGATCCCGCTTCATATTTAATGCAGTTGCACCATAACCACCTAGAAAACATGAAATTAGCCATTACGTGGGATTGGTGGGATTTAATCCACTAACTGGACAATTCCATCTAGAAAGAACTGTCTGAATATAATGCCCCATTTTCAGCACGTTCTGCATTTCTGTTACAATTTAAATATGCAACAAATCTGCAATACTTGGAGATTTTACAAGTAATAGGGAAATCTTAATTACGGTTTTCTCACCCAACAAAGAGCACGCAGGAGACGTAAGAATACAAATCACCACGTAACAATTTAACAAATTGTTGTTGTGATTTAATCAGACCACATAAAACGGCTCTTCATTACAAAAAGTTTATTACGCAGCAACACTGACACACATCCTGAGAGTTGTGCTGCACGTGCTCCATTTCCAACATCACACAAGTAGGAATCCAAAGGAACAAGTAAGCGTGTGTGATTATGGGATATCGCACACCTAACAACAGCCCGCCATCTCACACCCCCGCCTCTCAGAAGCGCGGTTAGGGCCGCTCGTGCCCCGCCACTTACTTCTCATGCTAAGGTCTATGGGGTTCAAGCTGGCGGCGTGCACCTTAACAATGACCTCGTTGGGGTACTGTATGACGGGGAACACCATGTCCCGGGTGAAGCGCAGCACCTCATTGCGGCCGTACCGGTCGATGACCCACGAGGGCATGGCGGACCGCGCCCCCGGAGAGACGCGGAGGCCGCGCACCGGCGGCCGCTGCCCGCCCCGCCGCGCCGCCCAGCGCAGCGCTCTCCGCGCCAGCATGACCGGGAGCGGGCACGGCCGCGACCGCGTCCCTGCCTCTGACCCCGCCGGGCGTCTCTCAGATCCTCGGCGCCCCTTCGGTGTCCCGGCCCAATGGGCGGCCGCCGTCTTGGCCGCTCCGCCAATGGCGTCGCTCGTTGTTGCGGCAAGATGGCGGCGCCCAGGCTCTCGGCGCGGCGCCGGGACGGGCCGTGAGAGGGGTCGTAGCGGTGCGAGGCCGCGGGGAGCGAGTCGCCATGTTGCGCGCTTCTCTGCGCCAGGTGAGCGGCCCCGGGCCGAGCTGTGCGGGTGCTGCTCTCGGCCGGCGGGGCGGGCTCGAGGTGACCGCGGCTCGCGGGGCCCGATCGCGTACCCGCGGAGACGCGTTTTATTGCCGAGATGCGCTGGGTTGGGGTCTGGTAGCAGCTTCGTGCCACTGACAGCTGTCGCTGCCCTTTCAGATCTCAGCAGCGCTAAAGGAAGGACAGGTCACCCCCACAGAGCTCTGCCAGAGGTGCCTCGCTCTCATCAGAAGCACCCAGTTTCTCAACGCCTACATTACGGTAGCGGAAGAAACTGCATTGAAGCAGGCTGAGGAGTCGGAGAAAAGATACCGAAGAGGTACGGTAGCCTGTTTATAAAGGCGGCACTCCTGGTGGAAGAGTGCTTTTATTGTACATTGCATCTGCTGTGTGTGCCAGGTGGGCGGATGTGCTGGCTCTTGGGATGGAGTGGGTGCAGGCAGCACCCAGGGCTGAGATAAGCATGATGTCGTCTCATTGGAAGCAACAAGGATCTGCTGGGGCAGCTGGCCTGATTGAAAGCAGCCGCCTGCTGCCTTAGGACCCGCTGTGCTTTGCAGGGGCTGCTCTGGGCATAGTGCTTATAGGAGTTCTAGGCAATGGGCCTTGAGAATGTAACAGACTCAGCAAATGCTAAATGGATAGCTCTTGTACTTACAAAAAGCACCAGAAGTGACACATATAGTAAATTGTAATTGACTGTAGGTAACATATTGATGTAATCTCTGCAATAATTCCTAACGCAGGTCAGCCATTGGGTGAGCTGGACGGAATTCCCATTGCAGTGAAGGACAACTTTAATACAGCTGGCATTGAGACAACATGTGCATCAAACATGCTAAAAGGTACGGTATGAAAGGTGCAGTAGAGCTTTTAAGGTGAAATTGGAGCTCTGGCTCTTCTCCTCAGAGGCTTAGTGGAGTGAAGCCTTCCAGAGATCCAAACATTTTCAAAAATGAGCTGAGCTGATTTGAGGAAATGTATTTATCTGATTTCCTCTGTCAAGATCATCTAGCATTACAGATGTATCTTTTTCTTATGCAAGTGCATTTTCTCCTTTATTCATGTAGCTACACTGCCATTAACAATGCAATGATTATTCTGGCCTACCTAAAATGGAGTCATTCTGTAGTTCACGTTTTCATGTTACACTTAGATTTACAGAGGAGAGCAGACAGTAGTGTTTGCTGTTGTGTCGGGCAAAATGCACACAGTCCTTTTGTGTTCTGTTTATAACTGTTGCATTATGTAGCGCTTTCATTTTGCTGTAGCAAAGTAGATATTAACAGTTCTCTTCATTCCTGCTTTACAGAACAGGTCTGTATGACTTTTTAATTCTTTAAAATTTTCCAAGCTTATTGTTTCTATTAACACTCCAGGAAAATTTTCAAGACATTCCAATGTTTCCGTAGCAAAAGTGAAAGTAGTAAACATTTCTTATTATCTTCTTCATTCTGCATAAAGTAAAACTTCTAAGTATTGAGAAAGATAAACTTCTGCTGATTTACTTGAGCTAATCCTATTACCTTAAACAGAAGAAACAAAACACAGTATTGCAATTTAAAGAATGTGTTCCATTACCTGAGATGTTTTTCCTTAAGCACGTTCTCAGACCCGTTGTACTTTATTGTAGATGAATGGTAGAGGGTTTTAGGAGTGATGCTGTCCTTGTTCCAGCTGAGAGTGGGGGTGGAGAAATCACTGTCATTATTCACAGAAGAAGTTAGTTGCAACCCAGGATCTCATGGGAGTGGCACAGAACTCACTGTAGTTTATATGAGGTCAAAGTGGCTGAAGGTGCACACAGTTGGTCACAGGATAGCCAGTTTGTATTTCAGCTTGTGATTAACAATATGCTCCCCCTTCTCATGGTAAAGGGAATAATTTGAGATCACTTAGCACTCGTCTGCAAATTGCCCAAATGCCATAATTTGCTACTGCTGTGGTAACTTGTTTGTGTGAAGGCTTAGTTCCACCTTCAGGAAATGTATAATCCAGAATTACTGGATTGTAAATTGTGGAGGGGGGAAAAAAAAAAGCATTACGGACAAAACAGTATTTAGTTTACTTTTGCTAAATCTTGAGAATTAACCATATTGTCTATTGAAGCAAAATTTGGGCATTGTGCAGTGATAACTTTTATGCACAAATAGCAAAAAAATTTAAGTGTTCAGAAGAGTAGCTACTTTTAGAAATCAACCATACCTCATCAACCACTCCCTTAACTGTTTTGATTGCTTTCAGGCTATATTTCTCCTTACAATGCTACAGTGGTTCAGAAATTACTGGATGGGGGAGCTGTGCTTTTAGGAAAAACAAACCTAGATGAATTTGCAATGGGGTGAGTGATGTTTATTATTTTTAACATGTGATTCTACATTAAACAGATTACACGCCATCTGTCCTGATCTATCCGTAATCCTTAAACTCTTCTTTCTGTCATGTTAGAAAATAACGAACGCTAATCTGCAAAGAGAATTTAGAGTTGCCTGAATTTCTCAAATATTGCATGAACATTTTTACTGTTGTGTAAATTATCTACACGTCAATTTTTTTATGAACATAGAGTTCAACTATGGCTGTGTTTGAGGGGGAAGAGTAGCGTAGCCTTTGCAGAAAGCAGAAGACAAACAGACTTGCATATCCAGTAGCAAGTAGATCTGGTTACCACACCAGCTATTTGCTGACTTTTTTTTCTCCTTTCCTACTGGTGGTTTCTGCCCTTAACTAATTATTGTTATGGCCTTGATGACAGTTACCATCTCTCCCAACCACTGGATTAACATGTATGAGTGCTCTGATTGTGTAAAAGGATAATTTAGAGCAACACTTTGAATTGCCTGTGCTACTGTTGCCTAATACTAGTGAGTTCTGCTAGGAAAAAGAATTGGAAAATACTGTCACAGATTTGTTCTCTGACAAATCAGTGAAGGCAGCAGCATGCAGTAGCCTGGGGCAGCCCTGAGCAGAGACAGGAGCCTCTGTCACCAGATCTGCTGGATACTGAAAGATATGGTTTAGTGGCCGTCATGGTAATGGGTTGATGGTTGGACTAGATGATCTTAAAGGTCTTTTCCAACCTTAACGACTCTGTCAGTGTCCAGGACTTCAGCTACCAATGAGAAACATTAAGTGTTGCATTTTGGCTTTGTTTTTATTTTTCCTAAGCTAAAGGCATAGGTTTAGTTGGGTTAAATACTTCGATTGGATCATTTTGGATAAAGTCATTTCCATGTCAGAGACATGCCTCAGAGGGAAAGCAGGAAAAAAGCAAAGGAGAAGAAAAAGCAACCAAACCCCTTCATTACACAGGGCTAGAAGTAATCTAAGCTCACTAAAGCACAGGATTCTGCTAATAAGGGTTATCTCACCCCAAGCCTCTCATTTCTGTACTCTGTATTTGCACAGTCTCATGCCATCACCAACATGGCTGCACCATCAGCTTGATGAGGAAGCTGATCCAGCTGAAAAGCAGTGTCTCAATTAGGTTCATTTTCAACTGTGTAAACTGCCAGCTCAGCTGATCTGGCTAATAACACCAACATTATGGAATTGGGGAACCTGAGGTGGCAGTTGCAAGGAAGGTGGAAAGCCCCTCAAGCCCCTCCCTGCTTCTGGTGGCAGCCTGCACCTAGATTACCACAGGCTGAAACCAGATTCCAACAAGCCAGTCTAACACTCTGAAACAGCAGACTGTGACCTCAGGGGAGAGCTATAGAGTAAGTAATCATGGGTTATTTACAGAGGAGCACTTGTTGCTGATACTGGGGGGCTTTTCCCCCCTTCTCCAGAGCAGTGTCCCACAAGGCTGTGGTCATCTTTGTTCGCTTTTTCCAAATGCAGGCTTGGGAAGCCAGAGTACTTTTGTTTTGTAGCAGATAGATAGTTTTACCTTTAGGTACATTAAATTTGTTTTATATTTTTCTGTTTGCATCCTTTCCGGTGGCTTTAGAGTCACAGAATGACTCATGTTGGAAGGAATGTTAAAGCCCACCTACTTCCAACCCCTTGCCACCTGCTAACAGAAGCTGAGGTTCTGTGGCAGAGGAGGGTCCCTTTGAAGATTTCAACTTGTGCACGTTGTCTATCTGCACTAGACTGTACATATGCCAGTCTTTTTGGGTTGAAATTGAATTTGTTAGGGTAAGGGATGAGGAACTGGATAAAGAAAATCTTGGAGAATGCAACGTGTTGTCTGTCACTTCTGTCTGTATTTGTTCTGTCTTAGATCTGGGAGTACAGATGGGGTATTTGGACCAGTCAGAAATCCCTGGAGTTATTCAAGACAGTACAAGGAAAAAATTGTACCCAGGTCTGACTCTGAGCCTGAAAACTCTAACTGGGTAATAACAGGAGGGAGCTCTGGAGGCAGTGCAGCTGCTGTATCGGCTTTCACGTGTTTTGCGTAAGAAGCTTTTTGGAATTGTTTTTAATGAAATGTCTTGAAATACGTTGTGAGGTGTTCACTTAGCAATTTTCTAATAATGTAGTTTATGGATTAAATTGTAGAAAAGATGTTGATCTTGTCTGAGATGGGAGCATTATTTGCGCTGGCTTGTGAGAATTTAGTTCAACATCTTCAGTTTTTCATGGCATAGCATGAAGCCAGCATGATTTCCTGTAGGCAGAGTTAGGCTGATTCATTTAGAATGTTATTCAATGTACTGATGTGAGCACTTTGCTCTGCATGAGGTAAAGTGATAATGGCAGTAAAGGAATGACAGCATTGCTGTTATTCCCACATACCCTTAAAAATAACAGAGACGTATCCTCTGCCTTTTAAGTATGTTAAACATGTACACACTGAAAACTGAATTCAGCAAATGATGAGGTGTCTGTCAACTTGTAAGAGTATAGAAATCTTTCCTCCTGGCCTTTGTTTTTATAGCTGGGTATGTGATAATATGGATACGTGAGATTTGACATCTAAAAGCTTTCAAATTCCCAATTTGAAAACAAGAAGCCAGTTTATAAAGATACTTGGAATTTTATCCGTTTTTAATAATTTAAAGAGTTTTAGTTTATTAAAAAAAATTTTTTTACAACAATTATGTGCATGGAATAGCAATAGTTAACACTATTTAACAAATTGATTGTTTATACTCTCTTCCTCATCCATCTGTTAAAAGAAATCTGTTCCTTAAAAATTTACACTTTTCATTTGATGCAATTTTGAGAGCTACATTTGAGAATGCGTGTTCAGTTGTGTTCTTAGCTGGAAGATGTTTTAAATAATCTTTAGTTATTATGTCTTTGTTTACCAATGTATTATATTTGTCTACTTGTTAAAATATTTTTGCTCCCAGAGATTACTACTTTTAAAAAACCCCATCGTTTTATGAATAAAACTTAAGGTTTTATTTTTTATTCTGATTTAAGTACTTCTATTTTTTAAGTGGACTTTCAGTTTAAAGTCACTAAAACCAAGAGAACCTTAATTTCAATGCGACTTTCCTATTCCACTGAAATTTTTACAGTGGAAATTTCAGTTTGGAACAAGATTTCACTTGTGAAAGAGCAGTAAAAGAATTCAACTTAAAGAGATGAAAAAGAATTGCATTGAAACTACTCTAAGTTGGGAGTTCTACTATACTTTGTAGGCTTGGAAACAGGAAGAACCTCTTACCTAGACTTTGAAAAGCCTGCCTTGTCACTGAGGGCAAAAGGCATACTGTGTGACTGCTGCTTTGTATGCTGGAGTGTGATACTTCATGTCATCATTCATTGATGAATAAATGATCACGAATATCTGAAAATCATAAACTAAAACACAAGACATCTTTCACAGTCCACAGAATTGGAACAGACCAACAGAGAAGTAGGAAGTAGGTCTTTGGGGCCCTATTCTGAATGCCTGATTTCTATTTATCTACCTCTGATTTGTAGGGAGAACCGATCTCTCCGGTGGCTAATTCAGAGGTCCTAAGAAAAATGCTGAGAACAGCTGAAAAATAACAGATGTAGGGAGTGGACTAACGTTTAGATTGTGTGGTTATGACTTTTAGTTGGGAAGTACTCAGACATTTTTAAATCCGTGCATCTTAAAGCCATAAGTATTTATTGTTTGGAGATGTTCTGAATCATTTTACTAACGGTAACCCTTTTGAAACCATAGAGCTTTAGGGTCAGACACAGGAGGATCTACCAGAAATCCTGCTGCTCACTGTGGTGTAGTAGGTTTAAAGCCAACATATGGACTGATCTCTCGCCATGGTCTCATTCCTCTAGTGAACTCCATGGATGTGCCAGGAATCCTAACCAGATGTGTGGATGATGCAGCTGTTGTGCTAGGTATTATTACTACATATATCTTTGTACGCTCTATATCTTCGTTCAGAAAGCAGGCTGAATTCCATCTACCCATTGTACATTTTCCTGTTCTTCAATGTGTCGTGTCATGTTTCAGGTTCACTTGCTGGACATGATCCTAAAGACTCTACCACTGTTCAGGACATCTTTCAGCCATTTGCACTGCCAAGTTTGACTGATGTCAGCAAGCTCTCTATAGGAATTCCTAAGGTAACATTTAAATCCCATCAACAGTTCTGAACAGGGATGGCAAATGTAACTCCTTCCAAAATAAAGCATTTGTGTATTGCCTGTCACCACCCAATCTCTCATTATTTGAAAAGTGAAAACAGTATGAGCAGCTCCCAGAAAAGAGCAGTATGTGCTCTATTGCCCACGTAGGTGATTCAGAGGGAGCATCTGCTAATGCTTTGTCTAAAATGCTTTGTCATCACTGTGGGAAACGCTGCCAGGAAGTGCCAGGGAAAATGAGGGGCTTCAGTTCTTGCTTCTCTGTGGCTTTTTCATCAGATACCTCCATAACTTCATACTTTTATGTATGTTACTTTTAGTGACTTCTCTTACGGTGAGGTTAGTACTAGTTATGCAGTTTTTTGAAATCCTTGTTTAAATGGCACTGGGATACAGCATAATTTTAAAGGCAATTGAATGGCACAAGGAGCTGTGACTCACAGAGCTTGAACAGGGATGGAAAGAAAGCTTCATGATAGCCACTAATGTTTTTATCGAGTAATTTGGTTTCTAATGCATATAATTCAGTCGTTCTTGTAAGTATGCTTGTAATTTAAGCATGACATTTGAAACTGCAGCCTATTTTTTAATTACCTATTATAGTTTTGTAAAGGTTCTGTCTTCAAAGAGACAGTGTGTGTAACATTTGTTGGTTTGACTCCCTGTACTTGAACCTGTGATAGAACAGGTAAACCAGAAGATTCAATTTCATAAGAAGAGATGCCCACTGACAGTTAATTATTCAGAATCTGTGAAACGCAAAAAAAAAAAAAAAACAAAAAAAAAGAAGAAGAAAAATACGTCTAGAAAATTAATTTTCTGCATACTGTTTAGATAAATCTAAAATAGTAGTATTGATAAATTATTCATATCCCTTGGACAATTGTTTTCTGCTGCTACAGATTAACCCAAACAGGTTAATGCATATATTATGATAATATGTCTGAGTCGTTGCTGTTCAGAGATCACATGGTATTTTGACCCAGATATTTTGAGCTTGAACTGAAGCAAATATCTTAAAACAAGAGTCTTGTTTTAAGCTTGTCTAAGTAAGTCCTATCCCAACCTTGTGATTGTAGTTCTCTGGTGGGTTGCTTGTTTGGCTGAGGCGTGCTAGTAGCTGCTGACGTGCTGTGAGCGTAGCTTATTCCCTGCTAAAAGTACCCCTAGTAGTAGGGCTTACATCTGAACAGCTTCTAACCAAGAACTGTAGAGCCATGCAGTGTGGTCTCTATGACTAGATGAACAAGTGGACAACTTCTCCAGAAGAGAACTGCTGAAATTCTGTTACGGATTGTGTTATGGGTTACAATTTACTAAGGTGAACATAATATTCTTCAGATGACAGAGTCCAGTTTATGTAGTACTGCGTGCTTTTATATTTAGTAGATGTGATAGGCTGTAGTAAGTATTTAAAAGCACAGTGTTAACAGTTTCAAAATATTTTTAGCAAATAGTATTTATGTGTTGGTTGCCAGTACAAGTAAGCATCATTTATTCTTGTTTTTCTCTAAGGAATACCATGCACCAGGGCTTTCTAGTGAAATTCTGGCTGTTTGGTCAAAGGCTGCTGACCTCTTTAAGAATGCAGGTGCTAAAGTAGTTGAAGTGAGTTTACCACACACCCATTACTCAATTGTCTGCTATCATGTGCTCTGCACTGCAGAAGTGGCATCAAATATGGCCAGGTTTGACGGACTGGAATATGGTAAGGCCTTTTAAATTATTATTTTTTGTTGTTCTCAGACGACAGAATAAATGATTGCTAAGTGGCATTAAGAAATATCAGTTTTGATTGGAATAGAATAAAAACCTTGTGCACATAAGAGCAGAATAAATAAATATTTTATTTTGTTTTACTTGTGCACACTGAGTGCCTGGGCTTAAAATCTTCTCTGTAATGGAACGTGGAAGGAGTATGGTTTGTGGATTTTTCCAGAATAGCAGCATGTCAGTCTGCAGCAAACTACAGCCTATTGTACTATGATGTGTACCATTATGTTATTGAATCTTAAGAATCACAAAAACTATTTCTAAATTGCCTTTTCTTTCCAGGACATCGTTCTGACATGAACAAGTCCACAGAAAGCATGTATGCTGCAACACGACGAGAAGGATTTAGTGATGTTGTAAGAGGAAGAATTCTATCAGGAAACTACTTCTTGTTGAAACAGTAAGTAGAACACACTTGAAACTCAAAGTTATTAAGTTAATAATTTGTTAGGCAAATAGAAAAGAATTGTTCATCAAGACATGAAAAAGAAATGTCCTCAAGCCAGTAGCAACTTCTATTGTTGTTATTGCTTTAGCTATGTCGTAACTAGTGAACTGTTAGCAGTGAATGAAAATGTTTTTTCTTACTCGTACCAGGGAGCCTTCTGAAGTAAGTAAAACATCTTTTTGATTTTTTTCTTTCCCCATCAGAGCATTATTGTCACCTAATAGTTAAAATAAGGAAAATGTATCCTGTAGGAAGACATTGAAATCACAGTAAAGCCATCCCTCTTGTAACATTGTAAGTTCTGTAAGTGTTAATCTCATTAAAGCTGCATAGAACAACTGCTGGTGCGTTCTGCTGAGGTCTTCTAGAGCAAGACAGATGATACAGCAGTTCAATTAACTATAGCTCTCTGCCTTAGTAAGCAGTGGAGGGAAGGCAGAGGTGCCTGAACTAATCAATTTAACGTTTTCATCTCCATTTTTGCTCCTTATTTACTATCCTGTATGTTAGAGAAGGTAGGAGTCATACTTAATTTGTTTAGATACTAACAGAGAAACTGGTCCTGTAATTTGTCTCAAAACAAGCACATGACAAAGCTCCTTCTTTCAGCAACAGCATTCATCAGAAATGACTTCTAGTTACTCTCAGAGACAGGAATGTTGTCAGTCAGTAGTTTAGAAGCAGCTTTTATGGAATGCCGATATTCCTGCCAAGTATGCTTGTTCTGGTCACAACTGTCCAGATCAGCTTTCCAAAGACTGCTTTAAATTTCATGCAGCTCACTTTTTTCTGAAGGAGCACAAGATTGTGTTCCATCAGGACTGAACAAGAGAGTCAACAACAGTAAGTTACTTTTGAAGAACAAAATCCAGCGTTCTACAAGCGTTCTTGAGACAAAGTACAAACATCTGTGTTTCCTGCAAACAGTGCATTTTACAGAATATTTTGCTCTTGTTTTTTATAAAATAGCTATGTGATCATTCATGCATTGATTGTTGTATATAGTCATTGCATCAGAATTAACAGAGTAGGTTTGATTTATCAGTATTTTTTCTTTTTTTCATTTAAGAGTAATTGTTGGTGA
Organism: Meleagris gallopavo; assembly: GCF_905368555.1. Taxonomy (NCBI): domain Eukaryota; kingdom Metazoa; phylum Chordata; class Aves; order Galliformes; family Phasianidae; genus Meleagris; species Meleagris gallopavo. The sequence goes on along the minus strand of NC_139405.1, from coordinate 67,234,375 downwards.
TTGCTTTTGAAACTAAACTCTGAAGTTATGAATTCTATTACATTTGCCAGTTCTACATGTGAAATTAAAAAGAACAATAAACATAAAGCTAACTGATTTGTTTCTGCTTCACAATCGCATAAAGACAGTTTAGAAAGCCATAAACCCAATACTAATATAAGGAAAAAAAAATTGAGGAAAGAGCACAGTTTAGTAAGAAGCGTATTAGAACCACATTCTTGGTTTTAAGTCCATTTGGATGTCTGTATAGATCATAGGAGTTTTTCACATTCATTAAGTGTATAGCTGGATTGAATCCTAGAGCTTAATGCCTATTTTGCAAACCTGCTTTGCTTCTATAGTATTTCTAGGCTTTACTGTGCCTTTCTGCAGTGAAATCCAATATACAGTTTAGTTTCAGGCCATAAGAGCATTATTCTGATCTTCAGCTATTTTAAACTAGGGTTTTGTTTTCCTTTCACATTTCTTCAACAGAATTTCCTTATGTCTTCTTTCTCTGACGTCTTCATGGCTATGAGAGCGTAAGCACTGTGTATGGTGACTAAGCTTGTGGTATATGAGAAACTCAAATACATGTTAGCCTCTTAATCAGGAGGAATATAGAGCTTATCTTTTCTATAGTAACTAAGCAATTGTTCTGTATTTTCAGAATCGTAGCATTCCACCCTCACACCCCTACTTCTTTCTAGGAATTACGAGGATTACTTTGTCAAGGCACAGAAAGTCAGACGTCTCATTGCCAATGACTTTGTGAAGGTTTTTGGAAGTGGTGTTGATATTTTACTCACTCCTACCACTTTGAGCGATGCAGTGCCGTATGTGGAATTCATCAAAGAAGACAACAGAACCCGCAGCACGCAAGATGACATCCTAACACAGGCTGCAAACATGGCTGGTGAGCAGGGACAGGAATTCAACTATGTTTTCTCCTGCCTATAACATCCATTCCCTTCAACCTTTTAACCTCTTACACAGAATTGAGATACCTCACCCCTCTCATTAACTTATAATAGCGAGTTAACAACTCTACACATAAGTACAGTGAGCATTTGTAAAATGCTTTATAATGTAGGGGTAGATTTTAAAATGCTACTGAGCTGCGCTGGTTCTCTCAGAATTGTTACCAAAATGACTCTAACTGGATTTGTTTAATAGTAAGCCTTTTGTGTGAATAACTTCTTTTGTTTCAGGACTGCCAGCAGTAAATGTTCCTACAGCTCTTTCAGGAAGAGGCTTGCCAATTGGGCTTCAGTTCATTGGGCGTTCATTCCAAGAGAAGCAGCTGCTCACAGTAGCCAAATGGTTTGAAAAACAGGTACAATTCCCAATGATTCAGCTAGAAGAAGTGAAGAAACATGACAACGGTGTCCTTCAGCATCAGAAATCTGCTTCCTTTTCGTAGTATGAGATTTGCTGGTCAGCAAAAGCAAGACAGCTGTTGGGATAGTTTAAAAATGTACTTCTGCAAAAAAAAAAAAAAAAAAAAAAAGAAAAAGAAAAATAGTTTAAGATGATATGCTGTTATGCAGGATGGAATAATGAGAGCTTGTTACTGTGTAATTAAGGCAAAGCAAATCATTAAGTAAACATGTATATCTTACTAAGAGCCACTTCTTACTGATATTAAAAACACCAGATTGAAGTTATTTATCTTACATCTGTGAAGCTGCTTTTTTCCATCCCCAGAGGGCATGTAAGGTATCTGGCTCATTAAAGAACTAACCTGAATTTTCATGTGAAAATTGCATGGTTGCCAGGGAGCTTGATTTCTCTCTGGAACATAGACTTTGGTAATGGAAACAACCAGACAAGCTGTAATGGAACAAAGTTATTGAGAGTCCATTTGCCAACAAGTAAATACAAATGAAATCAAGAAAACAGCATATACACGTTTCTTTGCTTTTAAAATCAACTAACAACTCCATCCTCATTCTAACAAACTCTCAGCAGGAGATGAAGTACCTTCTATGTATACAAATCTTGCAGATCTCTGGTTACACCCATCATCAGAAGGATGAATTCCAGACTTCTTCAGGGGAAAGATGCTGATGAATCCTTTTCTGCCTTCATTGTAATTCTCTCTAATCAGTGGTTAATTTTTTAGTGTTCATTTTATTTTCTAGAGTGTAACCCTCCATACAAGTAATGCCATCTATTCCTTCATGGAAGCTTATTCAGAACAAAAATAGCTTGAAATAAGTTTCCCAGCTATAATGTTAGAGACATACTAAACAACTGAGAAGCAGTTGTTACTGCTGTAGTTTCTGTTTTTCTAAAGCTGGAAAAAGTATGGAGTTTTAAGTTTGTAGATTTGATTTTACATCTTTTGTTTTAAGTCACAGTTTACAGCTTGCACAGACATAAGGAGTGTAGGGTGAGGGAAAACTATTGTGATACAGTAACATGTAGAATCTTCCCGAATGTTCAGTGTCTTAGACCATACTGTCACCTGTAAAAATAAAAAAGTTATCATTCCTAAAAATCACAAATGAAGGATTTCCCACAGCCTGATGTCAGCTATATCAATACCTTTTCCACACAACTAAGTGCTGCACAATTACTTTTATTTTGTTTTTGTAAACATTATAAAACAAGGTATGCCTTGTTTTAGTCTGATGCTATGCTATGATGTATGTATAAAACAGTCTTCAGGGTACTTGGTTTTACTGTTAGTGAATGGTGATAAATAGCGATCCCAAAAGACTACTTTAACTAAACTACTGTCTTGTTTAATAATTTAGTTAGGCTCTAATCATACTGTCACCACGTGTGCCTTGTGCTCTAGCTGCCTACAAGCCAGAGCTGTCAGTGTGATTATTCACTATCCACTGGAAATCCCTACTTTTTTGTTTTGCAGTCAGGTCCCAAGTCCACATCTCCCACCTGCTTAGCAATTCTTAAAGTAAGGATCAGTGCGTTTTGATGAGAGATAGAGATAAAATCCTGACTGTGGAGAGCATTCCTTGAGCATAAAGAGCTTTAGAGTATTATAGAAGAGAACAAGCAAATAGAAAATTGCTCTCTACATCAGAAGTTAGTTCTGGACTGACTGCTGGCCCAGAGGAAAGTGTTTACTTACGCTAGACAATTTGTCTCTTCAGACTTCCTCTGCCGTTAAGACAAATATGATGGAAAACCTTGGATCAAGGCACATTTGCCAAGCAGGGGTAGGTGAAGGGAAACTGGTCTCATACCTGCTCTACTTCTTCGTAAAGCAGAGTACTGAATCCAGTTTCCAGCATCCTTCAAATGAGCATTCAGATGATAGAGGCAACTGATTGTTCTGACGCAAATCCTTCAGAATTTCTTCTGTTAATAGATTTCAAGGCGTAGAATAACTATGCAATGAAAGATGGAGTAAAATGCAAACTAGATTGACATCTATCCTACAGCCCTGAATAGCATGGTATTTATAAGTTTGCTTGTGATTAAGACCCACCTTTGAATTAGACGATGACAAGATTTGGAAACAAAACATCAGGGTAGATTGATAAGTTTCTGGGCCAGTAGGTTGAAAGCAGCTCAGACAAGGCTTGTCTCCTCCTCCTACTCCCTGCTGTTTTGTGGTTTTTGGGACCATGTACCAGATGCCTTTTCTGCACTTTCCTGATACTGGAATCTCACCAAGCCTGAGGTTAGAGCTTAAGAACCAGAGTGGCTGAGCAACTTCAGGACAAGAGTGTCTAAGGAAATTTTGCTATCTTCATGCTAGAAAATTCTCTCTTGCAGTTGATTCTGAACACTTCAGGAGTTCCTGAAGTAGCGTGACAGCCTGGCCTAACTCAGGTGGTAGAAGGATTGTGAGTGATATCTCTGACCAGATCTTTGTGCAGCTGCTACTAGTGCCGAGTCATGGCTCCAGAATTTTAAACAGCAAAAGTTTCTATGATGGATTATTAAGAGCTCAAAAGCCTTTCTCACAGAAGCAGAGCAATTTCAGACAGTAAGTCTAGGAGGGAAAAAAAAAAAAGACAAAAAAGTTCATATGAACATTTTGTACAGTTGCCTTGAAAAACAATTTACAGAAATAGAATTGAAACTTTTATGGTATTGTAACACAGCCACAGCAGGTGGCTAGGTGTAACCCTATGGCATAGGCAGCCCTGATTTGTAGCTAGAGGATAATTCCAGTGCTTCCAGAAGGAAACAATAGCTAGAACATTAACAAACAAGCAATCTGCTCAAATGGTTGAGGGTGTGAAATCTTTTCTCCAGGCAAGGAGAAGTGGTAAGGGTATTATGTAAAGGAAAAGTTACTTTGAACAGAAAATTAAGACCTTTTGCTATAAGATGTTTTTAAATACAACTTTATTCTGGGTTGCAGTTCATATACTTTCTGTGCGCATGTTCTCCTCATCTTCCTCAATGGGCTCACACTGAGAGCAAATTCAAAGCAAACTTGTGAGTGCAGCTACTTCACAGTTGCCACATTTCTCAGTTTTCAGGTGTAGGTCACTTAATAGTTACTGTAATACTCACATTACAAAGTGTTTGTTAGCCGTTTTTTCCACTTCTTTTATGATGTAGTTAGGACTTAGTCTATCTGGAAGGCAATAGGAAATGGACTACCAGCACTGCTGCCTGAGGCATCCCAGGGTAACTTCAGTGCCCCAAGTACATTTCCTATGTGAGCTGTAATGTTGCGTTACTGTTGGACACAGGCAACTGAAGAGAATAAAGTAGTGCAGGGAGTGTGTCTGAAAATCTGAGACTAGTAAGGTTAAAAGGAAGTTTGACTGCCATATAAACCAGTGACCAGAACACCACCAGAGAATCATAGGATGGCTTTTGTTGGAGAGGACCTTAATGATCATCTAGTTCCAACCCTCTCTGCCATAGGCAGGGTTGCCAACTAGTAAGTCAGCCCACCCATCACTCCAAGTAGTTAGGAAAAAAGAAGCAAAAAGGAGCAAGAAAGGCTACCTACATGTGTTATTTTTTTATTATGTCTCTCAACTGAAGAGAAAAGTATCTGATTACACCAGTGTAGAAAGAGGCATGAAAAACACTTATCTCAGTTTACCACTCCTTTGGCTGATTAATTTTTAGATGCAATTAAGGAATTCCAAGCTAACTTCTTTTTTTTTTTTTTTTTGTAAACAAGACTTCCCCCACCTAGCATGGGCATCCTCCCATGGTTGCTGTTGAACAGTAGTAAAAGGATTCTTCGGCTCAGCAGTGTAGGGCACCTGGAGAAACAAATGGGAAGCCAGGGGGCTGCCACACACAACTGGGGACGAGGAAGGAAAACTATGGTAAAGGAGGGTCCCCAATTTCGTGTTCCTAAGCTGAAATCTTTGAAGGTGGGCGCATTTTTGAATTATACCTCTCTGAACTAGAGAGTCTGTGTGATTTAGTCCAAGATCAGACTTGCATTTGCAGGTATTTAGTTCAAAAGGGAGTTCCACTATCTGAGACTGGTACCTAACCAAAATCAAAATGAAAACATTATTAACAGAAAAATTTGGAACACATAGCAAGAGGGACCTTGTGAGCCAGATCTTTCTTTACAGGTAAGAATTTCATGCAGTCATCTTTATAAATGTATTAAAATCTGTCTTATCTATAGAGAATTTTGGATTCTTTCTCCAATTCAGAATGTTTTGTTAAAAACTAATTGCAGCTGAGCCACACACACCTATTTGCTCAAGGCAATATTATTCTTCTGCTTAAATATGCCTTCTCACTCCCTGTGAGTAATTCACTATTGTATTTATAAATCACAGTTGCATTCTTCCTGAGCATTTATTCTACTAGGACAAACAAGACAAACTCTTCCAGTTTACTCCTCTATATTTTACTGCTCACTGCTAATCCCCACAGCCGCTCACTGCACCTGCCCCAGCTGAATTCATGTTTCTGGCATGGGTGACCAGCATTGTAAAGACAATTCCAGATGCAGTTTTACAAGCATAACTGCTTTAATATTTCCCCATCTCCCTTGAAGAATTCATCCAGAGAACACTCTGGAACTGCACTTACCTTTTACTCAGGCACTACATACCAGACCAGCAGCCCAAAGCTAATTTATGATTAACCAATACTCCAAGGTTTTCTCTGTCTCCATAGCTTTTAATGGATAAGAATTTCTGGTATGAGCTGAAAGCTCGTTATTAAACCTCTAGGTTCATGACTCTGCACTCATTTTCCTTAATGCTGTTCATATTACCAGCATTTTCCTGTTTTTCCTCGAGAGTCCAACCCTCCACCATTTTGACAGTAACGCCCAGCTTCATGTCATCAAAAACAAGGAACACATCCTCCAAATAACTTATTACCATAAATTTAATCTCATTGCAATAAGCCATTGTTGCATAAAGACTTAGGGGACAACATGTGTCAGATTTTCCTTTGTGGTCTCTGTAATTGTCACTTATGAACTGGGCTAATGTACTGCCTACTGACAACAGCTAGCTACAGCCTGAGGAGCTTCAGCTACTTTAATAAAATCCGGGGTTTTGGTCCCCACTGTTTCATACTGCCTTATTTTGAAGGTTACAAGCAAATACAGCCCTCCTGCGACAAACACAGTTGAATATCGAGAACCTGCCCCTTGAAAGAGCATCTGTTGTCCATCTATCCAAAGCCCACCCCAGCAACAACAAAACAATCAGGATAATAAGCTCTTTCGAACAAGAGCTGCCTTTTTTTGCTTTGTATCCACAGCACTGGAAATGTAAGAGCTTGAATGATCTGCTCTCAGTTGCAGACAATGGAAAAATGCTGAAACACTAAAACAAAGCCCTCAATAGATAGAATGAAGCCTTGTCACTAAGATGAACTGCTAACAGCAAGTTCAGCTGAGCCTGCACTGAGCTAGCATCCCAGCTGAAAATAATGAAGATACTAAGGTTTTTTATTATTATTATTACTATTATTTTTGAAGTGAGACCCTTTGACAAATTATAACACCAAGGAAATTTATGGAACAATTGCTCTTCTCTGGGTGATACCTATGCTTTAAAAGCAACCCATCTATGACTACTCCTCTTCCACTTCAATACCAAATGCCTGCTATTTAAAAACAAGACATACTAATGAGTTTGCCCAATCAACATGGAATTAATTGACAGAATGGAGATGATGGAGAAAAAGCAAGAAGAAAACTGGTTCTACTTGCTGTCAATAGACTGGATGTGTTGTTGTCAAGATTAAACATCTGACAGTCAGTAACCATAGTAATAATGTACATGCTTCCTAACACAGGCACCCAAAATCCTGCCACTCTTTCTAAACAATCACCTGAGGCTTTCATGACCACACTCACTAAGTGGATATTATATTCCCATGCCCTCCAGTCTTAATCGAATAAGTGCACTAACGAATTAACACCACTTTAAGCCATTTTAGAATGCACTTATTTCATTATTTAAGATGTAAAAATGTAACTAATCTCAAACTCCATTTCTCACTGTCAGAAACTGCTGTCATTGCCTTAAGTAACGGTGCAGTGGAGGGATAGATAACAGGAAAACCAAGCAGCAATTGATTACTTTGTTGATCTATTTCTTTCAAGTCTCTTTCCAAGATCTGCTGCAAGCTGTAACCTTTACTTGTAATTACCATTAAGGAACATTGGTGTAAAATAATACTGAAAAAATTGTAAACTCTTGGAAAACAAAGCAGAAATGCAAAAATGGTCATGGAGTTGTTTCATTAAGGCTAAACGTTGTGGTTTAACCTGGCAGGTAGCAAAGCACCACACAGTCATCTACTCGTTCCCCACCTCCCAATGAGATAGGGGTATGAGGGGAGAATTGAAAGAAAAAAAAAAAAAATAAAGAACTTGTGTGTTGAGATTATTACTATTACTACTAAGCTAGAAAGGGAAGATAAAAAAAGATAATGATAATTATGCATATAATATATAAACATATATACATACACAAAACAAGCAATACACAAGCAATTGCTCACCACCGGCCATCCAAAGTCCAGTTCTGACCTCTTCCATGTACTTCATACATTGTTCATTCATTGGCATACATGCCTTACAAGCTGCAAGAGCAGCCAGGCAAGGGTATTAATATTTTGTATTCATTGCTTTTTTTCCTTATTGACTGGGTTTCAGAAGGCCAGAAGTGCTGTGTTGGTACAGAACTGCCTCACTTACAACACTGTGGCATTTCTCAGCAGGACTTCTGTGCCCAACTGGAATGGCTACTGGAGTGGCATTTGTTTTACCTCTTTTTAGACACTTTGAGACAAGTTACCAAAGTCAAAGCTAGGACTACCTTTTACAGTAGAAGCAGTCCATGTATTTTCTTGCTTTGAGGTGTGATAAAGGTGTGAAAGAAGTGCTTTTTGCTCTCTCTCCACAATGAAAGCAGCTTTGTGTGACCAACCAGCCTCTTGTAGCCCATTATCCTGTAAAAAACATAATTTCCTCGCAATGAATTTTGTATCTATGTCCATTTGGGTTAAAAAAAAAAAAAAAGCAACTGCTTGTTTGCAACTTTTCCCAAGTCATCCTCTTCACACCGTTTCAGAAAGCTTGATCAGCTGTGAAATTTGATGTTGCCTTGCAGAAACCAGATAAAAACATCAGAAGGGCAAGGCCAGCACTCAGAAGCCTCACTAGCATTACTTTGTGATGAATAGTTTTTCTTACTATTCTACTGAAGCAGGCCAGCTGGCCATGCTTACTTTAACATGCTATACTGATTTTGTATCTCTCCTATTTCCTGAAAAAGTATCAAATGACATCCAAGAAAAACATCCCTCTACAAGTCCAAATATAATACGGGAACTTTTTTTTTTTTAATTAGACAACTTCCATAACAAGATCACAAAGGCCTCAGGTTAGATTGACAGGAAGCTGTATTCAATTGCCTGTTGACGCGTTATTTTTCACGTGCTATCCCTGCAGTCCACATATCACGCCTTCCACTATTTTTCCTGGAACAAAGATCCAATAGGCTTATGGTAGGCTGGTCCCACTTTAATACTAACACATTAACTTCCTTCCTTCCAGCTTCCTCAGTGTGCATACTGATGCTCATGAAAGCCCCTCAGCCACTCGCAGTTCACTAGAAACTGAACATTTTCATCAAAATCAGAATTGCTCAGGTTGGAAGAGACCCTCAAGATCATCAAGTCCAACCTCAACCTAACCATACTACCCTAACTCCAACAACCCTCCACTAAATCATGTCCCTGAGCACCACAACCGAACAGTTTTTAAACACATCCAGGGATGGTGACTCAACCACCTCCTCGGGGAGCCTATTCCAGTGCTTAACAACCCTTTCTGTAAAGAAGGTTTTCCTGATATTCAAACTAAATCTCCCCTGGCTCAACTTGAGGCCATTTCCCCTCATCCTCTCACCTGTTACCAGTGAGAAGAGGCCAACCCTGCTCTCACTGTAAGCACCTTTCAAGTAACTGAAGCCTCCTCTTCCCCAGACTAAACAGCCCCAGTTTCTTCAGTCACTCCTCACAGGGCAAGTTCAGCTGCTATTAAGCACTTTCTCAAATTACTCTGGGAAGGAAAGATATTGTACACTGGTATAACAGACCTATAACATCCTTGCTTTGTATTTGGCAATTTCTTAAGTCCTTTCTCCGCTCTTACTGACAAAGCTCCCATTTCGCGCATGGCACCAGTAGGCAACAGTAGCTCAAGCTGAGGAGGTTTATTTTTGTTCTTAAAAAAAAAAAAAAAAAAAAAAAAAAAGCTCAGAACTCAAGTGTCTAATATCACACCTGATCTCAAGTGTTTATTACCTAGTCTTAGAGAAAGACCTGTATCAACTTTTTCAGTTACAAGTGGCTGTTTCACAGTTTTCTATATCAGTTCCCCCATTCTTCTATTTATTATACTTTCAAAAAGAGGAGAGGCATTGTTTTAATAGCTGCCCCTCCATCAAGATGCTGTTTGTGGAAAGCAGTGTACCTCACCCTCCCTCCACACCCCCCAATTACAGCTTTATTACCTGTAAAATACCCTTAGACACTTCCCAATTATCATTTACATTTTTCTTCCCTTGCAGCTGACTTAGCCCAGAATCATTTTTCTCTTTATATCAGATAAAGTTACTGATTTGCATTATGTTTGCCTTCAACAAATGTAACAACGCTACAAACATTTTTCCTTGTTATATCAATATTTTTTACCCTGATACTTTTCCTCTGCTAAGTCAAAAATCTTCCTTATAGCTTCTCTGGTCTACAATGGCATATTTTTTAAGCAAGAAAATTAAGAGCATTCTTTAATAATACTGAAGATACTTCAGTACTGGCCACTGCTGTCAGCATATGTCACTCAAATTGAGATCTCCCATGAAAATGCAGGTATCTTTTTCTTTCTATACATTAGGAACAGTAGCTCGAGCCAGTCATCTGTTCCTCCATAAGTACTGCTGCTGTCTCACAGACAGCAACCAACACTGCCTTTGGTGCTTTTCACGATGAGAAATTAATCCAGGAGATCATTTTCTTTTTGTCATTTGTTACTGGTAAATAAATCCTTTTTTTTTGTTGTCGTTGCTATTTCAGTGTGCCCACCAGACCTATCCCAAGAGGTCATAACCAGTGATTTAAAGATTTCAGTCACAAGAAGTCTCCCATCAAGTTTCAGCAATGCCATCTCTACTGAATTTATGGTCATAAATGCGCAATTTCACTTTGCCTGTTTATTATCTAGGATCCCTCACGTTGGTTTAAACAGCTAAATAATTCCTCCTTCTGCCCTTGGGAACTAGGTTGATTTTACTCCCTGGAATATGGTTAAAGAACCAGGGAATGCTCATTCTCCCCTTCCCCCTACCCCTTTCACTTTCTAGAGCTGCAGAGGTCCCATGCTTGCATCTTCCCTTTCCCAAGGAGGAAAAAAGCAGCATTTTCCCCCGACCTGCTTAGTGACTGCCCACTGATCCAGAAACCTCCTTCCCCTCAAAGAAATCCGGGAGACTACTGCAATACTACATTTGTTTGGGCAGGCACTCTGCTAGAAAACTTTCCTCTTTGGAAGCATTTCATAGGTGCTGTCCCTGCCCAGTAAGCAGTCTGCAGGCTTCCTGAGGTAACAACAAGCAGCTCCTGTTGTTACTCTGGTTAATAGTTGACACTGTGATGCTTTGTCTCTCCCTCTCCCCTTAAAAGAATAAAAACTTTTCCGCACAAGTAGTGTTGCACCTCGCAAGAGGGAAACAGAAATGAGTCTTTACAGCAAAAAAAATAAATAAATAAAATTATATCCTAGCCGTTGCTCTCAACTTTCATTGTTCTATAGGAAAGGTAATGTTAAAAACACTGGAACCCAGTTAAAGGTTAACATTGGTACACTCTGCATAAATTCAGGCATTAATGAGCACAGTTCTGCCCTTTGATTTTTAGTATTATACAAAATTGCACCAGGGTGGTTACACCACACAGAGCTCATACTTCTTGGAATTCATGCCTGGTCTTGTCTGAGATGTATTGGACATTGAAATAGAACAGCTTTTGCAGTCTTCTGTCAATGCCTTCTAAAATGGTTCTTTCACAGGATATGCTTTAAACCAGAACCAATTATTCTTTTAGACTGTAATATAAATCATACTGTAATTAGTACTTAACAGCAATAATGAAAGAAAGTGAGAAAAATGGTGAAAGAAAAGGAGCGAAAAAGCAATTTATTCAAAGTAATTGTGCTTCTACCTATTCATTTTATGTGTTTGCCACTTTCAGATCTTGCCATCCTGCCAATACGGTAGCAGTGTTCTACTTCTAGCCCTTTATATGTCTTCATAAAATAAAAATCTCAGCTGCAGTATTCCCCTAATCCCAGAAGATAAATGATTCCCTCCTAATCCAAATCTTCTATCTAATGTCTCAGCATTTTGAGCTGGGAGATCTTACATCATCTGAGATCAAATAAACAACTCTTCTGTGGGGTGTCCTGGAGGAACTGCTGTCTGTATAGCCACTTTAAAGGCTGGGACTTTTTTCCCTCCTACATCTGAAGCATTTTCTTACTTAGGAAACGTTTGTTGCATTCTCTGTAACCACTCCTTACTTTGCTTGCTTAGTCCAGTACAAACTCACATTTAACAGCCTCTTTATTGCTTCAAATGCCTCAAGAAACTGGATTCAATTCAAGGCCAATCCTGCCACTAGGATATTGCAGGTCTCAAGGATTTCCTTGCAATTCTGCCTAGAGAAAGAAAAATAACAAACAGAAACTAGAAAATAGCCACCAAGAATAAAGGTACTGGCTGCACTAAACAAGAACGTCTGCATGATATTCAGGACTTTTTATTTACACTCTTTCATCAGCAGTCCACGGAGCTCAAGATCCTCAAATCTTCCAAAACTGAAGGGCCTGGTTTTGCTTTTGTACCTATATTTCCAGATCTATGGCTATGGAAACATGAAACAAGTACAAGTCACTACAGCTTCAATTTCTAAAGTTGGCAGCTAGACTAAATCAATGGTGCTCAGAACACATGCACTGTCTCGTGCATTTCAATGGACTGCGGGCAACCATTTGAACGAGGAGTTTTTCAGCTATTTCATCACCGATTATGCTGCTAAAACCATGGACATGATGTATCCTCTCCATGTGCCAATTGCATTCTAGCCAATGGTCAAAACCTTCCAAGATTCATCCTTCGCAGTTCCTATGGGATATGAATGAACAAGCACTGTAACTATTTTAGATAGCACTAAACCTAGACACAACAAAAAATACACAAGAAGTATCTGGAAAGCCATCAGTAGCATGTATACAAATATTTTTTCTTACAACTATGCAGAAAAATAATCAGCTTTCAGCAAAGCTGCATAGAGTTCCCAGCTCACCCCAACCTGATGTAAAATGGGAGCTAGGAGCCCTGAAAGACCATTCAGATCCCACTTGCCACCAAGCACCCAAGTGTACTTGCAATGAATAAATCAGTCTGTCAGCAAAAATAAATAAACAAAATAAAGTGGGGACACCGTTTCAAACTCAGAGAGGGTAGATTTAGGTTGGGTATAAGGAAAAAGATTTTTCCAGTGAGGGTGGTGAGGCACTGGAACAGGTTGCCAAGAGATGTGGTTGATGCCCTGTCCTTGGAGACATTCAAGATAAGGCTGGATCAGGCCCTGGGCAACCTCACCTAGCTGTGCATGTCCCTTTCACTGCAAGGGAGTTGGACTAGATGATCTTTAAAGGTCCCTTTCCACACTAAGGATTCTACGATAAGAATTGTAACTTTTCTTTGCTAACTCTGCTTTTTTTTATTTTATACCCACATTGACCTTGTACCATTTTATCTACTATGGCAGTCATGGCAACACAAGCTGTACTCTGTAGCCGTGTCAAGGAACAGGTAAAACTAGAGCTGGCTCCTGCATTTCAGAGCTGCATTTTAATCAAAATTTACTCCCTGCTTTTTCTTTGGGCAGTCCACAGACAGCATCATTTATTTCATAAAGCTCTTCATGATTTTGAAAAGAGCTACTAATACACAGGTCCCTCGTGAGGGCTGTTGGATGCCAGCACACCAGCCCATGTGTCCTTGTGCCCAGACAGCTCTCACCACTTTCTCCCACACGTGACAACAGGTTGTGCAAGCTTCATGCCCTTCCAGATCAAATAACCTGACCTAAGGTGTCTCACATGATGGGACAAGGGAAAGTGAAAAGTCAGAATTGCTGTGGTTTAATCTTTCTGAAGTGAAGCACCTGAACCAACAACATTTTTTACTTTTCTACAGCCTGGGGATCCACTTTTTTTTTTTCCTTTAAACCATCCCTCTGAAAAAAAAAAAATGCAGTAGAAACAAGCTGAGAACAAGACTGACACTACAACGGAATTATAAGCTTTGAGAGCATATGTGTATAATATGGCTGAAGGCACAAACAGAGGAGGTCTCACTGCAAATGCCATGCAGTTATCTTCTGGTTATCTCCAGGCTGAAGTACCACAGCATAGTGTCAAGCAGAACATTTCCATCACACCAGCAAATACAGAAGGCATCCTGAAGTGCCCACATCATGCTGCAAGCTAAGCAGAACTGAGCTGCTGGCTTTGTGAACATTTATTTGGTGTGATGTAACAATCATTATTGTTTTTTTAGTGTGACATCAAGAATTTGAGCAAGAGGAGCTTTATCTTCTCTGCTGCAAACTTAAAAAGCCAACAAAACATAGCTCACTCTCTCCAAATAGCATTGCTAATATCTACAATTATTCACATGATGTTTCTATCCAGGGCAGCAGGCAGAGTGCCTTGCTCTTGTCATCCTGCTGTATTGCTGACATTCTTGATACCTGAACAGATGTGACACATTGACCATTTGAAAATAGCAACTGGCTGTTTTACAGCTCAAAAACATCTGTAGTTTTCTCTCTGAAAGGACATCTTTTGACAAGTTTTTTTGGTCATCCTGGACTTTCCAGTAATAGTTTTCCAAGCAAATACCCTGCACATCTTGGTACTAGTTGAGGATAAAAGATGCAATGGGACTAGCTACTTTTGGAAACACCACATTCATAGAAATGAGAAAGCAGTAATTATATACATTCATTTGGAGTTACTGACTACTCAACACGGTCTTAAAAATCTGAATTCCACTTTACATGTTAGACTGCATACTTCGGACCTTAGTTTTAAGGCCTGGAGTTTGAAAGCTTTTATATTTATTTTAGACAAAAAGATGCAGCGTCGAGCTCCAATGCTGTACCGTAAGACTTTCCTCTCACCCTAAGAGTTGCCTAGATTTGGGTTTCCTAGCAGAACACAGCACAATCATGACAGATCTTCCTGTAAGCACTGAAGCAGCTTCCAGCCTTCACAAAGTCGATAACAATGTCACCAAGCAACTGTGTCAAGCTTATCTTAATTTCACTTGAATTAGCACACCACTGACAGCTATCGGCTGCCACAGCCAGTTCAGTACTCACCATTTTCTTCTTGCTTCCAGTCCCCTACCAACCCACTGCCAAATAGCAAAAAGAGGTTGCTTTTGTGGGAGTGGCTTGTGCTGCTGCATTGCTTCGTCACTGCTGGTGATGGCAAAAAACACGAACACTGAGCCCACCCTGGGCCAGAGCTCCTCTATGAGCCTGTACTGAAGACTCCTTCTGGAGAAGCATCTCACAGCAGCCTGGTAGTAGCTCAGGCCAAGCCCTGCCAATACACTGCATTGTGCCAGCACAGCTGTGTTTACACTGGGGATTTCACCAAAGGAGCATAGATGTTAAAACAAATCATGCTATAAGTGGCATTATGAGAGCAGCAAGATCTGATCCATAGATCTGATCCACAGTGCAGACCTTCATTTAACTGCTCTGCTTAAAGAGCAGCGCAGCTCCTGGCCTACGCAGCATCCCACTGCCAGCATCCTGTGGCACCATCCCCATTCTCACTACAGGATGCCCCCAATGAGGATCCATCAGGCCCAGGGAGCACCAGATCTCCAGAACAGGTCCACAGTCCCAAAGACAGCCTGTCTGCCTCACAAGCTGCAGCGCTACCAATGTCAATTTACCTTTTGCTTCTCTCTCCAGATCATTAACTGTTAAAGAGGGAGAATCTCACTTCCCTCAGAATGTCAGAAGGGGTTTGCTATAATACATCATCAATCCTCTGCTAAAGAGAGCACAGTAGGAGACACCTCTGCCAAAAACTAGCAAGCAAAGTGAGGGCACATCTACAGCAAAAAGCTCTGCCCGGGCCTCCGTGGCTTCCTTCTGCTTGCAGGTACTCATGCATATCAGGCCTCCATAGCCAGTCCTGACAGGGCCATGTGTTAAAGGGTACCCAGACAGGAGAGGGGCTGCAACCAGAGGAGCCTGTAGCTGTGTTGGAGCCATGCCCTTGGTGACTGACTCAGACTCAGCACTGTGAAGCCTTGAGATAGTTGTGCTGCTTTGCCTGAAACCTGACTTTCTGAAGCCCTCATGAGAACATGAGAGTTGTACAGCTGTCTCCATACCACCCTGCTGCTTCGAGGGCAAAACAGTTCTCAGCTTAATGTCTCAAGTGGGAATTTCCAGCTGTAAGCTGGCTGTACTTCTAGTACAAGCAGGCTGACTTGCAGTCACACGATTTGCTTTTGACATTGAACTATTTGTTCTTTTTGTGTCCTGGACACTTCTACTGTGCCTAAGCATCACTCAAAATACAAAGGCTTGAAAACATGACCTCCAAAAAGCTGCAGAGCTGTTTGGACTGTACTTTTCAATAATCAGATCATTTTCAACACTACTGGTCTTTGTTTCTGAGGGCTTGTGTACTGCAAACATACCATGCTGCTGTATTCTGGTCACACAGCTTGTTTAGAATTGTGAGCATGGCTTGGTACCACACCCAACTTCCCACCTCCTGCACCAGCAATCTCTGATGCAATTGCATTGATCTATAGAGAAGAAACCAGGGAATACCCAGTTATCAGTCTTAGCAATGATGACCTGTGAGAATGGTGGATGAAGACCGTAGAAAATCCTAGGCAAAGTACACCCTTTCACTTTAAGAATGTCAGCAGAACCGGGTACACCTGCAGGAGGTGGTAGAGGAGAGGACAAGAGAAGCTGGGCTTTACCATCAGCCTTCCTGTACTTAAAGGGAACTTCAAAAACAGGAGGGAAACAGACTTTTTACACTATCTGATAGTGACAGGACAAGAGAAGCAGGCTCTGTACACAGCAGTGTTACATCTGCAGTTGCAAGAAATTACCTAGTCATTGCAAATAACATTTTTGAGTCTTCCTTTTGCACTGAGCAAGAGTCAGAAGTTGGCTCCTGAAACGACTGAGGTACAATTCTTCAGTCCCACTTCTGGCACAGTTCCAGACTTACATAAAGATGACTTATAGCATCAAGACTTGCAAAAAGCATCAAGGAAAAAATGCTGATCAGGAAATTTGGTGTAATTCCTTGGCAAAGTTCCTGGCCAAAGTCAAGAAGAGGAGGGTAGTTTAATTTTTATGGATTTATGGTTGCCTATAGGAAGGGGAAAGGCTTGATGTGGCTGTGGTTCAAATAACTAATTTTCACTGAATTGTTCCTGCATCCTATATTTAATCTGATTGATCCCTACTGTGTATTTTGAGTCCTTCAGAGTCTGTCCTCCCTGACAGAGTGCCAGATTCCAGTATGGATGCTCAGGAGGGAGAGAAAACAATATAAATCCAAACAGAATTGGATTTCTGCTTCAGTAGAGTCACTCATTAAGACTGCATTGGCAGTAGTTGCCAAGGTCCTTGCATTTCCCACACCACAGCCTGCAGCCAGTCTGAAAGCAAAAGAATCTTCTCCCTTGATCTGTTTAAGCACTCTGTTGCAATCATCAAGAGTCCTACAGCTATGCCATTGTATAAAGTGCCTGTTTTGTTATCTGTTTCAAGTCTAAATTGAAAAAAAAAATGTATTGGCTGACCACCAAATCTCCAAACATTTGTAATATACTTACTATCTTATATTAATACACATTTGCACTCATTAGAAAGTTACTGCCTACATTTAGTTAGAAATTAAGCAAGGTGTTACAACATAACTTTGAACTCCTCGCTCATAAAGCAATTGATAAAACTTATTCTGGTGCTTTCTAAGAGACTGTCCTTTTTCTGGTTTTGTAAGATTGCTAGCACTATGGCTAAGTAACTTACAGTGTGATGGAGAAAAGACAAGCTTTACTAGTTAAATAGCATATAAATAGCAACAAGATAGCACACCATCATATCACTGTATTCACATCCAGTTTCATTCCTACCAACATTCAGCAAGCATCAATGTACATTAGTAGGTACCATTTTTTCCACATGGGGGAATTCACTGACACACCTTCTCTTCATCTGCACTTCCATATCAGATGCTATTTTGTCAGACTGCCCCTTTGCACACAGTAACAAAATGTGACAGAACATTGGTAGGAGAGTTCAGCCTCTATTGTTATACCACCAGCATCTGCCTCTGACACTGCGAGCCAACATAAAATAGGAGGCATAACTTTGGAGCAGCCCTCATATTCAGTCATCTGTTCTGCTCTGGAGATGGAAGTCTAAAGACTCTGACAGACTTTTCATGTAATCTGCTCCAATACTTCACTAGTTTACCTTGGGAAATCTTTCCCCATTGCCTCACCTCACGGCATGCAAGATATATTTCTTGTCATATCTCATCTAGACAGAATAAACTAATCACTCCCCTTTGCAAAACAAGTTTAGAAATGATAAAGATTATTTCAGAGAGATTTTAAGAAAATGAGTCTCAGCAGGTCAGCTAGCTTTCTGACAAGTGCACACATTGTACACTGAAATGCAAATATATATTAAACTAACAGTTATCCACTTCAGATGTTTGGGTTTTTTTTTTTTTTTTTAGTCTGCACACAATAGAATTTTTTTCCAAGTTAGTCATTATTTATCAGGTTTCCACAGTACATCCAAAAT
This sequence comes from Meleagris gallopavo, assembly GCF_905368555.1. Classification (NCBI taxonomy): domain Eukaryota; kingdom Metazoa; phylum Chordata; class Aves; order Galliformes; family Phasianidae; genus Meleagris; species Meleagris gallopavo. Next base: position 67,216,015 of record NC_139405.1, on the reverse strand, counting down.
TAGTTTACCCAAGGGAAATATTCTTTGAGCTACCAGATCAGGAGCAGTATTTATAAACTCTATTAAATAAGAAAGAAAATAAGGATTTAAAGATTAAAAAATTATGCCATTTCCTAAGTCGATACTCCCACAGCACATAAACACAAGCTCCTCAGTCTCTCAGCACATTATACTCCTCACACAAACACAGCATCCAGCCTTCTGTCAAGTCCGAAAGCATCAGAGTTGCCTGTACTCCTGATCGTTTTTGCAGAGAAAGCGGTTGTGTTCAGTTAAGAAACTTGTCTTCTGAAACCAGAAAGAAGTCAGGAATTTCAAAGCTAGTATAGGCTATCTAATAAAATGTATTTGTACCTTACTGGCCAGTTATGTCATTCGTAGGGTTACATTTATACCTAAAATACTTTTCATCAGTTCTTTGATGATCTAATGTATTTCTAGAAGTTCTTCAACATATCATAGTCAAGAAGCAATTATTTCAATTGTAAAACATTTGGTGTGCTGTTAAAAAGAAGCATTATACAATCACTGAAAGAGGCTCTCTATCATCCTTAATAAACAAACATTAATCATTGTAGCCTTACCTAATGTGCAGAAATAACTTATAGGAGCTGTAAAACATTTTAAGATACCGGTCATTGCAGGTTAGAGAGATAAACATCTTACTAGGATGTGCTTCACTATTTCCGTGCATTGAGAGTTGACAGAATGATTCCTTATGTTTCTTCTCTAAGGACCCGTAGAAGAGCAATCAAAAGGTTTTTCTGTATCAACATCAGAAGCAAATTTGCCTTCTGATTTAGACAGCCTATGGTGTAGAAACGTAGCTAGAAGCAAGTATTGCTTCTTGTTTTCTACTAATTTGCTGGAAAAAGGATGTTTTCAAAACAAGACATTAGCTGTAGCAAATGCAAGCAATGGTACATCAATAAAGTCTAAATCATCTGTTTGTAGTGCATTTTTAAATTTTTCAGATACTCATAATGCTGTTCCATTGAGGTCTTGAAAACACTCAATTAGAGAGCAAATTATTTTTTCCACCTATCCAACAATAAACATTGGAAACATTTGGATATTTCCACGGTTTTGAGGCATCAGTAGTCACAGACTAATTGTTTTCTAAATTGAAAGAAGATCATGTTATTCACAGTAAATGAAGCTCTCACTCTGAAAAATGCTAGTCTGCTTCAGAAATGAGTAGAAAATGTTATTGAATTTGCTGTCATAGTCAAGAGATTTATATGAATGACTGCAGAGTACTATTGTTGTTTGCTGTTTTTACAGTGCTTATTTTTGTTGATCTCTCTAAAAATCTGTTGTTTTATCCATAGAAACTATTAAAATTATTTTTTCTGATCTATCCAATTTTCCTGCTCTCTTACATCTAAGAAGACCCCAACAGCCATGAAGAAATATCAGCACCTGTAGAAAATAAGCTTAATGTCCACACACATTAACTGCAAAGTCATCTCTCTGCTCAGCAAGAGCAAAGAGCATCTGTTAAGTAGTACAGAGCCCCTCTTCCCACACAGACATGAATGGACATGTTGCTGTGATAATCACAGACATAATCCACACAGACCAGTCAAACCAATGACATATCACTGACTCTTCAAAATGGCTTTGTTTCATAGTCAGCCTGTACTCAGTCAATATGTAAGTCTCAAGAAATAGGATTAAAATAATCTCTAGAATCTTGTAGCTCAAGCATTTAAGCATAAAACTACTTTGGCATGGAATTAAGTCAGTGGACAAGGGAAGAGCCACTGATGTAATCTGCCTAGACTCCAGCAAGGCCTTTAACACAGTCCCCCACAACATCCTTACATCGTTCTCCGCAAATTGGAAAGATATGGATTTGATGGGTAGATTGCTCAATAGATGAGGAATTGCTTGTGAGAGCACACCCAGAGAAGGGTGATCAATGGCTCAGTGTCTGGATGGAGATTAGTGACAAGTTGTGTTTCTCAGGGGTCAGTGCTGGGACCAGTACCATTTCATATTTTCAACAATAACATCAACAATGGGATCAAGTGTGTAATACTATAATATTATGGAAAGTACAGCAATAACAGTGGGATAGCAAAGTCTTTGGCTGCAGCGAATAAGGACAAGCCCAAAGGCAGCAGCTATGGATGTAGAAACAAAGTAAAAGAGCTGCTTACCTTTGGAAAAGCTCAGGTACACAGGGATCTCCAGCAAGATACCCTTACTCCCACTGCCAACCCTTAAATGAGTCTGGGAAGGGATGGATCCTGGCTCCACTCCTTCCAGTCAGTCAGGTGCATTGCATACACCTGAGCTTT